>NC_044317.1:55859118-57059118 GCF_007474595.2 Lynx canadensis
CTATCATTTGATGGTTAACATATTTTGCAGCTATTCTTTGGTGGAACACTCAGCATTGCAAAGTTACCTTGTTTCACCCGTCAATCATGTAATTTCCCCCTCTATCCTCAGTAATTTTGTTTCTCTGAAATTTGTTCTATCTGGTATTAATATAGACATTCCTGCTTTCTTTTGATTGAGGTTTACATGGTATAAGTTATACTATCTGTAGACATTGGGGCTCAGATAACTCTTTCATGTATGAAGCTGTACTGTGCATTGTGGGATATTTAGCAGCATTGTTGGCACTGTACCCACTAGATACCAGTAGAACCACCTCAATGATGACATTAAAATTGTCCCCAGAACTTTGCAAATGCTCCCGAGGTGGGGTATGGTTATCACCTCTTTAAATTTTTTTTTTCAACGTTTATTTATTTTGGGACAGAGAGAGACAGAGCATGAACGGGGGAGGGGCAGAGAGAGAGGGAGACACAGAATCGGAAACAGGCTCCAGGCTCCGAGCTATCAGCCCAGAGCCTGACGCGGGGCTCGAACTCACGGACCGCGAGATCGTGACCTGGCTGAAGTCGCCAGGCGCCCCTAACCTCTTTATATCAATTCCACCGATATAGAGATCAGGAAAGCAAAAGATACTACCATGCCACTTTGTTCTCAGCTGCATTTAACACAGTATTCCAAGAAAGACCTGATGTCAGAAGTGAATGACTGATTTGCAAGTAGGATTTAAGGACGTAACTGTGCTCATCTCTAGCGGTAAAACTGACCATTAATAAATCCTTTGAGGTCAAGGACAAGTTAAAATTCAAAATCATGGCAAAGTCTACATGAAAGACATGGCCCTAATTAATGCCCTATGAAGTTCCCTGCCGTTGACTACAGTAGGTCCGTGGGATTGCTTCTCTTGGACAGCATGGCTTAGTGAATGGAAAGCACAGATGTGGCTCTATAGAGGGGCGAGAGGCTCAATGACCCTGAAATAAATACGAAGAGCATGGCATGTCTAGCTAAATATGGTGGGTATAGCTAATAGTGTAGCTGTTTGGTATCACATAAAGTGCTGTTTAAAAATATTGTGCTGTCCACGATGCGCCAAGTTTGCACCAGAAGGAAACTGTGATCATGCAGTAATGTTTGGTGATGTACATTATGATGGCAAGGAGGTCACTGCGGGAAAACGGCTGGTTGCAAGGAAGACAGGGTTTCTGACACTTTAGCAGATGTAACTACATGAAGTCAAGAACGGTGAAACACAAAGGACTAAGCTATTCTCAGGGGAAAAGCAGGAACCTAAGAAAAGATCCTTCTCATTCCTGCCCCTCCTGTTTGCTGTGGACCAGAGACTGGGGTCCCTCCTTCCTTTCTTTTCGGATGGGAGGGTTTATTGAGTTTTTTTCTGTTCCACCATAATGTGTTAGGAGTGAGGACTCCACGTCAGGCTCTCAACCAAGAGGAATCTCACGAGACGTTGCAACACCCTCCCATGTGACTGTAGTCATGTTTGGGTAGAAATTTTTTCTTTCGGGACAAACCTAAGTGTATTTTGTGTGAAATACAAAGAAGGGATAAATGATTCCTGATAGAAGTTGTACTATCGTACATTGTAATATTTCCAATTAATTACCACCCTCTTGTGAGATTATATGTCTCTGCTCTTTGATATCAAGCTTGGCCCATGACTTAGGCAACCCTTCTTCTTTTTGAGGGGACTACACGTCCTTCCCATTTATAGCCACCTTGACTAATGCGGTGTGAGTAGAATGGCATATTTTAAGTGTAAACAGAAGCTTTCAAAGCTTTGTTTGCTCCTTCTCTTCTCTCTGGCGCAAGAATAGTTATAACCACATACTAAAGTTCTGTCTGATCCCAGACTCAAATGATAGAACCAAGCAAGAGGTGACTAATGATAGAGTGATATGAGGAAGAAATAAATGTTTGTTTTGTTACCCAGAGAATTCAGGGATATTTGTTACCATAGAAAACCCTTCTAGAAAGCTGACTGGTACTTTGTGACCTTTTCTTTTTCCTTACCCATCTTAACTACCCAAAGTCATTGTCTCCAGTAATTGTACCACCTTTGAAATCATGTTTATACTCCCTTCCTATTACTACCCTCATATCTGCCATTTTATATTCTCTACTTCCATTAAAATATCCATTTATTTTTAATTTTATTGTTTTAATTTTGTAAGTTTATTTCGTGAGAGAGCTCATGCACGCGTGGGGTAGGGGCAGAGACAGAGAGAGGGAGAGAGAAATTTAACGGAGCTCCATGCTCTGTTCAACCGACTCTGCCACTCAGGTGCCCCCATTTATTTTAATGTATCTAGAAATATATTGCCCTTTACAATCCAACTACCCTCAGTGGACTATGTGTTCTCAGTTACAACATTTTCAACTGGTTTATCATAATCAAATATTTATAATAACCTCAAGAACCTTGCCTTCTTCACTGTCCTGCTTCACCTAAGTAAGCCTCAGAACTGCATGAGCTCACTTAGGAGGAGGTTCACACTCCTTGGCAAACACCCAAAGGAAACAAACAAACAAAAAGGAAGAGTCTTTGGCTTAGGTGTTCTGTGGCTAGCCCTTTTCCAAGGACGTGGTCTTCAGTTTCTCCCGCTGTGGTGGCAAATTATGAATGTTCTGCTTCATTTTCATTCACTTCAGGCTACATTCTCATTTCTTTCTCTACGTCTTCTTTGTCCCAGGGTTAGTCACAAGGAGGTCATTGTTTTCCAAGTATTTGTGGATTTTCCAGAGGCTTTTCTATTAGTGATTTCTATCATAATTCCATGTGGTCATACACATATTTTGTGTGATGTGAATTCTTTTAAAATTTAGCGAGACAAGTTTGATGGCCCAGAATATGGTTTCTCTTGGTAAAGTACTGTGTGCACTTTAAAGATTGTGTTTAATTCCCTGGTTAGGTGGAGCGTTCTTATGAATGAAAAAAATCAGTATTTCTCCTGTGTAGGGAAAATCTTTTTTTCCCCTACTGTGTGCTTCTATCCTGTCTCCCTCACTACTCACACAGAAGACTTCACTTCTGACACTTCCGGTCACAAATACGTGGAGGGTTTCCCCCACTAATAAGCAGTCTCCGACACCAGCGGTTTCCTACCATCCACCTCAACTGTGACACCCTCTCCCTGGATGCCCCTCCACACACTCCAGCCACCTGCAAGTCCAGGCTGATCACATGCTTCTGCAAACTGGTCTAGATCAGAGGTGCCAACAACCCCCTCATTGTCTTTGACTAGCCTGCTAGAGCCCCTCACAGAACTCGGCGAAACACATTTACCAGTTTATTACAGGCTATGATACAGGATACGGATGCACAGTCAGATGAAGAGACACACGGGATGAGGTCTGGGAAGGTCCTCAGTGCAGAAGCTTCTGTCCCCATGGAGTTGGGGTGTGTCACCTCCTGGAGGGGTGGTGTTCGCCAGCCTGAAATCTCTCTGAATCTCCAGCCATTGGGCTTTTGAGGAGACTTCCTCATATATGCATGACCAGTCATTAACTCCATTCCAGACCAGGTCCTCTCTCTGGAGGATGAGGGGATAAGGCTCAAAATCACCATCCTTCCGGTGAGCAGCCCCACCCAAAGAGCCCACACAGGAGAGGCCTCATTATAACAAAAGATGCTGCTGTTACCCTCGTCACTTAGGAAATACAAGGATGTTAGGAGTTCTGTGCAGGAGCCAGGGGCAGAGAACAATACATAATTTCTTTTATCTCACAGCTCTGTAAATGTCATTTGGGGCAGTTTCCTTGATAGTCATGTTACAGTCGCCGAGGTACTGATTTTGTCTACTTGTTCTATTCTGGAGAGAAGGGACATGGAGATCTCTGACTGTCATTGTTGATTGGTCTGTCATTGCGTTCCTGTCCGTTTTCTCAGGGGTTTTGAAGTTCTGTGCCACGTGTATGGTTTAGGATTCTCATGTCATTCTGGGGAATGTATCCCTTTATGACTATGAAATAGATTTCACTATCCCTGGTCATAGAATTTGCTCTTTAATTAACTTAATCTGATATAGCTACTCTATTGTTAATACCATTTATGTTTATTTTTTCCATGATTTACTTTGTGTCCTTAATTTTTGAAGTGAATTTGTTGTAAGAAATATTTTGCTACGTGTCTTTTAAAATTCAATTCATGGGTCCACTGGTTGGCTCACATGGTTAGGTGCAAGACTCTTGATTTCAGCTCAGGTGATGATCTCATGCTCTTGAGATTCAGCCCATGTTGGCCTACATGACAGCATACAGCCTGCTTCCGATTCCCTCTCTCCCCTCTCTCTCCGGTCTTAAATAAAACTAAAAAAAATCAGTGGCAATGTTTGCTTTACAACAGGGCCTTAGTCTGTTTTACAGATATTAATATATAAATTATCTTGCTATTGCTTTTGTAACGTCTCCTTTGTTCTTTTTCTGTCTCTTTGAAATATATGAATATTATTTTTGAATTTTGTTAATGTTCTTTTTGAGAGAGAGAGAGAGAGAGAGACGAGGAGGCGAGAGAGAGAGAGAGAGATAGAGAGAGACAGAGGGAAGAGCGATCGAGAGAGAGAGAGAAGGAGAGAGAGAGAGAGAAATACTGTGCTTGAGTGAGGGAAGGGCAGAGAGATGGAAACAGAATCTGAAGCAAGCTCCAGGCTCTGAGCTGTCAGCACAGAGCTAGATGCAGGGCCTAAAACTCATTAGCCGTGAGATCATCACCTGAATGAAGTCAGACCCTTAATGGGCTGAGCCACCCAGGTGCCCATGAAATACAATTTTTATAGATAATTTTGCTTTAAATACTTTTTGTTTGTTTCTTTGTTTACTGGTGTTAGCAATAACTATTTTTTATGTGTTTGCTTTAGGAGTTATCCTATACAGCTGACCACATTATACCTTCATGTGAGTTTATACTTCTTCACATGGAGCACCCGACCTTTCCTTTCTACAAGGACTTCATTTCTCCACTCCTGCCCCATGCTACCATTAGTATAGACTACTTTACATACACTATACACATATATACTAGACTGTTAGCTTCTTTTCTTTTTTCACATTTATTTATTTTTGAGAGATAGACAGTGAGCAGAGGAAGGGCAGAGAGAGAGGGAGACAGAATCTGAAGCAGGCTCCAGGCTCCAAGCTGTCAGCACAGAGCCCGATGCGGGGCTCAAACTCACGAGCTTTGAAATCATGACCTGCATCTAAGTCGGACGCTCAACCAACTGAGCCACCCAGATGCCCCTAGACTGTTAGTTTCTTAAACCGTCCACTATAAAGAGGCTTAAAATAGGAAAGACAGTTTTTATTTACCCATATAGCTACTACTTCTAGTGCTCTTTTTTTTTAATTTTTTAAAATGTTTTTATTTTTGAAGGAGAGAGAGAACAGAGCATGAGTGGGGGAGGAGCAGAGAGGGAGACACAGAATTAGAAGGCAGGCTCCAGGCTCTAAGCTGTCAGCACAAAGCCAAATGCGGGGCTTGAACTCACAAACTGTGAGATCATGGACCTGAGCCGAAGTTGGATGCTTAACCAACTGAGCCCACCCAGGCAACCCACTACTCTAGTGCTCATAATTCCTTTGGTGTAGATCAGGAGTCTTGCCACCTACAGAACATGAGCCAAGTACAGCCTACCATCTGTTTTTACGTGAAGTGTAACTGGAATGCAGCCACACTCATATTTAGGTACTTTTGACCCAGTAAGGACATACTGGAAGAGTGGTAACAGAAACAGTATGGCCTACAAAGAATAAAATATCTACTGTATGTTCCTTACATAAAAGTTTGCCAACTTAGCACAGTCACATTCTCATCACATCTGAATTAGTATAAAATTTGGATATGAAACATAATGAAACGGCAATGGTGACACAAGATTGGCCTCAATTGGAAAACTAAGAATAATTGGGAGTAGGTCTTGTACTCATGAAGAGAACATGGAATATGCAATTGTTACTTTTCAATTTGCAAGTACAGTATCTTATTACAGGTTAAAAACTTTTTGATGATATTGACATTGAAGATATAACTGAGGCGTAAAAGACCCACCAGGCACTACTTGGTACACATTCGTAAGTGGAAGAAGCAATAAACCCTTGGCTGGGTATAAGGGTAGACAACAGGGAAGTATGTATCTTAACAAGTCCTGGGATCAACTCCCCTAGACAGTTTTCACAAATGGTATTTACCATCTTTCCACTAATTCATTACCCCCACCTCACTGCTGTGTTCTCTCAATAGTGGTAAGGCTGCCATAAAGAAATAGTCTGTGCATTCTCCAAACAGGTCATGGTTTTGGATCTCACATATGCTCTTAAGCCCTCTGGGGAGTTCTATTGTTAAAATTTTAAAAATTCTAAGTACAAGGAGTCCCAAAATTTAAATGTCTCCAGTAGAAACTTAATATCACATTTCACCAAGCCACACACCAATTGTGGATATTCCCAATCCACTGTAAATATGTTCCCATTCGGGCAATTTTCTGCTGCTTTCCTCCACCCACTTGCTCTTCCTCATTGGTATTTGCATGATACACTTTCAGTGGTTCTGGTCAAAGATGACCTCATGTGGGTATTGCCTGAAACCATTGTTATCTGGTCAGGGCAAGCCAATAATGACGCCCAAGAGGCCATTCCCTTGGCAATAGTTGTAAGTTCACAGTGCAATGAGTACCATCTCCCCAGCCCCACACAGGATGCATCATAACAATGTAGTCACCATTTCCTGCTTTCTCTACCCATCTTCAGAACTTGAGAGCCCTACCCTGCTCTCCCGAGAAAGCATCATTATGTAATAAACATTCTCCTTACAATTCAGACAATGGAGTCATCATTCTTGACATCTGCCATCTGTTCCAGTGGAGTAAGCACAAGTGAAAACGAGCAAAAAATGTTTTAGAAGGTAAATGAGATTTCTAGTTATCAAAAAAGATTCCCATTGAGTATGTTCATTCTTGAGAGTAAACTCATGAAGATTTCTCTTTTCAAATTATTCCCCTGAGCACTCCAGCACAAAGTATACATTGTTACCTTTATCCTGACCTCTGAAATATTCTTTTAGTTCCTAATAGTTTTCATATACCCACGACTTTTCTATTCTCTTAATGTAACGTGCAACACATGTCTTATTTCAGTACAAAAGACATGCTGAAATAGAATCATATGGTGTATATTTCTGAATGGGAAGGCAGGTTGTCAAGGGTGAGAGTTGAAATTGCATTGCTATGTTATTTTCATTACAGCCACAAAAATAATCTGGGATATGCTATGGAGTGTGTAACTCCCAAATTGAACTTATGAATATATATTTCTACAACTGCAGGTTTGAATCTAACACGGAAAAAAAAAATGTTATGGATGACACTCAACCTAGAGAGGACAAGGATGTATTATTAGTGTTCATTATGAAATGGCCCAATGAGGTGGGATGCACATGGGCTAATAAAACATCATTCATTGAGGGTTACACAAAAGCCTATATTTTACATACTTAGATATTATCTGAGAAATTGGGTACAATAAATCAAAATGTATCAAAATCCAAGTTTCAATCCTCACAAGCGTACTAGTTTTGCATTTTGTTTGTTTGTTTTTTCAGACAGCACAAGTAGGTGAGAGGGGCAGAGAGAATCTTACACAGGCTCCACACTCAGCAGAAAGCCCAACGACACAACCCTGAACTGATATCAAGTCAGACACTCAACATACTGAGCCACCTAAGAACCCCTACCTTGGTTCTGATTAAAATGACCTCTATAACCTTGAGTTTTCAAAAATAAGAGTAATTTTATACATTACCTTTCAAAAGAGGGAGAGACCATCATTCCCCCTCCATTTTCTCTACCACATATGCCACTCCTAGTAAGCCATCACTCACATGAAAATCACATTCTCTTGGGGCGCCTGGGTGGCGCAGTCGGTTAAGCGTCCGACTTCAGCCAGGTCACGATCTCGCGGTCCGTGAGTTCGAGCCCCGCGTCAGGCTCTGGGCTGATGGCTCAGAGCCTGGAGCCTGTTTCCAATTCTGTGTCTCCCTCTCTCTCTGCCCCTCCCCCGTTCATGCTCTGTTTCTCTCTGTCCCAAAAATAAACGTTGAAAAAAAAAATTAAAAAAAAAAAAAAAAGAAAATCACATTCTCTCAGTGTCCCCACCTACAGTATTTCATGATCATCTGATAGAGGAATTGTTTCCTGTACTAATCAACAAAGACTCTCAATCATACTAACCAATCTAGAGGAGAGGCTGTGACCACAGAAAACATGGCAATATAGATAATACTTTTACATCTATTCCGTCACTACTCATGATCTCAAATTTATACTACACTGTATCTTAAAATTAGCATCCTAGCCTTTCCAGGATATACAGGTATGACTAAGCCCCACATTCCTTTCACATAACCAATCCTTTCTCTGTGAAAACCATGGTTGATAAATAAAACACGTGTAAAGTAGAACATCAGTGGATTGCAAACTTGAAGTTGTAAGTCATCAATAATAATGTAGCCTCACAAATCCTCAAATAATCAACTCTTAAATATAAAACAAACAGAGGGTTGCTGGAGAAGTTGTGGGAGGGAGGATGGGCTAAATGGGTAAGGGGCATTAAGGAATCTGTTCCTGAAATCATTGTTGCACCACATGCTAACTTGGATGTAAATTAAAAAACAAATAATAAAAAAAAAAAACATTAATAAAAAAAAAGAAAAAGGAAACCTCAAATAATTGAGTAAAAAAAGTTATAGGGGTGCCTGGCTGGCTCATCCAGAATAGCATGTGACTCATGATCTCAGGGTTGTGAATGAGCCCCACGGTTAGATGTAGAGAGAAAAATAAAATTTTTAAAGAAGATTTAAACAGAAGATGATTAGTAGGTCGTTCCACAGATACACTTGTTCCATTGACACACTTCATCTCATGAGTTTTAAATAATTTTAATTTTCTGTGGAATTTAACACCGATGATTGGTTAATTCACAACACAGACCTAGTTCCCCCTAGTATGAATTTTTATATTGACAGAATTGTCTAAAGAAATGATGACCTTCACCTGGGTGGTTCAGGCAGTTAAGCGTCCAACTTCAGCTCAGGTCATGATCTCACAATTGGTGGGATCAAGCCCCATGTCAGACTCTGTGCTGACAGCTCAGAGCCTGGAGCCTACTTCAGATTCTGTATCTCCCTCTCTCTCTCTCTCTCTCTCTCTGCCCCTCCCCCACTCACACTGTGTTTCTCTTTCAAAAATAATCATTCAAAAAAAAAAATTACCTTCATTACAAATGTGTAATGTTTCTGTCCAGTATGAAGTCTTTGGTGTTTCCTGAAGTACAGAACTTGACACATATGTATGGTTCCCATGTTATGTGAATTTCTTCAAGACCACAAAGCACAAAGTTGTACATTTTTTTAATCAGTGTTTTAAAATCACTGTTTACTGTCTTTTTAATCACTCGAAGTCTGTATCTCTTAATCCCATTAACCTTGTTTATCCCCCTCCCCAATTTCTACATTTTTAATAAACCTGATCACACTCATTACATCTGTAAGGCTTCCCTCTAATAGTAATTATGTTCCATAAGGTATAATAAGCTTTGGATAAGCCTTGCCATACATCCATTTTGTGTGCTTTTTTTCAGAGATTTGTTTCAGATATCAGGTGAGGTGTGAACCCTGGTTATCAGCTTTCCCTCATACATTAGTTCCACATGGTTCCTCTCCCTGATGGAATCTCTGATGTTGAGTAAGGCTTGAACACTTGCTCATTTTATTTGTAAGGTTTCTTTCTATTATGAGTTCTTTGATGATCTGCAAAGCTTGAGCTTTGAATAAAAGCACTGCCACACATATTAGGTTTATACTTTATTTTCACAGTGTATTTTCTGATGCCTAGTAAGTTTTGCAAATCGAGTAAAAGCTTTGCCACACTCATTACATTTATAAGGTTTCTCTCCAATATGGATTTTCTTATGCTGAATAAGATGTGAATGCTCCCTAAAGGCTTTGCCACTCAATACATTTGTATGGTTTCTCTCCAGTATAACTTCTCTCATGACTCTAAAGGTCTGAACATTTGGTGAAAACCTTAGCATATTTATTATGTTTACAAGGTTTTTCTCCTGTATGAATTCGCTGATGTTCCACAAGGCTTGAATTTCGGGTAAAAGCCTTGTCACACACATTACATTTGTGTGGCTTCTCTCCAGTGTGCATTTTCCGATGCCTACTAAGCTTTGCAAATTGGGTAAAAGCTTTGCCACACTCATTACATTTGTAAGGTTTCTCTCCAGTATGGATTTTTTTATGTTGAGTAAGATTTGAGCGCTCAGCAAAGGCTTTGCCACACTCACTACATTTGTAAGGTTTCTCTCCAGTATGAGTTCTCTCATGACTCAAGAGGTGTGAACGTCTGATAAAAGCTTTATCACATTCACTACATTTATACGGTTTTTCTCCTGTATGAATCCTCTGATGTTCTATAAGGCTAGAACTTTGGATAAAAGCCTTGCCACATACATCACATTTGTGTGGTTTCTCTCCACGATGTGTATTCTGATGTCTAATGAGATGTGAGCACTGTTTAAAAGCTTTGCCACACTCATTACATTTGTAAGGTTTCTCTCCAGTATGGATTTTCTTGTGTTGAGTAAGATTTGAACGCTCAGAAAAGGCTTTGCTGCATTCATTACATTTGTAAGGTTTCTCACCAGTATGCACTCTCTCATGACTCCAAAGTTGTGAACGATGGATAAATGCCTTTCCACATTCATTACATTCGTAAGGTTTCTCTCCAGTATGCACTTTCTGATGATTTGCAAGGTTTGAATTTTGACTACAGACCTTGCCACATATGTTACATTTATATGGTTTCTCTCCTGTATGGACTCTCTGATGTCTGGTGAGACTCGAAACCCTGTTAAAGGATTTGACACATTCATTACATCTGTAAGGTTTCTCTCCAGTATGGATTTTCATATGTCGAATAAGATGTGAGCACTCAGAAAAGGCTTTGCCACAGTCATTACATTTATAAGGTCTCTGTCCAGAATGAATGATCTCATGACTCATGAGGTTTGAGCTTTTGCTAAAAGTCTTCCCACATTCATTACATTTGTAAGATTTTCCTCTAGTGTATGCTCTCCTGGCTTGTGCAGGTAACAAAGGATATTTAGAAATCTTCCTAGATTTATTCCAAATGTTTCTGGTACTGGGAGGAATTCTTTCAAGTGGTGAGACTGAGGAACCATTGCTGACAGACTTCTCAGTTGGATTACATTCATACATTTTCTCCTCACTATGAAATGTCTGCAGTTTGGGCAGATGTGCCTGAGAAATTAATCCAATTCTATTTTCCAAGCAGTTTATGTACTGGTTTCCAGCATCACTTCTGTTATTGTCCATTTTTAATAAATTCCTTATAAATGGCTCATCATGCATGAAATGCTGGTACGTATTGTTTCTCACAGAAACACCCTGCTTTTCAGGAAGAGTAACTGAGGACTGATTAAGTTGCTGATCTTTTCTCCAAGTGAGATTTTTGTCATGGGTCAAAGGCACTTCTTTGTAATTTCTTGCATCACATTGCCACTGACTTTCAAACTCATGCATATCTTCCCAGACTTCCTGGAGATCAAAATCCTTGATGCCATGACTTTCATTTCTCTCCAATAACACTAAGTGATAAAATTCGCCTTTATTAATGTCCTCTGTTGGTGATAATTCCTTGATTGCAAATCCAGCAGAAGTACTTCCTATCAGAGTTGGAAAGTAAGTATTTTATAGTAAATTACATGATTACACACCAAAATACTTTACACTGAACACAGGAAGTTTCTCAAACATGGTCTTCAAACACTATTGCTAAATACAATGTTTTTAAGTTTCTTTTTATAAATGTGGGGATAGTGCTTATACTTACACATCTATAGGAATATGACTGTGTTATTAAGTTAAAAGCCTGACCTTACAAACAGCACCTGATGTAGCAATAGACATAATACTGACTCATCCTGTAAGAACTTATACTATGGATATGAAGGACAAGTGGAAAACATTCAACGGGGAGACAGTATAGTGTTGTAGGAAGATTGTAGGCTTACATTTATTTCAGTATTTGCTCTAAAAATTATCAAACTAAGTATCCCATGTCCATTTTTAGGTATATACTCCAAGGAATTAAATAATATATACATGTTCCAGGAGACACAAGAATTTTTTTTTGAAGTTTATTTAAAGACTGAGCTTGTGAATGGGGGACGGACAGGGAGAGAAAGAGAATCCCAAGAAGTCCTCACACTGTAAGTGCAATGTACAATGCGGGGCTCAAACTCAGGAACTATGAGATCGTGATCTCAGCCAAAATCCAGAGTTAGACGCTTAACAGTCTGAGCCACCCAAGTTCACCAAAATAATGTATCATTATATACAAAAGCTATGGCAAATCAAGTTAATGATATGTCTGTGACTAAAGCAGTAACTTAAAAAAAAAAAAAGTATGCTTTCAAAATATAAAAAATACTCAGGTTAAAGAATGCCACAGGGGCGTCTGGGAGGCTCAGTCTGTTGAGTGCCCGACTTTGACTATGGTCATGATCGTACCATTTATAGGTTCAAACCCTGCTTCAGGCTCTGTGCTGACAGCTTGGAGCCTGGATCCTGCTTCAGACACTGTGTGTGTGTGTGTGTCTCTCTCTCTCTCTCTCACCTGTACCCTGTTCATGCTCGCTCTCTCTCAAAAATAAACATTAATAAAAAAGAGATAGGGGCGCCTGGGTGGCGCAGTCGGTTAAGCGTCCGACTTCAGCCAGGTCACGATCTCGCAGTCCGGGAGTTCGAGCCCCGCGTCGGGCTCTGGGCTGATGGCTCAGAGCCTGGAGCCTGTTTCCGATTCTGTGTCTCCCTCTCTCTCTGCCCCTCCCCCGTTCATGCTCTGTCTCTCTCTGTCCCCAAAATAAATAAACGTAAAAAAAAAAAAAAAAAAAAAAACTTAAAATAATAAAAAAGAGATAAATTTAATTGAGGTAAATATGTATTGTAACAATGAGATATCACTACACGTGAGAATGGTGAAAATCCAGAATGCTAACACCAAATACTAGTGTGAATGTGGAACAGTAAGAACTCTCATTCATTGCTGATGGGAATGCAAAATGGTATGCCACTTTGGAAGACAGTTTGCCCTTTCTTAGAAAACTAAGTGTACTCTTAAATATGATCTAGCAATCACACTCCTTGGTATTTACACAAATGAGTTGAAAATTTATGTCCCCAAAAAAACCTACACACGAAATAGAGGAATCCTAAAATGTGTATGGAACCACAGAAGACTGTGAAAGCCCAGAGCATCTTGAGAAAAAAAACAAACCTGGAGGCATCACATGCCCTGATTTCAAACTCCTTAATTACAAAGCTGCGGTAATTAAATCAGCAGGGTATTAGGGGCGCCTAGGTGGCTCAGTTGGTTAAGCATCCAACTTTGGCTCAGATCATGATCTCATAGTCTGAGTTCAAGCCCCACGTTGGGCTCTGTGCTGACAGCTTGGAGCCTGAAGCTTGCTGCAGATTCTGTGTCTCCCTCTCTCTGACCCTCCCCCATTAATGCTCTGTCTCTCTCTGTCTCAAAAATAAATAAACATTAAAAAATTTTTTTTAAATCAGCAGGGTATTAGCATAAAAATCGACACCCAGATCACCAGAAAAGAGCTCAGAAATAAACCCACACACAGTCAATTAATTTACAACAAAGGAGACATGACTATACAATGCAGAAAGAACAATCTCTTTAGTAGATGGTTTGGGAAACTGGACAGCCACAGGCAAAAGACTGAAACTCGACCACTGTCTAATGCCATACACAAAAAGTAACTCACAATGGATTAAAGACTTAAATCTAAGACCTGAAACCAAAAAATTCCTATAAGATAGGGGGTAATGAGTTCCTTGATAGAGGTCTAGGGAATGATGTGGTTTTTTTTCTTGTTGTTGTTTTTGACTGTTGACAGCAAAAGAAAAAACAACAAATGCAGAAGTAAGTGGGACTACATCAAACTAAAAAATGTCTGCACAGCAAAGGAAACTATTTTCAACAAAATGAAAAGGCATCCTTAATAAATAGGAGAAAATATTAGCAAATTAAGTATCTGATAAGGGCCTAATAATCCAAAACATAGACAAAAATCGCTCAAATAATCCAACTAGAGAAATGGGCAGAAGATCTGAATAGATATTTTCGAAGACCTAGAGATGGCCTAAAGGACCATGAAAAGAGACTTAACGTCCATTCATCATCAGCGAAATGCAAACCAAAACCACAATATCACCTGACACCTATTGGAATGGCAGTTCTCAAAAAGACCAGAAATAACAAGTATTGCTGATGGGGTGGAGAATTTGTGCACTGTTAGTGGAGCCAAAATTGGTGTAGCTAAGAGAACTACTGTGTGATCCACCAATTTTACCTAAGTATGTATCTGAAGAAAACAAAACTACTAACTCGAAAAGATAGAAGCGTTCGGATGTTCACTGCAGCATCATTTACAGTAGCTGAGATACAGACACAATCTAAGTGTCCACTGATGGGTGAATGGGTAAAGTTGTTATATATAACACAATATGATCCAGCCATAAAAAAGAACAGAATCTTGCCATTTGTGACAACATGGATGGACCCTTGAGGACATTATTAAGAGAAATGAGTCAAAGACCAATACATTATGATTTCTCTTATGTGTGGAATCTTAAAAAAACAAAACAACCCCTCTTAGATACAGAGAACATACCGGTGGTTATTAGAGGCAGGTATTGAGGGGACGGTGGCAGAAAAGGGTGAAGATGATTAAAATGTTTAAAAAAAAAAATGAGGGATGCCTGGCTGGCTCAGTGAGTAGAGCATGCAACCCTTGATCCTGGGGTTGTGAGTTCAAACTCCATGATGGGTGCAGAGTTTACTTAAAAACAAAACAAAAATTGCTGCTGCCGCTTGAGTTCCTAAAACAATAAAAAGAAAACAAAACAAAACCAAGCCCCCCAAAATATCAATATGGTACTTTCTGTATACCAGGAATACAATACAATACACATCTATGGAAGGATACAAGTTCTTCCCACAGAAAAGCTCGCTAGAGATATCAGTAAGCTGTGCTGTACTTACACTATATCTAATTTTGGATTTTCACTTTTTGGAATTATCCAAATCATGACTTCTTCCTAATTAATGCACAAGCATTCAACCTCAAGAAGCCAGGATGGCCCAGGAAAGAAAGAGATAAACTTTAGGTCTACTTTATTAGACAGATACTACGTTTTGTTTGTCTCCTAAGAAGTTCTCCCAGGGATACAAAATGGAAACGGAAAGTGAATAGGTCCTGGGGTCTGCACTACAGAGGCCTCAGCTCAGTCCTCCTCAAACCAAGGCACCAGTATGGTCAGAGGGGCCAGGTGCTATCAGTTGTAGGTCCTATCAGTGGGAGTTTAAACTTCTACACATGTGACTTACTCATTTGAATACCAGAATGAGAAGTGTGTGTGGGTGGGGAAAGATTTCCTCTGACAGCTCCTACGAATAAACTTGTATTTTCCCACAAATTGTTCCCAAACAATATTTACTGGAGCAGCTTACTCTCTGCTCATCTGAACTCGGACTTGTGCTCACATCCCCATACATTCCCTGAATGTTCCCCTATATTCACTTCACTTTCCACAGTCCAGGGCTCTTTTCCCTGGAAACAGGTGATGGGGATGATATTCAGCTCAGGAAGAGATTTCCAGTTAAAAGAAAAACGGAACATGATCTGCTTTACTCTTCCAGAACACATGCCCAGCACTTTGTTCAGCAAAGAAAAGAAGAAAGGACATTCATTATATGTGGGTGAAAATTAATCAACTGACTGCCTGAATGCTTAAGGAGTATTTTAAGTATGCAGAGATCTGGTTCTTTTCTAAGAACTACTGAATAAAAAGCACAAGGGCACAAGGGTAAGACCACAGAATCAGAGATTTAAATAAATTCACCATAATGTTTCCTTTTCCCCCCAATTTTAAATAATGTTATTCCCTCTGAGCCTTGTCTTTATAGAGGTCAGAGAAATTGGACTTTGCTAAGAATTCAAGGGTTTTAGGTCCTATTCCCCAGACTCCGAGATTTTTACTTAGATTCTAGTTAGTTAGCAGAGTGTAGCACTGGTTTCAGGAGTAGAATTTAGTGATTCTTCACTTACATAGAACACCCATCACCAGTTCCCTCCCTTTAGCTTCTCTGACTGCTAAGTTCTGAAACCACCTAAACAAGCAGGAATGCAGAACTTCTGAAGCAAAGGGAAGTTAGAGTCCATTTGCCACATTATGAAGCCTTTCCATTCTCAATCAAAACGGCTGCAATCAGTCCTTTCAAGAATAGGGATGTGAAACTCCTATGATCAAGTTGGGGCCTCTCAAGACACTGCAAAGTCACATAAAATTAACTACCGACTTCTGGAGGGAAGTTATCCTCACCCAGGGAGACCAGGTTCCTGTAGTTCTCCAACATCACGTCCCTGTACAAGGCCCTCTGAGCGGGGTCCAGGCACTCCCACTCCTCCTGAGAGAATTCTATGGCCACATCCCTGAATGTCAGCCGTCCCTGAAATGAAAACACACTTCACCAAGTGAACACGGAAACTGTTCTTATTTTGACACAAATGAGAGAAGCAAAATTATACTTGGCTGGAGTGTTCTTTTACCCATGTAAGATAATTTAAAGAGCAGATAACATAAAATTAGCCATTTTAAAGTACCATTCAGTGACATTTAGTGCATTCACCATGTTGCACAAACATCACGTCTCATCCCCAAAGGAAATCCTTTACCCACTAAGCAGGTACTTCCTAGTCCCCAGTCCCTGGCAACCACTAGTGCTTTGTCTCTATGGATTTGCCAATTTTGGATCTTTTCATGTAAAGGAAAGGTATCAAAAATGTGACCTTTGGCATCTGCCTTCTTTCACACAGAATCGTGTTTTGGGTTCATCCATGATATAGTATGCATCAGTGGTCCATTTCCTTTCTTCTGCCTGCAGAGTATTCCATTGCAGGACTAGACCATTTTCACTCAACTACTGATGGGCATTTTGTTGTTATTACCTTTGCTGATGTTACTAGGTTGCTATGAACTTTCTAGTACAAGTTAAGTGTTTGGATACCTGTTTTCAATTCTTTTCGTTTGTACCTAGCTGTGGAATTACCAGGTCACATGGTTTAATTTTTTTCAGAATCTTCCACAAGCTTTTTCACAGCAGCTATGTTTTTACAGCAACGTGTCATGATTCGAATTTCTCTATTTTTGTAGTTGTTGTTTTACAACAGTCATCCTAGTGGGTGTGAAAGGATATCTCGTTGTGGTTTTAATTTTGCATCTTACTAACTACTTTCATGGAACATCTCTTCATGTGCTGGTTTCATTTGTGTACCTTCTATGGAGAAATGTCTATTAAAATCTTTTGACCATTTTTTAAGTTGGGTTCTTTGTATTTTGGTTGTTGAGTTGTACAAGTTCTTCCTTTATTCTAGGTCTAGACCCTTCATAGATATGTGATTGGCAGATTATTTCCTCCCATTTGGTAGATTGTTTCACTTAATGTGATAATGTCCTTCAGTGCACAGACATGATTAATTCTGATGATGACCAGTTTATTTTGTCTTTTCCTCTTTTGCTTTTGGGGTCATGGATAAAAATCCAGTGCCAACCCTAAAGTCATAAAGACTCAACCCTAACTTTTCACTTAAGACTTTTATAGTTTTAGCTCTTACATTTAGTCTTTGATTACTTCTGAATTGATTTCCTTATATGGTACAAGGTAGTTTCAATTTCATTCTCACACAGATATCTAGTTGTGCCAGTACCATTTAAGAGACTATTGTTTTCCTACTGTCTGTTTTTGGCACACTTGTGAAAAAGGAATGGATTGCAGATGTATGGGTTTATTTGTGGATGCTCAGTTCTATCACTTTGATCTACATTTCTAGCCTCTGATGAAATTACAGTTTTGATTACTCCAAGTTACTGCAGTGAGATTTATGTTGGGAATTGTAGGCACTCCAATTTTGTGCTTTCTCACATTTATTTTGGTTATTTGGCATCCTTACCAATTCAATATGAGTTTTAGAATCAGGATTCCCATTTGTATAAAACACGCTGTTGTGATTTTGCTGAGGACTGCATTACTCTTTGTATCACTATGGAGAGGACTCCCACTTTACGGTCTTCCAATCCACAAACACAGGACATCTTGACATTTATTTAGGTTTTCTTTAATCGTCCTCAGTAACTTTTTGGTTTTCACTGTGTATAAATCTTCCATTCTCATGGTTAAATCTATCTCCATTTGTTTTCTTGCTCTTGTAAATGAAACTGTTTACTTTCCACTGGTTGTAACTGCATGGAAATGCAACTGAATTTTGAGTGTTGGCATTGTATTTTGTAACTTCCATCAATACATTGTCTCTAAGTTTGAGGATTCTTTATTTCTAAATATAAGATCATGTATGCTATGAATAAAGCTAGTTTGATTTCTTTCCCAATCTTGACACATTTTATTTATTTTTCCTCTGTATTTTCTCTGGTTACAACCTCCAGTAGAGTGTTGATTTGTGGTGGCAAAATGGGGCACACCTGTTTTGTTGTTGGTAAGAGGGGGAAGTTTCCAGTTGTTCACCACTGAGTGTGTTAGCCACGGAATTTTCATAATGACCTTTTTCAGACTGAGCAAGTTCCTTTCCACTCCTAATGTTTGAGTTTTTGTTGGATGCAGTGTCTGACTCTGGATTTCAGCTAAGGTCATGATGTCACAGTTTATGAGTTTGAACGCTGCATCAGGCTCTGCGGTGATACTGTGGAGCCTAGTTGAGATTCTCTCTCTCTCTCTCTCTCTCTCTCTCTCTCTCTCTCTCTGCCCCTCCCTCACTCACACTCTCTCTCAAAATAAATAAATAAAAACTTAAAAAAAAATGTGAGCCATTGTAAACACAGAGTGGAATCATTTTATACAATTCCTTTGTGTTTTATTGAAGAGTTGAATTCATGCACATTTCAAGTTACTACTAGTTAAGAATTACTTCTTTTTCTTTTTTTTATATATATGAAATTTATTGACAAATTGGTTTCCATACAACACCCAGTGCTCATCCCAAAAGGTGCCCTCCTCAATACCCATCACCCACCCTCCCCTCCCTCCCACCCCCCATCAACCCTCAGTTTGTTCTCAGTTTTTAACAGTCTCTTATGCTTTGGCTCTCTCCCACTCTAACGTCCTTTTTTTTTTTTTTTTTCCTTCCCCTCCCCCATGGGTTCCTGTTAAGTTTCTCAGGATCCACATAAGAGTGAAACCATATGGTATCTGTCTTTCTCTGTATGGCTTATTTCACTTAGCATCACACTCTCCAGTTCCATCCACGTTGCCACAAAAGGCCATATTTCATTTTTTCTCATTGCCACGTAGTATTCCATTGTGTATATAAACCACAATTTCTTTATCCATTCATCAGTTGATGGACATTTAGGCTCTTTCCATAATTTGGCTATTGTTGAGAGTGCTGCTATGAACATTGGGGTACAAGTGCCCCTATGCATCAGTACTCCTGTATCCCTTGGGTAAATTCCTAGCAGTGCTATTGCTGGGTCATAGGGTAGGTCTATTTTTAATTTTCTGAGGAACCTCCACACTGCTTTCCAGAGCGGCTGCACCAATTTGCATTCCCACCAACAGTGCAAGAGGGTTCCCGTTTCTCCACATCCTCTCCAGCATCTATAGTCTCCTGATTTGTTCATTTTGGCCACTCTGACTGGCGTGAGGTGATACCTGAGTGTGGTTTTGATTTGTATTTCCCTGATAAGGAGCGACGCTGAACATCTTTTCATGTGCCTGTTGGCCATCTGGATGTCTTCTTTAGAGAAGTGTCTATTCATGTTTTCTGCCCATTTCTTCACTGGGTTATTTGTTTTTCGTGTGTGGAGTTTGATGAGCTCTTTATAGATTTTAGATACTAGCCCTTTGTCCGATATGTCATTTGCAAATATCTTTTCCCATTCCGTTGGTTGCCTTTTAGTTTTGTTGGTTGTTTCCTTTGCTGTGCAGAAGCTTTTTATCTTCATAAGGTCCCAGTAATTCACTTTTGCTTTTAATTCCCTTGCCTTTGGGGATGTGTCGAGTAAGAGATTGCTACGGCTGAGGTCAGAGAGGTCTTTTCCTGCTTTCTCCTCTAAGGTTTTGATGGTTTCCTGTCTCACATTTAGGTCCTTTATCCATTTTGAGTTTATTTTTGTAAATGGTGTGAGAAAGTGGTCTAGTTTCAACCTTCTGCATGTTGCTGTCCAGTTCTCCCAGCACCATTTGTTAAAGAGGCTGTCTTTTTTCCATTGGATGTTCTTTCCTGCTTTGTCAAAGATGAGTTGGCCATACGTTTGTGGGTCTAGTTCTGGGGTTTCTATTCTATTCCATTGGTCTGTGTGTCTGTTTCTGTGCCAATACCATGCTGTCTTGATGATGACAGCTTTGTAGTAGAGGCTAAAGTCTGGGATTGTGATGCCTCCTGCTTTGGTCTTCTTCTTCAAAATTCCTTTGGCTATTCGGGGCCTTTTGTGGTTCCATATGAATTTTAGGATTGCTTGTTCTAGTTTCGAGAAGAATGCTGGTGCAATTTTGATTGGGATTGCATTGAATGTGTAGATAGCTTTGGGTAGTATTGACATTTTGACAATATTTATTTTTCCAATCCATGAGCAGGGAATGTCTTTCCATTTCTTTAAATCTTCTTCAATTACCTTCATAAGCTTTCTATAGTTTTCAGCATACAGATCCTTTACATCTTTGGTTAGATTTATTCCTAGGTATTTTATGCTTCTTGGTGCAATTGTGAATGGGATCAGTTTCTTTATTTGTCTTTCTGTTGCTTCATTGTTAGTGTATAAGAATGCAACTGATTTCTGTACATTGATTTTGTATCCTGCAACTTTGCTGAATTCATGTATCAGTTCTAGCAGACTTTTGGTGGAGTCTATCGGATTTTCCATGTATAATATCATGTCATCTGCAAAAAGCGAAAGCTTGACTTCATCTTTGCCAATTTTGATGCCTTTGATTTCCTTTTGTTGTCTGATTGCTGACGCTAGAACTTCCAGCACTATGTTAAACAACAGCGGTGACAGTGGGCATCCCTGTCGTGTTCCTGATCTCAGGGAAAAAGCTCTCAGTTTTTCCCCGTTGAGGATGATGTTAGCTGTGGGCTTTTCATAAATGGCTTTTATGATGTTTAAGTATGTTCCTTCTATCCCGACTTTCTCAAGGGTTTTTATTAAGAAAGGGTGCTGGATTTTGTCAAAGGCCTTTTCTGCATCGATTGACACGATCATATGGTTCTTCTCTTTTTTTTTGTTAATGTGATGTATCATGTTGATTGATTTGCGAATGTTGAACCAGCCCTGCATCCCAAGAATGAATCCTACTTGATCATGGTGAATAATTCTTTTTATATGCTGTTGAATTCGATTTGCTAGTATCTTATTGAGAATTTTTGCATCCATATTCATCAGGGATATTGGCCTGTAGTTCTCTTTTTTTACTGGGTCTCTGTCTGGTTTAGGAATCAAAGTAATACTGGCTTCATAGAAGGAGTCTGGAAGTTTTCCTTCCCTTTCTATTTCTTGGAATAGCTTGAGAAGGATAGGGATTATCTCTGCTTTAAACGTCTGGTAGAACTCCCCTGGGAAGCCATCTGGTCCTGGACTCTTATTTGTTGGGAGATTTTTGATAACCGATTCAATTTCTTCGCTGGTTATGGGTCTGTTCAAGCTTTCTCTTTCCTCCTGATTGAGTTTTGGAAGAGTGTGGGTGTTCAGGAATGTGTCCATTTCTTCCAGGTTGTCCAATTTGTTGGCATATAATTTTTCATAGTATTCCCTGATAATTGTTTGTATCTCTGAGGGATTGGTTGTAATAATTCCATTTTCATTCATGATTTTATCTATTTGGGTCATCTCCCTTTTCTTTTTGAGAAGCCTGGCTAGAGGTTTGTCAATTTTGTTTATTTTTTCAAAAAATCAACTCTTGGTCTCGTTGATCTGCTCTACAGTTTTTTTAGATTCTATATTGTTTATTTCTGCTCTGATCTTTATTATTTCTCTTCTTCTGCTGGGTTTAGGCTGCCTTTGCTGTTCTGCTTCTATTTCCTTTAGGTGTGCTGTTAGATTTTGTATTTGGGATTTTTCTTGTTTCTTGAGATAGGCCTGGATTGCAATGTATTTTCCTCTCAGGACTGCCTTCGCTGCGTCCCAAAGCGTTTGGATTTTGTATTTTCATTTTCGTTTGTTTCCATATATTTTTTGATTTCTTCTCTAATTGCCTGGTTGACCCACTCATTCGTTAGTAGGGTGTTCTTTAACCTCCATGCTTTTGGAGGTTTTCCAGACTTTTTCCTGTGGTTGATTTCAAGCTTCATAGCATTGTGGTCTGAAAGTATGCATGGTATAATTTCAATTCTTGTAAACTTATGAAGGGCTGTTTTGTGACCCAGTATATGATCTATCTTGGAGAATGTTCCATGTGCACTCGAGAAGAAAGTATATTCTGTTGCTTTGGGATGCAGAGTTCTAAATATATCTGTCAAGTCCATCTGAACCAATGTCTCATTCAGGGCCCTTGTTTCTTTATTGACCGTGTGTCTAGATGATCTATCCATTTCTGTAAGTGGGGTGTTAAAGTCCCCTGCAATTACCACATTCTTATCAATAAGGTTGCTTCTGTTTATGAGTAATTGTTTTATATATTTGGGGGCTCCTGTATTCGGCACATAGACATTTATAATTGTTAGCTCTTCCTGATGGATAGACTCTGTAACTATTATATGATGTCTTTCTTCATCTCTTGTTACAGCCTTTAATTTAAAGTCTAGTTTGTCTGATATAAGTATGGCTACTCCAGCTTTCTTTTGGCTTCCAGTAGCATGATAAATAGTTCTCCATCCCCTCACTCTCAATCTAAAGGTGTCCTCAGGTCTAAAATGAGTCTCTTGTAGACAGCAAATAGATGGGTCTTGTTTTTTTATCCATTCTGATACCCTATGTCTTTTGGTTGGCGCATTTAATCCATTTACATTCAGTGTTATTATAGAAAGATACGGGTTTAGAGTCATTGTGATGTCTGTATGTTTTATGCTTGTAGTGATGTCTCTGGTACTTTGTCTCACAGGGTCCCCCTTAGGATCTCTTGTAGGGCTGGTTTAGTGGTGACAAATTCCTTCAGTTTTTGTTTGTTTGGGAAGACCTTTATCTCTCCTTCTATTCTAAATGACAGACTTGCTGGATAAAGGATTAAGAATTACTTCTGACATCTGCTGCTTGTATGTCTACTATTTTCTTTCGTAATTCCTCCCTTCATTGGATGTATTTGTGTGCGCATACCATTTTGACTGCCTTTGTATTGATTTTTCTGTATATTTCCCAGTTATTTCCTGAGTGGTTATCCTGGGGATTGCAGTTTTTACATATTAGGCTACTAATATTTGAATTTCAGTTGATACTAACTTAGCTTTAATAGCATACTAACAAGCCTGTTATACAACCTTTATCTTCTTGTCAAAAACTACCTCTTCATAAAAGATAGGAACAGATGTTTCATACACTCAAGAGATTTTTATTATTGTTTTACACATTTGTCTTTTTTCTAAAATTTTTTAATGTTTTTATTTATTTTTGAGACAGAGAGAGACAGAGCATGAGCAGGGGAGGGGCGGAGAGGGAGACGCAGAATCCAAAGCAGGCTCCAGGCTCTGAGCTGTCAGCACAGAGCCCAACACGGGGGTCAAACCCACAAACTGCGAGATTATGACCTGAGCCGAAGTCGGACGCTTAACCGACTGAGCCACCCAGGCACCCCTACACATTTGTCTCTTAAGACACACAGGAAAAGCTGAGTTAGAAAACAAAAATTAATTAATACTGGCTTTTATATTCACTTATGTAGTTACCTTTACTAGTGTTCTTTATTTGTTCCTATGGCTTTGAGGTACCACTAATTTCCACCCATTTCAGCCTGAAGAACCCATTTGGCATTTGATGTAGGTTAAGTCTGTAAGTGTGAACTCCCTCAGCCTTTGTTCACTTAGGAGTCTCTTAATTTCACTATCAATTTTGAAGTATAGTTTGCCTGATAATGAATTTCTGGTAGATTTTGTTTTAATCTTTCAAACTTTTTATCATGAGAATGCTTCCTGGCCTCCACAGTTTCTAAAGAGAAACAAACACGCCGTTAAACTTATTCAGAATCCCAGTACCTAAGAAGTTTCCGTCTTGCTACGTTCCACATTCTCTTTTTGTCTTGTAAAAGTTGAATGATTATGTGACTGACAGAGATCTCCATGCATTTGACCTAGTTCAAGTTCACTGCGTTTTTTTGGACGTGTAGGTTGTATTTGATAAACATGGGAGGTTTTCAGCTCTTTCTTCAAATATTCTTTCTGCCTTTCCTTCTAGAACCCCTATTACGTTTGTATCAGTATTTGTTATAGTGTCCCAAAGGTTTCTTGGTCTCCGGCCATTCTTTTTCCTTTCTTCCCTTTTATTCAGCTTTTTTCCCCTTTCTTCTCCTCACATTTGATAATTTCAATTAATCTATGTTTAGGTTTACGGATTCTTATTCTTTTTGACCATCTGCTGATGAACCCTCTAGTGGTTTTCAATTTTTGTGTTTATACTTTCTTAACTCCAGAATTTCTATTCCATCCCTGTACTATTATTTCTTTGTCTTTAATGACATTTTCTATCTGTTGAAACATTGTTCTCCTACTTCTCAGTTCTCTTCCATGTTTTCCTTTAGCTGAGGATGTTCAAGACAGTTGATTTAAAATCTTTACTTAATAAGCGGAATGTCTCTGCCTCCTCAGAAAGACCATCATTAACCTGCTATTCTTCCTTAACAGATGTACAATCTTAAGATATCCTTAGATGTCTGTAGTGAGGTCAGCCTACTCAGAAAGAGCCATCATGGCATTCTTTAAAACATTCCTTAAAGGACCCAAGTATCTTCATTTAGAGAATGCTCCAATGAGGATCTAAAATAGCAGTTATCTCCATGTTTACTAAGATGAAAACAACTTCCATTTATATGGTATGTAAATATTTCAATTTGCCGAATAAAATATGATTAAACATTTACTGAAGAATATATTCTAATATCACATTACAATATCTAAATGATTTTTTAGAAGATTTGCACTAAACAACAGGTTCCTGATGAAGACAATCAGTGATGCTGGAAGATATGACACGGAAGGCGACATTTTACTTCTTAGTTTCTAAATTGCATCACTGCGTGGAACTGAACCAGAAAAATATATACTAGAGTGGGTTAGTGCAAAAATAATAATAAAATTTAACAGTAATTTGCAAAATGACAATTGAGCACCAGCCTCTCCAATGATACAAAGTTCTGCTCCTATGTCTGGCTAAATTATAAACAGTTTTATCTAAAAGATGTGCAGCGTGTAAGAGTTCCTAAAAGAACACCATGGTCTTTATGTGATGGATGTGCTATAAATAATTTAAAGAACACTTCCTGAGGTTAGCTAGGGAAATACTGTAATGGGATCAGGAGTAACTTACTACATCCCCTGCAGGAAATTACATTCCATCTGACGTCAATATACTAATGTACTTTGATGACAAACTCCACCTCCTGACCCAGACCCTGTGCTTCTTACACACACAATGATTACTGATTGTTTTCTACACATTCACGTCTGTAAGATCTTGTTTCCATCACGTTTACCATGTGTGTAATATCTTGTGAGCTCAATAAATACAGAGATCCCCTGTTTGGGGATCTTGTCTCCTCCTGGACATTAGCCTCTCTCGTGTTCCATTCTGCGTCTGTCTCTGGTTGGACAAGACAGAACTCCAGACTCATACACTGTGACACTGTTAGAGCAGCAGGTTGATTCTACAGTTGAAAACTAATTATGTGGGGCGCCTGGGTGGCTCAGTCGGTTAAGTGGCCGACGTCGGCCCAGGTCATGATCTCGCGGTCCGTTGAGTTCGAGCCCCGCATCGGGCTCTGTGCTGACAGCTCAGAGCCTGGAGCCTGTTTCAGATTCTGTGTCTCCCTCTCTCTGACCCTCCCCTGTTCATGCTTTGTCTCTCTCTGTCTCAAAAATAAATGAACGCTAAAAAAAAAAAAAAAAAAAAAAAAGAAAACTAATTATGTTAATAAAACACCCTCTATATTTCTTATTTCTACTTTGAACTTCCCATTCTATTCCAAAGTATTAATATTGCACAGTCAGAAGCACAATGACCCATCTTTACCGTCAAAAGGCGTTTGTAATGGAAAGACATTCCCTGCTCATGGATTGGAAAAATAAATATTGTCAAAATGTCAATACTACCCAAAGCTATCTACACATTCAATGCAATCCCAATCAAAATTGCACCAGCATTCTTCTCGAAACTAGAACAAGCAATCCTAAAATTCATATGGAACCACAAAAGGCCCCGAATAGCCAAAGGAATTTTGAAGAAGAAGACCAAAGCAGGAGGCATCACAATCCCAGACTTTAGCCTCTACTACAAAGCTGTCATCATCAAGACAGCATGGTATTGGCACAGAAACAGACACACAGACCAATGGAATAGAATAGAAACCCCAGAACTAGACCCACAAACGTATGGCCAACTCATCTTTGACAAAGCAGGAAAGAACATCCAATGGAAAAAAGACAGCCTCTTTAACAAATGGTGCTGGGAGAACTGGACAGCAACATGCAGAAGGTTGAAACTAGACCACTTTCTCACACCATTTACAAAAATAAACTCAAAATGGATAAAGGACCTAAATGTGAGACAGGAAACCATCAAAACCTTAGAGGAGAAAGCAGGAAAAGACCTCTCTGACCTCAGCCGTAGCAATCTCTTACTCGACACATCCCCAAAGGCAAGGGAATTAAAAGCAAAAGTGAATTACTGGGACCTTATGAAGATAAAAAGCTTCTGCACAGCAAAGGAAACAACCAACAAAACTAAAAGGCAACCAACGGAATGGGAAAAGATATTTGCAAATGACATATCGGACAAAGGGCTAGTATCTAAAATCTATAAAGAGCTCATCAAACTCCACACACGAAAAACAAATAACCCAGTGAAGAAATGGGCAGAAAACATGAATAGACACTTCTCTAAAGAAGACATCCAGATGGCCAACAGGCACATGAAAAGATGTTCAGCGTCGCTCCTTATCAGGGAAATACAAATCAAAACCACACTCAGGTATCACCTCACGCCAGTCAGAGTGGCCAAAATGAACAAATCAGGAGACTATAGATGCTGGAGAGGATGTGGAGAAACGGGAACCCTCTTGCACTGTTGGTGGGAATGCAAATTGGTGCAGCCGCTCTGGAAAGCAGTGTGGAGGTTCCTCAGAAAATTAAAAATAGACCTACCCTATGACCCAGCAATAGCACTGCTAGGAATTTACCCAAGGGATACAGGAGTACTGATGCATAGGGGCACTTGTACCCCAATGTTCATAGCAGCACTCTCAACAATAGCCAAATTATGGAAAGAGCCTAAATGTCCATCAACTGATGAATGGATAAAGAAATTGTGGTTTATATACACAATGGAATACTACGTGGCAATGAGAAAAAATGAAATATGGCCTTTTGTGGCAACGTGGATGGAACTGGAGAGTGTGATGCTAAGTGAAATAAGCCATACAGAGAAAGACAGATACCATATGGTTTCACTCTTATGTGGATCCTGAGAAACTTAACAGGAACCCATGGGGGAGGGGAAGGAAAAAAAAAAAAAAAAGGACGTTAGAGTGGGAGAGAGCCAAAGCATAAGAGACTGTTAAAAACTGAGAACAAACTGAGGGTTGATGGGGGGGGGGGGGGAGGGGGGGGGTGGGTGATGGGTATTGAGGAGGGCACCTTTTGGGATGAGCACTGGGTGTTGTATGGAAACCAATTTGTCAATAAATTTCATATATAAAAAAAAAAAAAAATGCAAAAAAAAAAAAAAGGCGTTTGTAAAAACAGATGAAACAAATTTCCGTCAAACGTATTTTCCAGGGCTTATCATGTACTTGTGTACATTAATACATTACTTACATATGTAATCTCTTTAATCCTGGTTTATATGACCTGAAAGGGCACTCAGAAGGGACCTCTTAAGAATTCTTACTGCCCAACCTCACAGACACCACAGAGCCTACTCCCCATCTCTAGTTCTTGCCTGTGAAGAAAATCCTTCACAGGATGACCACCTAAAAGGAGCATCTTCCCAAGTTCCACGTCACTGGGTCACAGTGAGATGGAATCTGCACGGAGAGGAGAGGAGACTGGGAGAAGGCCCTGGGTGTGAGTAAATAATTTAGGCAGGACATCTTGGAGACAGAGAAGATTAACAAGTCCAAAGCATGACACATTAGGAAAAGGAACAATCAACGAAAAAAAGAATTTTACCTGGAAAAGAGCCATTCCTTCTTTTTTCCCTCTTCTTCTAGTCTTCTTTCTCAGGTAAGGTTATACTGTGTGACAAAAGGTATGTTGTTTAATGTTTAGAATCAACATAACCCCTTCCTCTGCCACAATATACATAAGGAGAGAAACTTATTGTTGGAAAAAGTCCTTTCCTGCCCACTGCAACAGGAGGATGCAGGGACAATAATGTCCTATGTGGTGGCCAACAAGTGCATTTTTTACCCACTTCTTCACGAAGGTCTCCCCTACTGCTCAAATTTACACTCCACTGCAACTGCATTGTCTTGTCTGCCTGGCACTTGGCCAAACGGAATGGCCTCTTTCAAGATCTTGGCTCCTCCCTAGGCAGCCAGCATCCAAGGAATGATTGATGCAATACACAGAAGCCAGTACATTCCATCAGTATGGACCAGCCCTTAAGGGCCACCCCAGCTCCAGAGTTCCCTGGTAGCAATACTGAGAAGTTTAGATCTTTGTCCTGATGGTGATGGGAAGCCTGTAAGAGGGTTTAATGTCAAAGGTTGACACAATCAAATGTTTAAGATTTAGCCAGGATAAACAGAGAGGGTGGAGCTGACAGAGGCATGTCTCTGTCTCTGAGGCTATGTTCCTGCCTTAGTGGTTTTCAATATTTTTGGAACTGGTCACATTGTGAACTCCAATTATA
Source organism: Lynx canadensis (assembly GCF_007474595.2). Lineage (NCBI taxonomy): Eukaryota > Metazoa > Chordata > Mammalia > Carnivora > Felidae > Lynx > Lynx canadensis. The sequence goes on from NC_044317.1 coordinate 55,888,292, forward strand.
ACTGCACACCCTCTCCCAGAAAGCTGCCAAAAACAAACACACCCACAGGGTGAATTGGTATCATCCAATCTGTGGAGAGCCTGAACAAATCAAAAAGGCCCCCGAGTCACAGCAATGGACAGATTATCTGATCTAAAAGTCCACAAGGAAACAATGGCTTTGAATGACACACTGGACCAGATGGAATGAACAGATATATTCAGAACATTTCATCCTAAAGCAGCAGAATATACATTCTTCTCCAGTGCACATGGAACGTTCTCCAGAATAGACCACATAATGGGACACAAATCAGCCCTCAGCAAGTACAAAAAGATTGAGATCATACTGTGCATATTTTCAGACCACAACGCTATGAAACTCGAAATCAACCACAAGAAAAAATTTGGAACGTAACAAATACTTGAAGACTGAAGAACATCCTACTAAAGAATGAAAGGGCTAACCAAGAAGTTAAAAAGGAAATTACAAAGTATATGGAAGCCAATGAAAATGATAACACCACAACCCAAACCCTCTGGGACGCAGCAAAGGAGGTCATAAGAGGAAAGTATATAGCAATCCAGGCCTTCCTGAAGAAGGAAGAAAGATCTCAGATACACAACCTAACCTTATACCTTAAAGAGCTAGAAAAAGATCAGCAAATAAAACCCAAAACCAGCATAAGACAGGAAATAATAAAGACTGGAGCAGAAATTAATGCTATCAAAACCAAAAAAACCAGTAGAACAGATCAATGAAATCAGAAGCCATATGCCATATGCCATAAAATGGGCAATGTGGAAGAAATGGACAAATTCCTAGAAACATATACACTACCAAACCTGAATCAGGAACAAATAGAAAATTTGAACAGACCCATAACCAGTAAGCAAATTGAATTAGTCATCAAAAATCTCCCAAAAAACAAGAGTCCAGGGCCAGATGGCTTTTCAGGGGAATTCTACCAAACATTTAAGGACAAGTTAACACCTATTCTCTTGAAGCTGTTCCAAAAATAGAAATGGAAGGAAAACTTCCAAACTCATTCTACGAAGCCAGCATTACCTTGATTCCAAAACCAGACGGAGACCCCACTAAAAAGGAGAACTACAGACCAATTTCCCTGATGAACATGGATGCAGAAATTTTCAACAAGATAGTAGCCAACCAGATCCAACAATACATTAAAAAAATTATTCACCACGACCAAGTGGGATTTATACCTGGGAGGCAGGGCTGGTTCAATATCTGCAAAACAATTAACGTGATTCATCACATCAATAAAAGAAAGGACAAGAACCATATGATCCTCTCAACAGGTGCAGAGAAAGCATTCAACAAAATACAGCATCCTTTCTTGATAAAAACCCTCAAGGAAGTAGGGATAGAAAGATCATACCTCAAGATCATAAAAGCCATATATGAATGACCCAACGCTAATATCATCCTCAATGGGGAAAAACTGAGAGCTTTCCCCCAAAGGTCAGGAACAAGACAGGGATGTCCACTCTCGCCACTGTTATTCAACATAGTACTGGAAGTCTTAGCCTCTGCAATCAAACACAAAGAAATAAAAGGCATCCAAATCGGCCAGGAGGAGGTCAAACTTTCACTCTTTGCAGATGACATGACACTCTATATGGAAAACCCTAAAGATTCCACCAAAAAAACTGCTAGAACTGATTCATGAATTCAGCAAAGTTGCAGGATATAAAATCAATGCACAGAAATTGGTTGCATTCCTATTCACCAACAATGAAGCAACAGAAAGAAATCAAGGAATCGATCCCATTTACAGTTGCACCAAAACCCATAAAATACCTAGGAATAAATCCAACCAAAGAGATGAAAAACGTATACACTGAAAACTACAGAAAACTGATGAAAGAATTGAAGAAGACACAAAAAAATGGAAAAAGATTCCATGCTCCTGGATAGGAAAAACAAATATTGTTAAAATGTTGATACTAACCAAAGGAATCTACATATTCAATACAATCCCTACCAAAATAACACCAGCATTCTTCGCAGAGGTAGAACAAATAATCCTAAAATTTGTATGGAACCGGAAAAGACCCCGAATAGCCAAAGCAATCTTGAAAAAGAAAACCAAAGCAGGAGGCATCACAATCCCAGACTTCAAGCTATACTACAAAGCTGTAATCATCAAGACAGTATGGTACTGGCACAAGAACAGACACTCAGATCAATGGAACAGAACAGAGAATCCAGAAATGGACCCACAAATGTATGGCGAACTAACCTTTGACAAAAGCAGGAAACAATATCCAATGAAATAAAGACAGTCTCTTCAGCAAATGGTGCCGGGAAAACTGGACAGCGACATGCAGAAGAATGAACCTGGACCACTTTCTTACACCATACACAAAAAGAAACTCAAAATGGATGAAAGACCTCACTGTAAGAAAGGAAGCCATCAAAATCCTTGGGAAGAAAGCAGGCAAAAACCACTTTGATCTTGGCCGCAGCAACTTCTTACTCAACACGATTCCGGAGGCAAGAGAAACAAAAACATAAATGAACTGTTGGGACCTCGTCAAAATTAAAAGCTTCTGCACAGCGAAGGTAACAATCAGCAAAACTAAAAGGCAACTGACAGAATGGGAGAAGATATTTGCAAACGACATATCAGATAAAGGGTTAGTATCCAAAGTCTATAAAGAACTTATTAAACTCCACACTCAAAAAACAAATAATCCAGTGAAGAAATGGGCAAAAGACATGAATAGACACTTCTCCAAGGAAGACATCCAGATGGCCAACCGACACATGAAAAAATGCTCATCATCAGAGAAATATAAATCAAACCCACCATGAGATACCACCTTACACCTGTCAGAATGGCTAACATTAACAACTCAGGCAACAACAGATATTGGCGAGGATGCGGAGAAAGAGGATCTCTTTTGCATTGTTGGTGGCAATGCAAGCTGGTGCAGCCATTCTGGAAAACAGTATGGAGGTTCTTCAAAAAATTAAAAATAGAACTACCCTATGACCCAGCAATTGCATTACTAGGCATTTATGCACGGGATACAGGTGTGCTGTTTCAAAGGACACATGCACCCCCATGTTTACAGTAGCACTATCAACAATAGCCAAGTATGGAAAGAGCCCAAATGTCCATTGATGGATGAATGGATAAAGAAGATGTGGTATACATATATATATATACAATGGAGTATTACTCGGCAATCAAAAAGAATGAAATCTTCCCATTTGCAACTATGTGGATGGAATGGAGGGTATTATGCTAAGTGAAATTAGTCAGAAAAAGACAAAAATCATATGACTTCACTCATATGAGGACTTTAAGAGACAAAACAGATGAACATAAGGGAAGGGAAACAAAAATAATATAAAAACAGGGAGGGGGACAAAACATAAGAGACTCATAAATATGGAGAACAAACTGAGGTTACTGGAGGCATTGTGGGAGGGGGGATGGGCTAAAAGGGTAAGGGGCATTAAGGAATGTACTCCTGAAATCATTGTTGCCACTATATGCTAACTAATTTGGATGTAAATTTAAAAAAATGAAATTAAAAAAAAAGGCAAAGGAAGAATTGAGCCCTTCTTACCTAACTGCTTGAGCTGGGGTATCAATCTTCTCCTGCTGGCCTGGATCCTCATTCGCAGGCCTTCAGACTGACTGAGTTACACCACTGGCTCTCCTGGATCTCCAGCCTGCAGATGGCAAACTGAGGAACTTCACAACCTCCCTAATTGTGTAAAGCAATTGCTCATAATACCTCCTTTCCTAAATATATCCTATTGGTGACCTTCTATCTGGCAAACTTGCTAAACTTATTTATTAATTCTCGTAAGTTTTTTCTGCAAATACTTTTATTTTTTTTTATTTTTTTTTTTTTCAAACTTTTTTTTTTCAACGTTTATTTATTTTTGGGACAGAGAGAGACAGAGCATGAACGGGGGAGGCGCAGAGAGAGAGGGAGATACAGAATCGGAAGCAGGCTCCAGGCTCTGAGCCATCAGCCCAGAGCCCGACGCGGGGCTCGAACTCACGGACCGCGAGATCGTGACCTGGCTGAAGTCGGACGCTTAACCGACTGCGCCACCCAGGCGCCCCTGCAAATACTTTTAGAATTTCCACACACATAGCCATGTCATCTGTAAGTAATGAAACACTTATTTCTTCCTTTTCAATCTTTGTAAGATCCGGTTCTCTTTCTTAATTGTTTTTAAGTTTATTTATTTATTTTGAGAGAGATGGAGATGGCACGAGCAGGGGAGGGGCAGAGAGAGAGGGAGAGAGAGAGAATCCCAAGCAGGTCCGGCACTGTTGGCACAGAGCCTGATGTGGGGCTCCAACTCAGAAAACTGTGGGATCACGACCTGAGCCAAAACTGAAGAGTCTGACACTTAACCGACAGAGCCACCCAGGCACCCTGATCTGTTTTTCTTTCTTAGTTTATCTTCTAAAACACCCAGTTCAAGTGTGATTAGAAATGGTAACACAGACAACCAGGTCTCATTTGTCATCTCAGAGGGAAAGCTTCCAATATTTCACTATTAACATGCCTTGTGTTGGGAATGTTTTAAAACGCTTTATCTAATTAAGAAACTTTCCTTCAATTCCTAGTTTTCCAAGATTTTTTCACACATAAGTGTTGAATTTTATCAAAGATGTTTTTCTGCCTCTATTCTGATGATCATATAGTCTTCTTTTCTGTTAATGTAATGGATTACATTATTGCCTTTGAAATGTTAAACCATTCTTTTATTCCTAAAATAAATCCAACTTGTTTGTGAAAAAAGAAAGAAGTCTGAGTTGAGTGAGCAGAACTGGATGTAAGTAAATTCTGAAATGGTGGCCTGGACAGGTTGAAGTAGAAAGGGCTTGTCCTAATTCCAGATTACCTTTCATACTCATAAACAAGAGAAGCTTCTCTTTTATGGGTTTAATCAAAGTCAAGCATTTAATTCCTCTTTCCCAGAAAAACTGTATGACATTACAAATAGTTACTAGTCCTGGAAAACATGAAAAATGGTCACCTGTGTGGATGAGCTCTGAGCAATCACGAAAGGATGGGCAGTGTTAGAACAAAGTTCCACATCAATCCAGCCCACCCATCAACTTCTTTACAGAAAAGATAAAGGGGCCTTGAGGGGTATCATCTACTTATTTGGAGATATCAGCTCACTACTCGGTAATTTAAAAACTGACTTAAGGGAAGAAGAGAACTGTTGAATATTAAATTAGCACACTAAAGTAGGTTTAAGGTAGTGTTAAAAGATTATCAACATCCTTAACGGATGTGTAATGAAATACTATAAAGTTATTTACCAGACATCCAAGAATACTTCGAATATATGCTAGAGTAGAAAGCATGTAAAACTCATAATCTGAACGATAAAATTAAGAGGTAAAATAATCTGGAAATTAAAAAGCTATCCAATGGATTATGATATTAAAGATAAAGAGGATACATCAAATTTAGAAAAGAATGCCATGAGCCATAAAAAAAAGGGGGAGAGAAACAGTACTGTTAATGATGGCCACTGTAAAAAGCACCATGTGATTACAGAAAGTCTTCCCCCTTTGACTGACTGAGCTAGGCCTCTGCCCTCTAGATGAGTAGGGGTTGCAAATGGCATTATCTTCTGATGCAATACTTAGAAAGGGCAGATGCCTCAAACACCAGGTGTCACAACTCGCAATCTCTCCTGCATAACTGGAACAATTCACCACATTTTAGAGTAATGAGGTCATAGGGCCACAAATCAGTACATCACAACGTAACATCCCATACCCAATCAATTCAGTACTCACCAGAGTACTCACAGTACTCCTGTGCTTTGGCCCAGACCACTACGTGTTTTGTTCTCTGTATAAGTCTCTCTGTGTCCTTGTTTTTCTTCTGTCCTTTGGTCCATTTCCGTTTCCCTCCCTCGCTATTCCTCCTCCAACCGTGTGACCCCACTCTGCTGCAGCCTCTGTTTCAATCCCCGCCGTTCTTTCTCCCCACACCTTCTGATGACCCTCTAACTCCGCAGATTTCTGCGTCTTTCCCCGCCGTGTGTGTCCCCTCTTTGCCCTCCCTGTGGCGGGGCGAACGGCCTGCATCCCCCTCACTAGTGACGACTGGGCCCGACACAGTTGGGGGATGGGGTCGGGGGGAGACTCGGGAATCACAGAAAGGTTCTGAGCAGGAACGTAACCGGCAGGGATATCGGGGTCTGCAGAACCACGGGCAGAAAGGCTGGGCTCTAATCAGCCTCGGAGCGATTTACGCCGGAAACGACGGCAGACCCCCGGAACCCGCCCCGAGCAAAAGGACTCGGAACGTCTTACAGCCACGCCGCAAGAGGGGAGAGGCAGGAGACGGTTCAAGAACTTTACCTTACCAGCCGACCCCGAAACCTGGGGTGGAGGCGGGCACTAAAGAGCGCGACCGCTGGTGTGAACCAGAAAACTGGAGACTCACTCACCCGAGAGCGCACGTTGCTCTGCTGGATCAGCTTCCGGGGCTGCGGAAAATCGCGCAGGCGCATTCGTGGCGAGGCGGTGCCAAGGCAGGTAAAGGACGTGTTGGTTGGGGGCGGGGCCTGGGCGCGCAGGGTTCTACCCCGTTTGCCAATCTCCTGGTAACGTCGGCCAGTCTGTTTGTCCTTCCTGTCTGGCGTTTTCTGGTTCTGCTTTTGATCCCCTCCAGACCCGCTGGTGTCCTTTGGAGCCAGGCTGGGTACAACCTCAGGGAACGGTAGGCCGCTTGTGTTGGGAGCGGCGGTATTTGACACGCTGAGCCCGGTGCCCGGGGAAACGTCTGTAGCGAGCAGTGGAGACGCGCGTCCAGCGGCAGGCGGAGCAGTGCGGGAACCTGGGGTCGGGGGTCCTCATGGGACGATTGAGACCCGGACGTGACAGCTCCTTTAATGAAGCAAAAGCCGGGGTGGTCAGTGCCGGTGATGGACGCTAAATGCAAAAACTCTTCTCTGGGGAATGTGCAGTTTGGTATTAGCTCCCATCAAAGCTTTTCCCTGAATTGTCACTTCTAATTAGCTGGACTGTGTTCCCTGACCTTCCCCTCTGGGCCCTGGACGGTGGGGGATGAAGGCTGGCATGTTCCTTTAAAGGAACAAACATTTCTGCCTCTATGGGAGTTCATTAATTTAATCTCTGTTTTTAAATTTGATATTCGAATCCACACCTCTCGAGAGGAAGTATAAATCCAAACGCCTTTGAGACCTACCAGATGGCACATGTATTTGCTTAAGCCCTTATTGCTAAATATCATCGCAATTGCATTTTTAATAATCTTTCTTCTCAGTTATTTGGAAGGCTATTTTTTCCTTGAAAATTAGATTCTTAAAAATGTATTTATCGGGGCGCCTGGGTGGCGCAGTCGGTTAAGCGTCCGACTTCAGCCAGCTCACGATCTCGCGGTCCGTGAGTTCGAGCCCCGCGTCGGGCTCTGGGCTGATGGCTCAGAGCCTGGAGCCTGTTTCCGGTTCTGTGTCTCCCTCTCTCTCTGCCCCTCCCCCGTTCATGCTCTGTCTCTCTCTGTCCCAAAAATAAATAAACGTTGAAAAAAAAATTAAAAAAAATGTATTTATCTTGAGAGAAAGCACAGGAGGGAGTGCAAGCGGGGAGAAGCAGAGAGCTAGATCTACAATCCCAAGGAGGCTCTGAGCAGAGCCCTCTGCCCCCCCCCCCCCCCCCCCAACTCTGGGCTGGATATCACAAAACCTGAGATCCTGAGCCACAACCAAGAGTCTGAGGCTTAGCCAGCTGAGTCACCCAGGCACCCCGAACATTAGATATTTCAACTGATCTTTTCGTTTTCTGTTTCTGAATGCTTGGTGCCCAGTGCAGATGATGAAGCTTCCTAAAGGTGTACTCTTTCAGAGATATTTAACTTTTCCTAGTACTGATGAAATACTGGTTTTGAAATATTTCCAGAGACACGTGATAAGGATGTCTGTTCTTTATGTGAATAATACAAGCAAATTGTAAAACTAGTTTTTCACATTTTCAGTAGCATCATATCCACTCTTAATAATTTTTAACAGGAAATATGCAAGTTAGTAGCTCCTCTTCTGTTTCCTGTGGAAATTCTGAAGGAGTTGATGGCTGGATTTGCTTTTCACATCCTATTATGTGACTGCCCCCTCCAGTGCTTAAATCTCTGCAAGGAGTGAATGAACACATGACTACACATTGTTCAACAGTTTACAATAATTTATAGGTATCTTGTCATTTTAGAGGATTGAGTATTCCTTCTGTAGCATGCAGAGACGACCCTGGACACAATAAGGTCAGGGCTCCAGAGAACAAAAGGGCTGATTATTTAAAAAAAAAAAAAAAAAATGGAGGGGCGCCTGGGTGGCGCAGTCAGTTAAGCGTCCGACTTCAGCCAGGTCACGATCTCGCGGTCCGGGAGTTCGAGCCCCGCGTCAGGCTCTGGGCTGATGGCTCAGAGCCTGGAGCCTGTTTCCGATTCTGTGTCTCCCTCTCTCTCTGCCCCTCCCCCGTTCATGCTCTGTCTCTCTCCGTCCCAAAAATAAATAAACGTTGAAAAAAAAATTTAATAAAAAAAAAATGGAGTGATTAGAGCACAGGGATTCAGCACCCACCAACTGAGGTTTTTAGAAAGAGCCAAATGACATGAAAAGGTGGAAGAGAGAGCCTAAAACGATACAAAGGCGTTTACCAAGACAAGGATGCCTTGGGTAGACCTCACCTCCAGAAAAAATCTGGATATGTTGTTCCTCTGAATGTGCTGGACCCACTGCTTATATCTTAAGAGCTTGAAAATTATGCAGTTCCTGGTTCAGATCATGAATTCCAATATCGACAGGAGGGAAGGTTAAAAGTAGGGCAAGTGGTGATTGTGAGATACTGTTATTCAGAATCCCCAAACTTCTTAAAAAACTTTTTTTAATTATTTTTTTAAGTTTATTTATTTTTGACAGACACAGGCTGCGAGCATGAGCCGGGGAGGGGCAGAGAGAGAGAGAGAGAGAGGGAGTGACAGAATCTGAGGCTGTCAGCACAGAGCCTGACGCGGGGCTCGAACTCACAAACTGTGATATCATGACCTGGGCTGAAGTCGGAGGCTTAACTGACTGAGCCACCCAGGTGCCCCTCCAGTCAAAGTTCTTTGTGATGTTTTCACTGTTCCTAGTCAGTCCCAGGAAGAGACAAAGTGGTATTTACCATCACACTTAGGATTAAGCAGCTGGTTGGTAGAGATGCATGCAGAGCTTTTATTTTAGGTTCTATCATCTTGGAGTTCCTGGGGCCAATCTTGATGTCCTGAAGACACTCAAGAAGCAGGTGATGCCAATGGATACATCACTGGCCACTGTGAACATACAAAACAAGTTTGCATATGGGGCACCAGGGTGGCTCCATGGGTTGAGCATCTGACTTCTCTTCCGGTCACGATCTAGCAGTTCGTGAGTTCCAGCCCCACATCAGGCACTGTGCTGACAGCTCAGAGCCTGAACCCTGCTTTGGAATTTGTGTCTCTTCCTCTTTCTCTGCCCTTCCCCCATTTGCATCTGTCTCTCTCCAAAATGAATAAAAGCATTAAAAAAAACAAGTTAGCATAAAAACTCAATGAGGACGTTTCACACATAAAGCTATCGCTGAATGACTTCTTTAAAGATGATGAGCCAGTGGTTGGCTACATTCAGGTGCTCGAGAAGCAGGTCTTAGAAAGGAATTTAACCATTTTAATTATTATTTACCATATAGACTTCTCTTTGTTTGACCTTTGTCTCACTGTAGGATGTGAAGAATAAGACCATTTATTGTCATTTTGAAAGGAATTCCCATTCCCCAAATACCAAGTGTTTATGATGTTATCCCCACTTTAGTTTTTGCTGGTTATTAACTTTTCTTACGCACTTTGGCATACTTTTGACTCTTTACCTTCACTGATCTAATAGTCTGTTCAAAAATAAACATCTCAGGGGCTGATGGCTCAGAGCCTGGAGCCTGTTTCCGATTCTGTGTCTCCCTCTCTCTCTGTCCCTCCCCCGTTCATGCTCTGTCTCTCTCTGTCCCAAAAATAAATAAACGTTGAAAAAAAAATTAAAAAAAAAAAAAAAAAGGGGGGCGCCTGGGTGGCGCAGTCGGTTAAGCGTCCGACTTCAGCCAGGTCACGATCTCGCAGTCCGTGAGTTCGAGCCCCGCGTCGGGCTCTGGGCTGATGGCTCAGAGCCTGGAGCCTGTTTCCGATTCTGTGTCTCCCTCTCTCTCTGTCCCTCCCCCGTTCATGCTCTGTCTCTCTCTGTCCCAAAAATAAATAAACGTTGAAAAAAAAAATTAAAAAAAAAATAAACATCTCAGAAGGGTAACTGTAGTCATTTTGGGTTTTCCTTTTTTTTTTTTTTTTTTTTTTTTTAGAGCTTTTTGTGGCTATTCTTACTATTCTCTGAGATTTTTGCAGCAACATTGCTAGTTTGAAAAACTGATGGTATCTCTTATCAGGATCAAATTAAATTAATAAATTAGCTAAAGGAGAATTGACCTTTTTATAATATTGAGTTTTTCTACCCAGGAACGTGATGTAATTTACATTCATTTCTACCTTCATATATTTCAGGAATGTTTTTTTTTTTTCCCTATAGGCTTTACAAATTTTTGTTAGATTCATTCCTGGTTAGATTATTTCATTTTATGATTTTAAAGTTATTTGTTTGTTTGTTTTAGAGAGTGAGGGAGAAGGGCAGAAGGAGGGAGAGAGAGAATCCCATCAGGCTCCAGGCTCAGCACAGAACAAGGCACAAGGCTAAATCCCTTGACCCTGGGATCACAACCTGAGCTGAAATCAAGAGTTGGACGCTTATCCGACTTCAGCCAGGTCACGATCTCGCGGTCCGGGAGTTCGAGCCCCGCGTCGGGCTCTGGGCTGATGGCTCAGAGCCTGGAGCCTGTTTCCGATTCTGTGTCTCCCTCTCTCTCTGCCCCTCCCCCGTTCATGCTCTGTCTCTCTCTGTCCCAAAAAAAATAAATAAATAAACGTTGAAAAAAAAATTAAAAAAAAAAAAAAAAAAAAGAGTTGGACGCTTAACCGACTGAGCACCACATGTGCCCCTATTTCATTTTATGTTACAATTTTGTAACTGCATGACCCTCCTACTATATGTCATAAATTATTATTTGTTGTACATAGGCTACCGTACAAACATATCCTATGTACAGGGACACCTGGGTGACTCAGTTGGTGGAGCCTGCCACTCTTGACCTCAAGATCATGACCTGAGCCCCGTGTTAGGTGTAGAGATTTCTAAAAATGAAATCTTAAAAATACTACCCTATTGGGGCACCTGGGTGGCTCAGTTGGGTGGGCATCCAACTTCGGCTCAGGTCGTGCTCTCGCGGTTGGTGAGTTCGAGGCCTAGGTCAGGCTCTGTGCTGACAGCTCGGAGCCTATAGTCAGTCTGCTTTGGATTCTCTGTCTCCCTCTCTCTCTGCTGCTCCCCCTCTCACACTCTCTCTCTCAAAAATAAATAAACATTTAAATATTAAAAAAAATACCCTATGCAAAAAGACGTTATTGTTTTTGAATGTCAGTATCCTGTCTTGTTAGCTTATGGAATTATTTTTTGTCGTAGATTTTCTAGTTCCTTTGTGTTTCCAGACATAAACTTTTATCATCTGAAAAACATACTTCTATGTCTTTGTTTCTAATTTCTATGCCATTTTACATTGCCCTGGCTAACCTCCAACACAATGAGAAATGAATACAACAGGTGATCATGTGCTTTTTTTAGTGTGGTTTTCTGGCCTTAGTGGAGTATCTCTAGCACTTCCCTATGAACAAGAAGAAGATTTTGTTTTGCCAAGTTGGGAAAGATCCAAAAGAAATTCCTAATTTCAAGTGCTTTGACTTAACATCCTTAGATGTTGTATTCTTCCAAATAATGTTTTTGTAACTATGAGTAAGATTTCTGATTTCTCTTCAAAAATATGAAGTATATTAATTTCCTAACAGTGACTCATTCATGAATGGGAGACACAAATTTCTTGGCTCATTATAATTCTTTATTCCTCTTCAGGGGTTTTGGCTGTTTATTGTCCATGGTACCATCTGTAGGGAGAGATGACATCTTTCTATAGTATTCTTTTTAGTACAAACTTTAGGATGTTTTAGTCTCAGAGTGTCATTTGAAGTATAAAGATAATTTGGAAATTTTACTTCCACTCTAATGCTCTTGAATTCAGTAAGCAGCATTAGCACGTCTTCTATTTAAAGAAATGGAAGAATCTGGTGGCTTATCTGATCCTGGTGCTTTTTTTTTTTTTTTTTTGTCAGGGACTGATAAATGAAAAAAAGACGACTTCCTCTTCTCTATGAATATTGGTCTGTTTGGACTCCCTATCTTAAGTCAATTTTGGTAAAATGTATTTTCTGAGAAAATGTCCACTTTATATAGGCTTTCTAGTTTTTTTTGAATTGCAGAGGTGCACAAATGATTTTTAATCTCATTTGTTCACCAAGCTCTTTATTTGCATTTATTGAAAATTTTAAAAACAGAAAATCCTCGTTGGGTCCTTTGGAGGATTCTTTCTCTCTGCCCATAAGTTAAATGGTGGTGGTGGTGCTCGGGTCTGGGGAGTAACAAAGGATTAGACTGGGGTCAGAGAAATCCTCAGGGAAGCACAGAATCCAATGAGGCTCATGTGCTTCTCGTCTGGTCTTTCAGGGCTCATCCCTTGGCATTTCCTCCTGCCATGTGACACCCTGTCTGCTTCCAGGAATAATGGAAGAATCTCTCTAAAACACTCCAACGGTCCCTTTGGACCTGCTCACTGCAAACTTCTAATAGATCCTGGTAATTAAAGAGTTTTTCAGAACTGTTCTCAGTTCCCCAAGTGTTGAACTATCATTGCCACTACAGCTGACATGATGATGGCAATTCTTTGGAGAGGTGAGGTCACAGAATCACTAACCTCTATCTCAGGGTTTGGCTCCCTCCCTCCCACACATGCTTTGCCTGCTACTTTACACCCAGCTTCCAGTCCTGGCAACAGGAAGGAGTCTGTGAGTATCTTCTAGTTTAGTGTGAGACCACAGTCTCTCAGGTTGGGAGATGCAGCAGGAATCTGGGTAGGTGAGCATGTCTGGGAAAAGAATCTTCCGGCACAGGCTGAGCTTGTGAGAGAGACTGCTCAATCAGTGCATGAGTGCTGCTAACGAAATTTAATAAAATCCCCATTAACGGGGTTCTTGGTGTTTGATCCAAGTGCCATCAGAGTCTGAATTTAAGATACGTCAAGATGGTAATTTCAGGGAGCACCGGGGTGGCTCAGTCGTTTAAGCATCCACTCTCGACCTCAACTCAGGTCTTGATCTCAGGGATGTGAGTTCTAACTCCACACTGGGCATGGACAGTCTGTTTAGAAAAAAAAAAATTATACTTTCAGAATTAAGCAGCTATTCAATACCGTGAGGAAGAGTCAGAGAGACATTTTTAGAAGCAATATTGTGAGCACTGTAAAGGCATGTACATATGATAAGGTGTATGATGGAACTAACTGAAAAACCTGATTCACAGCAGAAACAGCGTGTCTAATGGGAATTGCTGAAATTTATTCTTCTGTAGTTTGAGTGTGATGTGCTTAATAGAGACAGTAAATGTGTCTCTACTGAAAACCTCTGTGCAATATTGATCTGTGAGACAATCTTCTTTCCTGAAATTAGGAAAGGTCCTTTAAGATAAGGTTATCAACTATAGAGTGATTCAAGGGGAGAAAAGGAAGGACTTTATATTTTAATTTTAAAATAATAAATTAATTAAAAAATATAATCACATCAAGAAAAAAAGACAATTTTAAGCTACATTTCTTCTGGTTTAAAATTATTTCAACAGTATTCCCAGCTCACTACTCACCTCTCTTGCTTTTCAACTCATTAAATGCCCAAGACTCCAAGTCTACAAATCCATTTTGCAGGTTTGTATTGTATTTGAATAGCTTTTCTAAATCAAATATCAATTTGAGTTTCAATTTGTGTATTCTAAAATAACAAATATATAGTGATGTGATCTTTAAGTATGATTAATTTATTTTCTTCCCTAATAAGCTTTATCACTATGTGATGTTTCATGTCCCATACGTTAGCACACAGTGCAGTTCCGCACAATAATTTCTGTTATGGATGCCATTGTCCTTTTGGTCCAGGCAAAAAAATGAAATGACTTCTGCTGTCATCCTAACAGTTGTCTACATTAAATAAATCAGACTGGCTCATATAAAATTATTCAGTGCATGTAAAATTTATTAAAGCTTTCAATCTTCATTCCTTAGTTACATTAGTTATAAAGAATACTTAAAACTGGGAAATGATCAAACCAGGTTTAGAAAGTAAAATAAATTTGGGGCGCCTGGGTGGCGCAGTCGGTTAAGCGTCCGACTTCAGCCAGGTCACGATCTCGCGGTCCGTGAGTTGGAGCCCCGCGTCAGGCTCTGGGCGGATGGCTTGGAGCCTGGAGCCTGTTTCCGATTCTGTGTCTCCCTCTCTCCCTGCCCCTCCCCCGTTCATGCTCTGTCTCTCTCTGTCCCAAAAATAAATAAAAATGTTGAAAAAAAATTAAAAAAAAAAAGAAAGTAAAATAAATTTAAAATATGAGGGGTGTGTGTGTGTGTGTGTGTGTGTGTGTGTGTGCATGTATCCATGACGAGGTTCCTGGCAGAGTATAGAGCAGAAGAAAGCATTTATGTCATGGCAACTAGGCCACCAAGGTTCAAATCCTGATTCTACTGCTATTTACATGAGTCATTTAACTTCCTGCAGTTAAATTCTCCTCGTCTATAGAATGAAGGTAATGTTAATTCCTAACTCATAGAGTTGTGAATATTATATAAGTTACAATAGGGAAAGCGTTAATAACAGACTCACACATTGTTAAGCGCTATAAAGAGACACACATGTTCCTTGAGAAATCTCTTAACAAAAGACAATATAGTTTAGATGTTCGTTCTCAGGGGAAATGAAATGTAAGTGCAGATTTTGTTTTCCAGGAAAATGTAGGCCGAAACTCATGTTTTCATGCAGAACTTGCTGCCTGTGATTTTGAATATTGAATTCTAGACAATGACAGAATGGCCTCGGTGGATGTGACTATAGCAATGATCTTCCTATCCCGGGAGTCATTGGAATTCTGGGCAATTTCTGACTCTTAGTCATTAGACGTCCTTTTCAAGGGATGCAAGCCGAGATCCATGAATTTGATTCTCAGGAACCTGTCTGTAGCCAACTCCTTGGTCATTCTTTCCAGAGGAATCCCAGAGACCATGATAGCTTTAGGACTGAAACATTTCACTAATTATTATGGATGCTATGTTCTTTTACATGTTCACAGAGTGACCAGAGGTATGTCCATTTGTTCCACCTGCCCCTTGAGGGTCTTCCAAGCTATCCCAACCAACCCTGGGAACTCTAGGTGGATAGAGCTTAAAGTAAAAACTCCGAAATACATTGGCGCCTCCAGTATCCTGTGTGGGGTGTTCTGCATGTTCATAAACATGTTTTTTCCTATTTATATGGCTGGTAAATGGAACAACAAAACTGCTACCAAAAAAAAGTGGTTTGGGACATTGTTCTGCTTCACAGTGTACCGACAAGATCACAGGCTCATTATGTGCAGCAATGACATCTTTCTTTGACATTTTGTGTTTGGGATTCATGACCTTGGCCACCAGCTCCATGGTTTTTCTCCCTCACAGGTACAAGCAGACGGTCCAGTGCATCCATAGGAACACTCTCTCCCCCAGACCCATCTGTGAGACCATGAGACCAGAGCCACCGAAAGCACCCTTATTTTGGTGACCACCATTGTATCGTTTTATGCCGTTTTGTCCATCATTCAAGTTTACTTGGATCTCCTTG
Organism: Lynx canadensis; assembly: GCF_007474595.2. Taxonomy (NCBI): domain Eukaryota; kingdom Metazoa; phylum Chordata; class Mammalia; order Carnivora; family Felidae; genus Lynx; species Lynx canadensis. Next base: position 55,904,161 of record NC_044317.1, read on the forward strand.
ATAATTCTAGTTGGTAGCTGGTGAATGTCACTGGACTAATCACTACATATTTTTCAACTATTAGCCGTTTTGTTCTCATGAATCATGACCCAAGCATATTCAGACTGTACCATGTCTGCTGTGGAAGAAATCTAGAATTCCCTCATCCCATCAGGGAAATATGAATTGTCTTCCACCTACCTGTTCAGTCATAGATGCACTGAGACCTCAAAGAATGTTAAGAACAATGAGCCAATTTCATTGCATAGACAGGGGTAAATGAGACACACTGACACTAACCTAATATGAAAAGGTAAAGAGCGTGGTACATGAAATCATCTGTAATTAATATCGATGTACTTCTATAGTTGTATTATTTTTTTTTTTTTCAACGTTTATTTATTTTTGGGACAGAGAGAGACAGAGCATGAACGGGGGAGGGGCAGAGAGAGAGGGAGACACAGAATCGGAAACAGGCTCCAGGCTCTGAGCCATCAGCCCAGAGCCTGACGCGGGGCTCGAACTCCCGGACCGCGAGATTGTGACCTGGCTGAAGTCGGACGCTTAACCGACTGCGCCACCCAGGCGCCCCCTATAGTTGTATTATTATTGGTCACAGAAGGATAGATTCCATAAAACACTCCTGAAATACTGTGAACATACTGGAATTATGTTTCAATGTGTAACTTTAAAATTGAGATATTAAACTTTCCCAAGATGTACTTGAGAATGCAATTGTAAAGCCTGATTTGTCACGCAAATGGCCTTGGGTGAAGGTGGCAGGAGGAGGGGGGGAGCAGGTTTTATTTATTGCTGGCTTTGGAGGCTATGCTATGAATATTATGCCTCATATCTAAGAGAAATTGGGGATGTTTGAAAATGTGGTAACGCTTAAGGAGCAAGAGGAGTGCATGAAAATATTTTCTGGTCAACATCTGAAGAGTAAACTGCAAGGGACGAAGAGGAACAAGGGGGAAGTGTCAGCTGAATTTTACAAAAGGAGCAGGTGGGAAGGAGCCAGTGAACAGATTGGTATGTGGGAAAAGACTAAATGGACTTTTGAGATGTTTAGAAGGTAGACTGTACTGTGTTAAATCTTGATGGCAGTTGGCTGTGTTGGCAATAAAGAGATTTCAAGACGGATTTCTGCTTTTCCAACTTGAGGATACAAGAGGTTATGGAGGACCCTTTCATCAAGCTTGGTGCCAGAGAGAACTAGCAATTTGAAGCGGGAGTGATAGGGAAAAATTATGTTAGAAGATGGCCGACAGGACTGGTGGGAGAATTTCAGTCGCTGCCCGAAGACTCCCCTTCTGGGTTCTTTTTCCTACCCTGCTTGCCGCGCACCAAATTACTACTAATGCAGAAGTAACAGACTATAAATTTTTCCCCATCCTTGTGCTCGGGGCTCAGATCTCTGGAGAGTGATCTCCTCTGAGCCCGCCAGTGTGAAATAAACCTCCTGCCTTCCAATTTCTTCAAGTGCCGCTTGATTCTTCACCGGGTGATCCAGACCAAGTTCCGTGACAGGAGTATAGGAACGTATTTTAACATGGGGTAGTACTGCTTTTCAAATCACCCCCAAGGCAACATGGACACCATTGAAAGGAAAAGAAAAGATATAACTGAAACATAGAACGACTTTTGCGGGGCCTGGCTGGCTCAGTCAGTAGAGCATGTGTCTCTTAATCTCTGGATAGTGACTTTGAGTCCCATATTGGGTATCAAGACTGCTTAAAAATAGAAAATTTTAAAAAAAGAAATACTTTAGGGGCACCTGGGTGGCTCAGTTGCTTGGACTTCTGACTTCATGTTGGGTCATTAACTCGCGGTTTGTTGAGTTCCCCCACAGAACTTCAAAATGGGGGACTGGACACCTTTGAAAGACCAACTACATGATTGGATGGAAACACTCAGCACCCCAGCCTCTGGGGAGAGGAACGAGTCTGCCTGGAGATTGAGTTCAGGGCCAATGACTTAAGTGAAGCCCTGATTAAACTCCTGGAGAAGCTCCTGGGAGCTTCGTGGTGGGGGAAAAGCTACTGTGTGGGCAGTCCTCCCAAACCCTGCCCTATGGATGCCTTCATGTGGCTCTTTATTGCTATCCTTTACAATAAAATGTGAAATGACAAAACTAAAACAATTTAGTAACGAGTTTGCTGTTGTTTATTCCAGGGAAGACAACCCTTGATTTGGGGAGGACAGAGCCTCCCATGCAGGGAGTGGAGTGCTCTTCCTGATGGATTTGGGGCAAGATTGAGTTTTAGAAGAGGCAGTGCAGAAACAGGGCATGATTGGCTAGGAGGTCGGGGATTTCCTTGGAAGACCAGGAGGTGCTGAATACAGGGTAAGATCGGCTACCTGGAGCTGCATTGGAGGACTGCGATTGGTGTATGTTTGGTTTCTTTGCTGGATGTCTCACATAAGAGCAGGCTGATTTAGGTTTAGATTTGTGATGTGGGTCAGGCCACTAATGTGGACTACAATTTTTTAGGTCCCAATATAGAAATTAATTATCAACGATTATCACACATATAGCACTTTCCGAGTTCTGTGAGTCATCCCAGCAAATATTGAAGCAGAGGGACTTGGAGGCAACCTTAAATTTTTAGCTGGCTGGAGATGCGTGGGAGGTTTGGGAATGCCTGACTCATGACTGGCGTCTGAAGTGGGGGCACTCCCGGGAACAACTTTGCCCTTAACTTGTGGGGTCTGTACTAAGACCAAATAAAGTCAAATTACATTGCATCACCGGACACTGAGTTGGTATCAGAGATTTGGTGACAGGCTGCAGGAGTTCTGTTCAGGTTTGGCCATTATGTCCCCTAGATATGTCCCCATTTTTTAAAAAACATTATTTCCTTACTCTTAACATTGTCACTATAAGATCCCCCAGGCTCATCTTGTATTTTCCCTGCTCCTGCCATAGAATCAGCCATAATTACAAGGAGCATTTTTTTTTTTTTTTTTTAGAGAATAGTGTTACAAACCAAGATGTGGGTGCTGGGTGTTCTGCTTGCTACTGGGATGTCATTGCTCTTACGTTCTCAGAGTAGACCAACCTGGGAATTACCTGTCCTCACACAGATCTATAGTTTTCTCTTTGCCATTTTATTTACTTATCCACAGCTAACTCTGTGCTCATACTGATGTAGATGACTCAGATCCCATACTTCAGGATTCATTTTCACCTTTCCCCTAGGTTCTTTGTCCCTATCTTTATTTATCAAGTACTATGGCATCATACACCTTTGAAGAGTTTTCCATCTATTCCTCCACGTTCCCATGCTCTCTGCACACTGCCTATAACCCCCTCCCTCTGGCCTCATTTGGACCCTGCTGGATCACTCGTCTATAACCTCCCAACTCTGCCCCGTTCACTTGGACCTGAGGTGGCAATGCCCACAGCAGTTTAAGATATTGCATGTGACAAATATCATCCTTGGGGGTTGTTGAAAGGATGGAAGAAGTAAAAAAGGTGGCAAGTGCCCCCCATTTTCAGGCATCCAAGGTCAGGAGATGCCTGTATTCTTCCAACATATGAGCACATTGTTGAGATACACATGTGCATGCAGACTCTTTGAATGTAATTACATACAAGGAACTGGGAATGTGGGAGTACGGGTGTGTGTAAACATATGTGCTTGTATTTCACGTGTGTGCATGAGTGTGAGTTGGTATGGAGTGTATGTTGAGAGTGTGAGGGTATATGGCTGTGCATTTAAGATCATGTTGTGTATATGCACATGTATTTGCATCTATGTGTAATGTTTGTATGTGTGTGTTTGTGAACTAGGGGATGTCCACCATCATGGTCCTAGTGTCTGACTTGGAAACAGGGAGTATTTGATTACATATTTGTTTGTAGTGAAAACAAGGGATTAATTAGGATTTTCATGTTATTCTGGTGAATGTACCTCTTTATGATATTGAAATAGTTCTCATTATCCCTGGTCATATTATTTGTTCTTGAAATTACTTTAATCTTAATATAGCCACTATATTGATTATAGCGTTTCCATTTATCTTTGGTCTAGGAATTTATTTTGTGTTCTTAGTTTATGAAGTGAATTTCTCTTAGGATACATTGTGTTGCCTGTCTTTAAAAAGTCCAATTGTGGGGCGCCTGGGTGGCGCAGTCGGTTAAGCGTCCGACTTCAGCCAGGTCACGATCTCGCGGTCCGGGAGTTCGAGCCCCGCGTCAGGCTCTGGGCTGATAGCTCAGAGCCTGGAGCCTGTTTCCGATTCTGTGTCTCCCTCTCTCTCTGCCCCTCCCCCATTCATGCTCTGTCTCTCTCTGTCCCAAAAATAAATAAAAAGAACGTTGGAAAAAAAAAAATAAAAAAAAAAAAAAAAAAAAAAGAAAAAAAAAAAGTCCAATTGTCAGGGGCGCCTGGTTGGCTCACATGGTTATTGGTGTAAGACTCTGCATTTCATTCAGGTCACGGTCTCATGGCTCTTGAAATGGAGCCCCATGATGGACCTACACTGACAGCACAGAACCTGCTTGAGATTATCACTCTCCCTCACTCTCAAAAGAAATAAAAAAACAAAACAACAACAACAAAAAAAATCCAGTGACAATGTTTGCTTGTCAATGGGGCCTTTAGACGATTTCCTTTTACACATACATAGATGTAAATTATTTTCCTCTTGCTTTTATAATGTCTCCTTTCCTCTGTTCCCTGTCTTCTTTGAAATGACTGAATTTTTACAAATGATTTTATTTTAAATCCATTTCTTTGGTTCACAGGTGTTAGCTGTAACTATTGTTTTTTGTTTGCTTTAAGGGTTATCCTGTACAGCTTACCAGTCTATACTTTCTTCATATAGAGCATCTGACCCTTCCTTTCCACATGGACTTCCATCTCTAAATTCCTGCCCTGTGTAACCTTTAGTGTAGGTTTCTTTTCCAAACGCTATACACATATATGCTAGGCTGTTAGCGTCTTACACAGTCCACTATATTTTAAAGAGGCTTAAAAATAGGAAAGACAGGTTTTATTTACTCATATAATTACTACTTCTAGTGCTCTTAATTCCTTTGTGTAGATCAGGACTCTGCCACCTATAGAACATGAGCCAAGTACAGCTTACCGTCTGTTTTTATGTGAAGTGTAACTGGAATGCAGCCACACTCATATTTAGGTACTTTTGACCCAATGAGGACATACTGGAAGAGCGATAACAGAAACAGCATGGCCTACAAAGAATAAAATATCTACTATATGTTCCTTACATAAAAATTTGCCGATCTTGCACATAGAGTCCCATTCTCATTACATTTCAGTTAGTATAAAATTGGGACATAACACGTACTGAAAGGTCAATCTTATAGTCAAAATATTAGGCAATGGTAACACAAGATTGCTCTCAACTGTAAGAATAAAACTAGGAACTGGGAGTTACTAGGTCTTAAATTAGGAAAACATGAAATAATGCGATTTTGTTCCTCTTCAATTTGCAAGTACAATATCTTCTTATATCTTGCAATTTTTTTGATGATATGGACATTGAAGATATAACTGAGGTGTAAAAGACACACCCAATATTACTTGATACACTTTTGTAAGTGGAAGAAGCAACATACCCCTGGCTGGGTATAAGGGTAGACAATAGGAAAAGTATGTATCTTAACAAGTCCTGGGATCAAATCCCTAGACAGTTTTGACAAATGAGATTTACTATCCGTCCATTAATTCATTACCCTACCCCACCACTGTGTTCTCGGTAGTGGTAAGTCTGACGTAAAGAAATAGGTCTGTGCATTCTCCAAACAGGTCATGGTTTTGGATCTATCACATATAATCTTAAGCCCTCTGGGGAGTTTTGTTATTAAAATTTCAAAAATTCTAACTACTGGGCGCCTGGGTGGCTCGGTTGGGTGAGCGCCCCACTTCAGCTCAGGTCATAAACTCATGGCTGGTGAGTTTGAGCCCCGCATCAGGCTCTGCGCTGACACCGCAGCCTGAAGCCTGTTTTGGATTCTGTAACTCTCTCTCTCTGCTCCTTCCTCACTCACACCGTCTCTCCATCTCTTAAAAAATAAATACACATTAAAAATACTTCAAAAATATATAAATAAAAAATAAAAATTCTAACTACGAGGAGTCCCAAATTTCAAATGTCTATAGTGGAAATGTAGTATCACATTTCACCAAGACAAACAATTGTGGATATTCCTCAACCAGTTTAGTATGTTCCCATTTGGGCAATTTTCGGCTTCTTTACTCTACCCACTTGCCCTTCCCCATTTGTATTTGCATGATACGCTTTCAGTGGTTCTGCACAAAGATGACCTCAGCATGTGGGCATTGCCTGAAAACACTGTTTAAATTAGGAAACCCTGTCAGTCGATCATTACACACGAACACGTTCATGGTACTTACCACTATCATATTTTATCTTATACACTTCCGTTTAGAGAATCTAAGTTACTTGAAGACATGGATTTTTGTTTCCTGCTACAAAGTAGAAAGTTACTGTATTGCATAAAAGCTAAGAGACTAATAGTTCACATGCTCCAGTAAACATGTAATTTCATTTGTGGCACCAAATTCTTTACTCCTGTAACTTTCTATCCCAGCATTCTGCACATTCCTCCTAAATTTTCAAGCTGTATTTTGTTTGGTTCATCTTGTGAGTTTTAGGCAGCACGTGCCAAACAGCTCTAACCCATCTGTGAAGGATGATGCCTTTTGTAGATCTTCTCAGCTACAAAATGTTAAATTCAAGATTCCCTCTCACTTGCTCCATTCTACTCTCAATACAAATATTAATCTTATTGGTCAGGTCGGACAGTTCTTATTTGTGAGGGACAGACCTCCTGGAAATCAGTGGCTGAAACAACTAGGTGGTCTATCATTCTCACATAACAGGAAGCCCAGAGATGCAGGTTGGGATGGGACGGGTCCCTTGGGCAGTCCTCTGCCTGCTCCACCTCCCTTAGCACTCAGCACTCTCTCCTTACAGCAGGATGGCTGCTGTAGGACCAAGAAGGATGAATGGTAAGGGGCAAAGGCCTTTTCTTTATTAGGTTTTGTCTCATTTACATGGAAATAATCCCAGGAGGTTCATCCCAATCAGCTACACATTGTAATTCAATTTTGATAAGGGTCTTAGGGGGATGACTGGGTGGCTCAGTCACTTGAGCATCTGCCTCTTGATTTGGGCTCAGGCCAACATCCCAGGGTTGTGGGATAGAGACCTGGGTAGGCTCTGCACTGATTGTGGAGCCTGCGTAAGATTCTCTCCCTCTCCCTCTGCCCCTGTCCCCTACTAGCGTGCACCCTCACTGTAAAATAGATAAATGAATAAATTAAAATAAGGGTATTGGGGAATTTTCAAATTTCATATTCATGACTAAACAACAGAAAGTAAAAGATCGTAAAGAAAATATTTTGCAGACCAAATTTAAATATACCCCATAACTGGGACATCTGGGTGGCTCATTCGGTTAAGCATCTGACTTTGGCTCCAGTCATTTCTCACAGTTTGTGAGTTCGAGCCCCGTGTCGGGCTCTGCACTGACAGCTCAGAGTCTGGAGGCTGCTTAGGATTCTGTGTCTCCTTCTCTCTCTGCTCCTCTCCCACTTGTGCTCTGTCTCTCAAAAATAAATGAATGTAGGGGCGCCTGGGTGGCGCAGTCGGTTAAGTGTCCGACTTCAGCCAGGTCACGATCTCGCGGTCCGGGAGTTCGAGCCCCGCGTCAGGCTCTGGGCTGATGGCTCAGAGCCTGGAGCCTGTTTCCGATTCTGTGTCTCCCTCTCTCTCTGCCCCTCCCCCGTTCATGCTCTGTCTCTCTCTGTCCCAAAAATAAATAAACGTTGAAAAAAAAATTTAAAAAAATAAATGAATGTTAAAAAATTAAAACAAAAAATACGTACTCAATAATACTGAAAAGGTAGTGAAGGATAACTGTGGATAAGACCGATTTCATCACAGATTTTATCCTGAGTGTATAGTATCACATGCAACCCATGACCAGTATTGTAGGTATTCCAAATGAGTGAAAAGTTATTAGTCCTTAGTGTCTTCTAACTTACACATTTATTTCCTTTGAAATTTGTTAATTTTATTTACCTGAATTTGACACTAATTTGCCAAGTTTCAATACAGAGCTTCTGATGCTAGTACCTTTTTTAAAAAGCTTCTTAAATTTTGTTTATTTTTCCATGCTCAGTGTTGAAACTGACCCAGGGCTCAATCCCATGATCCATGAGATCACAACCTGAGCCAAAATCAAGAGTTGGATGCTTAACCGACAGCGACCCAGGCAGTCCCTGCTTCTAGTGTCTTGGTAGCAAAATGGAAGGAATGATTTTGAGATTCCATTCTTTCCATTGTCCGTTAAAGTGAAACATCTACAGAAGGTTTGTAGCTGAGAATATTCTATCATGTCTGAATGTTTTTAATATTAGACCAAATCTTTATAGAAGAATTGTGACATCACAAGTCTAAAAATATCTTCAGTAACTGAAATAAACAGTATTTCACAACCATTTTCCACAATCATACTGTGTGCTGGGGCTATGAATGCATCAGAAAGAAGAAGGTATTAGTTGGCACGAGGAAGACTGTGGTCTTTCCCAAGCAAGTCAGTAAACTTCAGTTTTGTATTACAGGATCTGACTGTACTTTTGATACCCGACTAATGATACCTGTGAAGCTTCATTACAACCTCTTACTATTCTGCCCATCTGGGCAGGAAAAGCTAATAATGAAGGCAGACAAGCCTTTCCTTTGGCAGTAGGTGTAAGTTCAGAGTGTCAATGAGTATCATCAACCTGACGCTGCACATTATGCATCATAACAAAGTAGTTCACTACTCCCTGTTCTCCCTAGCCATTTTCAGAACTTGAGAAATCTATCCTGGGCTCCCAAGAAAGCATCATCAGATACTCAACTTCCTCCTAACACTTAGCTGCATGCAGCCATCATTCTTGACATGTGAACATCCTGTTCCAGTGGAGTAAGCACAAATGCAAACGAGCAAAAAGTGTTTTAGAGGGTAAATGTAGATTTCTAGTTTTCAAATAACATTGTATAATGTTCATTCTTGAGGCTAAAGTCATTACAATTTATCTTTTCAAATTATTCTCTGAGCACTATAGCACAAAATAAAGATTGTGTTACTTTTCTCCTTCTCACATTTTCTCTTAGTTCCTAATACTTTTCATATGCTTGCCATTTTTCTAATTTCATTTAATGTAAAGGTGCAAACCATGGGTCACATTTCAGCACAAAAGACAGGGAGAAACAGAATCATATGGTGTATATTCATGAATGGGGAGGCCGGTGGTAGAGGGTGAGAGTCTGAAATTGCATTGCAATAGTATTTTCATTAGAGCCACAAAAATACTATGGGATATACGTTGGGTAGGTAACTCTCAAATACAACTTATGAATATATACTTCCAAAACTGTATGTTTAAATCTAACATGAAATGACATTGTTATACATGACATTCAACCACAAACCCTAAGGATGTATTATTAGTGTTCATTATGAAATAAATGACCCAAAAATGAGAAATAGGGTATCCCAAACAAAATGGTATCAAAATGCAGTTTAAGTGGCCAAAATTGAGTCTTTCTCAAGCATATTACATTTGAGTTTAGTTTTTATTATTATTTTTAGAGCACAAGTAGGCGAGACAGACAGAGAGACAGGGAGAGACAGAGAAAGAATGAGAACAGCAAGCAGGCTCTACACTCAGCAGAGAGCCCAGTACAGAGGTCAACCCCATGACCCTCAGCCGAAATTGAGTCAGTCACCCAACAGTGAGCCACCCAAGCACGCCTACTTTGGTTCCTTTAAATGCTCTAAAATTTTCTCTTCAGTTTCCAAAATTAAGACTAGTTTTTACTCATCTGTGATATACAACAGTCATTACCTTTCAAAACATAGACAGACCATCATCCCCCCTCTATTTTCTCTAGTACAAATGCTATCCCAAGTAACCCATAGTTCTCACATGAAAATCTATTTCTCGGGGCACCTGGGTGGCTCAGTCCGTTAGGCGTCCGACTTCGGCTCAGGTCATGATCTTGCGGTCTGTGGGTTCGAGCCCCGCGTCGGGCTCTGTGTTGACAGCTCAGAGCCTGGAGCCTGTTTCAGATTCTGTGTCTCCCTCTCTCTCTGACCCTCCCCTATTCATGCTCTCTGTCTCAAAAATAAATAAATGTTAAAAAAAATTAAAAAAAAAATAAAATCTCTTTCTCCATGTCCCAACCTACTATTTCATGATCATCTATCTGACAGAGTAATTCTCTCCTATGATAATCAACAAAGGAACTCAATCATACCATCAAATCCAGAGAAGGGTCCATGACCTCAGAAAACATGACAATTTATATATCAGTGTTAGGTTTATTCCTTGCCACTCCCTATGCTTCCAAATGTATAGTACACTTTATCTTAAGCTTAGAATCCTAGCTTTTCCAGGGTATGTACGTATGGCTAAGCACCCCCAATGAAAGAGGTTCCCTTCACCTTACCAATGCTATCTCTCAGACCACCACTACGCTTGACAAATGAAATGCATAAAATTAAAGTATAACATCAGTGGAGTCCAAACTTGAGGTTACAAGTCATCAATGATAATTCAGTGTCAAGAAACCTAAAATAATTAAGTAAAAAAGTTATACGGGTACCTGGCTAGCTCAGTCAAAAGAGCACGTTACTCTTGCTCTTGGGGTTCTGAGTGTGAGCCCCATGTTGGATGTACAGAGGAAAATAAAATCTTTGAAAAAAAATTTTTTTAACATTTATTTATTATTGAGAGACAGAGAGTCACAGAGGGTGAGCAGGGCAGGGGTAGAGAGATGGGGAGACACAGAATCTGAAGTAGGCTCCAGGCTCTGAGCTGTCAGCACAGAGCCCGACATGGGGCTTGAACACAAACTGTGAGACCATGACCTGAGCCGAAGTCAGTTGCTTAACCAACTGAGCCACCCAGGCGCCCTGACAATAAAATCTTTATAAAAAGATTTCACGGAATATGATTAGGTCTTTCCACATATATACTTATTCCATTGACACACATCATCTCATGAGTTTTAAATACTTTTTATTTTCTGGAATTTAACACCTAAGATTGGTTAACTGTCAAAGCAAACCGAGGTCCCCCTAGCATGAAGTTTTAAATTGTAGTCCATTGAAGAATTGGCGAAGTTATCGCCTTCATTACTCTTTAATGTTCCTGTCCAGTAAGAATTCTTTGGTGTATGCTGACGTAAAGACTTTGACACATTTATATGGTTTCCATGTTATGTGAATTCTTTCTAGACCACAAAGCACAAAGTTGTATATTTTGTTTTTTTATCAATGGAAGTCTGTGCCTCTTAACTCCATTCACCTGTTTTAACCCATCCCCAACTTGTACACTTTTTATAACCCAGATGACACTCATTTTATTTGTAAGGGTTCTCTCTAGAAGAAATTACATTCCCCAAAGTATAAGAAGCTTTAGATAAGCCTTGTCATACATTCCTAGTGTGTGCTTTCTTTCAGAGGCTTCTATTCTATCAGGTGAGGTATGAACCCTGGTTACAAGCTTTCCCACTTATGTTAGTTTCATATGGTTCCTCTCCATGGTGAAATCTGATACTGAGCAAGTCTTGAACACTTGCTCATTTGTTTATTTCTCCTACGAGTTCTTTGATGCTTCCCAAAGCTTGAGCTTTGAATAAAAGCACTGCCACACATATTAGGTTCACATTGAGTAAGATGTGAACGCTCCATAAAGGCTTTTCCACACTGAATACATTTGTACGGTTTCTATCCAGTATGAGTTCCATCATGACCCCAAAGGTGAGAACATTTGATAAAAGCCTCACCACATTTATTACATTTAAAAGGTTTTCCTCCAGAATGAATTCTCTGATCTTCCATAATGCTTGAACACTGGATAAAAGCCTTGTTACACACATTACATTTGAGTGGTTTATGCCAGTGTATATTTTCTGATGCTTAGCAAGGTTGCCCAATGGGGTAAACGCTTTGACACACTCATTACATTAGTAAAGTTTCTCCCTAGTACTGATTTTTTTTTTATGTTGAGTAAGATTTGAGCACTCAGTAAGGTTTTGTGACACTCACTACATTTGTAAGGTTTGTCTCCAGTATGAGTACTCTCATGACCAAAAAGGTTTGAACTTGTGCTAAAAACTTTACAACAGTTAGTACATTTACAAGGATTTTCACCTGTATGGATTCTCTGAAATGACAAAAGGCTTGACATTTGGATAAAAGCCTTGTTACACATCACATTTGGGTGGTTGCTAGCCAGTGTGTATTTTCTGTTGATAAGTAAGGCTTTGAAATTGGGTAAACGCTTTGTCACACTCGTTACATTTATAAGGTTTCTCAACAGTATGGATTCTCTGATGATTTGCAAAGTTTGAATTTGTAGTATAGAACTTGCCACATATGTTACATTTACATGTTTTCTTTCCGGTATGGGCTTTCTGATGTCTAGTGAGTTTTGAAGGCTGGGTAAAGGCTTTGCCACACTGATTACATTTGTGAGGTTTGTCACCAGTATGAATTTTCTCATGACTCCAAAGGTGTGAACGTTGGGTAAAAGCCTTACCACATTCATTACATTTGTAAGGTTTCTCTCCTGTATGGATTCTCTTATGCTGTGTCAGACGTGTACGCATTGCAAAGGCTTTGCCACAATCAATACATTTGTACGGTTTCTCTCCAGTATGGATTTTCTTATGCTGAGTAAGATGTGAACTACATGAAAAGGCCTTGCCACAATCAATACATTTGTAAGGTTTCTCTCCAGTATGAGTTCTCTCATGACGCAAAAGTTCTGAACGTTTGATAAAAGCCTTATCACATTTAGTACATTTATTAAGCTTTTCTCCTGTATGAATTCTCTGATGTGCCATAAGTCTTGAACTTTGGATAAAAGCCTTGTCACACATATTACATTTGTGTGGTTTCTCCCCAGTGTGTATTTTCTGCTGCTTAGTAAGGTTTCCAAATTGGGAAAACGCTTTGGCACACTCATTGACTTTGTAAGGTTTCTCTCCAGTATACATATCCTGATGATTTGCAAGGTTTGAATTTTGACTATGGACCTTGCCACATATGTTACATTTATATAGTTTCTCTCCTGTATGGACTCTCTGATGAGTAGAGAGGCGTGAATACTGGGTAAACTCTTTACCACACTCATTACATTTGTAAGGTTTCTCTCCAGTATGAGTTCTCTCATGTCCGCAAAGCTGTGAATGTTTGATAAAAGCCTTATCACATTTATTACATTTATAAGGTCTTTGTCTTGTATGAATTCTCTGATGTGCTATAAGGCTTGAACTTTGGATAAAAGCCTTGTCACACACATTACATTTGTGTGGTTTCTCACCAGTGTGTATTTTCTGATGCCTAGTAAGGTTTCCAGATTGGGTAAACGCTTTGGCACACTCATTACATTTGTACGGTTTCTCTCCAGTATGGATTTTTCTATGTTGACTAAGATGTGAACCATCGGTAAAGGCTTTGCCACACTCAGTACATTTGTAAGGTTTCTCTCCAGTATGAGTTCTCTCATGACCCGAGAGGTGAGAACGCGTGCGAAAAGCCTTATCACATTTACTACATGAATAAGGTTTTTCTCCTGTGTGAATCTTCCGATGTTGATTAAGCCTACAGCTTCTGATAAAAGCCTTGCCACACACATCACATATGTGTGGTTTTTCTCCAGGATGTGTACTCTGATGTCTAAAGAGGTGTGAGCACTGCTTAAAACCTTTGCCATACTCACTACATTTGTAAGGTTTCTCTCCACTATGGATTTTATCTTGGGTAAGGCTTGAACGCTCAGCAAAGGCTTTGCTGCATGCATTACATCTGTAAGGTCTCTGTCCAGAAAGAATACCCTCATCGCTCATGAGGTTTGAGGTTTTGCTAAAATCCTTCCCACAGTCAGTACATTGATAAGATTTTTGTCTAGTGCATGCTCTCCTGGCCTGTGCAGGTAACAAATGAAAAATCTTCCTAGATTTATTCCAAATGTTTTGGGCCCTGGGAATTCTTTCAAGTGGTGAGACTGAGGAACCATTGCTGACAGACTTCTCAGTTGGATTACATTCATACATTTTCTCCTCACTGTGAAACCTCTGGAGTTCACCCAGGTGTGCCTGCAAACTTAATCCAATTCTATTTTCCAAGCAGTTTATATACTGGTTTCCAGAACCACTTATGTTACTGTCCTGTTGTAACAAAGTCCTGATGAATGGTTCATTATTCATGACATACTGGTAGGTATTTTTTCTCACAGAAACACTCTGCTTTTCAGGAAGAGTAACTGAGGGCTGATTAAGTGGCTGATCTTTCCTACAAGTGAGATTTTTCTTATGCGTCAAAGGCACGTCTTTGTAATTTCTTGCATCATCTCCCCACCGATTTTCAAACTCATGCCTATTTTCCCAGACTTCCTTGAGACCAAAATCCTTGATGCCATGGCTTTCATTTCTCTCCAATATCACTAAATGGTAAAATACTTCTTTATAAATGTCCTCCCCTGGTGACAATTCCATGAGTGCAAATCCAGTGGAAAGGCTTCCTATCAAATAGAGTCGGAAGGTAAATATTTTATACTAAATTCAATAATTACACACCTAAATAATTATAGTAAATAAAGGAAGTTAGTCAACAATGGTCTTCAAACACTTTTGTCATATACAATGTTTTTGAGTTCTCTTTTTATAACGTTTTCCATATTAACAATTTCTCTGATTTTAAGGTAATTTTTCAAAAAACATTTTACATTATCCATATTTTTTGGACACATAACTGGATAATTAAATGACACTTCATGATTACAGAGCCCATCTACACACTGGTTATTTTATAACTGTGCATGAAAATCATAGAGATGTCTATCTTCCTTAAATCTTAGTCTTTATAAAAATGTGTTTACCTGAACCCAATATCTCATATTTCAGTGATGCTCAACGAATCTTTCATTCCTCCTAGTATGTGTTCCTTATGGAATGTAAATCCTGTTTTTATGTCTCCAAGAAAAACTGCTTTAGAATCCCAGGGACTACTAGTTTGTGTAACTATGGTTACTTATTAACTTAACCTCCTAGATCTATCAATATGTAGGTTGTAACATACAGAGTCTTTAAATATCTTCTTTCTCTCAACCTATGTTCACACGTTATTAAACACACAGTATAATTAACCACCAGATCAAGCTGCTGTCCTGAGCAATTCATACGCATGTTCCCCTGTATGAATAGGGATCCTTCTGCAGTACAGGGGACAGGGGAGTCAGGTGCTGTGTAAACTGAGGTGCTTTGTTGATCAAAATTAATATACCAGGATATACGAGGATGGTTTGTTTAGCTCAATGAAACATCTGAGGAAAGGCCAGGACTTGGATTCAGAAAAGCAAGAATGAAGCATAAGAAGTAACTGACCATGTGGGGACAGTGCTTGTGCTTGCACATCTATGGGAATATGATTGTGGTGTAAGTTTAATGCAGGACCTTGGGGAAAAAGAAAACACATTCAGCAAAAGGTATAATACAGACACATTCTGTAGGAACGCAACTATGGGCATGAAGCAAAGGTGGAAAACATTCAATAGGGAGACAGGGTTATAGGAAGACTGTACAGTTGTATCTATTTCAGTATTTGCTCTAAAAATTATCAAACTATCCCATGAATTCCACTTCTAGGTATATACTCAAGAGAATTACATAATGTATACATGTTCCAGGAGACATGTACTAGAATGCTTTTTAAGGTTGTTGCTTAGAGGGAGCGAGCTTGCAAAAGGGGGAGGGGTGGGGGAGGGGGGAGGGGGAAATTCCCGAGGTCTCCAGCTTGTAAGCACATTGTGCAATGCGGGGCTCAAACTCACATACTGTGACTTCATGACCTGAGTCAATATCAAGAGTCAGATCCTTAACTGTCTGAGCCACCCAAGCACCCCAACATAATGTATCATTACAGAAAAACCTATGGCAAATCAGGTTAATGATATTTCTGGGACTAAACAGGAACTTAAAAAATATGTTTTCAAGATACCACAAATTCTTAAAGAATACCACAGCATCAGTTGGGGGGCTCAGTCAGTTAAGTGTCTGACATCGACTCAGGTCATGATTGCAGGCTTAGGACTTCAAAAGCCCGCAACACGCTCTGTGCTGATAGCTCAGAGCCTGAAGCCTGTTTCGGATTCTGTGTCTCTCTCTCTGCCCTTACCTCGCTCATGCTCCCTCCCTCCCTCCTCTCTCTCTCTCAAAAGTAAACAAACATTAAAGAAAAGTCATAACTTTAATCGAGGAAAATATCTGTTGTAATAATTAGGTATCACTGCACATTTATGAGAATGGCCAAAATCCACAACACTAACACCAAATACTAGTGAGAATGTGGAGCCATAAGAACTCTCATTCATTGCTGGGGGGAATGCAAAATGGTACTCCTCTTTGGAACAGTTTGCACTTTCTTACAAAACTAAACATACCCTTAAATACAACCTAGCAGTCCCACTCTTTGGTATTCATACAAATAAGTGAAAAATTTCTGTTCACATGAAAACATACCCACAAAAGTGAAAAATCCTAAAATTTCTATGGAGCCACTAAAGATCCTGAATGGCCAAAGCATCTTGACAACAAAGTACGAAGCTGGAGGCATCACATTCCCTGATTTCAAACCCCCTGACTACAAAGCTGTGGTAATTAAAACAGTATGGTATTAGCATAAAAATACACAAATAGATCAACAGAACAGAATACAGCCCAGAAATAAACCTACACACATGGTCACTTAATTTACAATAAAGGAGACATGACTATACAAAAGGGGAAAGCACAATTGATGGTTTGGGAAAACGGGACAGCCAGAGGCAAAGGCATGAAACTGGACCACTATCTGACACCATACACAAAAGTTAACTAAGAATGGATTAAAGACTTAAACCTAAGACCTGAAATAATAAAACACCTATTAAGAAAAGTTAGGGGGGGGCGCCTGGGTGGCGCAGTCGGTTAAGCGAACGACTTCAGCCAGGTCACGATCTCACGGTCTGTGGGTTCGAGCCCCGTGTTGGGCTCTGGGCTGATAGCTCGGAGCCTGGAGCCTGTTTCCGATTCTGTGTATCCCTCTCTCTCTGCCCCTCCCCCGTTCATGCTCTGTCTCTCTCTGTCCCAAAAATAAATAAAAACGTTGAAAGAAAAAAAAAATTTTTAAAAAGAAAAGTTAGGGGGTAATGAACTTCTTGAAACATGTCTAGGCAATGACTTTTGCTTTTGTTTTTTGACTCTCAACACCAAAAGAAAAAACAACAAAAGCAAAAATATTTGGAATTATATCAAACTGAAACATGTCTACACAGCAAAGGAACACTTTTTCAACAAAATGAAAAGGCAGCCTACTGAACGGGAGAAACTATTAGCAGATCATGTATCCGACAATGGACTGGTAATCTAAAACATTCCTAAAGCATGCTCAAATAACCCAATTTAAGAAATGGGCACAAGATCTGAATAGACATTTTCCAAAGACTTAGAGATGGCCAACAGGACCATGAAAAGGTGCTCAACGTCATTCATCATCAGGGAAATGCAAATCAAAACCACAATATCGCTTCACACCTAGTATTAGAATGGCAGTTAGTAAAAAGACAAGAAACAACACGTGTTGTCAACAGGGTGGAGAATCAGGTATAGCCAAGAGAACTACTGTGTGATCCACCAATTCTACTGGGTATTTATCTGAAGACAACAAAAATACTAACTCGAAAAGACAGAAGCGTTCTGATGTTCACTGCAGCACTATGTATAACAGCTGAGATACGAACACAATCTAAGTGTCCGTTGATGGGTGAATGGATAAAGATGTGTATATACAACACAATATTATCTAGCCACTAAGCAGAATACAATCTTGCCATTTGTGACAACAGAGATGGACCTTGAGGACAATATGCTATGTGGAATGAGTCAAAGACCACTACAGTATGATTGCTCCTATGTGTGCAATCTTAAAGAAACAAAAACCCATTAGATACAGAGAACATATTGGTGGTGAGCAGAAATGGGTGAAGGTGATCAAAAGGTTAATAAACAAAAAAGAGGGCTGCCTGTCTGGCTCAGTCAGTACACCATGCAACCCTTGACTTTGCAGTTGAGTTCAAACCCCACTCTGGTTGTAGAAATTACTTAAAATCAAAAATTGTTGCTGCCTCTTGAGTTCTTAAAACAAACAAACAAAACCAAAAAAATCAATATGGTAGTTACAGTATACCAGGAATGCAATAAACATCTGTAGAATGATACATGTTTTTCCTACAGAAAAACAAACTAGAGATATCACCAAACTGAGCTGTATTTACACTACATCTACTTCTGGATTTTTCACTTTTGGAATTATCCACATCGTGACTTATGCCCAATTTATGCACAAGGCAGTGATCTTCAGAAGCCAGGATGGCCGAGGAAAGACACAGACTTTTATCTACTTTATTAGACAGATGCTATAATTTTTATGTCTCCTGAGAAGTTCTCCAAGGATACAAAGTGGAAATGCAAAGTGAATACATCCTGGGGTCTGCACTACAAAGGCCTCACCTCTGACCTGTATGGAATGAGAACCAAGAGGGATCAGAGAAAAGACTCCGTAGGGACAGCAATCCCAGTCCCTCTCAAACCACGGCACCAGTATGGTCGGAGGGGCTAGGTAACAGGGTTGTAGGTGTTATAGTGGAAGTTTAAATTTCTACACATTTAACAGATTGAGAAATGTTTGGGGTGTGGAGGCGGATTTCCTTTGAAAGTTCCTAAGAAATAAACTTGTATTTTCTCACAGATTCTTCCCAAACGATATTTACTGGAGCAGCTTCCTCTCTGCTCATCCGAGCTCTCACTTGTGCTCACACCCCAATACATTGCCCACTATGTGGATGTTCCCCTGTCTTCATTTCACTTTCCACTATCCAAGTCTCTTTCTCTTTTTCCAAAACAGAGATGATATTCAGCTCAAGAACAGATTTTCGTTTATCAAGAAAAACAGAACATGATCTGCTTGGCTCTTCCAGAACAAATTCCCTGCTCTTGGTTCAGCAAACAAGAAAGGATATTCATTTTAAGTGGTGTAGAAACATATTTCAAAAATTACTCAAATGAGTGCCTGTGTGCTTAAGGATTATTTTAGGTGTGCAGACATCTGGGTTTTTTCCAAGAACCACTTAACCAAAGGCACAAGGGTAAGACCACAGAATCAGAGATTTAAATAAATTCACCACAAGGTTTCCTTTTTTCCCTCCTACTTTAAATACTGTTTTTCTCTCTGAGCCTTATCTTTCAAGATGTCAGCAAACTTGGACTTTGCTAAGAATATAAGGGTTTTAGATCCTATTCCCCAACTCCGAGATTGTTACTTAGATTCTAGTTAGTTAACAGAGAATGTAATGCTGGTTTCAGGAGTAGAATTTAGAGATTCTTCACTTACACAGAACACCCAAGGCTCCTCATCACCAGTTCCCTCCCTTAGGCTTTTCTGACTGCTAAGTTCTGCAACCACCTAAACAAGCAGGAATGCAGAACTTCTGAAGGAAAGGGAAGTTAGAGTCCATTTGCCACATTATGAACCCTTTTCACTCTCAATCAAAACAGCTGCAATCACTCCCTTAAGAACAAGGAATTGGAACTCTTATGATCAAAACAGGGTTCTCATTAGAAAATGCACAGCACAGACATAAAAAGTACCGACTTCTGGAGGGAAGTTATCCTCACCCACGGAGACCAGGTTCCTGTAGTTCTCCAACATCACGTCCCTGTACAAGGCCCTCTGAGCGGGGTCCAGGCACTCCCACTCCTCCTGAGAGAACTCTATGGCCACATCCCTGAAGGTCAACCGTCCCTGAAAGGAAAACACATTTCACCAAATGGACAGGGAACATGTTCTTATTTGACCAAAGACAAGAGAAGCACAGATGTGTAAAGACTGACTTGACTGGAGTGAGTGTTCTTTGATCCGTGTAAGATAATTTTGAGTGAGTTACAGTGAACATAAAATTAGCCACTTTAAAATACCATTAGGGGGCAATTATTGCACTCAAATATTGCACAAACATCACCTCTGTCTAGATCCAAAACTTTTTTATCAGCCCCATAGGAAAGACTTTACCCATTAACAGGTGCTTCCTATTGCCCAGTCCCTGGCAACCACTAATGCTTTTCTCTGTGGATTCACCGATCTTGGATCGTTTCATATATAAGGAAAAGGATCAAATATGTGGCCTTTTGCGTCTGCCTTCTTTCACACAGAATCATCTTTGGGGTTCATCCATGATATAGTATGTATCAGTGGTCCATTTCCTTTCTTCTGGCTGCAGAATATTCCATTGCAGGAGTAGACCATATTCATTCAACTACTGTAAAGCATTTGTTTGTTACTACCTTTGGCTAATATTAATTACTAAGTTCCAGTAGAAGTTAAGTGTTTGGATGCCTGTTTTCAATTCTTTTGGTTATATACCTAGGAGTGGAATTACTGGGGCACATGGTTTAATTTTTTCAGACTCTGTCACACTCTTTTCCACAGTACCTATATTTTTACAGCAACGTGTCATGATTCGAATTTCTGCACATCTTTATTTTTGTTTCACAATAGTCATCCTAGTGGATGTGAAACGATAGCTCACTATGGTTTTGATTTTACATTTTAACAATGACTACTTTCATTGAACATCTCTTCATGTGCTGGGTTCGTGTATCTTCTATGGAGAAATGTCTATTAAAATCCTGTGACCATTGTTCAAGTTGGGTTCTTTGTATGTTGGTTTTGAGTTGTATAAGTTCTTCACATATTCTGGGTTGTAGATGCTTAGTAGATATGTGTTGGCAAATTATTTCCTCCCATTTGCTAGATTGTTCCACTTAGGTGATAATGTCCTCCAGTGAACAGACATAAATAATTGAGATGATGACCGATTTATCTACTTTGTCTGGTTCTCTTTTTTTTTGGGATCATGTGTAAAAATCCACTGCCAACCTGAAGGTGATGAAGACTTACCCCCTATGTTTTCACGTGAGACTTTTATAGTTTAGGCTCTTACACTTAGTCTTTGATTAAATCTGAATTCATTTCCTTACATGGCACAAGGCAGTTTCAATTTCATTCTCACACAGATATCTAAATGTGTCAGTACCATTTAAGAGACTTTTATTTTTCCAGTGTCTGTTTTCAGCACACTTGTAAAAAAAGGAATGGACTGAAGATGTGTGCGTTTACTTGTGGATGCTCAGTTCTATTGTTTTGATCAATATTTCTAGCCTCTGGTGCAATTATGCTTTTGATTACTTCACATAACTATATTAGTATTGATGTTGGGAAATTTAGGTCCTCCAATTTTGTTCCTTCTCACATTTAGTTTGGTTATGTAGTGTCCATACCAATTCAATATGAGTTTGAGAATCACAATTCCCAATATAGCAAGAAACACTGTTGAGGTTTTGCCAAGGACTGCATTACTCTTTATGTTACTCTGGGGAGCTCTCCGTTTTACAGTCTTCCAAGGCAGAAACACAAGATATCTTGACATTTACTTAGGTTTTAATTTCCCTCACCAACATTTGTAGTTTTCACTCTGTATACAACTTCAAACTCAATTAAATTTATTCCCATTTGATGTCTTGCTCTTGTAAATGGAAGTGTTGACTTACTTTCCCTTTGTTGACTGCTAGTGTACAGAAATGCAACTGAATTTTGAGTGTTGATATTGTATTCTGTAACTTCAGTAAATTCACTCTAGGAATGAGTATTCTTTATTTCTAAAGAGGAGATCATGTATACTATGAGTAAACATAATTTGATTTCTTTTCCCATTTTGACACATTTTATTTATTTTTCTTCTGTAATTTCTCTGGTTAGAACTTCCAGTAGAGTGCTCAGTTGGAGTGGCAACATGGGGCATGCTTGTTTTGTTCTCAGCATTAAGGGATGTTTTCAGGTGTTCACCAGCGAATATAAGGTTAGCCAGGGAAATTTAGTAATAAGCTTTTTCAGACTAAGCCAGTTCCCTTCTACCCCTAATTTTTGAGTTTTTGCAGGATGCACTGTTCTGTGTATGTCTGCTGAGCCTTGCTGGTTTACAGTGTTGCTCACTGCTTTATTACTGATGTCTGGTTTTTCTATCAACTATTAAATAGGGAGCATTGAGTGCTCCAACTAGTATAGTAGAACAATCTCCCCAATGTTTGCTTCAAATGCTTGGGGGCTTTGTTGTTATGTACCTATTATTTATAGTTGTTTTATCTTCCTCGATGATTTGCCCTTTTTTCAATATACAATGAGTCTCAACATGCTTGGTAACAATTTTACACCTTCAAGCCCATTTGGTCTGAAACCTGTATAGCTACCCAGCTAGGGTTCATTACTATCCACATAAATATCTTTTTCTATCCTTCAACTTTCAACCTATTTGTATATCTAAAGTGAGCCTCGGAGTGCCTGGGGGGCTCAGTTGCATAAGCATCTGACTCTCAATTTCAGCTCAGGTTATGATCTCACAGTTTGTGAGACCGAACCCAGCAATGGTCTCTGCACTGACACTGCAGAGCCTGCTTGAATTTCTCTCTCTCTCTGCCCCTCTCCCACTCACGCTCTCTCACAATCAATAAATACTTTGAAAAATAAAGTGAGCTGTATGTAGACATACAGTGGAACCATTTTTAAAAATTCCTTTCTCTTTTATTGAAGAGTTTAATTTAGGTACTTTTCAAGTTGTTACTGAGAAGAATTACTTCTAACATCTGCTGTTTGTATGGCTAATATTTTGTTACATAATTCCTTCCTTCTTCGGGTGTCTGTGCGTGCATACCATTTTGATGGTCTATTTATTTTTCTGTATGTTTTCAGGTTATATTCTGAGTGGTTATCCTGGGGATTACAGCTTACATATTAAACCACTAATATTTGAATTTCAGTTGATGCTAACTTAGCTTTAATGCCATACAAACAACTGCTGTTACACATTCTCCCTTTATGCTGCTGTCAAAAACTACTTCATAAAAGATATGAACAGATGTTGCATACACTCAAGAGCAGATTTTTCTGATTGTTTTACTCATCTATCTCTTTAGACATGTAGGAAAAAATGGGTTACAAAACAAACACAATAATTAGCTTTTATATTTACTTATGTAATTACCTTTACTAGCGTTACTTGTTCCTATGGCTTTGAGGTACTGCTAGTTTCTATCCATTTCAGCCTGAAGAACTCCACGTGGCATTTCCTATAGTCTAAGTCTGTAAGTGTGACCCCCTCAGCATTTGTTCATCTAGGAATCTCAACTTCACTATCAATTTTGTAGTATAGTTTGCCTCGTAAGGAATTCCTGATACGGCTTTTTTTTTTTTTTTAATTTTTCAATCTTTTAATACCAAAGGAGACGGATTCCTGACCTCCACAGTTTCTAATGAGAAACAGACCATTAATTTTATTCAGAATCCCTGTACATGAGAAGTTGTTTCTGTCTTGCTACGTTCCACATTCTTTGTCTTATAAAACTTGACTGATTATGTGACTGCCAGGGATCTCCATGCATTGGACTTAGTTGAAGTTCATTGAGTTTTTTGGGCGTGTAGGTTCTCTTTGATAAATTTGGGAAGTTTTCAGCTCCTTTCTTCAATTATTCTTTCTGCCCTTCCTTCTTAGAACTCCTATTACGTTTATAGGAGTATTAGTTATAGTGTCCCAAAGGTTTCTTTGCCTCTGGCCATTTTTCTTCTTTTATTCCCTTTTATTCAGCTTTATTCCCCTCTCTCCTCCTCACACTTGACAATTTCAGTTAACCTCTGTTTAAGTTCACTGATTCTTTACTCTTTTTGTCCATCTGCTGATGAACCCTCTAGTGAATTTTCAATTCTGGTGTTTATACTTTAACTCCAGCATTTCTATTCCATCCTTTTGCTATAATTTCTATCTCTTTACTGATATTTTCTATTTGTCGAAACATTGTTTTCCTACTTCTTAGTTCTCTTCCACGTTTTCCTTTAGCTGAGGATGGTCAAGACGGTTGATTTAAAATCTTTATTTACTAAGTGGAATGTCTGTGCCTCCTCAGAAAGACCATCATCAACCGGGTAATCATGCTTAAAAGATGTACAATCTTAAAACATCTTTAGAAGTCTGTAGTGAAGTTGGCCTGCTCAGAAGCAGCCACCGTGGCATTCTTTGAAACAGTAAGGAGTTGTAAAGGACCCATGTATCTTCATTTAGAGAATGCTCCCATGAGGATCCAAAAAAGCAGTAATCTCTTGCTGACTTTCATGAAAACGACTTCAAGTCATATGGCATGTAAAGATATCAATTTGCAGAATGAAATAGGATTATACACTTACAGAAGAATATATTCTAAACTTATGCTACAATATATAAACGCACGTTTGGAAAATATGTACGAAAGAGAACATCGGTTCTTAATGAAGAAAATCAGTGATGGTGAAAGATATGACAGGGAAGAACATGTTTTTACTTCTTAGTTTCAAAAATGTATTAGTGTGTGGAACTGAACTGCAAAAATCTGTACTACTGAAGTTTAATACATACACACAAAAATAATGAAAAGAATTTAATAATATTATGTAAAATTAAAACTGAGCACCATCCTCTGTGATGAAAGTTCTGCTCCTATGTCTGGCTAAATTATTCACATTTTTCTTTAAAAGATGTGCAACGTGTGAGAGTTCCTAAAAGAACACCATGGTCTTTATGAGATGGATGTGCTACCAATAATTTATAAAACATTTACTGTTATGGGGGGAAATAGGTTCTAGAATCACTTATACTTACCTAAATAAGTTACGAAAGCTTATGGCAGAGGGCTGCCACCAAGGGGCAAAATCACCCGAGATTCGTTACGGAAATATTGTAATGGAATACCGAGCAACTTGTTACATCACCGGCAGGAAATTACTTTCCATCTGACCCCAATCTACTAATGTACTTTGATCACAAACTCCACTTGCCCCCAATACCCTCTGCTTCCTACACACACAAGTTAATGATTCCCGTCTGATGGCTTTCTCCATGTTCACATGTGTAAGATCTTCTTTTATTCATGCTCCCAACGTATGTAGTATCTTGAGAGCTCAATAAATACAAGATGAAACCCATGTTGGGGACTGTTGTCTTCTCCCAGGCAGTACCCTCTATCGTATTCCATCTGCATCTGCTCTCTTACTGGGCAAGAGAGAACTCCAGGCTCCTAGTCTTCACCAGATGGTGACCCCGACAGGATAGAGGTCGACATGATAAAAGCCGAGGTGACAGACGTCCACGTGATAGAAGGCGACGAGAAGTCAACATGATTAGAAGAAAAGCCAGCGTGACTAAGAAGTGGATGTGTCAGCAGGGGATGTGGCTAAGAAGGCCATGTGGGAGAACCCATTGTGGCTAAGGGCCGACAAGGCTGGAAGGTGACATGGCTACGAAGCCAACATTACTCAAGGATGCGGAAAGCTGTGTAACAACTAGAGCTCCAAAAATAGAAAAATGCACGGGACTACAATCTCTCCTGATGAAGTAAGAGAAACCGAACCTATGGGGATTCACTGCCACTGAACTTTTGAGAGAATTATTATGGGAGACTCTCTACCCCTAGAACAGAAAAAACACATTCATAGAGCACTCCTTAAATTATTAATGATTATCCAGCAACACTGTCCTTGGTCTCCTAAGCAAGGAACCTTTCACTTAGACACTTGGGAATGAATAGGTAAAACACTAAAAGCATGACATATGGAAGGCGCCAATGTTCTGCCTGAGTTATTCTTACGTGATCTATTGTTCTGAAAAACACTCTCCCCTTATGTGAGGATGATGTTTATGAACATATAGACGCACTCAAAGTAAATAAAAACTTTTTCCACGGAACCTAAACCTCCTTATTGTCAGCCAGCCCCTTCAGCACCCCTACATCCTGAGAATGCCAACTATACCATTTGTCAATGGGAAATATCTGACCTGTCAAAGGAACAAAAGATTCCCTCTGAAGACATCCTCACTCCTTTGCAACTACCTATTAAGAATGCCCTTACTATGTTTACAAACACCACGGGAAAACTCCATCTTGCCCTTGGAAAACTTGAAAAAACTGGGAGCATATATTATACACTACACCGGGGTCTACCCAAAATTCAGCCATATTATGACCTATAGAAACCTTTCCCAATCCTTAAACATGGTCTCTGATATGTCAACGAGCCAAGATCATCCACTTCAGATTTCCTCACCAGTGTTTCAGGTAAAAATTAACCATGGGGAACAAACTGTCTTAGGGGGACCCGAATGTAAGTTTGTTGGTTTGAAATAGACCTGTTAATCAAAGGTCAAATAAGCTCATGTTACAACTTAAAGTAACTGGAAACTTGGTCTCACAGGTTTCATGAGTCATTGTTACACTAGCTTTCAAAGGCTTTAGTAACTCGAAAAGTTTTCCGTGCATGATAAATTGGGATTGAATTTGCTGGGACTTCTAGGCCTTTTCTAAATAGGATGGGATGCTAAATCACTGATTCCTAAGTAAGGCTCATCTGCTTTCAGATTCTTATTGCAGGGAAAGTGAGGATATCGGGGTCTGATGGTAAACACACTTGGTGGATTACAACTTTCTGAGTATTTTACTAACAAATTTTCAAAGATTTAAATTGTAAATGAAGTCTTTTTGACTGATTAGGCTTCTTTAGTAAGTTAAATTACTCTGGAAGCACTGCCAAACAAATAATAATCCTTAGGTTACATTTGAGTACATGCTATACCTATTATAGAGATTATATGTAATTCCTAGTTTTAATATTTTTTGGCATAAGGTCATCACTTGATATTCTGACAACTGAAGTGTTATGTGCCACAGAAGTAACTGAATTTCCTTCTCACCTCCATTAGATCTTTTAATCATGTCCATTTTTGTGTCTTTTTTGTCACAGTTTTGTGACTCCTGTTGGAAGACTTCCTCACCGCTATCACTTCCAGTAGACAGATAATCCTTTATGCTCAAGGAGGCTATTTCCCCTGAACTGTCTTTCCTTTTCCTAACTCTGCTATACCTACCCCAACTTACCAATGTTGCCCCTAGGGATGGACTCTCTATGACCCTATTCAGCAAGAAGAAGTTACAGAAGAGAAGACCATCCACCCTCAGCAACCTTGAAGATTTTAAGAGTCAAAATTTTCAGGGGGGAACAATGTGGGAAACAAAGAAGAAGGAAATGGCAGATAAAATTAAAATTCCCTACAATCCACAAGGACAAGCAATTGTAGAATGAGCACATTAAAAAATATGTTAAAAACAACAAAAAGGCAGAATTACCCATGGTTATCTACATTACAAGCTCAACTTCTCCTCGATCACACTATGATCACTCTTACGTTTTCAATTCTTGACCCTCAAGGACTAACGCAGCTAAGCTCCATTTTCCTAAATTCCATAAACCCTCTCACCTATGGTGCCAGTTCAAACTTCTCACTTGGGTCTGAGAATATGCTTGTATTCTTTCAGATTCTGGACCTCTGGGGATTCCCTCTTGGTTGGTGAAGCCGTATTATAGCATGGGGGAGACCCCCAGAACACCTTCCCATCAACCGGGACTTCCAGAGAATGGCTCAGAATGAACGACCACCGCTCCATTTTCAGGATGGAAGAAACCACTTCACTGTTCCTCATCCTGAAGTCGCTCCACAAATGCAATTCCTAGCTCCTCATATAACATGAGGGAAGCCTAAACGCCTGTCGAACCAGGCCCACTTCCTCTTACAACGCAGTGGTATTGCCTACACACCTGATCTGCATCTGATGGCAATGATCTCCACCACTGGTATGAAGCAGGCAAAGGCGTTTCATAGGCCTCTTAATCATGGGGATCCAAGCCATAGTAAGCGTTATAGCCTCTTGCTACCATTGCTCAAATTAGTCTTCAGCACACTATGAAACTGCACATGTAACTTAACCCAGTTATGGTCAACCTTATCGAAGAGCTAATAAGCCAAACTTCTACAAACAAATAATGGCACGCCTAAAAGCCCTTATGGCTGCCATCCAATTTATAGGAAAGGACAAAAGGTGCTAATCCTCTATTGTAATTCTGTGAAGTGGAATACTTATACGATGTCTCCTTTTATGCCATTGCAGAATCACTCTCCAAACCTCCAGACAGCAAAATACGGATCAGGTAGCCATCATGACTGTCCTCACACGCAAACTTAAGATGAAAAAAACCAAAATGGGGAGCCAGGGGGAAATAGGTTCAAGATCCCTTAGACTTCCACAAACAGGTTAGAAAGCTTCGGGCAGAAAGCTGCCACCACGGGACAAAAGCACCCAAGGTAAAGTCATTAGCTAGAGAAAAGCTTAGGGCGAAAATCTCCCACCATGGGGCGAACGCGTCCGAAGTTAGCTAGCGAGATATTGTAATGGGATCACGAGTAACTTCTTACAGCACCTGCAGGAAATTCCTTTCCATCTGACGCCAATCTACTAATGTACTTTGGTCACACACTCCACTTGCCTCCCAGACCCTCTGCTTCCTACACACACAAATTAATGATTCCTGTCTGACGGTTTTCTCCACGTTCATGTGTGTAAGATCTTGTTTTCTTCACGTGTACCTCGTAATATCTTGTGAGGTCAATCAATACTGAGACAATACCCCTGTTGGGGGCTCCCGTCTCCTTGCGGACATCACCCTTTCTCATATTCCATTCTGCATCTGCTCTTTTCTGGACAAGAGAGAACTCCAGTCTCATCGTCTGTGACACTGTTTGACATGTAAGTTGGTTCTACATTTGAAAACCAATTATGTTAATAAACCAAGACACCCTCTCTACTTCTCATTCCTACTTTCAACTTTCTATTCTATTCCAAAGTATTAATATCGTGGAGTCAGAAGCACAATGAGTCCCTGGTTTAACATCAAAATGCATTTGTAAAACCGGATGAAGTAAATTTCCATCACTCTCGTTTTCCAGGGTTCCTCAGCTACTTTTGCACGTTAATACATGACTTAAATACATACATAATCTCTTTAATCCTGGTTTATATGAGCTGAAAAAGGATCCGGGAGGGATCTCTGAAGAATCCTTCCTGAAGAGACCAAAGAGCTAACTCCCTATCTCCAGTCCTAGCCTGTATAGAACAACATTCCCAGGATGACCACCTAACAGGTGCCTCTTCCTAAGTTCCGCGTCACTTGGTCACAGTAAGATGAAATACGCATGGAGAGGAGGGGAGATTGGGAAAGCCCTGGGTGTGAGTAAACAACTCAGGCAGGACACCTCACAGACAGACAAGATTAACAAGTCCAAAGTGACATTTTAGGAAGAAAAATCAACAAAAAATGGGATTTTACCTGGAAAAGAGCCATTCCTTCTTTTTTCCCCCTTCTTCTGGTCTTCTTTCTCAAGTAAGGTTATACTGTGTGACAAAAAGGATGTTGTTTAATTTTCAGAATCAACATAACCCCATTCTCTGCCATAATATACACATGGGGAGAAACATGCCATGGGAAAAAGGCCTTTGCTGCCCACTGCAACAGGAGGGATGCGGAGACAATAAGGTCCTATGTGGAGGCCAAAAAGTGCATTTTTTACCCACTTCTTCACGAAGGCCTCCCCTACCGCTCAAACTTACACACTCCACTGCAACTGCATTGTCTTGTCTACCTGGCACTTGGCCAAAGGCAATGGGCTCATTCAAGTTCTTGGCTCCTCCCTAAGTAGCCCGTATCCAAGGAATGGAAGATGCAGGACACAGAAGCCTGTCCATGCCATCAATATGGACCAACTCTTAAGGGCCACCCAGCTCCAGAGCTCCCTGGAAGCCATACTGAGAAGTTTAGATCTTTGTCCTGATGCTGACCGGAAGCCTGTAAGAGGGCTTAATGTCAAAAGATGACACAATCAAATTTTAAGATTTAGCCAGGATACACAGAGAGGGTGGAGGTGACAGAGGCACGTCCCTGTCTCTGAGCTATGCTCCTGCTTCTTTCCCAGTGGCTTTCGATATTTTTGGAACTGGGTCACATTGTGAACTCCCACTATAACTGCACACTCTCTCCCAGAACACTACCAAAGACGCACCTAGGTTTGAAAATCATTTCACATCTTATTAACTCAGGTTCAGAATTCTTGGTCTATTGTCTCCTGTTACAGGTGGGTCCATCGGGGGTTACAGGGGGAGTTAATTTGCCAGGTTACCCTGAAGAAGTCTCAGTTGAATGAGCAGAAGTGGGTGTAAGAAATCTCTGAAAAGGTTGGCCTGGACAGCTTGAAGTAGAAAGGCCTTGTCCTAATTCCAGATTACCTTTCATGTTCCTGAAGGAGAGAAGCTTCTCTTTTATGGGTTTAAGCAAGCCCAAGCATTTAATTCCTCTTTTCCAGAAAAGCTATATGAAATTACAAATAGTTACTGGTCCTGGAAAACATGAAAAAGGGTCACCTGTGGGCACGAGGTCTGAACACTCTCTGTATTATGAATGGATGAGCTCTGCTGGAACCAAGTTCCACATCAATCAAGACCACCCTTCAACATCTGTACAGAGAAGACAGAGGTGACTTGAGGCGATCATCTACTTAGCTGGAGAACTCAGCTCAAAGCTTGACAATTTATAAACTGCCTTAACGCAAGAAGAGAACTGTTGAATTATTAAATTCGCACACTAAACTAGGTTTCGAGTGTTAAAAGGTTACCAACATCCTTAACGGATGTGTAATGAAATACCATAAAGTTCTTTAACAGACATCAAAGAATCCTTGCAACATATGGTAGAGTAGAAAGCATAGAAAACTCATACTCTGAACAATAAAATTACAAGAGAAAATAATTTGGAAATTGAAAAGCTCTCCAGTGGAATCTGAGATTAAAGTCACAACAAGTGTGAGGATACATCAAATTCAGAAAAGAATGCCATGAGCCACGAAAAAAACGGGGAGAGGCAAACAGTATTGTTAATAATGGCCATCGTAAAAGCACCATGTGGTTACAGAAAGTCCCCTTTAACGGACAGTTCTATTCCCCCTGGATGAGTAGGGGTTGCAATGGCATTATCTTCTGATGCAAGGCTTAGAAAGTGCAGGTGCCTCAAACACCAGGTTTCACAACTCTCGATCTCTTCTCCACAACTGAAACAATTCACCAAATGTTAGATTAACGAGGTCATAAAACTTCAAGTCGGTACTTCACAACTTAATAACCTCGGTTCTTCACTAGGGTTTGGGTCTGTGCCTTGTCTGTGACCCCTACGCGTTTTCTTCTCTGTATAAGTCTGTGTCCTTGTTTCTCTTCAGTGCTTTTGTCCATTTCCGTTTCCCTCCGTCGCTATTCCTCCTCCAACAGACAGTTTCACCCTATTCCGCGGCAGCCTGTTTCAATCCCCGCCGGTTTTTCTCCCCACGCTTTCTGATGACCCTCTAACTCCGCAGATTTCTGCGTCCTTCCCCGCCAGCTCCGTCCACACCCTGACGGACGGCCACCCTGCGGCCAACGGCCTGCACCCACCTCCCTAGTGACGACTGTGCCCGACGCAGTATGGGGTTGGGGGCACGGGGGACACTCGGCAGTCAGAGAAAGGTTCTGAGCAGGAAAGTGACCGGCAAGGATATCGAGGTCTGCAAG
The DNA here is from genome assembly GCF_007474595.2 of Lynx canadensis. NCBI lineage: Eukaryota > Metazoa > Chordata > Mammalia > Carnivora > Felidae > Lynx > Lynx canadensis. The sequence continues at coordinate 55,935,790 of NC_044317.1, forward strand.
GGCCACAGGCAGAACGGCTTGGCCCGAACCTGCCTCGGAGCGATTTTAACCGAAAACGACCACAGACCCCCGGGACCCGCCCCGAGAGAAAGGACTCGGAACGTCCTAGAGCCAGGCCGCGAGAGATGAAAGGGAGAAGACGGTTCAAGAATTTTACCTTACCAGGCGACCCCGGAACCTGGGGTGGAGCCGGGCACTGAGCAGCGCAACCGCTGGTGCGAACCAGAAAAATGGAGACTCACCCAACCCACAGCGCACGTTGCCCTGCTGGATCAGCTTCCGGGGCTGCAGAAAATGGCGCACGCGCGTGCGTCGCGGGGCGGTGCCGGGGCGTGTCCAGGACACATCCGGTGGGGCGGGTCCAGCGCACCACTCTCCTCCTAGCGTCTGCGGGTCTGTTTTCTCTTCCGGCCGCGCGGTTTCGGGTTCCGCTTTTGGATTCCGTCCGATCCCGCTGGTGTCGTTTCGAGCCAGGCTGGGTGCAACCTCAGGGAAGGGTGGGCCGCTTCTGTTGGGAGCGGCGGTATTTCACAAGTTGAGCCCGGTGCCCGGGGAAGCAATTTTGGGGGGGGGGGGGGCGGGTTGGGGGGGGGGGGGGGGAAAAGTTTTTAGAGAGCGGTGGACATGCGCTCTAGGGGGGAGGCGGAGCAGTGTGGGGACCTGGCGCCCGGGGTCCTCGTGGGTCGACTGAGACCCGGAGAGCGACAGCTCCTTGTTTAATGAAGTAAAAGCCGGGGTGGTCAGTGTCGGTGATGGACGCTAGAATGCGACACGCACAACTGTTCTGGGGGGCGGGGGGCGCCTGTGTGGCTCAGTAGGTTAAGCCTCTGACTTTGGTTCTGGTCCTGATCTCCCTATGGTGGGTTGGAGCCTCCCATCGGGCTCTGTGCCGACACCTCAGAGCTTGGAGCCTGCTTTGGATTCTGTCTCCTCTCTCTGCCCCTACCTCGCTCGCACTCTCTCTCTTTCAAAACTAAAATAAACATTAAAAGAAATAAACACTGTCCTGTGGGAATTGTGCTGTTCGGTATTAACTCGTCATCAGACTTTTCACTCAACTGTCACTTCTCGCCATCCCTTGGACTGCACTCCAGGCTTTCCCCGCCGGGCCTTGGGCTGTGGGACGGAGCGCTGGCACGTTGCTTTAAAGGAATAAAAGTTTCTGCGTGAATGGGTGTTGATTAAGGTCTCTCTCTTAAATTTGATATTCAACTCCACACCTCTCCAGATGAATTACATATCCAAATGTCTTTGAGACCTACCAGTGGGACCTGTATGTGCTTAAGCCCTTAACTGCCAAATTTCATCGCAATTTTAATTAAATTGTTTGTTCTCAGGTATCTTGGAAGTCTATTTTTTTCTTGAAAATTAGAGTTTTAAAAATGTATTTATTTTGAGACAGAGCACGGGACGGAATGCAAGCGGGAAGGGGCAGAGAGCTAGATCTAGAATCCCAAGCAGGCTCTGAGCAGAGCCCTCTGTACGCCGCCCCTCACCCCATGTCTGGACTGGATATCGCAAACCCTGAGATATGACCTCAGCCGAAACGAAGAGTCCCTGGCTCAGCCAACTGAGACACCCAGGTACCCAGAAAATTAGATATTTTAACTGATCCTTTTGTTTTCTGTTTCTGATTGCTTGGCGTCAAGGGCAGATAAGGAAGCTTCTAAAAGGTGGACTCCTTCAGAGAGATTTAACTTTTCCTAGTACTGATGACATTCTGGTTTTGAAGTATTTCCACAAACATGTGATAAGGATTTCTGTTCTGTACGTAAACGGTGCAAATTCTACCACTAGTGTTTCACGTTTTCAGCAGCGTCATATACACTCGTAATAATTTTTAATAGGAAATGTGCCAGTTAATAGCTCCTCTTCTGTTTCCTGTGGAAATTCTCAAGGTGGTGCTGGCTGCATTTGCTTTTCACATCCTCTCTATTATGTGACTGCCCCTTCCAGGGCTTAAATCTCTGCAAGGAGTGAATTAAAAAGTAACTACAAGTTGTCTAACAGTTTACAATAGTTTATAGGTATCTTGTCATTTTAGACAGTTGTGTATTCCTGTTGTGTATTCCTTCTGCAGTGTGCAGAGACAATCCTGGACACAATAAGGTCAGGGCTCCAGAGAACAAGAGGGCTGACAAGAAAAAAAAAAAAAACCATGATGGAGTGATCAGAGCACAGGGGTTCAGCTCCCACCAACTGGGATTTTCAGAAAGAGCCAAATGACATGAAAAGGTGGAAGAGGGAGCTTAAAAAGACACAAAGGTGCTTACCAAGACAAGGATGCCTTGGGTAGACCTCACCTCTGGGGAAATTCTGGAGATGTTGTTCCTGTAAATGTGCTGGACCCACTGCTTGTATCTTAAAAGCTTGAAAACTAGGGAGATACTGCCCCAGGGCATGAATCCCAAATATCTGACAGGAGGGAAGGTTAAAAGTGGTGATTGTGTGATCTTGGTATTCAGCACCCCCAGTCATGTTTCTATGTGATGTTTTCACGGTTCAGTCAGTCACAGGAAGATTGAAAGTGGTATTTACCACCAAGTTACGATTGGGCAGCTGACTGTTAGAGAGGCACACAGAGCCTCTATTTTAAGTTCTATCATCTTGGAGTTCCTGGGGCCAATCGTGATGTCCTGGAAAACACTCAAGAAGCAGGTGCTGCCAATGGATACACCACTGGCCACTCGGAACATACAAAACAAGTTCTATCAAAACTCAACAAAGATGTTTTTCAAGCCAATAGTGTCGCTGAGCAACTTCTTTAATGAAGATGAGCCAGAGGTTGGCTATAGTCAGGTGCTTGAGAAGCAGGTCTTAGGAAGGTATTTAATCATTTTAAATTATTTTTTACTGTATAGACTTCTCTTTTGTTTGACCTTTATCCCGCTCTAGGATGTGAAGAATAAGAACACTTATTGTCATTTTGATAGGAATTCCCATTTCCCACGTACCAAGCATTAATATTATCCCCACTTTAGTTTTTGCTGGTTATTCACTTTTCTTATGCACTTTGGCATACATTTAACTTTTTAACTTCACTGATATAATAGTCTGTTTATAAATAACATCTCATAAGGATAACTATACTCATTTTGGTTTTTTTGTTTTGTTTAGACTTTTTGGGCTATTCTTATTGTTCAGTATTCTGTAACATTTTTGCAATCACATTATTAGTTTGAAAAACTAACTGATCATATCTATATCAGGATCAAATTAAATTTATAAATTAGCTAAAGGAGAATTGATAATATTGAGATTTTCTTTTATAATATTGAGATTTTATATTATTGAGATTTTCTAAAATTGAGATATTCTACCCAAGAACATGATGTAAATTTACATTCATTTATTTCTCCTTTCACATATTTCAGGAATGTTTTAGTTTTTTCCCCATATAGGCTTTACACATTTTTGTTAGATTCATTCCTGGTAGTTTCTTTCATTTTACTTTTCTAAAGCTATTTACTTGTTTGTTTATTTGAGAGACAGAGATGGTGGTGGGGGGGGGGGGGAGAGAGAGAGAGAGAGAGAGAGAGAGAGAGAGAGAGAGAGGGAATGAATCCCAAGTGGTTTCTATGCTCAGCACAGACCAAGACACAAGGCTTGATCCCATAACCCTGGGATCACAATATGAGCTGAAATCAAGAGTTGTACTCGTAACCGACTGAGCCCCCCATGTGTCCCTATTTTATGTTATACTTTTGTAATTGCAGACCCTCCTACTAAAACCCATAAATGATTCTTTGTTGTACATAATCTATTGCACAAACAAATAATATGTACAGCAGCACCTAGGTGGTTCAGTTGGTGGAGCCTGCCACTCTTGACCTTAGGATCATGACCTGAACCCCATCTTGGGTATAGAGATTACTTAAAAATAAAATCTTGTTTTTAAATATAATTTACTGCCAAATTGGTTTCCATACAACGCTCAGTGCTCATCCCAACTTAAAAATAAAATCTTCAAAATAATACCCCATGTACAAAAGGCTATGGTTTTGTACATCAGTACCAAAACCTATTAGCCTACTGAATTATTTTTCAAAGCGGATTTTCTATGAGGTCCTTTCTGTTTCCAGAGGTATACTTGTATCGTCTGCAAACATAGTTCTACATCTAATTCCTCTACCATTTTAAATGGCCCTGGCTAAACCTACAACACAATGACAAAAGAATAGAACAGGTGATCATGTACTTTTTCTACTGGGGTTTTCTGGCCTCAGTGGAATATCTCTAGCGCTTCCCTATGACCAAAATGAAGACTTTGTTTTGTCAAGTTGAGAAAGATCCTAAAGAATTCCCTAATATCGAGTATTTTAACATTCTTATATGAATTCTTCCAAATAATGTTTTTGTAACTACGAGTAAGATTTCCTGACTTCTCTTCATAAATATGATGAAGTATATTAATGAACTTCCTAAAGGTGAATCATTTTTTAATTCGAGACACAAATTGCTTTGCTCATCATATTTTCATATAGTTTCAGGAGTTCTGGCTTTTATTTTACATGGTACCATCTGTATGAAGAGGTGACATTTTTCTGTGGTATTCTTTCTGGTACATACTTTAGGATGTTTCAGTATCAGAATTTTATGTCATGTATAAAGATAATTTGGAGATTTTACTTCCTCTTTAATGCTCGTAAATCGAGTAGGCAGCATTAGCTTATATGCTATTTAAAAGAATGCAAGAATCTGGCTGCTAATCTGATCCAGGTGCTTTTTATTTGAGGGATACTGATAAATGTCTTCCTCTTCTCTATGGATTTTGATCTGTTTAGATTCTCTCTTACTGAGGTCAATTTTGGCAAAATGTATTTTGCTAGTAAATGTCCATTTTATGTAGGCTTTCTATTTAACTTGTTTTGAGTTGGGGAAATGGGACAAGTAATTTTTAATGTCACTTATTGACCTCATGTCCTTTATTTCCCTTCATTGAAAATTTAAAATGTATTGCAGATATTGAAAATTTTAAAACTAGAAAATCCTTCTTGGGTCATATGGAGGATTCTTTCTCTCTGCCCATAAGTTAAATGGTGGTGGTACTTGGGTCTGAAGACTAACAAAGAATTAGACAGGAATAAAAAAAATTCTCAGGGAGGCACAGAATCCAATGAGGCTGGTCTTTAATGGCTCAGACCTCAGCATTTCCTCCTTGCATGTGAGACCCTGTCTGCTTCCAGAAATAATGGAAAAGGAAGAGTCTCTCTCAAACACTCCAACGGTCCCTTTGGACCTGCTCACTACAAACTTCTAATAGATCCTGGTAATTAGAGTTTTTCAGAACTGTTCTCAGTTCCCCAAGTGTTGAACTATCATTGTCACTACAGCTGACATGATGACGGCAATTCTTTGGGGAGGTGAGGTCACAGAATCACTAACCTCTATCTCAGGGTTTGGCTCCCTCCCTCCCACACATGCTTTGCCTGCTACTTTACACCCAGCTTCCAGTCCTGGCAACAGGAAGGAGTCTGTGAGAATCTTCTAGTTTAGTGTGAGAGCACAGTCTCTAAGGTTGGGAGATGCAGCAGGAATCTGGGTAGGTGAGCATGTCTGGGAAAAGAATCTTCCGGCACAGGCTGAGCTTGAGAGAGACTGCTCAATCAGTGCATGACTGCTGATGATGTAATTCACCAAAATCCTCATTGAAGGGGTGCTTTGTGTTTGATCCAAGTGCTGTCAGAGGCTGAATTTTAAGCTGCTTCAAGATTATAATTTCAGGGGGGCACCTGGGTAGCTAAGTCATTTAAGCATCCAACTCTTGATCTCACCTCAGGTCTTGATCTCAAGGTCACGAGTTCAAGCCCCACACTGAGCATGGACAGTCTACTTAAAAACATAGATTATACTTTCAGATTTAATCTGCTTTTCTTTTTTTTTTTTTAATTTTTTTTTCAACGTTTATTTATTTTTGGGACAGAGAGAGACAGAGCATGAACGGGGGAGGGGCAGAGAGAGAGGGAGACACAGAATCGGAAACAGGCTCCAGGCTCTGAGCCATCAGCCCAGAGCCTGACGCGGGGCTCGAAATCACGGACCGCGAGATCGTGACCTGGCTGAAGTCGGACGCTTAACCGACTGCGCCACCCAGGCGCCCCAATCTACTTTTCAATACAGTGAGCAAGAGTCACAGAGACATTTTCAGGAGCAATACTGTGAGCACTGTAAGGGCATGTGCATGTGATAATGAGAATGATGGAACTAATTGAAATACTTGATTCACAGCAGAAACAGCATGTCTAACAGGAATTGCTGAAATTTATTCTGTAATTTGAGTGTGATGTGCTTAATGGAGACAGTAAATGTGTCTCTACTGAAAAATCTCTGTGGACTCTCGATCTGTGAGACAATCTTCTTTCCAAAAATTAGGAAAGGTCCTTTAAGAAAAAGTTAACGTCAAAAAAAAGAAAGAAAAAAGAAATGAAAACGTCAGTATAGAAGGTTTTAAAGAGTAAAATATTAAGGACTATATTTTTAAAATGTAATTTAACTTTAAAATAATAAATTAATTTAAAAATATAATCTCATCAAGAAAAAAAAGGAATTTTAAGGTATGTTTCTACTGGTGAAAATCATTTCAATAATATTCCCAGCTCACCACTCACCTCTCTTGCTTTTCAATTCATTAAATGCTCAAGATTTCAAGTCTTCAAATTCCATTTTGCATGTTTATATAGAATTTTAATAGCTTTTCCAACTCAAATATCAATTTAATTTTCAATTTGTTTATTCTAAAATAACAAATATACAGTTATGTGATCTTTAAATAGGATTAATTCATTTTCTGCCCTAACATGTTTTATCACTATGTGATGTTTCATGTCCCGTATGTTAGCACACAGTGCAGTTCCACACAATAATATCTGTTATGGATGCCATTATCCTTTTGGTCCAAGAAAAAATGAAGTGAGTACTGCTGTCATCCTAACATTGTCTATATTAAATAAATCAGACTGGCTCATATAAAATTATTCAGTGCATGTATAATTTATTAAGACCTTTGAATCTTCGCTCCTTAGTTATATTACTCACAAAGAATACTTAAAAATGGGAAATGATCACACCATATTAAGTAAAATAAATTTAAAATATGAGAAGGTGTCTGTGTGTGTGTGTGTGTGTGTGTGTGTGTGTACCCATGATGAGGTTCCTGGCGGTGTATAGTACAGTAGGAAGCATTCTTGTCATGGCAACTAGGCTACCAAGGTTCAAATCCTGATTCTACTGCTAGTTACATGAGTCACTTAACTTCCCATGGTTAAATTCTCCTTGTCTATAGAATGAGAGTAATGTTAGTTCCTAACTCATAAGGTTAGGGAAGTTCCATGTCAATTCTCAGGGGAAAGAAAAGGTAAGTGATTTTATTTTCCAGGAAAATGCAGCCTGTAACTCATATTTTCATGCAGAACCTTCTGCCTGTGTATTTGAATACTGAGTTTTGGACAATAACAGAACGGCCTCGGTGGATTTGAATATAGCAGCGATCTTCCTATCCCACATTGTCATCGGAATCCTGGGCAATTTCTGACTCTTCTATCATTAGATGTCCCTTAGCTTCAGGTAATGCAAGCCAAGATCCACCAATTTCATTCTCAGGCACCTGATCGTAGCCAACTCCTTGCACATTCTCTCTAGAGGAATCCCAGAGACCATAGCACCTCTAGGGCTGAAACATTTCACCAATTATTATGGATGCTACATTCTCTTATATGTTCACAAAGTGTTCAGAGGTATCCCCATTTGTTCCACCTGCCCTTTGTGTGTCTTCGAGGACATCACGATCAGCCCTGGGAACTCCAGATGGGCAGAGCTTAAAGTGAAAGCTCCAAAGTACACTGGTCCCTCCAGTATCCTGTGCAGGGTGTTCCACATGTTGATAAATATGTTTTTTTTCCTATTTATATGGCTGGTAAATGGAACAACAAAACTATTACCAAAAAAAAGTAGATTGGGATATTGTTCTGACTTATAGTGTACTGACAAGATCACAGGCTCATTATATGCAGCAATGACATCTTTCCATGGCATTTTGTGTTTGAGACTCATGACCTTAGCCAGCAAGTCCCCCATTTTGAAGTTCTGTGAGGGAATTCCATGGTTTTTCTCCTTCACAGTCACAAGCAGAGGGTCTAAGGCATCCATAGGAACAATCTCTCCCCCAGACCCTCCCTTGAGACCATGAGACCAGAGCCGTACAAAGCATCCTTGTCTTGGTGACTACCTTTGTATTGTCTTATGCCGTTTTGTCCATCATTTATGATTAAGTGGCTCTCGAACTCTAGTTGGTGGCTGGTGAATGTCACTGTACTAATCATTGCATGTTTTCCAATTATTAGGCCTTTTTCTCTCATGCACCACGACCCCAACATATTCAGGCTGTACTGTGTCTGCTGTGGAAGAAATACATAATTACCTCATCTCATCAGGGAAATATGAATTGTCTTCACGTGTTCAGACATGGATGCACTGAGATCTCAAAAAACGTTAAGAAAATTATGAGTAGTTTCTTGCAGAGACATGGCTGAATGAGACAGAATGACACCCAGCCTAATATTAAAGAGCATGGTACATGAAATCTTCTTGAATTAATATGTGTGTACTTATATAGTTTTATTTTTATTGATAACCATGGAGAAATCAAGATTCTATAACAGGTTTTACTTATTGTTGGCTTTGGGGGTTATGTTGTGAATATTATGCCTCGTATCTAAGAGATATTGGGGATGTTTGAAATATGATCACGTTTGTGGAGCAAGATGAGTGCTTTAATTAAAATATTTTCTGGTCAACATTTGAACACTAAACTGCAGAGAACAAAAAGGAACACAGGAATAGGTGTCAGGTGAATTTTACAAAGGGTGTAGATGGGTGGCAGCCAGTAAACACATTGGGTATGTGGGAAAAAGACTGAATGTACTTTTGAGATGTTTAGAAGGTAGAATGTTCTGTGTTAAATCTTGACACCAGTTGGGTGTGTTGGTGAGAAAGAGATTGCAAGATGGTCTTCCACTTTTCTGTCTTGAGGATACAAGACATTACAGAGGACCCTTTCATCAAGCATGGTGCAGGAGGCGAGTAGCAATTTGCAAGTGGAGTATATGAACATATTTTGTCTAACAAGGGGTAGTATCACTTTTGAAATCATCAAAAAGACAATGTAGACACCGTTGAAAGGAAAAAAAAAATGATGTAACTCAAACATAGAACTATTTTAGGGCGACCTGGTTGGCTCAGTAGTAGAGCACGTGTCTCAATCTCCGGATAATGACTTTCAGTCCCATATTGGGTGTAGAGATTACTTAAAAATAAACATTTCTTAAATGAAATATGTTAGGGGAGCCTGACTTGCTCAGTCCATTGAGCATCTGGCTTCAGCTTAGGTCATGAACTCGCAGTTCGTGAGTTCCAACACAGAACTTCAAAATGGGGTACTGGACACCTCTGAAAGACCAACTACATGATTGGATGGAAATGCTCAGCAGCCCAACCTCTGGGAAGAGAAAGGAGTCTGGCTGGGGATTGGGTTCAGTCATATGGCCAATGATTTACTCAACCAAGTCTAGGTAGTGAAGCCCTGATTAAACCCCTGGAGAAGCTCCTGGGAGCTTCTTGGTGGGGGACAAAAGCTACTGTATGGGCAGTCCTCCTCCCAAACCTTACTCTATGGATGCCTTCATCTGGCTCTTTACTGCTATCCTTTACAATAAGATATGAAATGACAAAGCTAAAACAATTGAGTAACAAGTTTGCTGTAATTTACTCCAGGGAAGACAACCCTTGATTTGGGAGAGGACAGAGCCTCTCATACAGTGAATGGAGTGCTCTTCCTGAGGGATTTGGGGCAAGATTGAGTTTTAGAAGAGGCAGTACAGAAACAGGGCATGACTGGCCAAGAGACTGGGGATTTCCTTACAAGACCTGCTGTTTTCCAGGGTAAGGTCCATTAGCTGAAGCTGAGTTGGAGGATTATGACTGGTGTATGTTAGGTTTCCTTCTGATGTTTCACATAAGAGCAGGCTGACTTAGGTTTAGATTTGTGATGTGGGTGGGCCACTGGCATGGCGTCCATTTTTGTGGGTCCCAAAATACGAGTTAACTTTATCAAGGATTACCATACAGATAGCACTTTCCAAGTTCTGTGAGTCTTCCCAGCAAATATTGAAGCAGAGAGGCTTGGAGGAAGCCTTAAATTTGTAGTTGGCTGGAGATGCACAGGTATGGGAATGCCTGACTTGTAACTGGTGTCTGAAGTGGGGGCAGTGCCGGGAAGGACCTTGATCTTAACTTGTGGGGTCTCTACTAACACCAGATAAAGTCAGAATTATATTGAATTGCATGACACCCAGTTGGTACCAGAGATTTGGTGACAGGCTGCAGGAGCTCTTTCAGGTTTGGCTATTATGTCCCTTTGATATGTACATTTTTTTTTTATTACTTCCTTACTCTTAACATTCTGTCACTTCAAGATCCTCTAGGCTCCTCTTGTATTTTCCCTGCTCCTGCCATAGAATCAGCCATAACTCCAAGGAGTCTTTTTCTTAGAGAATTGTTAGAGACCAAGATGTGGGTGCTGAGTGTTCTCCTTGCTACTGGGGTGTCATTGCTCTTAGACTCTCTGAGTAGACCGCCCTGGGAATTACCTGTCCTCACACCGATCTGCAGTTTTCTCTTTGCCATTTTATTTACTTATCTACAGCTACTTCTGTGCTCATAGTGATGCCCCCGACTCGGATCCTGTACTTCAGAGTTCATTTTAGGCTTCTCCCCTTGCTTTTCTGTACCTGTCTGTATTTACCAAGCACTATGGCAACATATGCCTTTGAAGAGTTTTGTGTCTATTCCTCCACGCTCCCATGCTCTCTGCACACGAACTATAATCCTCTCCCTCTGGCCTCATTTGGACCCTGCTCTATCACTCTGATAGGTTACCCTGAAACCTATCAACTCTGCCCCGTTCGCCTGGACTTGCAGTGGCAATGCTCACAGTAGTTTAAGATACTGCATGTGACAAATATCGTTAGGGGTTGTTGCAGGGATGGAAGAAGTAAAAAACATGGAAAGTGCTCCCCATTTTTAGGCATCCAAGGTCAGAAGATTCCTGAATTCTTCCATCATGTGAGAATATTGTCAAGACACGCATGTGCATGCAGACTGTTTGAATGTAATTACATACACAGGACTAGGAATGTGGGAGTATGGGCAAGTGTGTGTAAACGTGTATGCTTGTATTTCATGAGTGAGTGCATGAGTGTGCGTTTGCTATGGAGTGTATGTGAGTGTGAGGGCATATAGCTGTGCATGAGTGTTATGTTGCTCACATGCATGTGTGTTTGCATCTATATGTAATATTTATGTATGAGTGTGTGTTTGTGCACACATCATGGTCCTAGTCTGTGACTTGGATATGGGGAGTATTTGATTATGTATTTGTGTGTAGTGAAAACCAAAGGGATTAATTAGGATTCTCATGTCATTCTGGTGAATGTAACTCTTTATGATTAGGAAATAGATTTCATTATCCCATCATATTACTTGCTCTTGAAATTACTTTGATCTTAATATAGCCATTCTATTTTTTATAGCGTTTATCTTTTGTACAGGATTTTATTTTGTGTTCTTAATTTGTGAAGTGAATTTCTCATAGGATATATTGTGTTGCCTGTCTTTAAAAAATCCAATGGTCAGGGATGGCTGGTTGACACACATGGTTATTGGTATAAGACTCTGCATTTCTTTCAAGTCATAAACTCATGGCTCTTGAAATGGAGCCCCATGTTGGGCCTATGCTGACATCACAGAGCCTCCTTGAGTGTCTCTCTCCTTCTCTCTCAAAATAAATAAAACTGAAAAAAAAATCCAGTGACAATTTTTGCTTTTCAATAGGGCCTTTAGACGATTCCCTTTTACAGATAAATTGTTTTGCTCCTGCTTTTATAAAGTCTCCTTTCCTCTATTCCGTCTTCTTTGAAATAACTGATTTTTACAGATGATTTAAATCCTTTTCTTTGGCTCACTAGTGTTAGCTCTAAGTATTGCTTTTGTTTGCAATGGGGGTTATCCTATACAGCTGACCACAGTACCTTCAAAGAGTTTATACATCTTCATATAGATCATCCAACCTTTCCTTTCCACAAAGACTTCCATTTCTCCACTCCTGCCCTGTGCTACCATTAGTATAGGTTTCTTTTACATATGCTATACACATATACACTACACTGATAGTTTCTTTAATGAGGCTTAAAAATAGGGAAGACGGTTTTTATTTACCATATAGTTACTATTACTATATAGCGCTCTTAATTCCTTTGGGTAGATCAGGAGTCTGCCACCTACAGAACATGAGCCAAATGCAACCTACTGTCTGTTTTTAAGTGAAGTGTAACTGGAATGCAGCCACACTCATATTTAGGGGTTTTTGACTCAATAAGGACATGCTGGAAGAGTGGTAACAGAAACAGTGTGCCCTGCAAAGAATAAAATATTTACTATATATTCCTTACATAAATATTTGCCGACCTCGCACATAGTCCCATTCTCATCACATCTGATTTAGTATAAAATTGGAATATGAAACATACTGAAAAGTCAATTTTATAGCCAAAATATTAGGCAACGCTGACAAGATTGGTCTCAACTGGAAGAACAAAGCTAGGAATAACTGGGAGTTACTAGGTCTTGAATTAGTGAGGAAAACATGAATATGTTTTATGTGATATTGTTACTATTCAATTTGTAAGTACAGTATTTATTATATGTAAAAAAAATTTTTTTGATGATATTGACACTGAAGATATAACTGGGGCATAAAAGACCCAACTAGTATTACTTGGTACACATTCGTAAGTGGAAGAAGCAATATACCCTTGTCTGGGTATAAGTGTAGACAACAGGATAAGTATGTATCTTGACAACTCCTGGGATCAATTCCCTATACAGTTTTCACAAACGGTATTTAGCAACTTTCCATTAATTCATTACTCCACCCCATGGCTGTGTTCTCTTGGTAGGGGTAAGGCTGCCATAAAGAAATAGGTCTGTGTATGCTCCAAACAGGTCATGGTTTGGATCTATCACATATACTCTTTAGCCTTCTGGGGAGTTTTGTTATTAAAATTTTTAAAATTCTAACTACAAGGAGTCCATAATTTTAAATATCTCAAGTAGAAACTTAGCCTCACATTTCACCAAGCCACACGCCAATTGTAGATTTTCCCAATCCACTATAAACATGTTCCCATTTGGGCAATTTTCTGCCTCTTTCCTCCACCCCCTTGCCCTTCCTCATTGGTATTTGCATGATACACTTTCAGTGGTTCTGCTCAAAGATGACCTCATCATGTGGGCATTGCCTGAAAACATTGTTTAAATTAGGAAACCCTGTGATCTATCATTGTACATGCACATGTTTATGGTACTTACCACTATCATATTTTATCCTTATAGACTCAACTTTATAGAATATAAGTTACTTGAAGACAGGGAGTTTTGTTTCCTGCTAATATCAGTGATTAGAATAGTTCCTGACTGGTAGAATGAGCAAATGCATTTTATCTGTGGAAAGTAAAAAGTTACTATAGTGCATAAGGTCAGAGACTAAGTTCACATGCTCAACTTTCTACCCTAGCATTCTGAACATTCGTCATAAATTCTGAAGCTGTATTTTGTTTGGTTAACATTTTGAGTTTTAGACAGCACGTGCCAAAGAGCTATAACCCATCTGGGAATGAGGATGCCTCTTGTAGCTCTTCTACACTACAAAATGTCAAATTCAGGATTCTCTCAAATGCTCCATTCTACTCTCAATACAAATATTAATCTTATGGGTCACATAAGACAGTTCTTATTTGTGAGTGACAGACCTCCTGGAATCAGTGGCTGAAACAAGGTGGTTTATCATTTTCACATAACAGGAAGCCCAGAGATGCAGGTTGGGATGGGCCACCTCCTTTAGCACTCAGCACTCTCTCTCCTTACAGCAGGATGGCTGCTGTATGACCAAGAAAAATGAATGAAGGGTTCCTGGGTGGCTGAATCACTTAAGCCTCTGACATTGGCTCAAGTCATGATCTAGTTGGTCAAAACTTCTAGTCCAACATCGGGTTCTGTGCTGACAGCTCAGAGGCTGGAGCCTGCTTTGGATTCTGTGTCTCGTTCTTCTCTGTCCTTCCCCTGCTCGCAATATGTCTCTCAAAAATAAATAAAAACATAAAAAAATAATAGCACAATTTTAAAAGGGTATTGGGGGGGCAGTTGGGTGGCTCAGTCAGGTGGCTTTGGCCAACACCCCAGAGTTGTGGGATCGAGATCTGTGTACACTCTGCACCAAGCGTGTAGCCTGCTTAAGATTCTCTCCCTTTCCCTCTGCCCCTGTCTCCCACTTGTGTGCACTCTCTTCCTAAAATAAATTTAATAAATTAAAATCAGGATATTGGGGAATTTTCAAATTTCATATTCACACCTAAACAACAGAAGGTAAAAGAAAAAGATGGTAAAGAAAACATTTGGAGACCAAATTTAAATATATTCCACAATAATATTAAATGAAAAAGTAGTCAAGGATAACAGGATGACAGATTTAATCACTAGACTTTTTCTTTATCCTGTATGTATAATATTGCACACAACCCATCACCAGTGTCATAGGTGTTCCAAATGAGTCAAAATTTATTAGACCTTAGTGTTTTCTGAGTTACAGATGTCTTTCCTTTGAAATTTATTAATTTAACTTACCTGAATATAACACTAATTTGCAAAGTCTCAATACAGATATTCTGATTCTAGAACCTTTTTAAAAAGTTTTTTAAAGTTCAGTTATTTTTCCACACGCAGTGTGGAGCCCAATACAGGGCGTGATCCCTTGAACTGTGAGACCAAGACCTGAGCCAAAATCAAGAGTTGGAAGCCTCACTGACTGAGCTGACCTGGCAATTCCTTGATTCTAGTACCTTGGGAGAAAAACTGAAGCACTGATTTTGAGATTCCATTCGTTGCTTTCTCCCTTAAAGTGACAGATCTACAAAAGGCTTGGAGTTGGAAAATATTCTCTCGGTTTTGAATAATATTTTAATAGACTATAACTTAATAGAAAAAGAACCATGACATCATACAAGTCTAAAAATGTCTTCAGTAATTGCTCTAAACAGTTATTTCACAGCCATTTTCCATAATCAACTGTGTGGTGGGGCTATGTGTGCATCAGGAAAAAGGAAGTAATAGTTAGCCTGAGGAAGATTGTGGTCTTTCCCAACCAAGTCAGTCAGGAGTAAACTTCAGTTTTGTATTACTGGGTCTGACTGTACTTTTGATGCCCGACTGATGATACCTATGAAGCAGCATTATAACCTCTTACTATTCTGCCCATTTGGGCAAGAAAAGCTAGTAATGAAGCCGGAGAGGACCCTCCCTTGGCAGTAGTTACAAGTTCACAGTGCCTATGAGTATCATCACCCTGGCCCCACACAGGATGCATCATAACAATGTAGTCACCATTCCCTGCTTTCTCCAGCCATTTTCAGAACTTGAGAAGTCTACCCTGCTCTCCTGAGTAAGCATCAGTATATAATTAACATTCTCCTAACACTTCAGTGTATGCAGTCAACATTCCTGACATCTGAACACCCTGTTCGAGGAGTAAGCACAAGTGCAAATGAGCAAAAAATGGTTTAGAGGCTAAATATGTGAGATTTCTAGTTATCAAACAAGATTCCCATTGTGTTGTTCATTCTTGAAAGTAAACTCATGACAACTTATCTTTTCAAATTATTCCCTGAGCAGTCCAGCACAAAATATTGTTACCTTTATCCTCACTTCTCAACTTTTCTTTTAGTTCCTAATACTTTTCACATGCTTGCTATTTTTCTAATTTCATTTAATGTAAAGGTGCAAACCATGGGTCTCATTTCAGCACAAAAGGCAGGGAGAAATAGAATCATATGATGTATACTCATGAATGGGGAGGCTGGTTGTAGAGGGTGAGAGTTTGAAATTGCATTGCTATGGTATTTCCCTTAGAGCCACTAAATACTATAGGATATACAATGGGTGGGTAACTCTCAAATTCAACTTATGAATATATATTTCAAAAACTATAGGTTTAAATATAACATGAAAATTACTACAGATGACATTCAACATACAGAGCTTAAGGATGTATGATTAGTGTTCATTATGAAATTCCCCAAAGAAGTGTGATGCACACAGGATAATAAGGCACAGGATTCATTTAGGTTTACACAAAAGCTTATATTTTACTTACTTAGATATGAGAAATGGGGTATCCTAAAAAAAATGGAATCAAAATGCAATTTCAGTGCCCAAATTTGCGTCTTTTACAAGCATACTACTTCTGGGTGTATTTTTGTTTTGTTTTTTGGAGAGCACAAGTAGTAGAGAGTGGCAGAGAGAGAGAAAGAGAGAGAAAGAGAATTGTAAGGAGGCTCTACACTCAGTGGAGACCCCAACGTAAAGATTGACCCATGACCCTGAGCCAAAATGGGGTCAAATACTCAACATACTGAACCACACAGGCAATCCTACTTTGGTTCTTTTGATTTAAATGTCCTCTAGAAACTTCTCTTCAGTTTCCAAAATTAAGACGAATTTTTACTCATCCATGATATATAATAGCTATTACCTTTCAAAAGGAGAGACCATTGCTCACTGTCCATTTTCTCTAGTACAAATGCCATCCCAAGTAACCCATCGTTACATGAAAATATTCTCTCAATGTCCTGACCTACTGCTTCATGGTCAACTATCTGATAGAGTAATTCTTTCCTATAGTAATCAACAAAGGTGCTCAATTGTACCAACAAATCCAGAGAAGGGGCTGTGACCACAAAGAAAACATTACAATTTACGTAAGAGTTTTAGGTTTATTCCTTGCCACTCCCTATGCTCCCAAATGTATATAGTATAGTCTATCTTAAACTTAGCATACCAGTTTTCCCGGGTATATAAGTATGACTAAGCCCCTCACCCCCATTGAAGAGGTTCCATTCACCATACAGATGCTCTGAGACCACCACTATGGTTGCCAATGAAACACATATAATGAAAGTATAACATCAATGGAATCCAAACTTGAGGTTATAAGTCATCAATAATAATGTAGTGTCAAGAAACCTCAAATAATTGGGGTGCGTGGATGGCTCAGTCGGTTAAGCATCCAACCTCGGCTCAGGTCATCTTGTGGTTCATGAGTTCAACACTCCAGTCTGGCTCTCTGCTGTCAGCTTAAAGCCTGGAGCCTGCTTCCGATTGCCTCCCTCTCTCTCTCCCCCTCTCCCACTAGATCTCTCTTCCTCTCACTCTATGAAAAATAAAAACCTTAAAAAAAAAAACCAGAAACCTCAAATAATTGAATAAAAAATGTTAACCTGGCAAGCTAAGCCAAAAGAGCATGTGACTCTTGCTCTGGGGGTTGTGAGTTTGAGCCCCATGTTGTGTGCACAGAAGAAAATAAAATCTTTATAAAATATTTGAACAGAAGATGATTAGGTCTTTCCACAGATATACTTGTACCATTGACACACCATCTCATGAGTTTTAAATAATTTTAATTTTCTGTGGAACGTAACACCTAAGATTGGTTAATCCTCAAAATAGACCTACTTCTCCCTAGTGTGAAGGTTTAAATTGTAGTCCATTGAAGAACTGGCTAAACAAATCACCGCCTTCATTATACGTTAATGTTCCTGTCCAGCATGAATTCTTCAGTATTTCCTGAGGTAAAGACATTGACACATTTATATGGTTTCCGTGTTATGTGAATTCTTTCTAGACCACAAAGCACAAAGTTGTACATTTTGTTCTCTTATCACTGGAAGTCTGTACCTCCTAACTCCATTGACCTATTTTTATCCCCTCGCCAATTTGTACATTTTTTATAACCCAGATCACACCTATTTTATTTGTAAGGTTTTTCTCTCTAGTAGAAATTACATTCCACAACTTAAAATAAGCTTTGGATAAGCCCTGCCATACATTCCTTCAGTGTTCTTCCTTTCAGAGGCTTCTATTCTCCTATCAGGTGAGTTGTGAACCCTGGTTACAAGATTTCCCACTTATGTTAGTTCCATATGGTTCCTCTCCATGATGGAATCTCTGATGCTGAGCAAGTGTTGAACCCTTGCTCATTTGTTTTTTCTTATGAATTCTTTGATGCTCCCCAAAGCTTGAGCTTTGAATAAAAGCACTGCCACACATATTAGGTTCACATTGATAAGATGTGAATGCTCCATAAAGGCTTTTCCACACTAAATACATTTGTACAGTTTCTCTCTAGTATGAGATCTCTCATGACACCAAAGATGAGAATGTTTGATAAAAGCCTCATTACACATATTACATTTGTAAGGTTTTTCTGCTGTATGAATTCTCTGATGTGCCATAAGACTTGAACAATGGATAAAAGCCTTGCTATACACATTACATTTGTGTGGTTTCTGCCCAGTGTGTATTTTCTGAGGCCCAGTAAGGTTTCCAAATTGGGTAAACGCTTTGCCACACTCATTACATCTGTTAAGGTTTCTCTCTAGTATGGATTTTTCTGTTAACATGTGAGCGCTCAGCAAAGGTTTTGCCACACTCACTACATCTGTAAAGTTTCTCTCCAGTAGAAGTACTCTCATGACTACAAAGGTCTCAACGTGTGCTAAAAGCTTTATCACATTTAGTACATTTACAAGGTTTTTCTCCTGTATGGATTCTCTGAGGTGCCAAAGGCCTGACGTTTGGATAAAAGCCTTGTTACACACATCACATTTGGGTGGTTGCTAGCCAGTGTGTATTTTCTGATGATTAGTAAGTTTTCCAAGTCGGGTAAACGCTTTGCCACACTCATTGCATTTGTAAGGTTTGTCGCCAGTATGAATTCTCTTATGACACCAAAGGTGTGAAAATTGGTTAAAAGCCCTGCCACATTCATTACACTTGTAAGGCTTCTCACCAGTATGGATTCTCTTATGCTGAATAAGATGTGAACTCCTCCAAAAGGCCTTGCCACAGTCAATACATTTGTAAGGTTTCTCACCAGTATGAGTCCTCTCATGACGCAAAAGTTCTGAATGGTTGACAAAAGCCTTACTACATTTCTTACATCTATAAGGTCTTTCTCCTGTGTGAATTCTCTGATGTGCCACAAGGTATGACCTTTGGATAAAAGCCTTGTCACACACATTACATTTGTGTGGTTTTTCCCCAGTGTGTATTTTCTGATGCATAGTGAGATTTCCAAATTGTGTAAATGATTTGCCACACTCTTTACATTTGTAAGGTTTCTCTCCAGTATGCATTCTCTGATGATTTGCCAGGTTTGAATTTTGACTATAGGATTTGCCACTTACGAAACACTTATACACTTTCTCTCCTGTATGGACTCTCTGATGTGTAGTGAGTTTTGAACGCTGGGTAAAGGCTTTGCCACACTCATGACATATGTAAGGTTTGTCACCAGTATGAATTTTCTCATGACGCCTAAGGTGTGAAGATTGGATAAAAGCCCTACCACATTCATTACATTTATATGGTTTCTGTCCTGTATGGACTCTCTGATGTTTAGTGAGTCTTGAAGCCTGGGTAAAGGCTTTGCCACACTCATTACATTTGTAAGGTTTGTCGCCAGTATGAATTTTCTCATGACACCAAAGGTGTGAAAATTGGTTAAAAGCCCTGCCACATTCATTACACTTGTAAGGTTTCTCTCCAGTATGGATTCTCTTATGCTGAGTAAGGTGTGAACTCCTCAAAAAGGCCTTGCCACAATCAATACATTTGTAACGTTTCTCACCGGTATGAGTTCTCTCATGACGCAAACGTGCTGAATGTTTGATAAAAGCCTTATCACATTTAGTACATTTATAATGTTTTTCTCCTGTATGAATTACCTGATGTGCCTTAAGTCTTGACCTTTGGATAAAAGCCTTGTTACACACGTTACATTTGTGCTGTTTCTCCCCAGCATGTATTTTCTGATGACTACTAAGGTTGCCAAATTGGGTAAACGCTTTGGCACACTCATTACCTTTGTAAGGTTTCTCACCGGTATGGATTTTCTTATCTTGAGTAAGGCCTGAACACTCAACAAATGCTTTGCTACATGCATTACATTTGTAAAGTCTCTGTGCAGAAAGAATACCCTCATGATTCATGAGGTTTGAGCTCTTGCTAAAATCCTTCCCACATTCATTACATTTATAAGATTTTCCTCTGGTGTATCCTCTCCTGGCTTGGGCAGGTAACAAATGATAAATCTTCCTAGATTTATTCCAAATGTTTTGGGTCCTGGGAGGAATTCTTTCAAGTGGTGAGACTGAGGAACCATTGCTGACAGACTTCTCAATTGGATTACTACATTCATACATTTCCTCCTCACTGTCAAATCTCTGGAGTTCACCCAGGTGTGCCTGCAAACTTAATCCAATTCTATTTTCCAAGCAGTTTATATACTGGTTTCCAGAACCACTTACGTTACCGTCCTGTTGTAACAAAGTCCTGATGAATGGTTCATTATTCATGACATACTGGTAGGTACTTTTTCTCACAGAAACACTCTGCTTTTCAGGACGAGTAACTGAGGGCTGATTATGTGGCTGATCTTTCCTACAAGTGAGATTTTTGTTATGAGTCAAAGGCACTTCTTTGTAATTTCTTGCATTATCTCCCCACCGATTTTCAAACTCATGCCTATTTTCCCAGACTTCCTTGAGATCAAAATTCTTGATGCCATGGCTTTTATTTCTCTCCAATATCACTAAGTGGTAAAATTTTCCTTTATAAATGTCCTCTACTGGTGACAATTCCTTGAGTGCAAATCCAGGAGAAAGGCTTCCTATCAAATAGAGTTGGAAGATAAATATTTTATACTAAATTACATAATTACATACCTAAATAACACTTTATTATAAACAAAGGATGTTAACCAACCATGGTCTTCAAACACTACTGTCATATACAATGTTTTTGAGTTCTCTTTTTATAACGTTTTCCATAGTAACAGTTTCTCTGATTTTGAGGTAATTTTTCGAAACACATTTTACACTATCCATATTTTTTGGACACATAACTGGATAATTAAATGAAACTTCATGATTACTGACCCCATTTATACAATGGCTATTTTATAACTGTGCATGAAATTATAGAGTTGTCTCTCTTCCTTAATTCTTAATCTTTATAAAAACGTGTTTACCTGAACCCAATATCTCATAATTCAGTGATGCTCAATGAATCTTTCATTCCTTCTAGTAGGAGTTCCTTATGGAATGTAAATCCTGTCTTTACATCTCCAAGACAAACTGCTTTAGAATTCCAGAGACTACTAGTTTGTGTAACTATGGTTACTTATTAACTTAACCCCCTAGATCAATCAACATGTAGGTTGTAACATACAGAGTCCTTAAAATATCTTGTTTCTTTCATCATATGCTCACACATTAGTAAACACACAGTATAATTAACCACCAAATCAAGCTGCTGTCCTGAGCAATTCATACACATGTCCCCTGTGTATGAATAGGGTTCCTTCTGCAGTACGGAGGGCAGGGGAGTCAGGTGCTGTGTAAACTGAGGTGCTTTGTTGATCAAAATTAATATACCAGGATATACGAGGGTGGTTTGTTTAGCTCAATGAAACATCTGAGGAAAGGCCAGGACTTGGATTCAGAAAAGAAAGAGTGAAGCATTAAGAAGTAACTGACCATGTGGGGACAGTGCTTGTGCTTGCACATCTATGGGAATATGATTGTGGTGTAAATTAAAAGCAGGACCTTGGGGAAAAAGAAAACACATTCAACAAAAGGCATAATACTGATGCATTCTGTAAGAACTCATACTATGGGCATGAAGCAAAGGTGGAAAACATTCAACAGGGAAACAGTAGGGGGTTATAGGAAAACTGTACAGTTATATCTAATTCAATATTTGCTCTAAAAATTATCAAACTAAATATACCAAGACTTCGCTTCTAGGTATATACTCAAGACAATTATATAATGTATACATGTTCCAGGAGACACGTTTTTAAGGTTGTTACTTATAGAGAGAGATACTGAGAACAAGCTTGTGAATGGGGGAGAGGCAGGGAGAGAGAGAGAGATTCCCCAGAAGTCTCCACACTGTAAGCGCACTGCCCAATGTGGGACTTGAACTCACTAACTGTAACTTCATGACCTAGGCCAAAAAAAAGAGTCAGATGCTTAACCGACTGAGCCACCCAAGCCCCAAAATAATGTATCATTATAGAAAAAGCTACGGCAAATCAGGTTAATGATACTGCTGGGACTAAAGCAGGAACTTTAAAAAATATGTTTCTAAGATATCACAAATTCTTAATTTAAAGAATGCCATAGGATCAGCTGCGGGGCTAAGTTGGTTAAGTGTCTGTCATCAACTCAGGTCATGAACACAGAGTTAGGGCTTCAAAGCCTGTGACACGCTCTGTGCTGAAAGCTCAGAGCCTGGAGCCTGCTTTGGATTCTGTATGTCTCTCTCTCCACCTCTATACTGCTCATGCTCGCTCCCTTGCTGCCTCTCTTTCTCTCTCTCAAAATAAATAAACATTAAAGAAAAGTGGTAACTTTAATCAAGGAAAATATGTGTTGTAACAATTAGATATCACCGCACATTTATGAGAATGGCCAAAATCCACAAAACCAACACCAAATCCTAGTGAGAATATGCAACTATAAGAACTCTCATTCATTGCTGGTGGAAATGCAAAATGGTACTCCCCTTTGGAGAAGTTTGCACTTTCTTACAAAACTAAATGTACTCTTAAATATGACCTAGCATTCCCACTCCCTGGTATTCATCCAAAAAAGTGGAATATTTCTGTCCACATGAAAACATATCCGCAAAAGGGAAAATCCTAAAATTTCTATGGAGCCGCTAAATTCCCGAATCGCCAAAGCATCTTGACAAAGAAGTACTCGTTGGAGGCATCATGTTCCCTGATTTCAAACTCCCGGACTACAAAGCTATAGTCATTAAAACAGTATGGTATTAGCATAAAAATACACACATAGATCAACAGAACAGAATAGAGACCAGAAATAAACCCACACACATGCTCACTTAATTTACAACAAAGGAGACATGACTATAAAATGGGGGAAAGTATAATCTCTTCAATCAATGGTTTGGGAAAACGGGACAGCCAGAGGCAAAAGCATGAAACTGGACCACTATCTGACACCATACACAAAAATTAACTCAGAATGGATTAAAGACTTAAACCTAAGACCTGAAACCATAAAACTCCTATTAAGAAAAGTTAGGGGTGGAGGGCCGGGGTGGCTCAGCTGGATAAGCTTCTGACGTTGGATGAGGTCATGATATCACGGCTTGTGAGTTCGAGCCCCATGTTGGGCTCTGTGCGGACAGCTCAGAGCCTGGAGCCTCTTAAGATCCTGTGTCTTTCTCCCTCTGCCCCTTCCCCACTCAACACTCTGCCTCTCTCTGCCTCTCAAAAATAAACATTAAAAAAAATTGAAAAAAAAAAAAAGAAAGAAAAGTTAGGGGGTAATGAGCTCCTTGACACATGTGTGGGCAATGATTTTATTTTTAACTCTCCACACCAAAAAGGAAAAACAAGAAAAGTAAAAAAGGTGGGATTATATCAAACTGAAACGTGTTTACACAGCAAAGGAAACAGTTTTTGAACAAAATGAAAAGGCATCCTACTGAATGGGAGAAACTATTAGCAAATCATGCATCTGATAATGGACTGGTAATCTAAAACATTGCCAAAACATGCTCAAATAACCCGATTTAAGAAATGGGCACAAGATCTGAATAGACATTTTCCAAAGACTTAGAGATGGCCAACAGGACCATGAAAAGGTGCTCAACGTCATTCATCATCAGGGAAATGCAAATCAAAACCACAATATCGCTTCACACCTAATATTAGAATGGCAGTTAGTAAAAAGACAAGAAACAACACGTGTTGTCAACAGGGTGGAGAATCAGGTATAGCCAAGAGAACTACTGTGTGATCCACCAATTCTACTGGGTATTTATCTGAAGACAACAAAAATACTAACTCGAAAAGACAGAAGCGTTCTGATGTTCACTGCAGCACTATGTATAATAGCTGAGATACGAACACAATCTAAGTGTCCGTTGATGGGTGAATGGATAAAGATGTGTATATACAACACAATATTATCTAGCCACTAAGCAGAATACAATCTTGCCATTGTGACAACAGAGATGGACCCTGAGGACAATATGCTATGTGGAATGAGTCAAAGACCACTGCAGTATGATTGCTCCTATGTGTGCAATCTTAAAGAAACAAAAACCCATTAGATACAGAGAACATATTGGTGGTTGCTACACGCAGGTAGCTGAGCAGAAAAGGGTGAAGGTGATCAAAAGGTTAATAAACAAAAAACTGGGCTGCCTGGCTGGCTCAGTTAGTACACCATGCAACCCTTGACTTTGCAGTTGAGTTCAAACCCCACTCTGGTTGTAGAGATTACTTAAAATCAAAAGTTGCTGCTGCCTCTTGAGTTCTTAAAACAAACAAACAAACAAAACCAAAAAATATCAATATGGTGCTTTTGGTATACCAGGAATGCAATAACCATCTGTGGAATGATACATGTTTTTCCTACAGAAAAGCTAACTAGGTATCACCAAGCTGAGCTGTATTTACACTACATCTACTTTTGGATTTTCACTTTTTGGAATTATCCACATCATGACTTCCTCCTAATTAATGCACAAGGGAGCAACCTTCAGAGGCCAGGATGGCCGAGGAAAGACATAGACTTTTATCTACTTTATTAGACAGATGCTACAATTTTTGTGTCTCCTAAGAAGTTCTCCCCAGAATACAAAATGGAAATGGAAAGTGAATAGGTCCTGGGGTTTGCACTACAGAGGCCTCACCTCTGACCTGTATGGAATGAGAACCAAGAGGGATCAGGGAAAAGACTCCGTAGGGACAGCCATCTCAGTCCCTCTCAAGCCACAGCACCAGTATGGTCGGAGGGGCTAGGTAACAGTGTTGTAGGCATTATCACTGGAAGTTTAAACTTCTACACATCTGATTTACTCGTTTGAATAACAGAATGAGAAGTATGTGTGGGGTGGGGGAGGACTTCCTTTGAAAGCTCCTAAGGAATAAACTTGTATTTTCCCATAGATCCTTCCCAAACAATATTTACTGGAGCAATTTACTCTCTGCCCTTCTGAGCGGACTTGAGCTCACATTCCAATACATTCACATCCCCTGTATGGATGTTTCCCTATCCTCACTTCATGTTCCACAGTCCAGGGCTTTCTCTTCTTCCAAAACCGAGATGATATTCAGCTCAAGAAGAGATTTCCATTCATAAAGAAAAACAGAACATGATCTCCTCTGCTCTTCCAGAACACGTTTCCAGCTCTTGGTTCACCAAACAAGAAAGAACATTCATTTTGCTTGGTGTAGAAACCACGTATTTCAAAAATTACTCAAATGAGTGCCTGAGGGCTTAAGGATTATTTTAGATGTGCAGACATCTGGGTTTTTCCTAAGAACTACTCAACCAAAACCCTTACGAGGGTAAGACCACAGAATCAGAGATTTAAATAAATTCACCACAAGGTTTCCTTTTCCCCCCAACTTTAAATAACGTTATTGTCTCTGAGCTTTATCTTTAAAGATTTCAGCGAAATTAGACTTTGCTAAGAATATAAGCGTTTTTATATCCTATTCCCAAGACTCCCAGATTGTTATTTAAATTCTAGTTACTTAACAGAGTGTAGTACTGGTTTCAGGAGTAGAATTTAATGATTCATCAGTTACATACATACAACGACCAGGGCTCCTCATCACCAGTTCCCTCCCTTAGGCTTTTCTGACTGCTAAGTTCTGCAACCACATCAACAAGCAGGAATGCAGAACTTCTGAAGGAAAGGGAAGTTAGAGTCCATTTGCCACATTATGAAC
Source organism: Lynx canadensis (assembly GCF_007474595.2). Taxonomy (NCBI): domain Eukaryota; kingdom Metazoa; phylum Chordata; class Mammalia; order Carnivora; family Felidae; genus Lynx; species Lynx canadensis. The sequence goes on from NC_044317.1 coordinate 55,961,735, forward strand.
CCTTTCCACTCTCAATCAAAACAGCTGCAATCACTCCCTGAAGAACAAGGAATTGGAACTCTTATGATCAAAACAGGGGCTCTCAATAGAAAATGCACAGCACACAGATAAAAAGTAATTACCGACTTCTGGAGGCAAGTTATCCTCACCCACAGAGACCAGGTTCCTGTAGTTCTCCAACATCACATCCTTGTACAAAGCCCTCTGAGCGGGGTCCAGGCACTCCCACTCCTCCTGAGAGAAATCTATGGCCACATCCCTGAAGGTCAACCGTCCCTGAAAGGAAAACACATTTCACCAAGTGCACAGGGAATGTGTTCTTATTTGACCAAAGACAAGAGAAGCACAGATGTGTAAAGACTGATTTGACTAGAGTGAGTGTTCTTGGATCCGTGTAACATAATTTTGAGTTACAGTGAACATAAAATTAGCTACTTTAAAATACCATTAGGGGGCAATTATTGCATTCAAATATTGCACAAACATCACCTCTGTCTAGATCCAAAACTTTTTTATCAGCCCCATAGGAAAGACTTTACCCATTAACAGGTGCTTCCTATTGCCCAGTCCCTGGCAACCACTAATGCTTTTCTCTGTGGATTCACCGATCTTGGATCGTTTCATATATAAGGAAAAGGATCAAATATGTGGCCTTTTGCGTCTGCCTTCTTTCACACAGAATCATCTTTGGGGTTCATCCATGATATAGTATGTATCAGTGGTCCATTTCCTTTCTTCTGGCTGCAGAATATTCCATTGCAGGAGTAGACCATATTCATTCAACTACTGTAAAGCATTTGTTTGTTACTACCTTTGGCTAATATTACTAAGTTCCAGTAGAAGTTAAGTGTTTGGATGTCTGTTTTCAATTCTTTTGGTTATATACCTAGGAGTGGAATTACTGGGGCACATGGTTTAATTTTTTTCAGACTCTGTCACACTCTTTTCCACAGTATCTACGTTTTTATAGCAACATGCCATGATTTGAATTTCTCAACCTGTTTATTTTTGTGGTTTCATAATAATCATCCTAGTGGATGTGAAACGATAGCTCAGTGTGGTTTTGATTTTACATTTTAATAATGACTACTTTCATTGAACATCTCTTCATGTGCTGGGTTCATTTGTGTATCTTCTATGGAGAAGTGTCTATTAAAATCCTTTGACCGTTGTTCAAATTGGGTTCTTGGTATGTTGGTTGTCACTTGTGTAAGTTCTTCATATATTTTAGGTTCTAGATGCTTAGGAGATATGTGTTGGCAAATTATTTCCTCCCATTTGCTAGATTGTTCCACTTAGGTGATAATGTCCTTCACCGCACAGACGTGAATAACTGAGATGATGACCAATTTATCTACTTTGTCTTTTTCACTTTTGCTTTTAGGATCATGTATAAAAATCCACTGTCAACCCTAAGGTCATGAAAATTTACCCCTATGTTTTCAGTTAAGACTTTTATAGTTTAGGCTCTTACATTTAGTCTTTGATTAGTTCTGAACTGATTTCCTTATATGGTACAAGGTAGTTTCAATTTCATTCTCACAGATATCTAGATATGTCAGTACTATTTAAGAAACTTTTCTTTTTCCATTGTTTTCCACACACACTTGGAAAAAAGGAATGGATTATAGATGTATGGGTTTATTTGTGGATGCTTAGTTCTGTATCTTTGATCAATATTTCTAGCCTCTGATGCAATTATACTTTTGATTATTCCAAGTTATTGTAGAAGGTTTGATGTCGGGAATTGTAGGTCCTCCAATTTTGTTCTTTCTCATGTTTATTTTGGTTATGTGGCGTCCTTACCAATTCAATGAGTTTTAGAATCACGATTCCCATTTGGGCAAAACATGTTGGGATTTTGCTGAGGACTGCATTACTCTTTATATCGTTCTGGGGATCCCTCTGTTTTATGGTCTTCCAAGCCAGAATCACAAGATATCTTGACATTTACTTAGGTTTTCTTTAATTTTCCTCAGCAACATTTGTAGTTTTCACTCTGTATGAATCTTCCATTTCCCCGATTAATATTATTCCCATTTACTTTCTTGTTTTTGTAAATGGAATTGTTTACTTTCCATTTGTTGATTGCTACTTTACAGATGTGTAACTGAATTTTGAGTGTTGATATTGTATTTTGTAACTTCAATGAATTCATTCTAAGTCTGAGGATTCTTTATTTCTAAATAGGTGATCATGTAATCTATGAATGGAGATAGTTTGATTTCTTACCTCATTTTGACATATTTTACTAATTTTTCTTCTGTAATTTCTCTGGTTAGAACTACCAGGAGAGTGTTGACTAGTGGAGGCAACATGGAGCATGCTTGTTTTCTTCTTGGTATTAGGGGGAAGTTTTCAGGAGTTCACCATTGAGTATATGGTTAGCCACGGAATTTTAATAACGCTTTTTCAGACTGAGCCAGTTCCCTTCTACTCCTAATTTTTGACTTTTTGTTGGACGCAGTGTTTTGTATGTGTCTGTGGAGCCTAGCTGGTTTACAGTGCTGCTCACTGCTTTATAATTGATATCTGGTTGTTCTATCCATTATTAAATACGGAGCATTGTGATCTCCAACCACTATAGTAGAACATGCTTCTCAATGTTTGCTTCAGAAACTTGGGGGCTTTGTTTCTATGTAAGTATTGTTTATACTTGTTTTATCTTCCTAATGGATTGGCCCTTTTTTCAATATATGTTCTTCAATATCTTTGATGACTATTTTACAACTTAAACTCTATTTGGTCTGATATCTATATAGCTCCCCAACTAGGTTTCATTACTATCTGCATGGAATATCTTTTTCCATCCTGCTGTCAACCTATTTGTGTACCTAAGCGAGCCTTGGAGCGCCTGGGTGGCTTAGTCACTTAAGCGTCTTACTCCCCGTTTCAGCTCAGGTCATGATCTCACAGTTTGTGGGTTCCAACCCAACACTGGTCTCCGGGCTGACAGTGCAGAGCTTGCTTGAGAGAATTTCTCTCTCCCTCGCTCTCTTTGCCCTTCCTCCACTCACACTCTCTCACAATCAAAAAATGCTTTGAAAAAATAAAGTGAGCCACATGCAGACATAGAGTGGAACCATTTGTAAAATTCCTTTCTCTTTTATTGAAGAGTTTAATTTAGGTACATTTTAAATTGCTACTGGTAAGAATTATTCTAACATCTGCTGTTTGTATGGCTAATATTTTGTTACATAACTCCTTCCTTCTTCGGGTGTCTGTGCGTGCATACCATTTTGATGGTCTATTTATTTTTCTGTACATTTTCAAGTTATTTTCTGAGTGGTTATCCTGGGGGTTATAGCTTACATATTAAACCACTAATATTTGAATTTCAGTTGATGCTAAATTAGCTTTAATGCCATACAAACAAGTGCTGTTATACATTCTCCCTTTATGTTGTTGTCAAAAACTACTTCATAAAAGATACAAACAGATGTTGCACACACTCAAGAGCAGATTTTTCTGATTGTTTTACTGTCTCTTAAGACATGTAGGACAAAATGAGTTACAAAACAAAAAGACAATAATTAGCTTTTATATTTACTTATGTAATTACCTTTACTAGCGTTGTTTACTTGTTCCTATGGCTTTGAGGTACTGCTAGTTTCTATCCATTTCAGCCTGAAGAACTCCACGTGGCATTTCCTATAGTCTAAGTCTGTAAGTGTGACCCCCTCAGCATTTGTTCATCTAGGAATCTAAACTTCACTATCAATTTTGAAGTATAGTTTGCCTCGTAAGGAATTCCTGATACGGCTTTTTTTTTTTTTTTAATTTTTCAATCTTTTAATACCAAAGGAGACGGATTCCTGACCTCCACAGTTTCTAATGAGAAACAGACCATTAATTTTATTCAGAATCCCTGTACATGAGAAGTTGTTTCTGTCTTGCTACGTTCCACATTCTTTGTCTTATAAAACTTGACTGATTATGTGACTGCCAGGGATCTCCATGCATTGGACTTAGTTGAAGTTCATTGAGTTTTTTGGGCGTGTAGGTTCTCTTTGATAAATTTGGGAAGTTTTCAGCTCCTTTCTTCAATTATTCTTTCTGCCCTTCCTTCTTAGAACTCCTATTACGTTTATAGGAGTATTAGTTATAGTGTCCCAAAGGTTTCTTTGCCTCTGGCCATTTTTCTTCTTTTATTCCCTTTTATTCAGCTTTATTCCCCTCTCTCCTCCTCACACTTGACAATTTCAGTTAACCTCTGTTTAAGTTCACTGATTCTTTACTCTTTTTGTCCATCTGCTGATGAACCCTCTAGTGAATTTTCAATTCTGGTGTTTATACTTTAACTCCAGCATTTCTATTCCATCCTTTTGCTATAATTTCTATCTCTTTACTGATATTTTCTATTTGTCGAAACATTGTTCTCCTACTTCTTAGTTCTCTTCCACGTTTTCCTTTAGCTGAGGATGGTCAAGACGGTTGATTTAAAATCTTTATTTACTAAGTGGAATGTCTGTGCCTCCTCAGAAAGACCATCATCAACCGGGTAATCATGCTTAAAAGATGTACAATCTTAAAACATCTTTAGAAGTCTGTAGTGAAGTCGGCCTGCTCAGAAGCAGCCACCGTGGCATTCTTTGAAACAGTAAGGAGTTGTAAAGGACCCATGTATCTTCATTTAGAGAATGCTCCCATGAGGATCCAAAAAAGCAGTAATCTCTTGCTGACTTTCATGAAAACGACTTCAAGTCATATGGCATGTAAAGATACCAATTTGCAGAATAAAACAGGATTAAATATTTACAGTAGAATATATTCTAAAATCATACTACAATACAAAAATGCACGTTTGGAAAATATGCACGAAAGAGAACATCGGTTCTTGATGAAGAAAATCTGTGATGGTGGAAGACATGACAGGGAAGAGGATGTTTTACTTCTTAGTTTCAAAAATGCATTAGTGTGTGAAAATGAACTGCAAAAATCTGTACAACTGAAGTTTAATACATACACACAAAAATAATAAAATTTAATAATAATAATATGTAAAATTAAAATTGAGCACCATCCTCTGTGATGACAGAAAGTTCTGCTATGTCTGGCTAAATTATACACATTTTTCTCTAAAAAATGTACAACGTATAAGAGTTCCTAAAAGAAACCATGGTCTTTAAGAGATGGATGTGCTATCGATAATTTATACAACATTTACTATTATGTGGAGAAATAGGTTCTAGAATCACTTATACTTACCTAAATGGGTTAAGAAAGCTTAGGGCAGAAAGATGCCATCACGGAGCTAAAGCGCCCAGGGTTAAGTCATTAAATAGAGAAATGCTTAGGATAGAAAGAAGGCACAATTGAGCAAAATCACCCGAGGTTAGTTAGCTAGATATTGTAATGGGATAGTGAGCAACTTTGTATATCATCTGCAGAAAATTACTTTCCATCTGACACCAATCTACTAATGTACTTTAATCACAAACTGCACTCACGCCCCAGACCCTTTGCTTCTTACCCACACAATTTACTGATTCCTGTCTGATGGTTTTGTCCACATTAACACGTGTAAGATCTTATTTTCTTCACATTCACCACGTGTGTAGTATCTTGGGAGCTCAATAAATACAGAGATAAACCCCTATTGGGGCCTCCTGTCTCCTCCCGGACATTAGCCTCTCTCGTATTCCATTCTAGGTCTGTTCTCTTGCTGGGCAAGAGAGAACTCAAGGCACATAATCTTTGCCAGATGGTGATCCCGATGGGATAGAAATCGACATGATAAAAACCGAGGTGACCAAAGTCCATGTGATAGAAGGTGACGTGAAGTCAACATGATTAGAAGAAAAGCCATCGTGACTAAGAAGTCGACGTGAAGCAGGGGACGTGTCTAAGAAGACAATGTGGTAGAACACAATGTAGCCAGAGGCCAACGTGGCTAAGAAGCGAATGTAACTCAGGGACTGCAGAAAGCCACAGAACGACTAGAACTCTACAAACAGAAAAAGTGCATGGGTCTACAATCTCTCCTGATGAGGTAAGAGAAAAGCAAAACTGTATTAGGATTCACTGCCGTGGAATTTTTGAGAGAATTATTATGGGAGACTCCCTATCCCTAGAACAGAAAACAACAAATTCATACAGCACTTCTTAAATTACTAATGGTTATCCAGCAACACTGTCCTTGGTCTCCTGAGCAAGGAACCTTCGACTTAGACATTTGGGAATGAACAGGTAAGACACACTAAAGGAATGACATGTGGAAGGCGCCAATGTTCTGCCTGAGTTATTCCTATATAGTCTACTGTCCCTATGGCCATTTTCCCCCTGAGTGCAGAAGATGTTTATGAAGATGTAGACCCACTGAAAGTAAATAAAAGCTTTTGCCACGGAACCTAAACCTCCTTATTGTCAGCCAGCCCCTTCAGCACCCCTACACCCTGAGAATGCCAACTCCCCGCTTTGTCAATGGGAAAAATCTAACCTGTTAAAGGAACAAAAGATTCCTTCTGAAGACATCCTCACTCCGATGCAAAAACCTACTAACAACGCCCTTATGGTGTTTACAGACACCTCAAGAAAACTGCCAAGACTTCTTGCCTTTGGAAAATTGGAAAAAAATGGGAACACATATTATAAACTGAACCAGGGTCTACCTAATATTCATAACTGCAAGCCATATCATGACCTATAGAAACCTTTTCCCAACCTTAAAATTGTCTGAGATGTCAACAAGCCAAGACCATCCACTTCAGACTTCCTCACCAGTGTTTCAGGTAAAAATTAACCATGGGGAACAAACTGTCTTAGGGGGACCCGAATGTAAGTTTGTTGGTTTGAAACAGACCTGTTAATCAAAGGTCAAATAAGCTCATGTTACAACTTAAAGTAACTGGAAACTTGGTCTCACAGGTTTCATGAGTCATTGTTACACTAGCTTTCAAAGGCTTTATTAACTCGAAAAGTTTTCCGTGCATGATAAATTGGGATTGAATTTGTTGGGACTTCTAGGCCTTTTCTAAATAGGATGGGATGCTAAATCACTGATTACTAAGTAAGGCTTATCTGCTTTCAGCTTCTTATTGCAGGGAAAGTGAGGATATCGGGGTCTGATGGTAAACACACTTGGTGGTATACAACTTTGAGTTTTTTTCTAACAAATTTTCCAAAATTTAAATTGTAAAAGAAGTCTTTTTGACCAATTAGACTTCTTTAGTATGTTAAGTTACTCTGGAAACATCAAACAAATAATAATCCTTAGGTTACATTTGAGTAATGCTACACCTATTATAGAGATTATATGCAATTCCTAGCTTTAATATTTTTTGGCATAAGGTCATCACTTGATATTCTGATAATTGAAGTGTTATGTGCCACAGAAATAACTGAATTTCCTTCTCACCTCCATTAGATCTTTTAATCATGTCCATTTTTGAGTCTTTTTTGTCATAGTTTTGCGACTCCTGTTGGAAGACTTCTTCACCGCTATCACTCCCAGTAGACAGATGATCCTTTATACTCAAGGAGGCTGTTTCCCCTGCACTGTCTTTCCTTTTCCTAACTCTGCTATACCTACCCCAACTTGCCAATGTTGCCCCTAGGGATGGACTCTCTATGGCCCTATTCAACAAGAAGAAGTTATAGAAGAGAAGACCATCCACCCTCAGCAACCTTGAAGATTTTAAGAGTCAACTTTCAGGGGGAACAATGTGGAACAAAGGAAGAAGGAAATGGCAGATAAAATTAAAATTCCCTACAATCCACAAGGACAAGCAATTGTAGAACAAGCACATAATAAACTTAAAAATATGTTTAAAACAACAAAAAGGCAGAATTACCCATGGTTATCTACATTACAAGCTCAACTTCTCCTCGATCACACTATGATCACTCTTACGTTTTCAATTCTTGACCCTCAAGGACTAACGCAGCTAAGCTCCATTTTCCTAAATTCCATAAACCCTCTCACCTATGGTGCCAGTTCAAACTTCTCACTTGGGTCTGAGAATATGCTTGTATTCTTTCAGATTCTGGACCTCTGGGGATTCCCTCTTGGTTGGTGAAGCCGTATTATAGCATGGGGGAGACCCCCAGAACACCTTCCCATCAACCGGGACTTCCAGAGAATGGCTCAGAATGAACGACCACCGCTCCATTTTCAGGATGGAAGAAACCACTTCACTGTTCCTCATCCTGAAGTCGCTCCACAAATGCAATTCCTAGCTCCTCATATAACATGAGGGAAGCCTAAACGCCTGTCGAACCAGGCCCACTTCCTCTTACAACGCAGTGGTATTGCCTACACACCTGATCTGCATCTGATGGCAATGATCTCCACCACTGGTATGAAGCAGGCAAAGGCGTTTCATAGGCCTCTTAATCATGGGGATCCAAGCCACAGTAAGCATTATAGCCTCTGCTACCATTGCTCGAATTAGTCTTCAGCACACTATGAAACTGCACATGTACTTAACCCAGTTATGGTCAACCTTATCAAAGAGCTAATAAGGCAAACTTCTACAAACAAATAATGGCACGCCTAAAAGCCCTTATGGCTGCCATCCAACTTCTAGGAAAAAGACAATAGGTGCTAATCCTCTATTGTAATTCTGTGAAGTGGAATACTTATACGATGTCTACTTTTATGCCATTGCAGAATCACTCTCCAAACCTCCAGACAGCAAAATATGGATCAGGTGGCCATCATGACAGTCCTCACACGCAAAACTTAAGATGAAAAAAACCAAAATGGGGAGCCAGGGGGAAATAGGTTCAAGAATCCCTTAGACTTCCACAAACAGGTTAGAAAGCTTCGGGCAGAAAGCTGCCACCACGGGACAAAAGCACCCAAGGTAAAGTCATTAGCTAGAGAAAAGCTTAGGGCGAAAATCTCCCACCATGGGGCGAACGCGTCCGAAGTTAGCTAGCGAGATATTGTAATGGGATCACGAGTAACTTCTTACAGCACCTGCAGGAAATTCCTTTCCATCTGACGCCAATCTACTAATGTACTTTGGTCACACACTCCACTTGCCTCCAGACCCTCTGCTTCCTACACACACAAGTTAATGATTCCTGTCTGATGGTTTTCTCCACGTTCATGTGTGTAAGATCTTGTTTACTTCATGTGTACCACATGTGTAATATCTCCTGCGCTCAATAAATACTGAGACAAAACCCCTGTTGGGGGCCCCTGTCTCCTCGCAGACGTCACCCTTTCTCGTATTCCATTCTGCATCTGCTCTCTTCTGGACAAGAGAGAACTCCAGTCTCATCGTCTGTGACACTGTTTGACATGTAGGTTGGTTCTACATTTGAAAACCAATTATGTTAATAAACCAAGACACCCTCTCTACTTCTCATTCCTACTTTCAACTTTCTATTCTATTCCAAAGTATTAATATCGTGGAGTCAGAAGCACAATGAGTCCCTGGTTTAACATCAAAATGCATTTGTAAAACCGGATGAAGTAAATTTCCATCACTCTCGTTTTCCAGGGTTCCTCAGCTACTTTTGCACGTTAATACATGACTTACATACATACATAATCTCTTTAATCCTGGTTTATATGAGCTGAAAAAGGATCCAGGAGGGATCTCTGAAGAATCCTTCCTGAAGAGACCAAAGAGCTAACTCCCTATCTCCAGTCCTGGCCTGTGTAGAACAACATTCCCAGGATGACCACCTAACAGGTGCCTCTTCCTAAGTTCCGCGTCACTTGGTCACAGTAAGATGAAATACGCATGGAGAGGAGGGGAGATTGGGAGAAAGCCCTGGGTGTGAATAAACAACTCAGGCAGGACACCTCACAGACAGACAAGATTAACAAGTCCAAAGTGACATTTTAGGAAGAAAAATCAACAAAAAATGGGATTTTACCTGGAAAAGAGCCATTCCTTCTTTTTTCCCTTCTTCTGGTCTTCTTTCTCAAGTAAGGTTATACTGTGTGACAAAAAGGATGTTGTTTAATTTTCAGAATCAACATAACCCCATCCTCTGCCACAATATACACATGGGGAGAAACTTGCCATGGGAAAAAGGCCTTTGCTGCCCACTGCAACAGGAGGGATGCGGAGACAATAAGGTCCTATGTGGAGGCCAAAAAGTGCATTTTTTACCCACTTCTTCACGAAGGCCTCCCCTACCGCTCAAACTTACACACTCCACTGCAACTGCATTGTCTTGTCTACCTGGCACTTGGCCAAAGGCAATGGGCTCATTCAAGTTTTTGGCTCCTCCCTAGGTAGCCCACATCCAAGGAATGGAAGATGCAGGACACAGAAGCCTGTCCATGCCATCAATATGGACCAACTCTTAAGGGCCACCCAGCTCCAGAGCTCCCTGGAAGCCATACTGAGAAGTTTAGATCTTTGTCCTGATGCTGACCGGAAGCCTGTAAGAGGGTTTAATGTCAAAAGATGACACAATCAAATTTTAAGATTTAGCCAGGATACACAGAGAGGGTGGAGGTGACAGAGGCACGTCCCTGTCTCTGAGCTATGCTCCTGCTTCTTTCCCAGTGGCTTTCGATATTTTTGGAACTGGGTCACATTGTGAACTCCCACTATAACTGCACACTCTCTCCCAGAACACTACCAAAGACGCACCTAGGTTTGAAAATCATTTCACATCTTATTAACTCAGGTTCAGAATTCTTGGTCTATTGTCTCCTGTTACAGGTGGGTCCATCGGGGGTTACAGGGGGAGTTAATTTGCCAGGTTACCCTGAAGAAGTCTCAGTTGAATGAGCAGAAGTGGGTGTAAGAAATCTCTGAAAAGGTTGGCCTGGACAGCTTGAAGTAGAAAGGCTTTGTCCTAATTCCAGATTACCTTTCATGTTCCTGAAGGAGAGAAGCTTCTCGTTTATGGGTTTAAGCAAGCCCAAGCATTTAATTCCTCTTTTCCAGAAAAGCTATATGAAATTACAAATAGTTACTGGTCCTGGAAAACATGAAAAAGGGTCACCTGTGGGCACGAGGTCTGAACACTCTCTGTATTATGAATGGATGAGCTCTGCTGGAACCAAGTTCCACATCAATCAAGACCACCCTTCAACATCTGTACAGAGAAGACAGAGGTGACTTGAGGCGATCATCTACTTAGCTGGAGAACTCAGCTCAAAGCTTGACAATTTATAAACTGCCTTAACGCAAGAAGAGAACTGTTGAATTATTAAATTCGCACACTAAACTAGGTTTCGAGTGTTAAAAGGTTACCAACATCCTTAACGGATGTGTAATGAAATACCATAAAGTTCTTTAACAGACATCAAAGAATCCTTGCAACATATGGTAGAGTAGAAAGCATAGAAAACTCATACTCTGAACAATAAAATTACAAGAGAAAATAATTTGGAAATTGAAAAGCTCTCCAGTGGAATCTGAGATTAAAGTCACAACAAGTGTGAGGATACATCAAATTCAGAAAAGAATGCCATGAGCCACGAAAAAACGGGGAGAGGCAAACAGTATTGTTAATAATGGCCATCGTAAAAGCACCATGTGGTTACAGAAAGTCCCCTTTAACGGACAGTTCTATTCCCCCTGGATGAGTAGGGGTTGCAATGGCATTATCTTCTGATGCAAGGCTTAGAAAGTGCAGGTGCCTCAAACACCAGGTTTCACAACTCTCGATCTCTTCTCCACAACTGAAACAATTCACCAAATGTTAGATTAACGAGGTCATAAAACTTCAAGTCGGTACTTCACAACTTAATAACCTCGGTTCTTCACTAGGGTTTGGGTCTGTGCCTTGTCTGTGACCCCTACGCGTTTTCTTCTCTGTATAAGTCTGTGTCCTTGTTTCTCTTCAGTGCTTTTGTCCATTTCCGTTTCCCTCCGTCGCTATTCCTCCTCCAACAGACAGTTTCACCCTATTCTGCGGCAGCCTGTTTCAATCCCCGCCGGTTTTTCTCCCCACGCTTTCTGATGACCCTCTAACTCCGCAGATTTCTGCGTCCTTCCCCGCCAGCTCCGTCCACACCCTGACGGACGGCCACCCTGCGGCCAACGGCCTGCACCCACCTCCCTAGTGACGACTGTGCCCGACGCAGTATGGGGTTGGGGGCACGGGGGACACTCGGCAGTCAGAGAAAGGTTCTGAGCAGGAAAGTGACCGGCAAGGATATCGAGGTCTGCAAGGGCCACAGGCAGAACGGCTTGGCCCGAACCTGCCTCGGAGCGATTTTAACCGAAAACGACCACAGACCCCCGGGACCCGCCCCGAGAGAAAGGACTCGGAACGTCCTAGAGCCAGGCCGCGAGAGATGAAAGGGAGAAGACGGTTCAAGAATTTTACCTTACCAGGCGACCCCGGAACCTGGGGTGGAGCCGGGCACTGAGCAGCGCAACCGCTGGTGCGAACCAGAAAAATGGAGACTCACCCAACCCACAGCGCACGTTGCCCTGCTGGATCAGCTTCCGGGGCTGCAGAAAATGGCGCACGCGCGTGCGTCGCGGGGCGGTGCCGGGGCGTGTCCAGGACACATCCGGTGGGGCGGGTCCAGCGCACCACTCTCCTCCTAGCGTCTGCGGGTCTGTTTTCTCTTCCGGCCGCGCGGTTTCGGGTTCCGCTTTTGGATTCCGTCCGATCCCGCTGGTGTCGTTTCGAGCCAGGCTGGGTGCAACCTCAGGGAAGGGTGGGCCGCTTCTGTTGGGAGCGGCGGTATTTCACAAGTTGAGCCCGGTGCCCGGGGAAGCAATTTTGGGGGGGGGGGCGGGCGGGGGTGGGGGAGCGAGAAAAGTTTTTAGAGAGCGGTGGACATGCGCTCTAGGGGGGAGGCGGAGCAGTGTGGGGACCTGGCGCCCGGGGTCCTCGTGGGTCGACTGAGACCCGGAGAGCGACAGCTCCTTGTTTAATGAAGTAAAAGCCGGGGTGGTCAGTGTCGGTGATGGACGCTAGAATGCGACACGCACAACTGTTCTGGGGGGCGGGGGGCGCCTGTGTGGCTCAGTAGGTTAAGCCTCTGACTTTGGTTCTGGTCCTGATCTCCCTATGGTGGGTTGGAGCCTCCCATCGGGCTCTGTGCCGACACCTCAGAGCTTGGAGCCTGCTTTGGATTCTGTCTCCTCTCTCTGCCCCTACCTCTCTCGCACTCTCTCTCTTTCAAAACTAAAATAAACATTAAAAGAAATAAACACTGTCCTGTGGGAATTGTGCTGTTCGGTATTAACTCGTCATCAGACTTTTCACTCAACTGTCACTTCTCGCCATCCCTTGGACTGCACTCCAGGCTTTCCCCGCCGGGCCTTGGGCTGTGGGACGGAGCGCTGGCACGTTGCTTTAAAGGAATAAAAGTTTCTGCGTGAATGGGTGTTGATTAAGGTCTCTCTCTTAAATTTGATATTCAACTCCACACCTCTCCAGATGAATTACATATCCAAATGTCTTTGAGACCTACCAGTGGGACCTGTATGTGCTTAAGCCCTTAACTGCCAAATTTCATCGCAATTTTAATTAAATTGTTTGTTCTCAGGTATCTTGGAAGTCTATTTTTTTCTTGAAAATTAGAGTTTTGGGGCGCCTGGGTGGCGCAGTCGGTTAAGCGTCCGACTTCAGCCAGGTCACGATCTCGCGGTCCGTGAGTTCGAGCCCCGCGTCGGGCTCTGGGCTGATGGCTCAGAGCCTGGAGCCTGTTTCCGATTCTGTGTTTCCCTCTCTCTCTGCCCCTCCCCCGTTCATGCTCTGTCTCTCTCTGTCCCAAAAACAAATAAACGTTGGAAAAAAAAATTAAAAAAAAAAAAAAAAGAAAATTAGAGTTTTAAAAATGTATTTATTTTGAGACAGAGCACGGGAGGGAATGCAAGCGGGAAGGGGCAGAGAGCTAGATCTAGAATCCCAAGCAGGCTCTGAGCAGAGCCCTCTGTACGCCGCCCCTCACCCCATGTCTGGACTGGATATCGCAAACCCTGAGATATGACCTCAGCCGAAACGAAGAGTCCCTGGCTCAGCCAACTGAGACACCCAGGTACCCAGAAAATTAGATATTTTAACTGATCCTTTTGTTTTCTGTTTCTGATTGCTTGGCGTCAAGGGCAGATAAGGAAGCTTCTAAAAGGTGGACTCCTTCAGAGAGATTTAACTTTTCCTAGTACTGATGACATTCTGGTTTTGAAGTATTTCCACAAACATGTGATAAGGATTTCTGTTCTGTACGTAAACGGTGCAAATTCTACCACTAGTGTTTCACGTTTTCAGCAGCGTCATATACACTCGTAATAATTTTTAATAGGAAATGTGCCAGTTAATAGCTCCTCTTCTGTTTCCTGTGGAAATTCTCAAGGTGGTGCTGGCTGCATTTGCTTTTCACATCCTCTCTATTATGTGACTGCCCCTTCCAGGGCTTAAATCTCTGCAAGGAGTGAATTAAAAAGTAACTACAAGTTGTCTAACAGTTTACAATAGTTTATAGGTATCTTGTCATTTTAGACAGTTGTGTATTCCTGTTGTGTATTCCTTCTGCAGTGTGCAGAGACAATCCTGGACACAATAAGGTCAGGGCTCCAGAGAACAAGAGGGCTGACAAGAAAAAAAAAAAAAAAACATGATGGAGTGATCAGAGCACAGGGGTTCAGCTCCCACCAACTGGGATTTTCAGAAAGAGCCAAATGACATGAAAAGGTGGAAGAGGGAGCTTAAAAAGACACAAAGGTGCTTACCAAGACAAGGATGCCTTGGGTAGACCTCACCTCTGGGGAAATTCTGGAGATGTTGTTCCTGTAAATGTGCTGGACCCACTGCTTGTATCTTAAAAGCTTGAAAACTAGGGAGATACTGCCCCAGGGCATGAATCCCAAATATCTGACAGGAGGGAAGGTTAAAAGTGGTGATTGTGTGATCTTGGTATTCAGCACCCCCAGTCATGTTTCTATGTGATGTTTTCACGGTTCAGTCAGTCACAGGAAGATTGAAAGTGGTATTTACCACCAAGTTACGTTTGGGCAGCTGACTGTTAGAGAGGCACGCAGAGCCTCTATTTTAAGTTCTATCATCTTGGAGTTCCTGGGGCCAATCGTGATGTCCTGGAAGACACTCAAGAAGCAGGTGCTGCCAATGGATACACCACTGGCCACTCGGAACATACAAAACAAGTTGCATCAAAACTCAGTGAGGATGTTTTTGTGCCTATTCTTCAGTATTCTGTAAGATTTTTACAGTCACATTGATAGTTTGAAGAAACTGATCGTACCTATATCAGGGTTAAACTAAATTTATAAATTAGCTAAAGGAGAATTGACCTTTCTATAATATTGAGTTTTTCCACCCAAGAACATGATGTAAATTTCCATTCATTTATTTCTCCTTTCCTATATTTCAGGAATTTTCTTCCCCCATATAGGCTTTACACATTTTTGTTAGATTCATTCCTGGTTACTTTATTTCATTTTATTTTTTTACAACAATATTTGTTTGTATGTTTGTTCATTTATTTGAGAGACAGAGAGAGAGAAAGGGGGGGGGGGGAGAGAATCCCAAGCAAGCTCGATGCTCAGCACAACAAGACACAGGGCTCAATCCCATGACCCTGGGATCACAACCTGAGCTGAAATTAAAAGTCATATTCTTAACTGACTGAGTCCCCTATTCCCCTCTTTCATTTTATATTACACTTTTGTAATTGGAGACACTCCTGCTAAAACTCATAAATGATTCTTTGTTGTACATAGGCTATTGTACAAACATATGCTATGTACAGGGGCACCTGGGTGGCTTACTTGGTAGGGCCTGCCACTCTTGACCTCAGGATCATGACCCATCTTGGTTGTAGTGATTACTTAAAAATATAATCTTAAAAATAATACCCTATGTACAAAAGCCTATTGTTTTTGTATATCAGCAGTATAACCCATTAGCATACTGAATTGTTTTTCCAAGTGGATTTTCTATGAGTTCCTTTATGTTTCCAGAGGTATACTTGTATCATATGAAAACATAATTCTAGGTCTTTCTTTCGAATTCCTCTGCCATTTTAAATGGCCCTGGCTATCCCTGCAACACAGTGATAAATAAATAGAACGGGTGATCACGTACTTTTTTTACTGTGGTTTTCTGGCCTTAGTGGAATATCTCTAGTGATTTCCTATGAGCAGGATGAAGACTTTGTTTTCTCAAGTTTGGAAAGATTCTAAAGAATTTCCTAGTGTTTTGATTTAACATTCTTACATGATGAATTCTTCCAAAAAATGTTTTTGTAACTATGAGTAAGATTTCTTGATTTCTCTTCATAAACATGATGAAGCATACTAATGAACTTCCTAATAGTGAATCATTCTTGAATTGGAGACACAAATTTCTTTGTTCATCATATTTTTGTTGTATTTCTCAGGGGTTTGGGGCTACATTATTTTACATGGTACCATCTGTAGGAAAAGGTGACATCTTTCTGTGGTATTCTTTTTGGTACAAACTTTAGGATGCTTTAGTTTCAGAATTTTATGTGATGTATAAAGATAATTTGGAAATGTTACTTCCTCTTTGATATTCTTGAATTGAGTAAGTAGCATTAGCTTACCTGGTATTTAAAAGAATGGAAGAATCTGGCGGCTAATCTGATCCAGGTGCTTTTATTCATAAGGGACTCTGATAAATGTCTTCCTCTTCTCTATGGATTTTGATCTGTTTAAATTCCCTCCTACTGAAGTCAATTTTGGCAAAATGTATTTTCCTAGTAAATGTCCATTTTATGTAGGCTTTCTAATTAATTTGTTTTGGGTTGGGGAAGTGGAACAAGTTATTTTTAATCTCACTTACTGACCTCATGTCCTTTATTTCCATTTATTGAAAATTTAAAATGAATTGCAGATATTGAAAATTTTAAGCGTAGAAAATCCTTCTTGAGTCATTTGGAGGATTCTTTCTCTCTACCCATAAGTTAAATGGTGGTGGTACTTGGGTCTGAAGACTAACAAAGAATTAGACAGGAGTAAAAGAAATTCTCAGGGAGGCACAGAATCCAATGAGGCTGGTCTTTAGCGGCTCAGACCTCGGCATTTCCTCTTCCATGTGAGACCCTGTGTGCTTCCAGAAATAATGGAAAAGGAAGAGTCTCTCTCAAACACTCCAACAGTCACTTTGGATATGTTCACTAGAAACTTCTAATAGATCCTGGTAATTAAAGAGTTTTTCAGAACCGTTCTCAGTTCCCCAAGTGTTGAACTATCATTGTCACTACAGCTGACATGATGATGGCAATTCTTTGGAGAGGTGAGGTCACAGAATCACTAACCTCTATCTCAGGGTTTGGCTCCCTCCCTCCCACACATGCTTTGCCTGCTACTTTACACCCAGCTTCCAGTCCTGGCAGCAGGAAGGAGTCTGTGAGAATCTTCTAGTTTAGTGTGAGACCACAGTCTCTCAGGTTAGGAGATGCAGCAGGAATCTGGGTAGGTGAGCATGTCTGGGAAAAGAATCTGCCGGCACAGGCTGAGCTTGTGAGAGAGACTGCTCAATCAGTGCATGACTGCTGATGATGTAATTCACCAAAATCCTCATTGAAGGGGTGCTTTGTGTTTGATCCAAGTGCTGTCAGAGGCTGAATTTTATGCTGCTTCAAGATTATAATTTCAGGGAGCACTGGGGTGGCTCAGTCGTTTACACATCCAACTCTCGACCTCAGCTCAGTTCTTGATCTCAGGGTCATGAGTTCCAACCCCTCACTGGGCAGGGACAGTCTACTTAAAAAAAAAAATCATACTTTCAGAATTTGTCTGCTATTCAATGCCATGAGCAAGAGTCACAGAGACATTTTCAGGAGCAATACTGGGAGCCCTGGGAAGGCATGTGCATGTTACAATAAGTGTGATGGAACTAACTGAAATACCTGATTCACAGCAGAAACAGCGTGACTGAATGCGAATTGCTGAAATTTACTCTTCTGTAACTTGAGTTTCATGTGCTTAATGGAGACAGTAAATGTGTCTCTACTGAAAATCTCTGTGGACTCTTGCTATGTGAGAGAATCTTCTTTCCTAAAATTAGGAAAGATCCTTTAAGAAAAAGATAACATCACTATAGAGGGTTTTAAAGAGCAAAGTATTAAGGACTTTATTTTTACATTTTAATTTCATTTTAAAATAATAAATTAATTAAAAATATAATCTCATCAAGAAAAAAAAAGCAATTTTAAGCCATGTTTCTTCTGGTGAAAATCACTTCAATAGTATTCCCAGCTCACCACTCACCTATCTTGCTTTTCAATTCATTAGATGCCCATGATTCCAAGTCTTCAAATTCCATATTGCAGATTTGTTTTATTTACTTATTTTAATAGCTTTTCCAAATCAAATATCGATTTGAGTTTCCATTTGTTTACTCTAAAACAAGAAACATACAGGGATGTGATCTTTAAATAGGATTAACTTATTTTATGCCCTAACATGCTTTATCACTATGTGATATTTCATGTCCTATATGTTAGCACACAGTACAGTTCAGCACAATAATTTGTTATGGATGCCATTGTCCTTTTGGTCCAGGAAAAAAATGAAATGAGTTCAGCTACTATCCTAACAGTTGTCTACATTAAAGAAATCTGACTGGCTCATATAAAACCATTCAGTGCAAGTATAATTTATTAAGGCCTTTGAATCTTCACTCCTTAGTTATATTCGTTATAAAGGATTCTTAAACAAAAGTGGGAAATGATCAAACCAGGTTTATTAAGTAAAATAAATTTAAAATATGAGAAGGCATCTGTATGTGTGTTTATGCCCATAACGAGGTTCCTGGCAGACTATAGTACAGTAGGAAGCATTTGTGTCATTGCAACTAGGCTACCCAGGTTCAAATCCTGATTCTACTGGTAGTTACATGCGTCACTTAACTTCCCATGGTTAAATTCTCCTTGTCTATAGAATGAGAGTAATGTTAGTTCCTAACTCATAGGGTTGTGAATATTATATAAGTTACAATAGGGAAAGCAGTAATAACAGTGACCCACACATTGTAAGTGCTATAAAAAGACACACATGTAACTTTGGACATCTCTTAACAAAAGATAATATAGTTTAGATGTTCATTCTGAAGGGGAAGGAAAGGTAAGTGGACATTTTATTTTCCATGAAGTCTGAAACACCTTTTCAGGCAGAACTAGCTGCCTGTGAATTTGAATACTGTGTTCTAAATAATGATAGAATGGCCTCAGTGCATTTGTATATAGCAGTGATATTCCTATCCCACATTGTCATTAGAATCCTGGGCAATTTCTCCCTCTTCTATCATTAGATGTCCCTTTGCTTCAGAGGATGCAAGGCAAACCCATGAATTTGATTCTCAGGCACTTGACTGTAGCCAACTCCTTGCACATTCTCTCTAGAGGAATCCCAGAGACCATGGCACCTCTAGGGCTGAAACATTTCACCAATCATTATGGATGCTATGTTCTCTTATGTGTTCACAGAGTGGCCAGAGTATGTCCATTTGTGTCTTTCAGGCCATCATGATCAGCCCTGGGAACTCAAGGCAGACAGAGCTTAAAGTGAAAGCTCCAAAATACATTGGCCCCTCCACTATCCTGTGTAGGGTGTTCCGCATGTTCGTAAACATGTTTTTTTCTGTTTATATGACTGGAAAATGGAACAACAAAACTATCACCAAAAGAAGTGGTTTGGTATATTCTGCTTCACAGCGTAGAGACAAGATCACAGGCTCATTAGATGCAGCAATGACATCTTTCCATGACATTTTGTGTTTGGGACACATGACCCTGCCCAGAAACTCCATGGTTTTTCTCCTTCACAGGCACAAACAGAGGGTCCAGGGTATCATTAGGAATAATCTCTCCCCGAGACCCTCCAGCGATACCGTGAGACCAGAGCTACCCAAAGCATCCTTGTTTTGGTGACCACCTTTGTGCAGTTTTATGCTGTTTTGTCCATCATTTGTTTACTTGGTTCTCTTGGATAATTCTAGTTGGTGGCTGTGAATGTCGCTGTACTAATCACTGCGTGTTTTTCAATACTAGCCCTTTGTTCTCATGAACCATGACCCCACTATATTCAGGCTGTATCTTGTCTTCTGTGGAGGAAATACTTAATTCCCTATCTCATCAGGGAATTATGAATCTTCTTCCACCTGTTCCGTCGTGAATGCATTGAGACCTCAAAGAATGTTAAAAACAAACATGTGCCATCTTCATTGCAGAGAGAGGGGTGAACAGAACACATTGACACTAGCCTAATATGAAGTAGTAAAGAGTATGGTACGTGAAATCTTCTGTAATCAATATGTGTGTACTTTTATAATTGTATTTTATTATTGGTAATAGTGCCTAAGTTAAGATTCCATAAAAGAGTCCTGAAATACTGGAAATATGTTGGAATGTGTAACTTTCAAATTAAGATATTAAATTTTCCAAGACATTAAATTCCAATTATCCAGGAATTGTAAATCCTGACTTGTGATGCAAATGGCCTGGGGTGAAGGTGGAGGGAAAACTAGGTTTTACTTATTGTTGGCTTTGGAGGCTATGTTGTGAATATTATGCCTCATATCTTAAGAGAAATTGGAGATGTTTCAATATGATAATGTTTATGGAGCAAGATGAGGGTATGAAAATATTTTCTGCTCAACATTTGAAGAGTAAACTGCAGTGGACAAAGAAGAACATAGGAAGAGCTGTCAGCTATATTTTCCAAAAAGTGCAGGTGTGAGGCAGCCAGTAAACAGATTGGGTATGTGGGAAAAGACTGAATGGACTGTTGAGATGTTTAGAAGGTAGACTGTTCTGTGTTAAATCTTGATGGCAGTTGGATGTGTTGGCTAGGAAGAGATTTCAAGATGGACTTCTGCTTTTCCAACCTGACGATACAAGATGTTACAGAGGACCATTTCATCAAGCTTGGTGCAGGAGACGAGTAGCAATTTGAAGGTGGAGTATATGAACATATTTTGTTTAACAAGGGTAGTATTGCTTTTGAAAACACCACCAAAGCAATGTAGACACCATTGAAAGGGGAAAAAGAAGAGAAAACTGCAACCTAGAACTATTTAAGGAGGGCCTGACTGGCTCAGTCAGTATAGCATGCATCCCTTAATCTCTGGATTGTGACTTTGAGCTCCATATTGGGTGTAGAGATTACTTAAAAATAGAACATTTCTTAAATGAAATATTTTAGGGGTACCTAGGTGGCTCAGTCCATTGGGGATCTGACTCTGGCATGGGTCATGAACTCACCATTCGTGAGTTCCCCCACAGAACTTCAAAAAGGGGACTGGACACCTGTGAAAGCCACCTACATGATCAGATGGAATCACTCAGCAGCACAGCCTCTGGGGAGAGTTAGGAGTCTGTCTGGAGATTGAGTTCAGTCATATGGCCAATGATTTAATCATTCATGCCTAGGTAGTGACGCTTGGATTAAACACCTGGAGAAGATGCTGGGAGTTTATTGGTGGGGGACAAAAGCTACTGTATGGGGAATCCTCCCAAACCGTGCTCTACGGATGCCTTCATCTGGATCTTTACTGCTATCCTTTACAATAAAATGAGAAATGACAAAACTAAAACAATTTAGTAATGAGTTTGCTGTCTTTTATTCCAGGGAAGACAACCCTTGATTGAGGGGAGGACAGAGCCTCCCATGCAGGGAGTGGAGTGCTCTTCCTGGGGGATTTGGGGCAAGATTGAGTTTTAGAAGAGGCAGTGCAGAAACAGTGCATGATTGGCTGGGAGGTCAGGGATTTCCTTAGAAGGAAGACTAGCAGGCGTTTTCTAGGGCATGGTCAGCTACCTGAAACTGAGTTGGAGGACTGTGATTGGCTCCCTTGCTGGATGTGTCATATAAGAGCAGGCTGATTTAGGTTTAGATTTGTGATGTGAGTGGGGCCACTGGGGTGGCCTCCATTTTTGTGGGTCCCAATATATGAGTTAACTTTATCAAGGATTATCATACATATAGCAATTTCCAAGTTCTGTGAGTCTTTCCAGCAAATATTGAAGACCAGGGCTCAGAGGAAGACTTAAATTTGTAGTTGGCTGGAGATGCACAGGAGGTTTGGGAATGCCTGACTTGTAACTGGTGTCTGAAGTGGGGGCAGTCCTGGAAAGGACTTTGCCCTTAACTTGTGGGGTCTCTACTAACACCAGATAAAGTCAGAATTACACTGAATTGCAGGACACCCAGTTGGTATCAGAGATTTGGCAACAGGAGGCAGGAGCTCTTTCAGGTTTGGTTATTATGTCCCTTTGATATGTCCCCATTTTTTTTTTTTATTACTTCCTTACTCTTAATATTCTGCCATTACAAGATCCTCCGGCCACATCTTGTATTTTCCCTGCTCCTGCCATAGAATCAGCCATAATTACAAGGAGCCTTTTTTTTTTTTTTAAGAGAATAGTGTTAGAAACCAAGATGTGGGTGCTGAGTGTTCTTGCTACTGGGATGTCATTGCTGTTAAGACTCTCTAAGTAGACTGACCTGGGAATAACCTATTCACACCCATATCTATAGTTGTCTCTTTATCTGTCAGTTTATTTGCATAACTACAGCTAACTGTTCTCATACTGATGTCCCTGACTCTGTTCCCATACTTCAGGGTTCATTTTAGCCTTTCCCCCTTGCTTCTCTGTCCCTATCTGTATTTACCAAGTACTATGGCATCTTATGCCTTTGAAGAGTTTTGCATCTGTTTCTCTACGGTCCCATGCTCTCTGCATACTGCCTATAACCCCCTCCCTCTAGCCTCATTTGGAGCCCACTCTATCACATGCCTGCAACCTTCCAACTCTGCCCCATTCACTTGCACCTGCAGTGGCAATGCTCACAGCACTTTAAGATATTGCATGTGGTAAATATCATTTTTGGGGGTTGTTGCAGGGATGGAATGAGTAAAAAACGTGAAAAGTGCCCCCCATTTTCAGGCATCCAAGGTCAGGAGATTCCTGTATTCTTTCAACATGTGAGCACATTGTGGAGACACACATATGCATGCAGACTCTTTTAATGTAATTACATACACGGGACTGGGAATGTAGGAGTACGGGACGAGTGTGTGTAAACGTGTGTGCTTGTATTTCACGAGTGTGTGCATGAGTGTGTTTGCTGTGAAGTGCATGTGAGTGTGAGTGGGTAAATGTACATGGCTGTGCATTTGAGTGTATGTTGCGCATATGCATGTGTGTTTGCATCTATGTGTAATGCTTGTGTGTGTGTGCGTGTGTGTTTGTGAACTAAGGGATGTCCGCCATCATGGTCTAGTGTCTGACTTGGAAATGTGGAGCATTTGATTACATATTTGTTTGTAGTGAAAACAAGGGATTAATTAGGATTTTCATGTCATTCTGGTGAATGTGCCTCTTTATGATTAGGAAATAGATTTCATTTTCCCCAGCCATATTGCTTGGTCTTGAAATTACTTTGATCTTAATATAGCTATTTTTTATAGCATTTGTTTATTTTTTGTTGAAGAGTTTACTTTGTGTCCTTAATTTGTGAACTTCTCATAGGAAATATTGTGTTGTCTTTAAAAAGTCCAATTGTCAGGGGCGCCTGGTTGGCTCACATGGTTATTGGTGTAAGACTCTTGATTTCAGCTCAGGTCATGACCTCATGGCTCTTGAAATGGAGCCCCATGTTGGGCCTACGCTGACATCACAGAGCCTCCTTGAGTCTCTCTCTCTCTCAAAATAAATAAAACTAAAAAAAAAATCCAGTGACAATTTTGCTTTTCAATGGACCTTTAGATGATTTCGTTTTACAGATAGATTTAAATTATTTTGCTCTTGCTTTTATAATGTCTCCTTTGCTCTATTCCCTCTCTTTCTGTCTTCTTTGAAATAACTGATTTTTACAGATGGTTTTAAATCCTTTACTGTGGTTCACTGTTGTTAGCTCTAAGTATTGCTTTTGTTTGCTTTAGGGGTTATCCTACACAGATGACCACAGTATACCTTCACATGCGTTTATACTTCTTCATACAGAGCATCCGACCTTTCCTTTCCACAGGGACTTCCATTTCTCCACTCCTGCTCTGTGCTACCATTAGTATAGGTTTCTTTTACATATGCTATACACATATACACTAGACTGTTAGTTTCTTTAACGAGGCTTAAAAATAGGGAAGACAGTTTTTATTTACCATATAGTTACCATTACTATATAGCGCTCTTAATTCCTTTGGGTAGATCAGGAGTCTGCCACCTACAGAACATGAGCCAAATGCAACCTACTGTCTGTTTTTAAGTGAAGTGTAACTGGAATGCAGCCACACTCATATTTAGGTGTTTTTGACTCAATAAGGACATACTGGAAGAGTGGTAACAGAAACAGTATTGCCTACAAAGAAAAATATTTACTATATGTTCCTTAAGTAAATGTTTGCCGACCTTGCACATAGTCCCATTCTCATCACATCTGATTTAGTATAAAATTGGGATATGAAACATACTGAAAAGTCAATTTTATAGTCAAAATATTAGGCAACGCTGACACAAGACTGGTCTCAACTGGAAGAATAAAACTAGGAATAATTGGGAGTTACTAGGTCTTGAATTAGTGAGGAAAACATGAAATATGTGATATTGTTACTATTCAATTTGTAAGTACAGTATCTTCTTACATGTAAACAATTTTTTTGATGATATTGACATTGAAGATATAACTGGGGCATAAACGACCTGACTAGTATTACCTCGTACACATTCGTAAGTGGAAGAAGCAACATACCCTTGGCTGAGTATAAACGTAGACAACAGGAAAAGCATGTATCTTAACAAGTCCTGGGATCAACTCCCTAGACAGTTTTCACAAATGGTATTTACCATCTTTCCATTAACTCATTACCCCACCTTACTGCTGTGTTCTCTCAATAGTGGTAAGGCTGCCATAAAGAAATAGGTCTGTGCATTCTCCAAACAGGTCATGGTTTTGGATCTATCACATATGCTCCTAAGCCTTCTGGGGAGTTTTGTTATTAAAATTGTACAAATTCTAACTATAAGGTTTCCCAAATTTTAAACGTCTCCAGTAGAAACTTAGCCTCACATTTCACCAAGCCACATGCCATTTGTGGGTATTCCTGATCCACCGTAATTATGTTCCCATTGTGGTGATTTTCTGCTTCTTTCCTACACCCACTTGCCCTTCTCCATGTGTAATTGCATGATACTTTCAGTGGTTCTGCCCAAAGATGACCTCAGCATGTGGGCATTGCCTGAAAATGTTGTTTAAATTAGGAAACCCTGTCAGCCGATCATTACATATGAACACGTTTATGGTATTTATCACTATCATATTTTATCCTTATAGACTCAACCTTATAGAATATAAGTTACTTGAAGACAGGGAGTTTTGTTTCCTGCTAATATCAGTGATTAGAATAGATTCTGACTGGTAGAATGACTGAATGCATTTTATCTGTCCAAAGTAGAAAGTTACTGCAGCGTATACACTCAGAGACTAATAGTTCACATACTCAAGTAAACATGTTATTCCATTTATGGCACCAAATTCCTTACTCCTGTAAGTCTCTACCCCAGCACGCTGAACATTTGTCATAAATTCTCACGCTATATTTTGTTTCATTCACATCGTGAGTTTTAGGCAACATGTGCCAAACAGCTCTAACCCATCTGTGAAGGATGATGCTTTTTGCAGCTTTTCTCAGCTACAAAATGTTAAATTCAGGATTCCCTCTCAAATGCTCCATTCTACTCTCAATACAAATATTAATCTTATTGGTCAGGTCAGACAGTCTTCATTTGTGAAGGACAGACCTCCTGGAAGTCAGTGGCTGAAACAACTAGGTGGTCTACCATTCTCACTTAACAGGAAGCCCAGAGATGCAGGTTGGGATGGGACGGGTCCCTTGGGCAGTCTTCTGCCTGCTCCACCTCCCTTAGCACTCAGCACTCTCTCTCCTGACAGCAGGATGGCCGCTGTAGGACCAAGAAGGATGAATGGGGAGGGGCAAAGGCCTTTTATTAGGTTTTGTCTTATTTACCTGGATATAATCCCAGGAGGGTTTTTTTCCCCCAATTAGCTACACATTTTAATAATGCAATTTTATAAGAATATTAGGGGGCAGTTGGGTGGCTCAGTCAGTTGAGCATCACTCTTGATTTTTGCTCAGGCCAACATCCCAGGGACTTGGGATCGAGCCTGTGTCAGCTCTGCACTGAGAGTGAAACCTGCTTAAGATTCTCTGCCTCTCCCTCTGTCCCTGCCTCCCACTTGTGTGTACTCTCTCTCTCTCTCTCTCTCTCTCTAATTAATTAATTAAGTATATTGGGGAATTTTCAAACTTCATATTCATGCCTAAACAACAGAAGGTAAAAGAAAAAGATGGTAAAGAAAACATTTTGCAGAACAAATTTAAACATACTCCTTATTAATATTAAAGATCAAGGTTGTCAAGGCGAACTGTGGATGAGACAGATTTCATCACCAGACTTTGTTCTTTATCCTCAGTGTGTAATATTGCATGCAACCCATGAACAGTGTCATAGGTGTTCCAAATGTGTCAAAATTATTAGTCCTTAGTGTTTTCTAACTTACAGATTTATTTCCTTTGAAATTTATTAATTTTAAGTTAATTTTATTTACCTGCATCTAACACTAATTTGCAAAGTTTCAATACAGATATTCTGATTCTAGTACTTTTTAAAAAAGTTTCTTAAAGTTTGTTTATTTTGCCATACTCAGTGTGGAGCCCAACCCGGGGCTCAAACCCATGAATCATGAAATCATGCCCTGAACAAAAAATCAAGAGTTGGACTCTTAGCTGACTGAGCCACTCAGGCACTCTCTGATTCTAGCATCTTGCTAGAAAAATGATAGGACTGATTTTGAGATTCAATTCATTCTAACCTCCCTTAAAGTGAACGATCTACAAAAGGTTTGTAGTTGGGAAATACTGTATCATTTCTGAATGTATTTTAATATCAGGCTATAACTTAATAAAAAAAAATCCTGACATCATAACAAGTCTAAAAATACCTTAAGTAACTGATCTAAACAGTGTATCATAACCCTTTTCCACAGTCATATTGTGTGGTGGGGGCTACATATACAGCTGGAAAAAGAAGGTAGTAGTTAGCATGAGGAAGATTGTGGTCTTTCCCAACCAAGTCAGTCAGGAGTAAACATTCAGTTTTATAGAAAAGAGTCTGACTCTACTCTTGATGGCCGACTAATGATACCTGTGAAGCGTCATTACCTCTTACTATTCTGCTCATCTGGGCAGGGCAAGCTAATAATAAAGCCCGAGAGGCCCTTCCGTTGGCAGTAGTTCTAAGTTCACAGTGTCAATGAGTACCATCACCCCGGCCCCACACAGGATGCATCGTAACAAAGTAGTCACCATTGCCTGCTTTCTCTAGCCATTTTCAGAACTTGAGAAGTCTGCCCTGCTCTCCCGAGAAAGCGTCATTATATAACCAACATTCTCCGAACACTTGAGTGAACGGAGTCATCATTCTTGACATCCAAACATCCTGTCCCAGTGGAGTAAGCACAAATGCAAACAAAAGCAAAAAATGTTTTAGAGGGTAAATATGTGAGATTTCTAGTTACCAAACAAGATTCCCATTGTGTTGTTCATTCTTGAGAGTAAACTCATGAAGATTTATCTTTTCAAATTATTCCCTGAGCACTCCAGCACAAAATATAGATTGTGTTACCTTTATCCTTACTCCTCAAATTTTCCTTCAGTTCCTAATACTTTTCATATGCTTGCTCTTTTTCTAATTTCATTTAATGTAAATTTCACTTAATGCAAACCATGGGTCTCATTTCAGCACAAAAGGCAGGCAGAAATAGAATCATGGTCTGTATTCATGAATGGGGATGCAAATTGTGATGGGTGAGAGTTTGAAACTGCATTGCTATGGTATTTTCATTAGAACCACAAAAATACTTGGGATGTGCTATGGGTGGGTAACTCTGAAATTCAACATATATTTCCAAAACTGTAGGTTTGAATATAACATGAAAAAAAATTGTTATGGATGACATTCAACCTAAGAGTCTAAGGATGTTTTATTAGTGTTCATTATGAAATGCCCCAAAGAAGTGTGATGCACTTGGGATAATAAAAGGAACAGGATTCATTCAGGGTTACATAAAAGCTTATATTTTACTTACTTAGATATGGGAAATAGGGTACCCTAAATAAAATGGTATGAAAATGCATTTTAAGTGGCCAAATTTGGGTCTTTCACAAGCATACTCTTGGGTTATTTATTTACTTATTATTTTTTAGAAAGAGCATGAGTAGGCAAGAGGGACAGAGAGAGAGAGAGAAAATTGTAAGCAGATTCTACACTCAAGAGGAAAGCCCAACATAGAGGTTGATCCCATGACCCTGAGCAGAAATTGAGGCAGATACTAAACATACTGATCCACCTATGTGCCCCTACTTTGGTTCTTTTGATTTAAATGTCCTCTAGAACTTTCTCTTCAGTTTCCAAAATTAAGACTAATTTTTACTCATCCATGATATATAATAGCTATTACGTTTCAAAAGAGGGAGAGACCATCATTCCCCCTCCATTTTCTCTAACATAGATACCATCCTTAATAACCCCTCATTCCCACATGAAAATATCATTGTCTCAATGTCTCAGTCTAGTGTTTCACGATCACATATTTGATAGCATAACCCTTTCATATAGTTATCAACCAAGGCTCTCAATCATACCAACAAATCCAGAGAAGGGGCTGTGACCACAGAAAACATGGTAATTTACATAATAGCTTTTAGATTTATTCCTGGTCACTCCTTATGCTCCAAAATATATACTATTCTAGACCTTAAAACCAGCATCCTAGTTTTTCCAGGGTATATAGGTATGACTAAGCCCCACCTAATAAAAGAGGTTCCTTTCATACTTTCTCTGAGACCACCACGATGGTTGACAAATGAAACACATGTAATGAAAGTATAACATCAGTGGATTCCAAACTTATTGTAAGTTATCAGTAATAATGTAGCATCAAGAAACCTTAAATAACTGAGTGAAAAAACATCATAGAGGTTCCTGGCTGGCTCAGTTGGAAAAGCATGACTCTTG
Source organism: Lynx canadensis (assembly GCF_007474595.2). Lineage (NCBI taxonomy): Eukaryota > Metazoa > Chordata > Mammalia > Carnivora > Felidae > Lynx > Lynx canadensis. The sequence goes on from NC_044317.1 coordinate 55,990,698, forward strand.
CTCTCAGGGTTGTGACTTTGAGCCCCACGTTGGGTGTAGAGAGGTAAATAAAATCTTTACAAAATATCTAAACAGAAGATGATTAGGTCTTTCCACAGATCTACTTGTTCCATTGACATACATTATCTCATGAGTTTTAAATAATTTTTGTTTTCTGTGGAATTTAATACCTAAGAATAGTTAATCCTCAAAACAGACCTAGTTCTCTCTAGTGTGAATTCTTTAATTGCAATCTACTGAGAGAACTGGCTTAAAGAAATTATCGCCTTCATTACATGTGTAATGTTTCTGTCCAGGATAAATTCTTAGGTGCTTCCTGAGGTAAAGACCTTGACATATTTGTATGGCTTCCATGTTATGTGAATGCTTTCAAGACCACAAAGCAGAGTTGTACATTTTTTTTATAACTGCAAGTCAGTACCTCTTAATCCCATTCATCTATTTTACCCCCCTCCCCAATTTATACATTTTTTAAACCTGATCACACTCATTACATTTGTAAGAATTCTCTGGTAAAATTTATGTTCCACAAGGTGTAACAAGCTTTGGATAAGCCTTGCCATACATTTCTTCAGTGTGCTTCCTTTCAGAGATTTGTATTCTGATATCAGGTGAAGTGTGAACCCTGGTTACTAGCTTTCCCAAATATGTTAGTTTCATATGGTTCCTCTCCGTGATGGAATCTCTGATGTTAAGTAAGTGTTGAATACTTGCTCATATTATTTGCAAGGTTTCTTTCTCCTACGAGTTCTTTGATGATCTCCAAAGCTTGAGCTTTGAATAAAAGCACTGCAACACATATTAGGTTTATACTGTTTCTTTTCATTATGTATTTTCTGATGCCTGGTAAGTTTTGCAAATTGGGTAAAAGCTTTGTCACACTCATTACACTTATAAGGTTTCTCCCCGGTATGGATTTTCTTATGCTGAGTAAGATGTGAACGCTCCGTAAATGCTTTGCCACATTCAATACATTTGTATGGTTTCTCTCCAGTATGAGTTCTCTCATGACCCCAAAGGTGTGAACGTTTGATAAAAGCCTTATCACATTTATTACATCTATAAGGTTTTTCTCCTGTATGAATTCTCTGATGTTCCATAAGGCTTGAACTTTGGATAAAAGCCCTGCCACACACATTACATTTGTGTGGTTTCTCTCCAGTGTGTATTTTCTGATGCCTAGTAAGGTTTGCAAATTGGGTAAACGCTTTGCCACACTCATTACATTTATAAGGTTTCTCTCCAGTATGGATTTTTCTATGCTGAGTAAGATTTGAGCGCTCAGCAAAGGCTTTGCCACACTCACTACATTTGTAAGGTTTCTCTCCAGTATGAGTTCGTTCATGACCCCAGAGGTGTGAACGTCTGATAAAAGCTTTATCACATTTATTACATTTATACGGTTTTTCTCCTGTATGAATCCTCTGATGTTCTACAAGGCTAGAACTCTGGATAAAAGCCTTGCCACATACATCACATTTGTGTGGCTTCTCTCCAGGATGTGTATTCTGATGTCTAATGAGGTGAGAGCACTGTTTAAAAGCTTTGCCACACTCATTACATTTGTAAGGTTTCTCTCCAGTATGGATTTTTTTATGTTGAGTAAGGCTTGAACGCTCAGCAAAGGCTTTGCTGCATTCATTACATTTGTAAGGTTTCTCCCCAGTATGAATTCTCTCATGACTCCAAAGGTGTGAACGTTGGATAAAAGCCTTACCACATTCATTACATTTGTAAGGTTTCTCCCCAGTATGCATTCTCTGATGATTTGCAAGGTTTGAATTTTGACTACAGACCTTGCCACATATGTTACATTTATATGGTTTCTCTCCTGTATGGATTCTTTGATGCCTAGTGAGGTTCGAACATTGGTTAAACGCTTTGCCACACTCATCACATTTATAAGGTTTCTCTCCAGTATGGATTTTCTTATGTTGAGTAAGATGTGAGTGCTCCGTAAAGGCTTTGCCACAGTCATTACATTTATAAGGTCTCTGTCCAGAATGAATTCTTTCATGACTCATGAGGTTTGAGCTTTTGCTAAAAACCTTCCCACATTCATTACATTTGTAAGATTTTCCTCTAGTGTGTGCTTTCCTGTCTTGTGCAGGTAACAAACGATATTTAAAAATCTTCCTAGACTTATTCCAAATGTTTTGGGTCCTGGGAGGACTTCTTTCAAGTGGTGAGACTGAGGAACCATTGCTGACAGACTTCTCAGTTGGATTACATTCATACATTTTCTCCTCACTGTGAAATCTCTGGAGTTCAGCCAGGTGTGCCTGTAAACTTAATCCAATTCTATTTTCCAAGCAGTCTATGTACTGGTTTCCAGCACCACTTCTATTATTGTCCATTTTTAATACATTCCTTACAAATGGCTCATAATCCATGAAATACAGGTATGTATTATTTCTTACAGAAGCACACTGCTTTTGAGGAAGAGTGACTGAGGGCTGATTAAGTTTTTGATCTTTTCTCCATGTGACATTTTTGTTATGGGTCAAAGGCACTTCTTTGTAATTTCTTGCATCATCTCCCCAGTGATTTTCAAACTCATGCCTATTTTCCCAGACTTCCTTGAGATCAAAATCCTTGATGTCATGACTTTCATTTCTCTCCAATATCACTAAGTGGTAAAATTCTCCTTTATTAATGTCCTGTATTGGTGATAATTCCTTGATTGTAAATCCGGCAGAACTCCCTATCAAATAGAATTGGAAGGTAAATATTTTATACTAAATTCCATAATTAACACCAAAATATTATTTTATAATGAATACAGGAAGTTTCTCAAGCATAGACTTCAAACACTATTGTTATTTACAATGTTTTTAAGTTTTCTTTCTATAAATGTGGGGACAGTGCTTGTACTTGCCCATCTATGGGAATATGATTGTGTTTATAAGTTTAAAGCCTGATGTTAGAAAAAGGAGCTGATTTAGCAACAGGCATAATAGTGACTCATTCTGTAAGAACTTATACTACGGGTATGAAGTAACAGTAGAAAACATTCAACAGGGAGACAGTATGGTATTATAAGAAGACTGTAGGCTTACATCTATTTCAGTATTTGCTCTAAAAATTATCAAACTAAATATCCCACGAATTCCTTTTCCAGGTATATAATCAAAAGAATTATATAATAGATACATGTTCCAGGAGACATGTACAAGAATTTTTTTTTTTAAGTTTATTCACTTAGAGAGCGAGAGCAAGCTTGTGAATATGGGAGGGGCAGGAAGAGAGAGAATATCAAGCAGTCTTCACACTGTAAGCACACTGCACAATGCCAGACTCGAATTCAGGAACTGTGAGATCATGACCTCAGACAAAATCCAGAGTCAAGACGCTTAACTGACTGAGACACACAAGCTCACAAAAATAATGTATCATTATTTAAAAACCTATGACAAATCAAGTTAATGATATCCCTCTGACTAAAGCAGTAACTTAAAAAAATACGTTCTCAAGATATCAAAAACACTCAGTTTAAAGAATGCCATAGGGGCGGCCTGGGTGGCTCAATCGTTCGAAGGTCCGACTTTGACTCATGTCATGATTGCATGGTTTTTAGTTTTGAAACCCATATCGGGCTCTGTGCTGACAGCTCTGAGACTGGAGCCTACCTCGGATTCTCTCACTCTCTCTCTGTCCCTACCCAAATCATGCTCTCTCTCAAAAATGTTTTTTAAAAAAAGTCATAAATTTAACTGAGGTAAATATGTAACAATGAGTTATCACTACACATTTAGGTGAATGGCCAAAATCCAGAACACTAACACAAATACTAGTGAGAATGTGGACCAATAAGAATTCTCATTCATTGCTGGTGGGAACGCAAAATGGTGCACTAGTCTGGAAGACAGTTTGCACGTTCTTACAAAACTAAACATACTCTCAAATGTGATGTAGCAACTGCGCTCCTTGGTATTTACACAAATAAGTTGAAATTTATGTCCACATAAAAACCTACACATGAAACAGAGAAATCCTAAAATATGTATGGAACCTCAAAGACCCTGCAAAGTGAAAGCATCTTGAGAAAGAAGAACAAAGCTGGAGGCATCACATTCCCTGATTTCAACACCCTGATTACAAATCTGTGGTAATTAAAACAGTGTGGTATTAGCATAAATCTAATAGACACATAGATCACCAAAACAAAATAGAGCCCAGAAATAAACTCACACAGATGGTCACTTAATTTACAACAAAGGAGAAAAGACTATACAATGGGGAAAGCACAATCTCTTTAATAGATGGTTTGGGAAAACTGGACAGCCACAGGCAAAAGAGTGAAACTGGACCACTGTCTGACATCATACACGATAATTAACTCACAATGCATTAAAGACTTAAACTTAAGACCTTAAACCATAAAATTCCTATAAGATAGGGGTATAGGAAGAGCTCCTTGACACAGATCCCGGGAATGATGGTTTTGTTTTTGTTTTTTTGACTGTTGACACCAAAAGATAAATCAACAAAACCAAAAGTAAGTGGGACTACATCAAACTAAAAAGTGTCTGCACAGCAAAAGAACACCTTTTCAACAAAATACAAAGGGAACCTACTGAATAGGAGAAAATATTAGCAAATCATGTATCTGATAATGGACTGGTAATCTAAAATATTACCCAAAAATGCTCAAATAACCCAATTTAAGAAATGGGCAGAAGATCTGAATAGACATTTTCCAAAGACCTAGAGATGGCCAACAGGACCATGAAAAGATGCTCAACATCATTCATCATCAAGGAAATGCAAATCAAAATCACAATCAGGTTTCACTTCACACCTCTTAGAATGTCAATTATCAAAAAGACAAGAAATAAACAAGTGTTGGTGATGGGTGGAGAATTTGTGCACTATTGGTTGGAGCCAAAATTGGTGTGACCACACACTACTGTGTGATCCACTAATTCTACTTCTGAGTAGTTATCTGAAGAAATCAAAATACTAACTCAAAAAGATAGAAACATTCTAATGTTCACTGCAGCACTATTTACAATAGCTGAGATACAGACACAATCTAAATGTCCATTGATGGGTAAATAAAGATGTGTGTATATGACACATTATCCAGCCATAAAAAAGAGTAGAATCTTGCCATTTGTGACAAAAGGGACGGACCTTGAGGAAACTGTACCAAGTAGAATGAGTACAAGACCAAGACAGTATGATTTCTCTTATATGTGGAATCTTAAAAAAACAATACAACCCCTCTTAGATAGAGAGAGCATATTTGTGGTTACTAGAGGCAGGAAGTTGAGGGGATGGTGGCACAAATGGGTGAAGGGATCAAAAGGGTGCAGAGATTACTTAAAAACAAAACAAAAATTGCTGCTGCGTCGAGTTCTTAAACAACTCCCCCTCCTGCAGGAAAAAAAAAATATATATATATATATATATACATACATATATATGTATCAATATGGTACTTTCTGTATACTAAGAATACAATAAACGTCTATGGAATAATACAGGTTTTTTCAATAGAAAAGCTAACTAGAGATATCAGTTAAGCTGTGCTATATGTAAATTACATCTAATTTTGGCATTTCACTTTTTGGAATTATCCACATCACGACTTCCTCCCTAATTAATGCAAAAGCACCAGACCTCAAGAAGCCAGGATGGCCCAGGAAAGAAAGAGATAAACTTTAGCTCTACTTTATTAGACATTGATTACATTTTGTTTGTCTCCTTAGAAGTTCTCCCAAGGATACAAAATGGAAATGGAAAGTGAATAGGTCCTGGGGTCTGCACTACAGAGGCCTCAGCTTTGACCTGTATGGAATGAGAACCAAGAGAGATCAGGGAAAAGACTCCTCAGGGACAGCCATCCCAGTCCCTCGGAAAGCTCAGAACCAGTATGGTCAGAGAGGCCAGGTAACTGTGTTATAGGTTCTAAAAGTTGGAGTTTAACCTTGTACATATTTGATTTACTCATCTGAATAACAGAATGAGAAGTGTGTAGGGGGTGGCAGGGGATTTCCTTTGAAAGCTCCTAAGAAATAAACTTTTATTTTCCCACAGATCCTTCCCAAACAATGTTTACTGGAGCTGCTTACTCTGTGCCCATCTGAGCTCTGACTTGTGCTCACATCCCAACACATTCCCACCTGTCTGGATTTTCCCATATATTCAGTTCACTTTCCACAGTCCTGGGATCTTTCCTTTCTTTCAAAATGGAGATGATATTCAGCTCAAGAAGAGATTCCCATTTATAAAGAAAAACAGAACATGATCTGCTTTGCTCTTCAAGAATACATTCCCAGCTCTTTGTTCGCAAAGAAAAAACGACATTCATTTTATGTGGGTGTAAAACGTATTTCGAAAATTAATCAGCTAACTGCCAGAATGCTTAAGGATTATTGTAGGAATGCAGAGATCTGGTTCTTTTCCAAGAACGACTTACCAAAAGCACAAGGGTAAGACCACAGAATCAGATATTTATGAAAATTGACTATAAGGTTTCCTTTTTTCCCCCAACTTTAAATAACTTCTCTCTGAGCCTTATCTTTAAAGATGTCAATGAGAGTTGACTTTACTAAGAATTTAAGGGTTTTTAAATCCTATTTCCCAAACTCCCAGATTTTAAATTCTAGTTGGTTAACATATAGTATAATATTGGTTTCAGTAGTAATTAGTGATTCATCACTTACATATAACATCCAGTGCCTGTCATCACCTCCCAACTAAACATGCAGGAATGCAGAACTTCTGAAGAAAACGAAGTTAGAATCCATTTGCACATTATGAAGGTCTTTCCATTCTCAAACAAAACAGCTGCAATCACTCCCTTAAGAACGGAATTTGAAACTCCTATGATCAAAACAGTGGCTCTCAGTAGAAAATGCAAAGACATAAAAAGTAATTACCGACTTCTGGAGGGAAGTTATCCTCACCCAGGGAGACCAGGTTCCTGTAGTTCTCCAACATCACATCCCTGTACAAGACCCTCTGAGCAGGGTCCAGGCATTCCCACTCCTCCTGAGAGAACTCTATGGCTACATCCCTGAATGTCAACCGTCCCTGAAAAGAAAAGACACTTCACCAAGTGGACAGGGAAAGTGTTCTTATTTGACACAAAATTAGAGAAGCAGAGATGTGTAAAGGCCGACTAGGCTGGAGTGAGTGTTCCCTTTCCGTGTAAAATAATTTTGATGAGCTACAGTTAACATAAAATTAGCCATTTTAAAGTACCATTCAGTGGCATTTAGTGCATTCACAATGTTGCACAAACATCACCTCTGTCTAGACTGAAAACATTTTCATCATCCCCAAAGGAAAGCCTTTACCCATTCACAGGTGCTTCCTATTGCCCAGTCCCTGGCAACCACTAATGCTTTGTCTCTATGGATTTACTGATTTTGGACTTTTCATGTGAATGGAATGGTATCAAAAATGTCACCTTTTGCATCTGCCTTCTTTCACTTAGAATAATGTTTGGGGTTCATCCATGATATAGTATGTATCAGTGGTACATTTCCTTTCTTCTGGCTGCAGAGTATTCCACTGCAGGACTAGACCATATTCACTCAACTACTGATGGGCATTTCGTTGTTATCAACTTTGGCTTAGTATTAGTAAGTGCTATGAACTTTCGAGTACAAGGTAAGTGCTTAGATATTGTTTTCGATTCTTTTGGTTATATAAATACCTAGAAGTGTAATTACTGGGTCACGTGGTTTAATTTTGTTAAGAATCTGCACACTCTTTTCCACAGCAGCTACTTTCTAACACGGTGTGTCATGATTCTAATTTCTCCACCTCTTTACAGACACTTTTTTTTTGTTGTTGTTTACATAGTCATCCTAGTGGGTGTGAAATGATATCTCATTGTGGTTTTTGATATGCATTTACTAATGACTCCTTTCACTGAACATCTCTTCATGTGCTTATTTCCTTTGTGTATCTTCTATGGAGAAATGGCTATTAAAATCCTTTGACCATTTTTTAAGTTGGGTTCTTTGTATTTTGGTTGTTGATTTGTATATGTTCTTCATATATTGTACATGTTAATGTATAATGAAATGTATAAGGTATACGTTCTTATATTCTAGGTTCTAGACCCTTAGTAGATATGTGATTGGCAAATTATCTCCTCCCATTAAGTAAACCAATTCATTTATGTGATAATGTCCTTCAATGCACAGACATGATTAATTATGATGATGACCAATTTATCTACTTTGTCTTTTTCTCTTTTGCTTTTGGGGTCATGTGTAAACATCCACTGCCAACCCTAAGGTACTAAGATTTACCCCTATGTTTTCACTTAAGACTTTTATAGTTTTAGCTCTTACATTTAATCGTTAATTCTGAATTGATTTCCTTATATGGCACAAGGTAGTTTCAATTTCATTCTCACACAACTAGTTGTACGATTTATAAGACTATTCTTTTTCCACTGTTTTTGACACACTTGTAAAAAAGCAATGGATTATAGACGTATGGGTTTATTTGTGGACACTCAGTTCTATCGCTTTGATCAATATTTCTAGCCTATGATGCAATTATACTTTTGATTACTCCAAGTTATTGTAGAAGGTTTGATGTCGGGAATTGTAGGTCCTCAAATTTTGTTCTTTCTCATGTTTATTTTGGTTATGTGGCATCCTTACCAATTCAATATGAGTTTTAGAATCAGGATTCCCATTTGGGCAAAAAACACTGCTGGGATTTTGCTGAGGACTGTATTACTTTATACTGCTCTGGGGAGGACTCACATTTTACAGTCTTCCAATCCACAAACACTGGATATCTTGACATTTAAGTTTTCTTTAATTTTTCTCAGCAACTTTTTGGTTTTCACTGTATATAAATCTTCCATTTCCTCGGTTAAACTTATTCATTTCCTTGCTCTTGTAAATGGAATTGTTTACTTACTTTCCATTTGTTGATTGCTACTGTACAGAAGAAATACAACTAAATTTGAGTGTTGATATTGTATTTTGTAACTTCAATGAATTCATTCTAAGTCTAAGGATTCTTTATTCTAAGTGGAAGATCCTGTATACTATGAATAAAGATAGTTCGATTTCTTTTCCAATTTGACATACTGTATTTATTTTTCTTCTGTGTTTTCTCTGGCTAGAACTTCCAGTAGTGTTGACATGTGGTGGCAAAATGAGTCACACTTGTTCTTGATATTAAGGGGAAGTTTTCAGCTTTTCATTGAGTATGAAGTTAGCCATGGAATTTTAATAATACACTTTTTCAGACTGAGCAAGTTCCTTTCTACTCCTAATTTAGTTTTTGTTGGATGCAGTGTTCTGTATGTGTCTGCGGAGCCTAGTGGTTTACAGCATTGCTCACTCTTTTCTTATTGATGTCTGGTTGTTCTATGCATTATTTTAAAAAAGGGAGCATTGAGGTCTCAACTACTATAGAACCATCTCCTCAATGGTTGCTTCAAAAATTTGGGGGCTTTGCTTCCATGTACATATTGCTTATACTTGTTTTATCTTCCTGATGGATCAGCACTTGTTTCAGTATAGGTCCTTCCACATCGTGATAACAATTTTACAACTTAAACTCTATTTGGGCTGATATCTGTATAATTACCCAGCTAGGTTTCATTACTATCTGCATGGAATATCTTTTCCATCTTTCCACTTTCAACCTATTTGTGTACCTAAAGTAAGCCTTGGAGCACCTGGGTGGCTCAGTCGCTTAAGCATATGACTCTCGATTTCAGTTCAGGTCATGATCTCACAGTTCATGAGTTCAATCCCTGCATTGGTTCTGTGCTGACAGTGTGAAGACTGCTTAAGATTCTCTCTCTCCTTGTCTCAGCCACTCCCTCACTCAACCTCTCTCTCAAAATAAAAATAAAGACTTTAAAAAGTGAACCTTTTATAGACATAGAGTGAATCATTTTTAAAACTCAATTCCTTTGTCTTTTATTAAAGAGTTTAATCTATGCATATTTTAAATTACAACTGGTAAGAAATACTTCTGACATCTGCTGTTTGTATGTCTATTTTCTTTCATAATTCCTCCTTTCTTTTGGTGTCTATGTGTGTGCGTAACATTTTGATTGCCCTTTGTATTTATTTTTGTCTATTTTCAAGTTATTTTTTGAGTGGGATATCCTGGGAACTACAGTTTACAGTTTAGTTGATATTAACTTAGCTTTAATAGCATACAACAACTGCTGCTATACAGTCTCCCTTTATGTTACTGTCAAAACTACTTTATAACAAACGAACAGATGTTTCACTCACTCAAAGTCAGGTTTGCTTATTGTTTTACACATTTGTCTTTTAAGACACATAGGAAAAAATGACTTAGAAAACAAATATATAATACTGGCTTTTGTATTTACTTACATAGTTACCTTTACTAGTGTTCTTTATTACTAGTGATGTACCACTAATTACTACCCATTTCAGCCTGAAGAACTCCATTTGGTATTTCACGTAGGCTGAGTCTGTAAGTGTGAACTCCACCTGCTTTTGTTCATGTAGGAGGCTCTTAATTACGCTATCAATTTTAAAGCATAGTTTGCCTGATAACGAATTCCTCATAGATTTTTTTTTAATCTTTCAAATTTTAAATACGTCATGAGAATGCTTCCTGGCCTCCACAGTTTCTGATGAGAAACAGGCCATTAAACGTATTCAGAATCCCTGTATGCGAGTTTTTCTGTCTTGCTGCTTTCCACGTTCTCTTTTTTGTCTTATAAAATTTGACTGATTATGTGACTGCCAGGGATCTCCATGCACCTGTCAGAGCTGAAGTTCATTGAGTTTTTTGAATATGTAGGTTGTTTTTGATACAATTAGGTTTCAGGTCTTATTTCTTCAAATATTCTTTCTGTACCTTTTTTCTCTGTCCTTTTCTTCTGGGACTCCTATTATATGTATATAAGTATTCTTGATAGTATCATAAAGGTTTCTTAGTCTCTGGTCATTTTTCTTCTTTTTTTCCCTTTTATTCAGCTTTTTTCCCCCTTTCTTCTGCTTGATAATTTCAGTTAATCGATGTTTAGGTTCACTGATTATTCTGATTGCCCATCTGCTAATGAACCCTCTAGTGAATTTCTAATTTTGGTGTTTATACTCTTTCAACTCTAGAATTTCTATTCCTTCCCTTTACTATAATTTGTCTCTTTACTGATATTTTCTATTTGTTGAAACACTGTTTCCCTACTTCTTAGTTCTCTTCCATGTTTTCCTTTAGCTGAGGATGTTCAAGACAGTTGATTTAAAATCTTTATTTAGTAAGTGGAACATCTCTGTCTCCTCAGAAAGACCATCATTAATCTGGTAATCATGCTTAAGGTGCAGAATCATAAGATATCTTTAGAAGTCTGTAGTGAAGTCGGCCTGCTCAGAAGCAGCAACCATGGATTCTTGTAACAGTAAGAAATTGTAAAGACTCACATATCTCACTTACAGAATGTTCCAATGAGGATCTAAAAAAAGGAGTTATCTGTATGTTTACTAACATGAAAAACAACATCCAAACATAACATATGTAAACATTTCAAATTTGCAGAAAATGTGATAAAACATTTACAGAAAAATATTTTCTAAAATCACATTATAATATATAAATGCATTTTTTAGAAGATCTGCACTAAAGAGAACACCACTTCCTGATGAAGACAATCATTGATGGTGGAAGATATGACAGCAAAGGAGGTATTTTACTTCTTAGTTTCCAGAATACATACCTGTGTGGAAATGAACCACAAAAATACATATTCTAGGGGAGGTTTAATAGAAAAATATAAAAATAACAATATTTAACAATAATTTATAAATGAAAATTGAGCATCAGCCTCTCTGATGACAGAAGTTCTGCTCCTATGTCTGGTTAAGTTATAAACATTTTTATCTAAAAGATGTATGGTGTAAGAGTTCCTAAAGGTACTCTTTTGAGATGGTCTTTTGAGACGGATGTGCTATAAATAATTCAAGGAACACTTAGTGTTAGAGAAATAGGTGATTCTACACTTTAAAACTAATTATGTTGTATGGAAACCAATTTGACAATAAACTTCATGTATTAAAAAAATAATAAAAAACAAACACAAAAAAATAAAACGAATTATGTTAATTAAATAAAACACCCTCTCTATTCCTTATTCCTACTTTTGAACTTCCCATTCTATTCCAAAATATTAATGTTTGTAGTCAGAAGCACACTGATTCCCTTGTTTAACGTCAAACGGCATTATGAATTGGACAAGCAAACTTCCCCCATTAGTTGTCTTATTTTTCAGGGTTTCTCAGGTACTTGTGCATGCTAACACATTACTTACATAATAGTAATCTCTTCAATTCTGGTTTATATGAGCTGAAGGGCATCCAGAAGGGGTCTGTGAAGAATCCTTACTGCCCAACCTCATGGACACCACAGAGCCTACTCCCCATCTCCAGTTCCTGCCTGCGGAGAAATCCCTCACAGGATGACCACCTAAAAGGAGCGTCTTCCCAAGTGCCATGTCACTGGGTCACAGTGAGATGGAATCTACATGGAGATGAGAGGAAATAGGGAGAAGGCCGTGGGTGTCAGTAAATAATTCAGGCAGGATACTATGGAGACAGAGAAGATTAATGAGTCCAAAGTGTGACATTTTAGGAAAAAGAACAATCAGTGAAAAATATGACTTTTACCTGGAAAAGAGCCATTCCTCCTTTTTTCCCTCTTCTGGTCTTCTTTCTCAGGTAAGGTTATACTGTGTGGCAAAAGGTATGTTGTTTAATGTTTGGAATCAACATAACCCCTTCCTCTGCCACAATACATAGAGAGAACCTCACTGTGGGAGAAAGAGTTCTTTGCTGCCCATTGCAACAGGAGGGATGCAGGGACAATAAAGTCTTATATGGAGTCCAACAGGTGCATTTTTCACCCATTCCTTCAGAAAGCCCTCCCCGCTGCTGAAACCAACACACTCCACAGTCTACGTTATCCCGGCACTTGACCAAAAGGAATTGCTTCATTCAAGTTCTTGGCTCCCTCCCTAGCAGCCAGCATCCAAGGAATGGTTGATGCAGGATACAGAAGCCTGTCCATGCCATCAATTTGGAATAATTCTTAAGGGTCACCCCAGCTCCAGAGCTCCCTGGTAGCCATACTGAGAATCTAGATCTTTGTCTTGATGGTGATGGGAAGCCTGTAAGAGGGTTTAATGTCAAAAGATGACATGATCAAATGTTTAAGATTTAGCCAGGATACACAGAGAGGATGGAGCTGACAGAGGCATATCCCTGTCTCTAAGACTATGCTCCTGCCTCTTTCTTAGTGGTTTTCATTATTTTTGGAACTAGACCACACTGTAAACTCTAATGATAACTGCACACCCTCTCCTAGAAAATGGCCAAAGACAAACACACACCCAATTCTGAAAATCATTTCAGGGATCTTATTAGCCCAGGTTCAGAATTCTTGGCCTATCATCTCACGTTACAGGTGGGTGCACTCCAAAGGGGAGTAATTTGACCAAGTTAGCCTTAAGAAATCTGAGTAGAGGGGCGCCTGGGTGGCGCAGTCGGTTAAGCGTCCGACTTCAGCCAGGTCACGATCTCGTGGTCCGTGAGTTCGAGCCCCGCGTCGGGCTCTGGGCTGATGGCTCAGAGCCTGGAGCCTGTTTCCGATTCTGTGTCTCCCTCTCTCTCTGTCCCTCCCCCATTCATGCTCTGTCTCTCTCTGTCCCAAAAATAAATAAACGTTGAAAAAAAATTTTTTTTTAAATAAAAAAAATAAAAAAATAAAAAAGAAATCTTTTTTTTTAGAGTAGAGTGAGCAGAACTGTGTGTAAGTAAATTCTGAAAAGGTGGTCTGGACAGGTTTAAGTACAAAGGGCTTATCCTAATTCCAGATTACTGTTCATATTCCGAACAAGGGAAGCTTCTCTTTCATGGGTTTAAACCAAACCCAAGCATTTAATTCATCTTTTCCAGAAAACCTATATGAAATTACAAATAGTTACTAGTCCTGGAAAACATTAAAAGGGTCACCTGTGGGGATGAGCTCTGAGCAATCTCTGTATTATGAACAGATGAGCACTGCTGGAACAAAGTTCCATATCAATCCAGACCACCCTTCAACATCTGTACAGAGAAGGCAGAGGGGACTTGAGGGGAACATCTATTTAGCTGGAGATTTCGGCTCAGCATTTGGTAATTTAAAGATAACTTAGGGGAGAAGAGAACTGTTGAATATTAAATTAACTGGCTAAACTAGGTTTTGAGTGTTAAGAGATTATCAACATCCTTAACGGATGTGTAATGAAATACTATAAAGTTCTTTTACAGACATCCAGAATACTTCCAATATATGATAGGTTAGAAAGTAAAACTCATAATCTGAACAATAAAATTAAGAGGTAAAATAATTTGGAAATTAAAAAGATAGCCAATGGATTCTGAGATTAAAGATAAAACAAGTGTGGGGATAACATCAAGTTTAAAAAGAATGCCATGAGCCACAGAAAAAAGGGGGACAGAAACAGTACTGTTAATAATGGCCGCTGTAAAAAGCACCATGTGGTTACAGAAAGTCTTCCCCATTGACTGACTGGGCTAGACCTCTGCCCTCTAGATGAGTAGGGGTTGCAAATGGAATTATCTTCCGATGCAATACTTAGTGCAGTTGCCTCAAACACCAGGTTTCACAACTCTCATTTTCTTCTGCACAACTGAAAAAATTTACCAAATTTTAGATTAACAAGATCATAGAGCCACAAATCAGTACTTCACAACTTACTATCTTCTGTACTCACTAGCGTTTGGGTCCCGTGCTTTGAGATCACTACATGTTTTGTTCTCTGAATAAGTCTCTCTGTGTCCTTGTTTCTCTTCTGTCCTTTAGTCCATTTCCGTTTCCCTCCCTCACTATTCCTCTTCCAAAAGTTTCACCCTACTCTGTGGCAGCCTTTGTTTGAATCCCCACCGTTCTTTCTCCCCACGCTTTCCGATGACCCTCTAACTCCGCAGATTCCTGCGTCTTCCCCTGCCATCTCTGTCCCCACTATGCCCTCCCTGAGGCGGGGCGAAGGGCCTGCATCCACCTTCCTAGTGACGACTGTGCCGGACGCGGTTGAGGGGAGGGGGGAGTTTCGGGAGTCAGAGAAAGGTTCTGAGCAGGAAGGCGACTGGCAAGGCGACTGGGGTCTGCAAGGGCCAGAGGCAGAAAGGCTTGGCCCGAACCTGCCTCAGAGTGATTTTAACCAGAAACGACGCGGACACCCGGGACCCGCACCGAGCGACTGGGATCGAAACGTTTTACGGTAACGCCGCGAAGGCGAAAGGGACGAACTCCCAGCGAGAGGGGTGAGAGGGTTCAAGGATTCTACCTTACCAGGCGATCCCCGAAATCTGGATGTGGAGGCGGGGACTAAGAACGCCTCCAGGGCAAGATCCAGAAAAATGGAGACTCACTCCCGCCAGCTCGATCGTTGCTCCGCGGGATCCGCTTCCGGGTCTGCAGAAAGGCGCGCATGCGCGTGCGTCGAGACGAACGGGCGGGACGATCTCGGGGTGGGGCCGAAGCTGTCTAGGAAGAGGCGGGTGCTGGCGGGGGTCTGGGCGAGCCGGGTCTCGCCTCCGGCACCGTCCTTCGCCTGGCATTTGGTCCTCTGTCCTGCAGACCGGCGGTTTCGGGTTCCGCTTTTGGATTCATTCCAATCTCGCTGGTGTCGTTCGCATCCAGCCTGGGTACAACGTTAGGGAAGGGTGGGCCGCTTCTGTTGGGAGTGGTGGTATTTGACAAGTTGATCTCAGTACCCTGGGAAACATTTGTAGCCAGCGGTGGAGACGCGCTCCGGCTAGTGAGGCGGAGCTGTGCGGGAACCTGTGACCTGGGGTCTTTGAGGGGCGACTGAGACTTGGACAGGGACAGCTCCTTGTTTAATGCAGCAAAAGCCGGGGTGGTCAGTGTCGGTGATGGACGCTACATTGCGAAATGCAAAACTTCTGTGGACAATGTGCAGTTTGGTACTAACTCCCCATCAGAGCTTTGCACTGAATTGTCACTTCTGCTCCCCGTTTGCTGGACTGCCTTCCCTGGCGTTCACCGCTGGGCCCTGGGCTGTGGGGGGTGGAGGGCGGCTTGTTGTTTTAAAGGAACAACATTTCTGCCTATGTGGTGGTCATCAATTTTCTCTCTTTGATATTCGAATCTACACCTCTCGAGATGATTATAAATCCAAACGCCTTTCAGAACTACCAGATTGCACCTGTATATTGATTAAGCTCCTTAGTTGCCAAATGTCATTGCAATTGCAATTTTTAAAAAACTTTGTTCTCAGTTACTTTGGAAGGCTATTTTATGCTTGAAAATTAGATTTTAAGAAAAGTTTACTCAGGGAGAAAGAAGCAAGTCTTACGAAGAATTTAACCTTGTTTTAATTTTTTACCCTATAGACTTCCCTTTTGTTTGACCTTTATCTTGCTGAGGGATTTAAAGAAAAGACCATTCATGGTCATTTTGATAGGAATTACCATTTCCCAAATACCAAGCGTTAATGATGTGTCCCCATTTAGTTTTTGCTGGTTATTAACTTTTCTTGTGCACTTTGGCATACTTCTCAATTTTTGACTTCACTGACCTAATAGTCTGTTAATAAAAAAACATCTCAGGGGCGCCTGGGTGGCTCAGTCGGTTAAGCATCCGACTTCGGCTCAGGTCACGATCTCACGGTCCGTGAGTTCGAGCCCCACGTCGGGCTCTGTGCTGACAGCTCAGAGCCCGGAGCCCGTTTCAGATTCTGTGTCTCCCTCTCTCTCTGCCCCTCCTCCATTCATGCTCTGTCTCTCTCTGTCTCACAAACAAATAAACATTAAAAAAAAAAAATTAAAAAAAAAAATCTCAGAAGGATAACCATACCCATTTTGGTTGTTTTTTTTGTTTTTGTTTTTTTTTTTTTTTAGAGTTTTTGTGCCTATTCTTCTTTGTTCATTATTCTGTTAGATTTTTGCAGTAACATTGTTAATTCGAAAAACTAACTGATGGTATCTGTATCATCATCCAATTAAATTTATAAATTAGCTTAAGGAAAATTGACCTTTTATAATATTTAGTTTTTCCACTCAAGAACATGATGTAAATTTACATTCATTTATTTCTACTTTCGTATATGTCAGGAATATTTTATTTTTTCCTACATATTGGCTTTACACATTTTTGTTAGGTTCATACCTGGTGGGTTTATTTCATTTTATTTTTTTAAAGCTATTTATTTCATGAGCCCTCTTTCATTTTTCTTTGTATATCAATAGTATATCCTATTAGCTTACTGAATTATTTTTCATACTGATTTTACTTGCATATCTACAACCAACTCTGTGCACATACTGATGTCCCTGACTCTGATCCCATACTTCAGGGTTCATCTTAGCATTTCCCCCTTGCTTTTCTGTCCCTATCTGTATTTACCAAGTACTGTGGCATCTTATGCCTTTGAAGAGTTTTGCATCTGTTTCTCCATTCTCCCATGCTCTCTGCACACTAACTATACCCTCTCCCTCTGGCCTCATTTGGACCCTGCTCCAACACACCTGCAACCTTCCAACTTTGCCCTGTTTGCCTGCACCTGCAGTGGCAATGCTCCCAGCACTTTAAGATGTAGCACGTGGTAAATATCAACTTTGGGGTTGTTGCAGGGATGGAAGAAGTTAGAAAGGTGGAAAGTGCCCCCCGCTTTCAGGCATCCAAGGTCAGGAGATTCCTGTATTCTTCCAACATGGGAGCATATCGTCGAGACACACATGTGCATGGAGACAGTTTGAATGTAATTACATACACGGGACTGGGAATGTAGGAATATGGGTGAGTGTGTAAATGTGAGCGTGTGCTTGTATTTGATGAGCGTGTGCATGAGTGTGAGTTTGCTATGGAGTGTATGTGAGTGTGTAAATGTGTATGGCCGTGCATTTGAGTGTATGTTGTGCATATGCATGTGTGTTTGCCTCTATGTGTAACGTTTCGGTATTTGTATTTGTGAACTAAGGGTTGTCCACCATTATGGTTCTAGTGTCTGACTTGGATATGGGGAGTATTTGATTGTGTGTTTGTGGGTAGGGAAAACAAAGGATTAATTTGAACTCTTGTTTCTTAATAATAAAGTTAATCAGAGCTGATGACTGAAAAATCAGCAAAACTACAGGTGTGGAAAGATGTGGTAACCACCCAATGCTATTTAAGAGTATTGGGGAACCTGGGTGACTCAGTTGGTTAAGCATCCAACTCTGGATTTGGACTCAGGTCATGATCTCACAGTTCGTGAGATTGAGTTCCATGTCAGGCTCTGGGCCGACAGCCCAGAGCCTGCTTGGGATTCTCTCTCTCTCTTTCTCTCTGCCCCTTCCCTACTTGTGTGCTTGTTCTCTCTCTTTCTCTCTCTCAGGTTAAATTTAAATTTTTAAAAATTAATTTAAATGAATATTGGCTTAACTGAGAGTTAAAGGAATTATTGAATTTAGCATTTCACCTTCTGATCCTGGTGCTTTTATTTGTGAGGGTCTCAGAAACTTCTCCCTTTTTGTAGATACTGTTCTGTTTAGACTTCCTGTTAACACTAGGGAGATCGATATTGGTAAAGCATATCTTCGTACCAAATTTCCGCATCATGTACAGTTCCAAATATACTGGCACTGAGTTGTGCAAATAATCCAGTGATCCCTGATGTAAATTATTGTTGGCATGTTCTTCTCTTTGATTGTAACTCTGAAAATCCTTTTCAGGTACTTTCATTTCGTTTCTATGTTTATAACTTATATGATAGGTCACCTTAGTGGTCTTAGTGCCCTCCTTCATGCCCGTCACCCAAAACCCATTCCCCCCACACACCCCTTCTCCAGCAACCCTCAGTTTGTTCTTTGTACTTAAGAGTCCCTTATGGTTTGCCTCCCTCTTGGTTTTTATCTTAATTTCCCTTCCTTTCCCCTATGTTCGTCTGTTGAGTTTCTCAAATTCCACATATGAGTGAAATCATATGTTTGTTTTTCTCTGATTTACGTTGCTTGGCATAATACACTCTAGTTCCATCCACATTGTTACAAACGGGAAGATTTCATTCTTCTTGATTGCTGAGTAGTACCCCATTGCATATATATACCACTTCTTTATCCTTCATCAGTCAATGGACATTTGGGCTCTTTCCATAATTTGGCTATTGTCCATAGCACTGCTCTAAACATTGGGGAGCATGTCCACTTGCCCCACTTTTAATGGATTTTTAAGTGTACAAATACATTGATGACTATATGTGCGATGTTGTACAGATCTCTGGAGCTCTTGCTTAACTACAAGTTTACCCTCATCTTTTTTTCTTTTTCAGAGTTTTCTTGCATATTTTTATTTGTATTTTCAGCTGTAGGGATTTTTTTTTTGTAATAACATGCTTAGATTCATAAGGAACTGGTGGTATCTGTTTCAGAAACAATTAAATTTATAAATTAGCTTAGGGACAATTGATGTTTGATAATATGAAGTTTTCTATCTAAGAACAATGATGTGATTTTATATTTGTTTATGTCTACTTTCATATGTTTCTGAAATCTTACATGGCTTCTCATATACACTTGATACATTTTTATTGGATTTATTCCAGGTGTTCTGTTTTTTATTTTATTTTGTTGTATTTTATTATTTTAAAATTTATTTTTCATCCTTTGGTAATTGCACCTCCAATCCCCAAATGTAACTTGCCAATTGTAATTTTTTGTACACATGCAGGCACTTGTTTTGTATAATTTGAAGCCAGGGCATGGGTTCAAACTGATTTATATTATAATTGAATTGCCCCATTCAGTGGGATAATTAACTGCTATCCCCGTCCTACAATAAGAGCTGCTAGGTGTAGGAAAGTCAAGGTGGAAATGCAGTAGAGGTGAAAAGAAAACAGCCTCCTTCCTAACCCTCCCTTGCCATAAAACAAACTCCATCTAGATAAATATGAAATTATCTAAGACCTACAATCCATGAGCAGCATTTTTATTTTATCCCTGTTATGTAGAAATTAGGAACCAAAGGACAAGACAATACGGAAAAAGGTTTATTTTGCTTACATAAAATTCTGCACATTTATAGATGAAAGACTACATGATCCCAGTGTAAAATACAAATTGGAAAGTACATAAAATATATATAATATGACAGCATCTATCTTAAATATCCTCTCATAAATAGGATAACTTGAAATCTGCAAAATAGAAGAAAACTTAAAATTTGGCATATGAGCCAGCTGTGAGAATAAGCACATACGGTCAATAACACTAATGTATCTTGAACCAGGTTTCATATAAAGTAACTGAAAAGCGAAGGACAAACCGACATGGTGACTTCACCAAACTGAACCGTACAACCATCCCTCCACACAGATGCTCCCCCAGGCCTGTGGCTTCAGTCCTCCAAGACTGGAGGCAGGGGACCCAAGACTTAGCGCCTTTTCGGATCAAGGGGAGGAGAGAAGTATGTTTACTTGGCGAGACGTTGGCAACAACAGAGGAATTACACCCCGATACCTGTTCTCATCATGAAATAATGCTCGGCCGTCCTAAGACCCTCAAAACACACTACAGTGCCTAACACGAAATCGGACACGAGCTCGTCAGCTCCGCACTCGGTGTTTGCAGTGCCTTTGCTCCGAGCGCCCCAAGTCTGACACGCGCGGTACCCGCAGTGTGGGCGGTAGCAGGGCCTTGGTCTCACCCCGGGGGCTGCGCGCGCAGCTCTGCGGCAGCGCGGGTGCCTGACACAGCGCGGGCGGCCTCGCTCCCGACCCGCGGAGGGGAGGCCCCGTGTCCGTCGCGGGGGGAGCCCCGGGCTTCTCCTGTATCCCCAGCTGGAGCCCGGGGGCCCGGCGGCGGGGCTGGGACGAGCCAGCTCTCTGCAGGGAACACGTAGGCCGCCTGGTTGGCCATGGTGTAGACGGTCTGCAAGGCCGCGCACAGAGGCGCCCAGAGCCGCCCGAGCTCCGTGCGCTGCTCCCAGGTCAGCGGGGAACGCTCCCGCTGCTCCCACGCCCCGGCCACGTCCTGACGGACGGCCTCAGACAGGGCGCGCACGGCGGTCACCAGCCTCTTCCGAAGTGGGGGCGGCCGGTCTCCCGGGGACCTGCACCTGCTCCGCCGGCCGCGCCCGGCG
Source organism: Lynx canadensis (assembly GCF_007474595.2). NCBI lineage: Eukaryota > Metazoa > Chordata > Mammalia > Carnivora > Felidae > Lynx > Lynx canadensis. Next base: position 56,011,809 of record NC_044317.1, read on the forward strand.
CCCCGCGCCCCGCGTCTCCTGCGCTGGGCACCCGCGGTCTCCTCGCTCTCGCTGTCCTGGCCCGAGTCCGGCGTCGTCCGTTTCCTCTTTCCCGGAGTCACACTGCGCTCACCTGCTGGAGAGGCCCCTGCGGAGGCAGCACGTGGCCGAGCGCCCCGCCAGCTGGATTCCCGGGGACCCCACCCCCTCGGGTGAACCCCGCCGGCCTCCTAAGCCTTCCTGCCCCGGCTCTGGGACGAGGCGAGGCCAGGCCCGGCACGGGTCCCCCAGAGCTCCCTGGATTCCAGGGCCTCCTCACCCGATTCAGCCCCTCAACAACCCTCTGTGCCCACGCCCCGCGTGCTTGACCTGCCTTCCTCTCCGCGCTCCTCCGCCCCAAAGCAAGATCCTACCTGCTGCTGGGGGGCAGGTGCTGTCGCTGGAAGTGACTTTCCTCTTGCCGGAGCCCTCCCAACTGGAGCAGCCTTCCGATTCTGTGGACAAGGCCAGAGGTTTTGTGACCGCCTCGGGCCGACACCCTCGCGGCCCTAATCCGTCCTGCACACGCGAGGACCGGGGCTGGCAGCCAAGGCCAGGTTCCCAGCTCTTCCTAGAGCCCAGGATGTGCGAGGGTGCCACCGAGCTCCAGTTCCCTGACCGGGGAGACTGAGCCGCCCCACGTCCTGTGCCCCCTCCGCAGCAAAACCAGCTCTCACCTGATCCGGAAATGCAGCTGTCCCTTTTGGGCTCACTTTCCCTGGGATCCTCCTCCTCTGTCTTGGGCTCTGACCCTGGGGGAAAAGAGGCCGTTTGCGCGAGTGGCCTCTCTCGAGGCCCGCAGAACCCTCTAGTCCATCCCAGACCCCGATTTGTGGACGGTTCTCTCAGCAGAGGGTGTTCAGCCAGGGTCCGAGGTGAACCCGAGCAAGTTGGTCCCTGGGGATCAATGCCCCGTTTCTCAAAGCCTCCCTGGAGCTGGGTGATGTTCCCTACCACCGATTTCCGAATACAACCCTGACCCCTACCCCCCTTCCAGCCCCCACACACAAACCACCCGACTCCTACCTCGCCTTTGGGTGCGGCTCTCTCTCAACGGCGACAGTAACGTCTCCTCTTTCCCTTCCAGTGCTTTCTCCTCCACATCTGAGCCGCTTTCTGGGAACGAGTTCTGGTGGCAGGGCGGCCGGTCAGCGGGGTGTCGCACGGATGAGCTGCGGGGCTCTGAGCCTTCAGTTCCAGAGTCCATCTGGAAGCCCCCGGGGACGGCCTTCACCCTGCACTGCCAGGTCTCCCAAGTGCAGACCGCCCGCTGGCACCTGCCTTTTATAGGCGCCCTCGCAGGGCGTGGCTCGCTCCTATTGGCTGGAAAAATTCCACCTTCCTGCCGCTCGGGAACCTGGGCTCTCGCGAGAGATGGAACGTGGCCGCTTGTGCTTCCTGTGGGGGGCCCCCGCTCAACCAAGGGGAGCCTTTTGCAGGGGCCTGTGGTGGTGACAAAAAGCGGGACAACAAAGCCAGGGGACAGAGGGACTGGAAGGCTGGGGACCCCTCCCTGTCTTACCTCTGGTCCAACTCCCACCCACGACTAGTTAAGACCCTGCTGGATTCGTGTTCCTTCTTCCCAGGAGTACAGGGATTAGGTAGGTTTATCAGAAAGATTTCTTCCCTATCGTTGGAAACATGTATTGTCAGTATTCTTCTCACTGATAATTTCGTTCTGAGTAAGTCACAAGAAAATCGGACTTAAAAAAAATGTCCACCAGACCCCTCTGATGCAAAGGGCATATTTCTCTCCTGTGTTTCCATTCTTGGCCAAAGAGAGCGGAAACTCTGCCTGGACCTTTAAGGACTGGATGTCACTGTAGGAACATCAACAAGTCAATCTTACCTATAAGTACATCTGACAAATACCACATGTTTATATAAAAGTGAAACCAGCAATGAACTAAAAATAATTCACGGTGAAGACAGTTCGCCAATATTGATTTATTTCCATTAAAGGTGTTTAAGCCTTTTTAATAGTTTATTTATTGAGAGAGAGAGAGAATGCACGTGCAAGTGGGGGGAGGGGCAGAGCGAATCCGAAGCAGGCTCCTCACTCACAGTAGTGCTCAGCACCATGTGGGTCTTCAACCCACCAACCCTGAGATCAAGACCTGAGCTTCACTGACTGAGCCACTCAAGTGCCCTCATTAAAGGTTTTAATATGGAAATGTCAAGCATTCACACAATTAAAGAAAATAAAGTGAATCTATTTTTTAAGGCCACCTCAAAATGTGTCCGTGTTTTGCCATTCTTGTATCATCCACTGAAAACTTCGCGTTTGGAATGGGGGTTCGGTGGGAAATGGAGCTGGAATCTTGAGTGCAAATCGTGGAATTCAGGATTTCTGTAATCAACCAGTGGCGAGCCATAAAATTCATCTCTAATAAATAACTACTCAAGGATATAAAGATGAAAAGACTCCCAGTCTATTACAACACAAATTTATTTTTTACTTAATTTTTTTTATTTTGAAGATTTTATTTTTAAGTAATCTCTGCACCCAAGCTGGGGCTTGAACTCGCAATTCTGAGTACAAGAGTCACATGGTTTACTGATTGAGCCAACCAGGCTCCCCTATTTTTTAATTTCTTAACGTCGTCTAATATCCAGTTCATATTCACATTCTCTGAAATTACTCAAACAAATCTTTTAATTGTTTTTTTTTGAACCAGGATCTAAATAAAGTTCCTACATTACTAATACTTATTATATCACTAAACTAGTACATTTTGTCTGAAATATAATTTAAGACCAGTTACAAAATGGAAGCACATACTTCCAAGTCCCATCATTCAGAGAGAAATATATCCAGGAACTATAAAAAGTAATGTCTACCCATTAAAAGGAAAGAAAGACAATCCACAGTGAATTGAAAAAGGAATTAAAAAAAAACCAAACAGCTCATGCGTTAGTAAGCCTGTGATGAACATGATATTATGTTACATACAGCATTGCTGACAATAAAACAAATGGAAATATACAACATCACCAGCTCACATGCATAAAATTCATGCATAAAATTACCCTGTGTACCAAGGATGTGGGGAATTGAAGACTCTCCTCCAGGGTTAGTGTGGGTTGTGATTGGCTTAACCCCTTCAGGGGACAATATGGCCACTAAATATGAAGATGCCTGAAAACCATGATGCAGAAATTTGGTTCCTCACTTTCTGTTCATAACAACAGGGAATTCATAGCAAACAAGAACATGGGCCAAGTATGTTCGTGGCAGCATTGCCAGTGGAAGGAAAATATTAGAAACAACATAAATCCCCTTGAATAGGATCAGAGATTAAAACCAAAAAGTCCAGTCTGTCGACCCAAGTAAATGGCAAACAGTGGTGAAACAGGATGAACTACAGGTATAGGTGGGAAAGGGAGATTCTTCAGAAACAATTGAGAGAAAAGTCACGATACAGAATTGAACAGTCTATGGATGTATATACATATCTTGCACTTTCAGAAAGCAATATATAATTTAAAAAGTATGTACATGTATGTTAAAATATCTTAAATGCTTGGAAATGACACTCATCAAATTATAGTTGATGGTATCAGATGTGTGGCAAAATAAAAAACAATAAAAATTAAATAAAAATGCAGAGGAAAATTAACAGGAAATAATCCCTTATATCTTCAGAGGGGGCTGGTGATTAATCAAAGTCGATTGTCTCCAGCTGGTGCGGTGAGCTCCAAAGCTTGAGCAGGGCCTCCTCGGGCAGTAAAAAGGCCAGCTGGAGGGGGAGGCTTCTGGTCCGCCTCATCCTTTCTCAATCATCCTGGACATATTCACTATGTCCCATGGAGTTTGCTCAGCATCCAAAATTTGAGCTGCAAGGACAGCTGAGTCTTTATCATCCTCCTCAGACCTTTTGATCTTTTGTCCTTGGTTCCTGATTTAAAATGGGTTGTGAATTGGAATTAAATAAAAACTTAAATTAAAAAAATGTTTTTAAATAAAATAAAATGAGTTGCGGTTATGACTATCGATTGTATCATGAAGTTCCAGACACTTAAGAGGTTACATGTCTGTGTGCCCTCCAGAAAAAACAATTCCCAAATCAAAACGCTTGTCATGATAGTAACCTTTGAAAACTGCCTCTGATTGATGCTGTCTCACTGACCACTGTCCTCTTCGACCCACAGATAATGTGCAAGAACTGTTATCAAGCCTGTGGACACATGGCGAGGACCAGGAGGTGTCCCCTGAAGGGCTGGGCTGGGGCCCTTGTCTCCCAGCCCTCGGCCTCCAGGGAGGAGAAGAACCTGGAACCAAGGAAGCCTCAGCAACTCCAGACCCGGGCCTCTTGGCTAGACTGACAAGCAAAAAAGGCAAAGGTGAGGAATCTGGGTGGTTGAAGCCATTCTTAGAACTGGAATCTGAGGACACTGGAATCCGATGTCTTTTTCTTTGCACAGCCATCTCCAAGCTCAGACAGAGATTCAATAGAAATAGACAAAGAGCTCAATAGTTTTCAGGGTTCCTCACTCAGGAACGCAAAATGATAAATAATAATAATATATGTATAGAATATAATCATACATAAAAATTTACCCATTGCATACATAAATATATATTTTATGTTATATAAGTATATGAAATATATATATATAACATATTTTTAAGGATTTTACTTTCACGTAATCTCTGCACCCAATGTGGGGCTCAAACTCATAACCCTGAGATCAAGAGTTTTATGCTCCACTGACTAAGGCAGCCAGGTCCCCCTATAACACATATATTTTAAATTGTCTAATATATGTAAATATATATGATATATATAACTCATATGTTATATATAACATATATGTGTTTAATATATAATGTTTAAATTTTTATATATTATTATATTGCATATTATATTTTAAATGCTGTATATAAAATATATAAAAATATAAAATAAAATTATAAAATTTAAGGAATATGTATGCTGAAATTTCTGGTTTTGTAGTTTATTTTTATTTATTTTGAGAGAGAGAGAGAGAGAGAGAGAGAGACTAAGTGGGGGAGGGGCAGAGAGAGGGAGACAGAATCCCAAGCAGGACCTGTGCTGCCAGCGCAGAGCCTGATTTGGGGCTGGAACTCACCAACTGTGAGATCACGACCTGAGTCTAAATCAAGAGTCGGATGCTCAACCAAGTGAGCGACCCAGGCGCCCCTTGAGGTCGGATACCTCTGTATATGTGAAATGACCATTTGCATTTCTTTTACTGTGAAATGTTTCCATAGGTCCTAGGTCTCTTTTTCCTTTTTTGAGATGTCTTTTTACTCTTCATTGAGGGTAAAACATATTTTATTTGACTGTTTTTCTACAACATCCTACCAGGCTGATGCCTACCCACATATCCAGGAATAGATCTGACCTGTCAGGAAACCTGAGATGACATCCGCCCATGTGGATCCATCCAGCCTTCCATCTAAAGACTTGATTTGAAGGGGCACCTGGGTGGCTCAGTCGGTTGAGCATCTGACTCTTGATTTCAGCTCAGGTCATGATCTCGTCGTTTTGTGAGTTCAAGCCCCGTGTCGGGCTCTGTGCTGACAGTACAGAGCCTGCCTGGGATTCTCCCTGTCTTTCTCCCCTCCCCCACTTGCATTCTCTCTGTCTCTCTCAAACTTAAAAAAATAAAAAAAGACTTGAACTGAATTCTCTCTTAGCTCATGAACCAGCCTTAGGATGGGAGGTGGACTTATTGATGCACCCCATGCTGCACCCAAGCACTTTGACCAGGACCCCAATTTCACTGCCATGCTCCAGTCACAGTGTGCACAAGGTTTGCAGTGCCCAGCAGGAATGGTCCAAGTAAGAAAAAAAGAGGGGCTCCTGGGTGGCTCAATCAGCTAAGCATTGGACTCTTGATTTCAGCTCAGGTCATTATCCCGGGGTGATGAGATCAAGCCCCACACTGAGCTCCATGCTGAGCATGGAGCCTGCTTAAGATCCTCTTCTCCCTATCTCTCCTTCTGCCCCTACCCCATTTGCATGTGCTCTCTCTCTCAAAAAAAAAAATGAAAAAGAAAAGAAAAATAGAAGCAAAACTATTGGCATCCTCCCACAATATGGAAGGGATTCTAATATGTTAAGCAAGCACCATGAAGACAATGAGTGTTTTTCCCTCCCAGTTTTATTGAGATACAGTTGACATGTAACATTGTGCAAGTTTAAGATATACAACGTGACAATTTGATACACATATATATTGCAAAATGAATACCACAACAGGGGTAGTTAAGACCTTTATCTCGTTACGTCATTCTTTTTTTGGTGTATTGGGGATGTTTAAAATCTATTCTCTTAGCAACTTCCAAGTATATAACACAGTATTGTTAGCTATAGTCACCACGCTGTACATTAGAACCCCAGAAACTTATCATCTTATAACTGGAAGCTTGTACCCTTTGACTACCATCTCCCCATCTCCCCTGGCGCCCATCCCTGTCAATGACCATTCTAGTGTCTAGGAGTTTGGTTTTATTTATATTCCACATACAAACAATATCATATATATCATATATGCATCTTTGTCTATCTGACTTATCTTGCTTAGCAGAATGCCCTCGAGAGCCATCTGTGTTGTTGCGAATGGTAGGATTTCCTTCTTTTGTGTTGCTGGATAATGTTCCATTGTATATGGATACACCACATTTTCTTTATCCATTGAAGTGAATTTCAGTAAAGTGGAAGCCTCCCCCTTACTTCCTCACCTTAGACATTTGAGGGTGCTCCTCCCAAATCTCCCTCATTCCAACATGGCCAACTGGCATCCTCACACTTTAAAGAAAAACCTACCTTCTACAAATTCATGCCAGTTTATCCCAGATGGCATGTATTTGGGTTTTTTTCCTTTTTTTAAATTTTTAATTGAAGTAGAGTTGACACATAATATCATATTAGTTTCAGGTGTACAACGCAGTGATTTGACAACTATGTACATTCTGATATGCTCACCATGATAAGTATGGTCACCGTCTGTCGCCTCACACAGTTGTTACTGTATTATTGACTATATTCCCTATGCTGTAACTCTCCATCCTCATGGATTATTTATTTTATCACTGAAAGTGTGTGCCTCTTAGTCCCCTTCATTTCTTTCATCTATCCCTCTACACCCTCCCCACTGGCAACCACCAGTTCATTCTCTGTGTTTGTGAGTATGTGTCTCTTTTGTTGTTGTTGTTCATTCATCCATTTCTTTTGATTTTTAGATTCCACAAATGAGTGAAATCATATGGTATTTGTCCTTCTCTCTCTGACTTATTTCATGGAACATAATAAACTCTAGGTCTATTCATGGTGTCACAAATGACATGATTTCATTCTTGTTCGTGGTTGAGTAATATTCCATCATGTATATATCCCATTTTATCTATTGATGGACACCCAGAATGCTTCCGTACCTTAGCTATTGTAAATAATGCTGTAAACAGCGGCATTGTGTGTATCTTTTCAAATTAGTGTTTTAATTTTCCTCGGGCATATACTCAAAAGTAGAATGACTGGGTTGTATTATATTTCTGATTTTAATACTTTGTGGAAATCTCCATACTGTTTACTAGTGGCCACTAAAGTGGCTGCACTAACTGACATTTCTACCAATAATGCACAAGGGCTCCCTTTTCTCTATATCCTTGCCAACACTTGTTATTTCTTATATCTTTGATACTAGCCACTCTAACTGGTGTGAGATGATATCTCATTGTGGTTTTGATTTGCATTTCCCTGACGATTAGTGACATGAAACATCTTTTCATGTGTCTGTTGGCCATGTGAGTGTCTTTTTTGGAAACATGTCGATTCAGGTCCTATGTCCATTTTTTTTTTAACCTTTATTTTTTTTGAGACAGAGAGAGACAGAGCATGAACAGGGGAAGGAGACACAGAATCTGAAACAGGCTCCAGGCTCTGAGCTGTCGGCACAGAGCCCGACGCGGGGCTCGAACTCACAGTCTGTGAGTTTGTTGACCTGAGCCAAAGTCGGACACTCAACCGACTGAGCCACCCAGGCGCCCCCCCATGTCCATTTTTAAAAAAAGTTTTCTTATGTTTATTTATTTTTGAGAGAGAGAGAGACAGAGTGAGAGTAGGGGAGGGGGAGAGAGAGGGAGACACAGAATCTGAAGTAGGCTCCAGGCTCTGAGCTGTCAGCACAGAGCCTGATGTGGGGCTTGAATTCACACACTCTGAGATCATGACCTGAGCTAAAGTCAAACACTTAACCAACTGAGCCACCCAGATGCCACTCCTCTGTTCATTTTTAAATCAGATTATTATTATTTTTTGGTTGAGCTGTGTGAGCTCCTTTTATATTTTGAACATTACCCCCTTACCCCTTATTAGATATATCATTTGCAAATAGCTTCTCCCATTCAGTAGGTTGCCTGATGTGTTTTTTAAAATGGCCACCCACTCACTTTTTTCATCAGTGACAACAGGTTTTTGTGCTCTCCTTTGTCCCAACCCAGGTCCCTTTGTCCATTTCTATGTTAAATGCCTTAAATGTGCTAATATCCCTCCATGTCATCATATTTTAAAGATTACTGTCTCCCTAAGGTTTAAACTACAAATTTTATAACTTAGTCCCAAATGTTCCTAACTGAACCTGAATTTGCACTCCACCATCACCCCATCCTACTTCATTATTACTTGAGAACATTCTTTTCTTCACTTTCTTGAATGGCCGTCTCACATGTTAACTTCTCTTGCAACGTTTCCAACAATTCCAAGCGTAGTTAATTTCTGGATATATTTAGTATGTCAAATTAAAAATTACAACACTCAAATACTCCCTCACAATCTCTAGATTGTTTCAGGAACATTTTTTAATTGCACAGATTCCAAACTATTTCACTGGAAGTGTGAACAAAATTTCAGTTACATAAGTATTTTCATAATAATTGCATTAATATTTCATTTACATTTGCTATTGCCACTGATTGTTTTTTATCGGGACAGATGCTCATTCTGGCTTGCTGACCACTCTCCTGGGGTGTGATTGTTGCGTCATTATGCTGGCAGCTCGGGGAATGAATGAAGTAACAACTGTACACTGTGCAAAAACGTACAATTTACGCGTTTGTTATCACTTTCGTGGATGTTGTGTTCCTCAGCCAGGGAAGGTAGAACCTGGACACACAGGAGTTACCGTTCATGAGAACAAAGGGGCAGGCAGTTGGGAAACATCCACTGATCAAGGCAGAGACGTTCACCAGCAACCAGCTGGGATTATCGAAAACAGCCATAAAGACTTGGCAGATGGAGGAGAGGGAGCAGAAACACACAAAGGTGCTCACCAGGACGAGGATGCTCTGGGTGGCTCTGGACTCAGGAGAGGATCTGGGGGCGACATGAGTGCTGTGAATGTGCTGGACCCTCTGCCTGTGCCTGTGCAGGATGAAGACCATGTGGCCACTGGCCCAGACCATGATCCCCAAACATAACACATCAGGGAATGATAACAACGCTGCATGTAGCAATTGTGTGAGTTTGTTGTTAGTTGTCCCCGAACAGTATTGCAAATCCTTTCTCATTGAGATGCTCACGTTGTTCCGTTTGCCAGTCACATGGATAGGGCAAATGATATTTACCAGCATGTAGACGGTCCAGCACAGGAATAGAGAGAAGTCAATGTACTTGAGAGCTTTCCTTTTAAGTTTTGTCCCCCTGGCGTTCTGGGGGCTGATTGTGATGGCCTGGAAGGCACTCAAGAGGCAGGTGCTGCCTATGGACACACCCCTGCCTATTCTGTGAAGATAGAAAAGAAGTTTGCATCCAAAATCACCTGGAAAATTGTTCTGCCCGAAAGCTGCCATCATCTGGGGGACTCCTTTACAGAGGAGGGATAAGGAGTTGGCTGCAACCAGGTGTTTGACAATGAAATCTGTGGGCCTCAACCTGCACCCAGTGAAAGAGAGGAAGATATAATAGTAAAGAAGAGAGAAATTCCCCAAGATTCCGACCACAGTTTGGGTTAAGAAGATCACGCCTATGACCAAATCCCTGGAGGCCATTCTGCCGGTTTCCAGTCACTGAGATTTATCTTCAGAACCAGAGGATCCTGCATGGGAATATGAGGTGCGGGCATCATGCGTCTTGTCAACTAAAATCCGATATTCTCCACTTATCATTAGTTTCTCCTTCGAAATGGTGTTGAGAAAACCAGATATCCATATGTCAAAGGGTGAAATTGGACCCCTATCTTTGACCATACACAACAAATCAACTCAAACTGGATGAAAGACTTAAACATAAGATGTGAAACTGTAAAACCCCTTCAGGAAAACATAGGGGAAAATCTTCTTGGCATTGGTCTTGGCAATGATTTCCTGGATCTGATAGCAACAGCAGAGGCAGCAAAACCAAAAAAACACAAACACAGGTGGGATTATATAAAACTAAAAAGCTTCTGCGGAGCAAAGGAAATAATCACTAAAGTGAAAAGGCAGTCTATGGAATGGGACAAAATACTTGCAAAGCATTCATCTGACAAGGGTTTAATATACAAAACATAAGAATCTCCAACAACTCAATAGAAGAAACCACCAAATAACCCAATTAAGAAATGGGCAACTTTAGGAATAGACATTTCTCCAAAGAACATATGAATGATCAAGGATATGAAAAGGTGGTCGACTCTACTAATGATCAGGGAAATGCAGATCAAATCCACAACGAGATGTTATCTCACATCTGTTAGAATGACTAGTATCTTCCAAGCCCCAAAGATAACAAGTGTTGGTAAGGATGTGGAAAAATTGGAGTCCTTATACACTACTGGTAGAAATGTAGAATATTGCAGCCACCATGGAAAAGTATAGAAGTTCCTCAAAAAAAAATGTGATAGAACTATCTCATCATCCAGAAATCCCACTTCTTGGTATATATCCAAAAGAATTGAAACCAAGGTCTCAAAGAGGTGTCTGCATGCCCACATTCATTACAGCATCATTCACAATAGCCAAGTTATGGAAGCAATTGAAATGCCCATTGACTATGAATGGATGAGGAAAGTGGAGTATATACATACAATGAGATATTATCTAAGCTTCGAAAAGAAGGAACTCCTACTTGGATGAACATAGAAGACGTTATGCTAAGTGAAATAAGCGAATCACAGAAGGAAAAATACGGTATGGTTTCACCTACATGCGGAATCTAAAATAGTCAAACCCATAGAAGCAGAGCATAGAACAGTGGTTGCCAGGGGCTGGAGGGAGGGGGAATGGGGAATTGTTGTTCAATGTGTGTCAAGTTTCAGTTATACAAGATGAGTGAGTTGTGGAGATCTGTTGTACAATATGGTGACTATAGTTAGTAGTACAGTATTGTGCACTTTCAATTATGAAAAGAGCCTATACTTTAAGTGAAGTGCTCTGACCAAACACACATACACACACATACAGGAACACAAGGAATGTTTTGGAAGTGCTGGATATTTTAGTACCTTGATTGTGGTGATGGTATCACATAGGTAAGCAGATTTCCAAACTCATCAAAATATATACATTAAGGGGCGCCTGGGTGGCGCAGTCGGTTAAGCGTCCGACTTCAGCCAGGTCACGATCTCGCGGTCCGGGAGTTCGAGCCCCGCGTCAGGCTCTGGGCTGATGGCTCGGAGCCTGGAGCCTGTTTCCGATTCTGTGTCTCCCTCTCTCTCTGCCCCTCCCCCGTTCATGCTCTGTCTCTCTCTGTCCCAAAAATAAATAAACGTTGAAAAAAAAATTAAAAAAAAATACATTAAATATGTGCGATTTTTGGCATGTCAATTGTATATCAATAAAGGTTAACAAGAGAAATATTAATTTTTAAAGAGATTTTCAAGAGTTGAGTATATAACCTTTTTTTAAAAATTGTTTAATCAGTTTTGAGAGAGAGTGAGCATTGGGATATCCAAAGCAGGCTCCGTGCTGACAGCAGCAAACCCGTTGTAGGGCTTACATTCAAGAACCATGAGATCACAACCTGAGCTGAAGTCAGATGTGCAACTGACTCAGCCACCCAGGCGCCCCAAGAGTTTAAAGCAAATAACAATGTATGAGCCATTGCTATGAGGTTCATACATGTTGTAACTTACTTTTTAAACAGAACTCTGAGTCATCACTACTATCCCTTTCATTTTAAAGACAAGGAGAATACAGACAGGATAGGTGATTTGCCTAAATTCATACCGTACTTGGGGCAAAGCGTGGACTTGAATCTGGCTGAGGTGTTTGCAGAGACAGTGCATCTAACGGCTATACTATGCTAAGTAAGCTAGACAGCTGTGTTCTTTGTAAAATCTATATATAGAGTTTTGGTTTCAGCTTTGCCTTTTTATTTTAGCTTCATAGTATGTTACTTTATAATTTTTGTTATAATAACTTTCACGATGTGTAAAGATTTGTTCTGTAGACCAATGTCAAAATGAATAAAGCTTTAGAGATTTAATAAAATGTAGATGCACTGATTGCAGATTCGTGTTATGGGAACCTGTCCCATGACAAATTGAATTGAATGAATGCAAGCAAGAATGACTCAAGAGTAGGATGGAAACAGAAAGAAAAAAACTTTGGGGCATTTTCCTTTATGTCAAGAACAAAAATATAAGGAAACCTATCGTAATCTCATGTCTTGCCCTGAAGTATGGGATGTTGAATTCTAATATGGGATAAAATAGAATAAGGTAAAAACTGAAGTATTAGTAATTTTAGATCATATGCTTAGTTATTAATACCAGGTTAGGAACTATTAACCATGTGGTAAGTTCTCTGAAATATATTAAAATATGACATATGCAAATTGTAAACTCTAATACAGGACCGTTGTGTGCTTTACAAATTGATGTTATAGAATTTACAACTGATACCAGAGAAAACACCATAGGATACACGTGAGCCTAACAGCTACTCTTTGAAACACATTATTACAGAACTGTCTTTTCCTTAAATGCTATTTTCAATAGCTTCCAGAAGAAAACAGTCTCACCGTAATCCACAGACCATGATATTTTCAGCAGAGATGCTACTGTCTCCATTAAGCACATCATACTCAGAGTTAGAGAAAACATTTCTATTCTGGCAGTTGTCACTGGGATATCCTGTTTGTTCACAAGATTGCATGATTCGTACAGATTTATTTATCCTAGTCCTTATTATAAACATGGATTACAGGCACACCTCTAGTAATGCTACAAAGTTGGTGTTTGATTCCTGTAAGGTAGGCTGAAAGCAATTGCTTTCAGAACTACAGGCCAGGGGAAAAAATGGGGCACCTGGGTGGCTCAGTTGGTTAAGGGTCCAACTTCTGTGCTCAGGTCATGATCTCACAGTTTGTGGGTTCGAGCCCCACGTCGAGCTCTGTGCTGACAGCTAAGGGTCTGGAGCCTGTTTCCGATTCTGTTTCTGCCCCTCCCGTGCTCACCCTCTGTCTCTGTCTCTTTCTCTCAAAAATAAATAAACGTTAAAAAAAAAAAGAACTCCGGCCCAAATTACCTGAAAAATCAGGATTCCTTTTCACTGGACAAAATACCTACAATCATTGTCATTGTGGATTACACTAAATCACACCAGGAACCAGCAGGCATTAGGTAAAGTCTAGGACCCCATCTCTCTTTACTAACCCAGCTCATGTTTCTGTGGCTATGACACTGGATCCGTCTCAAACCCAGAATAATCCCCGTTTCATATACGATCACTTACCCACATTTACTTCCCATAGACGTCTATACCTTATAGACTTGCTTCTCAGACTGAAATGGAAAATATTTTCCCAGAAACATCCCTCTGTGTGGATGGTGAGCGCAGTGCAAGGTCATGAGGCCTCGTGCATGTGGGAGGGAGGCAGCCACGAGACCCTGTGATATGGGGCAGTGATCGTGAGCTCCCCTCCCTTCAGAATTGCAATTATCATTTCACCTTTAGTGGCCATGACAGCGCCGGCTGGGGATCTGAGAGCATTTATAAAGAACTTGTTTTCTGAAGTTGGTAATTACCGCAACCAATTACCAATTTCCACTTAATAACTACAAAGGGACCATTGAAATGACTGGTAGAGGCTGTTTTCCATTCCTGAAGGCAGACAGGTCTCACGTGGAGGGGAGCAAAATGCAGAGGTCTGACAGGTGAGGGACTGGGAACGAGTAGGTGTCTCTCCCTAGATCTGCTTTGCTGACAAGTTCTTCCACCCAAGAGTGATTTCTTCCGAATCTTCAGACCACAGAGGTGAACTACCATTAAATTAGAAGCAAAAAGTTGGTACCAGAAAAAATACCTGAGGGTTTTCAAAAGTTGAAACTCAAAGACAGGCACTCAATGCCAATTAATTTGGGAGTCTAAATTAAGCCTCAGATGGTTCCTTTTCTATGAATAAATGCTACATATGCAACTCAAGAGCACTGGATGGTTACCACAGTTTTCCATACTTGTTTTTTGATGTATTTTCAGTAATGAGAACTGTTGCTTTTGTAACACATGAAGAAATATAAAATAGGAGTTCAGATTACCCCTTAGTTGTCTCCTACAAACAAATCTACATCTTATCCAGGCCCACTATCCAATGCCTCTCAATTTCCAAGCCTGGGATGAGAGCCATACGGTGGGCAGCCTCTACTGCACATGCATGTGAGCACACGCACACATGCACACACATACAAACACATGCACACACCTCCATATAAATCACATACACAGTCACGTATACTCACATACTTATACACACACATATTCTCTCACCAACTCATGCCCACCCCATGTACAAGCTCTCAGCCAGAATCATACACGCCTACTACGACTCACACTCACATGGACTCCCACAGTCCCACCATATCTCAAAAATTACACTCACACGCATGTATGTGTATCTAGCCGTCATATCCATGTATGCAAGAAGAGAGCAGTACATGCCCCTGTATGAATCCATCTTTTAGACTTCCCACTTTGCAACCACCCACAAGGATATCATGATGTGCAATGTATAAAAAATGATGTGAGTATTGCTACTCTAGGTTGAGGCACAAAGTGGAAAAGTTGGAGTGTTGGGGGTCTGATATTGCACGTGTCCTGGATGCCCTCCTTTCTGGCATAGGCAGAGTGTATACGGTAAATAATAGATCATGCTGTGGAATTATTTTCTCGGTTCAAGTGGAAATGTCACTATGTGGAATTATTTTCTTGGGTCAAGTGGAAATGTGCTGTGCGGATTTGCACTCATTACACTGCTGGGTGTGCCAGGGCTCCTCGTCCACCATGACGCTTTCAGAGTCTTTAATAAAGACCACATGGAGAACTAGCCCATTTTGTCTCCACGTGGATTCTTTCAGGTTGGCGATGTTGGGGGCTGAGTTCTAGGTCTGTGTGGATATGAGGCAAAGATGGGTTTTATGGGGGAAGGTTAAGGGGAGAACAGAGAAAATCATGAGAGTATTGATCCCTGAGAATTGGCAACAACTCTTGGTGAAGCTTCTGACCTTTAAATTTGTGGAAAGGATGGTATCATAACCAAGATTTCCACAGAGTGAAGGTGGACCCCTGTGATGTAGGGGTGGCATGAGGAATAAACAGAGTCAACAAAAATATATGCACGATATGACAAGAGGGGAGGTGGAGGGTCTGCAGCACTGGAGAAGGATGGGCGAGGGAGGGTCCACTTCCTTCTTTTGGCTCCAGCTTCCATACTTGGGTCTCCTTCATGACTGCTCCATTCCTCTGTGATGCAGACCTGGGACTTCTGTCTCCACCCACAGGTCCACCTGAAGGTCTGTCTTCTGATGACAGAAGACTGCTAAGTGTTGTCTGAGGAGACTTGTGCCTGTGGGGACGTGAAGCTGGACTCGGTGCCTCACGGATCCCGTGCGGGGTGCAGCGCCTCTTTCTTTTTCCCGGCTGCCTACAGAAGAATTGTTTTTTGAAAAAAATCAGAATTTGCGTAAAACAGAATAATCGAGTAAGACAGTTCTCCTCTCGGCGGCCAGCATTTTCCTTTTCCCACTTAGAATCAATTATACTGCAGTGAGGAGACAACGGAAGAGAGGGAATCTCAGGAAAGATTAGAACATCGTCCTTCTAAGAAGCAGTGTGAGCGGGGCTGAAGTTTCCATGAGAACGGGGATACATAGGGCTTCTGTCCCAAACTCCCGATCTATCTCTGCATAGCCCAGCGCTCAAGGACAAAATCCAAGCAGTGTTTCCACTTCAGTTCAAGGTTAAAGAGAGTCCAGGCATTCCCACTGTCAATTTTATATGGACATAAAATTCTGAAGGGAAACATTTTCTGAAATGAAGACACATTTGGCAAGACTCAAGAGAAGACTTCTTAATTTACCCCAAGACAACAGGAAAGGGTTGCAAGAACCGTTTCAGTTGATATGAGCGATCTGATGGATTCAATAAGTAACTTTTTGGGAAAATAATACTTATTTTAATTAAGAAATTTTAAATTCTTTTTGAGAAAGAGAGAGAGAACGTCGGTGCTCTCACATAAGTGGGGGAGGGGCACTGGGGGAGGGAGACAGAGAATCCCACGGAGCCCATCATGGGGCTCAGTCTCACCAACCGTGAGATCATGATCTGAACTGAAATCAAGAGTCAGATGCTTAACTGACTGAGCCACCCACGGTCCCTGGGAGAATAATATTCTTTAATTTAGTCTTAGGTACTGATGGAAAGAAAGAGGGTAACATGAGAGTTGTTAAACTATCATCAGTACAATATTTTTGAGGAACAAAAAAACATACAGGCATGGAAGCAACACAGATTGTCTGTCTATCCAGCACCTGTCCACCTATCTTAAATTTTTTTTAACGTTTATTTATTTTTGAGACAGAGACAGAGCATGAACAGGGGGAGGAGCAGAGAGAGAGGGAGACACAGAATCTGAAACAGGCTCCAGGCTCTGAGCTGTCAGCACAGAGCCCGACGCGGGGCTCGAACTCACGGGCCGTGAGATCATGACCTGAGCAGAAGTCGGACGCTTAACCGACCAAGCCACCCAGGTGCCCCCCCGTCCACCTATCTAATATGCACCTATATGCATATCTAAGAGCTCTTTTTAAAAAATTTTTTAATGTTTTTATTTATTTTTGAGAGAGAGACAGAGCAAGTGAGAGAGGGGCAGATAGAGAGAGGGAGACACAGAATCCGAACCAGGCTCCAGGCTCTGAGCTGTCAGCACAGAGCCCGACATGGGGCTCACAGTTTGTGAGATCATGACCTGAGCCGAAGTCGGACAATCAACTGACTGAGCCACCCAGGCGCCCCTAAGAGCTCTTTTTTAAATCATACGTAGTAAGTGTTGTGTATTTTTCAGGAGGTGCAGGGTGACTTAGAAATGCACTTTACTCCTTATAAACATAAACACTTTTGTATGCAGATAGATTTTGAGATAAACTTACTGGGGCACCTGGGTGGCTCCGTCGGTTGGGCGTCCGACTTGAGCTCAGGTCATGATCTCACAGTCCGTGAGTTCAAGCCCCGTGTCAGGCTCTGTGCTGACAGCTCAGAGCCTGGAGCCTGTTTCAGATTCTGTGTCTCCCTCTCTCTCTGACCCTCCCCCCGTTCATGCTCTGTATTTCTCTGTCTCAAAAATAAATGAACGTTAAAAAAATTTTTTTTTAATTTGAAATAAACTTACTGGTATACTTCTTACAAAAAAAAAGTAATGCACTTTTCAAATTTTCATGTACTCAATGATTACCTGGAGACCATGTTAAATAGCAGAACTTTATAGAAAAATGCTGGGTGGGACCGAAGCTTCTCCATTTGTGGAAGATCTCTGATGCGAATACTGCCGATCTGTGGTTCACACTCTGAGCGACAGGGAATGAAGATACTGAGGAAAGGTTTAATGAAGCACTTTGTAATCAAGAAATTTGAGAGAAATAACAGGGTGTAAAGTAGTTTTGAGAAGAGCAAAAACAAAGACTTTTACCATTTTCCATTTACTGGAAACCGTTCTAAATGCTTTTCACATTAGAATACATAAAACCACAAAAATAATCTGTTTTTATTTTTCGAGTGAGCCAACCTTGACTTGAATGAGAATCGAGGGAACAAAGTGGTTTTAAAAACTCACTAGGCTGGAACATCAGAGGTAGAGAAATCAATGTTTCCAAGGTCTAAGAATATGGTGTTTGTAGAGGCAGGGAGAACACATTAATCCATCCAGGATGGGACATTTACCTGAAACCAGTCATTCCCTCCTCCTCCCCCTTCTCTTTCTCCTCCTAATTCTCTGAGCTTCGCCTTCAGATGGGATTATCTTGGACATCACCCCTGCGTTTTGAGAAATGGGTCATCAGTGTACCCACCCCCGCGTCGCCCCCGCATCCCCTGGCAGAAGGACTCTGAAATGCAGAAGAGCCTTCCCTTTCCCCAGTCCTAGGTGAGAGTCAGGAAGCATGTGGGTGGAGAAAGCCACCTGAATGGCGACCCCACCCAGCGAAATGCCTCCCTGTGAATTCTGCCGAGCTCCGCCCATCTCCTTCTGCACCCCTCCGTCCTCATAAACAAACCCTCCCGAGGTCCCTTTCCATGGCAGAGCATCTCCCTCCCAGCCCGGCCAGGCCTGCTGGTTTGCAGGTCCCCTGGGGACCGGAGAGCAGCGTCCTGCCTGCGCTATCCTGGAACCTGGCCCTGGCCGTGGAGTCCGGCAACGCTGGCATTCTCTGCATGTGAGCGGGGCTCTGATTCCGTGCATAGAGAAAGCCATTCTCCCCCTTGGTTTTTGAAGCCCTGGATGCCAGTGAGCTCCTTGCCTTGGGGAGACTAACCTTATCCCATCTGCAGCAAGATGCAGAAGGAATCAGCCAGTGCGTTGGCATATGCGTAACTATTTTTTAAAAATGAGATTTTATTCTTTGGGGCAATTTGTGGCTCAGACGATACCGAGCAGAGGTTCAGAGATCTCCGACAGAGCCCCGCCCCCATGCAGGCACAACCCCTCCCACTGGCAACATGTGTGCAAACATTTTCAGCATTGTGTATAGTGTTAAAATTGCCTAGTTATAGGTTTATCTTTTAAAAATCCCTGGGAATGGCAAAGACCAAATTATAGTGTATTGTATCAGACGCAGACATATGAGATACAATGAAAGTGCTGAGGGTGTAAACACTCAATAACTCAATAAACATTTCTTCCAATAAAACGTCCTTTCCCATCCTGGGTGAGCCGGCTAAAACCAGCTCACACACAAAGATAAGCTCACACTCAATTAGGTTAAGCTGATTACTGGTGGAAGGGGATTTCCTGGGATTCCTGAGCTGTATAAAAGCCCAGCAGAAGACCTGACCTTCTCAGTCATCCCGGAAACCCTTCTGGGTCCAGTAGTATTGGACCAGCGTCTACGTTATCTGAGTGGCCACTGACAGACACAAAATCACAGGTTCGTTTCCATGACTATTTGGGGCCTCCCTTTACCCCTCACAGAAATAGGAGGAAATAAGGGGAGAGGGCCATTTTAGGTGTTGAAGTAAGGATTCCTTAACTAATTGAACTTTTTTATTTTTTAAAAACTTTTTGTAATGTTTATTTATTTTTGAGACAGAGAGACACAGAGCATGAGTGGGGGAGGGGCAGAGAGAGAGGGAGACACACAATCTGAAGCAGGCTCCAGGCTCTGAGCTGTCAGCACAGAGCTGGACACAGGGCTCGAACTCATGAGCTGTGAGATCATGACCTGAACCGAAGTCGGACGCTCAACCGACTGAGCCACCCAGGCGCCCCTTAACGAATGGAATTTTTAGCACAGAGCCTGATTAAAAAACTATTTCAAAAATGTTAATTTTTAGGCAAATGTTAACTTTTATTATTTTATTTTATTTTATTTTATTTAAGAGAGAGAGAAAGAGAGAGAGTGATTGAGGGAGGGGCAGAGAGAGAGAGAGAGAGAGAGAGAGAGAATCTTAAGCAGGTTTCATGTTCAGCAAGGAGCCAGACATGGGGCTTTATCCCAGGACCCTGAGATCATGACCTGAGCACAAACATAGTCGGTTGTTCAACTAAGTGAGCCTCCCAGATGGCCCTTTTTTATTTTTAGAGTTTATTTAAAGTTTTGAGAGAGAGAGGGAGGGAGCAAGAGGGAGAGAGAGCATGAGCAGGGGAGGGTCAGAGAGAGAAGGAGAAAGATAATCCCAAGCAGGATTCGTGCTGCCAATGAGGAGCCTGACTTGGGGCTTCATCTGAAGAATCGTGAGATCATGACTTGAGCAGAAATCTAGAGTCAGACCCTCAACCAGGAGCCCCAAGCAAATGTTACCTTTTAGATCATTGCAGAGAATGATCACCCAGACCCAGGGTTTTTAAAACTGTGAGTGATTTAGTAATTTGTCTTTTATGCCAGTGTATTCATGAGAACTTGTTTGAAAGCTGGTTGAAATTCGGAACCTTGATCCTGAACCTGTAAATAGAACAGCAGTACCTGAGCTATGAAGCCCCCAGTCGAATGGAGAAGCAAGAATTACTCTACCTTCATTTGTACTTGGGAAAGGCTTCCTCCTTACTGAGTTTTGGCCATTTGAAATGTGAAAAGGATAGGGGTGGCTGGGTGGCTCAGTAGGCTGAGCGTCTGACTTGGGCTGAGGTCACGATCTCAGGGATCTCAGAGTTCATGAGTTTGTGCCCCGCATCGGGGTTGCTGCTGTCAACACAGAGTCTGCTTCAGATCCTCTGTCCCCCTCTCTCTGCCCCTCCCTCGCTGGTACTCTTTCTCTCAAAAATAAATAAACGTTTTTTAAAAATGTGAAAAGGGGGTCAGGTGTTCCAGCCCCATGTTGGACACAGAGTGTACTTAAATAAAATAAAAATTGAAAAGGAACAGATACTTTATTCTAGGTTTTCAAATACGTTTCCCTGAGATTAGATACAGATTCCCTGACCCCTTTCCTTCCTGTTTCTATGGGAAAATGGTCTTTTTTTTTAAGTTTATGTATTTATTTTGAGAGAGAGAGAAAGAGAATCTCAACAGGCTCCACAGTCTCAGTGCAGAGCCCATTTCGGGGCTCAAAGTCATCAACCGTGAGATCATGACCTTAGTCAAAATCAAGAGTTGGATGGGGCGCCTGGGTGGCGCAGTCGGTTAAGTGTCCGACTTCAGCCAGGTCATGATCTCGCGGTCCGTGAGTTCGAGCCCTGCATCAGGCTCTGGGCTGATGGCTCGGAGCCTGGAGCCTGTTTCCGATTCTGTGTCTCCCTCTCTCTCTGCCCCTCCCCCGTTCATGCTCTGTCTCTCTCTGTCCCAAAAATAAATAAACTTTGAAAAAAAAAATCAAGAGTCGGAAGTTTAATCGACTGAGCCACCCCCATGCCCCTGGTCTTTTTTTTTCCCCCTAATATGATCTATTACGATAAATTTTATTGTCTTTTTATTATGACAGTCAGTGTTAATGTATTCTATTGCTGTTTTTGAAGATATATTTTCTGAATACGCTCCATTTTCCCGTTAGATTTTATTTACTTGTTTATTTATTTGTGGGAAACTCTGTACCCAATGTGGGGCTTAAATTCACCACCTCAATTTCAAGAATTGCACGCTCCACCATCTGAGCCAGCCAAGCACTCCTAATCCCATTTAGGTTTTGATTCATCGATTTCATTTTTTTCTTCCTTTTGTAATCTTTTGTTTTCCTTGCTCCAATTTCTTTTTTTTTCCCGCTCCAATTTCTTAAGATGAAAACTTCCTATAAATTTTATGTTTGTATATGATATGCGTGTTTAGACTAAGGAATTTACCCCTAAACCACGTTTTGCCCTGCTCCTAAGTTTTGGCATAAACTGTTTTATCTTTTTTCTCTTTTTTTATCATTTCCATTTGAATTTCATTTTTGATTTTAAGGAATCTGATTTCAGAAATTGCTGGAAATATATTGCATAGTTTGAAAATAGTTCATCTGATAAAGAAGTTAAATAATGTAGTTATATTTAATTTTGTTCAGTTATGCCAGAGAATGTAAAATATCCGGTTTTCTTACATTTTGAATTTTCTCTTTGAAACCAATTATGTGATCACTTTTTTCCAAGCGTTTTATGGTGTATTACATAAGGTCTCTAAATATGGAATCTGCATTTCATGTATATATAAAACATGTTAAGTCTAGTGGAGAAGTTTAGAAAAAATTTATCATCTTATTTCTCATTCATTGGTACTATGTTACTAGTAGAAGGATATGCACGTGTAGTTGGAACAAAAGGTGAAAGGGGAGATGGTGGGCAGAGAGGTAGGAGCTGGCTGCATTGCGCATGGGGGGGTCCAGGGGTGTGCAGCGTTCAGCGGTTTCATTTTCTATCCCGCACAGGGCAACAGAGTCCCTGGGACTGACCAACCCCGATGGACCCCAACAGGCTTTCCATGGAACAGGGGAAAGAGTTCTTAAAGCAGCTTGGAATTCCGCAGAGAGATGTAAGTGTGGGAGAGGTTGGGCAGGTGACATGTGGAGGAAGGAGGTGGCCTCCCAGTCTAGTGCTGAGGCAGCTTCCCCTCCCATGACCGTGACCATGGGTGAAAGCCCGTGATTAGCGATGTGGATATTTGCCGGCTGGCCAATAACAGGGATGTGCAGTGATCAGAGGGCAGGGTACAGGCATCTCAGTTCCCGCCTGGGACCGCCAGCACTCCCTGAGCACAGGGCTCCCCCGCGTGGAGGTCGTGGGCAAACTCACTGTTGAGCCAGAGGAAAGAGCCTTTACTCTCTGATTAACACTGAGTTGAAGAACTCACAGAATTGGGAGCTGGTTTATTATCTTCTCATATCTCAAGGCTTCCTCCTCCGTGCAGAACTCTGATTGTATCTTGGTTCTCTTTACTCTCTGTCAGATTGACTCGATGACAGAGAAATGGGTCGTTGATGCCGCCGTGGAGGTTCTGCTACGGTTCCCACTGATGCCGGGAGAGGATCCAGGTGCCCGCTGTGTCTCCAGTAAGAAATGTCAGCCTTCAGTGGACCGGCTCATGGCTTCACAAAGACACAAAGACCAAGAGGAGAGGTGGGGCAAACGTCAGGAGTGACGTGGGTAGAGCCTGGGGGAAAAAAAAATCCCCTCCGGGCGCAGGTGTGGGCTGTAGACTTCTGCTCAGACCAAGGCGGGGTGGGGAAGGGGCTTCTGACTTGTGTGTCCCTCACCGTCGCACAGGCTTTTCTCTGTGAGCTTGCACGTGGATGTGAGCTGGCACGGGCATCCACAGGTTGCGTGTCCCCGTGTGACTTTGTGCATGCCTCTGTTGAGAACTGGCATGTGGTTACGGGGGTCACGTATGACATTTCACAGGTGTTCATCAGTGTCACATCAAATCTCTGCAAACCTTTGTCAGAGGAAATGGCAGGTTTTCTCAGGAAGATGTTGTTCTATGAAAATTGTGAGTTTTCTGGAAATGTGTAGGGGGAAAAACTCAACAGTGTTGGCCTGCTTATTGGTTTTGATAAATATGGGTGAACGCTTTAAGCTTGGAGGAAGCAGTTGGACAAAAACCCAGCACACAGGCCTGAGCGACACTGAGGTTTTCGGGGAGGACCTGTACAGACATTCATGGCTGCCAATCTCATTTCACCATGTTTATTCCAAGTGGCCTTTTCTCAGGCAGTGTCCTATTCTGGGAGTACGTAATGATGGAAAACAGGTCACAAAATGGCACACAATGGGACCTCAGTTCATGAGAAGACCCCATCACTGGGGGGTCACTCAGTGATCAGCGAGTCCCCCACCCATTCCATGCAGAGAGGTAAAAGGCTATGAGGGACTTCTGTCTCCGTGTCTACATTTTTTTTTTTTTTGTCCTTTGCTTGTGAATAGGAAATCCAACAATCAGGTCCTGAAGGAGAATGACCAGAGGCCCAAGGACATGAGGCAGATGGCACGTCATTACATACACCAGCGGCCCATAAGACTCCCCATGACTCAGAACCTGAAGAAGCTCCAGAAGGGACCGGTGGCGCAGAGGAATCCCCCACCAGAAGAGGAGAATACCAGGGTAAGCGGAGGCGTGGCTGTTTCAAGAACCAGAGGAGCGGCATGGACCCCAAAGAGTGGGTTTCAACAGAAACCTGTGTGTCTCTGTCCTCCGGGATTCTTGCTTTTCCAAGGCTGGCCGGGTTTGTGAGGGCCTCACCTGGCAGATGGGCCCACTCGGATCCTCTGAGGAGCAAACTGACTCCCTATTTAGCGTCACGTTCAGCTTGGTGGCTGTGCCACACTCAAATCCAGTTCATAGTCATCACCTTTCGCCACGAAATTCCTTCCTCTCAGGTCACTTTCTGTGAAATGGGCCCTGGGCAGGACCATAGCTTCTCGGATTTCCTGGCCAGGGGCCCTGGGCCTACGTCCTCCCCCCACTCCACTGATCTCCAAATACTTGTCCTTTTGTTAACCTTTCATTTCTGCCCTGATTTCCGCGGGCTCACGGAGGTCCCTCTCCCTCCATCCACAGGTGAAGTGCAAGAACTGCGGAGCCTTTGGGCACCTGGCCAGCAGCAGAAGGTGCCCCATGAAGTGCTGGGGTGGGGCCCTTGCCCCCCAGCCCTTGGGCTCCAGTAAGAATGAAAACCTGGAACCCAGGAGGCCTCAGGACTGCCACACCCCAGGGTCCTTCCACACGACTGGCAGCGGGAAGGAACCAGGACAGAGGTGAGGACTCGCACGGTCAGAATGATTGGGGCAACGGAGCCCCGAGGACGGGGAGCCCCTCCCCCTGCTGTCCCCGTGCAGCTGTGTCAGGCACGGACCGGAGAGAAGTAGGCAAGCGGTGCCCGGGGTTGACCTCAGAGCTCCCTCGAGTCCTCGGGATTTCCAAGGAGTCGGGCCGGGAATACCTATCTTGGGGTGTTGCACGCGGCAGAGGCGCAGGGAGTGTGAGTGAGAGTATTTCATGCCGAAGCCACGGCGGGGAAGGGGACGCTTCCTGGAAGCGGGGGCTGCGCTGAGGTCCCGGAAGGAGCTGCCTTGGCAAAGTCCACAGGGGCTTCGGGGCCTCCGTCGCCCCTAAACCAGGCCGACGACTGGGCTCCGGGGTCTTCTTGGTTCCCAGTCAGTGGTGGCGACCGGGGTCGGGGGCATCCGACAGTTCCCGCGATTTGTTCCGCAGGCGAGAAGAGCGGAAAGAGAAAGACCTGCCCCGGAAATTACCCGGGAGACCCCAGCGGAAGCCGCAGAGCGCCTGCAGGGAACCCGCGGACTCGGGCGCCCACCTGCGGGTGAGTCTTGCTCGCTCCTGCTTCTGAGCTCTGTCTCCATCTGTGACTTGCTGGGGGGTGCAGGGCCGTGTTCACTTCCGGGCTGGACTGTAGGAGCCGCACAGGCGTCCTAGGAGTTTTCAAATCCCAGCTTCTTTATTTGCAAAATGTATTTTTTCCCGATTTTGTGCAAGTCAGCCAGCAAACGCTGGTGGGGGCATTTCTGTGCACAGGTGAAGGGTTCTGTCGGATGCCTTCTGTGATCCTATGTCAAGACGAGGCCTCTTTTATTTATTTTTATCTTTTTCATAATTCAGACTTTTAAAAAAGTTATTTATTTATTTCCTTATTTATTTATTTTGAGACAAAGAGAGAGAGCAAACATGAGTGGGGAAGGGGCAAAGAGAGAGAGAGCGAGAGACAGAGAATCCCAAGCAGGTTCTGCACCACAAGTGCAGAGCCGAAGGCGGGGCTTGAGCCCATGAACCGGGAGATCGTGACCTGAGCTGAAGTTGGCCGCTTGACGGACTGAGCCACCCAGGCGCCCAAGATGAGGCTTCTTTTAAACTTTTGTAAAAATACCCAAATTACCCTTGAAAAGGATGGTTGCCATTTATACTCTGCACATTGTGTGTTCCCTGGATCTTAAAAACAAAGACAAGGGAAGTTTCAGTTGTCATATCTGATAAGCAGCAAAAACCAGATGGGCCTTGTAACTGTTTCCCCCCACCACCTCTGAGGAGCGGATCTCTGCAAATGTGCAGTGACTACGAGCACGTCGTTTTCGGTGACACTTAGTGTTGCATGAGTTGTGTGTTTAAATTGGGTTGCTCCTTTTTTTCTCCCTGACCTAGAGAGAATCCCAACTTGTCCTGACTCCTGAGGTGTCTAATATGAGGTTCCTTCTCCCACAGCGCCCCACCAGGCCGTTGCCCGTCCAAACCAATACGAAGCCATCTGTCCTGGGCCCTGTCCCCACGTGTCAGCCACCTGCTAGGACAGCTGACATGCGGTCATCCTGCCCTACACGGCCCCTCTATAAAGCCCCTGAAGTGCGTGCTTGTGAACCAGCCCGAAGATGCGGGGCGGACTTGCCCTGCGAAGATCAAAAGAGCTCCTGCCGGGACCAGGCTCTCATTTCCAAGTCGACAGCCGGCTGGCCTGAGGTTTCCTCCCGTGATGTTCCCCCGTCGGCCAGGAAGACACTGGCCCTGGGTCCTGTGTGTCACCGCCAGGCACAAGCCAAGCATCCTCCTGTGGACTCAAAGCCCCGCCCACAGCCTGCCACGGGAACACATGGCCAGAGCTCCAAAGTCAGCATCCAGGCACAGGGGAAGAGGTCTCCCCAGGTCCCCGTGCAGCCTTCCCAGAACCCGCCAAAGAAAGCAAGATTCAACTTCTTCTAACCCCCCTCCCAGGTGGGTCTCAGTGACCTGGTCTGGGGGTTGTCCCGGTCTCAGCTTCCCCCCAGTATCCAAACAGATACTTCAAGTGACCGGGAAGATACCAGTCCTAATGCCCAGTCTTGAACGCCAGGCTCCACCTGACTCACCTGGTCTGAGCCCCGTTCAGACCTGTGCTGTCCCCTAACCCTGACCACCCAGGCATGTTCCAGGCCAGCAGGGGCGAGGATGGGACATGAGATGGGACAGGGCGTGGCAGAGCTCCAGGTTTTCCACTGTTCCTGTCTCCCTCTGGAGAAGTCTCCACCCGCTGGTCAGAGCCCTCCCATCTCAGAGGCCTCAGAGAGACAGGTTCCCGGTGTTCCACTGAGAGGACCTCCTGGTCTCTTCCCCTCTGTGAATGACTGAGTGTGGCCAATGTCCCACCCTGGAAGTGGCTGGAAGGTGGGAAAAGAGGCAGGAACAGCTGTGTCCCGTGAGTCGGCATTTCTGCCGGTGGTGTCTGTGCACCTGCTGGGGCTCCAGGTGACACTGTGGGTCACCGGACAGACATCACCTTTACATTTTGTACATTTAAGTCATGGTGGGAATGGAGCGTATGAAGTTGTCATGGGTAGTCCTTTGTAAATCAGATGTTATTTAAGAAACTGAGTCAACAAGGGGAAGCTATGTTGTACCCTAACATGAATCGAAAGCTATTAATTCATCTGTGTGGGTGGATAAATGACTAGTATTTGGGTAACTGGGGAAAAGGCCTCTCTGTGATGGTGGAGAAGGCCTGAACCCTCCGGAAGAGTGCCCTCTCCTGGTTATCGAGATTTTGACTTTGAAGGAATTTCAGTGGAAATTCTCGTTGCCTTGGGGAAATGGGAATATTCTTTTAACCTTGCACATTTTGTTATTAAAAATGGTTGCAATGTTATGTTTGACTACTTTCTTTCAATATGAATAAAATTGTCTGAAATGGAACGTGTATTACAAGTTTTGTCATTTTTCCTTACACCTCAGGTCAGTTTCTTTTTCTTCATCCAATTTCACCTGAGTAATGAGGACCTTGGTGTGAACCCCATAGTGTCTCACAAGGGAGAAGTCAGGGACTTTTAAAGACAAAAGGGAATGCACAGTCTAATCCAAGGACCTGTAACTTGTAGGAAATACAAACTCTCAGGCACAAGCTAGCCCTACTGAACCAGGATCTGGGGTTTCTCAGTGACAATCCCAGGCGTTCCAAATGCAGGTTGAAGAGTGAAAATGGAATGGTTCTGAATTGACACATCAGAATCACCTGGTAAGTTTTAACTACCATAATGACTGGTTCACTCCTGGGGATATTCATTTGCTGGGTCGGATTTGAAATGTGGCATGAGATAATAGAAAAATATGTAGAGATGGCTCAGTGGTTAAGTGGCTGATTCTTGATTTCAGCTCAGGTCATGATCCCACGGTTGTGGGTTCGAGCCCCGCATTGGCCTGTGCAATGAGCCTAGAGCCTGTTTGGGATTCTCTCTCTCTCTCTCTCTCTCTCTCTCTCTCTCTTTCTGCCCCTTCCCCACTTGTGTGAGCATGATCTTTCAAGTAAATTAATAAACTTGAAAAATATGTGTATATATATAGACTATACACATATATAGATGGATATGGAACCTGCCCCAGGTTCCTGACACAGGGCTCCTAAAGTCCCTGTAATACCCTTGTGAGTGATAAGAGCATTATCACTAATAGGTGACTCTGGGTGGGCTCCTGGATGGGGCTGGTCTCCAGAAAGAGCAAGCCACCACCTTCCTTCAGCCCCACCCCCACCTCCCTTCTCCTCATAGGGTGGAGCTAGAAATGGAGTTAATTATCCATTTTGCTCACGTGAGGAGGTCTCCATAAAATCCTAAAGGTGGAGCATTTGGAGAGCTTCCAGGCTGACGCACACACCCATACCAGGAGGGCGACACATCCCAGCTCTTTAATAGAGTGATAAATGTAAGTGTTTCCCTAAGTTCTGTGAGCTGCTCTAGCAAATTAATCAAACTCAAGGAGGCGTTGTTGGAACCTCTGGTCTGTCGCCCATTGCTCTGAACCCCGGGTGATAACAGGCATTCGAAGTGTGTATGTGTGTGTGGGGTGGCCTTTGGCGCTGAGCCCTCACCCTGGAACCTGCTTCTGTCTCCGGTAGATGGTGGCAGAATTGAGCTGAATTCTTGGACACCCAGCTGGTGTCGGAGGCTTGCTTGTTGGTCTCGGAAAACTGCCCACCTGTGGGGCCCAGAAATGTCACAAGTGAAGCGCTCTGTGTGACCTTAGTGGAGATGCAGGAGATAGAAACTGTTTCCTTATCTGTGTGGATGTTGGGTGTTTGGGTGTTAAACCCACTGTGGTTATTTGTAACACGCAACCAAGGCCAGGAAGCTGGAGGGAGAGGGCAAAGATAACACATCATTAACCTCTCTTCTCTTTTAATTCTGGGGAAAGCTCTGTCTTGAATCAACAACAGCAAATGGCTCTCATGACCTAAAATTGCCAGGAGGCAATAATTAAGCAAAAGCATTAATCTAGGATCAAAGAATTGCAATGCAGGGGATACAGACTTGGGTGGCAACCCCCATAGTGTCTCACAAGGGAGAAGTCAGGGACTTTTAAAGATAAAAGGGAACGCACGAACACATTGTTTACAAAGAATTTTGATTGGCATTGGCGGCAAAAATCCAATCCTGGTTGAACGTAAGTGGTTGCTAAAGCTCTCGCTGAGCCAAAGTCAGTTACTGTAGGAACTCAAAGGCGTGTTCATCCACAGTCCTGGAGATATTTGCGGGTTGGCCTCATTGAAGGTTCCTGTTTCCACCTGGTGAGGACAGGCATAAGACCTGTCTCCTGAATGGCCTCCCAGCTCCATGTGAAAACCCCTGGACATAAGGGGCACCATGTCCATTCACCTTTCACATTTTCAGCAGAGTGGGATTTCACTAGGGGAGCAAACCCGATGTCCCTTTTTCCCTGTGAGATTGTGTCTCAGGAGAGCTTCTCTGTCTTGCTAGGACTCTGTCCCTAACAGGCAATGTGATAGGACTGTCCAGGCGGCCCCCTGGTCGAGGGCCCCAAACCCATGAAAAGACAGGGGGAGATCAAAAGACTCAACATCAGCACCGGTTCTTCACCTTGGGGCTACCCAGGTTGCTGCAATGGGGTTTCTTGGAAACCAAAATCACACTCCCAGGATTCCCATCAGGGACTGCAGGATAACAACATGATACAGACATAAGCTTCCAAATCTCAGTGAGTCCCCTGGCTCCTCTGTCCCCGGGCCTGCTCAGCACATTGGAGAAAGCTAAGAGCAGTTGGAAACGTGAGCCCTACTATCACCAGATGCTTTGATAAGTGGAAATTCAGGATCCTCAAAAGAAATTCTCACTATGTTGATTCAGGAACCTGTGTTTCTTGTCAGTGTCCTGGGTGTGTTTGAGGCAGGTGATCTAGAGACAAGTACTAACAAACACTCACAGGGAAATCTCGACTCAAAGACTCACCTGCTTTGCATTTGGTGTTCATGGTGTAATCTCCGGCATTAGATACTCTTTCCCTCTATTACCCAGCTGGTCGATTGGACCAACCCGGGAGTGAATACCTTTGAAAGGAGATATCTGTCCCCCATTTTTTTATTTAAAAGAATTTATTTGTACATGTAACTATCTTTTCCGTTTTATGAATTTATTCTTTATCTTTTCTGCCAAAAACTTGTGGATCTTCCTAGATCCACACATGCTTAAACTTAAAAAAAAAATTTAGTGAAAATAAGTGGTTTCATTTTCCTTATTTTCTTTATTTATATTCAAGTTAGTTAACATACACCGTAGTCTTAACTTGAGGAGTAGAACCCAGTGATTCACCTTTAACATATGACGCCCATGGACCAACAGGAAATGTGTCTTCCTTATTGCCTGTTATCTATTTAACCCATTCCTCCACCCATCCCCCATCCAGCAACCCTGAGTTTGTTCTCTGTATTTAAGAGTCTCTTATGGTTTTGTCTCCCTCTCTGTTTTTGTCTTATTTTTCCTTCCTGTCCCCTTTGTTCATCTGTTGAGTTTCTCAATTTCCACATAGGACGTGAAATCACATGATACCTGTCTTTCTCTGACTTGTTTTGCTTACCATAATATATTCTAGTTCATCCAGGTTGTTGCAAATGGCAAGTTTTCATTCTTTTTTTCATCACCCATTAGTATTCCAGTGTGTGTGTGTGTGTGTGTGTGTACACATACATACATACATACCACATCATCTTTATCCATTCATCAGTTGATGGACGTTTGAGCTCTTTCCATACTTTGGCTAATGTTGATAGTGCTGCTGTAAACATTGGAGTACATGTGCCCCTTTGAATCAGCATTTTTGTAGCCCTTTGGATGAATTCCTTGTGGTGCAATTTCTGGGTCGTAGGGTAGTTCTCTTTTTAATTTTTTGAGGAACTTCCATACTGCTTTCCAGACTGGCTGAACCAGTTTGCATTTTCACCAACAGTACCAAAGGGTTCCCCTTTTGTCACATCCTTGCTAACATGTTGTTTGCTGAGTTATTAATTTTAGCCATTGTGACATGGATGAGGTGGTATTTCATTGTGGCTTTGATTTGTATTTCCCTGATAATGATGGTGAGCATCTTTTCATGTGTCTGTTAGCCATCTGGATGTCTTTTTTGGAAAAGTGTCTATTCACGTGTTCTGCCCATTTCTTCACTGGATCATTTGTTTTTTGGGTGTTGACTTTGGTAAGTTCTTCATACATGTAACTATTTAAAACATATACATTTGTGGGGCATCTGGGTGGCTCAGTAGGTTGAGCGTCCAACCTCAGCTCAGGTCATGATCTCGCAGTTCGTGGGTTCAAGCCCCGTGTCAGGCTTTGTGTTGACATCCCAGAACCCAGATCTTGCTTCAGACTCTATATCTCCATCTCTTTCTGTTCCTTCCCTGCTTGCACACATGTGCTCTTTCTCTATATGTAAATAAATAGGTAAATAATAAAAATTCAAACATACATTTGATATTAGATTTCTTTTCCATAGTATGCCTAAACACTGTATGAAGGACAGTAATATTTGTAATATGATGACAACCTCCTTCTTGCTGCTAGCATTTGGTCCATGTCGGGAGCCGAACTAAGTGGTTTTTTATACACTTTAGGTCATTCTGTCTTCCTGACAGCCCTGATTCCTAGTGTAGACGTACAGGTGCCAATGGAAAGAGAGAGGATACACCAGGTGTTGGTTTGCCAACTTGAGAGCTTCCCAGGTAAGATCTGAAACCAGCCCCCTGCACAGAGGGCCAGGAGGGACCAAAGAAAGAGGCAGGTTACCCTAGATGGGTAGGTGGCCAGTGTAAGAGGCAACACACACATATGTACCTACTGTACTGAGTGTTCTTGGTATCATACACACAACATGCCCTACTTTTCACATATGGGAGAAGTCGGGTTAGTGGAAAATGTACATTTCAAATTTTAATGTTCACA
This sequence comes from Lynx canadensis, assembly GCF_007474595.2. Lineage (NCBI taxonomy): Eukaryota > Metazoa > Chordata > Mammalia > Carnivora > Felidae > Lynx > Lynx canadensis. The sequence goes on from NC_044317.1 coordinate 56,043,860, forward strand.
AGATTGTATTGGGATCTTGTTACAATGCTGACTCTGTTTCAGGAAGTCTGGGGTGGGCCCTGAGATTCCACATTTTAACAAGTGACAAGGTCCAGTGATGTCAAACTTTGGGGTCTATGGATCACCCCTTGAATGGCAAGGAGCTAGAACATTAAAAAAATATTCCTTGGATAACTTTTAACATCAAGAAATTGATGGTTTGTTTCTGGGTTTCATGCTACAAAAAAAATTACACAAGTAAAAAGGTCTCAAATAATAATTTAACACACATTAGATGTCATTTAACTGTTGATATTATGAACATTTTTTATATTATAAATTGTATTATCATTACACTAATGTATAAAACCACACATTCATGAGACACCTTAATTCCCATTTTATGAGAATATTGTATAAAATACCTAGTGAACTTTTGGGACTGAGTTTGAACCTAGTTTATTGAGCCTAGAATTTACTGGGAGAAGTTTAACAATTGAGACAAACAGTAAAAATGAGATAAGGTAGCAACAGATAACAGTTTGAAAGTGTTTGGTATAAATTTGGTAACCATATACTATTGAAAAATTGATAGAATGGAAAACATTCATCACAGGAAATGTTCAATTTCCTCTGTTCAATATATATTTCCAATTTTGAATATTTTTAAAAGTCCTTGTAGAGCTGTTATTAATTCTTGGTTTTTGAAAATATCTCAGTAAAGCTATTGTTTTTCGGTGACCGAGATTTTAGCATTTGGGGACAATCAAGATGCCAGTATTCTGATTCTTACTGAAATGAATGAAGTAGTGATTCCTGCAGATGAGACAAAATGCTTTTAGGCAGAGAAAATAGAAAATTTCTGGGGTGGGGATATATTTACCATGATGGTGTAAAATGCTGGGGATATATTTATGAGGCGTGTAAGTTTCTATTGCACATATTTAAAATCTGGGATTTCAGGAGCGCCTGGGTGGCTCGGTAGGTCAAGTATCCGACTTTGACTCGGGTCATGATCTCGCAGTTTGTGAGTTCGAGCCACACGTTAGGCTCTGTGCTGACAGCCCAGAGCCTGGAGCCTGTTCTGTATTCTGTCTCCTTCTCTCTCTGCCCCTCTCCTGCTCACACTGTCTCTCTCCCTCAAAAAAAAATATTAAAAAAATTAAAAATAATACACAATTTGGTATTTCAGATTTTTTTCAAATCTCCAAGACTTAAAACCCCAGACCTATGCGGGCGCCCGGATGGCTCAGTTGGTTAAGCGGCTGACTTCTGCCCGGGTCATGACCTCCCGGTCTGTGAATCTGAGCCCCGAGTCGGGCTCTGTGTTGACAGCTCAGAGCCTGGAGCTGCTTAGGATTCTGTGTCTCCCTCTCTCTCTGCCTCTCCTCTGCTTGCTCGTGATCTCCCGCTCGCGCTCTCTCTCCCTCCATCTCAAAAGTAGATAAACATTCAAGTCCAGACCTATGTAAACTTATTTTGTGTACTTTTGATGGCTGATCCTTCTTTTTAGGACCAACCTAAAGAAAAAATTCCCTAGGGATCTTCACATATGAACAGCGGATCCGCCATCTGGATGACCTTTCGGGGAACTCCTGGGCCATTTCCTTTAGGACAACCTCAGTCATTCCTGGGGTGGGGTCAAATAACGCAGTCCTGGGAAGACCGTTGGCGTCGCTTGCCAGAACTGCCTGAGGTCTGTGATCGTGGCCCCGCGCGTACTTTTTAGGGCCCGGCCTTCTCCTGGAGCCCAACACGGCAGCCGCCCGGGGGGTGGTGCTCCCTTCACTTAGGAGCACGCAGCAAGTGAAACTAGCGGGTTTCTTAAAAAAACACATTTTGACCTGCAGTGTCCCCACCCTGTAACTTCAATGCTAAAGTCATCAAGGAAAATATTTTAACAAGAGCGACTGTAATCTCAACCACATTACAACACAAGCCCTCCTCTCTCTATTCGCCCTGTTTTCAATCCAACACCTGGTGGCTGGGAATGACTGCTGGTTTCCTTTCAGCTGAGCCCAATCTTGTGACCCCCTCGCTTAAAGCTTGACTCTAAAATGGACTTTTCTGTGTCCTTTTATTTCTGAAGTTTTGGAGTTTTATACATACGTGACAGATGTGAATCTGCATCAGAAATGGCCGTTTACTTTTCTTCTTTAAATGGCCAGGTAGTAAACATTTTTGTCCTTGTAAGCCGCGCTGTCTCTGTGCAACCGCTCCGTCCTGACCCGGTTGGATCAGTTGCGTGTGGTCAAATGGCGCCACTGATGTCCGTGAAACCAGCTGTCGTGGTCCTGGACAAGAACCGGAAACAGCCCCTCTCGAACCTGCGTGACCTGGGTTGTCCTCGCACAGGCCCCCATCTCTGTGATGTGCTGACGATCCATTCCCTAGATCGGGAGGGGAAACTTCAAGATGTTTGACCACCTGACTAACCTCCGTGGGCTCGCTGGCCCCCAGGCTGGGCTGCGCCAGAATCACTTGGAAAGGCTCGTGGTCAGGCACGACTCGGAGCCTCTGGAGCCCACAGACCTCTAGGGGCCCCTCTGGCATCCCCCAGGTGCCAGGACTCGTGCCTGAGCCTGAGCCTGCAGCCACGAGGCAGCTTTTTAAGCCCCCTGGCGCCCTCGCCCAAGCTGCGGACCAGATGGAAACAGTGAGGCTTTTTGCGGCAAACAAACACAGAAAACAGATGGTGGAGCGATTGGATGAAACTCCAGGCCCCATCTGTCCACAAAGGCAGCTGAAGGGCCGGCAAGCATTGTCAGAGGCAACTTTTGCGGAATCTGCCTCAAATAAAAAATTACAACCGGGGGAAGACTTCCTGTAGGAAGAAGACGCCGCTTTGCCATAGGAGAGAGAGAGCGAGAGAGAGAGCGCGCTGCGGGGCATGAAATTGCTTGCTGCTGTCCCCACAGCCCACTCACGTCGTGGCCCAAGGCTGCCAGCCCGCACCCCTATTCCTACTGCTGATGCCAGCACGAGTGATTAGAACGTCCTCTCGAGGAACTGTGCGTGATCTTTTGGGCCCATGTGCCTCAAGGGGCAGGGGAAGGGCTCGCCTTTGTTTGACGGGGATCCTGATGGGACGTGGGCAGCTTCCCCGGCTGGAGAGGGTGTGGGAGCGCCGTGCCCTGTGCCCCCACCTGGCCCTGTGCCCCCACCTGGCCCTGTGCCCCCACCTGGCCCTGTGCCCCCACCTGGCCCTGTGCCCCCACCTGGCCCTGTGCATCTCTTCCATCTGACTATTCCCGAGTTCTCTGCTCTAACAATGAACACCTAATCTAGTGTGTGAGCTATTTTCCTGAGCTCTGTCAGTAGCTCTAGCAAGTTCATCAAACCCGGGGGGTGGGGGGTGGCGTTTGGAACCTCGGATCCATGACCCGTTGGTCAGAAGCACAGGCGGTTAGGATTGTGGAGGAAGGCGCAGCTGGAACATGGTGACCGGATCCGTAGGAGGTTTACCATCTCCTGTAATAGGATGTCTAGGGGCTGCCGTTCAGATGTGACAGGTGTTCTAGGAAGTCATCCGGGACCCAGCCGCCTCCTCTCTGCACACTCTGCCCCATCACCACACGGCTCTCTGAGCGGCAGGACGGCTGTGGCCTTAAGTGCTGTGATGGGTAGTTTTATGTGTCAGCCTGCCCGGTGCATGGGGTGTCCCCATATTGAGTTAAACATCATTCTGTGTGTCTGTGAGGGTGTGTGATGAGATTGACATTTGAATCCGTAGATTAAAGCCGATTCCCCTCTCCAATTCCTCCAGGGCCTGAACAGAACAAATATGTTGAGTAAAGGAAACCTGTTCTCTGTGCCTTTGAGCCAGGACACAGGTTTTCTCTTGCATTTGGACTTGGAGAGGTAGCGTTTCCAGATTACCAACGACAAATTTGGGGATCTTTATTACAAATGTTTTTAATGTTGGGGCACCTGGGTGGCTCAGTCAGTTAAGCGTCTGACTTCAGCTCAGGTCATGGTCTCATGGTTCGTGGGTTCGAGCCCCATGTCAGGGTCTGTGCTGACAGCTCAGAGCCTGGAGCCTGTTTCAGATTCTGTGTCTCCCTCTATCTCTGACCCTCCCCCGTTCATGCTCTGTCTCTCTCTGTCTCAAAAATAAAATTTTTTAATTTTTTTAACTGTTTTCATTTATTTTTGAGAGACTGCACAATTGGGGGAGGTGCAGAGAGAGAGGGACAGAGGATCTGAATCGAGCTCTGTGCTGACAGCAGCGAGAAAGATGTGGGGCTCGAACTCACAAACTGCGAGATTATAACCTGACCTGAAGTCAGACGCTCAACCGACTGAGCCACCCAGGCCCCCACGTTTTGGAATTTCTCAGCCTCCATTAATCCCATGGGCCAATGCTTTAAAATATATCTCCCCTTCCCGTATAGAACCATATCATCAAGATACACAATTGATGGCATGTATGTGATTTTATTAATGTGAATGGGAATGTGTGAGTATGGTCCACGTGAGTTACAGAGGAAGATGTGAGGGTATATGCCTGTATCCGAATATGTTTTTTGCATATACATGTGTTGTCATTTATATAGAAATGTGTTTGTATTTGGGTGTGTGTGTGTGGTAAGGGTTGTCCACAGTTATGCCTCTAATCCCTGACTTGAATATGGGGAGTACTAGATAGTGGACATCAAATTGTATGTTTATTTTTTAGGAAAAAAAAACCCAAAGAATTAATTTGAGCTCCTTTTATGTTTCTTAGTTTAAAAAAGCGATCACAGGTGATTACTGCACATTCAGCAAAAAATAGGTGCAGAAAAATGTAACCACTCAATGCCATTAAAATGAGTAAGCAGCACAGGCTTATCCCAGACTTCTAGAATCTGCCCATTGATCCATGTGCTTTTATTTGTAGGAGATCATTTTATATTTTTCTGATGGATGTTGTTCGTCCTTTATATCCCTACTAGAGGTTGGGGGGAGAGATCAATGTTATAAATTATGCTAAAGAATTTCCAACTCCCCTACACTTCCAAATTAATAGTGAACAACAACCAAAAAAACCAAAAACATCCGGTGGTTTCTTTTTTTTTTTTAATTTTTTTTTTTCAACGTTTATTTATTTTTGGGACAGAGAGAGACAGAGCATGAACGGGGGAGGGGCAGAGAGAGAGGGAGACACAGAATCGGAAACAGGCTCCAGGCTCCGAGCCATCAGCCCAGAGCCCGATGCGGGGCTCGAACTCACGGACCGTGAGATCGTGACCTGGCTGAAGTCGGACGCTTAACCGACTGCGCCACCCAGGCGCCCCCATCCGGTGGTTTCTAATGCAAATTATTGTCATGGTGTTCTTCCTTTTACTTGTATCTCTTTGAAAATCCTTCCCAGGAACTTTGGCCAAATATCTCTACTCATAATTTAATGATGCTGCAGGCCAGGTGTCTGAAAATGGGGAACCCTTCTTTTTGGGGTAGAAAAATTTCTCGGGGGATCAGAAAATCGGATGAGATAGCAGAGTTTCATTCCCAGTCCCACAGGTATTTCCTGTAATTAACAAGTGCGGGGGGGAAGTTTTCAAAAATATTCTCTGATCCTGATACCTGGACACAGAAAAAGTGAAGCAAAGGGCTTAACATTTGCTGAAAGGATTCTGTCTTTCAGGATAGAATCTGTGGTACGTGAGTCCCTTTCAGTATTTGGTTGTCCATTCCTGGAGGCCCTTTATGAGCTCCACATTCATTAGCTAAAAACCACCCAACTACAGGAGCACAAGTGAACAGATGATCAAAGATCCTTCAGAACCGCTGGTCTGCATCCCCTTCCTACTCCCCTCTCCTCCATTAGGTTTACCCACCATGGTCCACACTCAGGAAGGCCACTCCTTATCTATATTCACCAGTATTCAATCACTTATGTGAATGAGTCCTGGGTGTTGCACACACATGTGGGATTCCAGTCACAGAGCCCTGGTCACAGTGCCCCTTGACTAACACACGTGTGAGCCCAGAGGAGATGCTCAGTAAGAACCACTCTGGTGAATAAATGCATGTTGTTCCCCCAACAAAGTGAGACTCCTAGTGGTGCTTCCTGCAAGTCACTGGTGGGGTTTGAAGTGTTGGGGTTTGGAGCCGCCAGCCGAGAAAAAACTCTTGAGACGTCTTTGGTACAAAAAGGTGGTTTTATTAAAGCACAGGGGCAGGACCTGTAGCAGGAATTGCTGCACTGGAGCTGTGAAGAGTGACTGGAGATATGCCTTCGGGTTGGCAGGGGGCTGGGGATAGAGTAAGTCTCTAAGGAATTTTGGAAACGAGGTTTCCAGGACCTTGAGGGGCTAGCTACTGTTAGGAAAAGGTCGTTTATTACTGTGTAGTAAAACTTGAGTCATGAGACCCCTCAAATGTGTAACACAGGGTCATAAGCTTGGAGTATGGATTGCCAGCCTATATCTTTTGGGGGTAGAGCTAAGGGAAGTTTCCAAAGGAATTTTGATACATTAAAGGAGACCTCTGGGATCCTGGGGGGCGAGGCTAAGATTGCCTTTATTGCCTTTGCCCTTAGCAAAGTGTCCTCATGGAGGAGTTGAGTTCCCAGCAGAAGGTCACTCTGCCTGTCTCAAGGACTTGTTCACGGGTTGTAAGTTGTAAGGAAACTTTTCATTTGCCTTTGTTTCCCACATCACTAACTTTTCATCTTCCAAAAGGGCAGCAAAGAAAGTGCTCTTTCCAGGGAATGACAGGTGGTCTTCATGGAGAACCACCCATGAGTTTCTGTTTTGAGATATGATGGTTGGATGTAAATGGCTGTCAGTTTGAAACTTTCTTGGGATCTTCCCTGGTGAAATCTGTAACAAGCCCTTGTACTGAGGGCAGGGAGAGTTGAAGAAAGGGGCAGACCACTCAGGGCAGTAGGTGGCAGTTTTAAGAAGCAAAGGGTGCTTTTATACCAGACTTGTCTTGAACAGCAACAAGACGAATGGATCCCCTCACCCCTGAAATTCAAGTCACTGTGTGTTCAGGAGGGAGGGTTGTTGTAATAGAAAGTTTCCACAAGACTCTCCTTCCTGTGCCTGAAGGGGGCATATCGTTTACACCAAAGAGAGCTCTCTCTCAGTTGTTTCCGATATTACTGAGATGTTGTTGGGGCAGTCTGGTTTTGTTCTTGAATATTACGCTTCTATTTGTCAAGGATTTGGGCACCCTTTAAAGTTGTTAGTCATGTAGTTCAAGAGGGAATTTAAAGAGGGAATTTCAGTTTGGGGAGCCAAAGAACCTCTCTAGTTCAGGCATCAGTTTTGGCAAAAGGTAAGTAGCAAGATAATAATTGACTTCCGAAGGCAGTGTAGCTAGTAGTATTGAGAGGGAGTCCATAAAACAAAGCCCCAAGGGGGGCCCTCAGGTGGGGGATGCCTCCCTTTGCCAGAGGTTCTGGATCATAAAATAATCAGTCCGGGGTGCTTGGGTGGCTCAGTTGATTAAGCATCTCACTTTGGCTCAGATCATGATCTCATTGCTGGTGAGTTAGAGCCCTGTGTTAGGCTCTATGCTGACAGCTGGGAGCCTGAAGCCTGCATCAGATTCTGTGTCTCCATCTTTCTCCCTCCCTCCCCACCCCCCACTTGTGCTTCATCTCTCTTTCTCTCAAAAATAAATAAACATTAAGGGGAAAATTAAAAAAAAATGAGTCCACCATTTACAGTAATAGGTATTTACCCAAAGGATACAAAAATACAGATTCCAAGGGGCACATGTACCATGATGTTTATGGCAGCACCATCAATGATAGCAAAATTATGGAAAGAGCCCAAATGTCTGTTGACTGATGAATGGATAAAAAAGGTGTGGTATATGTATGCAATAGAATATTATTTAGCCATCAAAAAGAATGAGATCTTGCCATTTGCAATGATGTAGATGGAAAGTAGAGTGTACTGTGCTAAGTGAAATAAGTCAGAGAAAGACAAATACCATATTATTTATTCATATGTGGAATTTAAGAAACAAAACAAATGAACATATTGGGGGGGAGGGGAAAATAAACCAAAAGAGAATTAAAAAAAATTTTTTTTAATGTTTATTCGTTTTTGAAAGACAGAGACAGAACACAAGCAGCGGTGTGGTGGAGAGAGAGAGGGGGACACAGAATCTGAAGCAAACTCCAGGCTCTGAGCTGTCAGCACAAAGCCCAACGTGGGGCTCGAACTCACGAACCATGAAATCATGACCTGAGCCAAAGTCAGGCGCTCAACCAACTGAGCCACCGAGACGCCCCCAAAAGAGACTCTTAATGATAGAGACCAAACTGAAGGTTGATGGAGGGGAAGTGGGTGGGGGATGGGCTAAATGGATGATGGGTCCTAAGGATGACATGTGTTTGGATGAGCACTGGGTATTGTATGTAAGTGATGAATCACTGAAACTCACTCCTGAAACCAATATTGCACTGTATGTTCACCAGAATTTAAATAAAAATGTGAAAAAAAAAAAAACAAACATTGGGAGAAAAAAAAAAAAGAATCCGCCCACTTCCCCTAACTTCTGGAAGAGTAGGGCAGTATAAACTGACCTCATTGTTCCAAAAAGCCTTAAAGTGAAAACAGGACTCAGAGTTTCACCAGGGCTTTACTCACCACAGTCACGGACGGAAGACTCAATCCCTATCTGGGCTATTGGGACAGAAGCGCTTGGTGTTCACAACAAACACCCTCTCTCTACTGTGGAAAAGAGGACGTGGCATGTGAAGACCTTCACGATATGTTCTGACCCCCCCCAGGTGCCAAGATACAGTCGAGTTTTGGGGATCATCCCAGGCTGTATGGGGTGGGGAAGCAGAAGCATATACCATGTGCACTTCTGCTGAAGAGTCTCTCGTATAAAGAGCTAGAAGATCTGGAGTAGCCCGATCAGCTCCACCCTAAGTTCGTATTGGCTTTCTTCTCCCTTCACTGTGAGTTCTGCCCTAATAGGACCAGCTTAGTTCACTTCGTTTATGGGGCTCCCCTGCCCCCAACATGAGCCAAGGGGTTTAAAAGTCTTGTGTGGGTCAGGGGTGGCAGCAAGATCATGTTCCCCACCAGGGCAGACAAGGGGACTGATGTAGTTGGATGGGGGTCTCCTTTTCACTCTGGGGCCTGGGCTGCCTGCTTCCTCTTGTTTCTCTGAGCACCTGACAGCACACGGGATCAGAAGCTGCTTTCCCTCTGTCCCCACTCCTTTAGTTTTGCTTGACCTCTCAGACCTCCATGCTTTCTCCCCTGCACTTAGCACATCCTCCCTCTGGGCGCCGCTCAGGATGGTGACTTGGGCAACAGAACTACACAAGTTTGAGATCCTTTCCCTCCTCAGAATTCCCAAGCATCTCCAGCTTTTTCCTTAAGCTTGCAAAATTGGAGGGAGGGGTCTGGGTGCCCTTGCCAGTAAGCCTGCTAAACCGGAGGGAGGGGTCTGGGGTTCCAAGGAACTGCGTGACCACCCTTGCCAGTAAGCGAGGCACTACCAGATGCAGCTCTTTTTTATTCCTGGTAGCCTGGGGGCTGCTTGCAGCTCAGCCACATGAAGTGATTGTGCAGCAAAACCTTGGATGCCAAGTAACTTGTTCTGTGAGTGTTCTGCTAGATAAGCAAACCTTTCTAATACACTTCAACTTGATAAACAAGTGATGTCTTGCACACAAGTAGTTGGTGATGCTGGGTGTCACATGATCACAACTGAGCCAATAGTGCGCTCTCTCTCTCTCTCTCTCTCTCTCTGTGGGATTGTGGATGATCATCTCCCTTGCCTGGATGCTTGGTCTCAGGCTGTGGTGTTTGGCAGAAGTCAGTGATTTTTCAGAATGTTGGAAGGTGCCCATGACTGGCACTAGTGTATTTTTTGTCACTCCAAAGCACTTATGGACAGTCCTTTGCTTTTCTATACAAGATGAGCTTAGGAATGCTTTGCTTCATTCTAGGTCAGGCTGCCTGCAGATACAGACCCTTTCCTCTGATGCCTTATTGCCAGTTACATTAAATGCAGTATATGAAAAGCTTATTAATACTGTAGTGCAGTGAACATCTGTGCAAGTGTATACAATAGCCCCCCCTGCAGAGAAAGATTCTATTGTGCTAATAGACAACCCTCCTCCCTCTTGTCTCCCTCACACCAGCCATGAAAGTTTGCAAGGGTAAATGTAGGTTGATTTGTTTATTTTTCTTTATATTTTATGTTTTCTTTATTTTTTTTATTTTTTATTTTATTTTTTTAACGTTTATTTATTTTTGAGACAGAGAGAGACAGAGCACGAATGGGGGAGGGGCAGAGAGAGAGGGAGACATACAATCGGAAGCAGGCTCCAGGCTCTGAACCATCAGCCCAGAGCCCAATGCGGGGCTCGAACTCACCGACCGTGAGATCGTGACCTGAGCTGAAGTCGGAGGCTTAACCAACTGAGCCACCCAGGCGCCCCTGTTTTCTTTATTTTGTATTACAGTATTGTAATAATCATTAATATGAATATTTTTGGGTTGTGGAACCAATCGTCTGAATTGTCATTATTTTTTATGGGGAAGTTCACTTGATATACAAATGCTTTGGATTACAAGCATGTTTCTGGAATGAATTATGCTCGCAAACCAAGGTTTTACTGTATTTTGATTCACTCCAAGTTTTACCTCAAGTTTGGGGGCTCCTTGGCCTTCCCTCCTGCCAGGTGGTAAATGGACAAACAAAGCTCTTACAGGCTGCTTGGTTCAGTCCTGCCGCTCACCCTCCAGCCTCATCACCGTGGAGGATGTGGAGACTCTTCTGCAACTTTACCCACATCGGTGAAGAGGGCTAGCTACCGGTTTCAGGAGACTTTCTCCCGTCCCCTAACCAGCCCCACAAAGGGCCTTGTCATTTTCTCTTCCAGAAAATCTCTCTCCCTCTTCTATCATTGCCCTTAGCAAAACTGTCAAGAAGCATGGAGAGTTTTCCATTTTATCCTATTTGCCAACCAACAAGTTACCTGTCAGTTTCATGGATGCTGGCAGAGGGCATGAGTCTCTGGGTAGGAGATACAAGGCTTATCATTGCAAAGAAATGTTAAAAAGCTGGGAAGATGTAAATATGTTAGTCTTGAAATGTCCTTATGTTTTCCAGGTAGAAGTTAAAGATACTAAATAACTTGGCACTTTGACTAGTTTTTAAGTCTGTTGTGGGGCACCTGGGTGGCTCAGTCAGTTAAGCATCCAACTCCTGGTTTTGGTTCAGGTCATGATCTTGTGGCTCATGGGTCTGAGACCCGCATCAGGGTCTGGGCTGATGGTGCGGAACCTGCTTGGGACTCTCTTTTCCTCTCTCTCTGCCTTTCCCGCATCTCTCTCTCAAAATAAATAAATAAACTTCGAAAAAAACCCCTAAAAGTTTGTTATAATATCTGGGTTAAAAACGAAGAGATCGTGAATATTACAATCTCTAAAGAAAAAGGATAAATTGTACAATAATTTAAAAATTAACACAAAAGGGGCACCTGGTTGTGGCTCAGTTGGTTAAGCGTCCACATCTTGATTTCAGCTCAGGTCATGGTCTCATGAGATTGAGCCCCACATCGGGCTCTGAGTTGACAGAGTCTGTTTGGGATTCTCTCTCTCCCTCTCTCTCTGCTCCTCCCCCACTGTTTCTCACACACACTCTCTCTCAAAACTAAATAAATGTAAAAAAAAAAAAAGAAAACACAAGAGAAGTAAGCTAGAATAAGAAAGTAAAACATGTCGTTGGGAGCCCACAACATATATGTAAAGCAAATCATAAAAATATGCATCATATCAAATTGTTCTTGTTAAAATCAAACATTGTTGTATATACAATTGGACATGTATTAAGAGATAGAGCTAAAACATAAGGAATATAGTAGAAAACTGAAAAGCATGCGACTTCACCCAATTAATCAACCAGCATGGTGAGATAAATATCAGATTAAAAAGAATTTAAAGAAAAGGCAGTTTGAAGTTATTGGACTAAGAATTATTTTAATGTTCCTGAATGTGCAATTATCCAATATTATTTGATGGGGAAGATATTAATCTGGCAACATATACGTAGAAATATACCGCAGTCTTCCCTTATCCACTCGGGATATGTTCCAGATTTCAGATCCAGTGGATGCTTGACACTGCAGATAGTACTGAACCGTATACATACGATATTTTTTCCACACATACGTATCTCATATCTATGATGCAGTTTAACTTATGAGTCCGACGTGGCAAGAGATTAATAATGAGTAATAATAAAAATTATAACAATATACTGTAATAATACTGTGAATCTGGTCTCTCTCTCTTCCTCTCTCTCCCCCTCTCTCAAAATATTGTGCTGTCCTCACGCTTCTTATGATGATGTGAGACAATAAAATGCCTACGTGATGAGATGAAGTGAGGGGAATGAGGTAGGCTTGTGATTTAGCGCTAGGCTGCTATGGAGCTTCTGACCATAAATCAGAAGGAGGATTGTCTGCTCGTGGGCTGCCGTTGACCACATGGAACACAAACTGCAGAGGGTGAGACCTTGGATAAGGAGGTGCTACTGTATTTTAAGTTGATAACTATACCACATTTCGTTTATAATTGCTCTGGATGTTGTTTATTTAGGAGAAGCTCAGTTTGTCTCGTTTACCCCTCTCTCATAATATGAATATTTCATAAATGTGCTTGCACATTGAAAGGGGTTAATAAATAACCACTGTGAATAGGCATATAACTTACATATTTATGATAAGTTTAGGGGGTTTTGTTTCCTTATCCAGGCAGAGTAGAGGGTGGACACTCTGGGGTCATGTCTCATGAGGATGTAGGGGCTGAGAGTAGGAAAACACGTAGTGAGTAGTGTAGAAGTGTTCCTCAGCCACAGACTGGAGTTGTTAAAAACTGACAAACAAACGTGGAAGATAGAGGACAGCATCCATAAAGAAAGGAAGAAGCACGCCAGCACAAGGATGCTTCGGGTGGCTCTGCTCTCAGGGGAGGATCTGGGGGAGAGATTGTTCCTATGAATGTATTGGACGCGCTGCTTGTGGCTGTGCAGGATGAAAACCATGGAGCCACTGGCCCAGATCATGAGCCCCAAACAGAAACCATCATGGGATAATAGCAATGGCACATAGAATGACTCTGCGATTTTGTCGTAAGATAGCGCGTAACAGTAGTCCTGATCTATTTTCCTTGTGATGTTTATGTTATTCCTTTTGTCAGTTAGATGAAAAGGAACCACAATACTTCGCACTATATTCAAGACCCAGCAGAAGATGTTGGAGGTGCCCACGTACTTGGGAGCTTTTATTTTAAGCTGTGCCCACCTGGAGTCCCCAGGACTGATCATGATCACCTGGAAGACAGTCAAGAGGCAGGTGGCTCCAATGGCCACATCCCTGCCCACTCTGTGAACAAAGAAAACAAGTCTGCATCCAAAATCATCGAGAAAATGTGTCAACCCAAAAGATGCCATTGTTTGAGGGATTCCTTTAGAAAAAATAACTAAGAGGTTGGCTACAGTCAGATACTTAAGAATCAAGTCTGTGCACCTAAGCTTGTATCCTGTCAAATAAAGGAAGAGATAATAGTAAAAAACAGAGAAATTCCCCAGAAGTCCAACTGTAGTTTGTAAGAAAAAGATCATTGCCATCGTCAAATCCCTGGTGGTCATTCTGTAAAATCCCAGGGAGTGAAATTCTTCTTCTGAGCCAGGTTCCTGCATGGGAACAGGAGGTGTGAGGCATGTGTGTCACATTGGTTAAAATCCAATGTTCTCCACTTAACTTGAGTTCCCACTTAAAAATAATTATTTAGAATATTTACTTTTTTTTTTTAATTTTTTTTTCAACGTTTATTTATTTTTGGGACAGAGAGAGACAGAGCATAAATGGGGGAGGGGCAGAGAGAGAGGGAAACACAGAATCGGAAACAGGCTCCAGGCTCTGAGCCATCAGCCCAGAGCCCGACGCGGGGCTCGAACTCACGGACCGCGAGATCGTGACCTGGCTGAAGTCGGACGCTTAACCGACTGCGCCACCCAGGCGCCCCTAGAATATTTACTTTTTAACAAGTTTCCAAGGTCTGAACTTAGAACACTAGAAGAGCTCTTTACGTAACATAGATCATTGCTATAAAGGCTGTGTATGTAGTACATTCTGTATTCTTCATAAGTTGTTGAGAGTCAGTATTTTCATGGAAAAGATAAGGAGGCAGAGAAAGTTTGGTGATTTGTCAAATTCAAATGTTTTGACATTTGAATGGGAATGGGGAGATTAGAACCTGACTGGGCTGGTATGATGGCAGTGCCTTTAAACACAGTGCTGTTTTAACAAAGCTAATTAGATGTATTCTTCAAAATACAGGTGTATAGGGGCACCTGGGAGGCTTAGTCGCTTGAGCATCCAACTTTTGATTTTGGCTCAGGTCGTGATCTGAGGATATCTGCACTGAGTGTGGAACCTGCTTGGGATTCATTCTCATTCTCTCTCTCTCTTTCAATCTCTCATTGAATAAATATTTAAAAAAAAATACAGGTCTCTAGGTATGCCTGGATGGCTCAGTTGTAAGAGCATGTGACTCTTGATCTGGGAGTTGTGAGTTAGAGCCCACATCAGGTGTACAGATTACTTAAATAAATAAACTTTAAAAAACATTCAAAATACAGGCATATATTCAGACATTCTCACACCTTGTGATCTTATTTTAGATAAGTAGTATTTTTTCTAACATTTTTTCATTTATGTTTAAAGATTTCTTGTGTTGACCACTAACAATAATGAATATTTAAATATCTCAATCAAATGTAGACTCACTGACTGTAGTATAATTCTAGGGACCTGCTCCATGACAAATTGTGTTTAAAGAAAAGAGTGTGTCGTTAGCTTTCTAGCGTATTGGCAATTGATCCACTATTTTTCTTTTATGACACCTACCATAGAAATCATTGAATGCCATGTCATGCCCTAAATAGTGAGACTTCAAATGCCAATATGTGATAAGCTGGTATAGAATAGAAACTCAATATTACTAATTTCAAATCTTAAGCTGCTCTGTTTACCACCACTTAAGAAAAGGTATTAGCAATAAGATAAGGTTTGTGAAAAATCAAAATGTAAGACTTACACAAGAGAATTTCTTAGCTTGGAAGTGTGTGTATTATATAAGTTGAGATTGTAGAGTTTGGGGTTAATATAAGAATAGTTTTAAACCAGAGAATACATCACAAGATATTTCCCGGGTAATAGTTGCTGTCTG
Organism: Lynx canadensis; assembly: GCF_007474595.2. Classification (NCBI taxonomy): domain Eukaryota; kingdom Metazoa; phylum Chordata; class Mammalia; order Carnivora; family Felidae; genus Lynx; species Lynx canadensis. The sequence continues at coordinate 56,059,042 of NC_044317.1, forward strand.
AAACCCATTTTGTAACGTTACTATTTCAATTGCTTCCCCCTTAATTTGAAGAGGGACAACAGTCTCACCAAATAGACCAAGGATATATTCAGTAGGAAACAATTCTTGTCTCCATAGCTCTTCATACACCCAGAATTAGAGAAATCATTCCTATATCAGAAATTGCCTTTTGGATGCACTGGTTTTACACTAGTTTAGAGGATTCCTGTAGATTTATTTTAATCCTTATTACAAGCATGCAGATGTTAGAGTCACACTGCTACAAATCCTGAAAATGTAGTCTATGATTCCTGTACACAGTCCTTAAGTACTTTAAAGTCTGTTTTCCTTATCACTTGGATTAAACACCAGTATTCACTGCCAGTTAGGATTACACTAAATCACATCAGGAGCCATCAGGTCTAGGAACCCATCTCCCTTTACTAGCTCAGTTCATGCCTCAGAATTATTCCTCCTTCCTGTGCGCCCTTGGCACTCAACCAGAAGACTCTCTCTTTCTGAGACCGTCACTTTCCAAGACTCCTGGTACCCCACTGTGCTTGCAGACTCTGCCTCTCAGACTGATAAAGAAAATACTCACTTGACTCCCTCCAGCCGCCAGGATGGTGGGCTCAGTGTGCTGGTCACGACAATCAGGATTTGTGTGATAGGGAGGGAGGCAGCCAGACCGTAAGATATGGGTTTGCAGTTCTATGATCTCACCTCCCGGCAGAATTATCTTTTCACCTGTAGCCACAGTGAGAGGACAGGCTTGGGGAACTGAGAATATTTGTGACAGACTTTTTCCCCCAGTTGCTAATTGCTGAAAATAATGACAAGTTTCTAGTTATCAGCTCCTAAAAGACCTTTGCAAGTGTTAAGAGGGCTTTTTCTTTTCCTTAATGCCTGGAAGCAGACAGGGTCTCATAGGGAGGGAGCAGGAAATACTAAGGTCTGACAACACGTGTGGGACTGGCAGTAAGGCTGAGGTGTCTCATGGGCTTCTCTGCTCCCCTGAGTTGTTCATCCCAGAAGTGAGCCTTAACTAATTTTCAGGCCAGTGTTCTGTTTCATCATTTAAATTACGAGAACATAAACCAGACAATGTACCTCAGAAGGATTTTTAAAGCAGTTAAAAAATGTGGTTAAAAAAAAGAACATAATAATCATTTATATTAGAAAACATTGGACTCTTTTCCCCCCAGAAGTCAGTGTCAATTAATTTGGTAGTTTAGGTGATATGGGATTTTTTTTTTCTTCCATAGAAGAAGTCTATAAAAACTTCCAATAGGAAGTCTAAACAGAACAATATCCATGGAACGTTAGAGATTTATAGGTGTCTGTTAGAAGACAAGCACTAAAATCAGATGGTTATTCAGGCTGATTGTATAATTTTTAAACTATGAAATAAGTTGATACTACTTCAAGACCGCTAATGGTGGAACTTCTACAATTAATCCATTGCTTTTTTTTTTTTTTTTTTTGCCTAAGAAACAAATCCAGTATTTAACACTATTACACTATCCAGTTTCCCCAATTTACAAATCAGGGATTAGAGACATAATGATGATAACCCCTACACACACATACACTTTCACAATTGTAAATTTACACACATACATATCAACATACTCAAATATACACTTCTTAAACACATTCACACTCGCATGTACTTTCGGTGACAAACTCATGATCAGCCACTGTCACATTCCTAATGTGACTATGACACACAGCCCTAATAATCCCCATTAAGTCTTAAAAAGGGGTTCACGTGTAGAACAGTGGTAGCTCCAGAACTCTAGATACCTGCAATGGGGACATATCTTGCTCATTTTACATCCTTCCATCCCTGTGATGTTATTTACTAACTGTAACATTTCAAAGATGCTGTGATAAGGCCACTTCAGGTTGAGGCACACAGTGGTAAAGTTGGGGTGTTGGGGATGTGCTGCTCTGCATGTGTGACAGAGAACGAGAATGTGGGATAGAGTGACCTACAACAAGGGCACAGGATGGGGGTATATATATGGTTTAGAGAGCATGGGGATATGGGGAGACAGAAATTGAGGAGCAGAGGAAAGGGGTTTAAAAGATACAGGAGTGGTTGATTCATAGAGCAGTTAAAGGGTAGGTTTCACTAAGTGAGGGGCAAATTGTGCAGAGAAGTTAAGGGTAGGAAGATACTGTGTGTGCTGGGTGAATAAGTGGTTTGGGGTCCTGGGAAAGAAGGGCTTAATGGGAATGGGCAGGTAATGGGAGAAGGTGGTTAAGGAGAGTGGGTAAAAGGGACTTTACATCTTTGAGAGGTTAAAGACTGTGATGGGTGAGGGGGTATTACAAGTAGGGCATGCAGGTCCTGGGGGTGGTTAATGAGCCTAAACAGTGGCGAAGAGTAGAAGGGGAGGTAGAGCTGTGGGCCATGGTAATGAAGAGTGAGGCAAAATGGCGGAAGAGTGATGAACGGAGATTGGGAAGATACTTCCACCATGTGCTAAACAGCCCAGGGAAAGGGGTGGGGATTTCATGGTTGAGATGGTGTGTGAGGCTGTTGGGTGAGAGAAGAAAGCTGGGTGATTGGGGCCCAGGGCTGCTAGGTTCCAGGAGCGCCGAGTTCAGTGGAAACAGACTGGGATCTCTAGAACAGAGGACTGATTTATGTCTAGGGAAAGGCAGCACTGGAGGGCTAACAGAAGGGTGATGGCTGGTGAAGAAAACTCGTCTGTGATATCTGGAATGCAGTAGGGCAGGAGGGGTGGAGATTTGAGTTCAGAGCACAATAGAGGAGTTTTGAAGGATCATATGGTGGTGAGGTCCTATGGAGTTTTAGGGGACGTTCAAGGTCAAGTGAGTGGGAGTGGGGAAAGCCAAAGGGTGGGGACAGATGGAGCCTGGAGTGATGGAGGTCACAGGGGAAGACTGGATATCGCTAATTCACTCACCACATTCATTAACTCCCTCATTTACATTTGACTCACAACTTAATCTTGGAAAGATTCTAGGTTTAATTCACAAGGCAAAAAAACTTAGGCATAAAATACCTGAAATTGAATATGTAGTGGAGAACTGCATGCAGGAATTGGGGTGTACTACAAGCCACAGCCATTTTGCTCTTTTTTTTAACTATTTTTTTTAAGTTTATTTATTTATTTAGAGAAAGGGGGGCATGGCAGAGAGGGAGAAAAAGAATTCCAGTCTTTGGAGACTGCACTGACAGTGCAGAGCCTGATGAAGCAGGGCTCAAGCTCATGAACCATGAGATCATGAACTGAGCCAAAATCAAGAGTCAGATGCTTAACTGACTGAGTCACCCAGGTGCCCTCATTTTGCTCCTTTAAGATGTGAAGCAAAGAGTGTGACCATGGCAGTTTGGCCAGGAGCCACCTTTAACCAGTATCAGGTACTCAGTGATGGAAAGTGGTGTCAGAATGTCCCTCTTCTGGCTTTACTTATGTCTTGAAGACCTTGAGTACCTCACAGTTAATGGTGAAAATCCCTTTGTTCCACTGTTGCTAGAATATAATATGTGCTTTATTAAAATATGAGACAGAGCAAGGTAAAACTTAAATTTCTAAGTATTCTTTTTCCTTTTATTTTTTTCCCCTTATTGGAAACCATTTGAAGAGTTGTACTATTTTTGTAGATTTACTGAAATTTATTTTAAACCTATGATTTCATTGAGAAAAATCACTGGTCTCATAATGTGGCCAATACATCTCCACCCACTGTTGTAACTGGGAGGTTTATGTCATGTCGCACTACAAGAGGGACTTTGCAGGGGCGCCTGGGTGGCTCAGTCGGTTAAGTGGCCGACTTAGGCTCAGGTCATGATCTCACGGTCCGTGAGTTCGAGCCCCGCATCGGGCTCTGTGCTGACAGCTCAGAGCCTGGAGCCTGCTTCAGATTCTGTGTCTCCCTCTCTCTGACCCTCCCCCGTTCATGCTTTGTCTCTCTCTGTCTCAAAAATAAATAAACGTTAAAAAAAATTTACAAGAGGGACTTTGCAGATGTCCTTAAGGTTCTGCGTGTAGGTGATAAAGTGACCACCAAAAGGGTTTATCGAATGGGCACAATGTAACCAGATGAAGTCTTAGACCAAGGAGTAAGTTAGAGATGAGAGGCCTGAGGGTTTCTTCCCATGCTGTGACTCTCTTTGGAGACAGGTGACTAGTGGCACATGGAAACCATGAGGAGGAAATAATTTCTGCCAGTAACCAAAGGATCTTGGAACCCGAATTCTTCCCTAGTGTTACACAGAAGAGCCCATGTGGGTTGCCCTCTGGATTTTTGATTTTTGAGCTTCTAAGCAGCGTACCCAGCCAAGCCTACAGAACTTCTGATTTATGAACTGTGAGACCATAAGTGGGTGTTATATTAGCCACTAAGTATGTGGCAATTTGTTAGGTTGGAAATACAAAATATGCATACCTCATTTTGTTATTCTTCACTTTGTTTTGCTTCAGTTGAAACTTTCTGGTAACCCCGCCTCCAGCAAATCTATCAGTACCATTGTTCTAACAGCAGTTGCTCACTTTGTGTCTCTGTCACGTTTTGGTAATTCCTGCAATAGTCCAAACTTTTCCATTAATATATTTGTGATGGTGATCTGTGATTGGTGATCTTTGAAGTTACTATTGTAATTGCTTTGGGGTGCCACAAACCACAGCCACGTAAGACGACAAACTTAATCGATAAATGTTGTGTGTGTTCTGAGTGCTCCACTGGCCAGCTATGTCCCCGTCTCTCTCTCTCTCTCCCCAGACCTCCTTATTCCCTGAGACACAACAGCATTGAGATCAGGCGACTTAATATAAATGTATTTATTCAGAGAAAGGGGGGAGGAGCAGAGAGAGAGGGAGTGGCTTCCAAGTGTAAGGAAGAGTCACATGCCTCTCAGCTTAAATCAAAAGCTAGAAATGATTAAGCTTAGTGAGAAGGCATGTCGAAGGCCAAAACAGGCTGAAAGCTGGGTCTGTCGTACCAAACAGCCAAACTGTGAATGCAAAGGAAAAGTTCTTGAAGGAAGTTAAAAGTGCTAGTCCAGTGAACACACAAATAAGAAGGCAAAAGAGCCTACGCTGATATGGAGAAATCTGTCATGGTCTGCAGAGAAGATCAAAACAGCCACAACACTCCCTTAAGCCAAAGCCTAATCCAGCGCAAGGCCCTGACTCCCTTCAATTCTGTGAAGGCCATGAGAGAGGCATGGAGGTGGCAGATGAGCAGTCTGAAGCTAGCGGAGGTGGTTCAGGAAGCTGAAGGAAAGAAGCCATCTCCGTAACATCACAAGGTGAAGCAGCAAGTGCTGATGTAGAAGCTGCAACAAGTTGTCCAGAGCTCACTAAGATCTTTTGTGAATGTGGCTACACCAAACAACAGATTTCCAGTGTAGACAAAACAACCTTCTACTGGAAGAAGATGTCATGTACGACTTTCATTGCTAGAGAGGAGAAGTCAATGCCTGGCTTCAAAGCCTCTGAGGACAGGCTGACTCCTTTTAGAGGCTAATGCAGCTTCTGACTTTAAGTGGAAACCAGTGCTCAGTGACCATTCTGAAAATTCTAGAGTCCTTAAGAATTATGCTATATCTACTCTGCCTGTGCTCTCTAAATGGAACAGCAAAGCCAGGATGACAGCACATTTGTTTACAACACAGTTACTGAATATTTTAAGCCCACTGTTGAGACCTACTGCTCAGGAAAAAAAAAAAAAAAAGATTTCTTTCAAAATGTGACTGCTTATTGACAACGCACCTGGTCACCCAAGGGCTCTGATGGGGACACACAATGAGATTAATGTTCTTTGCATGCCTGCTAACACAACATCCATTCTGCAACCCATGGATTGAGAAGCCATTTTGACTTTCCAGTCTTATTATTTAAGAAAGCAATTTTGGGGCGCCTGGGTGGCTCAGTCAGTTAAGGGGCTGACTTCAGCTCAGGTCATGATCTTGTGGTCCGTGAGTTTGAGACCTGCATTGGGCTCTGTGCTGACAGCTCAGAGCTCAGAGCCTGGAGCCTATTTCAGATTCTGTGCCTCCCTCTCTCTGACCCTCCCCTGTTCATGCTCTGTCTCTCCCTGTCTCAAAAATAAAAAAACGTTAAAAAAATTTTTTTAAAAAAGAAAGCAATTTCATAAGGCTTTGACTGCCATAGATTGTGATTCCTCTGGTGGATCTGGGCAAAGTGAACTGAAAACTTTCTGGAATGAATTCACCATTCTAGATGCCATTAAGAACATTTTTGACTCAGGTGCACCTGGGTGGCTCAGTAGGTTAAGCATCCGACTCTTGATTTTGGATAAGATCATGATCTCACAGTTCACAAGATCAAGCCACACATTGAGCTCTGTGCTTACAGCACAGAGCCTGCTTGGGATTCTCTCTCTGTCCCTTCCTGACTCTCTCTCTCTCTCTGTCAAAATAAATAAAACATTTTTTTAAAAAGAACATTTCTGATGCATGAGAAGAGCTCAAAATATCAATATGAGCAGGAGTTTGGAAGAAGTTGATTCCAACCCTCATGGATGAAGTTGAAGGGTTCAAGACTTCAGGGAGGAACCTACTGCAGATGTGGTGGGAACAGCAAGAGAACCTGAATTAGAAGTTTGGGGGCACCTGGGTGGCTGAGTCGGTTAAGCGTCTGGCTTCAGCTCAGGTCATGATCTTGTGGTTCATGAGTTTCAGCCCTGTGTCAGGGTCTGTTCTGACAGCTTGGAGCCTGGAACCTGCTTTGGATTCTGTGTCTTCCTCTCTTTCTGCCCCTCCCCTGCTTGTGTGTGTGCGTGCATGCTCTCTCTTTGTCTCTCTCTCAAAAATAAATAAACATTAAAAAAAAAGTGGAACTTGAAGATGGAACTGAATTGCTGCAATCACATGATAAAATTTTAATGGATGAAAAGTTGCTTTTTATGGATAAGCAATAAAAGTAGTTTCTTGAGTTGGGATCTACTCCTGGTGATGATGCTGTGGAAGATTGTTGAAATGACCACAAAATCTTTAGAATATTAAATAGACTTAGGAGATAAAGCAGCAGCAAGGCTTGGGTGGATGGACTCCAATTTTGAAAGTAGTTCTGCTGGGTGAAATGCTATGGAACAGCACCACGTGCTACAGAGAAATTGTTCGTGAAAAGAAGAGTCAATCCATGTGGCAAACTTCACTGTTCTCTTATTTTAAGAAATTGTCACAGCCACCCCTCTGCAATCACCACTCTGACAAGTCAGCAGCCAAATCAACATGGAGGCAAGACCCTGTCCACCAGCAAAAAGATCACAACTCAATGAAAGCTCAGATGATGGTTAGCACGTTGTAGCAATAAAGTATTTTAAAATTAAGGTATATACACTTTTGTTAGACATAATGCTATTGCATACTCAATAGACTACAGTGTCACGTAAACATTTATATGCACTAGGAAACCAAAACATTTACTTGACTTGCTTTATTGTGATACTCACTTTGTCAGGTTGTCTAGAGCAAAACCCACAATATTTCTGGTATGCCTGTACATGTAGAAATAAATGTAATTATAAAATAGTTATAGAACGAAGTAAAAGAAATCCCATGTTAATTATCCCGCATCCAGTTTTAGCTGTTTGTCTTGTATCCTCCTTTTTTTTTTTTAATATATGAAATTTATTGTCAAATTGGTTTACATGCAACACCCAGTGCTCATCCCAAAAGATGCCCTCTTCAATACCCGTCACCCACCCTCCCCTCCCTCCCACCCCCCATCAGCCCTCAGTTTGTTCTCAGTTTTTAAGAGTCTCTTATGCTTTGGCTCTCTCCCACTCTAACCTCTCTCTCTTTTTTTTTTTCCTTCCCCTCCCCCATGGGTCCCTGTTAAGTTTCTCAGGATCCACATAAGAGTGAAAACATATGGTATCTGTCTTTCTCTGTATGGCTTATTTCACTTAGCATAACACTCTCCAGTTCCATCCATGTTGCTACAAAGGGCCATATTTCATTCTTTCTCATTGCCACGTAGTACTCCATTGTATATATAAACCACAATTTCTTTATCCATTCATCAGTTGATGGACATTTAGGCTCTTTCCATCATTTGGCTATTGTTGAGAGTGCTGCTATAAACATTGGGGTACAAGTGCCCCTATGCATCAGTACTCCTGTATCCCTTGGGTAAATTCCTAGCAGTGTTACTGCTGGGTCATAGGGTAGGTCTATTTTTGGTTTTTTGAGGAACCTCCACACTGTTTTCCAGAGCAGCTGCACCAGTTTGCATTCCCACCAAGAGTGCAAGAGGGTTCCTGTTTCTCCACATCCTCTCCAGCATCTATAGTCTCCTGATTTGTTCATTTTGACCACTCTGACTGGCATGAGGTGGTATCTGAGTATGGTTTTGATTTGTGTTTCCCTAATGAGGAGTGACGTTGAGCATCTTTTCATGTGCCTGTTGGCCATCCGGATGTCTTCTTTAGAAAAGTGTCTATTCATGTTTTCTGCCCATTTCTTCACTGGGTTATTTGTTTTTTGGGTGTGGAGTTTGGTGAGCTCTTTATAGATTTTGGATACTAGGCCTTTGTCCGATATGTCATTTGCAAATATATTTTCCATTCTATTGATTGCCTTTTAGTTTTGTTGATTATTTCCTTTGCTGTGAAGAAGCTTTTTATCTTCATGAAGTCCCAATAGTTCATTTTTGCTTCTAAATTCCCTTGCCTTTGGGGATGTGTCAAGGAAGAAATTGTTGTGGCTGAGGTCAGAGAGGTCTTTTCCTGTTTTCTCTTCTAGGGTTTTGATGGTTTCCTGTCTCTCAGGTCCTTTATCCATTTTGAGTTTATTTTTGTGAATGGTGTGAGAAAGTAGTCTAGTTTCAACCTTCTGCATGTTGCTGTCCATTTCTCCCAGCACCATTTGTTAAAGAGACTGTCTTTTTTTCCATTGGATATTCTTTCCTGCTTTGTCAAAGATTAGTTGGCCATACATTTGTGGGTCTAGTTCTGGGGTTTCTCTTCTATTCCATTGGTCTATGTGTCTGTTTTTGTGCCAATTGTATCCTCCTTCTTATGGAATTTTAGACTATGCCCCAAATTGTATGAAAAATATACACACACAGCATTAACATTCTTTTTTTCTTGGTTCAATATTTCCATAAATATTATCATATTACACTTATTCAATAATTTTTCCTTCCTCAATCAGTGACCTAGGAAGGAGATATTCTTATACCAAATCCTCTGAAATGCTACATCATATTCCATGTTGATTACCAATGAACCATCTTTTTGAAACACCTCCTATTTATACATGTCCAGGGCTAAATATGTCTGTCACCTGCTGTCAGACACATTATGACAAATAGATCATTAATCATATTGATCTGTGCACATGTGGGTTATCCATATGGTTCTGAGACATGGGATTCCTTCACCATCATGAGCACACTTTCACTATTGATGGGGAATTGCTAATAGGTCCTTGCACTTGGATATAAAACATAATGTCCCACCAACTGTGACTTCACATGCCACACCATATATTTTTTATTTCCTTTTCTGTTCTGGGGCTTCCTGTACCTCTTCCCCAGCGTGGCAGGGCCTCAGAAAGAGTGGAGTCTTCCCAGGAAAAAGGGACTGGAGAGAGGAATTCTTACATTGAAATGTGGGGATCTTCTACCCTGCAGACCCAGGTGTATATCCAGAGCAATGCTGTGATTCTGGCCCCTGGGTTCCTACTGAGTCCCAGGGACTTACTCCTCACATGCTAGTGCTCCAAGTAGTCTCCACCCAAATGCCACACATTAGATCATGTGTCCAAAAGACACCCAGCACATCCCTGTTCCATACTGGCCACGAAAGCCAGTAGAGGAAGCTGGTCCCTCCAAAGACCTCAGCCTATGAACCACTTACCTAGAATGCATTTGGCCTCAAGAGCACAGGTCTGAGTCAGAGCCCAGACACTCCTAAGACCAGAATCTGTAGCACAAAACTGTTCTTTCCACCAACTCGATACCATCCCCTCCATGGGTGCTTCATTGTTCCTCCCCTATTTTAATTCTCTTCCTTCCCATGGATGTATGGGGAGATAGGTAAGATAAATCCATTATTGGTGGGTGCCCAAAGACAGAGGTGCATACCTGAATCCAGTGCTTCCTGTAAATCACCTGCCTGAAATCTAACACAAGGTCCTGGAACTGGACACCCAGAACCATCTTGCATGGTATAAATGAATAGGGCTCCCCATAGACCCTATTCTAAATTGGCCCTTCACAGATGCCTCTAGATTACCTGGTACTTCTAGCATAACTGTTGGGTCACAAACTCATGAGCTTCTGGGTGAAATCTGAAACTGGCAGTCCACAGAGGGTAGACAGACACTGAAGAAAGAGGCAGGCCACTCAGTTTGGTAGGTGGCAGCTTCAATGAGCAAAGGAACTTAAGAGGCTTGTCTTGGGTGGCCACAAGATGAGTAGATCTTCATACCCATCTGCCAGAATCTTAGAAGTTTATGGAGTGGTTTTAGCAGGATTTAGTCACGTGCACTGCACAGATGGTCTCAACAACCTCTTACTCTCAAGGCTATGTCGTTGGAACAGCTCCCACTAGGCACAGTGGGCAGAGTGTACGTTCCAAGGGAAGGAGAGGGAATGAGGAGCCTGTTGCCTAGGGCAAGCTCTTAAGTCAAGCGGTGGTCACATCTTCTTGATGACCTCTTCCACCAATAACACAAAGTTCAGCCCTAAACTCAAATTCCCTCAAATCTTTACCCAAGAATGAATGTTTCTGGCTGTCTAGGATCTGCAGGACATAACAGAAGAAGCATTTTAAAAACTTTAAAAAAATTTTTAAATGTTTTTATTTATTTTTGAGACAGAGGGAGACAGACCGTGAGCGGGGGAGGGGCAGAGAGAGAGGGAGTCACAGAATCTGAAGCAGGCTCCAGGCTCTGAGCTGTCAGCACAGAGTGAGACGTAGGGCTCGAACTCACAGACTATGAGATCATGACCTGAGCTGAAGTCCAATGCTTAACCGACTGAGCCACCCAGAAGCACCTAGTTATTTTAAATGTTTGTTTATTTTTGAGAGAGAAAAAAGAGAGAGAGAGAGAGAGCAGGGGAGGGGCAGAGAGCCAGGGACAGAGGATCTGAAGCAGGCTCTGTGCTGACAGCAGATAGCCTGATGTGGGGCTTGAACTCAATAACTGTGAGATCATGACCTGAGCTGAAGTCAGATGCTCAACCAACTGAGCCACTCAGGTGTCCCAAGTTACAGTTATTTTAAATACTTGATATGAAAAAATTAATTTAGGAAAAATAAGAAAATATAACAGGTATAATGAAGATTGGACACGAACTTGTTGAATCCATTCTTAAATATATGCACTTTTGTATTAGCCGTAAAGGCTACTTCTAAATAAGTAAAAAAAAAAAAAAAAAAAAAAAAAAAATTAGTGTATTCATTTGGGTATTTTTCCAAGAGAGATACCTCAAATTTAAGGATTCATATAAAAAAAATGAAAAATGTGTTTCATGTAAATTTAAACAACTAATGTCTGGATACACATATCAAATAAAATAGAATTTAACGTTAAAGCAGTTTGCTATTATTTTTCATTAATTTACAATTTTCCAATGTTTTGGATGCAAAACAAACATAATTTGATCTTAAATGTATACTTGTGCATTTATAAACACAACAATCATGAATACACATATGTATATACATTCAAATACAAATATACAGATGGAAATACACACAAGCATATCGTTTAGTGTGTAATATGTTGTACATATCTTTAAGTGTACCGTGAGTTTAAGATATGTTTCTCATTTCTTTGATAGAACATTATATATATATATATACACCAGGCAAAACAAATTCTTTGTTTCTGATATTTAAAACTTCAGTTCCTCCTATTAGCTTTATGATATAAATATAGCGGAAACCAGTATTAAAATAATTTGTAAAATTGTAGAAATGTCTATTTTCTTCCTTTCAATAGCCACAGGCCAAAAATTACACGTCAATAAAGTGGATTCATGGTTTACCCCTCCAAATGGCCATTCCCCCATCACTTCTTGAGTAATGGAAGACACTGCCCTAACCTTATTCTTTACCTCTGGGTCATGGGATTGCACCTTGGGAACGTATTTCTGCCAACATGCCCAACTGGCATCTTCACATCATAGAAAGAAACTACCTTATGCAGATTCCCAAATCCATAAAATTTTATCCCAAGTGGAACGCATTTTTAATAAGCAACACTTTGCACAATATTTTTAAAAAATCTGCAAAATTATATCTCATTTGTCTGACTTCAGTTTAAATGGCTACTTCCCCATGAAAATGTTTTAAATATACTCCTCTCCTTTCATAACGTCTTACTTCAAATGACTAGGGTCTCTGTGAAGATGTAATGTAAAATTCATTACTTATCCCTCAATGGCTGTACTATCTGAAATTGAATTTACCCACCAATTTCACTTACTGCTCTTCAGTTTTCAGTTTCTTGAATGACAATCTATATTGGTGCTCCTGTTTTAGGGAACTTTTCCCACAATCTTATTAGCACTCAATGTCTGGAAAATTTGTGTCAGGTTGAAAGCTGTATCCTTTTTGTTTTTTTTAAAAGTCTTACTTATTTTGAGAGAGCACATGAGTGAGGGACAGGCAGAGAGAAAGAATCCCAAGTAGGCTCCCCAATGTCAGCACACAGCACAACACAGGGCTCGATCTCACAAACCATGAGATCATGATCTGAGCTGAAACCAAGAGTTGGATGCTTAACCAACTGAGTCATCCAGATGCCCTGAAAGTTGTATTCTTAATGACTTCTTTATAATCTCCAAATTGTTTCTGGAATAATCACTTTATAGAAGCTGAACTCCTCCACAGCAAACATTAATAAATTTCAATTACATAGGACCACCTGGGTTGCTCAGTCGTTTAAGTGTCCGACTTTGGCTTAGGTCATGAACTCACAGTTCATGAGTTCAAGCCCCACATCGGGCTCTGTGCTGACAGCTCAGAGCCTGGAGCCTGCTTCGGATTCTGTGTCTCCCTCTCTCTCTCTCTGTTCCGCCCCCACTGGAGCTCTGCCTGTCTCTCTCTCTCTCTCTCAAAAATAAATAAAGATTAAAATTTCAAAAATAAATAAGTAAATAAATAAATAAATAAATAAATAAATAAATTTCAATTACATAAATATTAACATGATTATATTTCGTTTACAGTTGCCATTCACATTATTTACTTAGGAGCAGAAGGTTGGTCATTCTTGTTTGCTACTCTTGTGACTATTTCATAGCTGTGTTTCTACACTGAAGGGGATTGTGAATAAACAAATAACCATTTGAATAAACATACAGTTTACATATTTGTGACAAGTTTAAGTGATTTGTGTTCCTTTGTAAGGAAAGCAGAGGGTAGACACTCTGGGGTCATAACTCATGAGCACGCAGGGGCTGACCGTAGGGAAACATGCAGCGATTAGTGTAGAAGTGTTCCTCAGCCACAGGCTGGGGTTGTTAAACACTACCACACAAATGTGCAAGAATGACAGTGCCCACAAGGACACAGAGGTGCCCACCAGGACAAGGATGCTTTGGGTGGCTCTCGTCTCAGGGGAGGATCTGGTGGAGAGATTGTTCCTAAGAATGTATTGGACCTGCTGCTTGTGCCTGCTTGCGCAGGATGAAGGCCATGGAGCCACTGGCCCAGATTGTGAGCCCCAAACAGAAACCATCATGGGATAATCCTGATGCTACATACAGTGACTGTACTATATAGCTACTACTTATGCAATAACAGTAGCCATCATCTCTTTTCCTTGTTATGTTTGTGTTGCTCCTTTTTCTGGTCATAAAGAAAAGAACCATAATATTTAGCATCATGTTCAGGACCCAGCAGAGGATGTTGGAGGTGCCCAGGTGCTTCAGAGCTTTCACTTTAAGCCCTGCCCACCTGGAGTCCACAGGACTGATCATCATCACCTGGAAAACAGTCAAGAGGCAGATGGTTCCAATGGCCACATTCCTGCCCACTTTGTGAACATAGAAAACAAGTTTGCATTCAAAATCGCTAAGGGAATGTTCCACGTCCAAACCTACCATGTTTGGGGGATTCCTTTGGAAAAAAAATAACTAAGAGATTGGCCACAATCAGGTGCTTGAGAATCAGATCTGTGGACATTGCCCTGCATTCTCTCAAGTGAAGGAAGAGATAATGGCAAAGAAGAGAGAAATTCCCCAGAACCCCAACTATCGTCTGTAATAGAAAGATAAATCTCATTGCCAAATCCCTGTTGGCCTTTCTCCCAGTTCCCAGGGAGCAATAGTCATCTTCTGAGCCAGAGATTTCTGTGTGGGGACGTGAGGCATGATTACATGTGTCATGTCAGCTTGAATTCAATATTTTCTTCTTACTTTAGCTCCCACTTAGAAATAATTGTTTACAATTAACACATTTTAACAGGTTTTCATGTATTGACTGTTAATGTTAGGTACTTTCTACAGAGTATGATTAATACTAGAAAAGGTGTGTATGTACATCCTGGATTCTTCACAACTTCATGAGCGTGTCAGTATGAGCATTTTCAGGGACAAAATAAGGAGCGCTGAGATGGAGAAAGGTTAGTGATTTGTCAAATTCAAAGTTTTTACGGGAATGGGGACATTTGAACCTGACTGGGCTGGTATAATGGCAGTGCCTTTAAGCACAATGCTGTTCTAACAAAGCTATTTAGATGTATTCTTCAAAATACAGGTGTATATTTACATGTTTTCGTACATATAATTTTATACTTGGCATTTTTATATTTTTGTAACACATTTCCATTTATGTGTAAATTTTTATTATATAGGCTAAGACCTATTATGAATAAGGTTATAAATATCTTCATAAAATCTAGGTGCACTGATTGTAGTATAATTGTATACAGACCTGCTCCATGACAAGTTATATTGAAAGAATGCACTAGTGGCTGTGTGGATTGGCCACAGAAACACTAATTTGCTTTTATATCAGCAATGAAATGACACCTATCACAAAAATCACTTAATGCTCTATTATGCTCTGAGCTATGGAACTTAAAACACCAATATGTGAGAAAGTACTATAGAGTAGAAACTCAGTATCACTAATTTCAAGTTCCAAACCAATGTGTTTAGTAACATAGCTTAAGAAAACACATTGACGGGGCATTTGGGTGGCTCAGTTGGTTAAGCATCCGACTCTTGATTTTGGCTCAGGTCATGATCCCAGAGTTGTGAGATTGAGCCCCACATCAGGCTCTGTGCTGACAATGTGGATCCTGCTTGAGATTCTCTCTCTGCCTCCCTTCCTCTGCGCCTCCTCTACTTATACACTCTCTCTCTCAAATAAGTTAATTTAAAAAAAGAAAACACATTGGAAATAAGGCAAGCTTTGTTAAACATGTTTACCTATGACACATATATAAAATGAAATCTCTAAGATGTGAAAACTTGTACATTTTATAAATTGAAATTTCAGAGCTTGTGATTGATATGATAGTATTTTTAAAAAATTTTTAAATGTTTTTATTTTATTTTTGAGACAGAGAGAGACAGAGCATGAGCAGGGGAGGAGCAGAGAGAGAGAGGGAGACACAGAATCCAAAGCAGACTTCAGGCTCTGAGCTGTCAGCACAGAACTCAACACAGGACTCGAACTCACAGACCGTGAGATCATGACCTGAGCTGACGTCGGACGCTTAACCGACTGAGCCACCCAGGTGCCCCGATATGATAAAATTTTAAAATGGAGAATTGCTCACAAGATAGTTTTGTGTCTAATGGCCATCTGAAATCCATTTTGTAATATTGTCATTTCTTTAAGTGCTCCTCCCCTAATTCAAAGATGGAAAAATGGTCTTACTAACATCAACAGATCATGGATGTTTTCAATAGGAAAAAATTAATGTCTCTACTAATCATGTCACACACCCTGAGTTAGAGAAACATTTCTCCTCCAGCCATTGTCATTCATATGCACTGCTTCTGCAAAGGATTTGATAATTCTGTAGATTTTTTCTAGCGTTTATTAACCATGGGGGTGTTATAGGCACCTGTAGTAATCCTGACCCACACTAGTAAGGTAGCCTGACTGCAGATCTATTTTAGAACTACAGCCATGATTCACATTAAAAGTCACATTTCATTATCACTTGGATTAAACACCAACTGTCACTGTCAGGGTTATACTAAATCACATCAGGAACCATCAGGGATTGGTGAAAGTCTAGGACCCTGTCTCTCTTTACCAATTCAACTCAAGCATCAGAATTATTCCTCCTTCCTGTGTGGCTTTGGCACTGGACCAGGCTGAAACCCAGAAGCGTCATTTTGTTTCCCCGATATGATCACTTACCTAGACTCCTGATACCCCTCTTTGCTTGCAGACTCTGCCCCCTTAGACTGAAATAGAAATATTCACTGGAGTCTCTCTGGCTGCCAGGACAGGGGGGTTAACACGATGGTCACCACAGCTAGTATCATGTGAGAGAGAGGTTAAGCTGCCAGACCACTAGATACGGACTTGTGGTTCTGTGATGTCGCTTCCCTATGGAACTGCAATTTTCTCTTCACCTGTATCCACAGTGAGAGTACAGGTTTGGGGGTGACAAACTTTTTTTCCCAATTATTAATTGCTGAAAACAACAGCAGGTTTCTAGTTATCATCTCCAAAGAGACCTTTGCAAGTATTTGGAGGGCTCTTTCTTCTCCTTGATCCCTGGAGGCAGACAGGGTCTCATAGGGAGGAAGGAGGAAATACTGAAGTCTGACACGTGTGGGACTAGCCATGAAACACGTGTGTCTTTTCGCGACCAGAGCGACAAACACCGAGATCAGGGTCCTAAGGGTAGGGGAATGTAGAAAGAAAAGAGAAGCCAGTGTGGGAACAGGAGGGTCCCCTGGGCTGATGGCCCAAGTGACGACTTTATTGTTGCGGTACACAATCTTTTATATCACGACTCTTATGGGTCAGGCCATTCTAAGAATAAACAGGTTTCGCATGATCGCTGCCAACCAAAACATTTAGTTCCGTGTACATTGTGAACTTTCTAAACGGGTCACCGCAAGACCCTGTTGATAGATTGCTAGCGAAGCACAGTTCCCGTGTTTGTTCCTATTTGACCCGGGGTAGAAAGGGGTAACATTACTGCCAACACCCACAGACCACAGGCTTCAGGAATTAGATTTCTCAGCCTTGGCAAGGCTTTTGTATGCCTTTGTAAGTGGTGGAACGGGAAGGGGAACCACTGGGTTGGCTGAGTCAACAGGGAGCCGTTGCTCTACCTGGTCTTAGCCTGGCACCGGGGTCCGGCCTCCCACATTTCCCCCTATTGTTTGTAATTGCAACATGTGCATCCTGGCTTGGTATGTGGTAAAGGCAGTGAGACCCCATCTCCAGAAACAACACAGCAAGACAAGTATAACAGATATTATGGAAACAATTCCAATAAAGATCCAAAAGGAATGCTGAAGAATATTAAATGGATTAAACCCATTAAGTTGGTGCAGTATGGTTCCAGTGAGACTTCCAGGGTCAGGGAAACTGAGTGAACTACTTGCAATAGCATTTATCTCTTCTTGTAGCTATAAGAGGTCTAAGCTAGTGTTAGCGTCATGCCAAATCCCTTGCAAATGACGACGTACTTGTCCCCATGTCATATTGGTATATTCTAAAGGGATAACACAGATATGCTTATATGCATCATGACAAATTAAAGAAAGTCTGGTATGCAAAACAGTAAACTGATCACCAAGATATATCAATGCTTCTTGTAGTGCCTCCAATTGGGCTTCCAATTTACGGTCTATTCGTTCTTGAGTGGTAAACACCTTGGATACATTATGAGCCAATTCATTTACATGGGATGCTGTTTGGGCACTTTCATGTAAGGATATTACAGATACAGTTGCAGAGGCAATTACAGTCACTGCTGCTATAAGTCCAGCAATCAAGAGTCCAAGAAGCCGTCTGGTCCTGCGCAGCCGTTTACTGATTTCTAAGGCCAATTGCATCCCATAATTAGAATACCAAGGTCCTGTAACATTTGCTGGCAACATCCAATAGGGAGGTTGTAAGACCAAATAAACCTTCATTTCACTTCTAGAGGGCCCATCTACTGGTAGACAATTGGTCAAAACACAAGCAGGACACGTCAGCCGGTATAACTGATGACCATCTTCTTTCACTGGAGTAATGGTCCCATCTCCAACAATCAAATAGTAGGGAGGAGGAACACAGGCACGCAATTGTAGAGCTGGAGAAAGATAATATTCTGGAAAACTAAAGCTGTCATTAGTATCTATTTTATCAAAGGCAGCATATAACTTCCAAAGATCAGAATGAATTCTTCCTTCAGGGGATTGCAAAATGGTTTGTGGGATAACCTTGTGGTGTTCCTGTACCTCGTTAGGAGGTGGGCCCATATCTCTTAAAGGAGCCACTAAAGGTCTCCTTGTTTCCCTTTGTACTTCCAAAATAGCCATAGGTGTTTCTTGAAGGAATGAATGCCAGGCCTTTCGGGAATAATCTGTAATGGTATAGTTTATGCCTTTAGGAGTCATCCTTAATGAAGAGGACTGGGCACATTTACCCCAAGGTGAGTCCCCAGTAAGGCCTTGACCAACTGAGGGACATATAGGAAGATTCTGAGGGGGATCACGCGGTCCAAAAAACATCCATTCTCCTAATAATTCTCTCTTTTGCCAATAAGCGGCAACGGAGCGGGCCACCCATTCAGAATTATGCTCGCCATTTTGCCACATAGTATAATTAATAGATCGCCCTACTGGTTTCGTACCCAAACACCCATAAGCAAGTTTGTACGGCGTAGACTCCCTTTGCAGGCAGATGGGTACTCCTGCAGAGAGTGCCGTCCAATTTATAGAGGCCGACACAGTGGGCAAAAACCCTGCATCTTCCCCTCCCATAAAGGTGAGATTGGTGTATACTTTGGGTGTGGGGTCTCTCCATGTTACAGGTTGTACTGTAGGAGGACCTACCATGTATGCCCAATAGAGGGCAGACTCCCCGGCTGTAGTGAGGATGCACAGGCATGCCAAGAAAACATGTGTGGCTGTTACCTCTCTACCTGAGGCCATCACTACATCAGTGGCCTGGGTCACCAGGTTCTTTATCTGTCCCCAGGTGGGTGTACCCGCCTTATGACTCCGCCGTCGTCGCTTTTGGGGGGGTTCCGTCACTGTCAAATTGGCCATTTTTCGGCGCAACCGTAATATCTCTGAGGAGCCGAAGCGGGACCCAGCGCGGCACTTCCTCATCCTGTGGAAAAACACAAGCATACCCTCACCCTTTCCGAAGGACTGGGTCTGGGCCTCGCCAAATGCCTTCCAGCATATCTTTCCATCTTGCCTTCAAGAGAGGTTCTTGATTCCTTCCCCAGCGACGCTCTGTGGCAGTCATCCCTGCCTCATTGACATTTAAAAAATTTAAAACATACAACACAAGAGTGAGGTGTACACGTGGGGAATACTTTATCTTTCCCTTTAATATTTCCCCCTCTTTAAGTTTTTGCAAATATTGTTTTAAGGTCAGGTGAGCTCGCTCAACAATGGCTTGTCCTGTGGAATTATAAGCTATGCCAGTTGTATGCTCAATTTGGAGTCGGTGGCAAAATTCTGTAAAAGATTTAGAAGTATAAGCACTACCATTGTCAGTTTTTATTTTATGAGGTTTGCCCATTGTTGCAAAGGCAGAAAATAGGTGATTTTGTACATCAACAAATGCTTCTCCCGAGTGGGCTGAAGCATGTATATAGCCTGAGCAAGTATCTACAGACACATGTATATATTGCAATTTCCCAAAAGGTAAATATTGGGTGACGTCCATTTGCCACAAATCATTGGGCCGAAGACCCCGGGGATTAATGGCATAGACCAGCTGTGGGAAGAATTGCAGACAGATGCCGCATTGTTTAACAATTTGGCCGCTTCACGAGATATTTTGAATTCTCGTTGAAGGGCTGCCGCATTCTGATGAAAATTATCATGACTCCTTTTGGCTGTTTCCAAAGGAATGGTAACGGGCAGAACCTGCAATAAATGGGTTGCTGCATCGGCTATCCGATTCCCAGCAACTAGGGGACCAGGCAGATCGGTGTGAGCTCGAATGTGGGAAATATAAATTGGACTGTGCCATAAGTTAAGAAGTTTTTGTATAGCATGAAATAGATGATAAAATTCCTTATCCGCTGTCAGTATAAAGGCAGTGGGAAGCTGCAACACGGCTTTGACAACGTATTGACTGTCAGAATAGACATTTATAGATTCCGGGTAAGTTTTTAGGGCTACCTGTACAGCATAAAGCTCGGCCCTTTGGACAGATTTAGTTGTATAATTTAAAGTGATCAAATTTTTATGTTGGGGAGTGACATAATACACTGCAATTTTACCCTCTTTACTAGCATCCACAAAAATGGAGGCAGCATCTTCAATCGGCTGACAAACAATAGGATTATAGGGCAAAATATCTATAAGATTAAAACCTTGTATTAAAGAATCAGAAGGTAGATGAAATTTAATTTGGCCTGTAAAATTAGCCAAGGCAAGTTGCCATTCAATGGACTGAGCAAAAGCAGCGTCCACCAGCTTCTGTGTCAGAAAGGCACATGTAATAAATTCTGGATCGTGTCCAAAGAGCTGAACAGCTCGGGATCTTCCTCTAATGATGAGAAGACAAACCATAGATAGCAAAGGATTAATGACATGCAGAGAGTGTAAGGCTAAATGTAGCCATTCAAGTGGGCCATGAGATTGCCACAGAATTGCAAAGGGGATGACTTGAGGTTTTAATATTATTAGATACAAAGGCTGAGAAGGGTCAATTCTAGTGACTTGGGCCTGCTGAATGGCCTGTTCTATATGTCTTATAGCTTCTTTAGTTTCTTGAGTGAGACTTCGAGGGGACGCTGGAGAACTATCTCCTTTTAGAATATTAAACAAAGGCAGTAATTGTTCTGTGGTGACCCCTAATGTATTTCTAATCCAATTTATATCTCCTAACAATTTCTGAAAATCATTTAGAGTAGTCAAATGTCCGGTTCTAATTGATACTTTCTGAGGTCGAACAGTTGATTTGGAGATGAGATACCCTAGGTATTCAAAAGGGGCTTCCTTTTGAACTTTCTCAGGGGCAACAATCAAATTATATGCTTTAAGTCATCTTTGAAGAGAAATAAAAGCCTCCTGTAATAATTCCTCAGTTTCAGCAGCCAAAAGTAAGTCGTCCATATAATGGATGCAATATACATGGGGGAAGCTCTGTCTAAAAGGAGCAATTGCTCTGGCCACAAATTCTTGACATAAAGTTGGACTGTTAGCCATGCCTTGTGGTAAGACCTTCCATTGATACTGCTTAGCAAGTTCCTATAAGTTAGTGGAAGGCAGGGAGAATGCAAAATGTTCTCTGTCGCCAGGGGCCAACGGAATGGTAAAAAAAACAATCTCTTAAGTCCAAAACTAGTAATTGATATTGTAAAGGAATGACCGATGGGGAAGGGAGGCCGGGTTGCAAAGCCCCCATGGGCTTCATGACAGCATTAATTGCTCTCAAATCCTGCAGCAACCTCCATTTATTTGACTTTTTTTCTAATCACAAAGATTGGGGTGTTCCAGGGACTGGTGGAGGGAACTAAATGACCTAATTGCAGTTGTTCCTCTATGAGGTGAGCAGCAGCCTCCCTCTTAATGGTAGGTAAGGGCCATTGGTCAACCCACACTGGAGTGGAAGTCATCCACTGGAGAGGCATAGCGTGGGGAGTTTCCAATGGCCCTAAGAAAAACCCAGGCCGAAATGGTCTCTCTTAGGTTCGGGGATATATGGCTCAGGGTTCCCTTGCAACTCTTTCCCCAAGCCTTTCCCTTCAACATAGCCCATTTCCTTCATAAGGTGCATAACGAGATTAGTCTGTTTTTGAATCGGGACTGCCTTAGTCTCCAGAGTCAAATCCATTGCAGTTAATATGTCCCTGCCCCAAAGATTAAGATCTATATTCAAAACAAAAGGCTGAAAAGTTCCAGTCATACTATCAGGCAGTCTCCAATGTAAGTAATCAGAGCTTTGCAACGGAGCGGAGGCATAACCAACACCTTTAATTGGAATATTAGTCACTTGAGTAGGCCATGTGACAGGCCAATTTTTTTGAGCGATAACTGAGACATCTGCACCTGTATCCACTAGTCCCTCAAAAGGGACTCCTTGGATATGCAATGTAAGCATGGGCTTTTCTACAGAGATCACTTTAGCCCAATAAAGATCTGTGGAGCCAAACCCCTGATTTCCCCGATAAGGTTTAACAGCCTTATTATTGGAGGATATCCGGGGTATCAAGATCAATTGTGCTATGGGAGTCTTGGGCTCAAGCAGCAAAGTTCCCATAGTTAAGCTGGCCAAAATTTTTATTTCTCCAGTGTAATCTTCATCAATAACTCCAGGATAGATCATCAATCCCTTAAGAGTCCAGCTGGATCTTCCCAATAATAACCCCCAAGTGTTCCTGGGCAGAGGTCCCCATATCCCTGTGGGGATGGCTTTAGGGGGCTGCCGTCCTTTGAGGTAAATGGATTGAGCTGGAGAAAGATCTAGTCCTGCACTGGCGGGGGTACCGCGGTGTAGCTGGCTGATACCTGGGAGGTCTCCAGTGTTGGACACAATGGGTGAGAAGGCGCCTGTGGGAACATTGCCGCAATTGTTTGAGGGGCCTGCGGCTGGCCCCGCTTCCAGTTTCCCTGAAGAGGATTGCCATTACAATCAGTTTTAGAGCGGCATTCATTGACCCAGTGATACCCCCGTCTACATCTGGGACAAATAGTTGCCGGCTTATTTTTAATGTTAGGGCCACTGGGCAAAACGGGGGTAGTTGGAATTATTTTTTTACTATGACATTGGGCCTTCATATGGCCCTTTTGGCCACATTTGAAACACACTATTCCACCCAACTTCCCTGGATTAGTTTTTACGTTTTTACCCTGAAGCTGGGCATGCACCTGTAAGGGGTCCATTCCCTTTAAGGCGGCTGCCAAGGTAATGCCCTGAATATAAGATGGTCCAATCTCAGCACATAGTCTGATATAATCCTCCAAGGTACCCTGATTTTTCCAAGGACGAATGGCTGCCTGACATGCAGAATTAGCATTTTCATAAGCCAATTGTTTTACAATAATGGTACCTGCCTCCCCATCAGTAATGATACGACTGACTGCAGTCAAAAGACGCCCAACGAAATCCTGGTACTTCTCATCTGGCCCCTGCCTAATTTTAGATAATTCCTCAGTTCGGCCCCCTGTGGAGGGAAGTTTTTTCCAAGCTGTAATGGCACAGGTATTAATTTGATTATACGCGATTTCAGGGTAATCCAGTTGGAGGCCCACATCATAATATTGTCCTGTACCTGTGAGCATGTTGAAATCCACAGGTATATTAGTTCTTTTATTATACATGGCTTGTTTTTCAGCATTCTCTGCAAATTCCACTTTCCACAAAAGGTTATCACCCACACTCAAACAAGCCTGAGCAATGACCTTCCAATCTCCTGGGCATAATGCCTCCCTGCTCAAATTATCAAGCATAGACAGGGTAAAGGGAGCTATTGGACCATACTGGGCTGCAGAGGATTTCAAATCCTTCAGCAACTTAAAACTTAGGGTGGAGTACACTCTCTGTCCCCCCTGCTGAATAACAGGGTAAGCGTGAAAGGCAGAGGTGTCTTCCCCATGCTGTTGCGCTTGGTACAGAGTCCGCTGCAAAGGGGTAGCTCCCATAATGGGGTAAGGTTCAGTGGACTGTTGATTCTGAGTAATAGGGAAAGCCAGCCGAGGTAAACATCTATCTCGTGCCTGAAAGGAAGGTCGTTTTAAAGGTACCTTCTGGACCAGAGGGGCCAGGAAGGTAGGCCTCTTCTGGTCTTCCAAATAAGGCTCATCATCCCCCTGATCCCCAAAAGGGGAGTTGTCATCATTTTCTGGATCCTGTACAGATAACTGTTCTAGGAGGGGGAGAGGAGGTAAAGGTGAAGGAACCTGTGACTGTCCGGAAAGAGCATTGAAAGTAGTTTCTGGAGGGAGAGGAGCATCTGAAGTCATTAGGGGTTGGGCTACTTCCGAGCTAAGAGAAATTATTTCAATAGAATCCTGAGGATCAAGGACCTCTTTAATACAGGTCCAAGTAGACCACAAAGTCCCTGGAACTGCAGCCCCACGAATCTTCATTCGATTTTTAAGTTCCTGACCAACTCGCTGCCAGTCCTTTAAATCAACTGTACCCCCGTCTGGAAACCATGGGCAATAATCGCGC
The DNA here is from genome assembly GCF_007474595.2 of Lynx canadensis. NCBI lineage: Eukaryota > Metazoa > Chordata > Mammalia > Carnivora > Felidae > Lynx > Lynx canadensis. Next base: position 56,083,318 of record NC_044317.1, read on the forward strand.
ACCATGTCAAAAAATTCCCTAAGGGCTGACTGAGAAACCTTAATTCCCTTCTCCTTCATAAGAGCCTGCAAGGCAGTTACAAAATATCCATGTTCCGCAGACTGTTTCTGTCCCATAGTTTTACTCCTGTCGTCTGTGCTGCTGGCACAGTTCCCCTACCTGAAATTAGACGCCGCGCGGTCCGCTTTCGCTTTCCTCCTTGTTGTCTCAGGTCCCTGTTTGGGCGCCACTTGTTGCGACCGGTGCAACAAACACCGAGATCAGGGTCCTGAGGGTAGGGGAATGTAAGAAAAAAAGAGAAGCCAGTTTGGGAACAGGAGGGTCCCCTGGGCTGATGGCCCAAGTGACGACTTTATTGTTGCGGTACACAATCTTTTATATCGAGACTCTTATGGGTCAGGCCATTCTAAGAATAAACAGGTTTCGCATCATCGCTGCCAACCAAAACATTTAGTTCCGTATACATTGTGAACTTTCTAAACGGGTCACCGCAAGACCCTGTTGATAGATTGCTAGCGAAGCACAGTTCCCATGTTTGTTCCTATTTGACCCAGGGTAGAAAGGGGTAACGTTACTGCCAATACCCACAGACCACAGGCTTCAGGAATTAGATTTCTCAGCCTTGGCAAGGCTTTTGTATGCCTTTATAAGTGGTGGAACGGGAAGGGGAACCACTGGGTTGGCTGAGTCAACAGGGAGCCGTTGCTCAACCCGGTCTTAGCGTGGCACCGGGGTCCGGCCTCCCACAGTGTCTCACTGAATTCTCTGTTCCCTTGAAAAGTTTTTCTTCCCCAAATAAATTATTTCTAGTCTTCGGGCCAGATATATTGCAAAATATAGTGTACCAATATTCACCATTTCTCCCAGCCATGTAATATAGGAAATCTAAACAGAGTAATAACTGTAGAGGGGCACCTGGGAGGCTCAGTTGGTTAAGCGTCCCACCCTTGATCTCAGGGTCCTGAGTTCAAGCCCTGCATTGAGCTCCATGATGGGTGTGAAGCCTACTTATTTTAATAATAATAATAACAACAACCATAGAAACACACAAGTTCATGAGCCTTTCACCAATGAAAGCGTGCTTTCTTTCAGACAGGATTAGATAATTAAAATTTGTTTAACATTTATTTATTTTTGAAAGACAGAGAGAGATAGAGCACTACTGGGGGAGGGGCAGAGAGAGAGACACACACAGAATCCGAAGCAGGCTCCAGGCTCCAGGGTGTCAGCACAGAGCCCGACGCAGGGCTCGAACTCATGAACCGTGAGATCATGACCTGAGATGAAGCTGGATGCTTAACCAACTGAACCACCCAGGCGCCCCTGGGATCAGATAATTTAAAGAGATAGTTTTACAATCCTTTAATTAGCGTATAAGCAAATATTATTTCCTTAATCCAAGAGCATTGAATGGTTACGTTGGTCCTCAAGCTTTATTATCTTTTTAATTTTTTTAATCTTTATTTATTTTTGAGGGACAGAAAGACAGAGCATGAGTGGGAGTAGGGCAGTGAGAATAAGACACAGAATCTGACGCAGGCTCCAGGCTCTCAGCTGTCAGCACAGAGCCAGACGCAGCGCTCAAATTCATGAACCGTGAGATCATGACCTGGGCTGAAGTCAGATGCAGAACTGAGCCACCCAGGCGCCCCTCAAGCCTTATTTATTTATTTTATTTACTTATTTTTTAACGTTTAATTTATTTATTTATTTATTTATTCATTTATTTATTTATTGAGAGACAGAGCATGAACGGGGGAGGGGAGAGAGATAGGGAGACGCAGAATCTGAAGCAGGCTCCAGGCTTTGAGCTGTCAGCACAGAGCCCAAGGTGGGGCTCAGACCCACAAACCGCGAGATCATGACCTGAGCTGAACCGACTGAGCCACCCAGGCGCCCCTATTTTTTTTTAAATGTTTTTTGCTGAATGTTTAGTAATGAGCCTGATTGCTTTCATAATTGATTTTAAAAATATGAGTCCAAATTAATCCTTTTGTTTTTCCTTCAAACAAATCCACAATATGATATAGTTCCTCTATCTAAAGCCCCTACTTTCCAAGTGTGGGATTAGAATCCTGATGGTGCTCAGTTTCTCGTCTACATGTGCTTTCCAGCCTTCCACACAGATGGAAACGCACACATGTGTTCACACACAGACAAATGCAGTCGCACGCGCTCACTTACTTGAACACATATACACTCACACTTTCTGTAACAAACTCTCACTCGTCCCAAACTCACTATATATAAACACACACACTGTATATACACATATGCACAGTGTGTCATACACACTATGACACACACAAGCTCACACAGCTCACTCATATTCATAAAGTAACAGTAACACCATCAACACAGATATTCGTATCTCAGAAAGGTATTCACATGTGAAAGAATCATGATATGTTCCGACCTTCTGGAGGTACAGGAAGGGAGGCCGTGTTTTACTCTTTCCATCTCTGAACAACCTATAAAGATATTCAGAATGTGCAACATTAGAAATTGCTGTGAGCATTACTACTTCATGTCAAGGTGCATAGCAGGAAAGGTGAAATGTTGGGGGAGTGGCTGTGTGTGTGTGTGTGTGTGTGTGTGTGAAAGAGAGAGCACACACAGGTATTTTAATTTTTTTTTAATGTTTATTCATTTTTGAGAGAGAGAAAGAGACAGAGCATGAGCAGGGGAGGGGCAGAGAGAGAGACACACACAGAATCCGAAGCGGGCTCCAGGCTCCAAGCTGTCAGCACAGAGCCCCAAGTGGGGTTTGAACTCATGAACCATGAGATCATGACCGGAGCTGAAGTCAGATACTTAACTGACTGAGCCACCCAGGCGCCCCAAGCGTGCATACAAGGTAAAATGAAGACGCAGGGAAAAGGCTTACAGGTAGGGTGCAGACAGCATGGGGAGTGAAGAGAGGGAGAGCTCAGGGGTGCCGGAAAATATCATCAAAAACGTGAAATGTGATCACTGATTGCCCCATGAGCTGGCCCCCAGGCACTCAGAGGCTCCTCACCTGCTCCCCCGTCCTTGGAATGTGGGTTCCACTTGCCTTTCCCACTCCCAGAGGCTGCTCCAAGGACACAGCCTTGAGATGGTGACATGGTGTGGAGAACACCTACATGGTGTGCATGAGCCCAGTTAAGTCTTCTCTCTCTATCAACTTTAAGACTGGACAGGCAGGTATAGGGATCTGCTCACTGTGCCACTGCCCAAGACAAGCCTCCTATGTAAGTTCCCTTTACTTATTAAACTGCCACCTACCAATGTGGAGTGGCCTGCCTCTTTCTTCCTCTCTCCCTGACCTCCATGTATAGAGGCCAGTTTCTGAGAACATCTGGGAAGCTGCAGAGAAGGGTACAAACCAACCAGAGGGAGAGAGAGGAAAGAGGGGTAAAAGGAACAAGTGGGTTCAAGTAACTGAGAAGCTAAACAGAGGGATTTATTGGTACAAGGGGTAGAGTGAAAGGAAGTTAAGGGTACTAGAGAACTTGTGGACTTGGTGGATGGATGATGGAGAAGGTCACGGGGATGAAGGGGCTGCTAAGGATGGAATAATAATGGCGGAAGGTGGTTAAAGTGCAGGAGTAGGTAAAAGGTACGTTATAGTTATTGTCTGTGAGAAGTCAAATAATATGACAAATGAAGGGGTATATCCACTGGGGCCTTCAGTTCATAGGAGTAGTTGATGAAAGTAGAGATGCAGGGTGGAGGGAGAGATGGAACTTGAGGGTTGGGAGTGGGTACAGAGAGGCAAAATGGGAGCAGAGTGATGCTGGAAGCTGGGAAGGATGATGGGAATCTTGAGCTAAAGGGCCCAGGAGAAGCGGGTAGGGATTGTAGGGTAGGCACAATGCATGGAAGTCATGGGGAAAATGAGGCAATCCAATGGTTAAGGGCTGAGGAGGCCTAGGGCCACAGGGGACATGGGAAATGGTCTGAGATCATTGGAACAGGAGGGTAAATTTAGGGACAGGAAGAAGGAGGGAATGGAGGCTGGTGCATTCAAGGGGGATGGAAAGTAAAGAGCATTTGTGTGTGGTTGTTGAAACGTGGGGCTAGAACTTTTGAAGATTTTGAGGTTATAAAGTTCACAAGATGGAGATAGGGGTTAGTTGTAAACAATCTAGGAGTGTTGGAATGGTGGGGGTGTCTATGGTAGTTTTAGGGGAGGGCTGCAGTTCATGAGGGTGGAGGTCACTGAGGAAGAGCTAGGTGCAAAATGCAGGCTGTTGTAATGAAAGTCACAAGGGCAATTTGGAAGTCAACAATTCAGTGCCATTCATTATTTCCCTCATAGAGGACTGAGTCACAACTTAATCATAAATAGATTCTAATTTCAGCTCATTAGGCCAAAAAAGTGCCTATATAAAATACCTCTAAAATACTTTTTAAGATTTTATTTTTATTTTTAGGCAATCTTTACACCCAGTGTGGGGCTCAAACTCACAACCCCGAGATCAAGAGTTGCATGCTCTACTGATAGAGCCAGCCAGGTGCCCCCTACCCCCAAACCACCAATATACAGTAGATGTCTGCATGTGGGACTTGGGGTGCACAATGGCCCAGCCATCTTGTTCTTCTTTCAGAATAACAAATATATAGGATGTGAGCTAGGTGGCAGGAGGGGCTGTTAACTGGTACTGGGTGTTCAGTGAAAGAAAGAGGTGCCTGGATATCCTCCACCCAACTTGGCCTAGGTCTTGAGGTTTTGTGATGAAATAAGGCATAATGAAAACCTCTTTAATGTTTCCAAAGTATAATACATATCTTATTCACAAAGTCAGACATAGTGAGACAGATCTTAAATAAATTATTTCTCTCCAGTTTTTTTTTTTTTTAATTTTTTTTTTCAACGTTTATTTATTTTTGGGACAGAGAGAGACAGAGCATGAACGGGGGAGGAGCAGAGAGAGAGGGAGACACAGAATCGGAAACAGGCTCCAGGCTCCGAGCCATCAGCCCAGAGCCTGACGCGGGGCTCGAACTCCCGGACTGCGAGATCGTGACCTGGCTGAAGTCGGACGCTTAACCGACTGCGCCACCCAGGCGCCCCTATTTCTCTCCAGTTTTATTGAGGTCTCACAAACCAAAATGTTTATATTTTAAGTGGACAACATAATGTTTTGGTAGATGTATACACTGTGAAGTGATTAATGAAATAAAATTAATTAACAAATCAATCACCACACACAGTTACCTTGTGTGTGTGTGTGTGTGTGTGTGTGTGTGTGTAGGGAGAACACTAAAGATCTACTCTCTTAGCAAAGTTTAAATATAAATATATATTTAAATATATTGAGTTTAACTCTTTAGGGTTCCACAAATAAGGGATATCATGCAGTGCTTCTCTTTATGTATCTGCCTTATTTTACTGAGCGTAATGTTCTACAGGTTCATCCATGTTGTTTCTGGATTTAACATCAAAAGGAACAAAAGCAAAAATAAATACTTTTACTTCAAAGTAAAAAGCTCCTGCACAGCAGAGGAAACCATCAACAAAATGAAAAGGCGACCTACTGAATGGAAGAAAATATTTGCAAACTGTATATCTGATAAGAGATTAGTATTGGGGCGCCTGGGTGGCGCAGTCGGTTAAGCGTCCGACTTTAGCCAGGTCACGATCTCGCGGTCCGTGAGTTCGAGCCCCGCGTCAGGCTCTGGGCTGATGGCTCAGAGCCTGGAGCCTGTTTCCGATTCTGTGTCTCCCTCTCTCTCTGCCCCTCCCCCATTCATGCTCTGTCTCTCTCTGTCCCAAAAATAAATAAACGTTGAAAAAAAAAATTAAAAAAAAAAAAAGAGATTAGTATCAAAAAAATATAAGGAACACATATAACTCAATAGCAAAAAACAACAACTACTACAACAAACACCAACAAGAACAACAAAAAGAAACAAACAAGCAATCTGATTTAAAAAGGGACAGAGGATCTGAATAGATATTTTTCCAAAGAAGACATACAGATGAGCAACAGGTACACGAAAGGTGCTCAGGATTATAAATCATCAGGAAAATGCAAATTAAAACCACAATGAGATATCACCTCCCACCCATTAGAATGGCTATTAGTAAAAAGATGAGAAATAACAAGTGTTGATGAGGATGCACAGAAAAGGAAACCCTTGTGCACTATTGGTGGGAATGTAAACTGGTGCAGCCACTATGGAAAATGGTATGGCGGTTCCTCAAAAAATTAAAACTGAAGCTACCATATCCTTCAGTTCCACCTCTGGGTATTTATCCAAAGGAAACAAAAATACTAACTCAAGAAGATATATGCACTCCTGTGTTCACTGCAGCATTATTTACACTAGCAAAGACATGTAAACAACCTAAGGGTCCATCAATGAATGAATGGATAAAGAAGATGTAGTATATTTGTGAATATTATTTGGCCATAAAAAAGAAAGAAACCTTGCCATTTGTGACAAAATGGATGGACCTTGAGGGAATTATGCTAAGTGAAATAAGTCAGACAAAGACAAACACCATATAATCTCATTTATATCTGTAATCTAAAACAAACATACTAACTAACTAACAAACAAAACCTGAACTCATAAATCCAGAGAATAGATCAGTGATTGCCAGAGACAAGGGTGAAATGGGAGAAGGTGGTTGAAAGGTACAGACTTCCATCTATAAAATAAATAAGTCCCAAAGATATCATATAGAGCATATAAACAAAAACAAATTGAGTGAAAGTTAATCTACTAGTGTTGGATTGCCATCATATTGTCCAGGTAGAGACAGATGTATTAAATAACTACATTCTGACTAGTTTTTTTAAATGTTTATTTATTTTTGAGAGAGAGAGAGAGAGAGAGAGAGCACAAGTTGGGGAGGGGCAGAGAGAGAGAAAATGACAGAAGTTCTAAAGCAGGCTCTGACTAGTTTTTTAAAGTACACTATAATTTCTAGGTTAAAAACTAAGAAATACTGAATGTATGTCTTCCAAGATAAGAGAAGTACAATGTAGAATTATTTAAAATTAATGCAGAAGAAGTTAGAACTGGCAAACTAAGAATGGACTATAGGCATAATGAAGAACATAGTATAAATTGATAAATGCAATCTGAAATATATTTAATATGATACTGAACATAAGAGACTAATCTCATTCAAGTCAAACACATTTTACTATATACAGCTGAGTATTTTTCAAGAGATAAAGTTAAATATAAGGATTAAAATAGAAAAAAGAAAAACATACTCTATATAATTTTCCCAGTAATTACACATACTCCAAAAAAGGGGGGGACAAAATATAGAGTTATTTTAAAAAATGGATACAGGGGCACCTGGGTGGCTCAGTTGGTTGAGCATCCGACTCTAGTTTTTGGCTTAGGTCATGATCTCAGTTGTGGGATGGAGTCCCACCTCCAGCTCCACACCGAGCTTGGAGCCTGCTTAAGATTCTCTGTCTCCCTCTCCCTCCACCCCTCTCCCTCACTCACACACTCACTCTCTCTCTCTAAAATAATGTTTAAAACATGATACAGAATAAGTTAATGGAGAAAGGATAAGAAAATAGAACAGGTGTAATGAGCATATAAAAAGTTGATAAATCCAATTCTGGATATATGCACTCTTATACTAACCATAAAAGGCTAATTACAACTAATAAAGTCAAACATTTTCTTACTATATTCAATTGGTTTCATTTTCCAGAGATATAGGTAAGACATAAGGATTAAAATAGAAAAATTAAAAATGTATTCTATATAACTTCTACCAATTAAACCACTAGGATGGAGAGATCAGATAATATACAATTTACAGCTAAAACATATTATTATAATGAGTATTATATTTATTCCTCAATTTAGTTTTCCAATATTACTGACAGAAAAAATGACTTATATGAGCATATATGTGCATATATACACATATACAAACTCATACACATATATATATACACAAATATAAACATAGATATGTTGTATCTATCCATCTACATACTGCTTGTGGTTCTAATGTATGGTAAATATTTCTGTGTTTCACATGAGCTAAAAAAGTATGCATTTCTCTATTTTTTGTGGCAAAGAGGTCAATATATATCCATTAGATCAAACTACTTCTTCTGTTTTTCAAATTATGAATCATTAATATTTACATCAACTTTATAAGTACAGAGACAGCTACATTAAAATATTTCCTAAAGTTAAGGAAATGTCCATTTTCATCTTTTGACAACCTCACTCAAAAACCCCAAATAAACAAAATGGATCCATGACTTATTCTTCCAATGGCTACTCCCCCACTACTCAAATTCAATGAAAGTCCCCTAAATAAAGTTATTTCCTTACCCAAGAAAGTGCACCATGGAGACTGTTTCTTGCCAACATGCCTTCAAGGCATCTTTGCATAATAGATCAAGATCAAACCTCCACAGACCCCCAAATCTATGCATTTTTATCCCAGACAACATGTGTTTTTTTAAGAGTCAACACTCAGTTGAATATTTTTTTAAAAACCAGCAAAACTTATTTTGTGTTTTCCTTGTCCTACACCAGGTCAGTGTGGCCCTTCTATAAGAAAATGCTTAAGTCTCCCTTCTAAACATCAGACTTCCAATGATTAACACCTCTAGAAGAGTGTGACATACCAAACTCATACTTGGCCTGTGATGCCTCCATTCTCTGAAAACGAATTTACTCTTCAGCTTAACTCCGGGTTATCCATTATTCTGCAGAAGTTTTTGTTGTCTTCAGTATATTAAATGACCATGTCAAATGGTGTCCCTAGTTTAGGGAATTTGTCATAGAATCCCGTGACTAGTTAATTTTGCAGAAAATGTATTATGTCACATTGAAAGTTACATGCTCAATGACTTCATAATCTCCAGATTGTTTCAGGAACTGCTGTTTTAATAGTACATGGGTTTCAAACTCCCTCACTTCAAATATTAAGACATTTATATTATATAGTATTTATATGATAATCATATAATATTTCATTTATAATTGCATTTCACTTATTCATTTCACAGCAGAAGTCTAGTCTGTGTTGTTTATCACCCTCTTGTAATATGACGGTTTCAGGATTGTGGTTAAACCATCAAATGAATTAATGAATAAAAAAACTAATTGTTGTGGATATGCATATTACTTACACATTTATGATAAATTTAAGCAATTTTGTATTTCTTTTCTTGAGAAAGCAGAACCGGGACAATCTAGAGTCATGGCTCATGAGGATGTAGGGACTTACAGTTGGAAAACATGCAGTGATTAGTGTAGTGGTGTTCATCAGCCACCAACTGGGATTGTCAAAAATCACTGAACAATTGTGAAAGATGAAGGAGAGAATGCACAAAAATACGAAGGTGATGACGAGGATAAGGATGCTTTGGGTGGCTGTAGACTCAGGGGAGGATCTGGTGGAGAGATTGTTGCTGTGAATGTATTGGACTTGCTGTTTGTGCCTGTGCAGGATTAAGACCATGGAGCCGTTGGCCCAGATCATGAGCCCCAAACAGAAACCATCATGGAATAATACTGATGCTAAATGCAGTAACTGTGCTATGTAGTCAGGACCTCTAGAATAACAATAGTCATAACTCTTTGCCTTTGTGACATTTTGGTGGCTCCACTTGCCAGTTATATACATAGGAATGATAATACTAAACATAATGTTCAGGATCCAACAGAGGATGTTGGAGCTGCCCAGGTACTTGGAAGCTTTCACTTTTAGCCATCCCCACCTGGAATCCCTGGGACTGATGACGATCATCTGGAAGAGGCTCAAGAGGCAGACGGTGCCAATGGACACATTCCTGCACACTCTGTGAACACAGAAAACAAATTTGCATCTAATATCATTGAGGAATTCTTTTAGTCCCCAAACTGCCATCATGTGGGGGACTCCTTTAGAGAGAATGACCAAGGAGTTGGCTATAGTCAAGTGTTTGAGAATCAAATCTGTGCACCTGAACCCCCATCCCGTTAGATAAAGTAAGAGATAATGGTAAAGAAGATAAAAATTCCCCAGAAGTCCAACTATAGTTTGTAATAAGAAGATCATTACCATTACCAAATCAATGGCGGTCATTCTTCAAAATCCCAAGGAGTGAAATTCTTCTTCTGAGCCAGGTTCCTGCATGGGAACAGGAGGCGTGAGGCACATGTCATGTTGGCTGGAATTCAATGTTCTCCACTAATTTTAGTTCATACTTAGAAATATCTACTCAATGTTTCTTATTACACTTTTTTTTTTTAATTTTTTTTTCAACGTTTATTTATTTTTGGGACAGAGAGAGACAGAGCATGAACGGGCGAGGGGCAGAGAGAGAGGGAGACACAGAATCGGAAACAGGCTCCAGGCTCCGAGCCATCAGCCCAGAGCCTGACGCGGGGCTCGAACTCACGGACCGCGAGATCGTGACCTGGCTGAAGTCGGATGCTTAACCGGCTGCGCCACCCAGGCGCCCCCCTTATTACACTTTTTAAAGAGTTGAATACATCACCTTTGAAAAGCTCTCACAAAATACAAGTCACTCCAATGAGGCCATACCTATAATAAATTCTGTGTTCTTCATAACTCCATGAGACAGGCAATAGCGTTATTTCTATTGGAAAAATAGGGAGGACTTGGACAGATAAAGTTTAATGATTTCTCTAAATGTAAGCCATATTATGGGTAAAGGGTGGACTTGGCTTGGCTGGTAAAAAGACAATGCGTTAAAAGAATTTTTTAATGTTTATTTATTTTTGAGAGAGAGAGAGAGCGAGTGGGGGAGAGGCAGAGACAGAGGGAGACACAGAATCTGAAACAGGCTCCAGGCTCCAAACCATCAGCACAGACCCCGACCCGGGGCTCAAACCCATGAGCCATGAGATCATAACCTGAGACCAAGTAGGACGCTTAACCAACTGAGCCACCCAGGCCCCCAAAAACAGTGCATTTAAACACTAAACTATTCTGGGGCACCTGGGTGGCTCAGTTGGTTGAGCGTCAGACTTCAGCTGAGTTCAGGACCTCCAGGTTGAGGAGTTCCAGCTCTGCGTTGTTGGCTTCACTGTTGTCAGCACACAGCCTGCTTCTGATCCCCCACTCTCTGACCCTCCCAACCACCCCCAGGTCTCTTTTTCTCTCAAAAATCAACATTTAAGGGGCGCCTGGGTGGCGCAGTCGGTTAAGCGTCCGACTTCAGCCAGGTCACGATCTCGCGGTCCGGGAGTTCGAGCCCCGCGTCGGGCTCTGGGCTGACGGCTCGGAGCCTGGAGCCTGCTTCCGATTCTGTGTCTCCCTCTCTCTCTGCCCCTCCCCCGTTCATGCGCTGTCTCTCTCTGTCCCAAAAATAAATAAACGTTGAAAAAAAAAATTAAAAAAAAAAAATCAACATTTAAAAAAACCCACTAAACTATTCTAACATGACTACTTAGCTGTGTTCCTGAAGAATACAGATGTTTATTCATTTTCACACTTTGTCTTCTTATTTTAGATTGGTTTTACTTTGTTTTACAATTTTGTGTGACAAGTTTCCGTTTATGTGTATAGGCCGTTACAAAATACAAATATAGATTTAGATTTCATAATAAAATATTGATACATTAATTATAGTGTAATTCTGTCAGGGACTGCATTATGACAAATTATCTTTGAAGAAGATACAATTGGCTCTATTCTGGGATGGCAACAGAAACACTAATATGCTTTTATGCTGGGTGCAATATGGCACCTATCACAGGAATCATTTAACACGATGTCAGTCCCTGAACTGTGGGACATGAACCACAATATGTGATAAAATCATGTAAGGTAGAAACTAAACATTAGCATTTTCAAATCATAAACGAACCTGTTTATTAATATGTGGCTAAAGTAAAAAGTGCTAACAATAAGGCAAGATTTATGAACTATTAAAATATAGACTCATTTCAAAACAGAATCTCAAGAATGTGATGTATGTGTATTTTATAAATTGAAACTTAAAAGTTTAAAATTCATGAGATAACTTTTTTTTTATTTGAGAGTGTGTAAGCAGGGTAGGGACAGAGGGAGGAAGAGAATCTTAAGCGGGCTCCATGCTCAGCTCAGGAAGCTCAATCCCACAACCCTGGGATCATGACCTGATCTGAAATCAAGAGTCAGACACTCAAACAAACTACTGAGCCACCCAGGTGCCCTGAAATTTTAAATCAGATAGTACATCAACAGATACATTGGGCCTAAAGCCACTATCTGAAACCAATTGTTATTCTGTTACCATTTCATTTACTGCTGTTTCTCACTAAAATGAACATATCCTGGATATTCTCAATAGGAAACTATCACTGTCTCCATTAAACACTTAACACAGTCAGAGAAAGCCTTTCTACTCTTGCATTTATCATTTGGAAATACCCTTTTTGCACAAGGTTAGAGGATTCCTGTGGTTTCATCCCACTTTTTTTTTTTTTTAACAACACAGAAGTGTTACAGGCACCTCTGGCAATCCTGAGAATTTAGTCTATGATTCCTGTAACATAGTGGGAACAACAGATTGATTTTGGTAGTTCAGTCCTAAACACTAGGAACCAGGTTTCCTTATCACTTGATTAAATACCAATAGTCACTTTCAGTGAGGATTACACTAAACACATCAGGAGCCATCAGAGATTGGTAAATGTCTACAACCCCTTCTCTCTTTACTAGTTCAATTCAAGCCTCAGAGTATGCTTCCTTCCCTTGTGTCTTTGGCTCTGGACCAGGTTGAAACACAGAAGAATCTTTTTTTCCCAAGATGATCGCTTACCAGACTCCTGATACCATTCCTTGGTTGCAGACTCTACCTCTCACACCAAAATAGAAAATACTCACCTGACTTCCTCTGGCTGTCAGCATGGAGGTCAGAGTGACAGTTGCAACAGCCAGCATATGGAATAAATAGGGAGGCAGCCAGACCACTAGATAGGTGTTTGTGGTTCTGTGACATCGCCTCCCTGTGGAACTGCATTGTCTCTTCACCTGTAGCTGCAGTGAGAAAACAGCCTTGGCGAACTGAGAATATTTGTGACAAACTTTTTTTTCATCAGTTGTCAATTACCAAAAAAGCAATTACAAGTTTGTAGGTATTATCTCCAAAGAGATCATTATGGAGTTTGGAAGAAGCTCTTCCTTTTATCCCTGGAGACAGACAGGGTATCGGATGGAAGGAGCAAGAAATTCTGAGGTCTGACATGTGAGAAGCTGGCAGGGGAAGCTCGTGTGTCTCACTGGATTCTCTGCTCTCCAGAAAAGTCTCCCCCCCCAACCCCCCACCGCCAAAAGTGAGTTCTGTCTTAATCTTCAAACCACTAAGCCACACCATCATTTAATTAACGGGAGAGTAGTGGAAACAGATGACATACCTGAGAAGGACTTTGAAACTGATAGATGTCAAGGAAGCACAGATGACAATTTTCACTGGAAATCTCTGGACGAGAAACCCACAGCCCAATGGCAATTGATTTGGAAGTCTAGGTGATGTGGAAAACTTATAACAATATGTACTCTCCCCATATTCACTCTTCCCTATCACTCCCAGTAGGGATATGAATTATAAATAGAACAAAATCCATTGAAAGATAGAGGTTTATGAACTTGCTAATAAAGCATGGCTTTATAGGCAGGATCAGATGATTTGTACAAATAATTCTTACAATTCCTTCAGCTATGAGATAAGCCAATGTCACTTCCTCAATTCTAGAACACTGAATGATTACCAGTCTCATGCCCTTATTTATTTTTTTTCCTGAATTTTCATAAGGAGCCTTGTTTTCTTCTGTAATTAACAACAACAACAACAACAACAAAAAACCTATGAGTTCTAATTAGTCCATTGCTTTTTCCTACAAACATGCCCACTATGATCCTCATTCAGTATTTAATGCACCCCCAATTTCAAAGTCAGGGATTAATACCATAATGGTGGACAAGCTCTAGTACACACACGCACACACACACACACACTCTAATTTATACCCTTACACACATATGCAAACACACATGTGCATGTACACCCACACAAATACAGTCACACACCCTCACATACTTAACCACACACACACTTACATAGACTTTGCTTTATAAACTCAGACTCCTCCATGGCTCAACACATATCAATACATATTTGCATTTGTACACCCTATGACACGCAGTTGCACAAAGTCACACACCATCATCGCATGTGTATCTGTATAAGATGTTCAAAAATGGAAAATAGTTTCATCACACCACTAGATGCCCCAAAAAGGGCGTTTTTCACCTTTGTTACTCCTTCCATCCCCCCAATAACCTGTAAAGAGGGTATTTACAAAGCACAACATTTCAATTGTGCTGTGAGCACTGTCATTTCCATTCAAGGCACATAGCTGCAGAGCTGTGATATCAGGAGAGTGACCATGCATGTGTGCATGTGAGGGGATGGGAAGGGGAAGTGGGGAGAGAGGGGTAAAGTGAGAGCAAGGGAAGGGCTGTATAGGTAATGGTGCAGACAGCCCAGGACATGGAAGGAGAGGAAAGAGGTTACAAGACACAAGAAGGCTAAAGTCACAGAGTGTTGAAGGGCAGGATTTAAGAGCACAAGGGGCAAAGTGTGCCAGAAAGTTCAGGGAGCTGGAGATGCATGCTGGGTGGATGGCTTACAAATATGATGGAAATAAGTGGGTTAAAAGGGAAAAGATCATGAGAAAAAAGTGGTTATGATTCCAAACCAAAGACCCACCCAAAAGGGAGAACTACAGACCAATTTCCCTGATGAACATGGATGCAAAATCTTCCAGATACTAGCCAACCGGATCCAACAATACATTAAAAGAATTATTCAACACAACCAAGTGGGATTTATACCTCGGAAACAGGGTTGGTTCAATATCCACAAAACAATCAATGTGATACATCACATCAATAAAATAAAGGACAAGAACCACATGATCTTCTCAACAGATGCAGAGAAAGCGTTTGACAAAATACAGTATCCTTTCTTGATAAAAACCCTCAAGAAAGTAGGGATAGAAGGATCATACCTCAAGATCATAAAAGCTATATATGAAAGCCCCACCACTAATATTATCCTCAATGGGGAAAAGCTGAGAGCTTTCCCTGTAAGGTCAGGAACACGACGGGGATGTCCACTCATGCCACTGTTAATTCAACATAGTATTGGAAGTCCTAGCCTCAGCAATCAGATAACACACAGGAATAAAAGGCATCCAAATCAGCAAAGAGGAACTCGAGCTTTCACTCTTTGCAGACGACATGATACCCTATATGGAAAACCCAAAAGATGCCACCAAAAAACTGCTAGAACTGATCCTGAATTCAGCAAAGTCGCAAGATATAAAATCAAATGCACAGAAATTGGTTGCATTTGTACACACCAATAATGAAGCAACAGAAAAAGAAATCAAGGAATCAATCCCATTTGTAATTACACCAAAACCCACAAAATACCTAGGAGTAAACCTAACCAAAGAGGTAAAAAAAAATCTATACACTGAAAACTATAGAAAGCTTATGAAATAAATTAAATAAGACACAAAAATATGAAAAAATATTCCATGCTCATGGATTGGCAGAGCAAATATCACTGAATGTCAATACTACCCAAAGCAGTCTACATATTCAATGCAATCCCTATCAAAATAACACCAGCATTCTTCACAGAGCTAGAACAAACAATCCTAAAATTTGTATGGAACCACAAAAGACCCTGAATAGCCAAAGCAATCTTGAAAAAGAATACCAAAGAAGGAGGCATCACAATCCTGGACTTCAAGCTATACTACAAAGCTGTAATCATCAAGACAGTATGGTACTGGCACAAGAACAGACACTTAGATCAATGGAACAGAATAGAGAACCCAGAAATGGACCCATAAAAAAACATATGGCCAACGAATCTTTGACAAAGCAGGAAAGAATATCCAATGTAATAAAGACAGTCTCTTCAGCAAATTGTGTTGGGAAAACTGGACAGTGACATGCAGAGGAATGAACCTGGACCACTTTCTTACACAATACACAAAAAGAAACTCAAAATAGATGAAAGACCTAAACATAAGACAGGAAACCATCAAAATCTTAGAGGAGAAAGCAGGCAAAAACCTCTTTGACCTCGGTCGCAGCAACATCTTACTCAACACATCTCTGGAGGCATAAAAGCAAAAATGAACTATTGAGACCTCATCAAGATAAAAAGCTTCTGCACAGTGAAGGAAACAATTAGCAAAACTAAAAGGCAACCAATGGAGTGGGAGAAGATATTTGCAAATGACATATCAGATAAAGGGTTAGTATCCAAAATCTATAAAGAACTTATCAAACTCAACACCCAAAAGACAAATAATCCAGTGATAAAATGGGCAAAAGACATGACTAGACACTTCTCCAAGGAAGACATCCAGATGGCCAACCGACACATGAAAAAATGCTCAACATCACTCATCATCAGGGAAATACAAATCAAAACCACAATGAGACACCACCTTACACCTGTCAGTATGGCTGCCATTAACAACTCAGGCAACAACAGATGTTGGCAAGGATGCGGAGAAAGAGGATCTCTTTGGCATTGCTGGTGGGAATGCAAACTGGTGCAGCCACTCTGGAAAACAGTATGGAGGTTCCTCAAAAAATTAAACTACCATAGAACCACCCTATGGCCCAGCAATTGCACTACTAGGTATTATCCACGGGACACAGGTGTGCTGTTTTGAAGGGGCACATGCACCCCCATGATCATAGCAGCTCTATTGACAATAGCCAAAATATGGAAAGAGCCCAAATGTCCACTGACAGATGAATGGATAAAGAAGATGTAGTGTGTGTGTGTGTGTGTGTGTGTGTGTATACACACACATACAGTGGAGTATTACTTGGCAATCAAAAAGAATGAAATCTTGTCATTTGCAACAACATGGATGGAACTAGACGGTATTATGCTAAGGGAAATTAGAGAAAGAAATATCATACGACTTCACTCATACGTCGAATTTTAGATACAAAACAGATGAACATAATGGAAGGGAAGCAAAAATAATATAAAAAGAGGGAGAGGACAAAAACATAAGACACTCTTAAATACAGAGAACAAACTGAAAGTTGCTGGAGGGATTGTGGGTGAGGGGATGGGCTAAATCGGCAAGGGGCATTAAGGAAGACACTTGTTGGGATGAGCACTGGGTGTTATACATAGGGAATGAATCACTGGAATCTACTCTTGAAATCATTATTGCACTATATGCTAACTAACTTGGATGTAGGTAGGTAGGTAGATAGATAGAAAAAAGTAGTCAAAGACCAATAACGAGTAAAAGGCACCTAAGACTTAATGTCTGTGAGCAGTAGAAGAATGTGAGGGACAGTTTGTTCTCTGTGCTTAAGAGTGTGGGTTTTGTTTTTGTTTTTGTTTTTGTCTTTTTTTCTTCGTTTGTTTCTTAAATTTCAAAAATGAGTGAACTCATATGGTATTTGTCTCTGACTAACTTATTTCTCTTCACATTATACCCACTACGTCCATCAATATTGTTGCAAATGGCACAAATTCACTTTTTTTTCAAAAATTTATAATGTTTTTATTTATTTTTGAGAGAGAGAGAGTGTGTGGTGGGGGGGAAGAGCAGCAGAGAAAGAGGAAGACACAGAATCCAAAACAGGCTCCAGGCTCTGAGCTGTCAGCGCAGAGCCCGATGTGGGGCTCGAACCCATGAACCATGAGTTCATGACCTGAGCCAAAGTCGGACATTTAACTGACTGAGCCACCCAGGCGCCCCTAAACTCATTCTTTTTTATGGCTGCTTAATATTCTATTGTACATGTGTACAATATCTTCTTTATCCATTCATTTATTGATGGATACTTGGGTTGCTTCAATATCGTGGCTACTGTAAACACGGTGCAATAAATATAGAAGGTACATATATCATTTCAAATTAGTGTTTTCATTTTGGGGGGATAAATAGTAGTAGAATTACTGGATCACAGGGTAATTCTATTTGTAATTTTTTTAGAGACCTCCATACTGTTTTCCACAATAGATGCACCAATTTACAGTCCCACCAACAGTGCTTGAGGGTGCCCTTTTCCCCACATCATTGACAACACTTGTTATTTTTTATCTTTTTTATTTTAGCCACTCTGACAGTCGTGAGGCAGTATCTCATGGTTAAACTGTCTGCACAGAGGCCTCCAGAGTTGGGCCGATGTGGAGAGTTGCTCCCAGGTGAGAGGGAAAGGTATTCTCAGAGAATCTAGTGAGCCACACATGTTTTGTTGCCAGTCCCTCACATGTGTGACCTTGGTATTTCCTGCTCTCCTTCACGTGAGACCTGGTTTGAATCTAGGGTTGATGGAAAAGGAAGAGCCTCATCCAAACACTCTGGCAGTCTTTTACGAGATGCTAAGTAGGTACTTGTAATTGTTTTCAGTAAGTATGAACTGGGACAAATTTTTAAGAAATATTCTCATCTCCCCAAGGTGGCATTCCCATTGCTGCTACAAGGTGAGATGATAATTATGTTCCATGGGGAGGAGAGGCAGCAAATGACCATCACACTGAGACTAGAGTTCTGGTAACAGGAAGGAGGCAGGCGAGCGTGTCCTATTTCACTGTCAGAGGCAGAGTCTATAAGGGAAGAAGGTGTATCAGGAATCTGGGCAAATATTTAAATTGGAAAAAGAGACTCTTCTGAGTTTGAAACTGGTCCAGTTTCAAAGAAGGGAAGAGTAATTGCTGAGACATGAACTGACGTGTAAAGAGAGATGGGAGTTCAAGATTCTATACCAACCTCTGATGACTTCTTTATAATTTAGTGTAATCCACAATGACATTGGTTGTTGAAGTTTAATCCAGGTGGTAATGAAATCTGGTTTTCTGCTTATAGACTTTATGCTTGAGGACTATAGTTTTGAAATCAGTCTGTTGTTCAGTCTACCTTATAAGAATCATAGACTATCTTTTCAGGAATTGCTAGAAGTGTGCCTATAACGCTTCCATGCTTGTTATAAATAGTGGGATGAGTCTATAGACATCATCTAATTCTGTGCAGAAACAATGAGTCTGAAGGCAATTGCTAAACTAGAAAATGCTTCTCTCACTCAGGGTGTATGAAGGGTTTAGTGGAGACAGTGAATGGTTCTCTACTGAAAACACCTGTGTCTGTTGATTATGGTGAGACTGTTTCCCTCTTGTAGTTAGGGAAGCAGCATTTCATGAAAAGATAACTTCATAATGATTGGTTTCCAGGAACCTCTGTTAGGGTCAAATGTATCTTGTGACACACTCTCTGACTAAAAAGTATTCTTATGTCAATTCCAAACTCTGTTAATTATAGGTATATAATGCACAAGATCTCTCACCGATATATTCTATTTTTTATATATGCCTTATATTTAAAAATCTTTCACAAAAAGGGGGTGCCTGGGTGGTTCAGTAGGTTAAGCATCTGACTGTGGCTCAGATCATGATCTCGCAGATCATGGGTTCAAGCCCCGCATCGGTCTCTGTGCTGACAGCTCAGAGCCTGGAACCTACTTCTCTTTTTTTTTTTAACGTTTTATTTATTTTTGAGACAGAGAGAGACAGAGCATGAACAGGGGAGGGGCAGAGAGAGAGGGAGACACAGAATCTGAAACAGGCTCCAGGCTCTGAGTTGTCAGCACAGAGCCCGACATGGGGCTCGAACTCACGGACCGTGAGATCATGACCTGAGCCGAAGTCGGACGCTTAACCAACCAAGCCACCCAGGCGCTCCTGGAACCTACTCCTGATACTGTGTCTCCCTCTCTCTCTCTCTGCCCTCCCCTACTCATTTTTTCTCTCTCCCTGTCTGTGGGCATCTCAGTTTTGGGTGGGTTTTTTTTTTCATGTCTTGTGTCAGCTCTGTTCCAGGTTCTCTTGCCACAGATGGTTGCAAGATGGTGATAGTGTCTTTCTCTAGACCAAGGGATGGATGGATTTCCTGACCAGTATAACAACAATTATGCCTCCTTCTGAGACAAAAGTTGAATGGTTGTGTGTGATAAATGGCAAAAGATCTGGACTGAATTTCATCATCTGTGACAAAGATCTATTGTTTGTGTAGCATCTACCTGAGCCTCTTTGCCTCACCTTGTGGGATGTGGGGTGAGGAAGGGGCACGTGAACTGAAGTCTGTGCTTCCAATTGTACAGGGAATAATAAGCCCCTTTGTGGCCAATCCAGGAGTCTCATGCCTTCTGCTGGCAGCTATGAAACTGGAAAGCTAATTGTTTTTGGCTTGCAAATAAGTTATAAAATCTAACAGTCTTGCCAGCAGTCTTGGCAGTCTTGGTGACAAGGATGGGGTAGTGAGAGAGGCATGACTCTTTGTAAAGAAAAGGACAAGGTCCCTTTATGGGTCTGGTTAGGGAATAAGAGAAGGTTCTCTGGGACCAATAGCAAATTCTCTCACCCAGGTGTGGCACAAGGTGTGAGTAGGGCCTTCCACTGTCTTACTTGTTAAGGAGGCTGCTGTGTGAGAGGTAGGATTGAAGCAAGCAACCTGAATGTGCTTTGTTTGTTGTTCAGTCACTCCCTGGAGGAAGGAGGAAGGGTCTAGAAGTACTGTTCATTCTTCTTCTGATGCAGGGGAGGGAGGAACAAGGAGTCCCCAGAGCTAATAAAGAGGTTCGGGTGAATCAACATTATAAGTTAATGTGATTGAGCTGCACGCAGCCTGTAGCCCACTAGAAACCAAAAGGCAATGTGCCTTGCTAGCGCCTTGCTTACAGCACGGGGTCACTCTCTCCCTCTGGACCTCCTGATGTGTCTCTCAGACTATCACCTAGTCTCTCTCAGACTTCAACAGCTTGAGCAGCAAGCTGAATGTGCTTGAGGGAGGGAAGGAACTCAAACTTGTATAGCTGTGTTAGATCAGGTGTCACACCTCATCTTACTAGATGGGAGGGAAGGCTAAGTGACAAGGACTATAGGGTCAACTATGGTTGCAAATAGGCAGGAATAAAGAAACCTCTAAACCAGGCCACCCTTCAGTTTCTGGGATGTGCAAGGAGGAAGCCAGATCAGACCTTAAGGTGAAAAGCATTAAAGAATGAAAAGTAGGGGTACCCTCCCCACTGCCCTGGCCATCCCCACCCTCCATGTTAGCTTTTTCTTGCCCCTTGCATTTCCAAGCTCCTGTTCAGGGAATAACATAATCTTACTACAGCCTCTGACTCACACAGGTGTTAAATGTCCTCATCCGTGTTCACACAGGGAAAAAAAGGACCCAAACTCAACTGATAAGGTGTGGGCAAGGTCCACGGTGACAGAATGAAGCTACAATGATGATGCAGGTGCTAATTCCACATCCTCTTGCTGTGTCTACGTCAGAATCTATAATAGGGATTGAGGCAGTATGTCCTTGTACTTTCTGGTCCCGTAGTGTGAGAGGCGATTATTGCCATCTGCTAAGAAGTTGAAACCATGCCCCATAGGGCTAATGAGGTTGAAACTGGCAAAAAATTTTAAATCTTGTTTTTCAGGAAACAAGATTGTGCCTTTTCAGACCCAACTAACAAACCCACTAGCTGTCTCTACAGAAGCCTGGGCTCAAGGTCAACTGATATGGTTCCAGCCCATGAACAAGCAAGGTCCTGCATTGCTTACCTGAGATAATGAGCCCAAGACCCCATTCAGTTTGTACCAGCTCTCAGAGCATACCCATAGCCCTTCTCCTTGTCCTAAGATAACCTCCTGATGTCAGGGACTGAATTTTACCCTATTCTGATGTTAAGTCTCCACCCCAAAGTGAACACAGAATGCATATATTACATATATTTGTTCAGTGCGCACGCTCCATCTTTCCTCATGAATAGTCATACCTTTTCTGGCCCTTCTCATCAATATGTATGTAATCTCAACCCCTATGATTATATATACATTAAAAAAAAAACACCTCATTTTTTCCACCTTGGAGGAAGGGTATTTGAGGCTTGCCCTCCTGTCTCCTTGTCTGGCTGCCTTTCAAACCCTTTCCTTGCTGAAAGCCTGATGTCTCAGTGATTGGCTTTGCTGTGCATTGGGCAGATGGACTTGGGTTTGGTCTCAAAGTATTCAGGAGCTAAGCATGGAGCCTGCTGAAGATTTTCATTCTCTCTCTCTCTCTCTCTCTCTCTCTCTCTAGCTTGGTGCCTAGTTAAGCGTCCAACTCTTGGTTTTGGCTCAGGTCATGATCTCACAGTTCATGAGTTCGAGCCCTGTGTGGAGCCTGCTTGGGATTCCCTGTCTCTGTGCCCCTCCCCACCCCCCACTAAATAAATAAATAAATAAATAAATAAATAAATAATCTCCCCCCCCCCTCTGCCTCTCTCCCCTGTTCACATTGTCTCTCTCTCAAATAATTTTTAGGGACGCCTTGGTGGCTCAGTCGGTTAAGCGTCCGACTTCGGCTCAGCTTGTGAGTTCGAGCCCCATATGGGACTCTGTGCTGACAGCTCAGAGCCTGGAGCCTGCTTTGGATTCTGTGTCTCCCTCTTTCTCTGCCCCTTCCCTGCTCACGTTCTCTCTCTCTTTTTCTCTCAAAAACAAATAAACATTAAAAAATATTTAAAAATAAAATAATTTTTAAAAGTAAACAAAAACAAAGTGTTCAAAAGACACACTCCACTGTCATTTGCCCCCTGTGGGTAGGTCAGAATCTAGCATGATGTCTCTATCATCTGGTATCCAAATGCTCACCCTATGGATGGTCTTTTTGTTGGAAAGTAATAAGTCTCAGTATCAATAGCACTTAGTTGTCTGTATTATATCTCTGACACTAGGGAAGGCTGATAAAACCTGAAAATAATCAGAGTCCTGTCATCCAGTTAAAGTTTGTTGGAACTATATGGGCAGACTTATGACACTCGATTCTTCCAGTGACCAAAGAAAACTTGGTAATTTCGTCATTTGAAGCCTCTGGCAAAGGGAGACAGCCTCCATCTGAGGGCACCCCTTGGGGTCTTGGACTCAGAGCTGCCCTGTCACAACTAATAGTGATGTGGATTCTAAAAGAGGCTATTTGGTTGCTACAGAGCTCTGATTAAAACTGAAGCCTGACCCGTAGAGAATGGACCTTCCTAGCCCAATATTTTCATTTTGGGGTTGATGAACTTAGTAGATAGAGAATACCCAAGACTTTGCTTGCCAAATAGATATAGGGTGTGTGTGTGTGTACGTATTTTTGGTGTGGTTTACAATTATAATTTACTCACACAATGGGATAATTCTCTAGTAATAAAAATGAATAAAATTCATTTGTACTCAACAACATGGATGAATCCCATAAACTTAACATTGAGTGAAAGAAGCCAGACACATGGAAATACATACTATTTAGGTATGGATCCTTAAGAAGGGGTCTGAGCACCAAATTCCACCATGGGGTATGGCAGTGGCGGGGGTGTGTTTGCGTGTGTGGGGGGGGAGGGTGTTCCCAACACCAACAAGTACTTCTCTGAGACACCAGCAGGGTGTCCTACAACTCAGCTTAATTCTGACACCCAAGCTGGCATCAGATTCCACAGGTTAAGGGCTCAGTCCCACAAGACCACCCTCCTCCCTCACCCTTCAGATGCCACTTGCAAGTACAGGTTGTCAACCTGTGCTTCTGACTGACCAGCTATAGACTGGAGGTTCCAATGACCCTCACCTCCTTGGGTTCAGTTAATTTGCTAGAGCGGCTCACAGAACTCAGAAGTTTACTTACATGTATTGGTTTATTTGGATATGGTATATTTAAAAGGAAACCTGACTTGCCCAAGCAAGTTCTCAGCTATCCAGGAAAATTTTGGAGCTGTGTTCGATGGACATTTTATGCCCCCCTCCAGTGCCTGAAGCAAAGCTTGCTGGCTGTATAGGGTGCCTGGTTCACCAAGGGTCTTCTAAATATCTGTCCCTTGTTCACTGATGGGTCACAGGAGCTGATGTCCTCTGGGCTCTGTGGCTGTTTAGCTTCAGGGCCAGCCATGCAGAACTGAAAGCAGTGCAATCACTCCACTCAGGGGTCGGAACTCAGGGGTTTGGGTTGTTGCCCGTGTTTTAGTGATTTGGTCTTCCGTGTTGGAAACTATAGACTGTCTGATTAATGACACCTTCTTCGGGGCTGTGAATCAGAAATAAATCTCAGCTGTTGCCCTGTTGTCTGAGCCACTCATTTGGAAGCCCATGGTAAGGACCTATTGTCTGAGGAGACTGAACACTGTCAAGACGCTGATCAAACCCAGCTCTCTGTTGATGCATCGGCTACCATTGCATGCCAGAGTTGTGGCTGCAGGAAAAAGTTGACCCATTTGTTTCGTGGTTTGGAAGGCTCCCAGTCACTCCTGGTGGAATGACTTCACTGGACCTTTGACCCGCCTGTCCAGTTTATTGGTCATGCCTCACTACTGCTCACACATTCCTATGGATTGACTCCAGCCACACCACTGTGCCCCTTGAAACTAATCTGTATCGCCTTTTAGACTTTCCTGTCCGTTTGCACCCTTGACCATGTTATGCTTTTTATCACAAAAAACACTAAAAAATGGGCTGACCCATTTTACTTCCTTTCTTCCAGATGATCCAATGTCTTGGTTACAAGGTAATTTGGTGATTAGATGTTAGTGTCAAAAAGGGATAATCAAAAAGGGATTATCAGTTTCTCTCAGCTGCTTCCGGGAAAAGGAGGGAAGGAGCAGTGGGGATTATATGGATCTGTTTTCCAAATTTGAATTCCACACTGACCATTCCTGGGCATAATGTGGCTTTCCTTCCTTCAGTGGCCACCCCAGGCCAGATGGGTTTGTATACCTCAAAGTGGTAACCCAGCCCAAAGGGAGTTATGGGACCCAAATGTAAGTCGGGTTACATTTTATACAGAAGAATGTGTCCCTCTTATAACCTGGCTCTTTGGGATGAAATGTCTGGGTAGAAATAAGATATGATTGTGAAGAATAAAACTGTAGATCTTGAAATGGGATACATTGATTTCTGTAGGAAAAGGAAAAGCAAAAAACTGGCACCTGTTTTTACTTTTGTCTTGGTTTGTGTTTTAAGGAACATCTTAGCCCCAGGAGATACAAGGAGGGAGGGGGTTGATGATATTTTGTCTTTCCGAATCTCTGCCCCTAGAGCTTCCCTCCAGAAGCAAATAACCTCCATCCTGGTACAGCACTCTAAACCATTGCAAGTGTCTTAAATTTAATTTATAGCTGGTTCTGCCATCACACTTAAACTGAATATCTCCTGTGAGTAATCCTGGCAGAGGTGTCCATATCATCAGGAAAGAATCAGGTGAGTACAGTAAAACCTTGGTTTTTGAGCATAATTCGCTCTAGAAATAGGCTTGTAATCCAAAGCACTTGTATATGAAAACAAATTTAGGTAACATTGGCTCAGTTGTGATATGTCACATTCGGCATCGCAAGAATCACGCATTTATCAAGTTAAAATTTGTTAGAAATGTTCGCTTGTCTTGTAGAACACGTGAAGACCAAGTTACATGCAATCCAAGGTTTTACTGTACTTTCTATTTCAGTCTGAGTGATGTTCTGTATGGGAAGGAGGCTTATCAAGAATCTAGGTAATTAAGTGTTCACATGTGGAAAAGGGGTTCTCCTTGAGTAAGATGTACAAACCTAGACAATCTTACAAGGACAGGAGATATATCTTGGAAAAAAATTGTAGGTGGAGAACATAGGATTTCAGTTGCCATGATAATAATAACCCAAACCTCTTGGTTCCATGAAGGACTCTAAATATGAATATTATTTAGTGGGAAATGATAGAATGGCCACCAGGAATTTGGCAATAGAGATGATCTTCTTATCACAGACTTTAGTTGGAACCCTGGAGAATTTCTTTCTTATTTACCACTACCTTTGCTTCCTTGGATGTATGTTAAGGTCTAGAGACCTGATTCTCAAGCACCTGATTTTAGCCAACTCCTTGTTTATTGTCTCTAAATGAGTCCTTCATACACTGGAAGCTTTTGGATTAAAGCTTTTTTTTTTTTAGTAATTTTGAATGTCAACTCTCTCAGTATTCAGGGTTGCCAGAGGTGTGTCCATTGGCACCACTGGCCTATTGAGTGTCTTCCAGGCCATCACAATCAGCCCAGGAACTCAGAGCAAACAGAGCTTAAAGTGTAAGGTCCCAAGTGCGTTGGCTCTTTGGTTACCCTATTCTGGACTATACAAATGCTTGTAAGTATCATAATTCCTTATGTACGTTTCTGGCAAATGGGGCAGCAAAAAATATCCCAAAAGCAAAAGGATCTGGCATATCGTTCTGGAATGGTTGGTAAGAAAATCACAGTTATTCCATGCAGAATTGTTATCTCTCTGGATGTTGCACATTTGTGACTTTACAAACTTCTCCAGAAGCTCCATGATGTTCAACCTATACAGACACATATTCACAGGACCAACTTCTCTGCCAGGTCCTCCCCTGAGACCAGGGCCACCTGATATGTCCTTGTCTTAGTGAGCACCTTAGTATCCTATTACATCATCTCTTTCCTCTATTCAATTTATATGGTGGTTTTGGAGAATTCCAGTTGCTGGTTCCTGAACACCTCTGCTCTAATGCCTTCATGTTTCGCAACTGTTAGCCCCTTCAATAGTTGGCACACCCATTTATCCTGGTTCTGTTGTGTCTCCTTTACCTCTAGAAGTTATATAAAATCTCTCAATCTTGGAGTATCTGAGTGGCTCAGCGGGTTAAGCATCCGACTCCTGATCTCAGCTCAGGTCTTGATCTCAGGGTCATGAGTTCAGACCCTCCACATTGGGCTCCATGCTGTGAAGATGTGAAGTGTACCTTAAAAAATAAAAAGAATAAAATCCCTCAATCTTGTTTGACAGATATAATTTTATGTTTTCTCCTCACAATTATAGTCACTTATTCAGTCATCCATCTCAGAGTTTTAAGTTGCAATAAGCTATCACATAACTGTGAGAATGTGAACAGTGAGAGTCTCTGCCCATATAAGAGCTATAATTTAGTAGGAGCAGCAGGCATTGAAAGAAATACTGTGCTCAATTCTTTAAAGAACCGCATATATATATATATATATAATATATATATTATATATTTTTCCATGTTATTAATTAATGTAATAGAGAAGCTTAGAACCTACAGTATAAAGAATAATGCCCCCCCCCAAAGATCTCTGCATTCTAATTCCTGGAACCTTTGACTATGTTCCCTTACAAGCAAATGAGACTTTGCAGATGCGATTAAATTAAGGATCTTGAGATGCAGAGAATATCTTGGATTATCTGCATGGGACAAATCTCAAGGAGAGTTAGCCTCAGAGTGCTGGGATATGAGAAAGAGTTGAATAAAGAGCATCTTCGTCAGTGGGAGCATCTTCATTCACAGCATGAATATATCAATTCTTAATGCTAATAATCTGCAAACCCAATGCAATACTAATAAAGGCTCACCAACGTATGTATATGTATGTGAGGGTGATACATGTTTTGTATGCGAAAATGTTGAGTCCCCCAAACTAGAGTTAAATGCATAGTAGTTACACCTAGACAAAATTTAGTTTGAGTATGTCATTGGGTTTCCCACTGCCTTCCTAGGTTCAGGGTGGGGCAGTTTTCCAGGGGAATTCAGACCCACTGTAAGATGCCTACTGGTCATCAGAAGCCCATAGTTTTCTCCTATTCTGTTTAATAGCTTTCCATCCAGAAAAACAAGTGTCAGTAGGCTCTGGCAGTAATTCGGGTGTTGCTAGGTGTTGCTAAAGTTGTTCTTAGGAGAAAAGAGGCTACCGGCCGTGGACATGATGGCTGCCTACTTGCACTCCCCCTGTAGCACGCTCCTGTGAAAATGGTTTCCTTTTTATTAGGGAACACTTATAGGCACTTCATCCCTTAGCAGAGTGTTTGTCCAGTATGGGCCGAAACAGCATAAGAATTTCGTGTTTCAATATTATTTTATGTCCTTTATGGCCATCTCAATTAACACCTAGTAGCAAGGTAGTAACTTTATCTCAGATAGTATATGTAATGCCCAGGCATCCAAACATCCTCTGGTCCCATATCTTAGTGGCTGCCACTAGGTGGCACTCAAAGGCTTTTACCCTTAATTACAGTCTGCACTACTCTGCATTGCAGTCCCTTCCAAAATCGTTTCTTAAAGCATCACAGGGGTCCAAAGATAGACATTGAGAGACACTACTTTTGCAAATCAGACATGACTTGTCTTTGTTAGGTCCTAATTTAAATATGGCCTTCTTTGAGATAGTTTCATGGATAGGAACTAGCAATATTCCTGGATGTAGAATATGCAATCTCCAAAATCCAAATAGACCACTCAAACATAGGGCTTCTTGTTTAGTTCTAGGGGTAGGTAAGGATACTAGTTTCTTTTTAGTCACCTGTGGAACGTCACGGATGGCTTCTGCCCAGAATATTCCTAAGAATTTCACCATTTGGGCAAGTCCCTAGATCTTTGCTAGATTTAACAACCAGTCTTTTTTGGTGCCATTAATGCATTTATATCAGTTCTACCTATCTTATTTTTAAGTTTCTGATATTCTTATGCTATCATCAATATAGCATATTATTACACTCAGGACCTATATCAAATCCAAATCCTTTCTAACTAATTTGTAGAACCAAACTGGTAAATTGAACTAACTGTGGCAACAGAATAAATGTCGATGGTCCTTCTTCCTCGTTGTCAGGTCTCAGCTCCCGATGATACTTCTTAGTTCTTTCCTGAGATGTCATTGCAGTGTCCATCGCTCACAAGGCACATCTCCACCAGCTGGCACCAAGAGCTTTTGAATTTAGTCACCCTCAACTCGAGGAAAACATCTCAGCTTATAATATAATTGGCCTTATAACTACTCTCTTACCTTAAATTGTTAGAAACGTTAATTTAGAACACGCAGGAAGCAGCTCTGTTCCACAGCGATCAAAAAGCAAAGAAACAAGCACAGCCGGGGCAGAGGGACTAACAGACCCATAAACTGCCAGAGGCGGAGCAGGGCCAGTAGAGTCCAGGCTCCGCCCCCACACTGGCCCGCCCCCACCGCGCGCTTCCTTGCCCAGTCCCTACTCTCCACGTCCCGCCCTTCGCTGGACGCGGCCCCGCCCAGGCCTCGCCCAGGCCCCGCCCCCTAAACTACTTCTCCAGGCTGCCGTGCGCAGTTTCCTTCAGACCCGGAAGTGAATCGAGCTGACGGGCAGAAACTCTCCGGTGAGTGAATTTGGGATACCCAGTATCAAACCCGTGTTTCGAGGCAGCAGAGCCTGCTGTCCTCCACTCGAGGTTCTCTGGTGGCTACAACTACCGTTCTCTCCCTCCCGCTCACGGTGAGTCCCGGCGTGGCTCCGGCTCCGCTTACAGCCCCTCCGCCGCTTCACGTGCTTCACTGCCCTGTTCCTCCGTCCCTGGTCCAAGAATGGGTTGGTGGAGGGGGGGGGGGGGCTCTTTTCTGTGCGGTGTTTGGTCAGGGCCGGGTCTGTGGCTTGGAGGGGAGAGTCAGTCCAGCCCAGGTCCCACTGCAGCAGCAGAGTGCGTGGGCCCCTCAGCAGGCCAACGAGTTCTGCAGAAAAGGGGAAGAACCCGCTCCTTTGCTCGCCTCTGCGTTCACGAGCCCCTCCTCGGGCTCCTCCTGGGGCGGCAGAGCCCTGTCCCTTCCCGTGTTGAGGTTCTACCTCTGTGTGTGGTTGTGTCACCGGAAGACGGTTTGTTCATTCTAAGCATGAAACAGCCTATTTTCAGCACTCAGGGTTCACTTCTCAAGACTGATCTTATCCGAGAAAGAAGCCCCGAGGAACAGGAAAGAAAGAGGAGGTCGAAATGAGTCGTTCCCAGGTAACAGTCACATTCTTGGTTGTTTCTTCTGTGTCTCTTAACTGAAATTGGTAATTTTCTCTCGAGGGACTTGCCTCACACGTGTGCTGGAACTCCCCCAGACCTTGTACCTCTCATCGTCACTTAGATTCCATTCCTCCCGCATGGTGACCCGGAGACGTGGAATTTGTGAAGAGGCCGTGTTGGGGATCATCTAGGAGGAAGGTTTCATGCTTAGGTTTGGATCAGAAGCTTGGTGTCCGTGAGGTTGGCAAAGGGGATTGTCTTAGGGGTTGCATAGGAACGCGCCGTCAGTTCCTTGTGGACAGCTTTAAGAAGAACTGCACATTTGTGCGCCCAGTTAACCTGCAGGAACAGCTGGAAAAGAAGACTGAAGAGGGGAAACCTGTTGTCCCTGCTTTTACAAGGCGTTTGAAACCAACCAAGTGAATGGGCGTGTTTCTGGCTCGGAGATAGTAATGATTTGGATTGGAATGGAGAGTTCTGAAACATAACAATGATAAAGGGTGTTTTATTGTGTAATTTGTTTTAACAGTAAGTTCTTTAAAATCACTCAAAGCATATCCATCCCGTGAAGATCTTGTTCACCCTGGGGCTTTTGCGCAGGTGTTCGACGTAAAAATGTTTCAGCAATTCCAGTGAAGCAAAAAACTTGGTCTTTGTCGTCAGAGTGCCTGGAGGCAAATTCTGGCCCCACCAGTTGTTACTGAACACCAATTTGTTTTAAACATCACATGCTATATATCTTTATTTTCAGGTGAAACGCCAAACAGTGTTGCACATTCTGGACTAAGAAGTAAAACATCTACTTCCCTGTCACGCCCTCCATCATCACTCGCTGACTTTTGTTCTGTGCAAGATTAAGTGCAAGTCTTATAAAAATGCATTTACCAGCATTAGTTGATTTTAGTTAAAATTATTCAGTGAATGTTATACTGTGCTATTTTATTCCATACACAGATCTTGGAGTTGTTTTTGTGCCAGTATACATAGACAGCTTGTTCTTTTTAGATCCTCATTAAAGCATTCTCTAGGGGCGCCTGGGTGGCTCGGTTGGTTGGGCATCTGACTTCGGCTCAGGTCATGATCTCACGGTTCATGGGTTCGAGCCCCACGTCGGGCTCTATGCTGACAGCTCGGAGCCTGGAGCCTGCTTCGGATTCTGTGTCTCCCTCTCCCTCTGCCCCTTCCCTGCTTGCACTCTCTTTCTCTCTCTCAAAAATAAATAAACATTTAAAAAAAAAAAAAAGCATTCTCTGAATGAAGATGCATGGATCCCACATGGTTCCCAATGAACAGGCACTGTGTGCAGTGGTGAATGGCAGGAGCCACAATGTCCCTGTGTCAGCCTCAGTTTTTGTGGAAATGCTTCTGTTTATTGCCGATCGTGATGTTTACTAGAATTTTCTTGCTTAATGACACTTCTGATTTTTTATTCAGCATGACTTAATTATCCAATAATATCTTCAAAGATCTAATGCTTTCGAAACATTTTTCTATCTTAATCTATTAAATTGATGTAGAACATTAATGCATTTTATAATCAATCATTATTTTATTATTGGATATACTATGCTTGGCTTATATTTAAATGGACAAAATTTTGATATTTACATATATATGTATTTTAGTGGAAAAGGTAGTTTTCTATTTTTTTATGACTAGGTTAATACAAGAATAATGTTAACAACAACTTCATTAAAATTAAGTACAATTTCTGAATGTTATTTTACCCAAAATACTGAAATACAGATGAGCAAAAAAAAATGATAGATTAAAAAAATTCATCCCCCAAATCTGTCTGAGACAACTGCTTTTTTTTTTTTTTTTTAATTTTTTTTTTCAACGTTTATTTATTTTTGGGACAGAGAGAGACAGAGCATGAACGGGGGAGGAGCAGAGAGAGAAGGAGACACAGAATCGGAAACAGGCTCCAGGCTCTGAGCCATCAGCCCAGAGCCCGACGCGGGGCTCGAACTCACGGACCGCGAGATCGTGACCTGGCTGAAGTCGGACGCTTAACCGACTGCGCCACCCAGGCGCCCCTGAGACAACTGCTTTTAATGAAAGTGTGTTTAAGTGTGTGTGCATGTATGCAAGCAGAAACCTATGATGTGAGGGGCGCCTGGGTGGTTCAGTCGGTTAAGCATCCGACTTCGGCTCAGGTCATGATCCTCATGGTTCATGAGTTTGAGCCTCATGTTGGGCTCTGTGCTGATAGCTTAGAGCCTGGAGCCTGCTTCAGAATCTGTGTCTCCCTCTCGCTCTCCCCCTTCCCTGCTCTAACTCTGTCTCTCTCTCTCTCTCTCTTTCTCAAAAATAAACGTTAAAAAACATTAAAAAAAAAAAGTGTGTATTAAAGACACATTGTTTCATAAATAATTTTTTTTAAATGTTTATTTTTGAGAGAGAGAGAGAGCATGAACAGGGAGGGGTGAAGAGAGGGAATCCCAAGCAGGCTTTGAGTTGCCAATGCAGAGCCTGACATGGGGCTTGAACCCATGAAACTGAGATCATGACCTGAGCCGAGCTCAAGAGTCAGATGCTTAACTGACTGAGCCAGTCAGGAGCCCCCATAAATAACTTTTATATTTATTTTAACCTTTGAAAATTGTTCTTACATACTTTTCATGGCCTTAAGTTTTTTTCTGCACTAACTCATTAGTAAATTAATAGTGGTAAGAATAGTAATGTACTATGTGTGTGCATATATAACGACATTATATGCAGGTCCATGTTTTCAGCTTTGAATTCTTCATGCTTTCTCACTTAGAAAACCTGCTAGCAATATACTTTTTAAAAAATGTTTATTTTGGGGGCGCCTGGGTGGCTCAGTCAGTTGAGCGGCCGACTTCGGCTCAGGTCATGATCTCACGGTCCGTGAGTTCGAGCCCTGCATCGGGCTCTGTGCTGACAGCTCAGAGCCTGGAGCCTGTTTCAGATTCTGTGTCTCCCTCTCTCTGACCCTCCCCTGTTCATGCTCTGTCTCTCCCTGTCTCAAAAATAAATAAAAACGTTAAAAAAATTTTTTTTAAATGTTTATTTTTGAGAGAGAGAGAGAGAGAGTATGTGGGCAGGGGAGGGGCAGAGAGAGAGAGACAGAGCATCTGAAGCAGGCTCTGCACTGTCAGCACAGAGCCCAATGTGGGGCTCCAACCCATGAACTGTGAGATCATGACCTGAGCTGAAGTTGGACGCTTAATGGACTGAGCCACCCAGGCACCCCTCAGTGTAATTTTAATGCTGCTTCTGTTACTTAACTGTGGACTCTAGGTTCAAGTCTAAATTCCGAACACCTGGTTTTGGTTCCAGCTCTGCCATTTCTTAGCTATTTGACCCAAGGCAAATTTCTTAGAGTCTCTGTGACAGTTGCCTCCTCTATAAGGCAGGAACAGATATTTCTCTAATGTTAATTACCCAAATTAAGGGGTGCCTGGGTGGCTCAGTTAGTTAAACGTCTGACTTTGGCTCAAGTCCTAATCTCATGGTTTGTGAGTTCAAGACGCGGATCAGGCTTTGTGCTGACAGCTCGGAGCCTGGAGCCTGCTTCGGATTCTGTGTCTCTCTCTCTCTCTCTCTGCCCTTCCCCAGCTCATACTCTGTCTCTCAGAAATAAATAAACATTAAAAAAAAATTTTAGGGGCGCCTGGGTGGCTCAGTCGGTTAAGCGTCGACTTCAGCTCAGGTCATGATCTCACGGTCCGGGAGTTCGAGCCCCGCGTCGGGCTCTGGGCTGATGGCTCGGAGCCTGGAGCCTGTTTCCGATTCTGTGTCTCCCTCTCTCTCTGCCCCTCCCCCGTTCATGCTCTGTCTCTCTCTGTCCCAAAAATAAATAAAAACGTTGAAAAAAAAAATTAAAAAAAAAACAATTTTAATGTTATTACCCAAAATAATACCCATTTGAATAATATGTAGCACGTTATAAATGTTCAAAAACTTTTTGTCTCTGTTCTTATAATCCTCACATTCTTAGATCTCAGACTTTCTTAAACGTCTCTGAATTTTGTAGTCTCTAAAGACACTACTCATAGCGTAGCTCATCAGAGAAATCATTAATGTGTAAAATATACTATCTAACACTTCTGTGTAGTCCACCTTGTGATGAACTTTTTAATTTATGTATTTTGTTCACAAAATTGCAGAATGCACAGTGACTTTGTGGATGTATGTCCTCTCTTTGAGAAGTATAATAACACAAAATTAGGGCTATATGACTGGCTCAAAAATATCTTCTACTGATTTGTCAAAAAACTCACTACCACCAAATCAATCCTTACATCTTTCTCTTATAATTTGCATGAACATAATAACTCTCCTCATGGTCTCTTAGTCAAATGTGTTTCTCGTTACAGGTGCTGTTGACCTTCAGGGATGTGACCATAGATTTCTCTCAGGAGGAGTGGGAGTGCCTGGACCCTGCTCAGAGGGCCTTGTACCGGGAAGTGATGCTGGAGAACTACAGGAACCTGGTCTCCCTGGGTGTGGATAAAGTGCGTCCAGATGTTGGGATCTGCCCTAGTGAGTTTCTTGGGATCCTCTGCCCTGCCTGACTGTGATCAAAGCTGTTTTGACTCTGAAATGAAAGCTTTATGAAGTGGCATCTGGACTTTCATCTCCTCCTTTCTTCAGATTATCTGCCCACTCCTCCCTAGATTAGTATTGCTTCCACTACCTGAGTAATCACCAAACCGTACAGCAAAATTTTAAAATACCGGATTCCCTGGTTTTACTCCCATGCTTTTGATCCAGTAATTCTCAGAAGAGAGCTAGATGGCTATATATGTAAAATGTTCCTTAAGCAGAAGAAGGCAGTCAGTGGATGAAATTAGTGTAGACCCATCTGTAACATCTTCCGTCTTCAGATGAACTAAGGGCTGGGATTATATTCTGGAAAAGCCCCAGCACATAACTTTCATTTCTTATAAGCAGGAATCTCTCTGACCTGAATGTTATCTCTGTTTTGGAGCCAGGGACAGAGCCCAGGGGTCTGGAGGGCAAGATGAAAATAGTGAGAAAACCAAGTTGGTTTTCCACATCTGTGTCAAAGCCGTGAACGCTGGTAACAGCTGAGACAGTCAGAGATGAAGCTGCTTCGTCAAATATTGTCTGAGAAACCCTCCCCAACAAGGAGAGGTCTGGGAAAAGAAAAGCACTTGTGAACACGCAAAGGAAATCTCCCCCATTACTCTGTCGTACAGTTGGAGTATCCTCCAACCCTCTGACGGTGTCCCAGCTGATGCAGAGACAGAGGCAGAGTCTTTATCATGACCTACAACACTCTATTATCTGGTTGCTGTGACCTTTTTGGGCCCCAGGCTTTGAGAGGGATGAGGAGGGCTGTGTCACGGGGACCCTCGTTCCCCTGGTCTCTCCTCCCGTACTTGATTCCATCTGATTCCAACCGATCCATCAGTTCCTCTGTAGTCCTGGCCCCAGGACCTGTCCAGGGTTCGTCCTCAGTTCCTGTGTTTGGGAGAACTGTTTACGAGATAGGAAAACACTGAGTGCTCCTCCATTGCATTTGGGCCCCAAGGCTTCGTGGGACTGCCTCAAGGCCTCATAGCCATTTTGTCAGACCTGCTGTTGCCACACATCAAGAGTATAATCAGGCAGTTGGGTGGCTCTTCTGAGATTGTTGGTCATCAGTACCGTAAAGACAGTGGACAGAGAGATCGTCTCTTTGAAACCCAGTCCTACGTGGGGAGCGTGCCTTAGTCTTCTCAAAGACCCTATAAAATCTAACTCCTCTACTTCTGTTATCTTGCCTTGTTGTCCTTCCAGCGCTCTGCCTAGGCTAGGGATGCAGATGAAACTTGGCTCTTCAAGATTTCGTATTTTCCTAAGTACAATTTTCCTAAGTGCAATTTTGCCCGTGAAACTTGTTTTCCTAGGGTCTGAAATAGCTTCTTTATCTGCTCTGATAACCCACTTTTAGATGATGGGCAACCTCTGGTGGACTTACCTATGGAGGGGGCTTATCGGGTAACAAAATTTTTGAAGAACGCTTTGATTAATGTATTACAGTGCTGTCCTGCTACTTACGGGAAGTGCCCATTTACGCCACTGAGTGGAGTGGTCAGCAAGTCCTAGGGATGCTGACATAGAAAGTGTCAGGATAGCCCGACTGATCGGTGATAATAGTTATCTTTCTGCTTTGGTGGGGTGTCACCCTGTCTCTCAAGGGCAGTGTGGCGATATTGATCAAATATCTAATGATCATTCCCTTTGAGCCAGTAATCAAAGGTGTACGAACTTATCCAAAGGAAAATGTCACAACTGTGTGTCTGTGAGGCTTTGGCCAAACTGTGGTTCATGTCACATTTTTCCCCTGGCATGCACCATTGTTTACTCTCCTTCAAACAAATAATGATTTTTTTTTTTAAGTTAATTTATTTTGAGAGAGAGGGAGCATGAGCAGGGGAGGGGCTGAGAGAGAGAGAATCCCAAGCAGCTTCTGCAGAGTAAACGCAGAGCCCGACGTGGGGCTTGAACTCATGAAACTATGAGATCATGACCTGAGCCATAATCAAGAGTCAGACGCTTAACTGACTGAGCCACCCAGGCGTCCCTGATTGTGATCCATCTTGAGGGAACTTCTGAAGTTAAATGATGCCTCCATTTTTTTTTTTTAATTCTAGTGTAGTTAACATAGTGTTGTATTAGTTTTAGGTATACAATATTATGCCTCCATTTAACTTCTAATTTGTTATGTTTAAACCACAGCAGTTTTCATTATCTACATTTCCATGTACATATTAAAAATGAACTTTAGGGGCGCCTGGGTGGCTCAGTCGGTTGAACGTTTGACTTTGGCCCAGGTCATGATCTCGCGGTTCATGAGTTCCAGCCCCTTGTTGGGCTTTATGGTAACAGCTCAGAGCCTGGAGCCTGCTTCAGATTCTGTCTCCCTCTCTCTCTGCCTCCTCACCCGCCTGTACTCTGTCTCTTTCTCTCAATAATAAATAAACATTTTTAAAAAATGAACTTCAAAAATTTAATCATTGATTATATGTTTTTGATGACACTCAGAATTCTGTTTTATATCTGTGATTTGTGGGCTGCTGGATCAAGTAATAAATATTTTTAAATGTGTTTTATAAGATTTGCTTCTTGGGGCGCCTGGGTGGCGCAGTCGGTTAAGCGTCTGACTTCAGCCAGGTCACGATCTCGCGGTCCGTGAGTTCGAGCCCCGCGTCGGGCTCTGGGCTGATGGCTCAGAGCCTGGAGCCTGTTTCCGATTCTGTGTCTCCCTCTCTCTCTGCCCCTCCCCCGTTCGTGCTCTGTCTCTCTCTGTCCCAAAAATAAATAAATGTTGAAAAAAAAATTTTTTTTTTTAAATAAAAAAAAAAAAATTTGCTTCTTGAATGTTGAGAGTTATGGCTCAGCAGCAGTTTCCCCAAAATCTATTCAAACTCCTAATTTTGTGAAAAATTTATCTTAGTCCCTTTATTTCTCTTTCACCTGATTTACCTGTTATTAAAGTACCCTTTTCTCAAATTGATGGGATTTCTAAAGTGGGACTATTGGATATCTTGAGAAAATATTTTTTTATTAAGTTACTGTGTTCATCCCAGAAACCATTAAATTGATTTGCCACAATTTGTTATATAGGATACCTTGCTTTTTTTTTTTTTTTTTAATAGTATATTTAAGTTTTCTAAATACAACTTCTTGGAGGCACCTGGGTGGCTCAGTTGGTTAAGCATCAGACTCTTGATTTTGGCTCAGGTCATGATTGATTTAACAGTCATGAGATTGAGCCCCACATCGGGCTTCACACCAGGCATTGAGCCTGCTTGGGATTCTCTCTCTCCCTCTCTCTGCCCCTACCCCACTCGTGTTCTTGCTCTCTCAAAATAAATAAATACATGCATACATACAACTTCTTGGATTTTATTTGAATTTTACTGACTCTTTCTATTTTGGTACAAATGCTTTATTTTTTAAATTTTTTTAGTGTTTATTTATTTTTGAGAGAGAGAGAGAGAGGAAGGACAGAGAGGGAGGGAGACACAGAATCTGAAGCAGGCCCCAGGCTCTGAGCTGTCAGCACAGAGCCTGATGTGGGGCTCAAACCCATGAACAGTGAGATCATGATCTGAGCTAAAGTCAGTCACCTAACCAACTGAGCCACCCAGTCACCCCCAAATGCTTTATTCTGATAATTAATTTCCCTCTCTAGATTTATCATGTACATCTTGGTATACTTAACTAATGTTTGAATGTCTCATTTTATCTTATTGGGAATTTAGCCAACCTCTTCCACTCCATGTACATCCTCACCACTATTGCTTCTATAACTCCTGGAATTTTCCACCAAATTTTTCACGTTCTGGAAACTACATCCTTTGCTTAATACCTGAAGGCTGTTTTGATCTTCATCTTTTAAACTGCATTCCACAAAAAGTTCACCTGGTCCTCGTTGACTCTCACCTGTCAGTACTCTGCAGTTCCCTGGCTACAGTCAACTGCTTACATTGCTAACCACCTCTCTGCACATCTGCCCCCTGCGTGGCAGTGCCACAAGTTGTTTCTGTAGAGTCACCTGGTACTAACATTGCCCTTCGGTAGAATCCATTCCGCACTGTGAGTCATTATTTTCCCCTTGAGGTTGCCTAGGCTGTGATAATTGTTAATGAAATCAGAATTTATTAATTTTGGCTAGGTACACATAATTTCCACTGATTCATAATAACTATATATCCACCAATACCTATAGCAAGAACATCCTTTACCTCATGTCTCTTTATGCCAGCAGTGGTGTAAAGAGATCCAAATATATGATTTCAGATAACTAGAGGAGAGTGCAAAAGAAGCACTCTTATTTTTATATAACAAACAAGGATACTTAGCCTCAAAAAGGCTAACATGCCAAAATTGGTAAATTTCTATTTATAAAATATGTAAATAATTTGGTTGGTATATATATATATATTTTCAATTTTTATTAAAAAAATTTTTTTTTAAACGTTTATTTATTTTTGAGACAGAGACAGAGCATGAACGGGGGAGGGTCAGAGAGAGAGGGGAGACACAGAATTGGAAATAGGCTCCAGGCTCCGAGATGTCAGCACAGAGCCCGACACGGGGCTCGAACTCACAGACCATGAGATCATGACCTGAGCTGAAGTCGGACGCTTAACTGAACGAGCCACCCAGGCTCCCCTTATTTTTATTTTTTTAGCTTAATCTAACCACATCCCCCCAAGTTCAGAACTTGACAAAAATCTGCTGCTAAATTTGTTTCCTCCTAACAAACCCTTTGTCTTCCCTACCAGGGATTCATCATCTTGCCATGTGTCACCCTCCATTGCTGAATTCTTGACAGACTTTCTTTGCATCTGCATGTGTACCTGGAATGAATTCATCCATTCTCTCCTTGATGGCCATGTCCAGAATTTAGCTTTTATTTTTTTTAATGTTTATTTATTTGGAGAGAGAGAGCTCACACACACAGTGGGGAGGGGCAGAGAACCTCTCTCTCTGGGAGAAAGAATCCCAAGCAGGCTCCATGCTGTCAATACAGAGCCCCACATAGGGCTCATTCCCATGAACCATGAGATCATGACTTGAGCCTAAACCAAGAGTCAGATGCTCAACTGACTGAGCCACCCAGGCACCGTAAGAATTTTGCTTTTGATACCTGTTGAGAACATTTTTTGTACATGTCTGATTGTAATATGTATGTAGGATTCTTTTGAGTATATGCTTATAAACAGAAAGCCAAGGATATTCAATTTGATAAATTTTAAGGCAAATGTTGGAAGGTAAACCTATATTCCTCCCACTGTATCATACCGACTGCCTTTCTAATCTCTTCATTCTTCCCTGCCCCACCCCTGCCACACCCATAGTGCATTTCCTGAAGAATGGGTCAATATTGTGCCACTTGATAAATCACTTCATGTCTTTTTGTAAGATAAAGATTTGTACTGTCCCAGCACAATTGTATTCTCATAAATTTGCAAGCATAGGCTCTGTTCTTCTACCTTTTCTCAGATTGTTCATTGATCTGGATGGAGCACACTGTTCCTTTATTGGCGTATTATTGTTGAGCCCCTGGACACCCAAGTCTCCTCAGAGAACCCTATCCTTACCCCTTCTCCCACATTGTATAAAGATCTATACTCTTCCAGAGGACATCTTGCTCAGGATAGCACCACTCCTGGTCACTCTCTAAATCAACACTTTCAGGGAGTGATGATTCAGATGCCGTTATCCAGGAGGGAGGAGTCAGTAACAATATTAGTGACACAACTCAATTCCCGTAGTTTTCCTGAAGCATTTCTCTGCAGGTTGATGGGATTTATTATGCCCTTTTGCTTACTTCCTGGGGTGGGCAGCAGTGTCTAGTGCTCAAGGACCTGTGCTCTGAGCTTGCAGGCCCAGGTTCAAGTTTTGGCTTTCACATTTACTTTCTGGGTGAATTAGTATTAGATACATAAACACCATGGGCCCATTGTTTTTACCTGAAGTAATGTGATGATTTACCTCAAGAATATTAAATATGTTAATGCTGTGAGAACATTTTGATTTTTGTATAGCATATAGCAAGGACTGAAAATTTACTTTTGTTTTTCTAATATTTTTTAATCCCTCTTACGTGATTGACCTTTGCCTGCAGTGTATTGTGTTTGTATTCATTTTGTAATTTGTCTCATCTCAATGTTGTCTCTGCCTTAGTAAATTTTCGAGGCACATACTCTAGTACATGTAATTTAAAAAAAAAAATTTTTTGTTTTACATTTATTTGTTTTTGAGAGAGAGAGTGAGACAGAGCATAAGCGGAGGAGGGGCAGAGAGAAAAGGAGACAACAGAATCTGAAGCAGCCTCCAGGCTCCGAGCAAGCGTTCCGCACAGAGCCCAACGCGGGGCTCGAACCCATGAACCATGAGATCATGACCTGAGCCGAAGTTGGTCACTTAACCAACTGAGCCACCCAGGCGCCCCTCTAGTACATGTATTTCGTAATTGCAGAATTGCATAATTAAGTGTTGTTTCATAGTTAGGAAATAGCTCTATTGGTTGTTAGTTAGTTAACTGCAAGTATGAAATCATAATTCTGATTTCTGATCGCCTTCCCAAATTCTTTATCTTAAAATATGTATATACCTGAACCAGATATTTAAAACATCAGTGGTTCTTAACATATGTTTCAATTCTCATATGGTGGGGGTATAGCTCAGTGGTAGAACATTTGACTGCAATGCTCATAGTACGTACTCCTTCTGAAATAGGAGCCTTTTTCTTTGTTCTGACGGAAGAAGTTTTTAGAATGCCACAGATTGAAATGGTTTGTAATTGTGTTTGCTTATTATTTATCTTCTAGATTTACTGTGGGTTTCTAAAAATGTTAGATTCATTTTATTATGATTTACAGATAATGGTTTTCAGTATCCATTATGTATTATGACTGTCATGCACCAGTGGTTAATGTCTGCATGAATATAGATAGTTTTATTATAGAAATTCAGAACAGTATTTGTTATTCTTACAATGGTGTTTTATCAAGTTTGCCTCATTTTCTCAGAGCTGTTTTTATTTTGTAATTGTGAATTGCGATTTATTTATTAGAGAAGTTTGTTAAGATATTATTTATCATTGGGGTGCCTGGGTGGCTCAGTCGGTTAAGTGTCCAACTTTGGCTCAGGTCATGATTTTGTGGTTTGTGAGTTCGAGCCCAGCGTCAGGCTCTGTGCTAACAGCTCAGAGCCTGGAGCCTGCTTTGGATTCTGTGTCTCCCTCTCTGTCTGCCCCTCACCTGCTCGTGTTCTGTCTGTCTCTCAAAAATAAACATACATTAAAAAAAAATTAAGATATTATTTATCATTATAATATCAATGCTCTGTTTTAGCCTTTATTGTTGTACCTAAATAGTTAGGTACCTTTACAGTGTATGTGCATTAATATAATATTGCTTTTCTTCAAATATGAGACACCCAAATATCTACTGCCAAATGGTGAGTACTTTGGGGTGGCAACAGAAAGATACTACTTGTTTCAGGGCCTATGTAAATACTCTGAGTGGTTTGATCATAGGGTGTTGGAAGTAGGCTTTCCTGAAAATAATTTTATCTATGTGTAAACACCCTTTCTTAATTGAGGAATCCAATTCCCTTTGTATTCCTAAATATTTGCATACGTTGGTTGAGAAGTTTTAGAACTATCTAAGAATAACTTTTGGCATAATGTTATGTTTTCAAGGTAAAATATTCATTTTACAACTCTAGTTAATAGCAAACCTATGGTTCTTTATATCTTTCAGATATTTCTGTTAGAAGTGTGATTAAGGAATTATCAACAAAAGAGGATATTAACAAAGAAGAACTGTTCCAAACACTGATGTTGGAAAGACACAAAAGAAATGACATCAAGGGCTTGGGTTTCAGAGAGGTCCAGCAAAATACACATGAGTTTGAGAGTCACTATGGATATAATGAAACAAATTACAAAGGAGTAACTGCAGCCCATAACCACAGTTTCACTGGTAGAAGAGATCAACAGCATAACATCTCCTGGAATGTTTTCCCTCTAAAACAGGATGTTTCTGTAAGGAAAAGTACTTCTCAATCTTACAAATGCGAGAAGTCATATAAAAGTTATTTGTTAAAACTAGAAAATAACATAACTTGTGCAGGAAACAAGTATATAAAATGTTTTGAAAATGGGATTGGATTAAGGTTTCAGTCACATCTGACTGACCTTCAGAAGTTTCAAACTGAAGAGAAAATTCATGCATCTTATCAAGTTGAGAGGTTGATCAACAGTAGTTCTGCTTCGCCACTTCAAAGAATTCCTTCTAATATCAACATTAGCATTTGTAGTAAATCCAGGAAATTTCTTATTCATCCTCCATTACTTACACATCAAAAACCACATAATAATGAAGAGCCTTACAAATGTAATGATTGTGGGAAGGCTTTTAGAGGAAGCTCAAACCTCACCAATCATCAAAGAATTCATTCTGGGCAGAAACCTTACAAATGTAATGACTGTGACAAATCCTTTAACCGGATCTCACACCTCACTAGACACCAGAGGATCCATACTGGAGAGAAACCATATAAATGTAATGTGTGTGGCAAGGTCTATAGTCAACATTCAAATCTTACAATTCATCAGAGAGTTCATACAGGAGAGAAGCCTTACAAATGTGAAGAATGTGGCAAAGCCTTTACCGAATTTGCAAAACTTACTAGACATCAGAGAATCCATACCAGAGAGAAACCATATAAATGTAATATATGTGGCAAGGGCTATAGTCAAAATTCAAATCTTTCACGGCATCAGAAAATTCATACAGGAGAGAAACCTTACAAATGTAATGAATGTGGCAAAGCCTTTTCTGAGTATTCAAGCCTTACTCGACATAAGCGAATCCATTCTGGAGAGAAACCTTATAAATGTAATGAATGTGGGAAAACCTTCAGAGGAAGCTCAAATCTCACCCTTCATCAAAGAATTCATTCTGGGCAGAGACCTTACAAATGTAATGAGTGTGACAAATCCTTTAACTGCATCTCACACCTCACTAGACACCAGAGAATCCATACTGGAGAGAAACCATATAAATGTGATGTGTGTGGCAAGGTCTGTAGTCAATATTCAAATCTTGTAATTCATCAGAGAGTTCATACAGGAGAGAAGCCTTACAAATGTAATGAGTGTGGCAAAGCCTTTATGGAGCATTCAAGCCTTACTCAACATAAGAGAATCCATAGTGGAGAAAAGCCTTACAAATGTGAAGAATGTGGCAAAGCCTTTACCCAATTTGCAAAACTTACTAGACATCAGAGAATCCATACCAGAGAGAAACCATATAAATGTAATATACGTGGCAAGGGCTGTAGTCAAAATTTAAATCTTGCACAGCATCAGAAAATTCATATGGGAGAGAAACCTTACAAATGTAATGAATGTGGCAAAGCCTTTTCTGAGTATTCAAGCCTTACTAGACATAAACAAATCCATTCTGGAGAGAAACCTTATAAATGTAATGATTGTGGGAAAACTTTTAGAGGCAGCTCAAACCTCACCAATCATCAGAGAACTCATTCTGGGCAGAGATGTTACAAATGTAATGAGTGTGACAAATCCTTCAACTGCATCTCACACCTCACTAGACACCAGAGAATCCATACTGGAGAGAAACCATATAAATGTGATGTGTGTGGCAAGGTCTGTAGTCAATATTCAAATCTTATAATTCATCAGAGAGTTCATACAGGAGAGAAACCTTACAAATGTAACGAGTGTGGCAAAGCCTTTATGGAGGGTTCAAGCCTTACTCAACATAAGAGAATCCATAGTGGAGAAAAGCCTTACAAATGTAAAGAATGTGGCAAAGCCTTTAGCCAGTCCTCTAACCTTGTCATACATCAGATGATTCATACTGGAGAGAAGCCTTACAAATGTAATGAGTGTGGCAAAGCCTTTAATGTGTGTTCAAGCCTTGTCCGGCATCGAAGAATCCATACTGGAGAGAAGCCTTACAAATGCAATGAATGTGGCAAGTCCTTTACTCAATTTGCAAATCTTACTAGACATGAGAAGATGCATACTGAATAGAAACACTGTAAATTCAATACGTGTAGAAATGCTATTGTCCAAAAATCAAGTACTGGGGATCATCAGAGAATCTGTAGTGAAGAGAAACCTTACAAATATAATGTTTATAGTAAAACCTTTAATGTGTGTTCAAGACTTACTCAACATCAAAGAATCCATGCTGAATAGAAACCATATAAAAGTCATGTATTTGCAAAGCTTGTAACCAGGGTTCACGTTTAATTAGACCCCAGAATATGCATCTTTGAAAGAAACCACAAAAAGGTAAAGGGTATGGCAAGGCTTTTATCCAAAGATCAAGCATATGTAATGTCTCCTACTGGAAAGAAACCATATAAATATAATGAATGTGTTAAACTTTTGTCAGATGTTAAAATGTTTACCTTAGGGGCCATGAGAGAAAACATACAAATGTATTGAAAATGGCAAGGCCTTTAGACAATGGTCTGACTTTTAAGATTCATCAGAGAGTTGATATTGTAGAGAAACCTTAAAAATGAAACGATGTGATAATTTCTTTAACCATTTCTCACAATCAGCTACACATCAGATAATTCATAGTGGAGAAGATAATGTCTAA
Source organism: Lynx canadensis (assembly GCF_007474595.2). Lineage (NCBI taxonomy): Eukaryota > Metazoa > Chordata > Mammalia > Carnivora > Felidae > Lynx > Lynx canadensis. The sequence goes on from NC_044317.1 coordinate 56,128,256, forward strand.
GTTCTCCTGAAGGGTTATTCAATTAAATTCCAAATAACGTTGGGGCGCTTGGGTGGCTCAGTCGGTTGAGCGTCTGACTTCGGCTCAGGTCATGATCTCGCGGTCTGTGGGTTCGAGCCCTGCGTCGGGCTCTGGGCTGACAGCTCGGAACCTGGATCCTGCTTCGTATTCTGGGTCTCCCTCTCTCTCTCTCTGCCCTCTCCGGCTCATGCTGTCTCTCTCTGTCTCTCAAAAATAAATAAACACCAAAAAAAAAAATTAAAAAATTCCAAATAATGTTAATAGTGATTAGTTAAAAAAATCAAAATAATACCTATTAATTGGTTATTTAAGTTACAAGGCTATCTGTGAAAAGGTCCTGTTACTTTCCTCTTATTATATAGTTTATTTCAGGTTTCTTGAAAAGGCCAAGTTACTGTTGATGATTTTCATCCTGAGGTTTGAAATCTGTTCATGTTATACCTTCATTACAATCCTTTCATGTCACCATGAAGATCTCTTGGAAGGGTTTAATAAGATAAAAGGGCAAACTTCATTAGGTGATGTTCATCCATGTCCAGAGTTTCCTGCAAGAACAAGAACCATGAATTTGAGTGACAGTGTGGGTGGCATATAGTGGATGTAAAACTATGATCCCAGTCATCAAGACCAATGTGTTAAGGACCCTCTTCTCCAGATTTGTTGGTATGGGGCTTTTATAGTGGATCTGAGGAGGGTACTGAATGTGGCTTAAACCTCCCAACCAATGCCAAAGAAAGAGTAGATAGGCTATCTAATCAGCTTACCTAATTGGACGAAGGGAGGAAGGATGGGAGACTTGAAGCCGTTAATAGTCAAATAATTAAAAAATGAAGTCAGAATGGAGCACCCGGATGATTCAGTCAATTAAGCGTTGGACTCTTGATCTTGGCTCAGGTCATGCTCTTGCAGTTTCTGAGTTTGAGCCCAACATCAGATCTGTGCTAACAGTGTAGAGCCTGCTTGGGATTCTGTCTCTTCCTCTCTCTGTCCCTCCCTCCCTCCCTCTCTCAAAATGAGTAAACAAAAAATAAAGTTAGACTAATTTAACACTGAGCGTTTACTCTTAAAGTTTTTCACTTCTTGGTTGGGAAAGATGAGTTTTCCTCGTGCTAATAATCACGTGTCCTTTTCTGCTGCACATGTAGGATCATTTATATAATATGTGAAAGTGTTTGTGAAATACTGTTTAGATAAATTGCCTGTGACATTTTTAGGGTAATTTCATGAAAATGAATGTGTAGGAAGTTTTATCAGACAATAGATATGATTTAGGGATTTTACTAGGAAAGCAGTTTTTCAAAGGCTATCAAAATCTCAATTTGAGGGGCGCCTGGGTGGCGCAGTCGGCTAAGCGTCCGACTTCAGCCAGGTCACGATCTCGCGGTCCGTGAGTTCGAGCCCCGCGTCGGGCTCTGGGCTGACGGCTCAGAGCCTGGAGCCTGTTTCCGATTCTGTGTCTCCCTCTCTCTCTGCCCCTCCCCCGTTCATGCTCTGTCTCTCTCTGTCCCAAAAATAAATAAACGTTGAAAAAAAAAAATCTCAATTTGGGATTATGGTAACAAGCCTTATGGTTCATGGTTCTTTTTCAACTTTGCTAGAGATTCATTTTAATTTTTTTTTTAACTTTTTAAATGTTTATATATTTTTGAGAGGAAGAGAGAGACAGAGTGTGAGCAGGGAAGAGATAGAAAGAGAAACACACACAGAATCTGAAGCAGACTCCAGGCCCTGAGCCAACAGCACAGAGACCAATGCAGGGCTAAAACTCACAAACCACGAGATCATGACCTGAGCTGAAGTCAGCTGTTTAACCGACTGAGCCACCCAGGCACCTCTCATGTTGATTTTCTTATAAGTTTTTTTTCTTACCACTTTTCCCTTCACATCTTTTAAATCAACATATATTTAATTTACATTTTATCCCTTTAGTCAGTAAAAAATTTGTAGGATGTATGACAAAGGGCTTCTGAAACTTTTAAAACATAAAAATGAGAGGTACAAAGTGCTTTATGAATGTAAAGAAAGAAGGTCTGTCATGTCTTTAGTTCAGTGTAACAATTGCAATGGTACAGGATGATGAACTGGTATCTTGTAATGTGGAGGCAGGAGACCTAGTGCTTCCCTGAAAGTCACTAGAATTTTAGTTAAAAATATGCTCATTTCACCTGAGAAGTTTCTAAAATACATGCTCTTTCTGCTGTTACAATTGCTGTCGTCATCACTTCTATTGCAATGGAGATTGGGACCCATATCTCCAAGGTCTTGCAGGACAGAGTCAGTCAGAATGTTTTCCTGAATTCAATGCAAATATAATGGATATTTGTTCATTTTATTTATATATAATTCACATGCCATAAAACTGTGTACAATTAAGTCACTTTGTATTCACAATTTTGTAAAACCTATCAGTACTAACTCCAGAACAATTTCATCACCCCATAAAGCAACCCCATACCCTTTAGCACTTCACACCCCCACCCCTTGGAAATTGCACTGTAATTTCTGTCTCCATGTTTGTCCTTATTCTGGGCATTTCATATAAATGAAATCATACAATATGTGGCCTGTCATGTCTTTTTTCTGTGAAAATGTTTTCAAGACTGATCCATGTTGTAATGGATCATTACATGAGTCCTTTTTATGGCTGAATTATAGTATTATAAGTGTCCTGAAATATTATATATGAAATCATTGTATGAAATTCTTTGGACTCCTACTTTTAAGCTATTTAAGTAATGTTGCACTTACAACCTCTTGGGTTTTGGGTTTTGGTGTGTGTGTGTGTGTGTGTGTGTGTGTGTGTGTGGTGGACATTCTCAGTTCTCTTGGGTACATGTATTGGGTTGAGATTGTAGTACCATAAGAATCATACACAAGTGTTTCAGTTTCTCCACTTCCTCATTAACAGTTGTTTTCCACCTTCTTTATTACAGCTACCCCAACAGGTGAAAGTGGTATCTCACTGTGTTTTTGACTTGCATTCTCTAATGACTAATGTGTTTCATGTGTTTGTTGGCCATAGGTATATCTTGTTTGGAGAAAAAAAAAACTATTCAAGTGCTATACACATTTTTAAATTGAGAAGTTGTTTTTTGTTTTAAGAATAATTTACATATGATAGATATATTATACCCTTATCAGGTATATAATTTGTAAGTATTTTGTGGGTTATCTTTTCACGTTTTTGACAATGTCCTTGACACACAACTTTTAAGTTTTGGTGAAACTTTATTTTGGGAAGGGGTTGCTTGCACTTTTGGTGTTGTATCTAAGAAACCATTGCTTAACTCAAATGTCAGGAAGACTTATACCTATGTTTTCTTCCAAATATTTTATAGTTCTTGCATTAAGTTCTTTGATCTGTTTTGAATTGACTTTTTAAAAAAAATTTCTTTAACATTTATTCATTTTTGAGAGAGTACAAGCAAGGGAGGGGCGGGGGGGGGACACAGAATCTGAAGCAGGTTCTAGGTTCTGAGCTGTCAGCACAAAGCCCAATGTGGGGCCTGAACCCATGAACCATGAGATCATCACCTGAACGAAAGTCGGATGCCTAACCGACTGAGCCACCCAGGCGCCTCTGAATTGACCTTGGTATATGGTGTGAGGTCTCCATGTAGATACCCAATTGTCCCATCTATTCAATATATATTTTTTAATTTTTTAATGTTTATTTTTGAAAGAGGGAGAGACAGCATGAGCGGGGTAGGGGCAGAGAGAGAGGGGGAGACAGAATCTGAAGCAGGCTCCAGACAGCTGTCAGCACGGGGCCTGACATGGGGCTTGAACTCACAAGCTGTGAGATCATGACCTGAGCCAAAGTCGGACACCTAACCAACTGAGCCACCCAGGCTCCCCTCCATCTATTCAATGTTTTTAAGCATCAGAGTTCCTTTACTATATTTAAAAAGATCAAAATTGCTCTTTTATTAAGAGAAATAAGACCACTGGGCCATGGAACCAATATAGTCAGGCTGGTTGACATTTTTAGACTTTGAAAATACGTAAATAGTAGTATTCTGAGGGACTGTAGTGATCAGTGTTTGGTCAGGGAAATATATACATACAATTATTTAAGAGTAAGAATTGTATAAATTAAGGCAAGATTTTGGAAGGAGTTTGAGCAGTGAAATGTGTGAAAGACTGGTAGATCATAGGAACAGTTACTAACAGTTACATCTTAAAGCTCCACAGTGGGTGGAGAAGCCAAAAATCATGCATATATCTGAGAAATTACTGCCTCTGGTTGCCTTAAATATGTAGTTAGAGCTAGTGGGGAGGTCTGCAAAATCTTTATCTGGTCACTGGTTTCTCCCGAGATTAACATTTTCTGTTTCACTTTGCCTTCCAAATTCCATCTAGGTTTTTCTCATTAGCAAACCAGTGAGAATCATACAGTGTTTAAAAGCAAAAGATTGGGGCGCCTGGGTGGCTCAGTCGGTTAAGCGGCCGACTTCGGCTCAGGTCACGATCTCGCGGTCCGTGAGTTCGAGCCCCGCGTCGGGCTCTGTGCTGACAGCTCAGAGCCTGGAGCCTGTTTCAGATTCTGTGTCTCCCTCTCTCTGACCCTCCCCCGTTCATGCTCTGTCTCTCTCTGTCTCAAAAATAAACATTAAAAAATAAAATAAAAGCAAAAGATTGACCATAGTAGACTGAAAATAGGATAAGCAATAGACCAAAAGCATGGGGAGAGGCTGAGCAAAAAAAAAAAAAAAAAAAAAAAAGTGTATGGAATAAAGCCTACATATACTGGAGAATAAAGTACCTGAGAAAACCATAAGCTGTCTCCTCTGGCTCTGCACAAAGTGTAAAACAAAGGTAAAAGCAGAGTGGTAAACCGCTTGGTTAAGAGTTGGAGTGTCACAACTAAGAGCAAATCTGCAAATGATGGGAGAATTTTTTCTTTTTCTTTTTCGTTTCCTCTTTCTTTTTCTTTTCCTCTTTTCTTTCTTTTAGTGCTAGACATTTGGTGAAATCTGTCAAACCACAATATGATTACTAAGCTAATGGAAGAGAGCCTATTGATCACACATGATAATGGAAACAGCCTTTACAAAATTAGTTTGAGAAAGTCACTAAGCGAATTATAACCCATAACAAACAGCAAAAACATACTCTAAAAAAATGAGGAGAATCTGATTTCCAGAGTTCCACTTTATACTATTTTGAATGCAAGTTTTCACCAAAATTACGAGGAACGCAAAGAAACAAAAGTATGACTCAGTCACAAGAAAAAAGAAATTAAGAATGAAATATGGCCTTTTGTAGCAACATGGATGGAACTGGAGAATGTTATGCTAAGGGAAATAAGTCATACAGAGAAAGACAGATACCATATATTTTCACTCTTAGGTGGATCCTGAGAAACTTAACAGAAAACCATGGGCAAGGGGAAGGGGAAAAAAAAAAGGTTACAGAGAGGGAAGGAGGCAAACCATAAGAGACTCTTAAAAACTGAGAATAAACTGAGGGTTGATGGGGGGTGGGAGGGAAGCGAAAGTGGGTGCTGGGCATTGAGGAAGGCACCTGTTGGGATGAGCACTGGGTGTTGTATGGAAACCAATTTGAGAATAAATTTCATATTAAAGCAACAATAACAAAAAAAAATTAAAAAACAGAAACAATCTTTGAGGATGTCCAGACATTGGGCTTCAAGCCGAAATGAAAGAATGCTAATTAGTAATATAAAAATATGAAAATAGAAAAAACACTGGTAAAGTATGTAGTCAAATGCAGAATATTCTAATATTGCAATAGAGTGGTGTGTTAACCACTTAGATCAAGTATAAAAAAATTAAAGGACAAAAGTAATAAAAATATAACTTTTTTAATGCACATGCAATGTAAAAACAGTGACATCGAAAACAAAATGTGAGAGGGGAATAAAGTTTTTATATGCAATCAAATTTAAGTTCTTATCACCATAAAATGAACTTTTATCTACAAGATGGTTTATGTAAGCCTTATAATAGCCACAGAGCAAAAACCTGCAGTAGATACACAGAGAAAGAAAAGGAAACTAAGGCATACCTCTATAGAAAATTATCAATTCCTAAAGGAAACCAGAAAGGAAAAAAGGAATAAGGGAACTACAAAACAGCCAGAAAAACAATTGATAAGATGGCATTAGTAAGCCCTTACCTATCAATAATTAGCCAATGTAAATGAATGAATTATCTCATCAAAGACAGTTGTTGGAAGGCTTTAAAAAAAAAAAAAAGACCCAATTGCACGATGCTTACAAGAGACTTTAGACTTAAGGATACACAAAGGCTCAAAGTGAATGGATGGAAAAAGATATTCCATGTAAATGGAAACCAAAAGAGAGTGGCTGCACCAGTTTGCATTCCCACCAACCAGTATATAAGTGTTCCTTTTTCACCACATCCTTGCCAACACCTGTTATTTCTTGTGTTGTTGATTTTAGCCATTCTGACAGGTGTGAGGTCATCTCTCTGTAGTTTTGATTTGCATTTCCCTGATGGTAAGTGATGACATCTTTTTATGTATCTCTTGGCCATCTGGATGTCTTCTTTGGAAAAAATTCTGTTCATGTCTTCTGTCCAGTTTTTAATTGGATTAGTTGGTTTTTGGGTGTTGAGTTTTATAAGTTCTTTATATATTTTGGATACTAGCCCTTTATTGGATATGTCATTTGCAACTATCTTCTCCCATTCTGTAAGTTGCCTTTTTGTTTTGTTGATTGTTTCCTTCTCTGTGCAGAAGAGTTTTATTTTAAGTCCCAATTACTTATTTTTCCTCTTGTTTCCCTTTCCTCAGGAGACATATCTAGGAAAAAGTTGCTATGGCTGATGTCAAAGAGTTTACTGCCTGTTCTAAGATTTTTATAGTTTCAGGTCTTACATTTAGACCTTTGAGTTTATTTTTGTATATGGTGTAAGAAAATGGTCCAGTATCTTTCTTTTGCATGTTGATGTCCAGTTTTCCCAACACCATTTGTTGAAGAGACTGTCCTTTTCCCATTGGATATTCTTTCTTGCTTTGTCAAAGAGAAAGTGACCATATAGTTGTGGGTTTATTTCTGAACTTTCCATTCTGTTCCCTCATCTATGTGAATATTTTTGTGCAAGTTCCATACTGTTTTGATTACTACAGCTTTGTAATATAACTTGAAGTCCAGAATTGTGATGCCTCCAGCTTTGCTTTTCTTTTTCAAGATGGTTTTGACTATTTAGGGTCTTTTGCAGTTTCTTTTTTTTTTTTTTTAATTTTTTTTCAATGTTTATTTATTTTTGGGACAGAGAGAGACAGAGCATGAACGGGGGAGGGGCAGAGAGAGAGGGAGACACACAGAATCGGAAACAGGCTCCAGGCTCTGAGCCATCAGCCCAGAGCCTGACGCAGGGCTCGAACTCACAGACCGCGAGATCGTGACCTGGCTGAAGTCGGACGCTTAACCGACTGCGCCACCCAGGCGCCCCTAGGGTCTTTTGCAGTTTCACACAAATTTTATTTTATTTTATTTTATTATTTTTTTAATGTTTATTTTTGAGACAGAGACAGAAAAAAAGAGACCGAGCACAGGTGGGGGAGGGGCAGGGAGAGAAGGAGACACAGAATCCACAGCAGGCTCCAGGCTCTGAGCTGTCAGCACAGAGCCTGACATGGGGCCCAAACCCATAAACCATGAGATCATGACCTGAGCCAAAATTGGTCGCTTAACTGACTGAACCACCCAGGTGCCACAGTTCCATACAAATTTTAGAATTGTTTGCTCTAGTTCTGTGGAAAATGCTATTGGTATTTTGATAAGGATTATATTAAATGTATAGATTGCTTGGGGTAGTATAGACATTTTAACAATATTTGTTCTTCCTATTTATGAGCATGAAATGTCTTTCCCTGTGTGTGTGTGTGTGTGTGTGTGTGCGCGCGCGTGCGCGCGTGGGTGGGTGTGGGTGTTTCCATTTGTATTCATCTTCAACTTCTTTCATCAGTGTTAAAGTTTTCAGAGTACAGGTCTTTCACTTTGGTTAGGTTTTATTCCTAGGTATCTTATTATTTTGGGTGCAATTGTAAATGGTATTTTAAAAAATATTTTTTAATGTTTATTTACTTTTTCAGAGACAGAAAGTGGGGGAGGGGCAGAGAGAGAGGGAGACACAGTATCAGAAGCAGGCTCCAGGCTCTGAGCTATTAAAGAGCCAATGCAGGGCTCTAACTCCCAAACTGTGAAATCACGACCTGAGCCCAAGTCGGACGCTTAACCTACTGAGCCACCCAGATGCTCTGGGATTGTTTTCTTAATTTCTCTTTCTGCTCTGCTTCATTATTGATGTATAGAAATGCAACAGATTTGTGTACTTTGGTTGTGTATCCTGCAACTTGACTGTATTTATCAGTTCTAGCAAATTTTTTAGGTGGAGTCTTCGGGTTTTCTACATATATAGTATCATGTCATGTGTAAATAGTGAAAGTTTTGCTTCTTCCTTACCGATTTGGATGCCTTTTAATTTGTTGTTGTTGTTATTGTTGTCTGTTGTGCCTAGAACTTCTAGTACAATGTTGAATAAAAGTGATGAGAGTTGACATCTTTGTCTTGTTCCTGACCTTAGGGGAAAAGCTCTCCGTTTTCCTCCATTGAGGATGATGTTAGCTGTGGGTTTTTCATATAAGGCCTTTATTATGTTGAGATATGTTTCCTCCAAACCTACTTTGTTGAGGATTTTTATCATGAATGGATGTTGTATTTTGTCAAATGCTTTTTCTGCATCTAATAATATAATCATATAGTTCTTATCCTTTCTCTTATTGATGTGATGTAGACACTGATTTGGAAATATTGAACCAACTTGCAACCCAGGAGTAAATTCCACTTGATCATGGTGAACGATTCTTTTAATTGGTTTGCTAGTATTTTATTTAGTTTTTTTGCCTCTATGTTCACCAGGGATATTGACCTATAGTTCCCTTTTCTATCCAGTTGTCTTTATCCAGTTTTGATATCTGGATAATGCTGACCTCATAGATTGAATTTGGAAGGTTTCCCTCCTTTTCCTTTTTTGGAAAAGTTTGAGAAGAGTAAGATTTGACCCTCCTTTAAATGTTTGGTAGAATTCACCTGTGAATTCATCTGGCCCTGCACTTTTGCTTGTTGGGAGTTTTTTGATACTGATTCAATTTCTTTATCAGTCTTTTCAAGTTTTCTATTTCTTCCTTTCTCCAGTTTTTGTAGTTTATGTTTCTAGGAATTTATCCATTTCTTATAGGTTGTCCAATTCTTTGGCATATAATTTTTCATAATTCTCTTATAATTGTTTGTATTTCTTTTTTTTTTAATGTTTATTCAGTTTTGAGGGACCGAGAGCAAGCAGGGGTGGGGCAGAGAAAGAGGGAGACACAGAATCCTAAGCAGGCTCCAGGCTCTGAGCTGTCAGCACAGAGCCTGACACGGGGCTCAACTCATGAGTTGTGAGATCATGACCTGAGCCAAAGCCAGAGGCCTAACTGTCTGAGCCACCCAGGGGCCCCTAATTGTATTTCTGTGGTGATGGTTGTTATTTCTCCTCTCTCATTTGCAATTTTATTTGAGTCCTTTCTCTTTTCTTTTTGATAAGTCTGGTTAGAGGTTTAGTGTGTGTGTGTGTGTGTGTGTGTGTGTGTGTCTGTGTGTGTGTGTATTTTCCAACCTTTTCAAAGAACAAGCTCCTGGTCTCATTGATCTGTTCTCTTGTTTTTTACTTTTTATATCATTTATTTCTGCTCTGATCTTTATTATTTCCTTCCTTTTGCTGGTTTTAGGTTTTGTTTGTTGTTCATTTCTGGCTCTTTTAGGTGTAAGGCTAGGTTGTTTATTACAGATTTTTCTTGCTTCTTGAAGTACTCCTGTATTGCTATAAACTTCCCACTTAGAACCATTTTTGCTGTGTCCCAAAGGTTTTGGACCATTGTGTTTTCATTTTCATTTAGTTCCATATATATTTTTAGATTTATTCTTTTATTTCCTGGTTGACCCATTCATTTCTTAGTAACATGTTATTTAACTTCTGTGTATTTATGGTCTTTCCATATTTTTTTCTTGTGGTTGACTTCTAGTTTCATAGCATTGTGATCAGAATATATGCATGGTATGAGCTCTATCTTGAATTTGTTGAGTCTTGTTTTGTGAGCTAATATATGATCTATTCTGGAGAATGTTACATGTGCACTTTAAGATAATGTGTATTCTGCTATTTTAGTATGAAATGTTCTGAGTATATCTGTTAAATTCATTTGTTCCAGTGTGTTATTAAAGCCATTGTTTCCTTGTTGATTTTGTTTAGATTATCTGTGCATTGATGTAAGTGGGGTGTTAAAGTCCCCTACTATGATTGTATTATTATCAAATAGTTCCTTTATGTTTGTTATTAATGGTTTTATGTATTTGGTGTTCTATGTTGGGTGCATAAATTTTATAATTGTTATATTTTCTTGTTGGACTGTCCCCTTTATTATTAAAGACTGTTTTTTTTTAACAAATAAATACAAATGACAAAACTTGAGCTATACTAGGAGAGAAAAGAAAGAAAACTCAAAATCAAATGAAAAGAGGAGACATTACAACAGATAACATAGAAATACAAAGGATCATAAGAAAGTATGAACCATCCAACAAATTAAATAACCTAAAAAAGTGCCTAGAAATATACAATCTACAAAGACTAAATCACAAACAAAATCTATCTAAACAGACTAATGACAAGTAAGGAAGTGGAATCTGTTATCAAAACCTCCCAACCAAAAAATAATCCATTGTCTTGGAGGGGCCAGTGGTCAGGGTTTGGTTTCCTCACTACCCCTCTTCTATTCCAGGACTTATTCATGTGCTTGAGCAAGGAAAACTCTTCTTCTGTGGTTTCACACAAAGATTTAATTTCTGGGGTTTCTTTCCTAGACAGTACTCCAATATGCACTGTGTCAATCCATTCCAAAAGGGGAAAATCTTTCTGACTGTTGGATTTGTCACCAAAAATTGTGATCTGTTCACTATGTTGAAGACCACTTGATTTTACTGTAACCAATTTCCCTTTAGTTCCCAAATGCCACTACTGATTATACCTGAAAGCCTATGTATGTTATCTATCAAATTAGGTTGCTACAAGTAGGTGTTCCCATAGCTTGTTTTGATCTTTCCCCAGTCATAACCATACTAGCTGAACTAACTAAACATCACCATTTTTGTCATTTATATGACCGTCACTTCTCCATGTTCTTCTGCTTACCTAAATATGATCTGTTCCCCTGCATCCTAGGAAAATACACATGGACTCTCTTTTCCAGGTTTTTAGAAAAGACCCCTTTAAGATGAAATGGACTCTCATAAAATGTGATACTATCATACAAAATGGGGTTATCATTCTGCACCTCATCGTATATTGTATAATAATTTTTAAGCATCCTGTCAAAATTTTGCAAAAATGACATAATAAAGATGCAGGGCCTTTCAGTGACATACAAAGGTATATGCTTCAAAGTTCCTAGGCAAGTTCATCATCACATTTTTAATCCACATTTTTAATGTTACTTTTTACAAATATAACATGTATTCATTTTTTTGAACTACATTCATTTTAGGGTCTCCTAATGGGTAGTGACAATATTGAAATTTATCTGTATGAGATCCTGGAAAACAGTATGGTTAAGAAATTCCCCCAATTATATCTGTTCCAGGAAACAGCTTCCTGCAAAAAACACCCTTTCTTATATTACTTGTTAGGACTTATAGATAGCCCATAGATTGCTTAGGACAAGGTCAGACACAGATCCTTGAAATTCCCATTTCTTATCTTATGAATAATTAGGTGAACTGATTGTCCTACTGATCAATCAGAATTTAATATTTGTAAATGATTTAATCAAATGTTACTTAAGCTTATCTCCTAAGGACCCTGAACATTGCCTCATCCTTGAGCATTATAATTAGGAAAAAATCCTTCCTCCTAATAGTCTGTCCAAAGAGAAGGCTGACCTTTGGGCAAAACATTCCCTCATCAGCTATAGGTCATGACACCTGTTCATCCAACTATCCCATCTCCTCTTCTCTCTGGTCTTGTTTACTCCTTTTTATAAAAGAAACACTTTTTTTTCTGTCTGTCCTTTGAAATATTTGCACATTTTGTGATCAGAGAATTTTCTCTGTTGCAATAATGTTTTGTGTATACTCTCCTTATCTAAGTCCAGATTTAAAAATTTTTATGCTGATAAATATGTGTTCTTAAAAAATGTTGTCTCTGTTTTTGTGGTACAACGTTTAATTTTTAATTCACCTAATTAAGCTAGTTCCTATGCTTTTTTTGACGTTTGAAGTCTAATGATTTTGAAGTCTTAAATCTTTAATAATTTGCATCTGTTATATAATGATGTAACAGGGAGACATATTTCAAAATCTTCCTGTGATTGAGGAGATAGTCTCTTCTTTTTCCTGTGAATGTCTTAATTTTGCTGACTTGTAAATTTTGCAAGGAACAAAACTCCCCATAAACAAAATGGGTCCATGACTTCAACCAATAATTGGCTTCTCTCCCCAACTATTAAGAGTTTGATGGAAGTTCCACAAGTCACTTATTTGCTTGTGAACATGGGAGTCCATGCTAAAATCTCTAAAACCAACATGGTTGGTTGTTAATATTATGTAATACAGCATAATCTATATACATTACCTTCTGAAGATTCCCAAATATATCCCCAGCACTGTGCTTTTTTTAATGTGTAGGAAACAAATTCATGGAATGATTTATAATAGGATTGGAGTCTCTTTTCACATCTATCTGGGTGAATTCCAGGCATTTAAAACTGAGGATGCACATTGTAAATGTAATCAAGTAAAGAAATCTATCAAAATAGTCCCTTTGTGTCACAATCAGAAAGAATTTCCCCTAGTGTCAAAACCAACATTTATATAAATGTGGGAAAGTTTTGGTCCCTTCTTTGTTGATAAAATATCACAGTTATTACCAAAAAAAAAAAAAAACTACAAAAGTAATGAACTTGGAAAGTCTTTAGGATAAATCTTCACTAGTCAGAAATTCAAACTGGAGAGATCTTAAAATTATACTGAATGGGGCACTGTATTTAGCCAACAGTCAAACATTACTAAACACCAGTAAATAAGTGCCTCAGAGACATCTTGACAAAAAATGTTTTATTTATTTTTTGAGAGAGAACCCAAGTGGGAGAAGGATGGGGGGGGGCGGGGGGCAGAGGATCTGAAGCAGGCTCTGTGCTGATAGGTTGACAGCAGTGAGTTCAATGTAGGGCTTGAACTCACAAACCACGAGATCATGACCTGAGCTGAAGTCGGATGCTCAACTGACTGAGCCACCCAGGTGCTGGGAAATCTTAAAATGTCATATATGTGGCAACATTTTCATTCAAAACGCAATCCTTGTGGGATAATCACATTATTAATTTTGGAATGAAAACTTAAGAATTTTATGAGTAATGATATTCAAACCTTAGTAAATGTTAAGTGATTCAAATGTAATGACCATCAAAACTATAAGCACTACTTACATGCATAATGCATGTAAGGAAGAAAAACCTTACAAATTTAATATATGAAAAGTCTTTATCCAAAATGAAACAGGAAAGAAACAAAATTGCTAAACTATAAAATAATTTTCTTCAATGAAAACATGTTAGTTACTATGGATAAAAAGTAAAGTGAATTTGGCAGAAGACATGAACAGATATTTCTCCAAAGAAGACAACCAGATCGCCAAAAGACACATGAAAAGATGTTCATCATCACTTACCATTAGGGAAATGCAAATCAAAACTACAGTGAGGTATCACCTTACACATGTCAGAATGTCTAAAATCAACAACATAAGAAACAACAGGTGTTGGCAAGGACGTGGAGAAAAAGGAGCGCTTACGCGTTGTTAGTGGGAATGCAAACTGTTGTAGCCACTGTCAAAAACAGTATGGAGCTTCCTTAAAAAGTTAAAAATAGAACTACCCTATGATCCAGCAATCACACTACTGGGTATTTACCCAGAGAATACAAAAACACTAATTCAAAGGGATACATGCATCCCTATGTTTACAACATCATTATTTACAATAGCCAAGATATGGAAACAGCCCAAATGTCCATCGATTGGTGAATGGATAAAGAAGATGTAGTATAGGGGCACGGCTAGCTCTGTCAGTAAAGCACAGAACTCTTGATCTCAGGGTTGTGAGTTCAAGTGTTATGTTAGGTATAAAGCTTACTTAAAAAAATTAAAATATAATAATAAAAGATGTGCCACACACACACACACACACACACACTGGAATATTATTCAACCATAAAAAAGAATGAAATCTTGCCATTTGCAACAACATGAATGGAGGTAGAGTGTATTAGGCTAAGTGAAATAAGTCAGTTGGAGAAAGACAAATATCACACGATTTAACTCGTGTAATTTAAGAAAGAAAACAAAGACCAAAGGGGAAAAAATGAAAGACAAACCAAAAAATAGACTCTTAATTATAGAAAACAAACTGATGGGGGTAGGGGGTGCCTGGGTGGCTCAGTTGGGTAAAGATCTGACTCTTGATTTCAGCTCAGGTCATGATCTCAGGGTTTGTGGGTTCGAGTCCCGTGACCAGTTCTGTGCTGACAGTGAGGGGCCTGCTTGGGATTTTCTCTCTCTCCTTCTCTTTCTGCCCCCTCCCACCCACTCTTTCTCTGTCTCTCTCAAAAATAAAGAAATAAACTTAAAAAAATTAAAAAAAACAACAACTGATGGTCACCACAGGGGAGGTGGATGGAGGGATGGATTAAAAAGGTGATGGGGATTAAGGAGTGCACTTGTCCTGATGAACACTGGGTGATGTATAGAATTACTGAATCACTATACTTTACACCTGAAACTAATATTAACACTATATGTTAGCTAAGTGGAAATAAAAATAAACTATAACAATTTTTTAAAAATAAAAAAATCTTCTGAAATTAAAAAAGTAAAGTGATTTTGAAATTATATTTAGAGATTACTGAGAAATGAATTATTATGTCATGAAGATTACCTGAAAGTTATTTGAGTTTATCAATCACCTCAAGTGTGGAACACAATGAATAATACAAAGAACAACTCAACTTAGTTTCACATTTTGAAGTTTTAGGTTTCTTTTCTTTTTTTAGCAATGGTTGGTAAGCTAAATTATCACATGTCTTATCCCTTATCTCCCACATCCCAGGTGTTGTGGCTATGAACATCTCTGGAAATGAGCACAGGGTTGAGCACATGGTAAACGGGGATAGAAATGGAAATGACGTTCTGAAAAAATGTCGGTAAATAGTGGCACATTTCACATTGGTAAGCATTGCATATCACATTTCAGTTTGCATCCCCTACACAGACAGAAGCCCTCCTTACTTAGTTAAATTGCTTAAATTCTAATGCAGGAGACATATGTGGATCCAGCCATGGCCCCACATAGACTCTCCATGGGTGACTTGGTCCCAGACTGCAGACCCTGCCTGCCTCTCGCAGGATGTGCCTTTCTACCACTTTGTGAAAAGTTTTTTTTAATTAAGTTTTAAAATTTAATTTCAATATAGTTAACATGCAGTATTACATTAGTTTCAGGTGTACAGTATCATGATTTAACCAATCTATATACTACCCAGTGTTCATCATAAGTGTAGTCTTAATCCCCATCACCTATTTCTCCCATATCCCCACCCAGTTCCCCCTCTGCTAACCATAAATTTTCTAAGGTTCAAGGTCTGTTTTAGGGGGTGAGCACCTGGGTGGTTCAGTTAGTTCAGTGTCTGACTCTTGATTTCAGCTCAGGTAATGATCTCACAGTAGGTGAGGTCAAGACCAGAATGTGTCAAGACCACAATGAACAGCTGGCTTGGGATTCTCTCTCTCTCTCTCTCTCTCTCCCTCTGCTGCTCTCCTGTTCACACACTCTCTCTCTCTCTCTCTCTCAAAACAATAAAAAGGCTTTTTTTTTTTTTTTTTGGTCTTTTTCCCCCCTTTGTTCTTTCTTTTTTCTTTTTTTCCTTAAATTCCACGAGTGAATTCCTATGGTATTTGTTTTCTCTGACCGGCTTATTTCACTTAGTATAATATACATTAGCTCCGTCTATTTCTTTGAAATGGCAAACTTTCACTCCATTTTATGGCCGAGTAATAGTCCATTGTGTATTTATGCCACATCTTCTTTACCCATTCCTCTATCAATGGACACTAATCTGCTTTCCATACTCTGGCTATTGTAAATAATGCTGTTATAAACGCAGGAGTGCTTGTATCCTTGTGAATTAGTGTTTTCCTCTTGGTTGGGTAAATACCCAGCAATGAAATTACTATGTCATAAGGTAGTTACAGAATTAAATTGTTGAGCAACCTTCATACTGTATTCCATAGTGACTGCACCAGTTTGCATTCCCACCAACAGTGCAAGGGAGTTCCTTTGTCTCCACACCCAGCCAAGGGGCTTAGTGTTTCTTGTTGTGGAAATATATATATTTTTAAGTTCATTTATTTTGAGAGAGAGAAAGTGCAAGTGGGGAAGGGGCAGCGAGAGAGGGATAAAGAGATTGTTCTGAAAAGTTTTTGAGTTAAGCGATTGTCACTTTGATAAAATGTAAACTTTTAACACAAGCGGCCCACACAACTCTAAAACTCTAGGGGCGCCCCGGGGCTCGGTCGGTGGAGCCTCTGACTTCGCCTCAGGTCATGATCCCCCACTATCAGGCTCCGTGCTGAGAGCTCAGAGCCTGGAGCCTGCTTCGGATTCTGCCTCTCTCTCTGTCCCTTCCCCCTCGCACTCTGTCAAAAATAAAAATAAACGTAAAAAAAAATTTATTGGGGGGGAGGGAACAGTCTTGACCCAGAGAACACAAAGCATATTCAGAGAGTGGGAATTTCCAAAAAAAGACACGCCCAGGGATCGGCACCCAGAGAAGACCAGCACACCTCCCCCCCGCCCCCGCACATCCCGCCCAGAAGTCTTGGCCTTGCCCTCAGGCCCCAGTCCCAGCGAACATCGCGTTTCAACGGGTGCCTAAACAATCCGCTCAGGTCACCGCCCTGTCAAGGCCCTTCGGATACTCTCAGCCCAGCGGCCATATTTGTTTTCCTCCCATTACCGGAAGCGCCCCTCCAAAGCTCCGCCCCATCCTGCCTGCAGCGTTTAGGCCAAGGCGTGGCAGGTGCCTGCGTCCACTCCGTTGCCGGAAGCGCTTCACCTAGGCCCCGCCTCAACCCCGCCCTCAGCCGTTGCGCGTCGGGGCCTGGCCAATAGACACACCCCGCCCATTACCGGAAGCGTTCCCTCCAGGCATGTCCCATGCCCGATCTTCCACCTGCGCTCTTGTGCAGTTATTGAAAGACCCGGAAGCGGCTGGACGAAGCGAAGGTCGTATCGACCTCAGTGGGTTTTGAACTTTCTGTTTTGTACGTGAGCGTCTCCAGTCAACAGTCGCACACGCCCAGCGCCTGGGGGGTCTCAATACACGTTAACGTCCCCTGCCCCTCGCCCCCTACCGCGGTGAATGGCGTCGCGGGCACACCGAACCGTGCTGGCGGCGCTGCCCGCGCGGGGGTCCCGGTTGGTTTCGGTTCGGATCTTTCGGAGTCGGTCCCCGCCTGTGGTGTTCGGGGCCCTCGGGCCTTCAGGCGCCGCCTGCCGCCTTGTGTCCCTGGGCACCCGTGTCCCCCGCGCCGCGTGAGTCTCGGGAGATGGGCGTGCGGGGTGGATGGCAGCGCTCGGCGCCTGTGCCCGCAGCCTGGCGGGTCTGGGCCCATCGGGGCTCGGAGTCTGGCCCTGGGGTGGCGCAGACCCCGCCGCCTCCTAGGAATCTCCCCTGCAGCCCCGCATGTGGTGGGAGGACGGATGCCCGGGAAGAGCACACTGTGGAGCGGGGGCTTTCAGGAGCGGGACCGAGGACGGGAGAGCGCGGGGTGTCAGAGCGCGGGTCACGTCCCGCACGCGAGGCTGAGGGGCCTTGTGGAAGCCGTGACTGCGGCAGGGAGGCCAGGGATGAGGAGAGAGAGACGGAGAATGAGGGAGGGAAGATCAGTGAGAGGGTCGACACAGAGGGACCGTGGGAGCGGGCGACAGTAACTCGGGAGAGTGGCAGGCGGAGAAGAGAAAAGAGCGAAATGTGGAGAAAAGGGAGGCGCCCCAGGACAAGGGGAGCAAAATAGCGAGCACAAGCAGAAGTGGGGCCACAAGAGCGAGGCGCTTCAAACGCAGAGCGGGAAGGAGCAAAAGGTTGCGGGCGGGCGAGGCAGAGACAGAGACAGCAGGAGAGGGTGGGATGACAGCGGGGAGAGAAACAGCGGTGCGAGATCCGATGGGGGTGCCAGTGAGTCGGGCGGAGGGGGTGTAACCGGAAAGCGGGATTGGAACAGGGAGAGCAGAGGGGACACCCGTGGGGGCAGAGAGAGGCAGAAACGTATGGCGAGTGGAGCAGTCAGAAAGATTGGGGAGAAAGAGTAGGACAAGGCGAAATAGGTGTGAAGAGTTCCCCGGAAAGTGTAGGTGTCGGGAAAGGAAGAGAGGAAAGGGGAGAAAGCAAGGGAGGAGATGGGGAAACACAGGAAAAACAGCGGAGAGAATCAGGAAAGAGGGAGACATGAACAGATTGATAGAAATACAGTGCTTCGGAGGGACAAAAAAGGGGGAACCCAGGTCTGGATGAGTGGTGGTTGATGGGATATGGGTGATTAAGTTGTGATCCAGTGACCTGTGTCTTCATAAGGTTTTTTAACTTGAAATTTGCTGGTTTGGGGGCACCTGGGTGCTGAGTCGGTTAAGCGTCCGACTTGGGGTTAGGTCAAGACCTCATGGTTCATGAGCTCAAGCCCCATCGCTGGCTCTGTGCTGACAGCTCAGTCTGGAGCCTCTGGATTCTGGGTCTCCCTCTCTCTGCCCCTCCCCCGCTCGCACTCTGTCTCTCTCTGTCTCTCTCTCTCTAAAAAAATAAATAACAAGTGAAATTTGCTGGTTTGAATTGAACAGATGGGAAAAAGAATTACAGAACTCCTGCTTATATGGCTCGCGCATTTTATAATTATTTGCATCATAACATAGCTTGCATTTGCAACCTTAATCAGCCAGAGGGGAGAGACCTGTTTCAGTCAGTTATGGGTCACCCTCTTCTCTTATCCTGGGATGGCATGAAGGAGGTGGACTAGAGCAAGAAATTACTGAATCGGGCACTACATGATGCTTTTTAAAGCACTATCAAGTGTTTCTTTTCCTTTTAAATGGATTTAATTTTTCTACCTCTCTCGCATTTAATTATTATTATCTTTTTATTTAAAAAAATTTTTTTAACGTTTATTTATTTTTGAGACAGAGAGAGACAGAGCATGAACAGGGGAGGGGCAGAGAGAGAGGGAGACACAGAATCTGAAGCAGGCTCCAGGCTGTGAGCTGTCAGCACAGAGCCCGACGCGGGGCTCGAACTCACGGTCCGTGAGATCATGACCTGAGCCGAAGTCGGACGCTTAACCGACCGCCACCCAGGCGCCCCTATTATTATCTTTTTAAATAGAGGTAAATGTTAGTGTATTGGATATCTGCTGTTCTGTAAATAATCATTAACTTCTTCAATAAGCTTTGTTGACATCTCAAACCAGCCCTTATTATTCTTTTCTAAATAGGACGTAGTTGCAGTTTTTAAAGCTTTGACCCCAGAAGACATTAGATTAAATGAAAATTGCTGATTAAAAAATATATATTTTGTGTAGTTCAGATGAGCAGCTCTCCATTCTTTCTACTTTTTGTCATATGTTGGAACATTTTTTCTAATCAGTGAATAATTTTACTATTTCACTGTGCACTTGGTGTGTCTATGATCTAGACAGAACCTAGTTTAGTAAGTTAGTCTAATATTGCACAACGTGTCTTCCTTGATGTGATCTGTCTATGAGTTAGGTGTCAGCTTTGAAGTAGATGTTCCCTCAAGTCCCCCTTGTCCATCGTCTGAATATGTTGAAGGTAGGCTGGGTTGACTTGGAACTTTGTTCCAACAGAACCCATCTATTCATGGTCAGGAAATGTGCTCGGAGCTCATTTCCATAGCTGACCCAAATGTTAAGCAGCAAATCTCTGTGTTTATCATTTTATATGTTTAAAACATTTCCCTATAAATTCCTGGAAAAGAGGCACTAATTGTTTGGGATTAATGTGACTAAAACCATGAAGGAAGTTTCTTTGGTCAGGCATATTGTGAATGATGCTGGAATTTTGGAATGATACTGTCTAGAACTTGCATATAGTCTACCATTTGTTGAAGTTTTTTATTTGTGTATTTTATCTGGCACAATATTGTAAAATTCTCCATAGTTTAGCTGATGGAAATTCTCTGATGGAAAATGTAACAAAGCAAATTCAGGGATTTGTGGCTTGTTTAAAATATTTTATGTACTTATCTGATTACTCACTTATAATTGACTCTTATACCTCTCTTTCTCTCATTTTTGTGAAAGAAGTACTCTCCTGATGGCCTCTTGGTGAAATGTGCTTTCATTTCAGGAACTGTTGACATTCAGGGATGTGGCCATAGAGTTCTCTCAGGAGGAGTGGGAGTGCCTGGACCCCGCTCAGAGGGCCTGGTACAGGGACGTGATGTTGGAGAACTACAGGACCCTGGTCTCCCTGGGTGAGGATAGTTTCCCTGCAGAGGTTGGGAACTGTTCTAGGCTACCTTTGTGTTTCTTTTGGGAGGCGCTTGAGAGTCCCTGCCCTGTTTGACTGAGAGTGAAGCCCTGTTGATCCAGAAATGAAAAGCTTCACAACGAGGTGTCTGGATTTGAAGTGCCCCCTTTCTTCCGATGATGTGCTCACTACATGCAGGTTAGTGGTGGCGCTAGAAGTTGGGAAGACACAAGACTTTATGTCAAAACTTTATAATATCAGATTGCCTGGTTTTACTCCTGTACTCTTGATTCAGTAGTTCTGGGAAGAGAGCTGGATATCTGTATTTGTCAAACATTCAAGCATTTGGAAGATGTAGGTCCGTCGCTGAACAAGTCTGTGAAATGCTATTCACAACCCGCCTGTGTTGAATGTCCTTGGTCTCAGCTGTCCAGGGACTGGGATTAGTTTATGGAAAAGCTGCAGGGCATCATCTACCAGTTTCCATGTCAGCAAGACCCTCTTTCTGAGCTGAATATCGTCTCCACTGTGGAGGAAGGAAGAGCCTTGCACGGCCAGGAGTGGGGTGAAACTAGCGGCAAAACCCAGGTGGGTGGGAAGGTATCAAAGATGTGAAGGCAAGTGAGGGTCAGATGGCAGAGAGGAATTGACTCCCTGAAATGTTGTTTGGGACATTCTCCCCGGGTGGGAGAGGTGTTTGGAAAAGAAGAGTTGATCTCTTGTGGGGTCTCAAAGGAGGGTGTTATTCTCCTCCTTCACCCTCTTCTTGGTGTGTGCGTGTCTCCTGCCCTCCTCAGTGGGAGTGCAGCTCCTGGCAGCAACAAGGGCAAAGTCTTTGTCACGACCCAGGCATGCCCTTCTCTGCCCCCAGGAGTCCTTACTGGTTCGACCTTGGGGAGCACATGGAGGGCTGTTTGTAAGGGGCGTCTTCCTTCGTTGCGTCTCCTTCTCTAGTCAGTCACACAGATCTTAGGTGAGGCCCCCTTCGTCCTGACTGCGGGCCTTCTCCAGCTTGTATCCTGTTTCATGTGCTTGAGTGACCTGTCATGATGGGAACATTCTTTGCATCTTGGGCCAGAGGCAGGTGCATGGGCTGGCCCAAGCCCTCTGCATGCTCCATGCCTCTGCCATTTCTTCATTTCCACTTTCACGCTGTAGGGGCGTGTGTACTGGGAATGGAGTGATTGTTTCGAGATTGTTACTCAGCAATGCTGTAAAGACAGTGTGTGGCGGGGGCAGTCAGCTGGGGGGACCTTTGTTTGATCCCCAGTCCTTCATGGGGACCGTATTTCAGGCTTTGGGCCATCAGCCAGGAGTCTGTAGGTAGATCCCAGGTCCTGTTTCAACATCCCACAAAGTATAACCCCTTTCCTTAGTCTCGTATCTTCTTTGTCTCTGTCTTGCAGGTCTTCCTTAGTCTGGGAGTGTGGGAAAACCTTGGCTCTCCCTGATTTCATAGTCTCCTAAGTTTGTGTGGTTTTGCCTCTGAAACTTTCTGGGTTGTGAAATACACTTCCTTAGTGTCTGAACTTTTATCCTCGTATTTTCTGTGGTGATAACCTACCCATTATGTACTGGATGACTTGTGTGGTGAACTCTTCCATACAAAGTTTTAGTGGTAAAAAGAACATTCTAGATGCAGAACACTTATATTTAGATGTCAAAGCACCATTCTGCCAAGTGGAGTTGTGCCCCCGAAGCACCTGAGTAGAGTGGTCAGCATGTTCCAGGATGCTGGCATCGAGTGTAGCATGAGAGCCTGGCTTAGGGCTCCAGGACTTCTGGTTTTTGGAGTGTCACAAAAGTGTCTCTCAAGGGCACAGTGGTAATAGGGATCGAGTACACTAAGGGTCATCCCCCTTTGATTTGGTGTGAAGAAATACAGGAAATTATTCTAGTGAGATCTTTGTCTGCCTTCAGAAACCCGTCTTTGAGACTGTTGACTAAACTAATATTCATACAACAGTATTCATTCCATGTGTATGCCCTTGTTCCTCCTCAAGTTAGTGTTGTTAGTCTTATACCTGCAATTTGTGGGACTATTTAATCAGTGAATGAATGTTGTCTCATACATTTTACAAGATTTCCTTCCTGAGCGTTAAGGGTTATGGGTGAGCACGCCTTTTCCCAAACCTATATAACCTCTAAAATGGGGTGAGTAAAATCATAGTTACCCTTTCTGCATGAGTTTTGCTTGACATTATAACACATTATTAATAAATGCTTTTCTTGGGGCTCCTGGGTGGCCCACTTGGTTAAGCTTCTGACTCTTGGTTTCAACTCAGGTCATGATCCCACAGTTCCCTAGATCAAGCCCTACATTGGGCTCTGCACTGACAGTATGGAGCCTGCCTAGAATTCTCTCTCACTCTCTTTATCTGCCCCTCCTCTCCTCAAGCTCTCTCTCTCTCTCTTTCAAAATAAATCAATAAACATTAAAATAATAAATACTTTTCTCTTTTGAGTGAATTTGGATTTTAAAATTGGGAATATTGGATATCTTGAGAATATAGTTTTGTTATGAAATGATTGTTAATTCCAGAATTATAAAAATTTCGTCCATAAACAGTTATATAAGATATCATCCTTTTCTATAGTATGTTTTAATTTGTCTAAAGATAACTTGTTGGGTTTTATATAAATTTGATATATTTTTTAATTTCAGTTCAAATGTTTTATTTTAGTCATCTCAGTTTATAGATCCACCGTGTAACTCTGAGTATACTGAACTAATAGTTAAATATCTAATTTTACTTTATAGCAACATGACCAATTTCTTTCATGTACTTCTTCATCACTGTTACTTATGGCATAGATCTCCACAAAATTTTTAAGGTTCTGGAAATTCCATTTTTCAGTTAACCCATGATTACTATTTTGTTTCTCATCTTCTATTTAACCTGAACTCTAAGGTTCACGTTGTTCTTGTTGACCCACATACCGCTGTCCTGTTGTTCTGCCACCATTATTGTTTCCTGTATTGTTGGTACCTCTGCACAGCCAACCTCTTCCATTGATCTTTGGAACTGGCAAATATTGTTTCTGCCCTTAACTGCTACTGGTAATACCACCTTCATTAGAAGTTATTCCTTGTTGTTTTGGTCATATGACCCTTAAGGTTATCTATAGTCTCCTGATAATTTTGTGAAGTCAGGATTTATTAATTTTGGGCAAGTGCATGTTATTTTTATTCATTCATGATAATTATATGTTTTTTAATACATTTGGTGGTAGCATCCCTCACCTCATGGCGGGGTGGGAGGGGGAAGAGGATCCAAAACAGGCTCCACATTGACAGCGTGAGTCCAACGTGGGGCTGAAATTCACAAACAGCGAGATCATGACCTGAGCTGAAGTCGGACGCTTAACTGACTGAGCCGCCCAAGCGCCCCATGTTTTCCACTTATTTAAAAATGGTTTTTGGAGTTTTCACGTGTCTATGTAGGGTCTCCAGATCATTTTGGTCAATATTGCCTTTTTTTTTTTTTTTTTTTTTTTTAAGTAGGCTTCATGCCCGGTGTGGAGACCAATACAGGCTTGAACCCACGACCCTGAGATCAAGACCTGAGCTGAGAACAAGGTCATTTAACTGACTGAGCTACCCAGGGCCCTCATATTGCCATCTTGAAAAATATGAAATCTTCCAATCCATAATTATGTATTGTCTTTCTCTTTATTTATGTGTTTAATTTCTCTGAGCAGCATTTTACAGTTTTCAGCGTATAGGTCTTTTACCTCCTAGGTTAAAATTTATTTCACAGTATTTTATTCTTTGGATGGTACTTTATACTTGATACCATATTTAAAATTTCCTTTTCAGATTGTTCATTATAGTGTGTAAAACACAAGTGAATTTTGGTACCGTATCCTGCAACTTTCCTGACGTCTTTTTAAACATTAGCAGGTTGTATGTGTGTTGGGGGGGTATGTCAGTGTGGAGCCCACTTTGGATCCTCTTTCTCCCTCTCTCTTTCTGCCCCTCCTCTGGTCCTGCTCTTTCAAAAGTAAACAAATGTAAAAAAAATTTTTTTTAAAGAAAGTGCAAAACATGACTCAAAACATACAGAACTGCAAAGGGCTGTGAAGAGTCCAGACAAAATAGAAAAAGAAAATCTATAGAACAGATATATTTTATATATTTACATATATGTATATTATATATATTTATTTATCTGTGTCATTTTCACACAGAGATAATTTTCCTTTTTTCTCTTCCATTATCTATGCTTGTTTTCCTTTTTTCTTGTTTTATTGCTTTGGTTAGAACTTGCAGAATAGTGTTACATACCAGCAGTGAAAGTGGATATTCATGTCTTATTTCTTATCTCAGGGGGAAGTTTTTTACTGTTTCTTAGAGGATATTAGCTGTAGTTTTTCATAAATAATCTTTCAAGGTTGAGGAAGGTCACTTCTGAGTATGCTGAGTGTTTTGTCATTTAAGAGTTCTAGAATTTTTCAGATATTTTGCATACAATGAGATCATTAGGTTTTGTTTTTCTTTTTGTCTTCCTAATATTAATGTGGATTGTAACGTTGATAGATGTTTATATGTTGAACTTTCTACCACTAAATTCTTGGAATAAGTCCCTTTTACTTATGTTGTGTGATTTTAATATGCTTTCTATTTAGTTGGCTGGCATTTTGCTGAAGACTTTTACATCTTTATTAATAAGGGTATTGTTCTGTAGTTTTCTTGTGATGTCTTTGTCTGGTTTGGAATCAGAATAATGTTTGCCTCAGAATAAACTAAGAAGTGCCATTGTTTATTCCTTGTAGTGTTATTTTAGTTATAAGGAACTTCCTCACCTTTTGTTTCTCTAGTAAGTCTTAATTTCTCCCTTATTTTCAAAGGACAGGGTTTCTGGAGATTGAATTGATTGCCAGGTTTTTGTTTTTGTTTTCTTTGTCAACACTTTAAATATGTTATCCCATGGTCTTTTGCTTCATGGTTTGGATGAACGTTCAGCTCTGAAAGTTATTGTGTGTGCTTTCTACATGACGCTTCTCACTTCTTGCTTTCAAGATTCTCTTTTTACCTTTGTCTTTCCACGTAGTGATCATGAGTTGTTGCAGTGTACGTCTCTCTGAATTTTTCTTAATTGTGTGTTCATTGAGTACTTAGATTTGTAGATTCATGTCTTTTAACAGTTACAGAATTGTCTACCATATTTTCTCCATATTCCTTTGCCTCCTTCCCTTTCTTTGTGGGACTCTCATTGTTCATATATTGTTCCCCATGATGTTGTCTGGTAGGACTATTAGACTCTGTTCATTTGTATTCATTCTTTGTGCTGCTCAGACAAGGTGATTTCAAATGACTTCCCTACTAGTTTGCTGAATCTTATTTCTACCTCATGAAATCTGTTATTGAACTTCTCTGTGAAGTTTTTCATTTTGTGTATTTTACACTTT
The DNA here is from genome assembly GCF_007474595.2 of Lynx canadensis. Taxonomy (NCBI): domain Eukaryota; kingdom Metazoa; phylum Chordata; class Mammalia; order Carnivora; family Felidae; genus Lynx; species Lynx canadensis. The sequence continues at coordinate 56,154,305 of NC_044317.1, forward strand.
GAGTATTTTACATTTAAACTTGAGAAGGTGTTTTGTTTCATCTTCCACGTTCTATCTCTTTATTGATATTCTCTGTTTATTTAAACACAATTTTTCTGATTTCTTTTTAATTCTTTGCCCACCATTTCCTTTAGATTAAATAGTTGATTTAAAGTGTTTGTTTAATAATTCCAAAGTTTGGGCTTCGTTAGGGTCAAGATTTGTTATTTATTTTTCTGTATGGGTCGCACTTTATTGTTGTGTTGCCTCCTTTGTACCTTCTTATTAAAAAATGGGACATTATTAGGGCACCTGGGTTGCTTAGTTGGTTGAGTGACCGACTTTTGGCTCATGTCATGATCTCATGGTTTGTGAGTTTGAGCCCTGCGTTGGGCTCTGTGCTGACAGCTCAGAGTCTGGAGCCTGCTTCTGATTCTGTGTCTCCCTTTCTCTCTTCCCCTCCCCGACTCATGCTCTGTCTCTCTCTGTCTCAGAAACAAACAAAATTAAAAAAAACGGGACATTATGAATATGAATATGCTGATACTTTGGAAATCATAATATTCTCCCTTCCTAGGGTTTTTTATGTCTCTTGTGATTGCTGTTGTGTGTTTGTTTCTCTCAACAAATTTTGTGTGGCATATTTTCTTTGCTACAGGTAGCCACTGAAGTCTTTGGTTCGCTTATTGGTCAGCTAGTGATTCAACAGATTTCCTGAAACAGCTGGAACCAAACCCAAAACAAACCAACTTTCCATACTTTGTAGATAAGTGTGTGTGTGTTGGGGAGTGCATGAAACACACAGTATAGACGTTTACAGTGGTGCCTTCCCTTCACTTCTGCTTGCTCAGAATCTGATGGTCAGCAGGAGGTAAAAGCTTGGGGGTTTCTCAAGTCTTTTCTCATGAGCCTGGTCCTGGACATACCTGTATCCTTCTAGAGTCCCTGGAGTATGTAGGGGGACTTCAGAGCCTTATTTCCCACTGCACCTCACTCCCCAAGGTTTTTCTTAGGGTTTTGGTTTGTCCAGTATTTGCCCCAATTGTTATCCCTTTCCCTAGATGGCAGTAGCTACTACATTTACCTTTAAATATTTGTGACAAGTGGCCCCTAGTTATCACTTCCACCTAGATAGAGATGTGAGGTAGGCCAAAGAAGGGTAGACACTTTAAGCCAGTCCCTCAGGGAGCCAGCAGACAGATTGAAACAAACAAATGACTAGTCACAATTCTTTAAAGGCTCCCATCTTCAAGGCCATTTCCTAGCTGGGGTGCGGAGCACAGAGTCACAGCAAGTTAAAACAAATACCTTTTTCTTGATTAAGAGTGTATCTGGTGCCTAGAATCCTGTGACTAATTTCTAGAGGTCTTATAAATTTCATTCTGACAATTTTTGCTAGTTTATCTCCTGCTTTGTAAAAAGAGGTACATTTGGAGTTCCCTTCTTGCCATTTTGATGTCACAGTTCCTCATTGTTAATTTCTGTAATATTATTTATCAGAACTTCTATTTCAAAATATTTATGTTTTCCATTTATGATATTATGTGCTTCTAAAATACAACCTCTTTTTTTCTTATGGGTGAGTTCTTTAGAATTCTGAAGTCCATATATTTTTAATAAATGAACATACTTATTAATTAGTGCTGGATTTGCCTTGGGTTACTAAAATCTTTATTATTTTTTATTTTGATTAACACTTAATTTTTATGTATATTACGGTATATAACCTCAGTGCACTGATTATTAACATTGCAGAATGCCTGTTTGCATGGATATATTTTTGAAGAAGTATTTCAGGAGAATATGTTACTATCTTCAAAATGTGGTCTTAATATTGTGTACAAAATAAGTATTCAGTTAGCTTTAATATTTATATTTTTTACAAATATGATTCACCTTTATCCCTCTTGTGAGGTTCTGTAAACTTTGGGGTGCCTGTGGAAAATTCTATTATTTCAGGGTAGTTGGAACTTTTTTTTTTTAATGTTTATTTTTGAGAGAGACACAGTACAAGTGGGGGAGGGGCAGAGAGAGAGGGAGACACAGAATCCCTAGCAGGCTTCAGGCTCCATGCTGTCAGGAAAGAACCTGACACAGGGCTCAAGCTCACGAACCATGAGATAGTGACCTGAGCTGAAGTTGGCCACCTTACTGACTGAGTCACCGAGGCGCCCCAGGGCAGTTGGAACTTTTGACCACAGAGCTTTTGAACATAGGTTTCCCTGAAAATAATTTAAACCATATGTAGTCATCCTTTCTTTACTGAAGAATTTTATGTCTTTTCTGTGTTTATACATTTGCATGCCATGGTTGAGAAACCTGATAACCCTTGTCAGTTATGAGTTTTACTTTTGGTGTAATACGTTTCAGTGTAAATACCCATCTTCAACTCTGGTTAATAAGACGTCTACGATTATTTATATCTTACAGATAAGGCTACTAGATGTGTGGGCAAAGAATTACCACCAAAAGACTACATTAATAATGGAGAATTACTGCAAACGTTGACTTTTGAAAGAGACCTAAGTCATGACTTTGATGACTTTGATTTGAAGAAAGACCAGCAAGATGTGAACAAACTTGAGACTCCGTGGATTTATGAAGAAAAATATTATGAAGGAATAACTACATCCCATTATAAAAATCTCACCTGTAGAGAAGACCAACAACATCCTAAATTCTGGAATAATTTCCCTGTAAAGCACAGTGTTTCCATAAGAAGAAGTACATCTCCATATTATAAACATGATATGACAAACAAGGAACTAAATCACATGGTAGGCCATTCAGGAAACAAGTGTATGAACTGCTTGGGCAATAAGCTTGGAGTAAGCTTTCATTCACATCTGGCTGAACTGCAGAGATTTCAAACCCAAGAGGAAATTTGTGAAAGTAATCAAGTTGAGAAGTCTACCAAAAAGTCCTCAGTTTCACCACCTCAAAGAATTGCTTCTAGTGTCACAACCAACATTGTTAATAAATATGGGAAGGTTCTTATGCATCCTTCATTACTGACACAATATGAGAAGACCCCCAGTAGAGAAAAACCTTACAAATGCAGTGAGTGTGGGAAGGCTTTTAGCCATTGTTCAACCTTAGCTAATCATCAAAGAATTCATTCTGAGCAAAGACCTTACAAATGTAACGAGTGTGGCAAAGCCTTTAATAGGTTCTCGAACCTCACAAGGCATCAGAGAATTCATACTGGAGAAAAACCATATAAATGTAATGTATGTGGTAAGCATTTTATGATACGTTCCCACCTTTGGGGCCATGAACGAATTCATACTGGAGAGAAGCCTTACAAATGCAATGTGTGTGGCAAAGCCTTTTCTGAGTGTTCAAATCTTGCTCAACATAAGAGAATCCATTCTGGAGAAAAACCTTACAAATGTAATCAGTGTGGTAAGGATTTTACCACCCGTTCACACCTTTGGAGTCATGAGAGAATTCATACTGGAGAGAAACCTTACAAATGTAATGAGTGTGGAAAGGCCTTCACTGGGAGTTCAAACCTTACACAGCATAAGAGAATTCATGCTGGAGAGAAACCGTACAAATGTAAAGTATGTGGCAAGGCCTTTAGTCAGAATTCAAGCCTTACAGTTCACCAAAGAATTCATACTGGAGAGAAACCTTACAAATGTCATGAATGTGGCAAATCCTTTAAGCAGTATTCAAGCCTCAGTAGACATCAGAATATACATACAGTGAAGGTATAGAGGATGTGTTAAGACTTTTATTAAATGTTCTCACCTTTGGAGTCATAGGGGAATGAATACTGTGAAGAAACTTTACAAAAGAATATAGCACGGCCCTCATGCCATGACTTGATCTCAGGATTCACCAAAGATTTCATGTTGGAAAAAACCCTACAAATATAATTAGGTGGTACATTGCTTAAGCAGGTTCCACAATGTACTGTGCATTAGAGAATTCCTAATAGTGAGAACTTAGTCTAGTTCTTGAAGGTTAATCAAATCAAATGTTACACTCTGCAGGTAAATTAAAAGTCAAAATGCTTTAAAATTCATGAGATGATGGGTGTCAAAGGAGCAGGGACATCTGTGGAAACCCCTTAAGTTTATACAATCTTTTTATTCTTTTGGATTTCTTTTTTTTTGTTTGTTTTTAAAAACATTTATTATTTATTTTTGAGAGATACAGAATGGGGTTGGGGGCAGAGAGAGAGGGAGACACAGAATCTAAGGTAGACTCCAGGCTCTAAGCTGTCAGCACAGAGCCCGATGCGAGGCTCAAACTCACGAACTGTGAGATCGTGACCTCAGCAGGATACTCAACTGACTGAGCCACCCAGGCACCCTGTTCTTTTAGATTTCTTAATGAGGTTACTTTATTACTGACTTTGAACCTGTGGTTGAAAATATATTATTGACATTATGTCTTCATCACAGACGTTTCACATATTGCCCTAACAGTGCCCGTGATGGAACCTTTTGTTTTGGTCCTAACGTAAATGGGTTTTGTTTTTAATTTTCAATTCACTTGTTCATTTCTGGTATCTCCGAAGGCAGTTAACTTTTGTACCTTAACCTTATGGCCTGCAGCCTTGGTGTAAATGGCATTTTATCTACCATACTTTGGGACATTGTATGAAATAGTTCAATGCTTTGGTGACAGGTGCCACTCTGTTTTCTTCCTAGTATAAAAACAGAGAACTCTCTGTTATACTGTTACGAAGTGAATCTTGCAGTCATTAAGTCCAACTCGGTCATGAGGCAGGTTCCTATGGTACTATGTTGCAATCAGAGTATCTACAGTTTATTAAGATCTCAGAGCTTTATGCCTAATTTTTATTAGCATATAAAATAAATCTTTGCACAGAATGGAAATGGAAACTGGTCATAGCCAGTATTATAAATAATACACCAGTAATCTAAAATATGAGAACAAGTTATGAAAACACCTAAATGTAAATCTAGATTACTGGAAGAATATTGCCATCCAGCTTTTTCAGTGTATCATGATGGTTAAATCCTGTGATTTGTTACCACCCCCCATAAGTTCAAGTCTTCAGTCTGCTGCTAAACAAGGCATGAAGTTAGTGAAATCACTCAACACTGTGTGCCTTAAGGATGTGTTTGTGAGAGGAACAGACACAACAGCCATATCAAAGATGCAGGGACCTTCAGTGCCATTCAGAGATACATACTTTAAAGTTCCTGACCAATTTATTTTTATTGTACTAGTCTAAATTTTTAATATGGCTTTATTATTATTATTATTATTTTTATCTGGAGGAAAAGCTCCTACAGTTAGCAGCACTTCTCACTTTCAGGAAACTTCCCCTAGCTCTCTCTTTCTGAGCTAGAGATGGGTCCACATATCCACACTCTCCCTTTCTCACAATGGGACTCTGAGAGCACATCCACAGCCACCACCACCCCCGAGTCCCCCACTCCCCCCCCCCCACCCCCCGCCCGGTGTGCACCTCAGTGGCTACTTGGATCCTGGAGAACTTGCAGGTAGCCACAGAAGCCTCCTGGGAATTGGGAACTTGGCTGACCAGGATAGCCAGTGTGGATTGGGTCCCATGGAGAATGCGGGGCTGGTGCACCTGCCCCCCATCCAACATCCCTGCAGGCCCTGAGGACTGAAGCTTGGAACATTAGGAAAGCTGGCCTGTTTCCTGAGCAATTTAGCTGGACTTTTCAGAAAAAGGCAGAGGGGGGAGGGTTCCCAGAGGGAGTCAGGCTCCTGTGAGGGAGGGAATGCTACTGGGATGGAAAACAGCAGCTAAGGGCCACCACATGAGCGCATCTGGTCAGAGAATTGCCTCCCCAGCTCCATGCAGCTGCAGCTGCACCGGGGCCCAGAGCTCATTCGAAGTGTGGCTGGACAGCACTGGGACTTGACTTTCTCTTCGGTTAGGAAAACCGTGCGGCACGAAGAGGACTAACGGAAGACCCCAGTAAGAACGTGGAGCGTGACTGGGGCTGATTTCTGTCCGCCTAGTGAATCTTCCCCTTTGGTCACCATTAAACAACTTCCGTTTAATGTCAGCTTGGAAGTAGGTCCTTGGTTCTGTGACGGTGTAGAGACTTCCACTTTATGGAAAACCCCCAAGAACCAGATTCACCCAGCTTGCTCGCACAGCTCAAATACGGAAGTGTAGGGCTGATACCCCCCAACACGATGGCCGCCCCCGCATTCCCTGCATGCAAGATTATTTACTTACATACATGCTCAGGTGCCTTCCTCCAGCCCTTCTTTAGCCTCCTACTCTCGCTAATTTTTAGTGAAAACCAAAATATTTTGAGCCCCTTACCTGCAGCGACGGAAGCACTATTTCCATCGGGTCCTGCTTGCTCCGCTCATGCGTTCCCCACATCTCAGCCCTGTCTGGTTGGGGAAGCCAGGGTGTGGGCCAGACCTTGGGAAGCCCAAAGGGAGCGACAAGCCGTAGCCTTCGCACCGTGAGGACTGTCACTGCCCCTTTGCAGTCCCTTGATTGTCCCGCACGCCTCCTTTCAGTCTCCTGCTCCCAAGTTGGTTCCGCGGGACCAGCAGCGGGGTTGGCGTTGCGCGCACCGAGAGCTTGGGGAGTACACGGGGTGGCCGAGCGGCCCACGCCACCTCTTCCGGGTCAGGAGCGGAGCGCTGGGGCAACCACTGCTCCGCGCGGAGAGGCCTTCCAGCCTTCGGGGGATGAACTCTAGCTGGCACTCGGGGTGTCTGTGGGCAACTTCCCCGGGCCAGAAACGGAGGCGGAAGCTGAGGGACCAGGAGGTAGAGCCCGGAGCGCACGGCGGCCGAGTCAGGCGGGTCCCAAAGCCCGAACAGTAGGTGCTCAGCCGCGCTGCGGTCAAGGGTGTGCCCGCGGACTCAGCTGACTTCCAGACGTGCCCCTGAGAAGAAGGGTCCCCGCAGCCAGTGACTTGTAAATTTTACAAGCAGCAAAATTCCCCATAAACAAAATGGATCTATGACTTTGACCTATAATGGGCTTCTTCCCAACTGTGGAGTGTTTAGTGAAAGTGCCACTAGTCACTTACTTGCTTGTGAACATGGGAGTCCATGCTGAAATCTTTCATGCCAACATGGCTGGTTGTCAATATTACGATCACCAAGTCTATCCTTAGCACTGTATGTTTTTTAAAATGCAAGAAAAAAACCACATGGAATGATTTGATAATAGGATTGGATTCTCGTTCATACACCTGAGTGACTTGCTGACATTTAAAACTGAGGATGCAGGGGCGCCTGGGTGGCGCAGTCGGTTAAGCGTCCGACTTCAGCCAGGTCACGATCTCACGGTCCGTGAGTTCGAGCCCCGCGTCGGGCTCTGGGCTGATGGCTCAGAGCCTGGAACCTGCTTCCGATTCTGTGTCTCCCTCTCTCTCTGCCCCTCCCCCGTTCATGCTCTGTCTCTCTCGGTCCCAAAAATAAATAAACGTTGAAAAAAAAAATTAAAACTGAGGATGCACATTGTAAATGTAATCAGGTAAAAATACATGTAGCAAGATGGTTTCTTAGTTTCACAAACTGAAGGAAGCTTTGCTGGTGTCAAAACTAACATTGGCATAAATGTGGGAAGTTTTGATCTATCCCCCCTTTTTTAAAGCTACATGGGTTAGTTTTGTACAAGCAAGGGAGGGGCAGAGAGAAAGAGGGAGATACAGAATCTGAAGCAGGCTCCAGGCTCTGAGCTGTCAGCACAGAGCCCGATGCAGGGCTTCAGCTCATGAACCACCAGATCATGACCTGAGCCAAAGTCGGATGCTTTAACCCACTGAGCCACCCAGGTGCCTCATGTTAAATAGATCCATCCTTTGTTGATAATTAAATATCACAGTTGTACATATTAGAAACGAACTTGGCAATCGCTTCTCGGCCTTTTGGCTAGGATCAAGTGTGTAGAAAACAAGTTGGCAAATGTAATGAATTTGGAAGGTCTTTAGACAGGATGAATCTTCGCTAATCAGAAATTCATACTGGGAGATCTTAAAATTATACTCAGTGGGCCACTGTATTTAACCAAGGGGTCAGACATTACTAAAACCAGCAAATACCTCAGAGAAATCTTAAAACGTTTTCATCCAAAATTCAATCCTGTGGGATCATCACAATATTAATTTTTTTAACATTTATTTATTTTTGAGAGACAGAGACAGAGCATAAGCGGGGGAGGGGCAGAGAGAGAGGGAGACAGAATCCAAAGCATGCTGCAGGCTCCAGGCTCCGAACTGTCAGCACAGAGCCCAACGCGGGGCTTGAACTCATGAACCATGAGATAGACCATGATCTGAGCCAAAGTTGGACACTCAACCGACTGAGCCACCCAGGTGTCCCCAGGGTATTAATTTCTGAGTGAGAACTTAAGAATTTTATGAATAATGATACTTTAACCATAGTAAATGTTAAGTTATTCAAATGAAATGAACATCAAAAGGCTATGACTAATGCTTAAAGCTTATGAAACACTATATAATATATAGAACAGTGAAACCTTGTAAATTTAATATATGTTTAAAATATATATCCAAAACACCTTTATCTCATTAACATTTCTTACAGGGGAATTCATCTTTAACATGAATGTATTTTATTTTAAAAAAAATTTTTTTTTTTTAACGTTTATTTATTTTTGAGACAGAGAGAGACAGAGCATGAACGGGGGAGGGGCAGAGAGAGAGGGAGACACAGAATTGGAAGCAGGCTCCAGGCTCTGAGCCATCAGCCCAGAGCCCGACGCGGGGCTCGAACTCACGGACCGCGAGATCGTGACCTGGACTGAAGTCGGACGCTTAACCGACTGAGCCACCCAGGCGCCCCTAACATGAATGTATTTTAGAGAAACCTGTATTTCATGGTGTATAGTAACTAATGGATATTCTCTTAAAGGTTATTGAAAGTATAAATAAAACCACTGGAATATTGATAACTAGCTTCACTTTCTTTAGGGTTCATATAATGAGAATACACATGCCTATCAAATGCCCCTGGAAATATTGCAAAAGTATTTAAATGAAAACTAACTCAATAGTCTTCTAAAGAATGTATATGTTAGAGAGTTTTATAATCCACACCTCCCAGAGCATTCAGAAATAGAAAACAGAAGTGCCAAAATATAAAATAATTTTTGTATAAAAACACGTTACTTTGGCTAAAAGTAAAGTGGATTTGAAATTATATTTGGAAATTATTGAGCAATGAATTATAATGTCACAAAAGTTCAGCTCAAAGTTATTTGAATTTATCAGTCATGTTAGGTGTGGAATGCAATGAGAAATATAAAGAACTCAGGGCGCCTGGGTGGCTTAGTAGGTTAAGTGTCTGACTTTTGATTTCAGCTCAGGTCATGATCTCAAAGTTCGTGGGTTAGAGCCCCACACTGGGCTCCAAGCTGACAGTGTGGAGCCTGGTTGGGATTCCCTCTCTCCTTCCCACATGCTCTCCCTCTCAAAATGAATATATAAATAAAAATACAGAGAACTCAACTTAGATCTATGTTTTAAAGGGCTTTTTTATGGTTTTTAAATTTTTATTTTATTTTTTTTTAATTTATTTATTGTTTAATTTACATCCAAGTTAGCATATGGTGCAACAATAATTTCAGGAGTAGATTCCTTAATGCCCCTAACGCATTTAGCCCATCCCCCCTTCCACAACCCCTCCAGGAACCCTCTGTTCTCTATATTTAAGACTTTTATGTTTTGTCTCCCTTCCTGTTTTTATATTATTTTTGCTTTTCTTTCCCTTATGTTCATCTGTTTTGTATCTTAACTTCCTCAGGAGTGAAATCATATGATATTTGTCTTTCTCTAATTTCTCTTAGCATAATACTCTCCAGTTCCATCCACGTAGCTGTAAATGGCAAGATTTCATTCTTTTTGATTGCAGAGTAATACTCCATTGTGTGTGTGTGTGCATGCGTGTGTATACAACACATTAAAAATTTTTTTTTTCAATGTTTATTTATTTTTGAGAGGCAGAGAGAAACAGAGCATGAGCAGGGGAGGGACAGAGAGAGAGGGAGACACAATCCGAAGCAAGCTCCAGGCTCTGAGCCGTCAACACAGAGCCTGATGGGGGGCTTGAACTCATGAACGGTGAGATCATGACCTGAGCCCAAGTCAGACACTTAATCGACTGAGCCACCCAGGTGCCCCAACAACACATCTTTTTTATCCATTCATCCATCAATGGACATTTGGGCTCTTTCCATACTTTGCCTATTGTCAACAGTGGTGGTATATATATATATATACATATATATATATATATATATATATATATATATATCCACACACACATATATTTTAAGCAATGGTTAGTGACCTAAATTATCACATGTCTTGGGGAGCCTGGGTGACTCAGTCGGTTAAGTGTCAGACTCTTGATTTTGGCTTCAGGTCATGATCTCATGGTAGTGGCCATGTCAGCCCAGAGGCTGCTTGGGATTCTCTCTCTCTGCCCTTCCCCTGCTCACAATCTCTCACACTCTCTCTCAAACATTAAAAAAAAAAAAAAAAAAAATCATCTACCACACCCTAGTGTGTGCCTATGAATGTCTCTGGAAATAAGCACATGGTGAAAGTCGATAAAGTGGAAATGAGGTTCTGAAAAATGTCTGTAAAAATGGCACATTTCACATTGGTAGGTTTTCACATTTCATATTTCAGTTTGCATCTCCTGCACAGACAGGTGGACTCCTTGGCTTAGTTAAATTGCTTAAATTAAATTCTAGCAGAGGAGCAGTTCCTGGATCCAGCCGTGGCCCCACATCACTCCGCACCCAGGACCAGGTCCCAGACAGCGGAGCCCAGCTCGCCTCTCCCAGGAGGCCAATCTCTACCTCTATAACAAAAGCATTTTTAACGAAAACTGGCTCACCTTGATAAAACGTAAACATGTTCGCTTTCAACACACGTGGCCCACACAACTCTGAGCTCTACCTCAAATTGTTGGAGGCATCGATTCAAAACAGGCAGGGAGCTGTCCACTGACATAGGACACAGAGATTCCAAAGAAAGACTCCTCCTGGGGGCTCCGCCCACCCCGTCCAGAGGTCCCGGCCTCACCCCCAAGGGCCCAGCCAGGGCAAACGTCAGGGCGATTCCTGGCTACAAGCTGTCGGCGTAGCTCCCTCCGCCCCGGGCTCCAGGGGCCTATTTCCCCCTCTCATTACCGGAAGCGCTCCCCAACCTCCGCCTCATCCTGCGACCCGGAACTGCGACCCAGGCCTGACCAGGACCGGCGGGCGGTTGCCGGAAGCGCTCCTCCCAGGCCCCGCCAAGGTGAGCATCCGGGCTAAATATTATTCATAACCTATTCATAACTATATAAATAACTATTCATAACTTGCCCATTGCCAGAGCGCTTCGTCAGCCACTCCCAAGGCGTGTAACTTATCGTACCCAACACGTGGCCTGTAGTGCTCTCCCTAGGGCCCGCCTCAGCCCTGCCCTTCCACTAACGCGCACGCGCAGCGTTTTACAAGCCCCTCACACAAGTGGCTAGAGAGGTTAAAAGGTCATCACGGCTGCTGCTGGTTTTGAACTTTCCGTTTTGTACGTGAGCGTCTCCAGTCCACAGTCGCACACGCCCAGCGCCTGGGGGGGGTCTCAACGCACGTTAGCGTCGCCTCCCCCGCGCCTCCCACCGCGGTGAGTGGCGTCGCGGACACACCGAACCCTGCTGCCGGCTCGGGGGTCCCAGTTGGTTTCGGTTCGGATCTTTCGGAGTCGGTCCCCGCCTGTGGTGCTCGGGACCCTCGGGCCTTCAGAGGCTGCCTGCCGCCTTGTGTCCCTGGGCACCCGTGTCCCCCGCGCCGCGTGAGTCTCGGGAGATGGGCGTGCGGGGTGGATGGGAGCGCTCGGCGCCTGTGCCCGCAGCCTGGCGGGTCTGGGCCCATCGGGGCTCGGAGTCTGGCCCTGGGGTGGCGCAGACCCCGCCGCCTCCTAGGAATCTCCCCTGCAGCCCCGCATGTGGTGGGAGGACGGATGCCCGGGAAGAGCACACTGTTGAGCGGGGGCTTTCAGGAGCGGGACCGAGGACGGGAGAGCGCGGGGTGTCAGAGCGCGGGTCACGTCTCGCACGCGAGGCTGAGGGGCCTTGTGGAAGCCGTGACTGCGGCAGGGAGGCCAGGGATGAGGAGAGAGAGACGGAGAATGAGGGAGGGAAGATCAGTGAGAGGGTCGACACAGAGGGACCGTGGGAGCGGACGCAGTAACTCGGGAGAGTGGCAGGCGGAGAAGAGAAAAGAGCGAAATGTGGAGAAAAGGGAGGCGCCCCAGGACAAGGGGAGCAAAATAGCGAGCACAAGCAGAAGTGGGGCCACAAGAGCGAGGCGCTTCAAACGCAGAGCGGGAAGGAGCAAAAGGTTGCGGGCGGGCGAGGCAGAGACAGAGACAGCAGGAGAGGGTGGGATGATAGCGGGGAGAGAAACAGCGGTGCGAGATCCGATGGGGGTGCCAGTGAGTCGGGCGGAGGGGGTGTAACCGGAAAGCGGGATTGGAACAGGGAGAGCAGAGGGGACACCCGTGGGGGCAGAGAGAGGCAGAAACGTATGGCGAGTGGAGCAGTCAGAAAGATTGGGGAGAAAGAGTAGGACAAGGCGAAATAGGTGTGAAGAGTTCCCCGGAAAGTGTAGGTGTAGGGAAAGGAAGACCTACAATTCAAGAATAACAAAACCCAACCAATTTAAAGATGAGCAAAAGGAGCACCTGGGTGCCTCAGTCATTTAAGGACCTGACTCTTGATTTCTGCTCTGGTCATGATCTCAGAGTTCCTGGGTTTGAGCCCCACGTTGGGCTTGGTGCTGACAGTAGAGAGCCTGCTTGGGATTCTGTCTCTCTTCCTCTTTACCTCTCACGTCTGTGCTCTCCCTCTCTGTCTCTCTCAAATTAAAAAAAAAAAAAAAAATTGTTTTTAAATAAAAATGGGCTAAAGACTTGATCAGATGCTTCTCCATAGAAGAGATATACAGATAGCCAGTAAGCTCGTGAAAAAATGCTCAATATCTGTAATCATTTTGGAAAGCAAATGAAAACCACAATGAGATACCTTCACAGTTTTTGTGATATGTATTATAAAAAAAAACCAAAAAACTCGAAAGGGGCACCTGGGTGCTTCAGTCAGTTGAGCATCTGACTTCAGCTCAGGTCATGATCTTGCGGTTTGGGAGTTTGAGCCCCATGTTTCACTCTATGCTGACAGCTCAGCCTGGCCTGCTTTGGATTCTGTTCCCCCTGTCTGCCCGTCCCCTACTCGTGCTTTGTCCTTCTCTCTCAGAAATAAACGTTAAAAAAAAAAAACAAAAACAACAACAACTGAAAATAACCAGCATTGGAGAGGATGTGAAGGAATTGAACTCTCTGTGACTTGATGGTGGGAAAGTAATGGTGTACCCTCTCTGGAAGAGAATGTAGTGATTTCCCAAAAAGATTAAAGATAGAATTACCATATGATCAACCAATCCCACTTGTGAGTATGTACCAATGAAATAGAAAGCAGGGATCCGAACATGTATTTTTATACCTGTGTTCATGACAGATACAGCCCACATGTGCATCAGTGGATGAATGATGAACAAAATGTATATACATCCAACAGAGCCTTGTTCAGCTTAAAAATTTAGGAAGGGGGGGCGCCTGGGTGGCTCAGTCTGTTAAGCGTCCGACCTCAGCTCAGGTCGTGATTTCATGGTCCGTGAGTTTGAGCCCCGCATCGGGCTCTGTGCTGACAGCTCGGAGCCTGGAGCCTGGAGCCTGCTTCAGATTCTGGGTCTCCTTCTATCCCTGCCCCTCCCCCACTCGTGCTCTGTCTGTCTCTCAAAAATAAATGTAAAAAAATTTTTTTTTAAAAATTTAGGAAGGAAATTCAGAAACAGTCTACAACATAGATAAACTATGAACATATGCTAATTGAAATGAGCCAGACACAAAAGGACAAATGTGTTTTTCCAGTTATATAAAGTACCTGGAGCGGCCAAATTCAGATATAGAAAGTAGAGTGGTGGTTGCCACAGGGGGGACAGGGAGGTATGCCAGTTATTGTTTAAGGGGCATATATATATATATATATATATATATATATATATATATGTATTCAGAGCACTTACCCTCCTCTCATGGCTACCTGTGCCTCAGTCACATTTGCCTTTTCTCTGTTCCCACACACCAACGTTTTTTTCTGTCTCGAGTCTTTTCCCTGCACTTTTTGTTCCTTGGCCATCATAACTCAGGCTCTTTATCCTTCAGTCTGCAGGGACATGAGTGCGTTGGTCCTGAGGGGGTGGATCCAGGAGCTGCACCTTAGCATCGCTCCGCAAGTGACTTGTGTAGGCCGTCTTGAGGGTGTAAGATTCATTATGCAACCAACAGTGGAATTACAGGGAAAATAGAGGTGATTTTGGAGGTTATTTTTGGTCTTTTAGGGAACTCTTACGGTTAGGGTGGAAGTCAAAGTTTTATATGCATTTGGGAGGATACAAATGATAATTTGAGGTGCTTGCATAGAAGATGTCGGGGTCTTGTTGGGGTATGTACATCACTGGAGACGTTATTTTATTTAGTAGATTACGGAGGTGCCAACATTTGGGGTGGATGAAAATACAGCTTCAGGGATCAGTGGGTCTTTGGGCGTTTTTATGTGTATTATTCTATCATAAATGATTGAGTTATTGGGGCCTGGAATATGTTGTGGGATTCCATAGCTGAATAGAAGGATCCTGATGGTGTCTCCAGGGAATGCATTGGCTTCCATGGGAGGTTTGTAAGAGTGTCTGAGTCCAGGGCTGCCTGGGTGACTCAGTCGGTTAAGCGTCTGACTTCGGCTCAGGTCATGACCTCACAGTTTGTGAGTTCAAGCCCCACATCAGGCTCTGTGCTGGCAGCTCAGAACTTGGAGCCTGTTTCAGATTCTGTGCCTCCCTCTCTGTCTGCACCCCCCCTGCTCATACTCTCTTTCTCTCTCTCAAAAATAAAATTAAAAAAAAAAAAAAAAACTAAAAAAAAAGGAAAGAGAAGGGTTATTTCCCCCCAAGGCACACATTCACCCTACATACATGATTCCCCCTTTGTCCTTCATCTTTTCTGGAATGGCAGAGTGGTGCTTCTCCAGGTGGGTGACCTGAGGAACAAAGCTGGTTTGTCTGTCTGTGCCTCTCCTGTGTCCCCTCCTTCCAGTTTTCCAGCTTCCCAGCTTCCCCTGTACTGTTCTGTTCACACACACACTTCCTGCTCCACCTCTCAGTTTGCACAGTCATAGACCAAATAAGTCAGCATTTGGGCTGTGAATATTTCAGCCAAATGTCATTGCAAAGTCAGAAATCTTTGACACCAGGACCATCACCATCAGTGGCTCTCAGCAGCCCAGAGGCCTCTGCTCTTTCTGCAGAGTTCAGGCTCCTTTATTGCTGGAGTGGGTGTGCTCCGCCCGAGGTGGCTACGGCAGTGGTTCAACCGACTCAGTTTCTTAAGTGTGCCTTTCTTACCTGCTGGGGGTGAGGATAGTGGTCTCAGTGAAGGACCCTTGGCTCTGAACTCTTCTGGTGCCCCTGGCTGGCTCGCTCTTCACTTGTGAGAAGACCATGCTAAGGACAACCAGGACCCTTGTAGACATCAAGGACCCTTGCGTAAACCACTGCATGAAGGTTACACTAGAGACCTTCAATCATTCATTCTGTGTGTGTGGGGCCCAGGCTTTTCCTCTCTGCTGTAGGGGGATAAATGGTAAACATTATGAATATGCCCTCCTCACCTTTTCAGGTTATTTTAAAAGATGGCGACAGACTAATAGCCACGCAAATTAAACACCTGCAAAGGACTGATGTAACCATTCCCTTGCATACCCTTAACTTCCTTGCTTTCTCCTCCACATCATCATCTCCTCCAGCTCTGCTTACTTATTGTGTCTGTCTTCCATCAGAGCTAGAGGAAAACAAACCAAGGTTGACTGGTCTCCCTTCAAATTCCTGGACCACCTCCTCTGGAATTTCCCTATTTGCCTACCATACCTTTTCTTCCAGGGCCCCCGAGAAGGCCATCTGCTCCTTTCCTGTCTTCACTTTCAGTCCAAGATGGTCTGTCTGGGCCTGGGAACGATGGGAAAGAGATCTTCCCTGATTGGGCCACCTACATACCTCATGCGTCTGGGTCTTCTCCTTCACTGTGGATGAGGAAGGGACCGCCCTCTCACACAGCTGTCCTCCACCCTGATGGTGTGCACCACTTCCCAGACCCCTCAAGTCTCAGCATGGACATGGTATCCTACCAAATTGTGCTCAATTTTTACCTCTAGGGAAGTATTTTAGCCATCATGCGCAGATTGTAGTATAGCCCAACCTTAACAAAGCCCTTCATTCACTCTCTCTCTCATCTTCACAACAACAACAAAAATTTTCTTTTATGGACATTGTCTTCTTTAGTAAGAGCCCTTTGCTCCTTTTCAGAGCAAAATACACAAAAATTGTCTATGTTCTCTTCAGTCTTCCCTGTAATTAACACTGACCCTCATCCAGTCAGGGCTTCCCATCTATTGTTCCACTCTCCGTGTCAGAGGCACTGATGTCCTCTCATTTCAAAGAAACGCTGGCTAATTGGCTCTCCTCATCTGTCTGAGCAGCAACATGTTGAACAGTGATGACTCCTTCTTCCTTTAAAGACATTTTTTTAAGGCTTTTGGGACATCCCACTATTGACAGATCTTATCTATCATCTGTGTGTCTGTTTCAGTTTTCTTCTCTCCACCATGTTCACTTCTCAGTTTCCTCTGCTGATTTTTCCTAAACTCCTGCTCCCTGATTGGGGGAGGGCCCCATAGCATAGTCTTGGACCTCTTCTCTTCTCCATCTATACCCGGTGACTTTCCATGTCACCTTATCTCAGGGCCTTAAACCCCCTGCAGTCTCCCAGTTACTCACTCCATCTCAGACCTCCTCCCTGAACTCCAGATTGTGTTGTCCAGCTGTCTCCTTGACACGTCTGCTGGGATGTCTAACAGGCGTCTCCACCTTATGATGTCCAAACATGAGCTCCTGAACTCCCCCAATTATGTTCCCTGCAGTCCTCCACTTCTCAGTTAAGAGTAGTGCCATCCTTCCTGGGGCTTAGGTGACCATCTTGGCATGTTTTCAAAATGCACAGCATATTATATTGTGTGTGTTTTCACTTAAATACAGTAAAAAAATAATAATAATTAGATACTAACTTAAGATGTATGAGAGACTACATGGTTTCCAAAATTCACTCGGGATGGGGGAGAACAGTGTCTGAAGACAATGGCCGGCTGGCTATTCCTGATCTACTTCTGTGACCTAATACCCGGCTTGTCTCTTCCTCCCTCTTCCTCCCTCGCTGGGATAGAGGCACTCAAAGGTCTGCTCTTCCTGGGGCCAGGGTCAGCACTGCCTCAGGGCTTTCCCAAGGGTGGTCCCTCTGCCTAGAATTCTGTGACTCCTCAAATGCACATGGTGATCTTCCTTCCCCAGGTCTTTGTTGTGATATCACTTTCTTGTGGGGCCATCTCTGACACTGCCCTGTCACATCCTAGCCTCGTCCCTACCCCGGCTCTGGCCTGTAATGCCTACTCCGCATGGGTCTCTCTGCTCCTTCCTCTTCCACTGTCTGGATACAGGGGACAGGGGCCCAGGAGAGAGCAGAGCCTCAGGTGGGAGGTGTGCTGGGCTGGTGCCCTCTGAGTGGTGCTCGACCCTGACTTTGCATTGGATTGCTGAGGCATTTTGTAGTTACCTCTTATGCCCAGTCACCAGGAATTCCCCTTCTTGTGTTTGGGATGATGGGGAACAGACTCAGTGGTGTTGAAAATGCCCCAGGTGATTCTAATGTGTATCCAGCATTGGGCCCCAGGGCCTTAGCTCATCCATTAATGAGGAATGAACCAGCCCCGGATCTAGAGACAGGGAGAGAGGTGAGGTGGGCTGTCCTTGACATGGGGTGTTATTGGGGGAGCCTGTGACTCCAAGGGGAGGGTTAGTGCAGCCCAGATCCCCTCTGCTGCAGCTTGTGTGTGTGCCTCACCAGGAGGGGAGTGCATTCTGCAGGAAGAGGTCTCTGTGTAGCAGTTTACTGTGCTGAACCCCTCTTTGGCAGTGGGCAGCAGAGGGCCGTCTCCCACATGGGGAGGTCTACCTGTCTGTGGTTGTGGCACAGAAAGGGGTAAGTTGACTCTAAGCATTAAACAGCATATATTTGACACTCAGGTTTGACGTCTCGAGACCCATCTTGAGAATTACCGAGAAGGAAGAGGAGGAAAGCCTAGGAGTCAGGAATAACTTTCTCAGGTAAAGTCACATCTGGGTTCCTCTCCGTCCTGTACCACCACTGGGCCATGCTCATCTCACTCTGAAGCGTCCCTCCTGACATGCTTGCTCACGCTCACCCCAGGACCTTATCTCAGCCCCTCTATCTCCACGCAGATTCCAGCTCCTACAATTCTGTGAATGTATTTTATGGAGATTGGATTTACATGTTGCTATTTTAAAAAAGTTTTTACAAGGTTTTTGTCATAGGCTAAGAGAAAAACATTGACAGTTTTATTTACATTTAGTACAATTTATACGTGTTCGTTGTACTAGAAATGCTGAAATGCACATGAAATGCACAGAATCATAGATAATGAAGAATTATCTAAACACAGATGTCATTTAGAGACTGGTACTTTGATTTCAGTTATTTTCAGTGTGTTTCATTTCATAAATAATTTTTATTTATTTTAACTCTGAAAGTATGCCTGACATGTTTTCCATGGCCTTAAATTCTTTTTTGCACAATCACCTAAATGAGATAACAGCAGTAGGAATACTTTGTGCACATGCACCTGTGCAGACATATATATTGATCTTTATCCGTGTTTATTTTTCAGCCTTGAGCTTGTTTCAGGTTTTCTCCACTAGGAAGCCCTCTGTCAACACACTTTTACTGTTGTGTCCATTACTTCACTGTGTGGTGCCATGGGTTCCATCCTAAAGCCTGACAACTTGTTCAGGTCTGGGCTCTGTCATTTATTACCTATATGACTTGAGGCATGTTCCTTAGAGTGTGTGTGACAGAATTGGGTCCTGTATAAAATGGGAACAAATACTAATTTAATTGGATTCTATATTCCTTTTACAAGTTAAAACTTGTAAAGCATCAGAGTAATGCTTACCATATGGGAAATGTTCAAAACTTTTAGTGAGTTCTGTAATTATGAGCTTCCCATCTTTCCAATTTTTACCTTTGGTGATGCCCGTATGGACTTGGTCATCCCTGAAGACACTACTCATGCCCTCGCTCATGGAGAAATTAGCTGTCATTTGGTGTATACAACATACTATCTAGAACTTGCATATAATCTACCATGTGAAGGTTTTTCGTTTGTGTGTATTTTTTTTCCCTTCCTTCACATAATGTTAAGTCTGTATGTTGGGGTACATTATGGAAATGATATAAATCTACCATTCTTCCTGGGCCAACTATTGTCACTTAGGGCCCCATTTAGTAATTTGGGGACTAGAAAATCATTCTGTGGATGGGTGATACTGCTAACTTCCAGAGCTAATGCAGTGTCCATTTGTTCCCCTTTATTCCATGAAAATATCAGTGGAAGGTGAGCAAACATCCTTAAGCCTCTGGCATACTTAATTCTTTGTCCTAATGGGAAGATCATGTTGTCTTTTCTTCTGTACCATTATTTCTTTCTAGTATGTGATAATTTCATGAAATTTTCTTGTATTCTCTCAAAAGTAAAAACAAAAAACATTTCCTTAGATATTCTTTGCTTCCCAGTACATTGTTTACAAAAGTATGTTCATCCTCAGATTATCAGTTTCCTTTTTTTTTTTTAAGTTTTTATTCATTTTTTGAGAAAGAGACAGAGTGTGAGTGGGGGAGGGGCAGAGAGAGAGGGAGACACAGACTCCGAAGCAGGCTCCAGGCTGCTGTCAGCACAGAGCCCTACACACGGCTTGAACTCCTCAACCATGAGATCATGACCTGAGCCAAAGTCGGACACTTAACCGACTGAGCCACCCAGGTACCGTATTTCTTTGTTTTCTAGTTGAAAACAAACTGAGCCTGAGTGGCTCAGTCGGTTGGGCATCCAACTTCGGCTCAGGTCATGATCTCACAGTTCATGAGTTGGAGCCCCGTGTTGGGCTCTGTGCTGACAGCTCAGAGCCTAGAGTCTGCTTCGGATTCTGTGTCTCCCTGTCTCTCTCTGCCCCTCCCCTGCTCATGCTTTGTCTCTCTCTGTCTCAAAAATAAAAGTGTTTAAAAAAATTTTTTAAAAAAAGTACCTTTCATTTCCACCCAGTCATAATATTGTACCCTCAGCTTCTCCATTCCACTAAGTATATGTAGAGTTACTACATATCATTACTTTTTTTTTATTTTAAGCATTTTATTAAATTTAGGAATATTGACTAATAGCATCAATCTAGTTTGAGGGGTGTAGGCTAATGATTGGATATTTGTATATATTGTGAGATTGTCACCACAAGTCTAATTGACATCCATCACCATACGTTGTTACAGCATTTTTTCTCTTATGATCGGAACTTTTAAGATCAACTCAGCAGTTTTCATATATACAGTATTGTATGTATATTTTCTTTTCTTGCACAATATTGTAAAATCTCAGAATGTAGCTAAGGGAAATTTTCTGATGGAAAGTATAAAATCAGGGATATATGACTTGCTGAAAATGATCTTTTGTAGATTATTCCAGCACTCATTTCTAGTTGATGCTTATACCTCTCTCCTCCTCTCATTTTTGTATAAGAAGTACTCTCCTGATGGCCTCTTGGTGAAATGTGCTTTCATTTCAGGAACTGTTGACATTCAGGGATGTGGCCATAGAGTTCTCTCAGGAGGAGTGGGAGTGCCTGGACCCCGCTCAGAGGGCCTGGTACAGGGACGTGATGTTGGAGAACTACAGGACCCCGGTCTCCCTGGGTGAGGATAGTTTCCCTGCAGAGGTTGGGAAATGTTCTAGGCTATCTTTGTGTTTCTTTCGGGAGGCGCTTGAGAGTCCCTGCCCTATTTGACTGAGAGTGAAGCCCTGTTGATCCAGAAATGAAAAGCTTCACAACGAGGTGTCTGGATTTGAAGTGCCCCCTTTCTTCCGATGATGTGCTCACTACATGCAGGTTAGTGGTGGTGCTAGAAGATGAGGAGACACAAGACTTTATGTCAAAACTTTAAAACATCGGATTGCCTGGTTTTACTTCTGTACTCTTGATTCAGTAGTTCTAGGAAGAGAGCTGGATATCTGTATTTGTCAAACATTTAAGTATTTGGAAGAAGTAGGTCGGTCACTGAACAAGTCTGTGAAATGCTATTCACAACCCGCCTGTGTTGAATGTCCTTGGTCTCAGCTGTCCAGGAACTGGGATTGGTTTATGGAAAAGCTGCAGGACATCATCTACCGGTTTCCATGTCAGCAAGACCCTCTTTCTGAGCTGAATATCGTCTCCACTGTGGAGGAAGGAAGAGCCTTGCACGGCCAGGAGTGGGGTGAAACTAGCGGCAAAACCCAGGTGGGTGGGAAGGTATCAAAGATGTGAAGGCAAATGAGGGTCAGATGGCAGAGAGGAATTGACTCCCTGAAATGTTGTTTGGGACATTCTCCCCGGGTGGGAGAGGTGTTTGGAAAAGAAGAGTTGATCTCTTGTGGGGTCTCAAAGGAGGGTGTTATTCTCCTCCTTCACCCTCTTCTTGGTGTGTGCATGTCTCCTGCCCTCCTCAGTGGGAGTGCAGCTCCTGGCAGCGACAAGGGCAAAGTCTTTGTCACGACCCAGGCATGCCCTTCTCTGCCCCCAGGAGTCCTTACTGGTTCGACCTTGGGGAGCACATGGAGGGCTGTTTGTAAGGGGCGTCTTCCTTCGTTGCGTCTCCTTGTCTAGTCAGTCACACAGATCTTAGGTGAGGCCCCCTTCGTCCTGACTGCGGGCCTTCTCCAGCTTGTATCCTGTTTCATGTGCTTGAGTGACCTGTCATGATGGGAACATTCTTTGCATCTTGGGCCAGAGGCAGGTGCATGGGCTGGCCCAAGCCCTCTGCATGCTCCATGCCTCTGCCATTTCTTCATTTCCACTTTCACGCTGTAGGGGCATGTGTACTGGGAATGGAGTGGGTGTTTCGAGATTGTTATTCAGCAGTGCTGTAAAGACAGTGTGTGGCGGGGGCAGTCAGCTGGGGGGACCTTTGTTTGATCCCCAGTCCTTCATGGGGACCGTATTTCAGGCTTTGGGCCATCAGCCAGGAGTCTGTAGGTAGATCCCAGGTCCTGTTTCAACATCCCACAAAGTATAACCCCTTTCCTTAGTCTCGTATCTTCTTTGTCTCTGTCTTGCAGGTCTTCCTTAGTCTGGGAGTGTGGGAAAACCTTGGCTCTCCCTGATTTCATAGTCTCCTAAGTTTGTGTGGTTTTGCCTCTGAAACTTTCTGGGTTGTGAAATACACTTCCTTAGTGTCTGAACTTTTATCCTCGTATTTTCTGTGGTGATAACCTACCCATTATGTACTGGACGACTTGTGTGGTGAACTCTTCCATACAAAGTTGTAGTGGTAAAAAGAACATTCTAGATGCAGAACACTTATATTTAGATGTCAAAGCACCATTCTGCCAAGTGGAGTTGTGCCCCCGAAGCACCTGAGTAGAGTGGTCAGCATGTTCCAGGATGCTGGCATCGAGTGTAGCATGAGAGCCTGGCCTAGGGCTCCAGGACTTCTGGTTTTTGGAGTGTCACAAAAGTGTCTCTCAAGGGCACTGTGGGAGTGGTGATTGAGTACACTAAGGGTCATCCCCCTTGATTTGGCTGAAGAAATACAGGAAGTTATTCTAGAGGGATCATTGTCTGCCTTCATAACCCCATCTATGAGGCTGTTAACTGAACTGTTATTCACACAACAGTGTTCGTTCCATGTGTACGTCCTTGTTCCTTCCCCAGCAAATAAGATTTTAAATTATCGTATTGAGAGAATTTATGAGTTCATGATGCTTATTACATTATTGAGCTCTACTCCATTTCTTTTGTTGAAGATGCTGGTACTTTGATGCACATTTCCAGGTATTACAAATTTCCTTCCGGAGTGTTCAGGGTTATGGTGGAGCAAGTGTTTTTCTAAAACCTATGTAATGTCTAGAATTTTGGGAAGATATATCATATTTATCCTTCCTGCACATGTTTTGCTTGAATTCATACCTGCTCATTAACAAATACCTGGCCCATCTGAATGAATTTAGAATAAAAAAAAATTTTTTTTTAATGTTTATTTTATATTTGAGAGAGAGAGACAGTGCACAAGCAGGGGAAGGGCAGAGAGAGAGAAATGGAGACAGAATATGAAGCAGGCTCCAGGCTCCAAGCTGTGCACGGAGCATGACGCGAGGCTCGAACCACAAGCCATGAGTTCATGACATGAGCTGAAGTTGTTTGCTTAACTGACTGAGCCACCCAGGTGCCCTGAATTTGGATTTTTAAAATCAAGAATATTGAATATCTTGAGAATATGCTTTTGTTATGAAGTGACTCTGTTCATCCCTGAAAAACAAAGTAATTTATTCATAATTTGTTATATAAAATACCTTGTTTTTTCTATGGTATATTTAAAATTTTCTAAATATGACTTGTTGAATTTTATATGAATTTTATAGATGTTTTATATTTTGGTTTAAGTGCTTTATTTTAATTAATCATCTCCCTGTCTAGATTCACCATGTAACTCTTGGTACATTGAACTTGTACTTAAATATCTAAGTTCGTTTTATAGAAACATAGCCAATTTCTTACATTTCGTGTACTTCTTCATCACTGTTATTCATGAGACAGTATCCACAAAATTTCTAAGGTTCTGGAAATCCTATTATTCATTAACCCATGATGGCTGTTTTCTTCCCCATATTCTATTAACCTGAACTCTGTTTGAAGTGCACATTGTCCTTCTTGACCCATATCCTGGTGTTCTGTTGTTCTCAGGCTGTTACTGGTTTTTATTTGTTGGTCACCACTGCACAGCCACCTCCTGCATGGACCTTCTGGAACTGGCAAATATTGTTTCTTCCTTTAACTGATAAAACTGCCTTCATTAGAAGTTATTCCTTGCTGGGGCCCCTGGGTGGCTCAGTTGGTTAAGATCTGACTTTGGGTCAGGTTATTATCTCACAGTTTGTGGGTTTGAGCCCTGCATCGGGCTCCATGCTTGTGGTGCAGAGCCTGCATGGGGTTCTCTTTCTCTGCCCCTTCCTTCCTCTGTCTCTTGCTCTCTCTGTCTGTCTCTCTCTCTCAAAAGAAATTAAAAAAAAAAAAAAGTTACTCCTTGTTCTTTTGGTCATATGACCCTTAAGGTTATCTATAGTTCCCTAATAATCTTTATGAAGTCAGGATTATTAATTGTGGGCAAGTGCACATTAATTTTTATTTATTCTTGATAATTATATGTTTACTAATACATAGTAAAATGTATTACCCTCACCTCATGTCTGTTTCATGCATGGAATTATGATGAGGGATCCAGTGAGAATTTCAGGGTATTAGAGGAAGCCAGCCTAAGAGAAACTATTATTTTTATATAATATAAACAGACTTAGCTTCAAAATTTTAAGGTATTAAAATTGGAAGATATATATTTTTAAAGCTGTTGTGAAATTACTTACATTGTTATTTAAAAATTAACTTTTTAAAAAATACTGGGGGGTGGGCAGAGAGAGAGAATGGGAGAGAGAGAATTCCAAGCAGACTCCACATTGTCAGCACAGAGCCCAACATGGGGCTTGATCTCACGAACTGTGAGATCATGACCTGAGCCGATATAAAGAGTTGGACACTTAACCAACTGAGCCACCCAAGCGTCCCTAAAGATGAACTTTTAATTAAAGTGGAATTTACGTAACAAAATTAACCATTTTCAACTGAATAATTCAGTGCATTTAGTGCATTTACCAGGTGTTCAACCACCATCTCTGTCTGGTTGTACATTCCCATCACTCCAAATTAGTGTCCATTATCCTTAATCAGTTTCTCCACATTTTCCTCTGTCCCCAGTCCCTGAAACTGCCTGTGTGCATTCTGTCTCTGTTTTTCTGTTCTGTAGATTTCTTCTTTTTCAAAATTGTCTGGACTCTTTAGGGGCCTTTGTGGTTCCATATGTATTGGATCATGTTTTCTATTTCTCAACAAGTCTTGGAATTTTGATAGTGTATCTGTAGAATCTCCAGACCACTTTGGTGAATATTACCATTTTCAAAACTATGAAGTGTTCCCATCCATAAATATGGAACATCTTCTCCATTTATTTAGGTGTTTAATTTCTCTCAGCAACGTTTTATAGTTTTCAGTCTGTTGATCTTTCATCTCCTTGGTTAAATTTGTTCCTAAGTATCTGATTCTTTGGATGTTATGTTATACAGGGAATAATTTTTAACATTTCTTTTTCACATTGTCCATTTAATGTGTAGTAGTAACACAGCTGATTTTTCATGTATTGATGCTGTGTTTCCTGACATCATTTGTAACACTAGAAGGTTGTGTGTGTGTGTTGGGGGGTATTTTATGGAATTTTCTGTAGAAAAAGAGCACCCGACACTTCCTTTCCACATGGACTTCCATTTCTCTGCTTCTGCCGTGTGCTACCATTAGTATGGGTTTCTTTTATATATGCTATACACACATATACTAGCGTGTTAGTTTATTAAACAGTCCACCATATTTTAAGGAGGCTAAAAAATAGGAAAGATATTGTTTATTTATCCATAGAGTTACTACTTCTAGTGCTCTTAATTCCTTTGTGTAGATCAGGAGTCTGCCACCTACAGAACATGAGCCAAATACAGCCTAACATTTGTTTTTAAGTACAGTGTAACTGGAATGCAGCCACATTCATATTTAGGTACTTTTGACCCAGTAAGGACATAATGGAAGAGTGGTAACAGAATCAGTATGGCCTACAAAGAATAAAATATTTACTGTATGTTCCTTGCATAAAAGTTTGCCGACCTCACACATAGAGTCACATTATCATCACATCTGAGTTAGTATAAAATTTGGGATATGAAACATACGAAAAGTCAACTTTGTATAAATACTAGGCACAAGATTGGTCTCACATGGAAGCATAAGACTAGGAATAATTGGGGGTTAGTAGATCTTGTACTAATGAGGAAACATGAAATATGTGATTTTGTTACTATTCAATTTTTAAGTACAATATCTTATTATATGTTAAAAATTTGTTGACATTGACATTGAAGGTATAACTGAGGCATAAAAGACCCACCAAATTTTACTTGATACACATTCTTAAGTAGCAGTATACCCCTGGCTGGCTACAGGGGTAGACAAGATGAAAAGTATGTATCTTAACAAGTTCTGGGATCAAATCCCTCAGACAGTTTTGACAAATGGTATTTACTGTCTTTCCTTTAAGTCCTTACCCCACCCCACTGCTATGTTCTCTCGGTAGGGGTAAGGCTGCCATAAAGAAGTAGGTCCATGCATTCTCCAAAAAAGTCATGGTTTTGGATCTATTACATACAATCTGAAGCACTCTGGGCAGTTTTCCTATTAAAATTTTAAAAATTCTAACTGCAAGGATTCCCAAAATTTAAATGCCTGCAGTGGAAACTTAGTTTCACATTTCTCTAAGCCACACAACAATTGTGGATATTCCCAATCCACTGTAAATATGTTCCCATTCTGGCAATTTTCTACTTGTTTCCTCCACCCACTTGCCCTTCCTCATTGGTATTTGCATGATACGCTTTCAGTGGTTCTGCTCAAAGATGACCTCATCATGTGGGCATTGCCTGAAAACATTGTTTAAATTAGGAAACCCTGTGATCTATCATTGTATATGAACATGTTTATGGTACTTACCAGTATTGTATTTTATCCTTACAGACTTAACCTTATAGAATATAAGCTACTTGAAGGCAGGGAATTTTGTGTCCTGCTAATATCAGTGATTAGAATAGTTCCTGACTGGTAGAATGATCGAATGCCTTTTATCTGTACAAAGCAGAAAGTTACTGTAGTGCGTAAAAGCTACGAGACTAATAGGTCACATGCTCAAGTAAACATGTAATTCCATTTGTGACACCAAATTCTTTACTCCTGTAACTTTGTACCCTAGTGTTCTGAACATTCCTCCTAAATTCTCAAGCTGTATTTTGTTTGGTTCATCTTCTGAGTTTTAGGGAGCACGTGCCAAACAGCTCTAACCCATCTGTGAAGGATGATGCCTTTTGTAGATCTTCTCAGCTACAAAATGTTAAATTCAAGATTCCCTCTCACTTGCTCCATTCTACTCTCAATACAAATATTAATCTTATTGGTCAGGTCGGACAGTTCTTATTTGTGAGGGACAGACCTCCTGGAAATCAGTGGCTGAAACAACTAGGTGGTCTATCATTCTCACATAACAGGAAGCCCAGAGATGCAGGTTGGGATGGGACGGGTCCCTTGGGCAGTCTTCTGCCTGCTCCACCTCCCTTAGCACTCAGCACTCTCTCTCTTCTTACTGCAGGATGGCCACTGTATGACCAAGAAGAATGAATAGTGAGGGGCAAAGGCCTTTTCGTTATTAGGTTTTGTCTTATTTACACGGAAGTAATCCAAGAGGGTTCTTCCTAATTAGCTACACATTTTAAAAGTGCAATTTTTATAAAGATATGGGGGGGGGGGGGTGGGGTCGCCCAGTCAGTTGACTGTCACGACTCAAAAATGAATAAACAAAAAAAAATAAAAATAAAAAGAAAACATTTCATAGACCAAATTTAAAAATACCCACTATTAATATTAACTGACAAGGTACTCAAGGATAACTTTGGGATGAGACAGATTCTTCAGTGGACTTTGTTCTTTATCCTGAATGTATAATATTGCATGCAACCCATGACCAGTCTGATATGTGTTTGAAATGAGTAAAAAATTGTTAATCCTTAGTGTTTTCTAACTTACAGATTTATTTCCTATGAAATTTATTGATTTCATTTTAAGTTAATTTTATCTGAATCAACTAGTTTGCCATGTTTCAATACAGATGTTCTGATTCTAGTACCTTTTTTAAAAGTTTTTAAGAATTTGTTCATTTATTTTTTCACACTCAGTGTGGACCCCAACGGGGGGCTTGATCCCATGAATCATGAGATCATGACCTCAGCAAAATGAAGAGTTGGATGCTTAACTGACTGAGCCACCCAGGCACTCCCTGATTCTAGTATCTTGGTATAAAAATGGAAGGAGTGATTTTGAGATTCCATTCATTCCATTCTCCCTTAAAGTGAAAGCTCTATAAAAGGCTTTTCATTGGGAAATATTCTATCACTTCTGAATGTGTTTTAGTAATAGACTAGAACTTAATAGAAAAAGAATTGGGACATCGTCTAAAAATATCTTAGGTAGTTGATCTAAACAGTAATTCACAACCAGTTTGCACAATCATACTGTGCAGTGGGGGCTATTTGTGCGTCAGGAACAAAAGGAAGCATGAGGAAGATTGTGGTCTTTCCCAACCAAGTCAGTCAGGAGTAAACATTCAGTCTTATATTAAAGAGTCTGGCTCTACTTTTGATGCCTGACTAATGATACTTGTGAAGCATCATTACAACCTCTTACCATTCTGCCCATCTGGGCAGGAAAAGTTAATAATGACGCCCGAGAGGCCCTTCCCTTGGCAGGAGTCATAAGTTCACAGTGTCAGTGAGTACCATCACCCCCGCCCCACACAGGATGCATCATAACAAAAGTAGTCCCCATTCCCTGCTTTCTCTACCCATTTTCAGAACTTGAGAAGCCTACCCTGCTCTCCCGAGAAAGCATCATTATGTAATAAATATTCTCCTTACACTTCAGTGCATGCAGTCATCATTCTTGACATCTGACATCCTGTTCCAGTGCAGTAAGCACAAATGCAAATGATCATAAATGTTTTAGAGGGTAAATATGAGATTTCTAGTTATCAAAATTCCCATTGTGTATATTCATTCTTTTTTTTTTTTAATTAAATTATTTATTTTTGAGAGAGAGACAGAGCATAAGCAGGGAAGGGGCAGAGAGAGAGGGAGACATGGAATCTGAAGCAGGCCCCAGGCTCTGAACTGTCAGCACAGAGCCCGACGCGGGGCTCGAAGTCACAGACCGCTAGATGACCTGAGCCGAAGTCAGACGCTCAACTGACTGAGCCACCCAGGTGCCCCGTGTATGTTCATTCTTGAGAGTAAAATGAAGACTTACCTTTTCAAATTATTCCCTGAGCACTCCAGCAAAAATGTAGTTTGCGTTATCTTTATCCTTCTGAAATTTTCTTTTAGTTCCTAATTCTTTTCATATGCCTACTACTTTTCTGTTGTCATTTAATATAACGGTGCAACACATGGGTCTCATTGCAGCACAAAAGTCATGCCAAAATATAATCATATGGTGTATATTTGTGAATGGGGAGGCAGGTTGTAGAGGGTGAGAATTTGAAATTGCATTATTATGGTATTTTCATTATAGCCAGAAAAATAATCTGGGATATACTGTGGAGTGCATAACTCTCAAACACATTCATCTTATGAATATGTATTTCCAAAATTGTAGGTTTGAATCTAACATGGAAGAAAATTGTTATGGATGACATTCAACCTGGAGAGTCCAAGAATATATTACTAGTATCATTATGAAATGCCCCAATGAGCTGGGATGCACCTGGGCTAATAAAAGGCACATGGGGGCACCTGGGTGGCTCAGTTGTTTAAGTGGCCAACTTCGGCTCAGGTCATGATCTCAGGGTTCGTGGCTTTGAGCCCGCGTTGGGCTTTGTGCTGACAGAGCCTGGAGGCTGTTTCAGATTCTGTGTCTCCCTCTCTCTCTGACCCTTCCCCACTCACACTCTTTCTCTCCCTCTCAAAAAATAAACATTAAAAAAAAAAAAGCACATGATTCATTTAGGGTTTCACAAAAGCTTACATTTTAGTTACTTAGATAAAAGAAACAGGGCATCCTAAATAAAATGATAGATATCTTGATGAGGTTACTTCATTATTGACTTTGGACTTCTGGCTGAAAATCTGTTATTCATGTTATGTCTTCATCACAGACCTTTCATATGTTGCCATGACAGTGTCTGTGATGGAACCTCTTGTTTTGGTCTAATGTAAATGGTATTTTGTTTTCAATTTTCAATTCACTTGTTCATCTTTAGTATCTGGGAAGGCAGTTAACTTTTGTACCTTAGCTTTGTATCCTGCATCCTTGATATAATTGCATATTAGCGTTTTATCTACCAAACTTTGGGCATCATATGAAATAGTTCAATGCTGTGGTGACAGGTCCTACTCTGCTTTGTTCCTCGCATAAAAACAAAGGACTCTCTGTTACCATACTATTACTGAGTGAATCTTGCAATCATTCAGTCCCACTTAATGACCACTTGGTCGTGGGGCAGGTTCCATGTGTAATTGTTGCAATCTGAGTATCTGTAGTTAACAGGATCTCAGAAGCTTTATGCATAATTGGTATTGGCATTAGAGTAAATCTCTACACATAAATGGACACTGGTCACAGTCAGAATTATAGATAAGGCTCTAAAAAGAAGGTAAAGTAAGTATTTCTCAGTGGGTAGTAAAGGTAAGTGGAGAATACTGGATTTCAGTTGAAATGGTAAATGTAGCCAATGGTTCAGGAAGGAAAGACAAAGGAAGGACATGCATCATTGGGAACCCACATATGGCCTCCAGGGTTTTGGCAGTAGGAATGGTCTCCTTATCACAGATTCTGATTAAAATCCTGGGGAATTTCCCTCTTCCTTACCATTACATCTTCCTTTTCTTCATAGGTTAAGGGTAAGGTCCACAGATGTGAGTGTCAGGTACCTGTTTGTAGCCAACTCCTTACTCATCATCTTTACAAGAATCTCCAGAACAGTGACAGCTTTTGGATAGGAGCATTTTCTCCCTGGTTGTGAATTTCAGTTTGCTTGCTGGGGCATACACTGTGCTGTATTATGTAACATGTAACTCTCTGAGGAACCTGGGTAAAGTTTACAAGGACTTTTCCATACTATCTTCGCACAGTTTGTGTGTCTATAATTCCTTCAAAGTAAGAAAGGCAACACGATGTTCGGTGGCTTTTATGAAGTTCTCGTGCAGCTCTGTGTTCAGATGGGAATAAAGGACATTACAGGTGAGTCCAGAAATCATTCTTAAAATACATCACCTCTTTGGGAATTTTCCAGAACACTGTAAATGTGGGTGTGCCTCCACCCGACGTAACATTTAGTCGCTCTTCTTTTAAGAATTGAGTCAGGAGCACAGGAGTACATCCAGAGGACTGGGGTTTAAAGTGTTTGCTTTCCTGTGTATTGGTGGATACTTTGTTCTGGAACCAGCACTGATCCTGCACGAAGTGGGCAGATGGTCTGAGGAAAGGGGATGATGAGTCCAGAAGCACCATTGAAAGTCTCTTAATGTCTGAATGAACAAAGCTTCGTCTTTCTCTTAAGAACAAGGATAAGAAACCCTCCGTTCCAGACAGGAGTTCCCAGGACACTCACAACGGAAGAAGTAGAGATACACAGAACAGCTCCTGCCTCATGAAGGGAAGCCGTCCCCACACAAGACAACCAGTTTTTGGTAGTTCTCTAATCCCATATCTTGACCTTACCCCTAAGCTCTCTGAGCAGGGGCCAGGCCCTCCCTGTGCTTCTGGGAGAATACCGTGGGGTATTGGTGATTGTCACAGCCCTCAAGGAGGCAATGGGGACATTCTTTTGTTTTTACGCAGCGTGAGACAAGAAGAGGGGTATCGGGATTGGTTCTGGTGTCACGGGAGGATTGGTACTTGTGTTGGTGGCAGAACTTCTGGGTCCTGACTTTGGACATGTTGTTTGACCTTTGTTAATTCTCAGCTGGCTCCTTTTGGTGGCACCCGCCCTGCAAGGCTCAGCTGGATATTGTGTGGGACCTTCCTGTGAAATGGTGTGGTCAGCGGGAGCCATTGTACATGTGTGTGCCTTCATATAATAGTTACAGGTCGAGTAACCTAGTATATGAATTCAGGCGCTTCTCAGTCTCATCTAGCCAGAGTACCACCCCAAAAGCAATTCTTAATGTCCCACATCATCCCTCTGCACCTGCCTGCATCCCCTGTGACCTTGCCTCCTATTGTCCTAACCTGGAGGGTTTGTGGAAAAAGTGAGGTAATGTGGCCCCTGCTGTTTCTTACACAAAGCTGATTAAGTATCCCTTTTCCTCACACGACTGATGCAGTCCCAGGATTGCATAACAGCCTGGAGTGGTCATGGGAAAGAGAATTCGTAGGGAATGTAGGAAGAAAGAGAGTTTTAGGATGCAGAGTAAAGGGGCTTTATAAAGCTGGAGATAAACAGGTGAGGGAATTCCAAAACATGAGACAAATGTGTCCGCCTACAGACCCACAAATGGTGCTTTAAAAACATGTCCCACTTGGGGCACCTGGGTGGCTCAGTCACTTAAAACTCCCAACTCTTGGTTTCCGCTTAGGTCACAACTTCACGGTTTGTGGGTTCAAGCCTGGTGTCGGGCTCCAAGCTGACAGTGCAGAGCCTGCTTAGGATTCTCTCTCTCCCTTCTCTTTCTGTTTGCCCCTCCCTGGCTCACATGCGTGCACATTCTCTCTCTCTCTTTCTCTCTCTCAAAGTAAATAAACTTAAAAAAATAAAAACATGTCCAGCTTCACCAGCAGCATGACTACCATCCGTTTCTTCAGTGAACAGGCATTTGCTCACCATGGCTTCTGAATGACGCAGACGATTATATCAGCCCCAATGATTTGTTTGTACAACTTACCGACACAATGATACCAGCCCTTAATCTTAGTCTACAGTTTTTCTAATTTTTTTTAACGTTTATTTTATTTCTCAGAGAGACACTAACTAGCTTCCACAAGGTAATGTGGTCCATTATTGTCTCCACGGGGGAGTAAAGTCCAGGTTGCTTCCTTTTCCTCCATTCTGCTGATGTCCTGTTACGCATATTAATTTTGCACGTTAGCGGGGTGCCTGGATGGCTCAGCCGGTTAAGCTCGCAACTTAGGCTCAGGTCATGATCTCACGGTTTGTGGGTTTGAGCCCTGTGTCAGGCTCTGTGCTGACAGCTTAAAGTCTGGAGCCTGCCTCGGACTCTCTGTCTCCCTCTCTCACTGCCCCCCCCCCCCCCGCCCTGCCGCCCTGCTCTCTCTCTCTGTGTCTCTCAAAAAATAAACCTTGGGGCACCTGGGTGGCACAGTCGGTTAAGCGTCCGACTTCAGCCAGGTCACGATCTCGCGGTCCGTGAGTTCGAGCCCCGCGTCAGGCTGTGGGCTGATGGCTCAGAGCCTGGAGCCTGTTTCCGATTCTGTGTCTCCCTCTCTCTCTGCCCCTCCCCTCCTGTTCATGCTCTGTCTCTCTCTGTCCCCAAAATAAATAAAACATTAAAAAAAAAAATAAATAAACCTTAAAAAAATTTAATTTTGCACATTAGCATTTTAATGTACACGCATGGTAGCGTAACAAATGGGATAACTTACTTTGTATCTTTTGATTGCATCTTTCCATAACACCCTAGGCCTATTGGCAGACAGGCAAAGGAGATTCATTCCATAGAATGATATGGGAAAATATGGAAGCTGTGGCCTTGAGTATTTATACTTAATGAATCACTGGGAAGGTGGTGGGAGGTAGTGATGGGCAGAACAGATATTATGATGGATATAACCGAACTGGGACAATTATCCATAAGGAAATCCTTACTGCTAGAAGAGATCAAGGGTATAAAACATTTGGGGGGAAACCCCACCTTAAGTCAGTGATATTTGCAGAAAGTGTCTTTGAACCCAAGGACCAAAATCCATTTTTTTTTTTTAATTTTTTTTTTCAACGTTTATTTATTTTTGGGACAGAGAGAGACAGAGCATGAACGGGGGAGGGGCAGAGAGAGAGGGAGACACAGAATCGGAAACAGGCTCCAGGCTCTGAGCCATCAGCCCAGAGCCCGACGCGGGGCTCGAACTCACGGACCGCGAGATCGTGACCTGGCTGAAGTCGGACGCTTAACCGACTGCGCCACCCAGGCGCCCCACCAAAATCCATTTTTAAAAAAATGTTCATTTATTTTTGAGAGAGAGAGTGTGAGCAGGGGAGGGGCAGAGAGAGGGAGACACAGAATCTGAAGCAGGCTCCAGGCTCTGAGCTGTCAGTCAGCACAGAGCCCAACATGGGGCTCGAACTCACGAACCACAAGATCATGACCTGAGCAGAAACTGAATGCTTAACCAACTGAGCCACCTAGATGCCCCCAGTGTATAGTTTTTCAAGTGGCAGGTCATACAGCTCCGACATGGGCAGTAAGCCAAGATCCTGGATTCTGACCACTGAGTAAAACAACCACATCAGCTCACATTTCTGTATGTTTGGCATTGAGGATAAACATCCAGCCCGGTGAACCCATATGAGGTTCCAGCTTTAGCTGAACCATCAGTGGACCAGTGCCAGACATTGAGGGGAATCTGGGATGATTGAGGGCCTCACGGTGCCAGGGGCTTTTCTTCCGGCTGCAGATAGGACTCGGCTCTGTAGACCTGAGATGTTGCTGAGGCTGGTCAGAATTCATTCGTAAATATACCGTCTTCATTCAGCCAGCAAGTCATTTAGGACCTTTCTGCCTTGTTCTTTTAGAGTCCAAGTTGACTCATCCACATGGGAATGTCACACCAGATAGTCACAAGTCCTGAATAGATCAGGCTTCACTTTTGACAAATGTTCAGTAGCAAGCTAACGGCTGCTTTTCCAAAGCAATTTACCTGTTACGTTAAACCTGAGTCTGAACCCCAGCAGAGTCTTCCA
Organism: Lynx canadensis; assembly: GCF_007474595.2. Classification (NCBI taxonomy): domain Eukaryota; kingdom Metazoa; phylum Chordata; class Mammalia; order Carnivora; family Felidae; genus Lynx; species Lynx canadensis. The sequence goes on from NC_044317.1 coordinate 56,189,092, forward strand.
GATGGAGACTGCCTGCCTTGGTCACAGACTCCAAATGGTGGAATCTGGCACAGAGTTTTGCTTTGTCTCTGATATACTGGAAGTCTATTAAGGGGTTGGGTCCTTTACCTACTGGCAGACAAGGAACATACTAGGCAGGGCTATTGAGACTGATGTCTCTAACTTTCCAACAAAGAACTCATCCACCTGGTGAAACTTTGACAACGGAGGGCTGAGGCAGTTGTGCTATATCCTCACCCACCCACGGATGGCAGACGCCTGGAGAGTTTGCTACACTAACACTTCTCTAGCTTCAGCTCACCTTGAAGAATGTGGATAAATGTGGAATCTCATACAAATGGTAATGGCTGTAAAAAGTGGTAAAACATTTTGAAAAGTATGTCAAAGTATTTGCTGAAGTGAACAGATGTTGGGGGGCCTGAGTGGCTCTGACGGTTAAGCGTCCGATTTCAGCTCAGGTCATGATCTCACAGTTCGTGAGTTTGAGCCCCACCTCGGGCTCTGTGCTGACAGCTCGGAGCCCAGAGCCTGCTTCAGAATCTGTGTCTCCCTCTCTCTCTGCCCCTCCCCCACTCGCACTCTGTCTCTCTCTCCCAAAATGAGTAAGCGTTAGAAAGTAATAATAAAGTGAACAGATGTAAACCTCTGATCCATAAAATTCACTACCCCCATATTGTAAACAACAGAAATTTGTGCATGTGTCACCAAAACACAAGTGCTAGAATTTACATAGCAGAGCTTTTCTTAATAGCCCCAAACTGAAAACCACCCACAAATGCATGGAGAGTGGAAAGACTGGAGCAATTGGTAGACATTTATACAATGGAATCTGTTAACGTGTTAGGGTCCACACAATGGAATTAAGGCTAATAGATGACCTAATGATAGTAAGGATGGGTTCACAAACAGCATTTGTAATGAGAAGCCAAATACATAAGGTTTTATTCTGTATGGTTCCATTTCTATAAAGTGCCAAATGGACACTTTGAAAAGTGGTCTGGGGACACCTGGGTGGCTCAGTTGGTTAAGTGTCCGACTTCAGCTCATGTCATGATCTCATGGTTCGTGGGTTTGAGCCCTGCGTTGACCTCTGTGCTAACAGCTCGGAGCCTGGATCCTGCTTCAGATTCTGTGTCCCCCTTTCTTTCTGCCCTCCCCCACTCATGCTCTGTCTGTCTGTCTTTCTCTCTCAAAAATAAAACATTAAAAAAGAAAAGAAAGAAAAGTGATCTGTGCTGTTAGATGTCACATTGCTGTTTACCCTGGTATGGAGTCACTGGGAGGGTTACAAGGAGGTATTTTGGGCTGAGAAGCCGGTCTTTTGAACTAGGGCATGGATATATAAGTTTGTCCCATTTGTACTGTTTCGCCAGACTCTGTACTTAATCCCTGTACATCGGTCTTTAAAACTCATTTTGAAATACCGATTTTTTAAAATTCAGGAGAAGGTAAGTAGATTAATGCTTTCATGTCCTTGCAGTGCTATTGTAGAGATATTGAATAACAACGTAATTTGTTTTTGTTTGTTTATTTATTTTTTAACATTTATTTTTGACAGAGCATGAGCGGGGGAGGGGCACAGAGAGGGGGAGACACAGAATCCAAAGCAGGCTCCAGTCTCTGAGCTGTCAGCACAGAGCCCGATGCGGGTCTTGAACTCACAGACCACGAGATCATGACCCGAGCTGAAGGTGGACGCTCAACCGACTGAGCCACCCAAGCACCCCCATAATTTGTGTTTAAATGTGTGCTTAATTTCTAGGTTGAGAATTAAGATATTGGTTAGGAAACCTTCTAAGTTAATGGGTAAAACACAGAATTGTTAAACATTTACACAGAAGATAGAAAAAAAAGAAAATAGACCACGAGTAATGAGGAACATGCAATAAGTTGGTAAATCGAATCCTAACTCACCACTATTATACTGAACATAAATTGGGTAATTGTTCTTGTTATGGTCTAACATTGTTTGATTCTGTTCAGTAGGATTTTTTTTTCCAAAGGGCAAAACATTAGGATTAAAGTAAAATAATGAAATATAATCTGTTGACATTTTAGCCTAGTAAATTGCCAACTAGACCACATAATAGAGTTTATTGTAGGTTATCATCATAATTATTATTTTGAGTGCTATTCTTGACATTTATTAATGTACAGTTGTCCAGTTCCATTACTCAGTGAATAACAAACATTATCTGAGAACTCACCACACATACATGTTCATACACGCACAGACACATATACAAGTGTATGTGTGCATCTTCATTCATGGTCTAATGTGTGGTAAATATTTTTTTTTAAATTTTTTTTTTAATGTTTATTTTTGAGAGAGAGAGAGAGCAATACACAGAATCGGAAGCAGGATCCAGGCTCTGAGCTGTCAGGACAGAGCCCAACGTGGGACTGGAACCCATGAACTGAGAGATTATGACCTGAGCTGAAGTCGGATGCTTATCCAACTGAGCCACCCAGGCGCCCCTGTGGCAAATATTTCTAAGTGTCTCTTGTCATCTAAAAATGTGTTCTCTATTTGGTGCCACAAGGTTCAACATATCAATGTTGTATCAAACTAATTGTCTTTTCAAATTACTGAATCTAATATTTTACTACGGTTTCATAAAGTAAATACAGAGATAGCTACATTATAAATTTTTCTGCACTTGAGAAATAACCATTTGCTCCTGTGGAAATCCTCCTGCCACACACTGGATATAAACAAATGGGATTCCTGACTTTACCTCTAAATGACTGTTCCTGAGCTCCTGCAGTCGTAGCGAAAAGCTCTGCTTACTTCCTCCTAAGTGAGATGAGGGCCCCCAGGACTCTTAACAAAATGACACTTGTCATCTTCACATTACATAGAAAACTCTGTCCTGTACAGTTGCCAAAACCCATGTCACTGCATCCTAGACATCTTGCCTTTTTGCCTCTCACTCGCCTGATGTCTTGTTAAAAATTGGCCGTATATCTGTGTGCTTTTTCCCACTGCAGTTTAATCTGGATCTTTCTACAGGAAAAAATGTATGCTTATCTCCCTCTATACAGTGGTCTTCCAAATGACCACCATCACTGTAAGCTTGAAATGTACTAACTTCATAACTTGAGCCCAAATACACCTAATACCTGAACCCGATTTCTGTTTCCACTTCACCCCGTTCTGTTTCGTTTTTCTCAGAGAACATTTTGTTTTTTCAGTTTCCTGAATGGCCAGCTCACATATTGTTCCTTTTTCACGGAACTTTACCAGACATTCCATGCTTGGTTAATTTCTGGATAAATGTGTTCTATTGAAAGTTACATACTCAAAGACACCCCCTTAATATCCAGGTTGTGTCAGGACCCACATTTTATTATTTCTAGACGTTGAACTACTCCACTACAAACATGACCAACAATTATGTAAGGACTTATGTGATAATTACATAGTATTACATTTACAGTAATTAGCATTTATGGTTTGTTATCGGGCATAAGTTCAGTGTGGTCCAACATTTCTTGTAATATGGCTGCATCACCACTGCGCACACAACTCTGTGAAGAGGAGTGAATAAACAGTAAACACGCTGTGCAGAAACAACTTGATACGCTTCTGATGAGATCAGGAGATTTTGTTCCTTGGCCAGACAAAGCAGAGCCTGGACAGGCTGGAGCCGTGGCTTATGAGAACATAGGGGCTGACAGTTGGGAAACATCCATTGATGAAGGCAGAGATGTTCACCAGCAACCAACTGGGATTATTAATAAGAGCAATGCAGAGTTGGAAGGTGGAGGACAGGGTGTAAAATGACACGAAGATGCTCACAAGGACAAGGATTCTTTGGGTGGCAGTGGACTCGGGGGAGCATCTAGCAGAGAGTTTGTTGCCACGAATGTATCTGACCCGCTGCTTGTGCCTGTGCAGGATGGAAACCATGGAGCCGCTGGCCCAGATCATGAGCCCCAGACATAAAACATCAGGGAATGATAACATCGCTGCCAGTACGGATAACATGAGTTTGTTATTGCCCATGCCAGAGCAGTATCCCAAATTCTTTTTCATGGTGATGTTTGCGTTGCTCCATTTGCCAGTCACATTTACGGGAAAAGAGATATTTGCCAGCATTGCCAGAATCCAGCACAAGAAAACAAAGGAGCCAGTGTGCTTGGGAGCCTTCAGTTTAAGTTCTGCGTGTGTGGAGTCTCTGGGGCTGATCATGATGGCCTGAAAGACACTCAAGAGGCAGATGCTGCTCATGGACATGGCCCTTCCAATTCTGTGAAGATAGAAAACCAGTTTGCATCCGGCTTCGTTGAGGAAATCTTTGAAACCGAAAGCTGTCATTGTCTGTGGGACTCCTTTAGAAAGCAGGGCTAAGGAGTTGGCTATCATCAGGTGCTTGAGAATCAAATCTGTGGGCCTCAGCCTGTGCTCAGTGGGGTAAAGGAAGAGATAATGGTAGAGAAGAGAGAAATTTCCAAGAGTTCCAAATACTGTCTGTGATAAGAAGATTGTTCCAGTGGCCACATCCATGGATGCCATTCTGCCAGCTTGCAGTGACTGATAATGTCTTTAGGGCCAGAATAAGATCCTCCCTGCTTGGGATTATGGTGCACAGGCTACATTTATCTTGTCCACTGCAATTCAGTATTCTCCAGTTACCATTGGTTCCCCTTTAGAAGTATTTATAGGTGTTTTGTGTTTTTTTCTACACATGCTTTCAAGTGTTGAATATATAAGTTTTTTTTTAATGTTTATCTTTTTTTGAGAGAGAGAGAGAATGAGCAGGGGCATTTGCAGAGAGAGAGAGGGAGACACAGAATCCAAAGCAGGCTCCAGGCTCTGAACTGTCAGGACAGAGCCCGATGCAGGGCTCGAACTCACAGACCCCGAGATCACGACCTGAGCTGAAGTCAGACACTTTACGAGCTGGGCCACCCAGGCGCCCTGAATATATAACTTTTAAAATCACTTAGGGGTACCTGGGTACCTGGATTTCAGCTCAAGTCACGATCTCATGATTTGTGGATTTGAGCCCCACCTTGGGCTTGGTGCTGATAGTGTGGAGCCTGCTTGGGATTCTCTCTTCCTCCACCTCTGCCCCTCCCCTGCTTGCTCTCACTCTCAAAATAAACAAATAAACTTAAATAAAATCACTTACTGCGTGTAAAAACTGGTGTGAAGTCCATACACATGGTAGCTTAGTTTACTCTTGTAAATCTATAAACCCGCACTACTATTTCATTATAAAGATCAGAACAATATAGACACACCGTATTTGTTTAAATTCACACCTTGTTTAGGGGAAAATAGGGAATGTAACCCATCTGGGCTGGTTGCAAAGACAGGGCACTTAGCAGTCATGCCAAACTAACCAAGTCTGTTAGGTTAGCTGTTTTCTTTGAATAATTTAGATAAAGATTTAGTTTTGTTTTTATACCTGTCATTTTGTTTTATATCGCTGGTATGTTTAGTTTCCAATTTTGGTCGTAACAAGTTTCAGTTTCTGTGCGAAGATTTCTTATTCTAGATGACAACACCCATCATGAATGAAGACTTGAGATGTTAGGGCAGGATAGATGTGCTGACTGCAGTAGGGGGCTGCAGAGGCCTGCCTGTGACCAGGTTGGACTTGATTAATTCAGGAGTTGCTCCATATTAGGAGGTAAGAGAAAAAGGTATTTGCCTTTATGCCAGGAAGACAAGTACATTAGCACCTATATGGAAACCACTGAACAGTAGCATGTCTTGCCTTATACTGTGAGTTGTAGAACGCTAATCCAGTATAAAAACATATAGGATTAAAAACTAAATTATCACTAATTTCAGACTATATAACTGTCTGCTTGTTAACACTTTAGAAGTAAGACTATTAGCAGTGAGGCCACATTTATGAAAGATTGTAAAATATCAGACACACAGAAGATGTAAGGGATGGGGTTTTCTGTATTTCATTAAGTGTAACTTTTAGATTTTTGGATTTGTATTAGAATAAATTTAAATTAGAGAAAAGATCACAAGGTAGATTTGGGTCTGACAGCTTCTGTCTGACATGCAGATATAGTTGCCTTTTCCTTAAATTCTGCTTCCTTAACTTCAAGCAGAAAACAGTTTCACGAACACCAACAGACAGTGGGTATTTTCAGGGGCAACACAATTACTGTCTTCATTAAGCGCTCTCTACTTATGCAAGCTAGATAAAACATTCGCATTCTAGCAATTTCCTTTCAGATAAAATGTTTTTCATTGAATTGGCGATTCCTGTGGATTCACCCTACTCTTTATTGCAAGCATGGAAGTATTCTAAGGCACTTTAATAATTCTGAAGAATTTGTCTATGGTTCCTGTAAGGTAGGCTGAAAACAATTGATTTCATAACTACAGTTCTTAAGCACTCTAAAAATCAGATTTTATTGTTACTTGAATTAAACATCAACAATTATTCTCAGTGGCGATTACGTTAAATCACTTATGGAGCTGTTGAGTGCTGCAGACTTTAGGACCCCCGTTTCTATTTGCTCATTCAATTCACACTTAAGGGGTAATTTCTCCTTCCTGTGGGGTTTTTGCACTGGATCCCATTCAAACCTGAAAGAATCCCAATTTCCAATATGATCACTAACTCGGACTTCTGATATGCTTGCTTCCCTTACAGACTGTAACTCTCAGCCTGAAACAAAATACTCACCACACACCATCGGTCTGGACAGTGAGCTCCTGTGAAGATCATAATGGCTAGTGAGTAAGTGTACAGGAGGGAGGGAGGCAGATCCTGAGATAAAGGATTGTGAATCTGTGACCTCCACCTCCCCTGAGAACTGCAATTATCATTTCATCAGTTAACAACATTGATATTATGCGCTTGGGGAACTGAGAACATTTCTGGAGAACTTTTTCCCAGTTGCTAATTACTCAAACACATTAAAAGTTTCCGGGTAGCAGCTCCAAAGAGACATTGAACTGTCTGGGAAAGGCTCTTTTCCACGTTTCGGGGAGCAGAAAGGCTCGCACATGGGAGCACAGAATGCTAAGGGCTGACCTGTGAGGGCCTGGCAGTGAAGCGTGTGTGTCTTGCCAGATGCTCTGCTTCCCTGAGAAGTTTTTCCAGCCAAAAGTGAGTCCTTTCTTAATCTTCACACCTCCAAAGCCACAACATAATTTAAGTTGTAAGCAAAGAAGTTGGAACAAAGTCCAATGGTTTTCAAAGAGTTTTAGTAACAGGAAGAACACGATGTCAAGCATTCACTGACAGTTTGGAACTCCAGACGATATGGAAGTTTTGTGGGAAAATATACTTTACTGATACTCAACTCGCAGGAGTAATAGGAGGTCTAAAAAGAACAATAAACAGGCACCTGGGTGGCTCTGCCGGTTGAGCGTCCAACTTCGGCTCAGGTCATGATCTCACAGTCCATGAGTTTGAGCCCCACGTCGGGCTCTGTGCTGACAGCTCAGAGGCTGGAGCCTGCTTCAGATTCTGTGTCTCCCTCTCTCTCTGACCCTCCCCCGTTCATGCTCTGTCTCTCTCTGTCTCAAAAAAATAAAATAAAAACATTAAAAAAAATTAAAAAAAAAAAAAGAACAATAAACAAAGTCTGTGGCCATACCACCCTGAATGCGCCCGATTTCGTCTGATCTCGGCAGCTAAGCAGGGTCAGGTCTAGTTAGTACTTGGATGGGAGAACAATAACCATAGAAAGAGAGAAGTTCGTGAGGTCTGGACTAGTAATAGCACCAGGATCTGATGCTTTAAAAGGTCATTCCTTAGGGCGCTTGGGTGGGTCAGTTGGTTAAGCGTCCAACTCTTCATTTCAGCTCAGGTCATGATCTCACAGTTGTGGGATTGAGCCCCTCATTGGGCTCCATGGTGAGCATGGAGCCTGCTTAAGATTCTCTCACTCTCTTTCTCTCTCTCTCTCTCTCTCTCCCTCTCTCTGCCAGAGAGGGAGAACCCCCTCTCCCCCCCCATGTGCTCTCTTCTCTCTCTGAAGTGAATGAATGAATATTAAAATAAAAAGCATTAAAAATAATAAGAAGAAAAGGTCATTCCTCTAAATTCTGGATCAACCAATGCTACTTACACAGTTCAGTAGCACTGAGTGGTTGCCACAGTTCTCTGTACTTGTTTTTTGCTGAATTTTTAGTAGTGAACCCTGATTACCTTTGTAATTAATCAGGAAATATAGGGGCGCCTGGGTGCCTTAGTTGGTTAAGTGACCAACTCATGATTTTGGCTCCAGTCATAATCTCACAGTTTATGAGATTGAGCCCCAAGTTGGGCTATGCTTTGACAGCTCGGAGTCTGCTTGGGATTCTCTCTCTTTCTCTCTCTCTCTCTCTCTCTCTCTCTCTGCCCATCACCCACTCATGTATGTCTCTCTCTCTCTCTCTCTCTCTCTTTCTCAAAATAAATGAACTTTATATTAAAAAAAGAAATATAAAACATGAATTTGAATAAAAATTTTGTGTCATACAAACCCACTTTTGATCCAGGTTTATTATGCAGTGTCTCTCAATGTTGAACTCAGATATTAGAACTGTATGGACAGCCCCCAATACACCTACCGACACACCCCAGCACACACACAGTGACACACTTACATACAGATGCAAGCACACACGTGCATTCACACTCAGCCAAATACACAGCCACATATACTCACATATTTATGCACATACATCCCACTGTGAACACACTCCTCTATAGACCGACTTACTCTACAGAAGTACGCACTCACATAATACACAGTGTTATGCACTTTCACAAAACTCACAAGGTCTCATTTTCATTCAAGAAATCAAACTCAGATGGTAAACCTATGCATGTGTGTCAAGACACACATTGTGTTCGTGTATAATGAAATACATTGTGTACATTGTGTTCATGTATAAATGAAATAGTTGTATTTCCAGACCACTTGTGTCAATCCACCTTTTTTTTTTTTCCAATGTTTGTTTATTTTTGAGAGTAGGGGAGACAGAGTCCCAAGCAGGCTTCATACTGTCAGCACAGAGCTTGATGCGAGGCTTGAACCCATGGACTGTGAGATCATGACCTGAGCTGAAGTTGGATGCTTACCTGACTGAGCCACCCAGGTTCCCCTCAATCCACCCTTTATATTTTCAACTCTGTACCATCTCATGGGGATGAGACTACAGTGTCCAAAATACAACAAGTGATCTGAGCATCACTCCCTTAGTTTAAAGCATGTAAGAAAATCGAGTGCTGGAGGCGGTGACAGTGCACAGTTGTGTGATAGAGCAGGGTAGGAATGAAAGCCCAGGGAGAGCATGGAATTGGGAGAACATGGGGGTACAGAGAGCCTGGAGATGTGGGAATGTGAAACGGGAAAGAAGACAGAGGGTCAAAGGCAGGATTTCGTTAATGTTGCAGAGGGATTAGAGGGTATTGGTGGTGATACAATGTGCAAGGAAGTTGAGAGTGCAGGAACTATGGGATGCCGTGGCATTGGGGGTTTTGGCACCATGGAACAAAGGGATATGCGGGCAGCGAGATAGCAGGCAACGGTAAAGAGCAGCAAAGGGTAAAAGGCACACGAGACTTGATGTCTGAGGAGTTAAAGAAAGGAGAGCTGGAGGAGGATCACGGGCAGAGATGGGGTGTAGGTAGAGAGCTGGGGTTTGGAGGGGTGGTGGGCACTGGAGGCAGAATGGGAGCAAGGCCGTGAAGGGAGCTGGGGAGGATGGTGATCACAAGTGGGGGCAAAGAGCAGCTGTGGTGGTCATAGGGAAGCTGAGGAAACACGATGGCTGGGAATTCAGATGAGGATGAACGGGGCAGTGGAAGGCAGGAAGGTTTGACCGGCATCCCTGGAGGGGAGAGAGAAGTGGTGAACACAGATTATCTTCAGTAACTGCTGGCGGTAGGAGAGCTGGGCTCCGTTACAGTCTGTGCCAAGGTGACTGAGTGTTTTAGAAGGAAAAGGAGGGGCTCAGAGGAGTCGGAGAAGTGAGCATTACCAAAGGTTGGTCATTGTAAGTGGGATTAGGCCTGCTGTGTGTCTGCAGACAGTCACTGAAATTAGATTCTGTCCTCCCACAGACTGAGAGAGACCCTGTCCTTCCTGATGATCACACTCTACAGGAGTGGTTCCCAGTCCTTGAGGAAGATACTCCTGAATTGTAAAAGATACATATGCACGTTTGTAAGCCCTTTTTTAGTAAATCCTCTAAGAAAGGGAAGTCAGGGGCCTGTCGTCAGGTGTGGGCTAGAATAAACATAAACTTCTCCTGGCAGCATTGGGGCTTTCTCATGCAGGCATTTTAACAGGAGGGGGACATGGCCTTGTGCTGTCAGGAGCCATTCTAGAGTTCTGCAGTTCTCAGGGGTATAGGTGGCATGGAGGGATGGAGGTCAGAAGGGCACAGGACGGAGATGGGGCTCAATAGAGAAGTCTAGCAGTGTCGGGTAGATGTGGGGTGACACACAAAGGTCTTGGGAATGGCTAAGAGTCACAAGAGTGGCAGACAAAGTTCATTAAAGGAGATAAAGGTGGAAGGAGGGACAGAATGGAGGACAGACAGGCTGGTGGAAATCACAGACAAATTGGAGGCCATGTAATTGTGGTAAGTCAGGATTTGGGGATCGATCAAGAAAGGCAGAACACACAACAAGCTTCATTGGGTGGTACTTGAACAGGGTTACATGAAAGGCAAAGGGTCCCTGCTAGCAAGAGACCTTCCACAGACAGTGTCACGAGGCCAATTCCCAGAGGGAAATGGGTAACGGTCCCAGGAGAAGGGGAGATTACAGAGAGTCCCATGTGACTGAGGATGCTGACTTAGCTCCCACGTGCTGCACCCATCTGGAGTCTGTTGTAGCTACAGGGTCTGCTTACCTGTGCTTGGCACACATTGGGTAGGGTTTTCAGCAAATAGGTAGCTTTAAATGGGTAGAGATATGTTTGTTTGGGCTAAATGTAAAGCAGCTGACTGTATAATAATTTGAGTTTGGTTCCAGTGGCCAATATTCCTAGCCCTTCCTGTGGTGAAGTAAGGAAAAAGGGAGCCACAGGGGCTGTCTTTGGCCCATTTATAAAACCCTCATGAATTCCCTCACTCATCAGTTTGCTCATTACAGTCAACTCACAGCTTCATCATGGTTTGATCCGAGTTTGAGATCATGAGGCAAAAATGAGGGCAAAAACAACCCTGAAAACCCCTTAAGTTGAACTTCCAAGTAAAGGAAGGATTCAGAGCGTCCAGTGTGCCACAACCTTTTCTCTCTCTCGGGGATACCAGGGACAGGACGTGACCATCGTGGGTCTGGCAGGAGAGGCAGTTTCTCTCAGGTGGAGCCTGAACTCAGTGTGGGAGTGATTATCTCTCCACACCTGAGACAAGGCCTTCTTGTTTAATCCACTCGATCCCTGTGAATTGTGAGTTTTTCCAGTGTAGCTGTTTGGAACGGGTACTATGTCTGGCCCTCTGTGAGCACCAAACATTGTTCCCTCCAACCCTATCATGTGGCTTTTTTCTGCGGTATCAGCTTGTTTCCTCACATGTTTGTGCAGTCAGGACTCGGCCGAGTATTTGGGAGCACTCTGCAGATTTCTGGGGTTCTTTCAACATGCAGATTTCTTCCTGTTTGGTATTCTTTCCTTTGAGCCCCACCTGCCTTGATCTTGTTCATTTTTCCATTTCTCCAAATGTGTGTGTGTTATCAATGCTTGATAATTTTCCACATATAGGCTTTTCACGTTTCTTGTTAGATTTATTCCTGTCTCATCTCATACTTGTATTAATCGTAATCCCCCTCCGTATGCAGTCCGCATATATGAAGACCCATATGTTATGTATGTTAATGTTCTATCCTAATATTTTTTCATTGATGGATTGATTTTTTTTTAATTTTTTTTTTTTATGTTTTATTTACTTTTAAGACAGACAGAGACAGAGCATGAATGGGGATGGGGTAGAGAGAGAGGGAGACACAGAATCCGAAGCAGGCTGCAGGCTCTGAGCTGTGAGCACAGAGCCCAACGCGATGCTCGAACTCAGGAACTGTGAGATCATGACCTGAGCCAAAGTTGGACGCTTAACCAACTGAGCCACCCAGGTGCCCTGATTATCTTTTTTTAAATAAAAAATTAATTATTTGGGCTTCCCAGGTATATATTTATGTCTTCTACAAGCAGTAGGTGCAGTAATACTATGAGTGCCTGGGTGGCTTAGTCAGGCATCTGACCCTTGATCTCGGCTCAGGTCACGATCTCACGGTTGGTGAGTTTGAGCCTCGCATCAGGCTCTGTGCTGACAGTATGCAGTCTGCTTGGCATTCTCCCTCTCTCCCTGTCTGTCTGCCCCTCCATCATTCATGCATGCTCGCTCGCTGTCTCTCAGAATAAATAAACTTAAAAGAAGAAATCAGTGATATTTATCAACTTAAGGACATCCTAATATTACTTTTTTTTATCATTGTCACCTATAAAATTCTGCCAAATATCTTGGTTTGCAGTTACCAACATGATCATCTGTCTTCCTCCTTAACTTCTTTTTCTTTCTTCCTTTCTTTCTTTTTTTTTTTTTTTTTAGGTAAACTGTCCCTCCATGTTGGGGCTTGAACTCACAACTCAAGAATTACATGCTTTACAGACTTAGCAGCCAGGTGCCCCTATGCTGTAATCTTTTATTGGTGACAGTATTTGCAAATATATTTAATAATTTGGGATCCCTTATGTATGTGAGATTTGTTAAATATTGGTGGCAATCTTTGTAAGATATTGGGAAATTATTTGCAAGCATTATTCTTTTGAAGTATAGTAAACATAACATTTGTGAATGGCCCAAGTAACATGGATCTGATAGTGAAGAATAATAGAGTATCACTGATAAACTATCATCTGGTGCTGTCTTTGTGAAAGACTTCCTGTACAAATATTGCTGTTTCTGCCCCTTCCCCCCCCCCCCCCACTGGCCCGTGCACAGGGTTCACTTCAGAATTTGTACTTCTTCTGGGGTCAGTGCCATGAAGTACACATTCCTAGAAATGTCCATGTCAACTGGACTTTCCAGTTAACTGCACCGAGTTGTACAAAGCATATCTAATGATTTGTGATACATGTTTGTTGCATCACAGCCTTCCTTTCGCTCTTCTTGAAAAATCCTCCCTGGGCCTTTTGTATCCTTACTTGTCCCTGCTCAGAACGTGCCTTATTTTTCAGCTTAGGAGCCTGAGCGTAAACAGACAATTATATTTTAAGGACGGTGACATTCTCCAGGAAGTGCAGGGTCTGACTAAATACTTGTGCTTCACTGCTGTTCTCTCCTGGGCCAGATCTCAACGTTTTTCTATTTCTACCAAGTGAGACTCTGTCTATCCCCAGCTATTATGGAAAAGGAAAACACTCCTCCAAAACATTCAGTCTGTCTCTTTGGAGAGGCTAACTAGAAACTCTAATTGTTTCTGGGAATTGGGAACTGGAAGGATTTTTTTTTTTTTTTAAGATTAATTTCAGCTGCCACATTGTACAGCGTCATTGGAACTGCCTGCGAAGTGATAATTGTAGTTCTGTGGAGAGTTGAGATCACAGAATCACAGACTCTTATCATAGGGTCTGGCTGCCTCCCTCCCACATGAGCAAAGGGTGTCATGACTGTCACACCGAGCTCACTGTCCCAGCAGCAAGAAAGAGATACGTGAGTATTTTTCTGTTTCAGCCTGAGACACAGATTATGTTTGGAGATGAGGCATATCACAGTCTGGGGAAATGCTCCTGTCTGGGGAAGGGATTCTTCTGAGGGTAGAAAGTGACACAGAAACAGTCCCATACAGGAAGAAATAATAATTTCTGAGGCACAGGCTGAACTTGGGGAGAGGAACCAGAGGTCTGAGACCCTATATCAATCTCCAGTTGTTCCTAATGTTTATCTTACTGTGATCTTCACTGATGATGATGGTTGGGCTTCATTCTGAGCATTAGTGGATTCTGGTTTTTATGATCCTTAAGACTATAATTCAGAAGTTAATCTGCTCTATAGAAATCATGGAGTGATTTCCAGGATTAGCATTGTTATTTCAGTAAGAGTTGTGTGGATGTGATAATGAGTTTGATGGAGCTCATTGAACCATTCCTCCCTGTACGAACAGTGTGGTCAAGTGACACTTGCTGGCGTGTGATTTTTCTGTTACTTAGGTTTGGTGTGTTTAATGGAGGTGTTAATTATCTCTCTTTTGAAAATACCCATAGTCTGTTGATCTAGGTGGGACAGTTTTCCTCCATGAAGTTAGTGAAGCAGCCTTCAAGGAAAAGTTAACTTGAGGGTTTAGATGGCAGAGTAAACTAAGGACTTGGCATTTTTCAATCGCAAATGTGCCTTCTGATATTTTCTCTAGCTTGTAATACTCTAATGTGTCATTTTCAGACTCACCCCTGTGTTCTCCTATTTGAATTTTTTCAGCGCCTAAGATTTCATGTCTCAAATTCCATCTTGCATAGGACTTGTTTTATATTTTTATATGTTTTATATTTTTACATGAAATAAAGACTAATTGAGGTTTTTTTTCAACTTTTTTTTTTTTTTTTTGCTTTTTTTTAATTTTTGGGACAGAGAGAGACAGAGCATAAACGGGGAGGGGCAGAGAGAGAGGGAGACACAGAATCGGAAACAGGCTCCAGGCTCCGAGCCATCAGCCCAGAGCCTGACGTGGGGCTCGAACTCATGGACCGCGAGATCGTGACCTGGCTGAAGTCGGACGCTTAACCGACTGCGCCACCCAGGCGCCCAAATTGAGTTTTTACCCTAAACATATTTCAGTACTTACTTAAATGTCAAATTCAACTGCTTAGGAGAAAAAAAAAAAAAACCCATAGTATGCCATAATTTATATGGTAGATCTCACTGGAAAAAATAAATGATATGATTCATTACTTTGCTATCCCCATATTAATCCATATTCTAATTTTTTTTTTTTAGCTAAATTGTTTTTTAATGTTTATTTATTTGGGGGGTGGGGGAGGGAACAGAGCACAAGTGGAAGAGGAGCAGAGAGAGAGGGAGACACAGAATCTGAAGCAGGCTTCAGGCTCCGAGCTGTCAGCACAGAGCCCGATGCGGGGCTTGAACTCAGGAACTTCAGGATCATGACCTGAGCCAAAGTTGGACCCTTAAGTGATTGAACCACCCAGGCGCCACTGACCTATATTCTACAGTCAATTTGATGCTGGAGAATTATTTAGTGCATCTGCATTGTAAGACCTTCGATGGTCTTGTTAGTGGTGCTAGTCAATAGCCTAAATACTAAAAAATAATTAATTAGCACAATTAAACGTAAAATACAGCAAGTTTCAAATATGACAATGTGTAAGTATATTTGGATTATTTAAAGAATACAAGATCTGAGAAAGTAGTACGATGCCAACGGCCAATGTCACTGCAACCCGGCTACTCAGGTTCAAACCATGGCTCTACTACTAACATTTAGTTGAGTCACTTAACCTCTTTTCAGCTAAATTCTCCTTATCTGGGGGCACCTGGACGGCTCAGTCAGTAGAGCTTATGACCAACTCTTGATCTCTGGATCGTGAGTTTGAGCCCCACGTTGGGAGTTAACAACAACAAAAACACTATAAATTCTCCTCATCTGTAAAAGGAAGATAATTTTAGGTACTAACTTGGAGAGTTGTAAATATTAAATGTTATAAATAAAGCATTAATAACAGAGACCCATACATTGCAAGTGCTGTATAAGGAAATACATCAAACTTGGAGAAGAATATATATTAGAAATAAGTTATCAGGGAAAAGTAAGAGTAAGTAGAGATTTTGGGATTTAATTTTTCTTGAAAATTGTAGCCCATTCCCGGTGTCTCCACACAGAATCCTCTTCTTTGCGAAAGTGAATACTGAGCCCTGGAAAATAACTGAATGATGTCTGTGGATTTGAAAATTGCAGTAATCTTCCTGGTCCAGATTACCATTGGAATCCTGGGGAATTTCTCACTCTTATATCATTATATGTCCCTTTGCTTCAATGGAGGTAGGTCAAGATCCACAGATGTGATTTTCAGGCACTTGACTGTAGCCAACTCTTTGGTCATTCTCTCGAGAGGAATCCCGGAGACCATGGCAGCTTTTGGGTTGAGATATTTTCTCAATGACTTTGGATGCAAAGTTGTTTTCTATATGCACAGAGTGGTCAGGGGTGTATCCATTGGCACTACCTGCCTCTTGAGTATCTTCCAGGCCATCACCATCAGTCCCAGGAGTTCCAGGTGGGCAGAGATGAAAGCAAAAGCCCTGAAGTACATTGGCCCCTCCACCATTTTGTGCTGGATTCTGCACATGTTGGTAAATATCATAGTACCTATGTATGTGATTAAAAAATGGAGTAATGAAAACATCACAACTATAGACTTTAAGTACTGTTCAGCTACACTTCACGACAAAGGTACAGACTTCCTATGTGCAACTGTCACATCCATCCCTGATGTTTTGTGTTTGGGGCTCATGTCCTGGGCCAGCGGCTCCATGGTTTTCATCCTTTACACACACAAGCAGAGGGTCCAACACATTCATAGGACCAACCTGTCATCTAGATTCTCCCCTGAGACCAGAGCCACTCAAACCATCCTTGTCCTGGTAAGCACCTTTGTATCTTTTTATACCCTCTCTTCCGTCATTTACATTTGTTTTTCTTGTTTTGGCAAGACCACTTGGTGGCTGGTGAACACCACTGCCTTAATCAGTATCTGTTTCCCAACTGTCAGCCCCTTTATTCTCTTAAGTTGTAACCCCTGTGTATCTAGACTCTTCTGTACATGTACTAGAAGAAATACACAACTACCCCATCTCACCAGAAACATATAAATTGTATGTTTTTTACCATGTTTGGTCATTGATATACTCATTCCCAGTAGAATCCTACACACAATTACAAGCCAGTCTCCTTGTAGATTGAGTTGTGAAAAAGACAGGAAGAGCATCTGTTTCAGTAACAACTGAAATATGAAAATACTTCTGGAGAAAGATGAGCATGTAAAATACTTTCAGGTAAACATTACAACAATGAATTGCAGAAGACAAAGGAAAACAAGCAAGAAGACATGTCAGCTGATACTTAGAAAGTGTGCAGGTAGGAAGCAAACAGACGTTTCGTTTCATCAAGTTAAATGTATATGGGGAGTATTTAGAAGGTAGGTTGTTCTGGGGTGCCTGCGTGGCTCAGTCAGTTAAGCCTCTGACTTCAGCTCGGGTCATGATCTCACCATTCGTGGCTTCGAGCCCCACATCGGGCTCTGTGCTAACAGCTCAGAGCCTGGAGCCTGCTTCAGATTCTGTGTCTCCCTCTCTCTCAGCCCCTTTCCCACTCATACTCTGTCTCTCTCTCAAAAATAAATAAACATTAAAAAAAAATTTTTTTTTAGAAGGTAGTTTGTTCTAAGTCTTGATGCCAGTTGGCTCTATTAACAAGAAATGGATTTAGGGTCATCTCCTACATTTCCGATTTTATGAAGCAATTTTAAGGAGGAGTCTTTCATCAAACTTGGAGCAGCTAGAGTAGTAGCATTTGGAAGTTATTGATTGTACTATTATTTATATCAGTATAATTTCACATTTTTTTTTTTAATGTTTCTTCATTTTTGAGAGAGACAGAGTGTGAGCAGGGGAGGGGCAGAGAGAGAAAGAGACACAGAATCCCAAGCAGGCTCCAGCACAGAGCCTGACGTGGAGCTCGAACTCACAACCGTGAGATCATGACCTGAGCTGCAGCCGGACGCTCAACCGACTGAGCCACTCAGGTGCCCCTCACATATAGTTTCTAATATTTTGCATTATAATTCAAAACTGACATTTATTGTCTTATTCAGATTGTTCCAGCTTTGGCCATTTGGCATACTCGGATACGTATATACTTTTTAACTTTCTTACTTTCTGTCAGTACAAGATACTCATGTTCATCTTACATATGTTTTTTTTTAATATGTATATATTTAAATGTTTATTATTTTGAGAGGGAGAGAGAGAATCCCAATCAGGCTTTATGCCCAGTGTGGAGCCTGACACAGGATTCGATCTCACCTTCTGAGATCATGACTTGAGCCGAAATCAAGAGTCTGATGTTCAGCCTCCTGAGTCACTCAGGCGTCCTTCTTTACTTTTGAACGGCTTAAATAGTATTGGTTTACCTATGAACATAACCTCCTCACTGTTAAGCCATGTCATCAGGGTACGTTTGTGTGTGTTTGTTGGGGGGGGGGGGTTGCTCTTTGATAGATATCCCTGTTTCTTCCATCAATATTATTCAGTTTAGAATTTATTCTACACGGGTCAAACCCCATTTTGGGCATAGAGTTTACTTAAACAAAAAAACAAACAACCTCATTAGAATGTACTATCTCATTTTGATTAATAAAATCAGTTTCTTTTATGGTATCAATGAATATTATTTAAGGCATTCAATATGTAAGTGTTTTGTACAGTTTTATTACATTTCATATCTTCATTATAATTTATTTATAAATATATAATCCTTTTTTCTAATATGTTTAGATTTTTAAACTTCATCTTTTGTTTACTTTCTACAGAGAACATTTCTAACATACTGAATTCTGTGTGTCGTGTACGTATGTGTATGTGTGTGTATCTGTATATGTATGCATAACAACATGTATGCGTGTTTATACGTGTGAAAGTGTGTATTTGCATGCATATATTTTCATAAAAACTCTGATGATGATTGTTGGAATTTGTTCCAAGCAGTAATAAAGTCTAACTTTTATGATCTTTAAGACTATGACTCATAAATTAATTTGCTATTCAATCTGCTCTACAGAAATCACAGAGAAGTTTGCATGATTAGTATAGTTGCTTCACAGCAGTTCTGTGCATGTAATATGGAGTTGGAAGGAGCTCACTGAATCATCTACCTCTGTGCACCCAATGTGATTGAGTGGAAATTGCTGAAGTATAATTAAGTCTCTCTTGAAAATATCTGTAATCTGTTGTTCATAGGGAGACAGTTTTCTCTTGTGAAGTTAGAGAAGACATTTGGAAAAGTTAACATCCCACTTGAGAGGTTCAGATAGGAGAAAAATTAAGGGTTTCAGCGTTTTTCGGGCTCAAATATGTTTGCTTAGGATTCTTGCTCCCTCTCCTTCTGCATACTTCCTCTCAAAAAAAAAATCTAATGTTATTTTAAGGTTCATCCTGTATTTCTCTCATTTCAATTTATTGAGTGAACAAAATGTAATGCCTTGAATTTCCATGTTGCATTATTGTCTTATATCTTATTCCCAAATCACTTATTATTTTCAGCTAATTTTTTCTAAAATATATATATAATATTTTTAAATATATATATATAAAATTTATATATAACTCTAGTGATGATTACTTTCTACCATAAAATATTTTATCACTTACTTGAATTTCATACACCATAAATTAGAATGAAACCTAGATTATACATAATTTTTGTAGTTGGTCTCATTGAGAAACAAATGTGATAGAATTATTTATGTTGCTATCCAAATGTGGACCTTTAGTATATAAACCCAATAGAAAATTATTCAGCATTTTATTAAGACCCTTGAATGGTCATTGACAGGTAATATATATCTATATAATATTTACATGAAAATGATAAATTAGCACAAACTTATAAATCAATTTATAATATTGTATTCAGTTGACCCTTGAACCATGGTTTTTGAACTGCATAGGTGTACTTATGTGTAGATTTTTTATAGTACAGTACTGCAAATGTATTTTTCTTATGGTTTTCTTAATAACATTTTCTTCTAGGTTTATTGTAAGAATAAATTATATAATATGTATGAAGATGTAAAACAGTACATAATACATATAACATACAAAATAGGTGTTAATAGACTTATGGTTTTGGTAAGGCTTCTGGTCAACATTAGTTGAGTTTTGGGAGAATCAAAAGTTATGGGGCACTGGGTAGCCCAGTTGGTTGAGGGTCTGACTCGATTTTGGCTCAGGTCGTTATCTCTCAGTCAGAGATCAAGCCTCGCATGGGGCTCCATGCTGGCCATGGAGCCTGCTTAAGATTCTCTTTCTCCCTCTGCCCCTCCCCCATTCATGCATTCTCTTTCTCCCTCTCTCTCAAAAAAAAAAAAAAAGTTATACATGCATTTTCAACTGCACAGCGGGTTGACAGCCCAAATACCCATGTTGTTCAAGGGTCACCTGTAGTAACAGTTTGGGGGCAAAAGATACGAAACTGGGGGCGCCTGGGTGGCGCAGTCGGTTGAGCGTCCGACTTCAGCCAGGTCACGATCTCGCGGTTCGTGAGTTCGAGCCCCGTGTCAGGCTCTGGGCTGATGGCTCGGAGCCTGGAGCCTGTTTCCGATTCTGTGTCTCCCTCTCTCTCTGCCCCTCCCCCGTTCATGCTCTGTCTCTCTCTGTCCCAAAAATAAATAAACGTTGAAAAAAAATTTTTTTTAAATGTGACTTTCTATAATTTATCTATTTTTTTATTTTTATTTTTTTAAATGTTTATTTATTTATTTTGAGAGAGAGAGAAAGAGCGCATGCATATGTGTAAGCAGGAGAGGGACAGAGTTGTGCTTTCTCTTTTACCTATGTAGTTTGTCACAGAATGGCATTTCTCACCTTAGGACGTTTTTGGACAATGTGTGTGTTACCGAAATATGAATCATCTTTATGCTCTTTCCCAAGATTAGGTATTATATTTTATCCTTAATTTTGTTCTACCCATCTCATGTTTTGATACCATTCTCATTAACTTTTGCATCCTCTGAATGTATTTTCATCACTTTACCTTAGAGATTACTAAAACATTCTAAAGATAACAAATCATCATAAAGTGATATTGTCAATTGCATACAAAACTCTTCTACTTATCAACTCCACCCCTGCACCCACCTTAAGTTCTTGATATCACAAGTTCTGTCTTTTATGTTGTGTATTTTATTACCTAGATTTATGATTGTTATACTTTTATTTAAAAAAATTCTGTAGCAGAAATAAAAGTGACTTGTGCTGCTTCATTACAATCTTACAGATTTCTATAATTGTGTAAATATTTGTATTTAGCAGAGAGCTTTGTGTTGTGTCATTTTAATTACTGTTTAGAATCCTATTTTAACTAAGACTTCCTTGAACATTTATAGGACAGGTCTACTGGTAAACATACAGAGGTTTTTACTTGGCAAAGTCTTCATTTCTACTTTCATGGAAAACAGTTTTGCCAAATAGGGATTCTCGGTGGATATTTTTTGATCATTCAGTACTTGAATACATTGTCCCATGCACTTCTTCCTATCAGGTCTGCTGAGAACCCCACTAATAATCTTACAGGAGCTCTCTTGTACAAGAAGAGTTGCTTTTGTCATGCTTTTCAAAATTCTCTTATCACTTGTGATTTTTGATAGTTTAATTATAATGTGTCATTGTGTTCATGTTGACATTTATCTTACTTTGAATTTATTGAACTCAGTGAATTTGTCTCTTTTTTCTACATACATGGGAAGTAGCAGCCTTTACTTCTTCATGGAAATGCTCTGTCCCCTTTCACTCTCCTCTCCTTATGGGGTCCCTGTAATGTACATACTGGTTCATTTGTTGGTGTCCCATGGGTCACTTATCCTCATTCCTTTTCCACATTTTTCTTGTTTCTCAGTAGATAACTTAACACAAAGGGTCTTTAGATTGTCTGATTCTTTCTTCTGCTTGATCAAGTCTGTTGCTCACCCTTTATTGTATTTTTAAATTCAGTGATGGTACTCTTCAGCTCCCAATTTCTGGTTGATATACTTGCTGTCTCTTTGGGTTTACATTTTGGTCCTGCATAGTTGTCCTGACATCATTTAGTTACCTGTTTTCTCTCCTTCCATGAGTATCTTTATGATGGTTATTTGAATTCTTTGTCAGGAAACTTATGGTTCTTTTTTTTTAAATTTTTTTTAACGTTTATTTATTATTGAGAGACAGAGCATGAGCAGGGGAGGGGCAGAGAGAGAGACACACAGAATCCGAAGCAGGCTCCAGGCTCTGAGCTGTCAGCACAGAGCCCTGCACGGGGCTTGAACTCACAAACCATGAGATCATGACCTGAGCTGAAGTTGGACACTTAACCAACTGAGCCACTCAGGCGCCCCAAGTTCTTTCTTAATTTAGGGCCAGTTTTAGAGATTTATTTTGTTCCTCTGATTAGAACACAGTTTTCTATTTCTTTGTATGGCTTGTGATCTTCTACTGACATTTGGGAATTAAAAACAAAAACAAAAATAAAAAGCCTCTGGGCCCAGGATTATGGACTTGCTTTGTACAGGAGAACAAAAATAATAGTAATTCTGGGGCCTGTCATACATCTTCTGGGCATTTGCAAAGTCTGAAATTTTGTAATTTTCCAGTTTACAAAGGTGTAGTTACTTCTTTAGAGCCCATGATACCTTCCTCTCTCTGTGTGTCCTCGCTCTGTAGTCTTTTCATTGTTTAAACAAACAGTCACCTTTTGTTTGAGCAGCCACCACAGTGCATCCAGAGGGTGCTGTCATTCCCTCTGCTTCCATGTCCTGCGTGACAGAAACAAGCCCCCCAGGCAGCTGCAAAGAAGCAAGATCACTGAATATACAGGTCACTTACTTGTTTCTCTCCTGATGAGGGGTAACCGTTTTCTCAGTCTTGCCATGGAGTGCCACAGAGGGTGAACAGCTGTTGTGTGCAAGTGTCACAAACTTTTCTTGTCTCTTTGATGCGGCTCTTCATTTGTACTTGCCTGGGTGTGCTATGTTCTCCTAACTAGCTTCCAAAAGGTAATGTGGTCCATTTTTGTCTCCACGGGGGAGTTAAGTCCAGGTTGCTTCCTATTCCTCCATTCTGCTGATGTCCTGTTATGAGTATTAATTTTGCACATTAGTGGGGTACCTGGATGGCTCAGCCAGTTAAGTTTCCAACTTCAGCTCAGGTCATGATTTCATGGTTTGTGGGTTTGAGCCCTGTCAGGCTCTGTGCTGACAGCTGGAGCCTGCTTTGGACTCTATGTCTCCCCCTCTCTCTCTGCCCCTCCCCTGCTTGCTCTCTCTCTCTCTCTCTCTGTCTCTGAAAAATAAGTAAACCTTAAAAAAATTTAATTTTGTTGGAATGCAAGCTGGTGCAGCCACTCTGGAAAACATTATGGAGGTTCCTCAAAAAACTAAAATAGAACTACCCTATGACCCAGCAATTGCACTACTAGGCATTTATCCATGGGATACAGGTGTGCTGTTTTGAAGGGACACATGCACCCCCATGTTTATAGCAGCACTATCAACAATAGTCAAAGTATGGAAAGAGCCCAAATGTCCCTCGATGGATGAACGGATAAAGAAGATGTGGTATATATACACAATGGAGTATTACTCGGCAATCAAAAAGAATGAACTCTTGCCATTTGCAACTACATGGATGGAACTGGAGGGTATTGTGCAAAGTGAGATTAGTCAGTCAGAGAAAGACAAATATCATAAGACTTCACTCATATGACGACTTTAAGACACAGAACAGATGAACCCAAGGGAAGGGAGGCAAAAATAATATAAAAACAGGGAAGGAGACAAAACACAAAAGACTCATAAATATGAAGAACAAACAGAGGGTTCCTGGAGGGGGTGTTGGAGGGGGGATGGGCTAAATGGGTAAGGGGCACTAAGGAATCTACTCCTGAAATCATTGTTGCACTATATGCTAACTAATTTGGATGTAAATTTAAAAAAATAAAAAACAATTTTGCACATTAGCATTTTAATGTACATGCATGGTAGCGTAACAAATGGGATAACTTACTTTGTATCTTTTGATTGCATCTTTCCATAACACCCTAGGCCTGTTGGCAGACAGGCAAAGGAGATTCATTCCATAGAATGATATGGGAAAATATGGAAGCTGTGGCCTTGAGTATTTATACTTAATGAATCACTGGGAAGGTGGTGGGAGGTAGTGATGGGCAGAACAGATATTATGATGGATATAACCAAACTGGGACAATTATCCATGAGGAAATCCTTACTGCTAGAGGAGATCAAGAGTATAAAACATTTGGGGGAAAACCCTACCTTAAGTCAGTGATATTTGCAGAAAGTGTCTTTGAACCCAAGGACCAAAATCCATTTTTAAAAAGATGTTTACTTATTTTTGAGAAAGAGACAGAGAGCGTGAGCAGGGGAGGGGCAGGGAGAGAGGGAGACACAATCTGAAGCAGGCTCTAGGCTCTGAGTTGTCAGCCCAAAGCCCAATGTGGGGCTCGAACTCACAACCTGTGAGATCATGACCTGAGCTGAAGTTGGACACTCAACCAACTGAGCCACCCAGGTGCCCCCAAAATCCATTTCGTAATCCTTCATATTCTCTAGAAGGACATTTGGAAATTCTGGAAAGTCACCTAAACCATGCCGAAAGTAATCATTGAAACCATTTCAAATACAAGATTGGATTAGTAATTCACTGAAATATTTCTGAAAGTTAGACATTTAAGAATAAAGATAAAAGTTCTACATGTGGTTTTGAGAAGACCTTTTCAGAGTATTCATTATTCTCCCACCAACACATAATCCCTCCTCATTCTAACGTCTAATTTTGATAAACTTCAGAAGGTCTTTATCCCAACATCACTGTTCTATAGTTATCACATGATACTTAATTTGGAGCAAGTTTTTATGTATTGTGATTTTAGGAAGGTCTTTAGTGAGGACTCAGTCTTCTGTAATTACTGAGGTATTTGTAGTGGAGATAAAACTTACTAATGCAATGAATCTGGGAAAAAATGTCAGTTAAGGGTCAAATCCTAGTAAACATCAGAAAACTCAGTTTCCAATGAACCAGTATAAAAGTAATAAATGTGGGAAAGTCTTTTATAAAAGCTCAAATCTTATTGTAAATTATTGTATCTTTACTGGGCAGAAGACTTACAAATGTAGTAACTCTGGCAAACCTTTTAACTAGTCTTCAAAACTCACTCAACAATAGAGATTTAATAATGGAAATAAATCTTACAAATGTAAACAATGTGGCAAAACATTTACCACTCAAAACATCAAAATTAGGTAATATGTTATGGAGAGAAGGCTGAAAAATGTTTACAAAAATGTGACAATGCCCTTAAGCAGAACTATAAACTTTCTGAACATCATAGTGTGCATACTGAAAGAAACCCTACAAATGTAAAGAATATGGTAAAGCATTTAATTCATAACCAAAATATCCAACGTGAGGCAGTATCTCTTGGGGAGATAAGTTACATATGACAAGAATGATGGTCATGTCTTTATCTGGGTTCAAACACTTACTCAACATCAGAGAAATCATATTGGTTGGAAGCCCTATAAATGTAATGGTTGATGAAAGACCTTTGTTTTTAATACATGCTTCAGGGAAAAAAGAGTCTTTATAACAGGTAAAAACATGAAAGTTGTAAACAATTGGCAAAGTATGTAATGGAAAACAAGATATAAATAAAATGAGAGGTTTCACAGCAGAAAGCAATAGGTCTATCATTTTTCAGACACTATTGTAAATCAGAGCATTTATTATAGAGAAAAATTTGAATGTAAAACTCTAATATGAATTACATTTTCACCTTGGAGAATGTAGGCATTGGGGGTATGACCCCACCACACCTGAGAATCTTACTGTAACTTTTGAGTCCCCCAAATTAAAACCATACCTGGTTTTCCACAGAAATAGCCTATTGTTGACTAGAAGTCTTACCTAGAATATTAACAGTCAATCATCTCATTCTTTGTTGTCTGTATTATAAATGGTATTGTTATAATTAAGTAAGCTTGAGAAAACAAAAGATTAAGAAAATCATAACAGAGAAGAAACATTTATAGTACTGCAATGTGTTTGTCAAAAAATAAATCTACTTGGACCCACACTGCTCAAACCCATCTTACTCAATGATCAACTGTATTTGTTAATGTGCCTGAAAGTCTCAGGGAAAGATGGATGTCTGGAGGGGAATAATTTCAGTGTGTCTCTCTCTTTTTTTTTTTTTTTTTCTATTGACCATGTTTGAGATTTTTTTTTGCATGACAAATACTATTAATTTCACCCTTAAATCATGTCATGCAATGCCTTTATTTGTGTGCGTGCAAAATGATTTGATTGTTGTCTCATAGACATGAGTGGCTCTTTTATGATGGGGAATTCATTCGTACCTACTTTTCCATGGAAGATTGAGACTGTAGTGTACAATGTATGAAGAAAATCTACTTGGAGATGCTGTTTGTGTTTGATGTCTAAGAGGGATACAACTCATGATGAAGTAAGGGTTCAGGGCATTATTATTTGAAATAAAGTAAGATAGAGAAACATTTTGAGTTTTAAATAGTTGTGTTAGTTGCTGTTTAAGGAGAATGGCAGTTCATTAAAATCTGGATGTATTTTCATAATAGCAATTGATACAAGTCAAGAATATTAGTTATGTGGTGGAAATTTAAAAATTTTTCTCTGATATCTGGGGAAATTATAGCTAACTCTTCCATAAAAGGGTATGAAATTATTATAATCCACATTTACTCAATAATGAATAATTATTTGAAAGTGTAGGAAGTATAACTCACAGATCCTTATATCACAGGAACAAGAATGGTTCTTGAATGCTTGTCATGGGTATTTTAACAAAGAATCATACAGTAATTTTGCAGTGGTTTGTTTAGAGTGCATTTGAACTTAATATATTTTCATTAATAACACTGAATGGATTTTAATGTGTTAACACTGATGTGTAATAAATGAAGTTTTAACCTACACAAACCCTGGACTGTTCCACCTTCACAAGGTTGCAGGTTAACAGATGGTAACACAAAGTACACTTGACCCTTGATCAACATGGGTTTGAACTGTGTGGGTCCACTTACAGTCAGATTTATTCATAGTACAGTACTGTAAATGCATTTTCTCTTGCTTCTGATTTTCTTGAGCTTCCATTATTGTAGGGATACCATATGTAACATATAACATATAAAGGTGTAATAATTGACTGGTTTTCATAATGTTTCTTGTCAACAGAAAGCTGCTATTATTATTTTTTGTTTATTTTTTTAAAGCTATTAAAATTAAGTATTGGGGAGTCAAAATTACACATGATTTTCAACTGCATGAGTGGTGGGTACACTGAACATTACTTGAGATTATTTTCCCTATGTTCATGTATCATATATTTTCTTCCTTATTGTGACTGCTGGAACATTATGATATTTTTAATAAGGATATAGAAGTATTATTGAGACTGTAGCTAATCAATTCATACTGCTGCCTTGGAATCCATCTTGGACAACTAGACTGCCTGCAGGGGCTTTTGAAGTGACTCTGGCTCTGCCCAGTAGCAAATACACTATAGATAACAGTCCCTAAAGTCACAAGCAAAGGTAAGATCCTCCTATGACTTCCCCAGTAGCCTCTGTGAATGAGTGTCCACTCCCTATATATTTACCTTGTGTACCCCCTACAGAAGACTCTCTCAGAGTTTACCATTTTCCACTCATTTTGATTTGAATTGTGCATTCTAGACTTAGCACAGGAACTCCAAAGCACTCCAACCATGCACCCCAAAAAAGGCATCTATCCCAGTTCCTGCCATTCTGTCTACCTGCACTCAGCCTTGACCTCTCCATGTTGTCCCTCAAGGGATATTGTGTACATCCTCCAGGATCTAAGGGTAATAAAGTTCATGTATTTAAATTTCTTTGTTTTCTTTTATTGAACCATGGGTCACCATCCATGTGACTACCAAGTACTGGTTCTACTTAACTGCTAATTGAACAAAGTCACTGCAAATATAGTTATAAGCCATATCTACAGAATTCTCAATCACTGTTTTTAAAACTTTACACTATATTTTTCTTTGCTTATGTTGCTTTTCTGAGCATACTGAACACAGTTTTTTGGTTTTGATATGCACAGAAAATAATATGCTCTATTAAGCTAAAGGTATATCTTGTAGTAAGAGAACAAATTAAGAAGAAATGCATGTATATCTATATCTTCAGAATGAAAGGGAATATTAGATCAAATGAAGTAATTTCCAGATTTCAAAATTGATGATTTCCTAGCAAGCAAAATGTTATATATTCATAGTGGGAATAATTTTCTCTACATTGTATTGAATTGATTTCTCCTAAATCACTTGTATCTTGGTTTGAGAATCTCCCCATTGCAAATCCTGTTTTGTCTACCTACTTATTACTCATGTAGGATCTACTCTGTTTCCCTTGTTCCAACGTTCATGAATTGTTGCTTTTATGACTTGCTCAGGGATTTTAAGAATACATTGCGTGAAATGACATGGTGTTCCAAAATTAATTTGAATATGGGAGTAATTCCACAGTAGTTTAAGTCTATGTAGTTTAATTGCTCCCTTTTACTTCTTCTCAACTGGACAAGAATACTAAGTACAATTTCTTTTAGTTACTGTTCTTTTTCCTTCTTGGAACTGACATCATCCAAGTTATTCACTTTACTGGAACAATTTGATTAGGTGAAAACTTGGAGACTTCATGAGTCATGTGTTATTTTAACATCAATTTAAAGGAACCAAACTTGGGACAGTACTGGGTGCTTAGTAGGTGTTCTTGACTTAGGAAGAAAACAAATACTAAGAGTGATGATGCAGCCCAGGGTAAAAGATAAAATGTCCAGGCTGAAGCATTGGCATGAATTCTTCATTTAGGTAGAGGACACCTGTCAAAGGCTGAACTACTGAGTCTAAATTTAGAAGGATAAACTTTACTTGTTTTCTTTCCAAATCATCTCCAGTTCTTTGATGTCCTCGTCTCCATTCCAGTGATGTAGGCATCACTGCTATCCTTCTTTCCTGTGTTATGGAGACCCCATTTTCACTGCTGTCTCCTCCCACATAAGCCATGTAGGCCCTTCTAGGCTCTTAGGAGTAGTTTGGAATTTTTTAATTCAATGGGAAATGGTTGGTCACTGGATCATGTATGGCCATACTTGGGACTTAAATACTATGTTGTCACCACTTCATTGGAAGAACAGGAAAACACCATCAATGGGTCACAGGATTATTTCAGGCACTTGGTATTAAGATGTGTGGGGATGGATAAAACATGATGATGGTATCCTTTAAGAGGAAGATAAATCCTACTAGAAGCAAATACGGAGAACTCTTGAGATGCAGAGAAAGATCTGGTAGGGAGCCCCTCTTGGTCACTGCAAGGTCTTAGGAAGCTACTTGTAATGGACAAATGTGACAGGGATGGGGACTTGGAAAATGTGGTTTCCTGGGATTGAGGGAGTCAGATCCTTTCTTCATGATTTAATGCATTCCCTGGTGGTTCTGAGGACTGTTGTTATTGGATGGCAGGGATAACTGTACTTTCCCAGGCCCAGGTGGGTGGCAGTGGATGGAAAGGGGAGATTGGATATTTAAACATTATGGCCATTGTTTTAAGATATCACAGGGCAGAGTACATACTGAAGATGAAGAAGTCTTCTGGACACGAATAATCAGAATCAGCAAGGCATGTGGATAGTTCCTCAAAGCACTGGCCTCCCAGGTGTAAAACCCCAGTATAGGTCTGATGTAGTATAAATGGATCACTTTCCAAGGATGCTGATCTACAGCTGGCAGGGACCGCTTTCACTTCCACCTTTCCCCTTTCAGCTTGTGATGAATCTAGTCCCGTGCTCTGGATGGTGTATAAGGCACCTTTTAGTTAGGGAGCAGTTCACTGTTCATGGGCCGTGAACATTTCTGTTTCAAACAGCCCACCCACTTTTTAGTCTAGATGTCCCTACATTGTTTCACAGCTCATGCTATCCTTTCACCCATTCTGACCCAAGTGGAAAGAGGATTTTTATCAGTTGTAGAAACTGATAGAATAAAGTTTGGTAGCATGTTATATTCACATTTAACATAGATTCAAATGAAGATTAATCATTCATTTTTCAGTACCTCCGATTTTATGGTCAACTATACCATGAAAAGGCTGATGTGTGTATATACAGAAAAGAGGTGGATTTTGTGTTATGTATACAGTGAGTAGGTAGATGCTCATATCTGATAAAATGGCACAGACACCCTTTGGTGTGCTCTGGGTTTTCCATTTCTTCTCTCTTGTATTGTCTACCCCCAGGTGTTGTGCTCATATTTGCTCTCCCATGGCCCCAAGATACCTACCCCACCACCAGGCATCATAGTATGTTCTATGCAGCAAAGGAGGCGGTGTAAATCTGATTGAGCTAGGGAATTTGTTTTGAAGTCTTGTTTTCATTCAAGGAAGGCCATCCTCCCCAAGGCTCTTCTCCCTCCAAGTCATTGACAAGAACTTTGACATATGGGCCAGTCTAAGTAGAAATATATAAGTGTAACACAGGTAGACATATAAGATGTTTGTGAAGGGCTCTTTTTCTCTGAACCGTATCACAGCATCTGACAGAAAGGCAATCACATTTTGCACTGAAACTAGCTATTACAAAAAGTCTGTAGGGGCGCCTGAGTGGCTCAGTCAGTTAAGCGTCGGCTCAGGTCATGATATCATGGCTCGTGAGTTCGAGCCCCATGTTGTGCTCTGTGCTGACAGCTCAGAGCCTGGAACCTGCTTCAGATTCTGTGTCCCTCTCTCACTCTGCCCCTCCCCTGCTCGTGCTCTCTCTCTCTCTCTCTCTCTCTCAATAAATAACTACTTAAAAAAATTTTTTTTAAGTCCCTAAAATTTACAATTTCCTTAACCTTACTTCATAGGGATTTTATTCTGCATACAAATGGAGTGCTGATGAAGCACTTCTTAAGCCTGCAATTACTTATGGTCTCATGTTTAAATCATCAAATACAGATCTATAGTGAGAGTGCTATATTCAATCTCATGATAATATATACCATGTGTTAATGTCTGGTATGCATTTCATAACTCACTTGATAAAATATTTAAATAAGTTCCAATTCACTCTAACTTGGATTGCTTTCATTCAGGAGCATGAACAGAAGTGTGTTTGGGGTCATTCCAGGAAGCTCAAGGAGGGTATTGACCGAAGGGAGAGGAGGAAAATAAGACAGGCTTTTGTTATTTTTGAATAACAAGAATGTGTCTTGTGGATCTTGTGTGTGTGTGTGTGTGTGTGTGTGTGTGTGTGTGTGTGTGTGTGTGACAACACTAGCATGACCACAAGCATAGAGCAATTCTAACAGTGATTTACCTGTGATGACCTGTAACTTAGTTACCACAGAGGCTCTCAAATTAGTGTCAGAATCCCCAAGTGAACTTGTAAATCAGATTGCTGTGCCTGTCCCCACATTACTACTTTGGTGGTTCTGGGGTAGAGCTCCCCCAGTTCCCTTTCATACACATTGTCAGGTACCTGTCTATGGAACCCACTCTGAGAACCAATGTCCTGGGGCACGTTTATGGTTGTGTTACTCAGTAAAAATATTAGCATGTTGCAGAATGCAATCAGGCACATAGGTGTCTAATTTTGGTTTTCCAGATGTGAAAGTGAAGTCATGTGTGTGCCAGACCTTCCCTGCACTTGTACTTTGGATGTCTGACCTCTATGTCTGGTTCTTAGTAGTCAACCAGAAAGCCACTCAGGTTATATGTGTGTGGTTTGGGCTGGAATTTTCACTTTGAAGTCTCATTTCATAGAGTCTGTTCTCTGCGAAGACTTATGGTGGGGCAGGTTTGGACGCTATGCTCAGCAGTGGGAGGTGACTTCCAACTTGCATGCCTGCTGAGACAGGCCATAGAATGGCTTCCATGCTCTAGTTCAACCTGTTGGCTGGAGACACAAGTCAGGCATAGCTGCTAACAAAGCTCCTCGACCAAGTAGGTCCATCTCAGCTCTGCAGGTGGGCAGAGTCACTGACATCTCTGATTGGGTGTCACCACAAGGTGGAACAAGTCTGTTCTGACAGTCTTCCAAGATCTGAACACTGGTTGTTGTAAGGCTTACCCACCTTCTCCATCCTTATATGATACCCTATGGTCCAGCAGTATAGATTCCCCCAAGGATCCACTTGATAGGAGACCTAAGTGGGCCACCCAGGAAGAGGCCGGCCATTTGCAGAATGTTGGATTCCCACCTTGGTCTCTCTCTCTTTTTGATGGAGGAATCATTGTTTGAGGTGGTCTCTCATGGTGGGGCACTGTGCTGTCCTGGGGGAGGTGCTTGTGGTCAAAGTGAAATGGCTCTTCTTACCCTTCTAATGCTGTCCTTTTTTTTTTTTAATATTTAAAAAATTTTTTTTTAACATTTACTTATTATTAAGAGACAGAGCATGAGCAGGGGAGGAGCAGAGAGAGGGGGAGACACAGAATCCAAAGCAGGCTCCAGGCTCTGAGCTGTGAGCACAGAGCCTGACGCAGGGCTCAAACTCACAAACTGCGAGATCACGATCTGAGCCGAGGTTGGACGTTCAACCGACTGAGCCAGCCAGGCACCCCTCTAATGCTGTCCTTGGTCTCTGGTCTGGGGTCTCTGGTCCAGGGGTGCTTCAGTCTCATTCCTGAGAACTGAGATTTGCCCAATCGTGTCTTACGTGAATAGTTGCTAGTTGAGCTTATTACAAGACAGACTGAAGTGGGAACCATATATTTCACCATCTTAATGATGTCACCCCTCTGTAATCAATATTTTCATGTCTCATGATCTAGATTTTTTTTGATGTTTGTTTATTTTTGAGAGAGAGTGAAGTCAGGCAGAGGCAGAGAGGGGTTTGGGGCAGAGGATCTGAAGCAGGTTTCACATGCTGATGGTAGAGGGCCCAATGCAGGGTTTGAAGTCATGAATGGTGAGATCACGCCGGAGCCAAAGTCAGTAGCTTAACCGACCAAGCCACCCAGGTGCCCCATCTCATAAGCTAAAAATGGATGTTTCCCTTTTATAGATAGTACCCACTTGCTTCATTAGTGAGAGAATGAAGACCATTCTCAGCAGACTGTAGACATGACAGAAAACGTTGACATCAAACATCACTCTGGAAGAATGCACTGTTATTGAGAAGGGCCCCAGAGAAACCCTGTGAAGGGACTTCAATCACATCAGTGTAGAATTCAGTCTCCTGGAAAGGAAAAAGAGGAGGCTCTGAGTTGACAAATGGTGGGGAAATAGAAAAGAAGTGGCTACAGTTCGCACCATCTTTCATCATGCACGGTGCATTTCAAGGAAGGGCATTAACCGGGCTTTTGTAACAAGATGAGGTCTGCCTATGCTCACTTCCCCACCAACATGGTTATTCAGGAGAATGGTTCTCTTGCTGAAATTCAAAATTTCACGGGTGGAAAATACATCTGTAGGGTTTGGATGAGGCCAGGTGTTGCTTGTTCTGTATCTCAAGCCCCTAAAAATAGGTTAATTCTTGAAGGAAATGTCATTGAACTTGTACCAAACCCAGCTGCTTTGATTCAGCAAGCCACAACTGTTAAAAACAAGGATATCACAAAATTTTGGGATGGTATCTATGTTTCTGAAAAAGGAACAACTCAGCATCTGATCAATAAGATCTCAGTTGTCCAGCTCCAGAAAAAGCAAGATGGTGGATGATTTTCCAGACTTATTTGTGATATTTTATTTTTTAATCTAATATCTTATAATTCTATATACATGTATGTACATCTGCATATGCTTATATATGTGTATGAATATGGGTTTTATTTATTTATTTTTAACTTTTCATCCTCATGTTTTAGTTACAGCTCTAGGAATAATCCAATTGAATATAGTCAAGCAAATGTTAGGAGGAACATTTGGCTTATTTATGTTAATATTCTAAGGGAGATGTTGGGGTTTGGGTTTACCAAGTTTTTTATATTTTCCCTTACACTCTATTTTTTTTTATTATGTTTTATGTGCTTTCCTGTGTGCATTTTAAGAAAATAATTCTAAATTTCATTCTTTCTCTGTGAACACTGTGTACTCAGTACCATATGGTTTAGCTAGAAATTAAAGCATGCTTTCAAAGTCTAGTCACAGTTTGAAGTTACTTCCTACTTTTAATTTCAACTTGTCAATATGTGTACATTATGATACTTATCTGTTTACTTATATCTATTTTTTCAATCATTTTTTTAAAGTCACACGTGCAGATCATAAGTGAACACACAGCTCAATGGAATTTCACAAACTGATCGCATCTCTATAAGCCCCTGAGATCAAGAAACAGAATATCATTTGTTCTCCACAATTCCCCCTTGAGGTCCTCAGTAGCTTTGCCCAAAGCCCAGCACTCTTTTAACATGTAGACAATAGATTGATGTCCTCGTTTTTGCACTTTTTTGTAAATGTAATCAGGCACGAAGAACTCTTCTGTTTGGCTTTTTTTCTTTCCATCTATTGCTTGTGAATTTATCTGTATTTACTGCACGTTGTTGTGCATCATTCATTAGACTGGATGGATCCAATTCCATTGTGTGAATATCCATTGATCTCATCATTCTACTTTTACTGGGCAGGTGAAGAATTCTCCATGTAGAACTGTCATGAATAGTACTGGCATATAAAATCTTTAATTTTCCTTCTAGTGGAACATGCACACATATGTGCTGGCTATATATGTGGGAGCATATTGCTGGTAAATACAGATGTGTTCAGCTTTTATAGATAGTACCCAATACTTTGCCAAATTCTTTGTACTAATTTTCACACCCACCAGCAGTATATGGGATTTCTGGCGTATCTACATACTTTGCAAAACTTGGTAGTTTAGGTCATCTTCACATTAGGCTTCTGGTTGGTATGTGATAATGACCAAGTCATGGTTTTATTTGCTTTGTTGTTGTTGTTACTTCGTGTTACTATGGAGTTAGGCATTAATTTGGATAATCTCCTTTTCAAAATGTCTAGTTAGTTATTATGACCATTTTGTTCTGTTGTGATATCTTTTTCTTCAGGCTTTGTAGTTCCGTATATATGCTAAGAATGACTCCATTGTCTCCTCTCTCATGCCACCTCAATTTCTAGCTCTTGAGCTTGTGGTACAAAGAAGTTCTTAATTTTAATGTATCTAATTTGTCACTTTACCCATTATGGTTAGTGTTTTTTATTGTCTTTATAAATCTTCTCTTATACCAAGACCACATAGAATCCTTTGTGTTTTTCTCAAAGCATCATTAATTATCTTTACAATTTTGGTGAGAAATGTACTAAAAATCAATGAGTTATGTGGTTTGTGTAGTGACTGATGTTTTTTATTCTTTTTCTTTTTTTCATAACATGGCTAACAAATTGAAACATATTCTGAAAACGCTGTATTGTGCTTTTTTCCTTCTGCTTGCACAAGTCATTTATTTCTTTTTTATGTTTTTAAATTATTTTAAGTTTATTTATTTTTGAGAGAGAGAGAGAAAAAGTACAAGCAGGGGAGGGGCAGAGTGAGAGAGGGAGACATAGAATCTGAAACAGGCTCCAGGATCTGAACTGTCAATATAGAGCCTGATGGGGGGCTCGAACTCATGAGTGTTGAGATCAGGACCTGAGCTGAAATCGGACGCTTAACTGACTGAGCCACACATAGGCGCCCCACACAAGTCATTTCTTGACATGGATTAACATCACCACCATCTTGGAGAACATTTGTACTGTGATTTCTCTCCATCTTTTCCTGCCAGCGGTGTGTCCATTGTGTTATAATGTTTGTATTGGGTGTCTTCTAGACTGTTAAGATTAGCCCTATGGACATTGATTGGAGCTTAAAGTAAAAGCTTCCAGGTACACTGAGTTTTTAAAAATTTTCCTCTATATGTCATTGCCAAATGAGCAGCAAAAACATCATGAGAGGAAACCCAGAACAACCCACTGTTGTGGATATCAGAACAAAATGATATATTCCTACATACAGCATTGTTATTATTCCTTGAAATTATGTTGTCAGCTTATGATCTAGACCAACATTTCCTTGATTTTCATCCAGTAGAGGCACAAACAGTGCTTTCTTCCATCAGTGTTTCTTCCATCAATGTTTCTTCCAGCTCTTCAACTGAGTTCAGGGCAGCCCAAAGTATTTTTGTCCTTGTGACCACCTCTGTTTCATTTTACACAATCTCCTTCATCTTTTATATCTATGTTGCTCCTTTAAATATTCCCTGTTGATGGTTGGTAAACACCTCTTCCCTAATTCCTATGTGTTTCTCAACTCTCAGCCCTTTTCTTGTAATAAACCATGATTTCATGGTATCCAGGACCTGCCTTGCCTGGGTAAGGAGTACAAAATCCCCTCACCTTGTCAGATTCATGTAAATCGTATGATTTTGCATAGTTTAGTTGTTTCTTCACCCATCTCCCTTAGAAAGCCCACTACTGAAATTTAAGGTAGACCCTCGTGAGTATTGGGATTTCTTTACCTGGTTGAATGCAATGACTCACAAAGACATTGGAGAAGTGAGCGTTACAAGTCCTGGATTCTTCTGCATTGTATCCTGCCAATCATAGCGTTGGAAAATGTTTCATGACATAAGTTGAATAGATTTTATCCCAGATCCTATATCAGATTAATGAGTGTTTGATGAGGTGGTGTACACATGAGAAAATTAGGCAGGAGTCAAACCACGGTCAGAATGGTGGATATTGTTGGGAGACAATTTTTTAATTATTTCAGTTTCTCCATGTGTTATAGATAGAGCATTGTAAGTTTTTTTTTTTCCTTAAACGTCTTTCCACTAATGTTTGTGTATAGAAAGCATTGGAATGTAGTGATATTATCTTGTCCATGGGGTAGAGGACATATTTATTTATTGCACATGAAAACAGATGTCTTCTATGGCAAAAGTTTGGGCAGATGTGCTAGGTGTTGCTTTAGGATATTGGGGTTTCCTGGGATGCCTGGGTGGCTTAGTCATTGGGCATCTGACTTGGGCTCAGGTCATGATCTCATGGTTTGGGAGTATGGGCCCCCACATCGGGCTCTGTCTTGACAGCTCAGAGCCTGGAGCCTGCTTCAGATTCTGTGTCACCCTCTCTCTCTGCCCCTCCCCTACTTGTGCTCTGTCTCTCAGTCTCTCTGAAAAATAAGTAAACATTAAAAACATTTTTTTAAAGATATTGAGGTTTCCTATGGTCAAGGTCTCACAGATGTTACACAAACCATCTATGTGGGCAGGATTTACCTGTATGAATTGGGAGTTGGGCCTGGGAGTTGGGGCTGACAAATGAAATTAGTGTGAAGAAGTTTATGGTGTTAGCTGTGTCATAAGGCATAAATTTTTTGAGTTTGATTTAGGAGTCTCTTGTTTTCTGCCAACATTGGAAAATTGTTACAGGCCAAATTGTTACATTGTAAATGTGTGGAATTTTGGAAATTTTATAATTCTTGAGATTATCCATGGACTTTTTTCAAAACAAAATAGATATTTATGAGTACGTTTCTGGTTTTATTTGTTCATTTGTTTTGTTTTCTAGATCGCACCTATAAATGAGAGCATACGGTTATATGTCTTTCTTTGTCTTATTTCACTTACCATAATACCTTCTACATCTATCCACATTGTTGTCAGTGGAAGAAAAAAAACACGACAAAAGCAGAAACAGATCCATAAATACAAAGAACAAAGTGCTGGTTATTGGAGTGAACTGGGAAGGGAGCATGGGTAAAATGGGTAAAGGGGAATGGGAAGGACAGGCTTCCAGTTGTGGAATGAATACATCTTAGGGTAAAAGATACAGCTTTGGGAATGCATTCAGTGCTATTATAATAGCATTATATGGTGACAGGTGGTGGCTACACTTGTGGTGAGCACAGTAGAACCTATAGAGTTGTCAAATCACTATGTTGTACACCTGAACCAATGTAATTTTGTATGCCAGGTATACTTTAATTGTTCTGGCTAGACTATCCAGTACTGTGTTGAATGGAAGGTGGTGAAGGTGCTTTCATACCTTGTTTCTGATCATACAGGAGAAGTTTTCATTCTTTTACTATTGAATATGTTAGATTTCAGCTTTTCATGCGCATGTACCGTCTTTTAGATTTGTGGTGGTTTCTTTGTATTTTAATGAGCGTTTGCAATCATGAAATGGTGTCCAAAAGCTCTCATTCCTATTATGCATCAATTAATATAATCGTGTTATTTTTTTATCTTTAATCTGTTAATGTGCAGTCTTAAACTGATAGCTTGCCATAGGTTGAAACACCCTTGAATTCCAGGAAGAATTCCCAGTTGATTATGCTGTAAAATGCTAAAATGTGCTTTTGATTCAGTTTGCTTTGTTTTATTGTGGATGTTGCATGAATATTCCTCACAGGTAGTAGTTTGTCTTCTTGTTTACCTGTAGTCTCTTTCTGTGACTTTGATAACCGGGTGATGCTTGTGTAACAGATACTGTTTTGTTTTGTTTTTAATTTTTTTAATGTTTATTTATTGTTGAGGACAGAGAGAGACATAGTGTGAGCAAGGGAGGATCAGAGATAGAGAGAGAGACACAGAATCTGAAGCAGGCAGCACAGAGCCTGACACAGGGCTTGAACCCACAGACCACGAGATCATGACCTGAGCCGAAGTCGAATGCTTAACTGGCTGAGCCACCCAGGCACTCCATTGTTGACCTTTTCTGAAACCAATTCTTCCTATTGTTGATACTTTCCTATTTTTGCTGTATCCTATTTTGTTGAGTTTGGTTTTATGTTTAAATTTTCTTCCTTCTGCTAATTTTGGGCTCACATGGTACTTCTGATTTTTTGAGGTATAGGAAAGTGATTTGTGCTACAGCATGACAATATTACAGAGTTATCTCTTAGGCAAGTTTATGTGTTCATAGAGGAATGATGTAGTGACATTTCCTTCTCAGCCATCTGATTACATCCTTTGATTGTATATTAGAAGTTTTCAGAATATTCATCTGAGAGTAGTAAGTGGAATGATTTTACTTTTCTCTTATTTGATATCTTTCAGCTGTATCTTCATATGGTGCCCAGAGATTCCTGCCAAAGCCACACATAGAAGCTTCTTTCCAAATGTGTCAATGGGTAGATATCAACTTAGTACCCTTGAGAATTTACCCTTAATTACAGACTGGGACAGTGATGGGGAGAGTGAAGGGCAGCAAAGATTTCCTGAAGTACATATCCAAATGGAGACAACTGCCCATAGTAAGAATCTCACTGCCCAAAATGGTGAAGAACATAAAGCAGTTTGGAAAACATCCGTGTTTAAGTCTGCTACTTCTGCAAAGCAGTGCGTTTCTGTAAGCAAAGACTCAAATAAAATACTTAAGGATACATATTCACGGAAAGAAAATTTGAAAACTCTGGGAAGTTATCTAGTCCATGCTGAAAATAATTATTTGAACCCTTCTAAAAAGAGGATTGGATTGGCCTTTCAGTCAAATATTCCTGAAAATCAGAGATTTAAAAATGAAGAAAAAAGTGCCAAGTGGCATCAACTTGAGAGGGCCTCTGCTGAGCAGTTGACCTTACAACATAACCACAGCATTTTTAATGGAGGCAGAATTACTGAATGCAGTGAATCTGAGAAAAAATTTAACCGAGGCTCAGATGTTAATAAGCATCTGAGGACCCATTTTCCAAAGGACCATTATGAATGTAACAAATGTGGGGAAGTCTTTTATCAAAGTTCAAAACTTATTATACATAAGAGTACACATATGGGAGAGAATCCTTATAAATATATGTGGGAGAGCTTTTAACCAGTTCTCCAATATTGATGATCATCAGAGAATTCACATGGGAAAAAAATCATACAGAAGCGATAAACCTGGGAGCATGTTTAATCATCAGGACTAAATATACATAAGATAATAGGTACTAGAGAGAAAAGGTACATTTGTAAGAAATGTGGCAAAACCTTT
This sequence comes from Lynx canadensis, assembly GCF_007474595.2. Classification (NCBI taxonomy): domain Eukaryota; kingdom Metazoa; phylum Chordata; class Mammalia; order Carnivora; family Felidae; genus Lynx; species Lynx canadensis. Next base: position 56,228,813 of record NC_044317.1, read on the forward strand.
GACTGGCACTCAAGACTATCTCAACATCAGCAAATGCATACTAGAGTGAAACCTTATAAATGTGAAGAATGTGGTAAAACCTTTATGGCTCATCACTATATGGACATAGGAGAATCCATACTGGAGAGAAACTTCACATATGCAAAGAATGTGGGAAAGCCTTTAACTGGGCCTCAAGCCTTCATCATCATCACAGAATTCATACTGGAGAAAAACTTCACAAATGTAAAGAATGTAGCAAGGCCTTTAACCAGCTCACAAGCCTCATTAGACATCATAGAATTCATTCTGGAGAAAAACCTTATGAATGTAAAGAATGTGGTAAGGCCTTCAACCAGCAGTCAATGCTTACTCGACATCACAGAATTCATGCTAGACAGAAATTTTAGAAATCTAAAGAATGTGGCAAGGCCTTTAACAGGCAGTCACACTCAACATCACCGATTTCATACTTGAAAGAGTCTTTATCAATGTGAAGAATGTGGGAAAATCCTTAATCACTGTTCAACGTTTACTCCTAATCACAGAATTCATACTGGGGCAAACCTTACAATTTTAAAGAATGTGAGTGAACTTCTTTTTTTTTTTTTAATTTTCTTTTCCTTTTGATAGAGAGAGGGAAGGAGAGTGTGAGCATGAGAAAGGGACAGAGGTAGAGAGAGAGAGAGAGAGAGAGAGAGAGAGAGAGAGAGAGAGACTTTCAAGTCTGCTCAGCACACAGCCTGATTCAGGGCTAGTTCCCATAACACTGGGATACTAACCTGAGCTGAAATCAAGAATCAGTGTAGAATGTCAGCACTGAGAAAGAGCTTCATAGACTCAGATATGAAGAGACAGCTATAAGGAATTGAGATTGACTTTATGGAGCCAATAAAGCCCCCTTGGAATTATCAGCTTAGTACCTTGCTGACAGAGTTTTCAGCAGTCTTGTGAGTTGAGTAAAGAAGATCATTTCTTTTTTTTTAATATACTTTTTTAAACGTTTATTCATTTTTGAGAAACAGAGAGATAGAGCACAGTAGGGTGAGTCAGAGAGAGAGGGACACACAGAATCCAAAGCAAGGTCCAGGTTCCGAGCTGTCAGCACAGAGCCTGATGTGAGGCTCGAACTCACGAACCATGAGATTATGACCTGAGCTGAAGTCAGATGCTTAACCAACTGAGCCACCGAGGCTCCCCAAGAAGATAATTTCTTTTTTTTTTAATTTTTTAAAATGTTTTATTTATTTTTAAGAGTGGGGATGGGGCAGAGAGAGAGAGGGGGACACAGAATCTGAAGCAGGCTCCAGGCTCTGAGTTGTCAGCACAGAGCCCAATGCAGGGGCTCGAACTCACGAACTGTGAGATTGTGACTTGAGCTGAAGTCGGATGCTCAACCAACTGAGCCACCCAGGTGCTCCAAGAAGATCATTTCTTAACAGGTGCAGGAACCTCAGGACATTTGGGGACTTCAACTATAGGTATTGTAGCCAAAGTCTGATGGCAAGTATTTGGCTTGGCTTCTGGGCTTGAAATGCTATTAAAAATTAAATCTAGAGATTCATTGTGAAAAGCCCTGGCACAACTGGTTTTAAAGAGTCTTTAAGTCACTGCAGCAACTTCTTATTCGCATGTCTCCAGAAGCAAGGGAAACAAAAGCAAAAATGAGACTTCATCAAAATAAACAGCTTTGGCACAGCAAAGGAAACCATCAGCAGAATTAAAAGGCAACCAATGAAATGGGAGAAGATATTTGCCAATGACATCAGATAAAGGGTTAGTAAGCAAAATCTATAAAGAACTTATCAAACTAAACACCCAAAAAACAAATAATCCAGTGAAGAAATGGGCAAAAGACATGAACAGACACTTCTCCAAAGAAGACAACCAGATGGGCAACCGACACATGAAAAAATGCTCAACATCACTCATCCTCAGGGAAATACAAATCAAAACCACGAGATACCACTTTACACCTGTCAGAATGGCTAACATTAACAACTCAGGCAACAACAGATGTTGGCGAGGATGTGACCTAAATATGTTGCTCCACTTTCTTTTGGCAAAAAGTTTCACTGTTAAAAGTCTAGTGATAGGGGCGCCTGGGTGGCTCAGTCGGTTAAGCGTCTGACATCAGCTCAGGTCATGATCTCACAGTCCATGAGTTCAAGCCCCACATGGGGCTCTGTGCTGACAGCTCGGAGCCTGGAGCCTGCTTTGGATTCTGTGTCTCCCTCTCTCTCTCTCTCTGCCCCTCCCTTGCTCATGCTCTGTCTCTCTCTATCTCAAAAATAAATAAAAACATTAAAAAAAAATTTAAAAAAAAAGTCTAGTGATATTCCAATTTTCTCCTATTTTGCAAATGTAGCAATATATTAAATTCTGTTAAATAGGGGGAAAAACGAGTCTTTAAGTCAAACCTCTATTCTTGCTGCACTTATATAAATAACCAGGCCCAGTGTTTTTCTCCTAAACTAGACTTTTTTTGCAATGAAATTTGGCTATGTTTGGTAAAAATGAGGGTGATTATAGTAAAAAATATTTCAGTGAAACATCTTTGTGGATATTAGACTTAAATGCTATTCATCGTAAACTGGACTAAAATGCTGGATCAGTGACATGAAACCTGGTCAACTTTTAATACGTGAAACTCCCAAGGAAGTTTCAGATGACGGAACGGAAGGGGATTTGGACAGACGTTCCCACCCCACCCCCATAATGTGCCAGTTTGGCCTGTGGATAATTTCAGCTGAAAATACCTGAAACTGCAGCCTCATGAGGAAAACTTCTCCCTCCTTTAACCACACGGAAGAATCTGAAATTGGAAGTCTTTCCCAGAAGAACAATTATTTTTTTTTTAATTATTTTTTTTTCAACGTTTATTTATTTTTTGGGACAGAGAGAGACAGAGCATGAATGGGGGAGGGGCAGAGAGAGAGGGAGACACAGAACCGGAAACAGGCTCCAGGCTCTGAGCCATCAGCCCAGAGCCCGACGCGGGGCTCGAACTCACGGACCGCGAGATTGTGACCTGGCTGAAGTCGGATGCTTAACCGACTACGCCACCCAGGCGCCCCGAAGAACAATTATTAACAGAGGCAAAGTTTATCTCAGTGACCCATCTGTAAGTCAGGGCAAACATCTAATTACCTAATAGCTGCTCTTACTGTCCTGTGAAGTCCATTCATTTCCTTAGGAGTTCTAGGCACCTACACCATTTTCCTTAGTTCAGGATGATATTTGTACCTCATCTTACCTGACAGTCTTTGGAATGTCCCCATCTATGTGAATTCCTTGTATGTCTACCTATTAAATTTTATTTTCTCCTGTTAATCTCTGTCATGTCAATTTGATTCTTAGTCCATCCAGAATGACCTTTGAGGGGACAAGAATTCTTGTTTTCTGACAGAGGATTTGATTTTAATACCTCATTTTCTGGCATCCTATTTCAAGTATAAAAAGATGGTTGAGAAGTAGGAAATACTTCTACAAGGGTTGATTAAAAAAATTTTTTTTGGGGCGCCTGGGTGGCGCAGTCGGTTAAGCGTCCGACTTCAGCCAGGTCACGATCTCACGGTCCGTGAGTTCGAGCCCCGCGTCAGGCTCTGGGCTGATGGCTCAGAGCCTGGAGCCTGTTTCCGATTCTGTGTCTCCCTCTCTCTCTGCCCCTCCCCCATTCATGCTCTCTCTCTGTCCCAAAAATAAACGTTAAAAAAAATTAAAAAAAAAAAAATTTTTTTAATGTTTATTTTTGAGAGAGAGACAACATGATCAGGGGAGGGGCAGGGAGAGAGGAAGACACAGAATCCGAAGCAGGCTCCAGGTTCTGAGCTGTCAGCATAGAGTCCGACGGCTCTATGGGGCTTGAACATACGAACTGCAAGATTATATAACCTGTGCTGAAGTCAGACACTTAACTGACTGAGCCACCCAGACACCCTGGGATTGGTACATTTAAGCTCAGTTTTTGTCACTATTTCAGAAGGCTCCTTTTTTATTTCTTCCATGGTAACTATCTTGTCACTGTTTCCTTTAAAAGCTTCTAAGTTGCAGTCAAAATATATACCCCATTTACTTTGTTTAGGTGAATAGATGGCTGTCTGGAGGAGGATGTATACGTATACAAATTGAGTATTTCTAGGGGTCTTCATTGAAGCCATGTGAGCGTTAAAATCATGCCATGAGTCCCATGTTATGTTAAAATAAAAAAACATCTAGTTAGAATTCAGCCTTTCATTGCCTTGTTACAATAAGGTGAAATTGAGCACTTCTATTGTCCTTAGCTCATCAGAAATAATAGAAATGGTGTAATTTTGTGGGGTAAGGTGAATCTGCAATAAACAGAAAAGAAAAAATATAGTAGATCTCAGAAAAAAAAATGATAGTGCCACTGACTAACAAGGTCTGGTCAGCGGTCAGTGTGTCAATACTCTCCCCAAAATAAGCACTCTTGGCAGCTGCTGGCTGAAATCTTTGAGATGCCCCCACTGGCCAGGGGCCAATGAATCATGTATAGAACATCTACATGGGACTAGGTTCCCGCTGTGCTCACCAAAATAGTAACCAAAGCAAATGAGAGTTTGTCTACCATGTGCAGCAAACCATAAAATCATACATTGAGCTTTTTCAGTAAACCAATTTAAGCTATTTGTGTGGACCCACCCAGGAGAAGGAGGAGCTAATGCTCCAAAGACTTGAACTCCTCAATGGCTTGCAAATTAAGGTTTTTAAGGAGAAAATTGGGTTCAACAATATTCTGATGAGACAGAGCAAAGACTAGATTCAGCTCTCCTCAACCATGAAATCCAGCATTTTTTGACTCCCTGGATAAGGGGGGGGGGGGGGGGAACCAACCTAAAACTCTATGCCTCTTTAGTAGTTTGTGTTGCAGGAATTCAGAGGGAGGATGCTTACTGTGAACACTGGTAAAGACGACCAAACTAGGGTACGTCATGATGAATTCCCTGATCTCTAATTTAGGGGGTATGCCAGAGGACACTTTCCTTTCCTTGGTGTTGTGTTCTTGATCCTCAAGCATGCAGCCCAGTGAAGCCTTGCATGAAACTCCCAATTTGTTTCATTGTTGATTTCTATTGATCAGAGAGCTCAAGGACTGGGTCAGTTTTCGTATCACCGAGAAAGTGAATGCCCTTGATTGGAGACCTGTGAGGCCATGTTAGCAGATGTTACTTAATAACTTTTGGCCATACTTCACCTGGTACCCCAGAGGTGTATTCCATCTCAAAAGTCTTTCAATCAGAAAAATATCTTTCTTCTTTATGTTAGAGGTTTCATTAGGGGCATCTGGTAGTTCTGTCAGTAGGGTAGTGCTGATAACGTGTAAGCTAGTGGGGTTGCATTCCAATCTCTTGAGTCTAGGCTACCTGTTCCTTGGCTGGTACAGCTGTGCCTAGGGGCAATATGACCTGTGCACTGTTTCCTCTGAACCTTCAAGATCAATGCTGGCTTCATTAGATCAATTTTGTGTAGGTAGTGTCAGGGAGCATATGAATTTCTTTCCCCTTTAAGGTCCTTCTAGCTGGACTAAATCCAATTGAAATAAGACAAATTAACAGGAGAAGATCAAATTAAATTTCATAAGTAGAAGATACCCTCACAGACATGGAAATCCCAAAGATAATCAGGCAAAAGGAGGTATACATGTCATCCTGAACTAAGGAGGCAGGTCTGGGACTTCACAGTGGAGAAATGCCCTTCACAGGGTGATAATAAGGGCAGATGTTTGGTAATTAGATGTTTGCCCTTTCACACAGGTGGGCGACTCAGGTAAGATTGGTCTCTGGTAATACTTATTCTGTGAAGAAAAAAAACACAACAACAACAAATTTTGATTCTTCTCTGTAGTTAAGGAGGGGCAAAAGTTTCTCTTGGGCCTACAGGGTGTCAAATGCCTTTAGCTCAAAAAACTCTTCATGCCAAAGTGTCCCTTCTTGGAGCAGCCTGCCCGGGCCACTAAAGAACATTGCTTTAAGGTAGTCTCTGTACATAGAGCTGTGTGTCATGTTAGATAAACTCTAGTTCAGGTAACCTTGGTTGAAACCTAGTTTGCCTTTATTGGTTGGTTGGCAAAATACTGTCATAAAAGAGGAAAAATAATATATTTGGGTTTTTTTTTTTTTTTTAATTTTTTTTTTCAACGTTTATTTATTTTTGGGACAGAGAGAGACAGAGCATGAACGGGGGAGGGGCAGAGAGAGAGGGAGACACAGAATCGGAAACAGGCTCCAGGCTCCGAGCCATCAGCCCAGAGCCCGACGCGGGGCTCGAACTCCCGGACCGCGAGATCGTGACCTGGCTGAAGTCGGACGCTTAACCGACTGCGCCACCCAGGCGCCCCTATTTGGTTTTTTTTTAAAGTTTATTTATTTTGAGAGAAAAACAGAGCATGTGAGTGGGGGAGGAGCAGAGAGAGTGGAAGAGAGAGAGAGAATTCGAAGTGCTGTCACTGTAGAGACAGACTCTGGGCTCGAACTCACAAACTGGGGGATCATGACCTGGGCTGAAATTAGGAGTTAGACGTTTCACCGATTGAACCACCCAGGTGCCCCAATATGTGTAGTTTTAGAAAATTTTCTTTTATTTTTTGCTTTAACTTACAAAAATTGTTGTGATGTTATCCAGTGACTAGTAAATGTTTAAAGAGGATTATTGTTGCCATTTTTCATATAACCTATAGAACCTATAATTGTCATAAAAATTATTCCATTCATTCATCAAATAATATTTTGGGAAACTATTTCCTAGAATTCTACAATGTCCTCTCTTCTCTAATGAGGACAATACTGGATTGAAAATTAAAGAATCCAACAAAACTCATACTACTATTTTTAAAATAAATGAGTCTTGCAATATAGGATGAGTCTAAGCCCTATCTGATCACCTCATGGAGCAGAGAAGGAATCCTGGGATGTGAATAGAATGGAGCCTTACATCCAGGTAGGATGGAATGAATGAAGCAGATGACCAAGGTGAGGTCCTAAGGTCAAGCAGGAGACCAAATCTTAAAATGTGGATTGAGAAGCACTACTTGAAATAATTTTCCAGAATCTTCAGTTCATATCTCCTGCTGTCACAGAAGGACAGTCCTATCCAACACTCACTATCTTCCTATGTCTTCTAAGGATTCTCCTTCTGCTCCCCTGGTCTTCCATCATATTCACAGTGAGGGCCAAAGTGCTTTCCATAGTCTGTGAGGGCCTGCATGATCTGCCTGCTTTTCTATGGCTTTGGGGGGCGGTGGTCTGGGGAAATCTGTGCATATTTCTGAGGAACTCTATGCTAAGCCATTTTTTTAAGTTCATTTTTGCTCCATAACAGATGTCAATTGTTACTGTATTTCTTAACAATGATGATTTTCTAATTTTGTCTTGTATATATTAAGTTCGCATGACTGTGTTCTAGATGTTTTCACTTTGTGGTTAGTTTTCTGTGAAATTCAGCTGTGATTTTAATTTCTCAAGTTCTGACAGAACATGCTTGAATGTACATGTGTTTTAAAAGTAGTGAGTTTGATCATTAGTGAAAATCCCCATATTTATTAAAATGTTTTGTTCATATATATAAATTTCCCTTGAGACAAAAAAAATCATCAGGATTTTCATCCACTTTCCTTAAAATGTATCTGAATTGTGGTATGATTAATACCTAAATGTTTATTTTATATAGCTGTGATTCTCAGCATATTTTGCAATAATCGTGCTGTTTCTTTATTCAGAAATGTTTGTTGTTGTTGCTTCTAAGGAATGAATAAACAGACTTGCCATTCTGTGTAAAAATAGGAGTAGCTCTTAATAACACATTCTCTGATGTCATTTAAATATTTATCATACAAAATTTTTAAGTATTTATTTTGAGACAGAGAAAGCAGAAGAGGCAGAGAGAGAGAGAGAGAGAGCGCGAGCGAGCGGGAGAGAGACAATCCCAAGCAGACTCCATGCTGTCAGCACAGAGCTCAGCATGGGGCTCCATCCCAGGAATGGTGAGATCATGACCTGAACCAAAATCAAGAGCCAGATGCTTAACCAACTGAATCAGCCAGCCTGCTCCTTTCATAAGATTTTTATTAGAGCATGTTATGATCGACTATAATGAATTTTCTGAACAATTTATGTCATATAATACATGCTACTTCTTCAAATGCTTCTTTTCTTGAGTGCACAGTCTCAGTTTAAAATGAAAGTTATATAGAAGGATTCTTTTATAATAGAGTATCTATGTGTTGTTTTTAAAAAAATTTTTTTCTGGCTGTTGATTTATTCGACACAAAACAATCTCCAGCTTTAATGAGGTGGCTGACCACATCCACAACCAAATCTGCATGTAAACTGGAATTCAGTTGCTGACCTAGCCCAGGCACCAGCTTTCTTGTTGGCACCAGGGGGCACAGCGTTTCATCTGTTGGTATCTCTGTCAGCTTCCCCTTGTGTGAGACTTGCAGGTGACTTTCCCTCCAGGCCTTTGGGCCATGGCCTCCCTGTCTCAGGACCTCTGTGGGGCAGCGTGGCAGGCATAATTTCAGGGGGCAGGTGGAGGTAAGCGTGGAGATCCTGGATCCCCTCATTGGTAAGATAGCAGTAGAAATGTCTGCAGGCAAACTGTTCCTTTATGTAGCCTCATGATTTGAGAGACTGCATGGCCTTCATGATGGGAAGTTTGACATGTTCTTCTCTGCCAGCTCAGGGTGTTCTGGCATGTGGACATCCTTCTTTGCCACCATCACTCCCTCCTTGAAAGGGAGTTCATAAATGGCAATTCAGTTCTTCTCCGGCATCAACATCTTGGCAGCTGCTATGTATGGGACCGGTGCTGGAAAGCTAGAATATCTAGGTTTTATTCAGAATTTTTTAACATTTCTCTTATTCTTTAAAAAAAAATTTTTTTAACATTTTTTCATTTTTGAGAGACAGAGAAGAGTGTGAGCAGGGGAGGGGCAGAGAAAGAGAGGGAGACAGAATCCAAAGCAGGCTCCAGGCTCTGAGCTGTCAGCACAGAGCCCGTCACCGGGCTCGAACCCGCGAACACCAGATCATGACCTGAGCCGAAGTTGGACACTCAACTGACTGAGCCACCCAGGCGCCCCAACATTTCTCTTATTCTTGTTTTGCAATTCAATAATAAAGCTTCCTGTTTAATGATGGTTCCCACAGCATTAATTAGTTGTGCTTTTGTTTTTTAATCTATGTTTTATAATTTTGGATAACAATTCAACCCAGTACTTGAAGACCATGTAGGGTTTAATTCAAATAGGATTTGGGTTAGACATGTCAATTGCCAATAAAAGTATACGTGTATTGTTTGTATAAATACTACCTATACAGTATTTATACATGACTTACCACATTTGTTTCATAAAAATAACTTAAAAAACTCATATCTCTATCAATTTTAGGTATCATAATTTATTCTTTTTTTTTAAAAAAAAATTTTTTTTTCAACGTTTATTTATTTTTGGGACAGAGAGAGACAGAGTATGAACGGGGGAGGGGCAGAGAAAGAGAGGGAGACACAGAATCGGAAACAGGCTCCAGGCTCGGAGCCATCAGCCCAGAGCCCGACGCGGGGCTCGAACTCACGGACCGCGAGATCGTGACCTGGCTGAAGTCGGACGTTCAACCGACTGCGCCACCCAGGCGCCCCCATAATTTATTCTTAATTGTGGCAAAAAATATATGCCATGAAATGTACCATTTTAATCTTTTTTTTTTTTTTTGAGAGAGAGCGAGAGCACAAGTGAGCAACAGGCAGAGACAGACAGGGAGAGAGAGAGAGTCCCATGTGAGGCAGAGAGAGAAGCAGGGTTAACCCGAAGCAGGGCTTGTGCTCACCCAAAGTGGGGCTCAAGCTCACCTGAAGTGGGGCTCCAACTCATGAATTGTGAGATCATAATATGTGTTGAAGTCGCATGCTTAACTGACTGAGCCACCCAAGTGCCCCTTAACCGTTTTTTTACTAAAGTGTTAAGTGTATTTACATTATTGTAAAGTCAATCTGGAGTTTTCTCATCTTGCAAAACTGAGACCCAATACCTTTTAAGCAGCCAGTTTGACATTTGTCTCCATTTCTAAGCCCCTGGCATGCTTTCTCTCTCTCTTTCTCTCTCTCTCTCCCCTCCTTCCTCCCTCCCTTCTTCCCTCTCCATCCACCCATCCATCCATCCATCCATCCATCCATCCATCCATCCTTTCCTCCCTCCCTTCCTGCCTTCCTGCCTTCGTCTGCCCATCGTTTCATCCTTCCTTTTTTGTGAGGTTCTCGATACTAGGTTAGTCAGTTAAATGAATCATAGTGTAGCTCTCTGTGACTCATTTGTTTCACTTAACTTAATATCATCACATCTTAACCATGTGTGTAAAGTGACAAGATGTGTTTCTTTTTTAAAGCTGGGTATTATTCTAGTGCATGTATATGCTACATTTTCTTTATTTGTTCACAAACATTTCTATTGTTTTCATTTATTAATGGTTTTCTGAATAATGCTGCTATGAAACTGCTTCTGCAAATATCTCTTGAAGATAGTACTTTGAATTCTTTTGGTTATATATGCTCAAGTGGGAGGGCTGGATCATATGAAATATGATTTAAAAGTTTTTGAGGAAACTCCATTCTCTTTTCCATAGTCGTTGTGCCATTTGCATTTCCTCTAGTGGTGCATAAGGGTTCCAATTTCTAGTCTTGCTTTCCAACATGTGTAGGTTTTGTTGTTGTTGTTGTTGTTGTTGTTTAATGGTGGGATCTGAATGGGTGTGAGGTGATACCTCACTGCTTGATTTGTATTTCTCTAATGAATAGGGATTTTGAGCATCTCTCATATGCTTGTCTATTTGTATATCTTCCTTGGATTATGTCCATTCAATCCTTTGTCCATTTTTTAATCATGCTAGTTGCTTTTTGGTTGTTGTTGCAAGAGTTCTTTCTATATTCTAGATGTTAATTCTTTATGCTGTAGAGGCTTTGTAAAAAATTTCCTTCCATTTCTCAGATTGCCTTTCTACTCCACTGTTTCCTTAGAATCACTTTCTCTGAATTCCCTGAGTTTAAATATATTGTGTTTCATTTCATTAGCCTCAAGATATTTACTGGTTATTTTTTGAATTTCATTTTGACCCATTGATTGTTCAAGAGCATGTTGTTCAATTTCCAAATATTTGTGGAATTTCCAATTTTCCATCTGGTATTCATTTTTAGTTCCATTCCATTGTGGTCAAAAAAGATACTGGTATGATTTTAATCTTCTTTATTTTGTTAAACTTATTTCATAGACAAACAGGTTGTCTCTACTAGAGAATGTTCCATGTGTGATTGAGAAGATTGTGTATTCTGCTCTTGCCTGGTGGAGTGATCTATGTTATGTCCATTATATGTAATTGGTCTATAACATTGTTCAAGTACTCTCGTTATTGAACTTGAATGTAGTCTTTTTATCCAGCTAAATCGAAGTATTACCCTTTGCTACTATCATGATGCTGTTTATATCTTGCTTCAGTTCTGTCTTTTGTGCTTCATATATATGGGATCTCTCGTGTTAGGTGCACACATAATGATAATTGTTCTGGTACCTGAGTAATTTCATCTCTTTATCTACATATAATGCCATTTTTCTGTTCCTGCACTCTTTGCACTTAATGTGTATTGTCTGATATTAATATGGCCACCTGTGCCCTCTTTTGGTCTGCATGAAATGTTCATTTAAATACTTTTACTTGCATCTTATGTGTGTCCTTAGATTTGATGTGACTCTCTTGCAGACAAGAGGTTGTTGGATTTTGTGTTTTACTCACTCAGCCAATTTATGCCTTTTAATGGGGGAGTTTAATCTACTTACCATCAAAGTAATTACTGAAAGGGAAGGGCTACTACTGCTGTTTTTTCATAGTTTTCTATACTTCTTGTGCCTATTTCATCCCACTTTTCCTCTTTTATTTGTGTTCCATTATGTTTTTTTGATGTTTGTAGTGATATGTTTTCATACCATTCTTATTTCCTTTTTGTGTCTTCTATAGTTTTGTTTTGTTTTGTTTTTGGTTACCATGGGGATACTTAAAACATCTCAGAGCTGATATTGTCAATACGTACACAAATGTACTACTTAAAATGTCCACCCCTGCACCCACTTTATGTCACCAATAACCCAAATTCTTTTGTTTTATACTCTATAATTTAGATATATCATTTTTATGCCTTAAAAAAATTGTCACAAAAAGAGCAATTTGTGCTATTCACACCAATAGTCCAGTTTTCTCTACTTGTGTAAACACTTACATTTACCAGAGAGCTTTATATTTTCATGTGGTTTTAGTTACTGTTTAGAATCTTTGCATTTTAAGCAGGAAAACTCCTTTGTTTTTTCTTCCTTAGTTTACTTATGTATTTATTTTGAGAGGGAGAGAGCAAGCAGGGGAGGGACAGAGAAAGAGAGAGAATCCCAAGCAGGTTCTATGCTGGCTTGATCTTATGAAGTATGAGATCGCAACCTGAGCTGAAATCAAGAGTTGGATTCTTAACTGATTGAGCCCCTACAATATTTTTGGTTGATATTTTCTGATCTTTAAGTACTTGAATATATTATCCTATGCACTTCCTCATATATGTTCTGCTGAGAAACTATTCATATTCTTAGAGGAGCTCTTTTGCACAAGTTGGATTGCTTTTCTCATGATGTTTCACAATTCTCTGTTCACATGTGATTTTTGATAAATTAATTATAATACATCACTGTGTTAATGTCTTGACATCTATCCTACCTAGAATTCACCGAGGTTCTTGAATTTGTCTCTTTTCACAATTGTGAGAATTATAAACCAATAGTTCTTTATGTAAGCTCTCTACCTCTTTTCACTCTCCTCTCCTTAGGGGATCTCCTTAACGTGTATATTGGTCCACTTGTTGGTATGTCATAAGTCCCTTAGACTCTGTCCTTTTCCACATGTTTTTTTTTTTTCTCCTCTCAATGGGTAACTTAAACTAATGAGTCTTTAAATTGTCTAATTCTGGGGCCCCTGGGTGGCTTGGTTGGTTGAGCGTCTGACTTCAGCTTAGGTCATGATCTCGCAGTTTGTGAGTTCGAGCTGCGCCTCAGGCTCTGTGCTGACAGCTCGGAGCCTGGAGCCTGCTTCAGATTCTGTGTCTCCCTCTCTCTCTGCCCCTTCCCCGCTCATGCTCTGTCTCTCTCTGTCTCTCAAAAATGAATAAACGTTAAAAAAAATTAAATTGTCTAATTCTTTCTTCTGCTTGATCAAGTCTGTTGCTGGCCCTTTAGTGTAATTTTAAATTCAGTTATTGTGCTTTTCAGCTCCCAGTTTATACTTGGTTGTTTTTCATACTCTGTCTCTTTTGATTTTCATTTAAGTCATGCATAGTTTACTGGATATCATTTAGTTACTTATCTATCTTTGCCTCTTCCTTCATGAGCACCTTTATGATAGTTATTTTGAATTCTTTGTCAAGTAATTAATAGTTTTCTATTAATTTAGAGCCAGTTTTGTAGTTTTATTTTGCTCCCTTGATTGGAACATGTTTTTCTGTTTCTATGTATGCCTTGCGATCTTTTGGTGAGGATTGGGAATTTATTTTTCTTAATTTTATTTAAATCCAAGTTAGCTAACATGTAGTGTAATAATGGTTTCAGGAGTAGAGTTTAGTGATTCATCACTTCCATATAACACCCAGTGCTCATTCCAACAAGTGCCCTACTTAATGCCCATTGCCCATTTAGCCCATCCCCCCACCCAACACCCCTCCAGCAACCCTCAATTTGTTCTCTGTATTTAAGAGTTTCTTCTGGTTTGCCTTCCTCTCTGTTTTTATCTTATTTTTCCTTCCCTTCCCCTATGCTCATCTGTTTTGTTTCTTAAATTCCACATGAGTGAAATCATATGATATATATGTTTCTCTGACTTATTTCACTTAGCATAATACAGTCTAGTTCCATCCATGTTGTTGCAAATGGCAAGATTTCATTCTTTTTGATTGCCAAGTAATATTCCTGTGTGTGTGTGTGTGTGTGTGTGTGTGTGTGTGTGTGTGTGTGTACACCACCTTCTCTTTATCCATTCATCTCTCAGTGGACATTTGGGCTCTTTCCACAATTTGGCTATTGTTGATAGTGCTGCTATAAACACTGTTGTGCATGTGCCCCTTAGAATCAGCATTTTTGTATCCTTTGGATATATATCTACTAGTGCAATTACTGGGTCATAGGGTAGCTCTATTTTTAATTTTTTGGGGAAACTCCATACTGTTTTCCAGAGTGACAGCACCAGTTTGCATTCCCACCAGCAGTGCAAAAGGGTTCCCTTTCTCCACATCCTCACCATCATCTGTTGGTGGCTATGTTGATAATTTTAGCCATTCTGATAGGTGGGAGATGGTATCTCATTGTGGCTTAGATTTGTATTTCCCTGATGATGAGTGGTGTTGAGCATCTTTTCATGTGTCTGTTAGCCATCTGGATGTCTTCTTTGGAAAAGTGTCTCCATGTCTTTTGCCCATTTCTTCACTGGATTATTTGATTTTGGGGCATTGAGTTTGATAAATTCTTTATGGATTTTGGATACCAACTCTTTGTCTAAAATGTCATTGCAAATATCTTCTCCCATTCCATAGATTGAATTTAGTTTTGTTGATTGTTTCCTTCTCTGTGCAGTAGCTTTTCATCTTGATGCAGTCCCAGTAGCTCATGTTTGTCTTTCTTTCCCTTGCCTCCAGAGACAGATCTCATAAGAAGTTACTCTAGTCTAGATCAAAGAGCTTGTTGCCTGTTTTCTCCTCTAGGATTTTGATGGTTTCCCGTCTTACATTTATGTCTTTCATCCATTTTGAGTTTATTTTTGTACATGGTGTAAGAAAATGGTATAGGCTCATTCTTCTCCATGTTGCTATCCAGTTTTCCCAACACCATTTGTTGAAGAGAAGGTCTTTTTCCCATTGGATATTCTTTCCTACTTTGTTGAATATTAGTTGGCCATACGTTTGTGGGTCCATTTCTGGGTTCTCTATTCTGTTCCATTGATTTATGTGTCTGTTTTTGTGCCACTATCATATTGTCTTGATGATTACAGCTTTGTAATACAGCTTAAAATTTGGAATTGTGATGTCACCAGCTTTGGTTTTCTTTTTCAACATTGCTATTCAAGGTCTTTTGTGGTTCCACACAAATTTGAGAATTGTTTGTCCTAGCTCTGTGAAAAATGCCAGCGTTATTTTGATAGAGATTGTATTGAATGTGTAGATTGCTTTGTGTAGTATTGATATTTCAACAATATTTTGTTCTTCCAATCTATGAGCATGGAATGTTTTTCCATTTCTCTGTCTTCTTCAGTTTCTTTCATAAGCTTTCTATAATTTTCAATGTACAGATCTTTTACCTCTTTGGTTAGGTTTATTCTTGGTATTTTACATTTTGGGTACAATTGTAAATGGAATTTATTCTTTGATTTCTCTTTCTGCTGCTTTATTATTAGTGTGTAGAAATGCAACTGAGGGATGCTTGGGTGACTCAGTAGGTTAAGCATCCAGCTCTTAATTTCAGCTCAGGTTATGGTCTCATAGTTCGTAGGATCAAGCCCTGCATCAGGCTCTGCTTTGACAGTGCAGGACCTGATTCAGGTTCTCTCTCTCTCTCTCTCTCTCTCTCTCTCCCCTTCCCCCACTGATGCATGCTCTCTCTTTTCCACTCTCTCTCAAAAAAAAAAAAAAAGGAAGAAAGAAAGAAAATAAATGCAACTGATTTCTGTACACTGGTTTTATTCTATCTTGTGACTTTGCTGAATTTATGGATCACTTCTAACAATTTTTTGATGAGTCTCTTGGGTTTTCCATGTTGAGTTATCATGTTATCTTCAAAGAGTGAAAGTTTGACTTTTCCCCTTTGCTGCTTTCATAATTCTTTCTTGTCTGTGTATTTTGTGAATTTGACTATGATATGCCTTGGTGATGCTGGGTTTTTGTTGAATCTAATGGGAGTTCTATGTGCTTCTTGGATTTTGATGTGTGTGTCCTTTTCCAGATTAGGAAATTTGCTCACATAAGCCTCCTGCCCATTTTTCTCTATCTTCATCTTCTAGGACTCTTATGATTCAAATGTTATTTGTCTTTAATAAGTCACCAATTTTTCTAAGTCTTCACTCAGCTCTCTAGTCTCTGGTGTGGGAATTTTGTGCCCTTAGAGATATGCGATCAGGTACCCCTCCTTTGTCTCAGATTTCTGTCCACTCCCCCACCTTTACCCCGTTTGTGTCCAGGCTGTGTGCCTTCCAGATGGTGCCTTCCTCCAGAGTTTTATCTAAGATTGGGCTATGTTTCAAAACCCCATACTTCAGAGATCACTGCAGCTTGGGCCCACACTGATTGTCTGGGGTGGGTCTTGCTGAGCAATGGCTGGGTGCCACCTTGTCCCAGAAAACATTTGCATGATTGTACAGCAGCAGAGGCTCAGAGTTTATGGTAAATCCCAATACACAGCTGGGATCTGGTTTTGCTGTGCTCTGGCATCTTTTTTCCAATATCCATAAATGTGGCAGCTCTTCAGGATCTGCTGGAACTTTTGCCCAGAGGGAAGCTGTATGGCCCCTAAGCCTCTATCAAACGCATTTCAAGCAGGGGAACCACTTCTGCCCATGTGGCACATGGAATCCTTAGACTGCGATCCTGCTTCTGGGGATTTGTCCTACTTCCTCACCAGAGCACCACCAGGCACTGAGAGCTCCAAAACTTCAGACTCTGTGCTCCACTGTTTATAGAATCCTGGTGGTATTGAAACCCTCTCCTTTCTCCCTGTCAATGGTTTTGGGGAACAGATTTCTTGTCCACTCCTCTACAAATATTTAAATATTTTCACTCTTTGTCTCCAGCTACTTTCGGGGGGTAATGGTGTTCTTGGGCAATCACAGTGTGCTGCACTCTCCCCTTTCTCTTTCTCTCTCTGTCCTCTCTCTGTGAAAACTGCTCCCTAAGGTCTGAGTCTCTGCAGCTTTTCTCTCCCCCAATTCACCTCTCCATACCACATACCTGCCAAGTTCTCTTGCTCAAATTATGCAGATTGTTGTTTTAATCCTTAGATCAACTTCCTAGGTGTTCAAAATGGTTTGATCCTGATCTAGCTGTGTTTCAGGGACAAGACAAGCTCAGGATCCCCATACTGAACCAATCCTCGAGGATTGGGAATTTAAAAAACAGCCATCGGGGCCCCTGGGTTGCTCAGTCGGTTGGGTGTCCGACTTTGGCTCAGGTCATGGTCTCACAGTTTGTGAGTTCAAGCCCTGCATCGGGCTCTGTGCTGACAGCTCAGAGCCTGGAGCCTGCTTTGGATTCTGTGTCTCCCCCTCTCTCTGCCCCTCCCCTGCTCATGCTCTGTCTCTCTATATCTCTCAGTAATGAATAAACATTAAAAAACAAAAAACAGCCTGTGGTCCCAGGATTTATGGACTTGCTTAAATGGAGAACACAACAGCCAGCTGTACAGTAATTCTGGGGTCTGTCAAACATATTCTGGAGATGTGTAATGTCTGAGTGCTTGTAATTTCAGTTAAACAATTATTGTTTCATGTTAATTGCACATGATACACCCCTCTCCTGATGTTCCTCAGCTCTGCATTCTCTCTCGTGTTGGAACAAATACTTACCTATTCTGTGAATAACCACTACAATGCAACAAGAGGGTGTTCCCATTCCCTCAGCCCTCCATTTCAGGCAGGACAGAAATAAGTCCTCCAGGCAGCTGCAAAGAATCAGACTGTTGCCCATATACATCACTCACTTCTTTCTCTCCTGAGCAGAGTTGAGAGTTTTCTCACAGTCTTGCCATGGAGTGCCAGGTAGGGTGAGCAGCTACTGTGGGCAAGTATAACAAACTTTTCTTCTTTCTTCAAACTGGATCTTCTTCATTTGTGCTTGCCTGTGGGTGCTGTGTTCTCCCAACTGGCTTTTGGAGCACTCAAAAAGGCAATTTGGTCAATTTGTGTCTTCATGGAGGAACAAAGTCTTGGTGCTTCCTATTTCTCCATCTTCTCAATGCCCTATGATGAATATGAATTTTGTACATTAACATTTTAAAGTATATATATACATAAGTGCAATAAGTGGGTTAATTCTTTTGATAACTTCCAGCTGTGTCTTCTCATCACCTCCTGGGATTGTTGACAAAGACAGGGGAAGAAGATTTATTCCCTACAGTGGTACTGGGAAGATATGGAAGCTGTGGCTTCAAGAATTTGGTTAATAAAAGACTAAGAAGGTGATGGAAAAAGTTGAAGGGTAGAAAGAATGTTATAATGGATGTAACTAAACTGGGACAATTACCTTTAAAGGAATCCTTACTCCCAGAAGAGATAAAGAATATAAAATATTTGGGGAAAGCCCCAGCTTAAGACACTGATGTTTGCGGAAGAAGGTCTTTATGAACACAAAGACCCGAATCCATTTTTTTTTTAGCATGTGTATTCTCTGAAAGGAAATTTGGAAATTCTGGAAAGCTACGTATTCCATGCTGAAAGTAATGTTTTGGACCATTTCAAATATATGAAGGATTAATTACTCGAGCATTTTTGTAGATTAGAACTTTGAAAATAAAGATTTAAAAGGCTAAATATATATAGGGGAGCCTGGGTAGTTCAGTTGGTTAAGCCTCCGACTTCGGCTCAGGTCATGATCTCACAGTTCGTGAGTTCGAGCACCGCATTGGGCTCTGTGCTGACAGCTTAGAGCCTGGAGCCTGCTTCAGATTCTATGTCTCCCTCTCTCTCTGCTCCTCCCCCACTCATGCTCTCTCTCTCCTTCAAAAATTAAAAAAAA
Organism: Lynx canadensis; assembly: GCF_007474595.2. NCBI lineage: Eukaryota > Metazoa > Chordata > Mammalia > Carnivora > Felidae > Lynx > Lynx canadensis. The sequence goes on from NC_044317.1 coordinate 56,247,599, forward strand.
GGCTAAATATAATCAATTTGAGAAGTCCTTTTCTAAAGGTTCATTATTCTTCTACCAACAAATTCTTCCTTGTTCCGAAGTCCCTAATTTTGATAAACATGGGAGCGTCTTTATCCAACCATCACTGTTAAATAGGTTTCACATAATACACAGCCTACAGCAACTATGTGTAATGTCTTAGGAAGGCCTTTTGTGAGGACTTTATCTTTAATAAGTATCAAAGTGTTTATAATGGAGACAGAACTTATGAATACAACGAATCTGGGGAAAACATTTACAAGGTTGAAATCATAATAAAGTTTAGAGAACTCACTTTCCAGATATCATTATAAAAGAAAAAATGTCAGAAAGTCTTTTTTCAAAGCTTCAGCCTTTTTATATGTCATTGTATTCTTACTGAATAGAAGATTTACAAATGTAGTGAATGTGGCAAATCTTTTTTCCAGTCTTCAAAACTCACTCATCAATAGATTTCGTACTGAGAATAAACCTTACATATGTAAAGAATGTGGCAAAGTCCTTAACCAGTAATCAAAATTATCTGGAAGGTACATACTGGGGAGAAACCTTGAAAATGTCAAGAATGTGGCAAAGCCTTTAATCAGCACACAAACCTTTCTGAATATAAGAGAATATTTACTGGGAAGAAATATTAGAAATCTGAACAATTTGGTGAAGCCTTTAACCACTGCTTAAATCTTCTTTGATATCAGAGTATACATTCCTGGGAGAAACCTGAACAATATAGAAATCATAGCAAAGCCTTTCACCAGGACAACATAAGTTAAACAAGCATACTGGGGAAAAAACTTATAAATGTAAAGAATGTGGAATGCATGTAAAGAATGTGGAAAAGCTTTACATGGAACTCAACATCAGAGAATGTATAGTGGATAATAACCCTTGAAATGAACAGACAAAAAAAGTTGTTGTGAATGTACATATCAGAAAAAAAGAGAATCATACAACATAAAAATTTAAATATGTAAAGCTGGCAATGTGTAAGATGAAAAAAAATATATAATTAACAGCAGAAAATTCACAGTGAAAAGCACTAAGTGTACACAACTTTTTAGATATTAATCTAAATCAGAGTATTTATTACTGAGAATAAAACAGGTTAAAACACATTGTTTATAGTAGAGCCTTCCACATGTTAGGGGCTCTGAACTCTATATAGTTGAAATAGGTGTGTTGCTTTTGATTCCCACAAAATTTAACTATTAACAGCCTACTATTGACCAGAAACCTTACTGAGAATATAAACAATTTGGTCAACATATATTTGGAATGTTATAAGCAAAACCATGGAAACCACAACTCTCAGATTATTATATCAGAGAAAGAAGACTGACTGGTTATTGAATGTTTGTAGTCTGTATTTTGACCAAGTATTATACAGTGATTTTGCAGTGGTTTTTTTTGAACTGAATATATTTTAATTAATAAAACTGAATGGGTTTTCATGTGTTAACACTGATTTGTAATGAAGGAAGTGTTATCCTTGAACCAACCTTAACCTACTCTGTCTTAAACAACATTGTAGGTAAATAGACTGTAATGACAAAGTACACTTGAACCTTGAACATGTGGTTTTGCACAGTGCATATCCACTTACATCCATATTTTTTAATGGTACAATACTGTAAGTGTATTTTCCTTATGATTTTTGCAATAACATTTTTTGTCTACCTTAATATAGTTTATAATATGTATAACATAGAAAATATGTGTTTATGGACTATTTATGTTTTCAGTGAGGTTTCTGGTCAACAGTAGGCTATTTGAAGTTAAATTTGGGGGAGTGAAACGTTATATATGTATTTTCAGCTGCTGGGGGATTGAAGAATCAACCCCTCCATTAGTCCACAGTCAACTGTACTTATGAATGCCGTGGGATAACATCACAATATTCCCTTTTTCCAGTAACCTGAAATTATTTGAGATTATTTTCCCCCAATTTATGTACTGTATCTTTTCCTCCATTTTGTAACTACTCAGACATTATAATGGTTCAAATATAGATGATATAAAAGTATTATTGAGAGTGTAGCTAATTTGTTTATATTGCACTGGACTCCATTTTATATAACCAGGTTGCCTGTAGGAGGTTCGAACTGACATTAGCTCCTTCTAATAGCTAATGTATTAGATAAAAGCCCCCAAAGTCACAAGCTAGTGTACGTTCCTGATATGACATCCCCATTAGCCCTTGTGAACACCAGTCTCCACCCCCAGTGTATTTACCTGTGCACCCTTTGGGGAAGACGCCCACAGAGTTTACCATACTCCACTCATTTTGCTTCAGATTGTGCATTTTAGACTTGGCCCAGGCATGGCAAGGCATTACAACCATGAACCATAATAAAGGCACCTGCCCCAGTTCCTGCCAGTCTCTGCCTCAACTTGAAGGCATACTGTATACATGCTCTTAGGTCTATGAGTAATAAACCTATTTCAATTTCCTCTGTGTTCTTGCATTGAACTATGGCTCATGATCTAATTCCCAGGGGCTCTACTTAACAAATAATAATTTATCACAGTCACTGCAAATATAAGCCATACCTGCACAATTCTAAATCAGTATTTGTAAAATTTTATTCTGTAGTATACTTTGCTCATGTCCTTTTTCTGAGTGTTCTGAACACAAAAGACTCCCATGATTTTGATATGCATGGAATGCAAATTGTAAATTTACCAAGCTTAAGATATAATTGAGGTGTAACAGGACTAATGAGGGAAAATTTGTGCGTGAATGTGTACCAATATCTTCACAATAAAAGGGAACATCAGATCAATGTAGGTAATGTCAAAGTTTCAAAATTGATGATTTCCTGGCAAACTCAGATGTTACAGATTCATAATAAGAACACTTTTCTGTACATTGTGTTGAATTTTTCTCTCCCAAATCTCATGACTCTTGATGTGAGAATCTGCCCATGCAAATCCTGTCATGTCTATCTGCCTATTACTTGTGTGGGATATACTCTGTTCTCCTTGTTCCAATGTTCATGAACCATTGTTTGTATGACTTGCTCAGGGATTTTAAGAATGGCTTGCATTGAATTACATGCTGTGCAGATATTAATTAACATGGGATTAGTTATACAGTAAGCCTATTAAGTTCCATGTGTAATTGATATATTTCATTCTGTCTCAGTGGGACAAGAGCACTGTTTCAGCTTTCTTTAGTTAATGTTTCCTTCACTTTTTATAAATGATATGTTCCAAGTTGTTCACATTGCTGTGACAATTAATCAGGCAATGAGAAAGCATGAAATATGGCCTTTTGTAGCAACGTGGATGGAACTGGAGAGCTTTATGCAAAGTGAAATGAGTCATACAGAGAAAGATACCATATGTTTTCACTCTTAGTGGATCCTGAGAAACTTAACAGAAGACCATGGGGGAGGGGAAGGAAAAAAAAAGTTAGAGAGGGAGGGAGCCAAACCATAAGAGACTCTTAAAAACTGAGAACAAACTGAGGGTTGATGGGGGGGTGGGGGGGTGAGGGCGGGGAGGGAGGGTGAGGGGCATGGAGGAGGGCACCTGTTAGGATGAGCACTGGGTGTTGTATGGAAACCAATTTGACAATAAATTAGATATTAAAAAATAATAAGTAAATAAAATAAAAAAATATGAAGATGTCATAAGTCATGGGTCATTTTGATATTTGAAATGAACAAGCATGGGACAGTTCTGGGTGTGTAGCAGTTTTCTATACTTAGGAAGATAACAGTATTCCATTGGGAGTAATTTTACTGCCCCATGTAAGAGATGAAAACAATCAGATGAAGTCTTGGCCTGAATTCTGCATGTAGAGAGAGACAGGACACTTGTCCTGGGCTGCACTAGTGATTCTTAACTTAGGAAGGTAAACTCTAATCGTTTTCTTTCCAAATCATCTCTAGTTCTTCGATGTCTCCTCATTTCTATTCCCATCAACCTAGGCATCAGAGCTGTCCTACTCCCACATCAGTCACTCGGGCCCTTGTAGGTTCGTTCTCATAAGCAGTTTGGATTTTTTTCTGAGCAATGAGAAATGATCTTTTTTAAAAAAAAATTTTTTTTACATTTATTTATTTTTGAGAAACAGTGAGACAAAGTGTGAGCGGGGGAGGGGCAGAGAGACAAGGAGACACAGAATCTGAAGCAGGCTCCAAGCTGTGAGCAAGCGCTCAGCACAGAGCCTGATGCGGGGCTCAAACCCACAAATTGTGAGATCATGACCTGAGCTGAAGTCAGACGCTCAACTGACTGAGCCACCCAGGTACCCCGAGAAATGATCTTTAAACAGATCATTGGAGGCCATACTTAAGATTTTTTTTTTAAACGTTTATTTCCTTCTGAGAGACAGAGCACGAGGCAGGGAGGGTCAGAGAGAGAGGAAGACACAGAATCTGAAGCAGGCTCCAGGCTCCGAGCTATCAGCACAGAGCCCAATGTGGGGCTCGAACCCATGAACCGCGAGATCATGACCTGAGCCAAAGTCAGCCCCCCAACCAACTGAGCCATCCAGGCGCCCCTATGTATAAGATTTAAATACAACATTGTCACCACTTCATTGAGATAAGAGGAAAGAGGTGTCAGTGGGCCACAGGTTTAATTCAGACACTTGGCACTGAGAGAGTTATGAGGGCAGATAAAACATGATGATGGTATCCTTTGAGAGGAAGATAAGACTGACCTAAGAAAATATGGAGAACTCTTGAAATGTGGGTGCACAAATGGGAGGGAGTTCTTTTTGTCACTCCAAAGGCTTAGGAACCTACATGTGATGAGCAAATGTGACAGAGATGGAGACTTGGGAAATGTGGGTTTCAGAGAAGTCAGTTCCTATCTTCTTGAGTTCATAAATTCTATGTATTGCTGAGGACAGGGGATGCCGGATGACAAAGATTCCTGTACTTTTCAGGCCAAGATCAGTTGTGGTGGATGGAGAGGGGTTGCTGGAAGATGGAAACGTTGTGGGCATAGCTTTCCCATGTCACATGGCAGAGTAGATGCTGGAAATGAGAAGTCTTTCTGGACACCGGCAGGATCAGGAGGTGTGTGCTGTCCTTCCACAAAGCACTAGAATCTTAGGCACAGAACCCCAACATCAGTCTGATCCACTGTAGATGGATGACATTCCAGTGAAGCTGATCCACAGCTGGCAGGAAACTCAGTCCTGCATGAGCCCCACGATGAGTGTTCTACTCTGAAGATTGTGCAAGGTACTGATTAGTTGGGGAGCAGTTCACCAGTCAGAGGCAATGAGTATTTCTGCCCCAAACAGTCCACTAGTTTTTAGGCTAGAAGCCCCTCTGTTCATTCACAGCCCATGTAGCATTTTTTTTCCTATCTGATGTGTGTCTGTGTGTTGGGGGGGGGGGGAGAAACAGGATTTCTGTCTATTGTGGAGACAGATGATACCATGAAGTTGGGAACCAGGTTATGCTTGCAATTAACATTAGCACAAGTACTAATAATAATGCATTTGGGGGTAGCTGTTCTTTTGTGTTCCACTATACCATGAAAAGGCCAATGTGTACGTAATACAAAAGAAGATGTATATTTGTATTATGTAAACAGTGAGTAGATAAATGTTCATGTCTGATAAAATGGCATATACACCCTATGGTGTGCTCTAGCTTTTCCATTTCTTCCCTGTGGTATTGCCCACCTGCAGGCGTTGTGGTCACACTTGCTCTCTCGTGGTCATAGATGCTTGCCCCACTATCAGGTATCAGACCGTGTTCCACACAGCAAGGAGGGAGTGTAAACATGATGGGACTTAAGGAACTTACTCTGCAACACTCCTTTTTGTCTCAGGATAGGCCATCCTTTTCAAGGCAGTTCTGTCTTGCTGGCATACCACAACTCTAAGTAAAAACATATCTGTAACACAGGTGGATATGTGAGATTGTTGGGAATGGCCAGTGTTACCTGAAGTGTTTCAAGGCATCTGACACAAAGGACATCATGCCTTGCACTGGAATCAGCTGCTATGGAAAGCACCTGAAATTTAGAGTGTGCTTACTCAGATGCGCAAGAATTGTATAATGTATGCAAAAGGAGTGCTAATTCTTTATACTTGGGCACAAAGAGCTGCTTAAGCATGCAATTATTTATTGTCTTGTACTAAAAATCATGAAATACAGATTCATAGTGAGAATGCTGCTTTATTCAATTCCATTATAAAATATAACACCTGTTAATGTGTGGCTATATGTGTTTAATATCTTATCTGATGAAATGTTTGAATAAATGCCAATTCACAATAAATTGTATTATTTGATGAAAGCTTGTGAGGACAGATGTATTTTGGGTAATTCCAGGATGCTCAAGGAGGGCGTTGAGGAGAAAATGAGTCATGGAAGACATTAAAACTGAAATAGACCATGTTAGAGTCAGACTTATTAACATGTGTATGTTTTGTGTGTGTGTGTGTGTGTGTGTGTGTGTTCCACTATGTTAGTGGAACAGAGAGGGTTCCTAAGACTGCCTTTTCTGTGCATAACTCAGGGATGACCTTTGATTTAGTTACTACAGAGACTGTCAAATTAATTTTGGATCAGATTTACTTGGAGCATTTACAAAATATCAGGTATCTAGGCCTCTTCCCATGTTACTATTTCTTTTTTTTAATGTTTTATGTTTATTTTTTTTGAGAGAGAGAGAGACAGAGTGAGAGTGGGAAGGAGGAGCAGAGAGAGAGGGAGACACAGAATCCGAAGCAGGCTCCAGGCTCTGAGCTGTCAGCACAGAGCCCAATGTGGGGCTCAAACTCATGAAATCATGACCTGAGCCAAAGTCGGATGCCCAACCGACTGAGCCACCAGGTGCCCCCCGTGTTACTATTTCAGTAGTTCTGGGCTATACTCCCCAATTTTCATTTCTCACAAGTTCTCAGGTGACACCTAAGGGCTAAGTTTTGGGAAGCTACTTGGAGAAAAAATGTCCGGGGGCATATTTATGGTTGTCATTTTCAATAAAGATATTAGCCCATGGTGGTGCCTTGGTGGCTCAGTTGGTTAAGGATACGACTTCGACTTAGGTCATGATCTCGTGGTTTTTGAGTTCAAGCTCCACATCGGCTCTGCCCTGACAACATGGAACCTGCTTCAGATTCTCTGTCTCCAAGCCTCTCTGCCTCTCCCCACGATGCACTCACTCACTCTTTCTCAAAATAAACAAACATTAAAAAAAAAAAATCAGCCCGGGACGATGCAGTCAGATACACAGATGACCATGAATTATTGTAGGTGGACTCTGATCTTGGTTTCTAGATGGGAAACCTGTGTTTTAAGCCTGAAAGGTTGACCAGTGTACCTTGTCCTCAGTAGTAAAATAAATACCCACTCTGTTATCTAACATCAGTAGAAAAGGAATCAGATATGTCCAAATGCATAAAGCCATAAGGGCTAAATCATTAGAATAAAGCATTAATAACAGTGAACCATACATTTTAAAAGCTTTAGAATGACTTTAGACTTTGGTGAATAGTGTAGATTGGATTTCATTTTTCGTGAGCCCACAACTCATGTTTCCCTGCTGTTTTCACTGTTTCTGAATATAAATATTGAACCATGGAAAATGGTAGCTGTGTATTGAGAATGGAAATGATCTTCCTGGTCCAGATTTTCACTGGAAACCTGCAGGATTTCTAATGTCATCATTTTCCTTTACTGTAGTGGAACCAGGCAAGGTTGACAGGTTTTTCTTCTATGGGACCTGGAACACCAAATGATTTATATGCACATGAAAACTTAGCAGCACAGAAGTGCTTATCAGCCTGGGTTTACAATAAACATCCCTTGGCAAGTTTTAGGAACCAGCATCACCTGTGCTCCCTGTGAGAGTCTGTCTATTGGTCAGGGTGAGAGCATCGGTGCTGCTTTAACTACGAGCTCCAGGTGATTCTCAGGTGAGGTCAGGGTGAAGCACGAGGATTTGCAGGCATATTTGAGAGGACTGGGTCTGCCTTTCAGTAGAAGAGATGATGATAGTCTGTCAGGGACTTGGAAGGGGCAGGTCAGTGCAGCCCTGTTCTCTGAGCTGTGGCAGGAAGTGTGGCTGTCTGTAGGAGGGGAGGACATCTGAAACCGGGAAGGAGAAACTCACAGGTAAGTGTCCACGGAGGAGCTCCTTTATTCTGAATCTCTCCTGTGACAAAGTCAAGGAGAAGGCAGCGTTTACTGCATTTCAAGATTCTTCTGCCTCTGAGGTGATGAAAGCAGGTGAAGAGGCTGTGGTGAGGCCTTTAAAGACCTACAGGTGTGATTTCTCCACCTACTAGCACCTCAGAAAGCACTTGAGAGCAGAAGGGAGAGGAAGAAATGGCTGCTTCTCAGGTAAATCTTGTCCTGACTGAGCTCAGGGCCTGTGTCCTCATCTCTTACTGAAATGCTATGACTGTAGAGCTTGAAAACATTTTTTTTTTTTCTTAACCTTTGATGGACCTGTCTGGCAAATTTCTTTTGGACTAGTATTTATCCCTTTTAGGATAGTCAAATTCAGCTCTTTAGGACATTCCTGTATTATACATCCCTGGGCCTTCTCTCCATTCTCTCCAACTGGGGTTTCCATACAGCATGAGGACTTGTACCATGAATTCATGAACTGCAACTATTGAAAATACTCCCTCTGTGACAGATCCATGTGGTGCTGTGTTGATACCCAAGATTCTCACTGAGATGGGTCTGGTTTCAGGACCCCAGTGAAGGGGGAGAATATGTAATATTTAGGGACTGTCTGGGTGTGGCCTGAGTCTATGTAAACTAGTTAATGAACATGAACAAACAAAACAGATGATTGTTGGGCCCAAAATAAGTGGGTCTTTGGAAAAGAGAGCCTTGCTGTTGAGATTTCTTAAAAAAGAAAGAAAGAGAGAGACTATTTAAAATACACTAAAGATGATAGGACATGGAACCAATATGTCGCTTGAAATTCGTATAAAGCTGCTGTATTTTGCATGTTTGGAATTATACCATGATTTGTGTTTGGTTTGTGTTTTTGGGAACTATATCACAGCAGCAATGAGTCGTTCTCTGCATCAGGACACTGGTTATCAATTTGATTCGTTACAGTTCATGTTGACTTTATTCACTTGGTTCAGGGTCTCTCTCCCAGATTCACCCACAAAGTGAAAGCTCTCACCTTTCTTTACTGGAGATCCTGGCCTTTGCAAATAAAAGTTCATATTAGTCCTTGATCTCTTAAGATTCCACTTTGTTCTGCACATTGTCACAGATATTCTCTCATTTATCACTCTTTTATTTTCAGCAAAAGGCAATCAATATCCTATAATTACGGTATGTTCAAGTATCTTAAAATTCCATAAAGGACATCATTTCAAAAAGGAACTAATAAGACATTTGTTGGTGTAAAGGAGGAAGTATTCATGATGTTTTATCTTTACTTGACCCTTCCCTTTGCCCTGAGGTAATATGATCCTCACTCTAGATTAGATATAATTCTAGGACCTAAATGGCATGGAATATTGTTGTACACATTGCACAAGCAGCTTTCTATTCTTTATTTTGACTCACTAGTACTTCAAATTGGAATTAAGGAGTGGAACATTGAAAAGGCTTCCCAAGTGCTCTAAAGAGGCCACCAGGAAACAGGGTTGGGAGAAATAATTTTGTATATCGTTTGTAATATGCTGTCTTCTCTGATAAACATAATGCTTGAGTTGAAATCCTAGATTCTCTGGCAAGACTCATGTTTTTTGTTTTCTTTTGTTCTTGGTAAATAGGTCTTGCTCTCTCTGGATCTGGTCAAGATTTCTGGAAAAGGAAAGAGCCCTGACATGTGAAGAGAAAGGAGACAGTACCCACACATGCAGGTAAGTGGGAATGAATGCACCAGATGACAGAGGTAAGGGCCAAAGATCAAAGGAGAAAACTTGACCTTAAACTGTGGGTTTGAAAGCTCTGCTTCAATGGACTGATTCTGGAAACCTGGGTTTATTTCTGTGGTGGTCACAGAGGGACCTATCCTGTCTCCCTCTTGTCATGTTCCTACATCCTCTAAGGAATTCCCTTCTGTGCCAATGTCTTCCATGGCATTCACAGTGAAACCCAAATGCCTCCCCATGGCCAGTGAGGGACTGTGTGATCTGATGGCTATTCCATTGCTTTTGGGTGGCATGTGAAAATCTCTACACATAGGCAGTTTCTAAGTAGAGGCCCCAATGTGATTTACTCCTCGCCCACTTTTGGGTACTCTTGTCTGTTGCAGACATGCACAAACTCTGGTACATCAGGAATGTGTGGGTAAATTGAATCTCCCATATCAAATAGTATACAGAGCAGCCTTCCCCATAGAGGTTTCCCTATTGACCGGACCCTATACTCCATCCTCAGAAATGTACCTTGGAGCATGGTGCTTGGGTGGCTCAGTCAGTTAAGCGTCCAACTTCGGCTCAGATCATGACCTCATGGTTTGTGGGTTCGAGCCTTGCTTTGGACTCTCTGCTGACAGCTGAGCCTGGAGCCTGCTTCGGATTCTGTCTCCCCCTCTCTCTCTGCCCCTCCCTGGCTCACTTCCTTGCTCTATCTCTCTTAAATAAACATTAAAAAAAAAGAAAGGTACCTGGGAGCCTCAGTGTTCACATTGGCCTCACAATGGAATACGTTGGGCTGCTTCATTAATACCTAATTGATGCTGGGCCCCATCAAGAACTAAGTGCCAAAATCTTTGGGGTTGGGACACTGGAGATGGTAGTGCAAAAAACTACACAGGGTATCCCAATGGGAAGGCAAAGCTGAAAAGAACTTTCCTAAATGTTGCTTGTCAAAATTTTATGTATATACCAATCACTTCAGGTTACCATTAAAAAAGATTCTAGGGCCCCACACTCAGATATCATGACTCCCTAGGACTAGACGAAGGTCATTAGTTTGTACTTTTAACAGTCATTGAGGCTGGTAACCCAAGACTACATTTCCAGTAGCACTAAGCTAGAGAAAGCAGGAGAGCACACCCGAGCCCCTTACACCCAACCATCTTATCTCAACATAAACACTGCTGTTGCCAGTGTGAAGATTAACAGCTTCTGGAAAGATGGCCTTTTCTGCTCATCCCCTGCAAGTTGGAAAGGGACTAGATAAGGCAGGGATGTCTGAGCAAGGCTGTTTGGGGTACATAATAGGTACTCATTCTTGAATGTTAATGAGCATCTTTTCCATGGTCTAGGTATAGGAGGATGCAGTGTGTCCAAGATACTGTGCAGGGAATCAGACCCACATTACATGAGTCAATCTTTCCAAGTACCTTGGGAGTTGGGTACTGCACATTCATTTTTTCCAGGTGGGTTTTGGATGCTGGGTGAGCCTTCCTGGGATGAGAGATGGCTTCTCTTCTTTTTCATCATCAGTAATCTTGAAACAATGTTGGATATAATGGCACAAATATAGAGAAAAGATTGGGAAAGAGAAAAGAAGGGTGGATTAGAGGGATATTTAATAGGCCAGTAATTTTCCTTACCTATTTGGTTAATTTTATTAAAGAATTTTTTTTAATGTTTATTTTTGAGAGAATGACAGAAAGAGAGAGAGAACGAGTGGGGGAGGGACAGTGAGAAGAGACACAGAATCTGGAGCAGGCTCCAGGTTCTGTCAGTACAGAGCCCAAAGTGGGTCTCCAACCCACCAAATGTGAAATCAAGACCTAAGCAGAAGTCAGTGGCTTAACCATGTGAGCTGAGCCTCCCAGGCACCCCTAGGCGCCCAGTGTTTGGTTAATTCTAAATGTGGACTCTCAAAGGATGTCCCGGGAACGGAAGATGGGATGCTTTGGGTTACCTTGGAAGCACTGTTATAACCAGATAGGTGAAAAGGATTCACCAAGTTGTAAGTGCTTGACTCTCCTCTATCTGAGTCTGAGCCTCAAGAAATTTTGAGCATCAACTTGGGCCACCCAGTAGGTGGAGCTGCCGGAAACTCTGTCCTCTGAGCTGTTCTTTGAAAGGAGGATCAGGGACTGACTGTGGAGGCATGGAGGGCAATATCAGGGCCCAACAGGTCATCTTTGACAGACTCTGAAGGGAAAATTCTCTGTTGGGCTTTGCAAGCTGCATTTAGGCAGAGGGTCTCTTCCCAGTGCAAATTCAGGGGTAGCTGAGCTCTGTGCCCAGTGTTAGGCCTGAAGTATGGATCAGGAATGGGGCTGGGGGTGGTGTGTGAGAAGGGCCACGTGAGGTAGGATTGATGGGTCTGGTTGAGCCAAGATGCAAGGCTGGTGCTGGGGAGCCCTGGGCAGGTGAAAGAAGTCCGTGACTACAGGTTTAGTCCCAAGAGGAAAGGTCTATGCTACAAGTCCCCTGTGCGCATGTGCCACACTTGGTGGCAACCTATCTGCGCGGGCGCGGTGGGGAGCCATTACCAAGAGTGAAGTCTGGGCAAGTGAGGGCAGAGTTTTATTGAGGTCTTAGGTGCACGTGCAAGACTGAGCAGCGAGGGGCAGGGAAAGAGGTCACACTGACTCTTAGGCTCACAATGCAAGTGGGCAAAATGGAAGGTGATATTGTGTGGTGGTAAATGATGAACTGATGCACATTCACATTTTCAAGGGTTAATTTGACCATTTAATTGATCTATTCAGATGATTGGGCATGTTCCACTTGTAGGAGGTAGTGATAAGGATTTTACAGAGAAGAGGTGGAAGCCAATGAAGGAGAGTGTTTCATTGCACACATGTACCTTAAGCATTTCCTTGATTTTTGGAAGGCCTATTTGACTGTAATTGCTTAAGTTCATTTTCTTCCTTTCCAGTGCAGTGACTGCGAATTAAGTCACAGTTTCCCTACAGAGGCTTTGGTGGCATTAGAACCACTGCAGGCTATGGCTTCCCTATTTAACTGTGGAAACATAGTTGGTAGGATATCATGTGGTCTTTGTTTTAAATCCATTAGCAGGGGACATGTAGAAATAGTCCATTCAGTGTAAGAATGCAGTCATGATGATGCAACAATCTCCAGAACCACCCAGTTAAGTCACATGTGTTCACCTCAAAGATCACATTTCATGATGTGCGTGATAGGAAGAGACAGACACATTCAACTATGTAAGCATATAAACAAGAAACTGTTGGAACAAGGACGTTTTCTTTACAATTACCGTGGTATATGATGCATTTTTGTTTTTGTGAAATTGAATTCTACTGGTGTGAAAATACCACCCTCATGTAGCATTAAGAAAAACAATTTGAGAATAAGTTTGATGTGACAATATTTATAGAAACATTGAACCAAGCACAAGATATTTTAGCGCCTGTGTGTTACTCAATTTCAAGTGCAATTTCACATACACTCTGAATTTGCATAAGAGGGAGGATCCACCTCTACTTGAAAAAGTTATGTGTGAAGATCTAGCTATTTTTGACAAGAATTAATGTTACTTTTTATTTAAATATTTTATGAGCATATACTTGATAATTTTCATATTATAATTAATGATATGCCTAAGGTAGTTGTTTTCTATCACTACCATAACCAGTCATCATGATTTTAGGAGGGAATTTAAACACAATTGTGTTGTTAATAAATGTGAATTTCAGTGGACTTGGCTTTACTTTCTGTTCAGGGTCTTGTGAGGTTAAAAATCAAGGTTTCATGAGGCAAATATCTTCTGGGTCACCGCCCTCATTCCCTTATCCTTATGTATGCACAACCACTAGTCTGCTTAGGTTTTTTTTCTACTTTTATTCAGAGAGAAGCTGTACACCTTAGTCTAATATGTGTCACTTAAGGATTTGATACATGTATATATTGCAAAGTATTTACCATAAATCTAGTTAACATCCATCACCTCACAGTTAGAAATTTCTTGGGTGTGATAAGAAGTTTGAGGAGCTACTCCCTTTAGCATCTTTCAAATAGGCAATACAGTATTGTGAATTAAAGCCAGCATATACCTTATATATGCATCACATTATCTACTTCTCTGACAGGGGCCACAAATGTTTTTCAAGTCCTGGCTTTTAGGAATGTCGGATTTTGTTGAGTTTTCACACTTGAGATTTTTATTTTGTTTTGTACTTCTGAATGACTTCTGGTTTTATGTCATTGTGGTTGAAAAAGATACTTGAGGAATTTTTTTTTTTTTAAGTTTGTTCCTTTGGAGATAAAGAGCACCAGAGTGAGCATACGAGCAGGGGAGGGACAGAAAGAGGGAGAGAGAGAGAATCCCAAGCAGGCTCCACCCTATGATTGTGAAGTCTGGGGGGGGGGGTGAGGCTTAAACCCAAGAACTGTGAGATTGTGACTTAAGCCAAAGTCAAGACTTGGACACTTTTGAGCCACCCAGGCACCCTGCTTCATAGGATTTCAATCTTAAATTTATTAAGATTGATTTTGTGACCCAGCATATAACATATACTACAGAATGTTCCATTTGTACATGAGAAGAACGTGTTTCTTGCACCTGTTGGATGGAATGTTGTAAGACACCTACTTAATGGCATTGAAGTCTGACATTATTGATTTTCTGTCTGGATAATCTACTCATTATGGGAAGGTGCACTATTGAAGTCCCCTGCTAATATATCTTGTCTTTTTCTCTATTCTTGTCTGTTAATAGTTGCTTTATATTTAGGTGCTTTTGTGTGGTGTGGACAAATATTTACCAAAGTTGTATCCTTGTGTTGAATTGAATCGTTTAGTTTCTATTAGTTCTTTAAAAAAAATTTTTTTTAATGTTTATTTACTTTTGAGAGCAAGAGAGAGCTTGAGTGGGGGAGGGGTTGAGAGAGAGGGAGACACAGAATCTGCAGCAGGCTTCAGGCTGTGAGCTGTCAGCACAGAACCCGATGTGGGGCTCAAACTCAGACCGCGAGATCATGACCTGAGCCGAAGTCGGCAGCTTATCTCACTAAGCCACCAGGCACCCCTCTATTTATTCTTTTTTTTTTTTTAGGGAAACCTGGTTATATTTCTTTTAAAAAAACTATAAAATATTTCTATATATATATTTAACAAAAGTAGTTTTTAAAAATAAATAACTCTAATGTACCAAATATTGACCACATCAACACAACAACCTGATGCACAAAAAGATTATTATGTACCTCAAGGAGAAAAAGCAACAAACACAATTAAATGTCTTGTCAATGCAGACACTACATGAATATACAAATCTATTGGTTTAATGTAACATGGACACATTCTAAATACACGCATTAGCTACCTTTCTGCAACATGAAAGGATTCCTGTTTTCTATTTGGTGAATACATATATAATGTATAAAACCTTTAGTAACAGGTACTGGAGGTCTACAAAGTGTGAACCAAGTAGAATGTAAGGTTTTCATCTATCATTTCAGAAAGAACCCAACATGAAATAAATCCACTATCACAAGTATTGCAAAGGTGATCCATAAAAAGTGATGACTGGCAATTTCATACAAAGAAAACGTCCTCAGAGATGAATGTTACGAATTTGACAGACAGGTAATTTGGTAACCTGCCTGAAAGGACCAATAACTTATTTGGGGGCTTAAAACATCAGATAACAATGCAAATTAATTGATTGAGAGGAAAAAAATGCAGTGTATTACAGCAAGAGGTTAGCAAATGGAATACTGTGGAAAAGATTTATTAGCCTCTACAAGTTGGTTTTGAAAAACCATTGGTCACTTGTTACAGTCAAGTACCCAGATTTTCATTGCAACATTTTCCCACACTCATCAAAACCTGGAAGCAATAGGTGTTTCTCAAAGTGTCATTCACTGTTCTTTTATTTCCCCCCAACCCTCAAATCACAGGAATAGGTTTTTGAATATCAACTAGTCATTTAGGAGACTCCTCAGGTACAGATTTTCATAAACATTACACAAGCTATACTTCAGATACCTGCACAAATACCACCAACATTAATGGAAAAAAAGTGTTGGTTTTCAAAGTGTTAAACACTACATGAGTTACACGAACACACTCTTGGTGTCCTTCCAAAACAAAAATGGGTGAACACCTTATTGCCATTCTGCCAAACACCACATAACTAAAAACGCTGTATGAGGTGACCCCTCTATTTTGTAAGGACATTCACTGCGACTTCTTAGTCTTGGGCTTAAGGTCTGTTTTGTCTGATGTAAGCATGGCTACTCCACATTCTTTTGCTTTCCATTGGCATGGAAGATCTTTTTCCACACCTGTGCTTTCAGCCTGAGTGTGTTCCTACAGCTGAAGTGAGTCTCTTGAAGGCACATATCCTTAGTTTGTGTACTTCTTTCCTTTCAGCCAATGTATCTTTTGGTTGGAGAATTTAGTCTCTTTATATTTAAAGTAAGTATTGACACAGGCATGGATGGAGTTACTCTTGTCATTGTTTTCCATGTTTTTAGCTGTTATAGAATTACTTGCCCCTTTCTTATCCATTTGGTCTTTTTCTTTGTGATTTGTAGATTTTCTAGAGTGGTATACTTTGATTCCTTTCTCTTTATGTTTTGTGTATCTACTACAGATTTTGCTTTGTGGTTACCAGGAGGCTTTAAGGAGACACCTTATAAAAATCTATTTTGTTAACACCTTAATTTTGCATACCAGAACACTTTGAGACCTGAGGTAATTCTTAAAAGATGTCGTGTACAATCCTATGCCATGTTAGGAAAGAGTTAGTTACTCCCTTTCTGATATGTGTGAAGGTTTCTTCCTTTCAACCAGATCAACTGGTATTCTCTACTTCTTTTTTTTTTTTTAATGTTTATTTATTTTTGAGACAGAGAGAGACAGAGCATGAACAGGGGAGGGTCAGAGAGAGAGGGAGACACAGAATTGGAAACAGGCTCCAGGCTCTGAGCTGACAGCAGACTGTCCGACGCGGGGCTCGAACTCACGGACCGTGAGATCATGACCTGAGCCAAAGTCGGACGCTTAACCGACTGAGCCACCCAGGCGTCCCTGGTATTCTCTACTTCTAACTACATCTGTTAAGAACTTGTCTCAGTATGTGCCTGGACTGCACAAAACCAATAAACAAAAGATTTTATTTGTAACATTCAGAAACGTTTTCAGTTTTAATAAATGTTCAAGAATGACGTTCAGAACACCCATTTCATAATATCTTACATCAGTGTTAGAAACATAAGTGACATCTCCAGTTAGGTTTGTTCATAGATTGTACATGATATTGTCCTCCATCTTCCATGGAAAATCAGGTATGCAGGAGTCCCACCTAAGAGGGAAGGGCATCTGATATCTTTGATGCAGGAAGAATCAGCCACATACTTTCAACACCCACTGGGAATCAGTGAATTTTCTGAAGTGATTTGGGAGCACAAATACATTAATACTTGTAGTCAACATCTTAAAGAGGGCCAAGGTAAAACAAAAACACGTTGAAATTACTTATTCCTATGCAAAAAACAGCCCCGTGTCTATTTTCAGGCATACCTGCACATTCGATATCTAAGTGTTCAACTTTGTTTTATCCCATATGGTTAAGTATTTTTATGGAGAATAATGTCTGAATAGAGTGACCTATATACTCCTTTCTACTGTGAATTGTGACATTTATTGACAGTTGATGTTCAGATAATTAGATGACTAACTATATCTTTCAGGTTACTTTCCTCCCTGTATGGTTTTGTTTTCCAAAGTGTATACTTAAAAAGGTCTTTCCTTATTCATACATTATCCCCAAGTAGGCATTTGGAGATACTGAGTCATGACTGAATTCCAGTTAAAGGCATGACCGCTCCCTTTACATGTTATACTTTTGTTCTTGCATCATAACTATGATACTGAGGCAGTTGTGAGGTCCAGCTAGAGGTTTGCCACATTCATTACATTGGTAACGTCTCTGTGCAACAGGAACTATGGTAATGAGTAAGGCTTGAGCAGTCTGAAACGTTTTTACCACATTCTTTGTAAGTTTTCTCTGCAGTATGAGTTCTCTGATGTTGGATGGGGCTTGACTACTGATTAAAAGGCTTGCCAAATTCTTTGTATTGGTAAGATCATCTCCAGTATATATTCTCTGATGAAGAATCAGGGTTTAAGCTTTGCTTTAGTATCTTGCCACATTCCCAATGGGTATCATTACTCTCACTATGAATTATCTGATGTGGAATAACAGTGGAGCAGTCCTTAGAAATTCTGTCATAGTCTGAACATTTAGAAGATTTGCTCTAGTATGAATTCTGTGTTAATAAGTCAAAGTTGAACAGTAATCAAAAGTTTTCCCACGCTCTTTACGTTGGTAAAGTTTCTCTCCAAGATGAATTCTGTGATGTACATTAAGATGTGCCTGGGGGGAAAAGGCCTGGCCACATTCATTACATTGGTAAGGTCAATCTCCAGTATGAATTTTGTGATGGTTGGTAAGGCTTGAGTGGTGCGTAAAGGCCTTGCCACATTCTTTGCATTTGTAAGGTTTCTCTCCACTGTGAATTCTGTGATGTCTCTTAAGGGCCGATTGACAGTTAAAGGCTTTGCCACATTCTTTACATTGGTAAGGTTTCTCTCCACTGTGAATTTTGTGATGTCGAGTAAGTTCTGAGTGCCCTTTAAAGGCCTTGCCACACTCTTTACATTGGTAATGTTTCTCTCCAGTATGAATTCTGTGATGTACACTAAGATGTGCCTGGCGGGAAAAGGCCTTGCCACATTCTTTACATTGGTAAGGTTTCTGTCCGGTATGGACTCTGTGATGCATATCAAGATGTTCCTGGCGGGAAAAGGCCTTGCCACATTCTTTACACTGGTAAGGTTTCTCTCCACTATGAATTCTGTGATGTCTCTTAAGGGCCGATTGCCAGTTAAAAGCTTTGCCACATTCTTTACATTGGTAAGGTTTCTGTCCAGTATGAATTCCTTCATGTTGTCTCAGGGATGATTGCTTGTTAAAGGCCTTGCCACATTCTTTACATTGGTAAGGTTTCTCTCCACTGTGAATTTTCTGATGGCGAGTATGTTCTGAGTGCCCTTTAAAGGCCTTGCCACACTCTTTACATTGGTAAGGTTTCTCTCTAACATGGATGTTGTGATGTACATTAAGATATGCCTGGCGGGAAAAGGCCTTGCCACATTCTTTACATTTGTAAGGTTTCACTCCAGTATGAATTCTGCGATGTTGTATAAAGTTTGAGATGAACCCAAAAGCCTTGCCACATTCTTTACATTGGTAAGGTTTCTGTCCAGTATGGACTCTGTGATGTACATCAAGATGTTCCTGGCGGAAAAAGGCCTTGCCACATTCTTTACACTGGTAAGGTTTCACTCCAGTATGAATTCTGCGATGCGTCTTAAGGGCTGAGAGCCGGTTAAAGGCTTTACCACATTCTTTACATTGGTAAGGTTTCTGTCCAGTATGAATTCTGTGATGTTCTCTAAGGACTGAGGCCCGGGAAAAGGCCTTGCCGCATTCTTTGCATTGGTAAGGTTTCTCTCCACTGTGGATTCTCTGATGTAACTTAAGGGCTGGGTGCCAGTAAAAGCCTTCATCACATTCTTTACATTGGTAAGGTTTCTCTCCAGTATGAATTCTGTAATGCTTTGTAAGGGCTGAGGGCCGGGTAAAGGCCTTGCCACATTGTTTACATTGGTAAGGTTTCCCTCCACTATGAATTCTGTGATGTGTCTTGAGGGCTGAGTGCCAGTTAAAAGCTTTACCACATTCTTTACATTTATAAGGTTTCACTCTGGTATGAATTCTGCGATGTTTTATACAGTTTGACAAGTACCGAAAGGCCTTGCCACATTGTTTACATTGGTAAGGTTTCTCTCCAATATGGATTCTGTGATGTACATTAAGATGTGCCTGGTGGGAAAAGGCCTTGCCACATTTGTTACATTTGTAAGGGTTCACTCCAGTATGAATTTTGCGATGTTGTGTAAAGGTTGAGAGGTACCCAAAGACCTTGCCACATTCGTTACATTGGTAAGATTTCTCTCCAGTATGGATTCTGTGATGTCTCCTAAGGGCTGTGCGCCAGTTAAAGGCCTTGCCACACTCTTTGCATTGATAAGGTTTCTCCTCAGTATGAATCCTGTGATGTTCAGAAAGTTGTGAATGATGCCTAAAGGTCTTACGACATCGTTTACCTTTGGAAGGTGTCTCTGCAGTATGAATTCTTTGATGTCTTGTAAGAGATGAGGGCCGGGTAAAGGACTTGCCATCTTCTTTATCTTGGTACGTTTTCTCTCCAGTATGAATTCTTTGATACCCTGTAAGGGTTGAGAACTGGTTAAAGACATTGCCACATTCTTTACATTGGTAAGGTTTCTCTCCAATATGAGTTAACTTATGTTGAGTAAGGGTTGGGCACAATTTAAAGCTCTTGCCACACTCTTCACATTCGTAAGGTTTCTGTCCAGTATGCAGTTGCTGGTGGTCAAAGGCTTTGCCACATACGTTACCTATATAACTTTCCTCTCCTGTACCAGTTGTCTGACCTGTACTGAATCTTGATGAATGACTAAACATGCTCCCAGGTTGATTACATCTGCAATGGTTTCTTCCCTCATGAATCCTCTGATGACCACCAACATTGGAAGACTGGTTAAGAATTTTCCCACATTCAATATATTTATAAAGACTCTCTCTCTTAGGGATAGAGACTCCTGTGTGGATAAGGTTGGCGCTTTGATAAAAGACTTCCCCGTATTTATTACATTCATCATCGTTCTCTGGAAAAGGAGTCCCCAGATACCTTTGCCCTTCATTCTCCTCAACCTTGTTGTTCCAGTCTGTCGTTAAGTGTACATTCTCAAGGGAACTGTGTTTATATCTACTCATGACCCTTTTTGGAACGAAGCGTCAATGCATGACTGTGGCAGGAATGTCTCGGTGCCATGTGAAAATATAGCTGACTGAGATCAAAAAAGAGAAAAGTAAAATCATTCCGGGGTACTACTCTCAGAGGAATGTCCTGACAACTTCTAATATAGAACCTTAAAATCAATCAGAATATCAGGAAGACAGCTAAGGAGAAATCACCAGGACTTCCTTCTTCCATGGACACGTAAACTTGCACACAAGGCATTGACCACATAGCTTAGTCGAGAATTCTGTAGCATCTCTTGCTGTAGCACAAATCACGTTCTTGTCTCTCAGAAAGTGAAGAAAGTACCGTATATGCTCAAAATTAGCAGAAGAAAGGCAATTGAAACCTAAGAAATGAAAACTGTAGAATAAAACAAAAATAGGAACAATCACCAACTTCTGAAAAGTTGGTGTTCAGAAAACCCCCAAAGTCAACAGACCTGTCTCTAATGAAGTCAGAATGATAGAGAAGACTAACTAAAATCGGAAGTGAAGAAGTGAAGGCAGACACAGTTTAACTGATCCCATAGAAATAAAAATAAATCTAGCCCACAATAGATAATTATCTGGCAAGAAGTAGATAACAAAGAATGGTTATGACTTTCCAAAAATATAAAACGTACCAGGACTCCATCATGAAGACATCTGTCTGTCTGTCTCCCTAGCGACCTAGCTACCTACGTACCTACCTACATATCAATCTGGGGTGTTTAACACAGCATAGAGATTTTGGGTACCTGGGGGAAAGAAAGGTGCATTTTGGCACACTGTTCAAGTCCATTTGGAGAGTAGAGCAAGAGCCCAGGCATGTACCACAATGGCATTTTGACGCCCTCCCTTACAGCCTTGAGAACTGTACCAGTACTCTTGTGGTCAGAAAGCAGCTCCTGCCCAAGATTTTGGAGGAAAGATCATTCTCCTCTTTTCCACATGCCCAAGAAATGATTGTTACAACAACCGTGCCTCTGATTTTGAAGAACTAGACATAGATAGATTTCCTCGTATTTGGAGTGTCAGGAGGGGAAGTTGGCACAGCTCCACAGGGTAAGAGGGCTCGATTATTTACAACGGCTGGTCTGCCTTGAACATTTGGTCCTTGCAGGCCTGTCCTGGCAGAATCATTGGTTGCCAGGACCAGAGGCAATACTGGGGCTCAAGCCTCCATCGTCTGGGGAGGGGCTCATTTGAGATGAGGTAGACTGTGGGCAAGCAGCATCTCAGTTTCCAGGTAAGAGCTAGCCAGTAGATCCTGGTCACCTCACGGTGGTTTTCTATGGCTTTGGGCACATTTTGAATGTAATGGCATCGGGCAGGATATTATTCAACACCTGCCAACAATTGTGATATAATGAGAACTACGGTCCAAGGGGAGAATACTGGTTGTTGCTTTATTGGAATAAGCTATTTTCTTAGGTGACACTAATATTTATACTGACTTTCAAGTTTTTAATAGATCCTAAGGATGAGAATCTTAAAATGATAGAAATGTCTCCCTCCTATCATTTAAAGGATTATAAAATTATTATCCGTATAATTATCCATGTATCCACCTATTAATACTCTACCAAAATACAAAGCTTTCTTTCCTTAGGTACTCTCCAAATTGTGTGTGTTTTTTTTTTAATGCAATTATAAATGCAGATTATTTTCCTCCTTCCTTATAGTTGGGCATTATTCCATTTCATTGGTTTTCTACCAAAGTATTTTGGGTTGTTCCCAATCTTTGGCTTTTACATAGGGGTGGTGAATACTTGAAGGTCACTGTTGTGCAAGTTTGCAAGTACTGTGTAGGTAAATTTGAGGGAAAACTGTTAGCGAAGAGATGAAAAAGTATACATAATTTTGCTAGATATTGCCAAATTGCCTTCCACAGCTACTTAGATAATTTCACCCCCAATAGCAAGCATGCCTGTTTCTCCCCAAGGTCACCCAGAATGATTGGCACTATTTTGCTGATCTTTTAAGGCACATCGTCTGAGTTCAGTATTTCTGGCTTGAGTCTGCTTCATAGGCCAGCAGTTGTGGCTCTCCCAAATTTCCCTCAGCTAGTGCACCCTTCCCACAATCACTTGGCAATGAATGTGTGTGCAAATGTAAACTAGAGAATTGGGAACCCAAAGTCTGCAATGTGAATGAAACACACAAAACGGTCTTTGCCTTTAAGGAGCGCCTGGGTGACTCAGTAGGTTAGCATCAGACTCTTGATTTTGGCTCCTTTCATGATCTCATGGTTTGTGACATCCAGTCCCTTCTCGGGCTCTGTGCTGTCCATACAGGGCCTGCCTGGGATTCTCTCTTTCCAAAAACAAATAAATATTAAAAGCAACAACAGGGGTGCCTGAGCCCCTCAGTCGTTTGAGCAATTGAATTTGGCTCAGTTCACAAACTCGTGGTTAGCCAGTTCAAGCCCCACATTCAGCTCTGCAGGGGGAGAAGGAAATACCAGGAAAAATGAGAAATTCATAAAATAGTTGGGGCACCTGGGTAAGTCAGTCTGTTAAGCGTCTAACTCCTGATTTCAGCTCAGGTCATGATCCCAGAGTTGTGGGATCAAGTCCCGGGTAGGGCTTCACTCCCAGTGAGGAGCCTAAGATTCTGTCTCTCCCACTCTGCCCCTTGCCCCAGCTTGCATGTGTGCTCTCTCTCGCTCAGAATAAATAAACAAATAAAGAAAACTAAAAACTTAAAAATTAGAAATGAGAGACCAGAATAAACAATAACATGGAAAATAATGCCCAGGTTTCTCAAAACAAACAAAAATGGAAATTCTCCAACTCCATTAACTGAGAAAAAAGGAGAGGAAACAAGCACCAAATGGAGAAATGGAACAGAAACCTCACAACAGATAACCACAGAAATATATAGTGTGATAACAGATCACTATCAACAATGATATACTAACAAGTTAGACAAAGTAGAAAAAAATGTAATTTTAAAGAACGCACAAGTTACCAAGATTGAGAAATGAATTTTGAGCTCAAGAAATAAGGAATCTTCTTAGACCATCACAAATATACAAGTTGAATTTGGAATAAAAAACCTCCCAGCATAGGAAAGCCCACAGCCTCTTGCCTTCATTGGTCAATTCTAACAAACATTAAAAAGAAAACCAAATTTAGGGCACTCTTCATCAAAATCTTAAAAATAGAATAGAAGGAACCCATTCAAAATAACCCTAGGAGGCCAGCATTACCCTGGTACCAATGCGGGGTAATTGCCACACAAGAACAAAATATCTGGTTTGTCCGCCCTGAGTATTGCTACTCTGGCTTTCTTTGGACCTTCATCTGCATGAGGAAGGTTTCTCTATCACCCTCACTTTGTATCTGTGTCTTCAGGTCTGCATGGAGTCTCTTGTAGGCAGCACATAAGATGGGCCCGGGTTTATTTTTTGTTGTTTTTGTTTGGTTGCTTTAGTCCATCCAGAGACCCTATGTGTTTTGATTGGAATGTACAGTACGTTTTCATTGAAAGTATTTATTGATGCATATTTATTGCCATTTTATTACTCCTTTTGTCATTGTTTCTAGAAACTTTCTTGATCCTTTTTCTGTGTCACTTTTGGTGTCTTCTTTGCACTTCAAGATTCCCCTTTGACATTTCCTGCAGGGCTAGTTCAGTGGTGAGGAATTCCTTGAGATTTTGCTTGTCTGGGAAACTCTGTCTCTCCTTCCCTTCTGAATGATAGCCTGGCTGGATAGAGAATTCCTGGCTGCCTATTTTTCCCAGTCAGCACGTGGAATAGATGATGCCACTCCCTTCTGGCTTGCCAAGTTTCTGTTGAAGAATCACCAGGTAACCTTATGGTTCTCCCTGATAAGTGAAAGATGTCTTCCTGCTTTGAAGAGTTTTTATCACCGTATTTTGAAAATATAATTCTAATATACCTTGGGTCTGCTTTTGTTGATTTTAACGGGAGTTCTCTGTGCCTTCCGGATCTTTTTTTTTTTTTTATTTAAAAAAACTTTAAGTTTTTACTTTTGAGACAGAGAGAGACAGAACATGAACAGGGGAGGGGGAGAGAGAGAGGGAGACACAGAATCTGAAGCAGACCCTGAAGATGAATCTGAAGCAGGTTCTGAGCTGTCAGCACAGAGCCTGACGTGGGGCTCAAACTCACGGACTGTGAGATTATGACCTGAGCTGAAGTCCGACACTTAACTGACTGAGCCACCCAGGTGCCCCTGTGCCTTCTGGATATGTTTCCTTAGCCAGAATAGGGGATTTTTTGGTTATTATTCCTTAAAATAGGTTTTCTACCTCCTTTTCTCTTCTTCCAGTACCCTTCTAGTACTATTCCAAAATTTACAAGTACTCCAGATGATTCTGATGAAAGCTAAATTTCACAGCCTCTGCAGGAACTAAGTCAGAGATCATCCTTGACTTGGCCACAGATAAGTGACTCTTAGAAATCTGTGTTTGTGATCATGCTCGTGTGGTCTCACACTCACCATACACAAGAGGTTTACTTTCTTCATTAGTAAAACTGACTCTAATAACACAATCTGTACAAAACATTAATACATGTTATATGTTGTAAAGAGACCAAATATAGCCTTCTCACTATAAATCTGTACTTGCTGGCTTTTACCCTAAGACCACCAGTAACTGCAGGTTTATGCGGTTCTTCCTCAGCAGTCCATGTGCATGTAGAATAAATCCCCGTGCATTACATTTAAGGATATCCTAAATTTAAGGGCTAATTTCAGGGCAAAGTGTGATGGCCTTTTTGTCAAATGCTGTGAAACAGTTCAGAGAACGGGAGCAGTTTGCAAATATCTTATGTGTCCACCAGTGCTATGATTTCTAATTAGCCTAACCCATATATCACAATTCTGGTCCAAGACTTGGAGGGAGTAGTGACTTGGGGAGGAGGGCCTTCCCTGAATGGAAACAGAAAGACTTCAGATCCAGTTCTCTAAGTCCTCTCAGATTTACATTGCCTCCTTTGCTGCATGGAACATGGTTCGATGCATGTTGGTGGGGCAGGTACACTGGGACATGAGTGAGCAAGTATGAGGACAATCACGGGCACAGAAAATGCCAGAGCAAAGAAATAACCAGTATAGAGTATACTCTAGGGTGCTTGAGGTATTTTTTTTTTGTTCATTATAATTTTTCTATTATTTTTTAAATTTACATTCAAGTTAGTTAACATATAGTGCAACAATAATTTCAGGTGTAGATTCCTTGATGCCCCTTACCCATTTAGCCCACCCCTCCACCACAACCCCTCCCATAACCCTCTGTTCTCCATATTTAAGAGTCTCTTATGTCTTGTCCCCCTCCCTGTTTTTACTTCTTTTTTGTGTTCATCTGTTCTGGGTCTTAAAGTCCTCATATAGTGAAGTCATATGATATTTGTCTTTCTCTAATTTGGCTTAGCATAATACTCTCCAGTTCATCCACAGACTTACAAATGGCAAGACGTCATTACTTTGATTGCCGAGTAATACTCCTTTGTGTGTGTGTGTGTGTGTGTGTGTGTGTGTATGTATGTATGTATACATATATATATGTGTGTGTGTGTGTGTGTGTATATATACACATACACATACACTCCACATCTTCTTTATCCATCCATCGACGGACATTTGGGGTGTTTCCATACTTTGGCTACTGGTGATACTGCTGTTATAAACATTGGGGTGCATGTGCCCCTCTGAAACAGCATACTTGTATCCCTTGGGTAAATACCTAGTAGTGCAATTGCTGGATAGCAGGGTAGTTCTTTTTTTTTTATTTTTTCAGGAACCACCATACTGTTTTCCAGAGTAGCTGCACCAGTTTGCATGCCCACCAGCAGTGCACAAGAGATCCTCTTTCTCCACATGCTTGCCAAAATCTACTGTTCCCTGAGTTGTTCATGTTAGCCATTCTGACAGGTGTGAGGTGGTATCTCATTGTTCCTACATCACTCTTTAAAATGAATATTCCTTACCTGACTTTGCCAATAGGCCTATGGTATTATGGAAAGACACAAGTAAAAGATACACAACTAGTTCTCTCACTTACTACACTCACATACATACATGATAAAATGCTAATATGCAAAATTAACACCCATCACAGGACATCAGCAGTGGAGAAATAAGGAGGACCGGGAAGTTGCTCCTCCATGGAGACAGAAATGGACTAAATTACCTTGTGAGTGCTCCAGAAGGCAATTAGGAGAACCCCACCCAGGCAGGCAAGTACAAAAGACAAAGAAAAACATCAAAGAGACAAAGTTTGTGACACTGGCCCACAACAGCTACTCACCCTTCCTGACACTCCTTGGCAACACTGTGTGGAAACAGTTACCTCTCATCAGGAGGCGAAAACACAGGAGTGACCTCTATGTTCAGTGATCTGGCTTTTTTGCAGGTGCCTGAGGGACTTATTTCTGTCATGAAGGACGTGGAAGCAGAGAGAATGAGGGCACCCGCTGGATGTACTGTGATGGCTGCTCAGACAACAGGTGAGCTTTTGTTTACACACTGGAGAGACTACAGAGCTGAGGACAACAGAGGAAGGTATCATGGGCTCTAAAGAAGTAACTATACTTCCGTAAACTGGGAAATTCCAAAAATTCAGACATTACCAATTACTTGTGTTCTCCTGTACAAACAAGTTCGTAAGCCTAAACCCAGAGTTTGTTTTCTTAAATTCACTGATCTCAACAAAAGACCACAAGGCCATAAAGAAATAGAAGAACTTGTTTCACTCACAGGAATGAAATAAATCTCCAAAACTGACCTTGAGTTAATTAGGAAGTATTAATGGTATGACCAAGAATTCAAGAAGAAAACATCATAAAGATGCCCATGGAGGAAGAAAAGAAAGCAGACAGGCAACTAAATGAGAGCAGAAAAACTATGCATGACCAAAATGTAAACCCAAAGAGGGAAAGTAGAAGAAATGATCACCCAGAATTTGGGAGCTCAAGTGGAGAATCTTTGAATTTAAAAATATACTAAGGAGTCAGCAACACACTTGATCAAGCAGAAGAAAGAACTGGGCAACCTGGAGACCCCTTGTTTTAAATTACCTAAGAGGACCAAAGAAAAATGTGGAAAAGAACAAAGACTCGGGATACATGGGACACCTACAAGTGGACCAATGTGTACATTATGGGGACCCCATAAAGAGAGCAGAGTGAACGGGGGCAGGGAGTTTCCATGAAGAACTAAAGGCTTGTAGTTCCCCTGTATGTGGAAAGGAGAGACAAATTCACAAGCACAGTAAATTCACAGTAGGATAAGTATCAATGGCAGGAGATGGGTGAGGGACAGTTTGCTTGGTGATGGCTATTAAAGAAAGCACTTGTTATGATGAGCACTGTATGCAAATGATGAGCCACTGAATGAATTATACTGAAATCCATATTGCACTGCATATTACCTAATTAAAATTTAAATAAAAATTGAAGGAAAAAAGACAAGACATGAACACAGTTGTAATTAACCGACCAAAAATGACCAGTGAAAAGAGAATTTTGAAAAGCTTGACAAAGGCAACTTATCTTGTACAACAGAGCTCCTGCAAGATTGTTAGTGGGGTTCTCGGTAGATGTTATAGAAAGAAAAGCATTGAACGATGTATTCAAATACTGAAAGATCAAAAAATATCCACCAAGAATACCCTACCTGGCACAGCTATTTTCCATGCATGTAGAAATGAAGACTTTGCCAAGGCAAAACCCCTCTAAGGTTATCAGCAGATCTGTCCTACAAGAAATGTTTTTTTTTTAACTTTTTAAAAAAATGTTTTTATTTATTTTTGAGACAGAGAGGGGCAGAGCATGAGCAGGGGAGGGGCAGAGAGAGAGGGAGACACAGAATCTGAAGTAGGCTCCCGGCTCCGTGCTGTCAGCACAGAGCCCGACACGGGGCTCGAACTCACAGACTGTGACATCATGACCTGAGCCGAAGCTGGACGCTCAACCGACTGAGACACCCAGGCGCTCCCACAAGAAATCTTAAAGAAAGTCCTTCTAGGGCCACCTGGGGGTGCATCGGTTTGTCAAGTATCCAACTTTGGCTCAAGTCATGTTCTCACGGTTCGTGACTTCGAGCCCTGTGTTACTATCTTGCTGACGACTGAGTGCCTGGAGCCTGCTTCAGATTCTGTCTCTGTGTCTCTCTCAAAATATAAATAAACATTAAACATTTTTTTAAAAAAGTCCTTATTGAACTAAACAGATTCTAAACAGTAACTGAAAACACATGATAACCTAAAGCTCTGAGAAGTATAAATATTTACACAATTATAGAAACCTGTAGTGTTGTAACAAGGTAGGGCAAGTCACATTTATTTCTGCTACAGTCTTTTTCTTAAAGCATAAAAATCAAATCTAGGTAATAATATATGCAATATAAAAATAGAATTTATGATGTCATCAACATAAAGTGGTTGCAGGTGCAGAGATGACAAGTAGAAGATTTGTATAAAATTGACACTATCGGCTTAAAACAGTGTGTTAGGGGCATGAAGGTGGCTCATTCGGTTATGTGTACAATTCCTGATTTCAGTTAAGGCATGGTCTCCCAGTTTGGGAATTCATGTCCTGAGTTGAGGGTTGCTTCAGTGGCTCATTCGGTTAAGTGTTGGACTTCAGCTCAGGTCATGATCTCGGGGTTCATGAGTTGGAGCCCCGCATTGGGCTCTATGCTAGTAACAGCAAGGAGCCTGGAGATCCAGATTCTGTGTCTCCCTCCCTCTCTGCCCATCACCTGTGTGGGCTTGGTCTCTCTCTGAGGAATAAATAAACATTAAAAAAAAAAAAAAAAAAAGCAAGCCCTGTGTTGAGCTCTGCACTACAGAGTGTATAAAGGTTTGTTATACCTTTAAGATGCTTTAGGTAATCTCTAAGGTAACTGGAATGAAAATACATACAGACATTACATTCACCAATGAATACATGATGAAATTCTATTAGCATGATAACTCACCTAAACAGGATACAACATTCATTTACCACTAATCAAGGAAAGAAATACACAAGATGAGTCACAAGTATGCATAGGTAATATTGCTACAAGTACATAGATACTTTTATTAGCAAAGGGCATAAAGCTGATCTTATCTGAGTTAGACTTACTCACATTGTCCAAAAACATTAGGAAATGAAAATTGTCACCCTATGGGGCACCTGGGTGGCTCAGTCGGTTGGGTAACCAACTTCATTCAGGTCATGATCTCACAGATAATGAGTTTGAGCCCCACATCGGCTCTGTGCTGACAGCTCAGAGCCTGGAGCCTGCTTCAGATTCTGTGTCTCCCTCTCTCTCTGCCCCACCCCCATTCACATTCTCTCTCTCTCTCTCTCTCTCTCTCGCCTTCAAGAGTAAAATAAGACATAAAAAAAAAAATTAAAAAAAAATTGTGACCCTAAAACAAAATACAAAGGTAAAAGCAAAATCCCACCTAACTAATGCTGTGGGAAGTTCCATACAAAAGGAAGCACATTATTATGGAATGGCAAGACCAGACAAAATGTAACCCAAAAATTTCTACATAAAAATGATGAAGTATTTAACAGAAGCCCATGATAAATGTAGATATTTTTTAAAGCTTATTTTGAGAGAGAATGCTCTCCTAAAGCAGAGGAGAAACAGAGAAAGAGGGAAGAGAATGCTCTCCTAAAGCAGAGGAGAAACAGAGAAAGAGGGAGAAAGAAAGAATCCCAAGCAGGCTCCACAGTGTCAGCTCAGAGCCCAAAGCAGTCCTCAGACTTCTGAATCATGAGATCATGACCGGAGCCCAGGCTCCCCTAGCTATAGCTCTAATTTTCAACTGTGACTGTGTACCCATGAAAAAGGAACATTTTCAATTACTGGCATGTCTTCACGGGCATTACAATTGTCAAGAATGTTCCTTAAAATCAACCATGGAAACCTCTAATGAAAACTTTTGTGAATTAAGCACTTAAGACATTCAACAATGTGTTATGTTAATAGATCCCTCCTATCACACAGATTTCAGAGTACAATCCATTGTTCATTTTTTTAATGTTTATGTATCTTAGAGAGAGAGAGAGCGCACACAAGCCAGCGAGACTCAGAGAGAAAGGCAGACACAGAATCCGAAGAAGGCTCCAGGCTGTGTGAGCTCTCAGCACAGAGCCAGACATGGGGCTCAAAGTCACAAACTGCAAGATCATTTCCTAAGCTGAAGTTGAAGGTTTAACTAACTGAGCTATGCAGGTCCCCTATAATCCATCCTTTAGAATCAAGGAAACAATAACCTTTCATTTCTTTTTTGTGAATGTTTAAAAAGTTTGAGAGAGAAAGGGAGAGAGGGGGAGAGAGAAGGGAATTCCAAGCGGGCTCCACACTGGGTACAGAACTGGACTTAGGGCTTAAATTCAAACCATGAAGTCATGACCTGAGTTGAAATTAAGAGTCAGATGCTCAACCCTCTGAACCACCCAAGTGCCCCAAAACCTTTCATTTCTAAATAAACAAATACAATCAAAAATGTAAAATAGGCCAACAATCGCTTTATAAAAAAAATCTTTGGTATTAAATTCAGATACATTCTGAGTAAATAAATAATTGATTTTTTCTCACGTGAAATTACATTTATAATTAACTCTTTTTCTAAACATAGGACGTTTCCTAATTGTCTGCCTCACTTCTTATAAAGCAAATGCCCATGGTATATCAGGACTTTTGATATAACACATCATAAAGGAATCTCCTATATAACGACTCAGAGTGAAAACATATGACAAAGTCACAGGGACTTCATATTATACAAGATATGTTCATAAAAGGATTCAATTAAGAAATAAAGTAACAATTGAGACTTTATTATAGGCTGTGAGTTTTCACTTCTAAATATCCTAGCTCCCCTATGGCATTAATTTATATAGAATTATATGAAAATAATAGGTGCTTTTCATTATTTCACCATTGAGGAATGCAAAACATTGAGTGGAAATTTCTTATTTTACTTAATACAAAGAAAATGAAAGTTTATTTAGACAGAGAGATAAAGAGCAATGTGGAAAGGGCAGAGAGAGAGAGCAGGGAGAGGGGGAGGGAAGGAGGGGCTGTGGGAGGGAGGGAGAAACCAAGCACCATCTGGGCTGTCAGCCCAGAACCCTATGTGGGGCTTGAACTCAGAAACCCTGAGATCATGCCCTGAGTCAAACCAAGAGTTGGACTCTTAACCAACTGAGTCACCCAGGCATCCTGAACTTTCTTTTTTTTTTAATATTAATTTTTGAGAAACAGAGAACATGTGCCAGACAGACAGAGAGGCAAAGGATCCCAAATGGGTTCTTCACTGACAGCAGAGAGGCTGATGCAGGGCTCAAATTCAAACTGTCAGATCATGGCTTGAGCTCAACCCAGACACTTAACCAACTGAGCCAACCACGCAACCCAAGAAATGAACTTTTGAAGTGAAACAAAGAATGAGATTTCCTCATATTAGGGAGTTGCTTTATCACCTGATGTGATTACTGGGTCTGTATTTTGTATGATTAAAATGAAAGCCACCTTAATCCTGGAGAGGATCAACCCGAAAACTTGTGATGTCTCCCTCTAGCGTTCCTGGGATTTCTGCACCTCACCTCAAGGTGCCCACCACTATCCTGACACACTTCACACAAGAAGCAAAACGAAGTCAGAAATGCATTAGCGTACAGTTCCTCAGAAATACAGAGATTTCCGCAAGACCTCAAAGCAAATGGAGAACCAGTTAGATTATGGAGGATCTAACTGTGGATGTGAAGAACCCTCAGTGGAACTGAAGGAGAATCCTTAGACAATGGAAAGCATGGTATGTTGGAAAGCAGATGTCCCATGTGAGAGGAAGAGCCCTGAAACTGGCCTTTTCAACCTAATTTCCATTCAAGGAGAGCTGCTCAACCACATTCTGAGATCCAGTTCCTCCTTCACAACTGGACCTCACCTCTGTCATCCGCTTCAGTTCCACCTACCTGGGTGTGTAGCTACTGTCTCCTTTCTCTTCACAGCCCAGACATCCCTCTTGTGTTCCAAAAAGATGACCAGGTCTGGCTTTGACACAACAAGACCTGTTTATTAGAAAAAAAAGAATGTGAGTGTGGTTGGGGATTCTAAGTTCTGATCCACTATTGTGCTTAGTAGAGCAGAGAGGACAGAGTAGAAGCTTGAAAATGATTTCCCGGGGCGCCTGGGTGGCGCAGTCGGTTAAGCGTCCGACTTCAGCCAGGTCACGATCTCGCGGTCCGGGAGTTCGAGCCCCGCGTCGGGCTCTGGGCTGATGGCTCAGAGCCTGGAGCCTGTTTCCGATTCTGTGTCTCCCTCTCTCTCTGCCACCCACCCCCCCGTTCATGCTCTGTCTCTCTCTGTCCCAAAAATAAATAAACGTTGAAAATGATTTCCCAAATGCTGTGGGCCAACATCCTCTTTAGAACACGCAGGATGAAGTTTCCATGTTCAGATCTTGACCTCCACTTCCGAGTACTACCATGACAATAATGAGTAGAAATCGGTATTTAAGACAAAAGAGATACCATTTTATGCCACTCAGCCTTTAGAATTGTCATTAATGTACAGAAATGATGATGTTACCCTAAGGAAGGGAAGGTAAAGCTGAAAAGGAAACACCATGGAGATTTTTCTGTACATCCACAAACCCCTACTTCTTTCCCTGACTGCAGGGATCTGAATCCCAGTCATGCAAAGAGGAAGATTCCAAGAGACAGTCTTCAAGGGAAGGAACAAATCCCTGAGTGTGGTTTGGGCAATGTGGAAGGAGTTATCCTCACCCAAGTAAAGGAGGTGTCCGTAGTTCTCTAACATCACATCCCTGTACAGTTCCCACTGACTGTGGTTCAGGCACCCCAACTCTTTCCGAGAAAA
Source organism: Lynx canadensis (assembly GCF_007474595.2). NCBI lineage: Eukaryota > Metazoa > Chordata > Mammalia > Carnivora > Felidae > Lynx > Lynx canadensis. The sequence goes on from NC_044317.1 coordinate 56,281,188, forward strand.
TTCTATGGCCACATCCCTGAATGTCAGCAATCCCTGCAATAAAAAACACAGTTATCAAGTGGCCACAGGCAGAGTTCCTAATGCTAGGTCAAATGAAAGAGGCAGTTAATGTCACCAGCCGGACTCCAAGACCTGACTTTAATGCTTGTGCTTGTACCCACCGATCTTAGTTCCACATTGTACTTAACCTCTTTTTCTATCTTATCTTTTACTTCACAAAAAACTTCCCATGGGTATAGTCTCCTGTAGTGGAAACAGAAACCATCCAACAAAAGGTAATGACTGCCCTGAGGAAGAGCTTGGATGAGATCAGTTGGAGATTAACCCCTGACTCACACCTAAGCAAATGCATAATAGACTAAACTACGGAGTGAGTACAGTTACCTTCATCTCATACATACATTATATTTTACATCTTATGTCTTTGAGTGAGATAGAGCATGCCCAAGTGGGGGTGGGGCAGAGAGAGAGAGACAGAATCCCAACCAGGGTCCATGCTCAGAGTGGAGCCTGATCTCAGGACTTTCATCCTGACCTGAGCCTAAATTAAGAGTAGGACGCTCAATGGACTCAGCCACCCAGGAGCTCCCTTTTACCTCATTGTAATCCTAAAATCTCACCCAAGGAGGAGCACAAACCTCATTTCCTATGAAATATGCAGAGTATGTACACAACTGTTCTCTTAAGGCTTATGTGCAACCTTATACTCCACTTGACATAAGATGATGGCCTCCCCTTTCTGAATATCCATGCTAACCCTAAATGAAAGGACACCATTCCCCCTTCCTCCGTGAGTATCTGATTTGGAAGTTCCTCCCTGTGATTTCCTTGTTTCTTGTAAATCATTTTTGCTTTGCTCACATCCTCACCTGGTATAGTTTTTTGTGATTCACCAACGACTGAACTTCTGTTCAGTTAGATCAGGAGAACTGGTTCTGGCTTAGGTGAGGTTCCTGCTTGATGAGGTAAGATTATTTGTCACCCAGTATTATGCTCTAGTATATTCTTTACCTTGGAGGTAGGAACCTTTATAAATACTGTGTTTATTCAAGAGAATTTGTAAAATGAAGGCATCAACACAGGCATATACATTTTGAATATTGTATTTACATCATACAGTACATGTGCTATCTATTTCTTCAATGGAAAGTTCTGGGGAGTGACAAATGTATTTAGCATATTCTAATATGAATTAGAATTTCAGAACAGGACCTTGGGGATCTTGTTAAAATGCAGATACTGCTCAGGAGTTCTAGGATGGGGTAGATGTCTGCATTTCTAACAAGGCATTAGTCTATGGGCCAAGAGATACATATTTCAATAACGAAGAAGAACTCAAAGACAAGAACTTTTGGGGAACTTGGAACTGAATGGGATTCATAGCAATTACAGGTTCTACTAGAATAGCAAGAATGGCAATAAACCTTTCCAAGCATTTCCTGGTTAGTAGAGAGCATTCAGAGTTTTTCATAACTTATTGGAAAATAAATCATAGTCTAAGACAACAGACACATTATTCTTCTATTTCCAGGTGAATATTTTTTCAAGCATCCAGTACGTGGTAGGGATCAGGTTTTAACCCAGGTCATCTGACCTGGAGTTGACCTAAAATGACACCCAAAATATACGGAGGGGCCCCTAACCAAATGATCATAGCAAGTGTCAACCTGAAGAACGATGGAAAGAAGGTATGCACACAAAATTGATCACCTTTATACATTCCATGCTCACATCCATAAATATTCAAAGAAGTTGTATAGATATTAAATGTAGAAAAGTATACTGGTGTCTAGGAAACATTTTCAATGAAGGACACCTGGGTGGCTCAGGTGGTTAAGTGTCCACCTCTTGAATTTGGCTCAGGTCATGATTTCACAGTTCACCAGTACAAACCCCACCTCAGGCTCTGTGCTGACAGTCTGGAGCTGGCTAGGGATTCTCTCTCTCTACCCTTGCCTCTCTCTTCCTCAAAAACAAACAAAACATTTTCAGTGACATGAAACTCATAAAACTAATTGTAGATAATGATGCTTAGGTCTTTTACTCACACTATCAACACAAACACACATTAAGATACAAATAAAACAGTTATTTCTGACTCTAGTATGATGAGGGATACAATCAGAAAAATTTTCACCTTTAGCACAGAAAGCTAACATACAGTTGTATTATTTGGACATTCATCAAATAAAGGCTGGTTCCTACATTTTTAAGTTTACTTATATTGTGAAAGAGAGCGTGGGTAAGCACGGTGTGAAAGGTGGAGAAGCAGAGACAGGGAGAGAACCCCAAGCTGTGGCTCCAGGCTGTGACTGAGCCACCTAGGTATCCCTGGTTAGTACATTTTTACAGGGTCTCATGACCATGGGTACATGTCACCACTGCTTCATATTGAACTGAATGGTAAGCACCAGAGAAATCTTGCAGAAGCAGTTTTACATGTAGAAATTTAAAGAAACATTTGTGATTGAACACTCTGTGCACCTACCCTCCCCTTGAACATAGAAGCTTCATGCAGCCAAAGTACAGTTCTTTCTGCCCACGGGTCCTGCCCTGTGCTACTTCAATAAACTATCTGGCACCACAGAGTATCTCAAGAGTTGTCTTGACCGTAGTACTCCATGATCTGCTAATATAGTTTTTATTTGAAAGCTTTTTTACATTTTATTTTTTAATTAATTATTACCATTGAGAAAGAGAGACAGAGAGACAGAGAGAGAAAGGGTGGAAGGGAGAGAGGGCAGAGACAGGGAGAGAGAGAATACCAGAAGGGACAGAGAGAGAGGGAGAGAGAAAGGGAGAGGCATGGCTCCTGTTCACCTGATGCTGGGCTCCAGCTGAGGATTGGTGCGATCATGAACTGAGTGGAAGTCTGACACTTAATGAACTGAGCCATGCACGTGCCCCTCATTGAAAGCTTTATTTCATTCATCATTTGTGCTGTTTTATTTCAGGATTTTAAGACACTCAAACATGGTAATTCTTGGTACTATGTGATTCTTCTTTCTTTTTCGAAATACACAGAAGTAAATAGAGTATGTGTGTGTCATGACTATTGAGCAAAACAAAAAGCTACAGGATGAAGGTCTGACTCATTGAGAACTCGATGTAGAGGTCATTACATCTACTACACAACACTGAGGGTATCATTGTCCGGTGGTGACTCATGTGATGTGGGCCAGGAGACAATGTTCAAGGAAATAGTCTTGAGCCTTTTTGGTTAACGAGGCTGTTTGTGTAAAAGCACAGGGATAGGATCTGTGGGAAGAATGAGCTGCAGGGTGATTGAGAGGAGCTGTTGATTATATACTTTAAGTTGGGGGGGGGAAGAAATATAAGTTTCTACAGGGCTTTCATATGTTAAAGAAGACCTCCAGGACCTGGAATTCTGTCTAGGGTAAAGCTAAGCTTGCTGTTTGCCTCTAGGAAAGCATCAACATTAAAGCAGTTGTGAATTCCTTGACGAATATCTTCCTTGGCCAGTCTCAAATATTTCTCCGGGGGTTGTAAGTTGTGAGAAATTTTAATTTTATCCACATTCCTTTTGCATTTGTCCTCCTCCTCAGAAACTACAAGGCAGGGGTGCCTGGATGGCTCAATCAAGCTTCTAACTTTTGAATTAGGCTGAGGTCAAGACCTCTTGATTTGTGAGTTCGAGCCCCATGTCCCACTCAGTGCTGACCCTGTGTCGCCTACTTTGGACGTGGCTCTATCTTGGCCACTACCCTGCTTTTACTCACTCACTCTCTCTCTCTCTCTCTCAAAATAAACTTAAAAACTTAAAAAAGAAAAAAAGCTACAAGGTAAAAAAAAATACAAGAAAAGAGAAACTAGGAGAAAGTTATTTCCAGTTTAAATGTGATGGTGTCTGGAAATTGCTCAGGGAATCTGGCTGAAATCATTACAACTGATAAGAAAAACATGAACATTACAGGGGAGGAATCTGGCAGAGAGCACAAACCCAAGTGATAGAAGGTAACATCAGCTGTAAGGAAACAAATGGATATCAGTGCCTAAGGCACACCTCAAGACACGGGATCGCCTGTGTGCTCTTGTGACCCCAAACAGTAAATCACAATATAAACAAGTTAAGGACACAGTGGATGTATAGAGACTTTACCGCATATACTTGTCATGTCCTGGAATATCTAGGATATCTTAAAGTAGCTTTTTCACATCCTCAAGAACATGAACATTCTAAATTATTCTGTGCCTCATATCCATCTTGTGTATTTATGCATTTTCATAATCCTCCTCTACCTGGGGCAGAGAAAGCATTCGGATAAGACCTACATGGGAATGGTTTTCCTTGATTGCTATCCCAGGACCAGACCCCATCAGCAACAGGACACTTGGCCTCACTCAACACCTTCCTCTCTGGATCTGTCACAAAGGGAATATTTTCAATACTTGTAGGAATTTAATTCAAAGTGACAACTGCTGTTGCCCTACTAGAAGCCAGGTTGGAGAAAAGGGAGAGAGGTCTCTGGGATATAGGGGAGGAGTGTTCTGAAGACATAACCTGGAATATCATTTCTGAAATGTTCAAAATTAGGTGAAAACCTGGGACGCCTGGGTGGCTCAGTTGGTTGAGCGTCGACTGTGGCTCAGGTCATGGTCTCACGGTCTGTGAGTTCTAGCCCCACATCAGGCTCTGTGCTCACAGCCTGGGGCCTGTTCTGGATTCTGTGTCTCCCTCCTTCTCTGACCCTACCCCGTTCATGCTCTCTGTCTCTGTCTCAACAAAGTAAACGTTGAAAAAAATTTAAAAAAAATTAGGTGAAAACCTAAAACAGAACCATAAGAACTAAACAAATAAAACCATTGGTATTTAAAATTGTTTCATTTAGAGAGAGAGAGACAGAGAGAGAGAGAGAGAGAGAGAGAGAGAATGCATGCAAATGGAGGACAGGGACTCAGATAGAGAGAGAAAATCTTATGTAGGCTCCAAGCTCAGAAGGAACCCTGATGCAGGGCTGGATAGCAGGTCCCTGGGATCAAGACCTGAGCCTAAATCAAGAGTCATATGCTCAACTGAATGAACCACCCAGGTGCCCTGCAATTTCTACATGCATGGATTATCCTGAGAACAAGGTGACAGGTCCTCTTGCAATGGACTCAAGGCTTACCTGAGAATTGGCCATTTCTCCTTTCCTCTCCTCTTCCAGACTTTTCTCAGAAGATTTTTGTGGAGAAATCCCAGCTGAAGTGGGAGCAAATGCCTTTAAAGCCACCACTGCAACCTCTTCACCCTCTTCACCAGTAGCCTGGTCACCTGCAGGCAGGGCTTTGAAATGCAAAAAAGACCCAAGTTCCTCATCATTTGTGTCAGGAGCTATTCAGAAACTATGGTATCCCACCTGAAGACCAGCCTCTGAGTTTCCTGTCCCTGCTTTGGGGGGGGGGCCTCCCCTCCCACAGAAGCCCACAAATTCTACTTGAGCATAGGAACAGTGTGTTACATGGACCTGAACCTCCCCAACTCCTGTACAGGAGACCCTTGAGCCAAAGCCCGCACTCAACTCTGATAAATTAATGGGAAGCCTTTCTGCTTAACTCTGGCTTCCCTTAGCATTTTGTTAGGAAAAGATAGGGTTCAGTAGGTAGAAAGGGAACCATTAGGACCTGAGGCCCCTGGGTGGGGAAAACACATTTTGGAACAATGCTGGGAATGTCTGACTACCGCAAACCCACTCAGGTGCAAGGTTCCTCTTGAGAATGTGACAGACACCACCTATTCCCCCTTAGGAATTTGACTAAAGACCTAACTAAAAACCAGTAGTAGATGATAAAGCTTAAAACCCACAAGGAGCAATATGGCCATAGACCACCCCTCCTGCAACGGAAATGAGCCAATCAGGAAGGGAAAACCCAGCACCTGGAGTTGTTAATCCAGTATGCATAGGACCTGAGAAGGAACAAGGCAGAAGGGAAGGGGAAGAGACCAGAACTTTATGCCACAAAGGCCCTTGCCTATTGTCACTGGTATTCACATTCCAATGCCCCCTCTCTGTAAAGAGAGCTTTCCTACTACTCTTCCTCTCTTATACTCTAATAAAGTTTTGCCTGTTGCTCATTTTGTGTCCACCTCTTTATTCTTTGAATCGGTGAGAAAACAAATCCCTGAATCCTGGGTATTGATGTAAAAATCCCATAACAGAAATCCCTGGAGCACTTCACTAAAACAACACTTGTTTCCACTCACACCAGTTGAGGGAATCTGAGGGGGAGGGTAGCAGCAATGATTATTAATGCAAACTCCACACACGATCCCTTTGGGAAGCATTTCGGAAGTGAGCAAGCAAAACACAGTAACCATGGGTATGGTTATTGTCCAGATTTCAATCCATGCCTTCTCCACTGATCAGACTTTCTGTAAATTTGCACATTCTCCTCCTTTCTGCTTCACAGAAGAACACACGTTTACAAATGGAGCTTTCCCTGATACATGTGAATGAGCAAGTTTTGGGGTGATAGTGGGGTGGTCCAGAGCTGATGGCCAAGAAAGAATTCTTGAAGACATTTTCCATTGGCATGGAAGATCTTTTTCCACACCTGTGCTTTCAGCCTGAGTGTGTTCCTACAGCTGAAGTGAGTCTCTTGAAGGCAGCACATATCCTTAGTTTGTGTACTTCTTTCCTTTCAGCCAATGTATCTTTTGGTTGGAGAATTTAGTCCCTTTATATTTGAAGTAAGTATTGACATAGGTATGGATGGAGTTATTCTTGTCATTGTTTTCCATGTTTTTAGCTGTTGTACAATTACTTACCCCTTTCTTATCCATTTGGTCTTTTTCTTTGTGATTTGTTGATTTTCTAGAGTGGTGTACTTTGATTCCTTTCGATTTGGGTTTTGTGTATCTACTACACGTTTTGCTTTGTGGTTACCAGGAGGCTTTAAGGAGACATCTTGTAAAAATCTATTTTGTTAACACCTTAATGTTGCATACTAAAACTCTTTGAGACCTGAGGTAATTCTTAAAAGATGTCAGTGTACAATCCTATGCCATGTTAGGGAAGAGTTACTCCCTTTCTGTTATGTGTGAAGGTTTCTTCCTTTCAACCACATCAACTGGTATTCTCTACTTCTAACTACATCTGTTAAGAACTTGTCTCAGTATGTGCCTGGACTGCACAAAACCAATAAACAAAACATTTTATTTGTAACATTCAGAAACGTTTTCAGTTTTAATAAATGTTCAAGAATGACGTTCAGAACACCCATTTCGTAATATCTTACATCAGTGTTAGAAACATAAGTGACATCTCCAGTTAGGTTTGTTCATAGATTGTACATGATATTGTCCTCCATCTTCCATGGAAATTCAGGTATGCAGGAGTCCCACCTAAGAGGGAAGGGCATCTGATATCTTTGATGCAGGAAGAATCAGCCACATACTTTCAACACCCACTGGGAATCAGTGAATTTTCTGAAGTGATTTGGGAGCACAAATACATTAATACTTGTAGTCAACATCTTAAAGAGGGCCAAGGTAAAACAAAAACACGTTGAAATTACTTATTCCTATGCAAAAAACAGCCCCGTGTCTATTTTCAGGCATACCTGCACATTTGATATCTAAGTGTTCAACTCTGTTTTATCCCATATGGTTAAGTATTTTTATGGAGAATAATGTCTGAATACAGTGACCGATGTACTCCTTTCTACTGTGAATTGTGACATTTATTGACAGTTGATGTTCAGATAATTAGATGACTAACTATATCTTTCAGGTTACTTTCCTCTCTGTATGGTTTTGTTTTCCAAAGTGTATACTTAAAAAGGTCTTTCCTTATTCATACATTATCCCCAAGTAGGCATTTGGAGATACTGAGTCATGACTGAATTCCAGTTAAAGGCATGGCCACTCCCTTTACATGTTATACTTTTGTTCTTGTATCATAACTATGATACTGAGGCAGTTGTGAGGTCCAGCTAGAGGTTTGCCACATTCATTACATTGGTAACGTCTCTGTGCAACAGGAACTATGGTAATGAGTAAGGCTTGAGCAGTCTGAAACGTTTTTACCACATTCTTTGTAAGTTTTCTCTGCAGTATGAGTTCTCTGATGTTGGATGGGGCTTGAGTACTGATTAAAAGGCTTGCCAAATTCTTTGTATTGGTAAGATCATCTCCAGTATATATTCTCTGATGAAGAATCCGGGTTTAAGCTTTGCTTTAGTATCTTGCCACATTCCCAATGGGTATCATTACTCTTCACTATGAATTATCTGATGTGGAATAACAGTGGAGCAGTCCTTAGAAATTCTGTCATAGTCTGAACATTTAGAAGATTTGCTCTAGTATGAATTCTGTGTTAATAAGTCAAAGTTGAACAGTAATCAAAAGTTTTCCCACGCTCTTTACGTTGGTAAAGTTTCTCTCCAAGATGAATTCTGTGATGTACATTAAGATGTGCCTGGGGGGAAAAGGCCTTGCCACATTCATTATATTGGTAAGGTCAATCTCCAGTATGAATTTTGTGATGGTTGGTAAGTCTTGAGTGATGAGTAAAGGCCTTGCCACATTCTTTGCATTGGTAAGGTTTCTCTCCACTGTGAATTCTGTGATGTCTCTTAAGGGCCGATTGACAGTTAAAGGCTTTGCCACATTTACATTGGTAAGGTTTCTCTCCACGATGAATTTTGTGATGTCGAGTAGGTTCTGAGTGCCCTTTAAAGGCCTTGCCACACTCTTTACATTGGTAAGGTTTCTCTCCAGTGAATTTTGTGATGTCGAGTAAGTTCTGAGTGCCATTTAGAGGCCTTGCCACACTCTTTACATTGGTAATGTTTCTCTCCAGTATGAATTCTGTGATGTACACTAAGATGTGCCTGGCGGGAAAAGGCCTTGCCACATTCTTTACATTGGTAAGGTTTCTGTCCGGTATGGACTCTGTGATGCATATCAAGATGTTCCTGGCGGGAAAAGGCCTTGTCACATTCTTTACACTGGTAAGGTTTCTCTCCACTATGAATTCTGTGATGTCTCTTAAGGGCCGATTGCCAGTTGAAAGCTTTGCCACACTCTTTACATTGGTAAGGTTTCTCTCCACTGTGATTTCTGTGATGTACATTAAGATGTGACTGGTGGGAAAAGGCCTTGCCACATTCTTTACATTGGTAAGGTTTCTGTCCAGTATGGACTCTGTGATGTATATCAAGATGTTCCTGGCGGGAAAAGGCCTTGCCACATTCTTTACACTGGTAAGGTTTCTCTCCACTATGAATTCTGTGATGTCTCTTAAGGGCTGATTGCCACTTAAAAGCTTTGCCACATTCTTTACATTGGTAAGGTTTCTGTCCAGTATGAATTCCCTCATGTTGTCTAAGGGATGATTGCTTGTTAAAGGCCTTGCCACATTCTTTACATTGGTAAGGTTTCTCTCCACTATGAATTTTGTGATGTCGAGTAACTTCTGAGTGCCTTTTAAAGGCCTTGCCACACTCTTTACATTGGTAAGGTTTCTCTCCACTGTGAATTTTGTGATGTCGAGTAAATTCTGAGTGCCTTTTAAAGGCCTTGCCACACTCTTTACATTGGTAATGTTTCTCTCCAGTATGAATTCTGTGATGTCTCTTAAGGGCCGATTGCCAGTTAAAAGCTTTGCCACATTCTTTACATTGGTAAGGTTTCTGTCCAGTATGAATTCCTTCATGTTGTCTAAGGGATGATTGCTTGTTAAAGGCCTTGCCACATTCTTTACATTGGTAAGCTTTCTCTCCACTATGAATTTTGTGATGTCGAGTAAGTTCTGAGTGCCCTTTAAAGGCCTTGCCACACTCTTTACATTGGTAATGTTTCTCTCCAGTATGAATTCTGTGATGTACACTAAGATGTGCCTGGCGGGAAAAGGGCTTGCCACATTCTTTACACTGGTAAGGTTTCTCTCCACTATGAATTCTGTGATGTCTCTTAAGGGCCGATTGCCAGTTAAAAGCTTTGCCACATTCTTTACATTGGTAAGGTTTCACTCCAGTATGAATTCTGCGATGTTGTATAAAGTTTGAGACGAACCCAAAAGCCTTGCCACATTCTTTACATTGGTAAGGTTTCTGTCCAGTATGAATTCCTTCATGTTGTCTAAGGGATGATTGCTTGTTAAAGGCCTTGCCACATTCTTTACATTGGTAAGCTTTCTCTCCAGTATGAATTCTGTGATGTCTCTTAAGGGCCAATTGACAGTTAAAGGCTTTGCCACATTCTTTACATTGGTAAGGTTTCTCTCCACTATGAATTTTGTGATGTCGAGTAAGTTCTGAGTGCCCTTTAAAGGCCTTGCCACACTCTTTACATTGGTAATGTTTCTCTCCAGTATGAATTCTGTGATGTACACTAAGATGTGCCTGGCGGGAAAAGGCCTTGCCACATTCTTTACATTGGTAAGGTTTCTGTCCGGTATGGACTCTGTGATGCATATCAAGATGTTCCTGGCGGGAAAAGGCCTTGCCACATTCTTTACACTGGTAAGGTTTCTCTCCACTATGAATTCTGTGATGTCTCTTAAGGGCCGATTGCCAGTTAAAAGCTTTGCCACATTCTTTACATTGGTAAGGTTTCTGTCCAGTATGAATTCCTTCATGTTGTCTCAGGGATGATTGCTTGTTAAAGGCCTTGCCACATTCTTTACATTGGTAAGGTTTCTCTCCACTGTGAATTTTCTGATGGCGAGTATGTTCTGAGTGCCCTTTAAAGGCCTTGCCACACTCTTTACATTGGTAAGGTTTCTCTCTAACATGGATGTTGTGATGTACATTAAGATATGCCTGGCGGGAAAAGGCCTTGCCACATTCTTTACATTTGTAAGGTTTCACTCCAGTATGAATTCTGCGATGCGTCTTAAGGGCTGAGAGCTGGTTAAAGGCTTTACCACATTCTTTACATTGGTAAGGTTTCTGTCCAGTATGAATTCTGTGATGTTCTCTAAGGACTGAGGCCTGGGAAAAGGCCTTGCCGCATTCTTTGCATTGGTAAGGTTTCTCTCCACTATGGATTCTCTGATGTAACTTAAGGGCTGGGTGCCAGTAAAAGCCCTCATCACATTCTTTACATTGGTAAGGTTTCTCTCCAGTATGAATTCTGTAATGCTTTGTAAGGGCTGAGGGCCGGGTAAAGGCCTTGCCACATTGTTTACATTGGTAAGGTTTCCCTCCACTATGAATTCTGTGATGTGTCTTGAGGGCTGAGTGCCAGTTAAAAGCTTTACCACATTCCTTACATTTATAAGGTTTCACTCTGGTATGAATTCTGCGATGTTTTATACAGTTTGACAAGTACAGAAAGGCCTTGCCACATTGTTTACATTGGTAAGGTTTCTCTCCAATATGGATTCTGTGATGTACATTAAGATGTGCCTGGTGGGAAAAGGCCTTGCCACATTTGTTACATTTGTAAGGGTTCACTCCAGTATGAATTTTGCGATGTTGTGTAAAGGTTGAGAGGTACCCAAAGACCTTGCCACATTCGTTACATTGGTAAGATTTCTCTCCAGTATGGATTCTGTGATGTCTCCTAAGGGCTGTGCGCCAGTTAAAGGCCTTGCCACACTCTTTGCATTGATAAGGTTTCTCCTCAGTATGAATCCTGTGATGTTCAGAAAGTTGTGAATGATGCCTAAAGGTCTTACGACATCGTTTACCTTTGGAAGGTGTCTCTCCAGTATGAATTCTTTGATGTCTTGTAAGAGATGAGGGCCGGGTAAAGGACTTGCCATCTTCTTTATCTTGGTACGTTTTCTCTCCAGTATGAATTCTTTGATACCCTGTAAGGGTTGAGAACTGGTTAAAGACATTGCCACATTCTTTACATTGGTAAGGTTTCTCTCCAATATGAGTTAACTTATGTTGAGTAAGGGTTGGGCACAATTTAAAGCTCTTGCCACACTCTTCACATTCGTAAGGTTTCTGTCCAGTATGCAGTTGCTGGTCGTCAAAGGCTTTGCCACATACGTTACCTATATAACTTTCCTCTCCTGTACCAGTTGTCTGACCTGTACTGAATCTTGATGAATGACTAAACATGCTCCCAGGTTGATTACATCTGCAATGGTTTCTTCCCTCATGAATCCTCTGATGACCACCAACATTGGAAGACTGGTTAAGAATTTTCCCACATTCAATATATTTATAAAGACTCTCTCTCTTAGGGATAGATACTCCTGTGTGGATAAGGTTGGCGCTTTGATAAAAGACTTCCCCGTATTTATTACATTCATCACCGTTCTCTGGAAAAGGAGTCCCCAGATACCTTTGCCCTTCATTCTCCTCAACCTTGTTGTTCCAGTCTGTCGTTAAGTGTACATTCTCAAGGGAACTGTGTTTATATCTACTCATGACCCTTTTTGGAACGAAGCGTCAATGCATGACTGTGGCAGGAATGTCTCGGTGCCATGTGAAAATATAGCTGACTGAGATCAAAAAAGAGAAAAGTAAAATCATTCTGGGGTACTACTCTCAGAGGAATGTCCTGACAACTTCTAATATAGAACCTTAAAATCAATCAGAATATCAGGAAGACAGCTAAGGAGAAATCACCAGGACTTCCTTCTTCCATGGACACGTAAACTTGCACACAAGGCATTGACCACATAGCTTAGTCGAGAATTCTGTAGCATCTCTTGCTGTAGCACAAATCACGTTCTTGTCTCTCAGAAAGTGAAGAAAGTACCGTATGTGCTCAAAATTAGCAGAAGAAAGGCAATTGAAACCTAAGACAGAAATGAAAACTGTAGAATAAAACAAAAATAGGAACAATCACCAACTTCTGAAAAGTTGGTGTTCAGAAAACCCCCAAAGTCAACAGACCTGTCTCTAATGAAGTCAGAATGATAGAGAAGACTAACTAAAATCGGAAGTGAAGAAGTGAAGGCAGACACAGTTTAACTGATCCCATAGAAATAAAAATAAATCTAGCCCACAATAGATAATTATCTGGCAAGAAGTAGATAACAAAGAATGGTTATGACTTTCCAAAAATATAAAACGTACCAGGACTCCATCATGAAGACATCTGTCTGTCTGTCTCCCTAGCGACCTAGCTACCTACGTACCTACCTACATATCAATCTGGGGTGTTTAACACAGCATAGAGATTTTGGGTACCTGGGGGAAAGAAAGGTGCATTTTGGCACACTGTTCAAGTCCATTTGGAGAGTAGAGCAAGAGCCCAGGCATGTACCACAATGGCATTTTGACGCCCTCCCTTACAGCCTTGAGAACTGTACCAGTACTCTTGTGGTCAGAAAGCAGCTCCTGCCCAAGATTTTGGAGGAAAGATCATTCTCCTCTTTTCCACATGCCCAAGAAATGATTGTTACAACAACCGTGCCTCTGATTTTGAAGAACTAGACATAGATAGATTTCCTCGTATTTGGAGTGTCAGGAGGGGAAGTTGGCACAGCTCCACAGGGTAAGAGGGCTCGATTATTTACAACGGCTGGTCTGCCTTGAACATTTGGTCCTTGCAGGCCTGTCCTGGCAGAATCATTGGTTGCCAGGACCAGAGGCAATACTGGGGCTCAAGCCTCCATCGTCTGGGGAGGGGCTCATTTGAGATGAGGTAGACTGTGGGCAAGCAGCATCTCAGTTTCCAGGTAAGAGCTAGCCAGTAGATCCTGGTCACCTCACGGTGGTTTTCTATGGCTTTGGGCACATTTTGAATGTAATGGCATCGGGCAGGATATTATTCAACACCTGCCAACAATTGTGATATAATGAGAACTACGGTCCAAGGGGAGAATACTGGTTGTTGCTTTATTGGAATAAGCTATTTTCTTAGGTGACACTAATATTTACACTGACTTTCAAGTTTTTAATAGATCCTAAGGATGAGAATCTTAAAATGATAGAAATGTCTCCCTCCTATCATTTAAAGGATTATAAAATTATTATCCGTATAATTATCCATGTATCCACCTATTAATACTCTACCAAAATACAAAGCTTTCTTTCCTTAGGTACTCTCCAAATTGTGTGTGTTTTTTTTTAATGCAATTATAAATGCAGATTATTTTCCTCCTTCCTTATAGTTGGGCATTATTCCATTTCATTGGTTTTCTACCAAAGTATTTTGGGTTGTTCCCAATCTTTGGCTTTTACATAGGGGTGGTGAATACTTGAAGGTCACTGTTGTGCAAGTTTGCAAGTACTGTGTAGGTAAATTTGAGGGAAAACTGTTAGCGAAGAGATGAAAAAGTATACATAATTTTGCTAGATATTGCCAAATTGCCTTCCACAGCTACTTAGATAATTTCACCCCCAATAGCAAGCATGCCTGTTTCTCCCCAAGGTCACCCAGAATGATTGGCACTATTTTGCTGATCTTTTAAGGCACATCGTCTGAGTTCAGTATTTCTGGCTTGAGTCTGCTTCATAGGCCAGCAGTTGTGGCTCTCCCAAATTTCCCTCAGCTAGTGCACCCTTCCCACAATCACTTGGCAATGAATGTGTGTGCAAATGTAAACTAGAGAATTGGGAACCCAAAGTCTGCAATGTGAATGAAACACACAAAACGGTCTTTGCCTTTAAGGAGCGCCTGGGTGACTCAGTAGGTTAGCATCAGACTCTTGATTTTGGCTCCTTTCATGATCTCATGGTTTGTGACATCCAGTCCCTTCTCGGGCTCTGTGCTGTCCATACAGGGCCTGCCTGGGATTCTCTCTTTCCAAAAACAAATAAATATTAAAAGCAACAACAGGGGTGCCTGAGCCCCTCAGTCGTTTGAGCAATTGAATTTGGCTCAGTTCACAAACTCGTGGTTAGCCAGTTCAAGCCCCACATTCAGCTCTGCAGGGGGAGAAGGAAATACCAGGAAAAATGAGAAATTCATAAAATAGTTGGGGCACCTGGGTAAGTCAGTCTGTTAAGCGTCTAACTCCTGATTTCAGCTCAGGTCATGATCCCAGAGTTGTGGGATCAAGTCCCGGGTAGGGCTTCACTCCCAGTGAGGAGCCTAAGATTCTGTCTCTCCCACTCTGCCCCTTGCCCCAGCTTGCATGTGTGCTCTCTCTCGCTCAGAATAAATAAACAAATAAAGAAAACTAAAAACTTAAAAATTAGAAATGAGAGACCAGAATAAACAATAACATGGAAAATAATGCCCAGGTTTCTCAAAACAAACAAAAATGGAAATTCTCCAACTCCATTAACTGAGAAAAAAGGAGAGGAAACAAGCACCAAATGGAGAAATGGAACAGAAACCTCACAACAGATAACCACAGAAATATATAGTGTGATAACAGATCACTATCAACAATGATATACTAACAAGTTAGACAAAGTAGAAAAAAATGTAATTTTAAAGAACGCACAAGTTACCAAGATTGAGAAATGAATTTTGAGCTCAAGAAATAAGGAATCTTCTTAGACCATCACAAATATACAAGTTGAATTTGGAATAAAAAACCTCCCAGCATAGGAAAGCCCACAGCCTCTTGCCTTCATTGGTCAATTCTAACAAACATTAAAAAGAAAACCAAATTTAGGGCACTCTTCATCAAAATCTTAAAAATAGAATAGAAGGAACCCATTCAAAATAACCCTAGGAGGCCAGCATTACCCTGGTACCAATGCGGGGTAATTGCCACACAAGAACAAAATATCTGGTTTGTCCGCCCTGAGTATTGCTACTCTGGCTTTCTTTGGACCTTCATCTGCATGAGGAAGGTTTCTCTATCACCCTCACTTTGTATCTGTGTCTTCAGGTCTGCATGGAGTCTCTTGTAGGCAGCACATAAGATGGGCCCGGGTTTATTTTTTGTTGTTTTTGTTTGGTTGCTTTAGTCCATCCAGAGACCCTATGTGTTTTGATTGGAATGTACAGTACGTTTTCATTGAAAGTATTTATTGATGCATATTTATTGCCATTTTATTACTCC
This sequence comes from Lynx canadensis, assembly GCF_007474595.2. NCBI lineage: Eukaryota > Metazoa > Chordata > Mammalia > Carnivora > Felidae > Lynx > Lynx canadensis. The sequence continues at coordinate 56,297,063 of NC_044317.1, forward strand.
TTTTGTCATTGTTTCTAGAAACTTTCTTGATCCTTTTTCTGTGTCACTTTTGGTGTCTTCTTTGCACTTCAAGATTCCCCTTTGACATTTCCTGCAGGGCTAGTTCAGTGGTGAGGAATTCCTTGAGATTTTGCTTGTCTGGGAAACTCTGTCTCTCCTTCCCTTCTGAATGATAGCCTGGCTGGATAGAGAATTCCTGGCTGCCTATTTTTCCCAGTCAGCACGTGGAATAGATGATGCCACTCCCTTCTGGCTTGCCAAGTTTCTGTTGAAGAATCACCAGGTAACCTTATGGTTCTCCCTGATAAGTGAAAGATGTCTTCCTGCTTTGAAGAGTTTTTATCACCGTATTTTGAAAATATAATTCTAATATACCTTGGGTCTGCTTTTGTTGATTTTAACGGGAGTTCTCTGTGCCTTCCGGATCTTTTTTTTTTTTTTATTTAAAAAAACTTTAAGTTTTTACTTTTGAGACAGAGAGAAACAGAACATGAACAGGGGAGGGGGAGAGAGAGAGGGAGACACAGAATCTGAAGCAGACCCTGAAGATGAATCTGAAGCAGGTTCTGAGCTGTCAGCACAGAGCCTGACGTGGGGCTCAAACTCACGGACTGTGAGATTATGACCTGAGCTGAAGTCCGACACTTAACTGACTGAGCCACCCAGGTGCCCCTGTGCCTTCTGGATATGTTTCCTTAGCCAGAATAGGGGATTTTTTTGTTATTATTCCTTAAAATAGGTTTTCTACCTCCTTTTCTCTTCTTCCAGTACCCTTCTAGTACTATTCCAAAATTTACAAGTACTCCAGATGATTCTGATGAAAGCTAAATTTCACAGCCTCTGCAGGAACTAAGTCAGAGATCATCCTTGACTTGGCCACAGATAAGTGACTCTTAGAAATCTGTGTTTGTGATCATGCTCGTGTGGTCTCACACTCACCATACACAAGAGGTTTACTTTCTTCATTAGTAAAACTGACTCTAATAACACAATCTGTACAAAACATTAATACATGTTATATGTTGTAAAGAGACCAAATATAGCCTTCTCACTATAAATCTGTACTTGCTGGCTTTTACCCTAAGACCACCAGTAACTGCAGGTTTATGCGGTTCTTCCTCAGCAGTCCATGTGCATGTAGAATAAATCCCCGTGCATTACATTTAAGGATATCCTAAATTTAAGGGCTAATTTCAGGGCAAAGTGTGATGGCCTTTTTGTCAAATGCTGTGAAACAGTTCAGAGAACGGGAGCAGTTTGCAAATATCTTATGTGTCCACCAGTGCTATGATTTCTAATTAGCCTAACCCATATATCACAATTCTGGTCCAAGACTTGGAGGGAGTAGTGACTTGGGGAGGAGGGCCTTCCCTGAATGGAAACAGAAAGACTTCAGATCCAGTTCTCTAAGTCCTCTCAGATTTACATTGCCTCCTTTGCTGCATGGAACATGGTTCGATGCATGTTGGTGGGGCAGGTACACTGGGACATGAGTGAGCAAGTATGAGGACAATCACGGGCACAGAAAATGCCAGAGCAAAGAAATAACCAGTATAGAGTATACTCTAGGGTGCTTGAGGTATTTTTTTTTTGTTCATTATAATTTTTCTATTATTTTTTAAATTTACATTCAAGTTAGTTAACATATAGTGCAACAATAATTTCAGGTGTAGATTCCTTGATGCCCCTTACCCATTTAGCCCACCCCTCCACCACAACCCCTCCCATAACCCTCTGTTCTCCATATTTAAGAGTCTCTTATGTCTTGTCCCCCTCCCTGTTTTTACTTCTTTTTTGTGTTCATCTGTTCTGGGTCTTAAAGTCCTCATATAGTGAAGTCATATGATATTTGTCTTTCTCTAATTTGGCTTAGCATAATACTCTCCAGTTCATCCACAGACTTACAAATGGCAAGACGTCATTACTTTGATTGCCGAGTAATACTCCTTTGTGTGTGTGTGTGTGTGTGTGTGTGTGTGTGTATGTATGTATGTATACATATATATATGTGTGTGTGTGTGTGTGTGTATATATACACATACACATACACTCCACATCTTCTTTATCCATCCATCGACGGACATTTGGGGTGTTTCCATACTTTGGCTACTGGTGATACTGCTGTTATAAACATTGGGGTGCATGTGCCCCTCTGAAACAGCATACTTGTATCCCTTGGGTAAATACCTAGTAGTGCAATTGCTGGATAGCAGGGTAGTTCTTTTTTTTTTATTTTTTCAGGAACCACCATACTGTTTTCCAGAGTAGCTGCACCAGTTTGCATGCCCACCAGCAGTGCACAAGAGATCCTCTTTCTCCACATGCTTGCCAAAATCTACTGTTCCCTGAGTTGTTCATGTTAGCCATTCTGACAGGTGTGAGGTGGTATCTCATTGTTCCTACATCACTCTTTAAAATGAATATTCCTTACCTGACTTTGCCAATAGGCCTATGGTATTATGGAAAGACACAAGTAAAAGATACACAACTAGTTCTCTCACTTACTACACTCACATACATACATGATAAAATGCTAATATGCAAAATTAACACCCATCACAGGACATCAGCAGTGGAGAAATAAGGAGGACCGGGAAGTTGCTCCTCCATGGAGACAGAAATGGACTAAATTACCTTGTGAGTGCTCCAGAAGGCAATTAGGAGAACCCCACCCAGGCAGGCAAGTACAAAAGACAAAGAAAAACATCAAAGAGACAAAGTTTGTGACACTGGCCCACAACAGCTACTCACCCTTCCTGACACTCCTTGGCAACACTGTGTGGAAACAGTTACCTCTCATCAGGAGGCGAAAACACAGGAGTGACCTCTATGTTCAGTGATCTGGCTTTTTTGCAGGTGCCTGAGGGACTTATTTCTGTCATGAAGGACGTGGAAGCAGAGAGAATGAGGGCACCCGCTGGATGTACTGTGATGGCTGCTCAGACAACAGGTGAGCTTTTGTTTACACACTGGAGAGACTACAGAGCTGAGGACAACAGAGGAAGGTATCATGGGCTCTAAAGAAGTAACTATACTTCCGTAAACTGGGAAATTCCAAAAATTCAGACATTACCAATTACTTGTGTTCTCCTGTACAAACAAGTTCGTAAGCCTAAACCCAGAGTTTGTTTTCTTAAATTCACTGATCTCAACAAAAGACCACAAGGCCATAAAGAAATAGAAGAACTTGTTTCACTCACAGGAATGAAATAAATCTCCAAAACTGACCTTGAGTTAATTAGGAAGTATTAATGGTATGACCAAGAATTCAAGAAGAAAACATCATAAAGATGCCCATGGAGGAAGAAGAGAAAACAGGTAACTAAATGAGAGCAGAAAAACTATGCATGACCAAAATGTAAACCCAAAGAGGCAAAGTATAAGAAACGATCACCCAGAATTTGGGAGCTCAAGTGGAGAATCTTTGAATTTAAAAATATACTAGAGTCAGCAACAGACTTGATCAAACAGAAGAAAGAACTGGGCAACCTGAAGACCCCTTGTTTTAAATTACCTAAGAGAACCAAAGAAAAATGTGGAAAAGAACAAAGACTCGGGATACATGGGACACCTACAAGTGGACCAATGTGTACATTATGGGGACCCCATAAAGAGAGCAGAGTGAACGGGGGCAGGGAGTTTCCATGAAGAACTAAAGGCTTGTAGTTCCCCTGTATGGGGAAAGAAGAGACAAATTCACAAGCACAGTAAATTCACAGTAGGATAAGTATCAATGGCAGGAGATGGGTGAGGGACAGTTTGCTTGGTGATGGCTATTAAGGAAAAACACTTGTTATGATGAGCACTGTATGCAAATGAGCCGCCTAATGAATTATACTGAAATCCATATTGCACTGCATATTACTTAATTAAAATGTAAATAAAAATTGAAGGAAAAAAGACAGGACATGAACACAGTTGTAATTAACCGACCAAAAATGGCCAGTGAAAAGAGAATTTTGAAAAGCTTGACAAAGGCAACTTATCTTGTACAACAGAGCTCCTGCAAGATTGTTAGTGGGGTTCTCGGTAGGTGTTATAGTAAGAAAAGCATTGAATGATGTATTCAAATACTGAAAGATCAAAAAATGTCCACCAAGAATGCCCTACCTGGCACAGCTGTTTTCCATGCATGTAGAAATGAAGACTTTGCCAAGGCAAAACCCCTCTAAGTTTATCAGCAGATCTGTCCTACAAGAAATGTTTTTGTAACTTTTTTTAAATGTTATTTATTTTTGAGACAGAGAGAGGCAGAGCATGAGCAGGGGAGGGGCAGAGGGAGAGGGAGACACAGAATCTGAAGTAGGCTCCCGGCTCCGTGCTGTCAGCACAGAGCCTGACGCGGGTCTCGAACTCACAGACTGTGAGATCATGACCTGAGCCGAAGCTGGACGCTCAACCGACTGAGCCACCCAGGAGCCCCTATAAGAAATGTTAAAGAAAGTCCTTCTAGGGGCACCTGGCTGGGTCGGTTTGCCAAGTGTCCAACTTTGGCTCAAGTCATGTTCTTACGGTTCGTGTCTTCAAGCCCTGTGTTACTATCTTGCTGACGACTTAGTGCCCGGAGCCTGCTTCAGATTCTGTCTCTGTGTCTCTCTCAAAATATAAATAAACATTAAAAAAAATTTTTTTTAAAAGTCCTTATTGAACTAAACAGATTCTAAACAGTAACTGAAAACACATGATAACCTAAAGCTCTGAGAAGTATAAATATTTACAGAATTATAGAAACCTGTAGTGTTGTAACAAGGTAGGGCAAGTCACATTTATTTCTGCTACAGTCTTTTTCTTAAATCAAAGCATAAAAATCAAATCTACGTAATAATATATGCAATATAAAAATAGAATTTATGATGTCATCAACATAAATTGGGTGCAGGTGCAGAGATGATAAGTAGAAGAATTTGTATAAAATTGACACTATCAGCTTAAAACAGTGTGTTAGGGGCATGAAGGTGGCTCATTCGGTTATGTGTACAATTCCTGATTTCAGTTAAGGCATGGTCTCCCAGTTTGGGAATTCATGTCCTGAGTTGAGGGTTGCTTCAGTGGCTCATTCGGTTAAGTGTTGGACTTCAGCTCAGGTCATGATCTCGGGGTTCATGAGTTGGAGCCCCGCATTGGGCTCTATGCTAGTAACAGCAAGGAGCCTGGAGATCCAGATTCTGTGTCTCCCTCCCTCTCTGCCCATCACCTGTGTGGGCTTGGTCTCTCTCTGAGGAATAAATAAACGTTAAAAAAAAAAAAGCAAGCCCTGTGTTGAGCTCTGCACTACAGCGTGTATAAAGGTTTGTTATACCTTTAAGATGCTTTAGGTAATCTCTAAGGTAACTGGAATGAAAATACATACAGACATTACATTCACCAATGAATACATGATGAAATTCTATTAGCATGATAACTCACCTAAACAGGATACAACATTCATTTACCACTAATCAAGGAAAGAAATACACAAGATGAGTCACAAGTATGCATAGGTAATACTGCTACAAGTACATAGATACTTTTATTAGCAAAGGGCATAAAGCTGATCTTATCTGAGTTAGACTAACTCACATTGTCCAAAAACATTAGGAATTGAAAATTGTCACCCTATGAGGCACCTGGGTGGCTCAGTCGGTTGGGTAACCAACTTCATTCAGGTCATGATCTCACAGATAATGAGTTTGAGCCCCACATCGGCTCTGTGCTGACAGCTCAGAGCCTGGATCCTGCTTCAGATTCTCTGTCTCCCTCTCTCTGCCCCACCCCCCCCTCACATTCTCTCTCTCTCTCTCTCTCTCTCTCTCGCCTTCAAGAGTAAAATAAGACATAAAAAAAAATTAAAAAGAAATTGCGACTCTAAAACAAAATACAAAGGTAATAGCAAAGTCCCACCTAAATAATGCTGTGGGAAGTTCCATGCAAAAGGAAGCACATTATTATGGAATGGCAAGACCAGACAAAATGTAACCCAAAAAATTCTACATAAAAATGATGAAGTATTTAACAGAGGCCAATGATAAATGTAGACATTTTTTAAAGCTTATTTTGAGAGAGAATGCTCTCCTAAAGCAGAGGAGAAACAGAGAAAGAGGGAAGAGGGAAAGAGGGAATTCCAAGCGGGCTCCACACTGGGTACAGAACTGGACTTAGGGCTTAAATTCAAACCATGAAGTCATGACCTGAGTTGAAATCAAGAGTCAGATGCTCAACCCTCTGAACCACACAAGTGCCCCAAAACCTTTCATTTCTAAATAAACAAACACAATCAAAAATGTAAAATAGGCCAACAATCGCTTTATAAAAAAAATCTTTGGTATTAAATTCAGATACATTCTGACGAAAGTAAAAAAATAATAAGTGATTTTTTCTCACGTGAAATGACATTTATAATTAACTCTTTTTCTAAACATAGGACGTTTCCTAATTGTCTGCCTCATTTCTTATTAAGCAAATGCCCATGGTATATCAGGACTTTTGATATAACACATCATAAAGGAATCTCTTATACAACGACTCAGAGTGAAAACATGACAAAGTCACAGGGACTTCATATTATACAAGATAAGTTCATAAAAGGATTCAATTAAGAAATAAAGTAACAATTGAGACTTTATTATAGGCTGTGAGTTTTCACTTCTAAATATCCTAGCTCCCCTATGGCATTAATTTATATAGAATTATATGAAAATAATAGGTTCTTTAAATTATTTCACCATTGAGGAATGCAAAACATTGAGTGGAAATTTCTTATTTTACTTGATACAAAGAAAATGAAAGTTTATTTAGACAGAGAGATAAAGAGCAGTGTGGAAAGGGCAGAGAGAGAGAGAGCAGGGAGAGGGGGAGCGAAGGAGGAACAGTGGGAGGGAGGGAGAAACCAAGCACCATCTGGGCTGTCAGCCCAGAACCCTATGTGGGGCTTGAACTCAGAAATCCTGAGATCATGCCCTGAGTCAAACCAAGAGTTGGACTCTTAACCAACTGAGTCACCCAGGCATCCTGAACTTTCTTTTTTTTTTAATATTAATTTTTGAGAAACAGAGAACATGTGCCAGACAGACAGAGAGGCAAAGGATCCCAAATGGGTTCTTCACTGACAGCAGAGAGGCTGATGCAGGGCTCAAATTCAAACTGTCAGATCATGGCTTGAGCTCAACCCAGACACTTAACCAACTGAGCCAACCACGCAACCCAAGAAATGAACTTTTGAAGTGAAACAAAGAATGAGATTTCCTCATATTAGGGAGTTGCTTTATCACCTGATGTGATTACTGGGTCTGTATTTTGTATGATTAAAATGAAAGCCACCTTGGGGCGCCTGGGTGGCGCAGTCGGTTAAGCGTCCGACTTCAGCCAGGTCACGATCTCACGGTCCGTGAGTTCGAGCCCCGCGTCGGGCTCTGGGCTGATGGCTCAGAGCCTGGAGCCTGTTTCCGATTCTGTGTCTCCCTCTCTCTCTGCCCCTCCCCCGTTCATGCTCTGTCTCTCTCTGTCCCAAAAATAAATAAACGTTGAAAAAAAAAATTTAAATGAAAGCCACCTTAATCCGGGAGAGGATCAACCCGAAAACTTGTGATGTCTCCCTCTAGCATTCCTGGGATTTCTGCACCTCACCTCAAGGTGCCCACCACTATCCTGACACACTTCACACAAGAAGCAAAACGAAGTCAGAAATGCATTAGCGTACAGTTCCTCAGAAATACAGAGATTTCCGCAAGACCTCAAAGCAAATGGAGAACCAGTTAGATTATGGAGGACCTCACTGTGGATGTGAAGAACCCTCAGTGGAACTGAAGGAGAATCCTTAGAGAATGGAAAGCATGGTATGTTGGAAAGCAGATGTCCCATGTGAGAGGAAGAGCCCTGAAACTGGCCTTTTCAACCTAATTTCCATTCAAGGAGAGCTGCTCAACCACATTCTGAGATCCAGTTCCTCCTTCACAACTGGACCTCACCTCTGTCATCCGCTTCAGTTCCACCAACCTGGGTGTGTAGCTACTGTCTCCTTTCTCTTCACAGCCCAGACATCCCTCTTGTGTTCCAAAAAGATGACCAGGTCTGGCTTTGACACAACAAGACCTGTTTATTAGAAAAAAAAGAATGTGAGTGTGGTTGGGGATTCTAAGTTCTGATCCACTATTGTGCTTAGTAGAGCAGAGAGGACAGAGTAGAAGCTAGAAAATGATTTCCCAAATGCTGTGGGCCAACATCCTCTTTAGAACACGCAGGATGAAGTTTCCATGTTCAGATCTTGACCTCCCTTTCCAAGTACTACCATGACATTAATGAGTAGAAATCGGTATTTAAGACAAAAAAGATACCATTTTATGCCACTCAGCCATTAGAATTGTCATTAATGTACAGAAATGATGATGTTACCCTAAGGAAGGAAGGTAAAGCTGAAAAGGAAACACCATGGAGATTTTTCTGTACATCCACAAACCCCTACTTCTTTCCCTGACTGCAGGGATCTGAATCCCAGTCATGCAAAGAGGAAGATTCCAAGAGACAGTCTTCAAGGGAAGGAACAAATCCCTGAGTGTGGTTTGGGCAATGTGGAAGGAGTTATCCTCACCCAAGAAAAGGAGGTGTCCGTAGTTCTCTAACATCACATCCCTGTACAGTTCCCACTGACTGTGGTTCAGGCACCCCAACTCTTTCCGAGAAAATTCTATGGCCACATCCCTGAATGTCAGCAATCCCTGCAATAAAAAACACAGTTATCAAGTGGCCACAGGCAGAGTTCCTAATGCTAGGTCAAATGAAAGAGGCAGTTAATGTCACCAGCCGGACTCCAAGACCTGACTTTAATGCTTGTGCTTGTACCCACCGATCTTAGTTCCACATTGTACTTAACCTCTTTTTCTATCTTATCTTTTACTTCACAAAAAACTCCCCATGGGTATAGTCTCCTGTAGTGGAAACAGAAACCATCCAACAAAAGGTAATGACTGCCCTGAGGAAGAGCTTGGATGAGATCAGTTGGAGATTAACCCCTGACTCACACCTAAGCAAATGCATAATAGACTAAACTACGGAGTGAGTACAGTTACCTTCATCTCATACATACATTATATTTTACATCTTATGTCTTTGAGTGAGATAGAGCATGCCCAAGTGGGGGTGGGGCAGAGAGAGAGAGACAGAATCCCAACCAGGGTCCATGCTCAGAGTGGAGCCTGATCTCAGGACTTTCATCCTGACCTGAGCCTAAATTAAGAGTAGGACGCTCAATGGACTCAGCCACCCAGGAGCTCCCTTTTACCTCATTATAATCCTAAAATCTCACCCAAGGAGGAGCACAAACCTCATTTCCTATGAAATATGCAGAGTATGTACACAACTGTTCTCTTAAGGCTTATGTGCAACCTTATACTCCACTTGACATAAGATGATGGCCTCCCCTTTCTGAATATCCATGCTAACCCTAAATGAAAGGACATCATTCCCCCTTCCTCCGTGAGTATCTGATTTGGAAGTTCCTCCCTGTGATTTCCTTGTTTCTTGTAAATCATTTTTGCTTTGCTCACATCCTCACCTGGTATAGTTTTTTGTGATTCACCATCGACTGAACTTCTGTTCAGTTAGATCAGGAGAACTGGTTCTGGCTTAGGTGAGGTTCCTGCTTGATGAGGTAAGATTATTTGTCACCCAGTATTATGCTCTAGTATATTCTTTACCTTGGAGGTAGGGACCTTTATAAATACTGTGTTTATTCAAGAGAATTTGTAAAATGAAGGCATCAACACAGGCATATACATTTTGAATATTGTATTTACATCATACAGTACATGTGCTATCTATTTCTTCAATGGAAAGTTCTGGGGAGTGACAAATGTATTTAGCATATTCTAATATGAATTAGAATTTCAGAACAGGACCTTGGGGATCTTGTTAAAATGCAGATACTGCTCAGGAGTTCTAGGATGGGGTAGATGTCTGCATTTCTAACAAGGCATTAGTCTATGGGCCAAGAGATACATATTTCAATAACGAAGAAGAACTCAAAGACAAGAACTTTTGGGGAACTTGGAACTGAATGGGATTCATAGCAATTACAGGTTCTACTAGAATAGCAAGAATGGCAATAAACCTTTCCAAGCATTTCCTGGTTAGTAGAGAGCATTCAGAGTTTTTCATAACTTATTGGAAAATAAATCATAGTCTAAGACAACAGACACATTATTCTTCTATTTCCAGGTGAATATTTTTTCAAGCATCCAGTACGTGGTAGGGATCAGGTTTTAACCCAGGTCATCTGACCTGGAGTTGACCTAAAATGACACCCAAAATATACGGAGGGGCCCCTAACCAAATGATCATAGCAAGTGTCAAACCTGAAGAACGATGGAAAGAAGGTATGCACACAAAATTGATCACCTTTATACATTCCATGCTCACATCCATAAATATTCAAAGAAGTTGTATAGATATTAAATGTAGAAAAGTATACTGGTGTCTAGGAAACATTTTCAATGAAGGACACCTGGGTGGCTCAGGTGGTTAAGTGTCCACCTCTTGAATTTGGCTCAGGTCATGATTTCACAGTTCACCAGTACAAACCCCACCTCAGGCTCTGTGCTGACAGTCTGGAGCTGGCTAGGGATTCTCTCTCTCTACCCTTGCCTCTCTCTTCCTCAAAAACAAACAAAACATTTTCAGTGACATGAAACTCATAAAACTAATTGTAGATAATGATGCTTAGGTCTTTTACTCACACTATCAACACAAACACACATTAAGATACAAATAAAACAGTTATTTCTGACTCTAGTATGATGAGGGATACAATCAGAAAAATTTTCACCTTTAGCACAGAAAGCTAACATACAGTTGTATTATTTGGACATTCATCAAATAAAGGCTGGTTCCTACATTTTTCTTTAAGTTTACTTATATTGTGAAAGAGATCGTGGGTAAGCACGGTGTGAAAGGTGGAGAAGCAGAGACAGGGAGAGAACCCCATGCTGTGACTCCAGGCTCCAGGCTGTGACTGAGCCACCTAGGTATCCCTGGTTAGTACATTTTTACAGGGTCTCATGACCACGGGTACATGTCACCACTGCTTCATGTTGAACTGAATGGTAAGCACCAGAGAAATCTTGCAGAAGCAGTTTTACATGTAGAAATTTAAAGAAACATTTGTGATTGAACACTCTGTGCACTTACCCTCCCCTTGAACATAGAAGCTTCATGCAGCCAAAGTACAGTTCTTTCTGCCCACGGGTCCTGCCCTGTGCTACTTCAATAAACTATCTGGCACCACAGAGTATCTCAAGAGTTGTCTTGACCGTAGTACTCCATGATCTGCTAATATAGTTTTTATTTGAAAGCTTTTTTACATTTTATTTTTTAATTAATTATTACCATTGAGAAAGAGAGACAGAGAGACAGAGAGAGAAAGGGTGGAAGGGAGAGAGGGCAGAGACAGGGAGAGAGAGAATACCAGAAGGGACAGAGAGAGAGGGAGAGAGAAAGGGAGAGGCATGGCTCCTGTTCACCTGATGCTGGGCTCCAGCTGAGGATTGGTGCGATCATGAACTGAGTGGAAGTCTGACACTTAATGAACTGAGCCATGCACGTGCCCCTCATTGAAAGCTTTATTTCATTCATCATTTGTGCTGTTTTATTTCAGGATTTTAAGACACTCAAACATGGTAATTCTTGGTACTATGTGATTCTTCTTTCTTTTTCGAAATACACAGAAGTAAATAGAGTATGTGTGTGTCATGACTATTGAGCAAAACAAAAAGCTACAGGATGAAGGTCTCATTGAGAACTTTGACCCCCAGAGGTCATTACATCACAACAGTGAGGGTCTCATTGTCTGGTGGGGACTAACGTGATGTGGGCCAGGAGTCAATGTTCAAGGAAATAGTCTTGAGCCTTTTTGGTTAACGAGGCTGTTTGTGTAAAAGCACAGGGACAGGATCTGTGGGAAGAATGAGCTGCAGGGTGATTGAGAGGAGCTGTTAATTATATACTTTAAGTTGGGGGGGGAGAAATATAAGTTTCTACAGGGATTTCATATGTTAAAGAAGACTTTCAGGACCCGGAAGACTGTCTAGGGTAAAGCTAAGCTTGCTGTTTGCCTCTAGGAAAGCATCAACATTAAAGCAGTTGTGAATTCCTTGACGAATATCTTCCTTGGCCAGTCTCGAGTATTTCTCCGGGGGTGGTAAGTTGTGAGAAATTTTAATTTTATCTGCATTGCTTTTGCATTTGTCCTCCTCCTCAGAAACTACAAGGCAGGGGTGCCTGGATGGCTCAGTCAATTTTCTGACTTTTGAATTAGGCTTAGGTCAAGACCTTTTGATTTGTGAGTTCGAAACCCTTGTCCCACTCAGTGCTGACCCTGTGTCACCTACTTGGGACTTGGCTCTCTCTTGGCCACTCCGCTGCTCTCTCTCTCTCTCAAAATAAACTTAAAAACTTAAAAAAGAAAAAAAGCTACAAGGTAAAAAAAATACAAGAAAAGAGAAACTAGGAGAAAGTTATTTCCAGTTTAAATGTGATGGTGTCTGGAAATTGCTCAGGGAATCTGGCTGAAATCATTACAACTGATAAGAAAAATATGAACATTACAGGGGAGGAATCTGGCAGAGAGCACAACCCAAGTAATAGAAGGTAACATCAGCTGTAAGGAAACAAATGGATCAGTGCCCAAGGCACACCTCACGACACGGGATCGCCTGTGTGCTCTTGTGACCCCAAATAGTAAATCACAACATAAACAAGTTAAGGACACAGTGGATGTATACAGACTTTACCGCATATACTTGTCATGTCCTGGAATATCTAGGATACCTTAAAGTAGCTTTTCCATATCCTCAAGAGCAGGAACATTCTAAGTTATTCTGTGCCTCATATCCATCTTGTGTACTTGTGCATTTTCATAATCCTCCTCTACCCGGGGCAGAGAAAGCATTCGGATAAGACCTACATGGGAATGGTTTTCCTTGATTGCTATCCCAGGACCAGACCCCATCAGCAACAGGACACTTGGCCTCACTCAACACCTTCCTCTCTGGATCTGTCACAAAGGGAATATTTTCAATACTTGTAGGAATTTAATTCAAAGTGACAACTGCTGTTGCCCTACTAGAAGCCAGGTTGGAGAAAAGGGAGAGAGGTCTCTGGGATATAGGGGAGGAGTGTTCTGAAGACATAACCTAGAATATTATTTCTGAAATGTTCAAAATTAAGTGAAAACCTGGGACGCCTGGGTGGCTCAGTTGGTTGAGCGTCGACTGCGGCTCAGGTCATGGTCTCGCGGTCTGTGAGTTCGAGCCCCACATCCGGTTCTGTCCTCAGAGCCTGGAGCCTGTTCCGGATTCTGTGTCTCCCTCCTTCTCTGACCCTACCCTGTTCATGCTCTCTGTCTCTGTTTCAACAAAATAAACATTGAAAAAAATTAAAGAAAAAATTAGGTGAAAACCTAAAGCAGAACCATAAGAACTAACCAAATAAAACCATTGGTATTTACAATTTTTTTCATTTAGAGAGAGAGAGAGAGCATGCATGCAAATGGAGGACAGGGACTCAGGTAGAGAGAGAAAATCTTAAGTAGGCTCCAAGCTAAGAAGGAACCCTGATGCAGGGCTGGATAGCAGGTCCCTGGGATCAAGACCTGAGCCTAAATCAAGAGTCATATGCTCAACTGAATGAACCACCCAGGTGCCCTGCAATTTCTACATGCATGGATTATCCTGAGAACAAGGTGACAGGTCCTCTTGCAATGGACTCAAGGCTTACCTGAGAATTGGCCATTTCTCCTTTCCTCTTCTCTTCAAGATTTTTCTCAGAAGATTTTTGTGGAGAAATCCCAGCTGAAGTGGGAGCAAATGCCTTTAAAGCCACCACTGCAACCTCTTCACCAGTGGCCTGGTCACCTGCAGGCAGGGCTTTGAAATGCAAAAAAGACCCAAGTTCCTCAGCATTTGTGTCAGGAGCTATTCAGAAACTAAGGTGTCCCACGTGGAGACCAGCCTCAGAGTTTCCTGTCTCTGCTTTGGTGGGGGGGCTCCCCTCCCACAGAAGCCCACAAATTCTGCTTGAGCATAGGAACAGTGTGTTACATGGACCTGAACCTCCCCATCTCCTGTACCGGAGACCCTTGAGCCAAGCCTGCACTCAACTGATAACTTAATGGGAAGCCTTTCTGCTTAACTCTGGCTTCCCTTAGCATTTTGTTAGGAAAAGATAGGGTTCAGTAGGTAGAAAGGGAACCATTAGGACCCGAGGCCCTGGGTGGGGAAAACACATTTTGGAACAATGCTGGGAATGTCTGACTACCGCAAACCCACTCAGGTGCAAGGTTCCTCTTGAGAATGTGACAGACACCACCTATTCCCCCTTAGGAATTTGACTAAAGACCTAACTAAAAACCAGTAGTAGATGATAAAGCTTAAAACCCACAAGGAGCAATATGGCCATAGACCACCCCTCCTGCAGTGGAAATGAGCAAAGCACCTGGAGTTGTTAATCCAGTAAGTATAGGACTTGAGAAGGAACAAGGGGGAAGGGAAGAGGGAGAGACCAGAACCTTATATCACAAAGGCCCTTGCCTATTGTCACTGGTATTCACATTCCAATGCCCCCTCTCTGTAAAGAGAGCTTTCCTACTACCCTTCCTCTCTTATACTCTAATAAAGTTTTGCCTGTTGCTCATTTTGTGTCCACCTCTTTATTCTTTGAATCGGTGAGAAAACAAATCCCTGAATCCTGGGTATTGATGTAAAAATCCCATAACAGAAATCCCTGGAGCACTTCACTAAAACAACACTTGTTTCCACCCACACCAGTTGAGGGAATCTGAGGGGGAGGGTAGCAGCAATGATTATTAATGCAAACTCCACACACGATCCCTTTGGGAAGCATTTCGGAAGTGAGCAAGCAAAACACAGTAACCATGGGTATGGTTATTGTCCTGATTTGAATCCATGCCTTCTCCACTGATCAGTTTCTGTAAATTTGCACATTCTCCTCCTTTCTGCTTCACAGAAGGACACGCGTTTACAAATGGAGCTTTCCCTGATACATGTGAATGAGCAAGTTTTGGGGTGATAGTGGGGTGGTCCAGAGCTGATGGCCAAGAAAGAATTCTTGAAGACATTTTCCATTGGCATGGAAGATTTTTTTCCACACCTGTGCTTTCAGCCTGAGTGTGTTCCTACAGCTGAAGTGAGTCTCTTGAAGGCAGCACATATCCTTAGTTTGTGTACTTCTTTCCTTTCAGCCAATGTATCTTTTGGTTGGAGAATTTAGTCCCTTTATATTTAAAGTAAGTACTGACACAGGTATGGATGGAGTTACTCTTGTCATTGTTTTCCATGTTTTTAGCTGTTGTAGAATTACTTGCCCCTTTCTTATCCATTTGGTCTTTTTGTGATTTGTTGATTTTCTAGAGTGGTGTACTTTGACTCCTTCCTCTTTATGTTTTGTGTATCTACTACAGGTTTTGCTTTGTGGTTACCAGGTGGCTTTAAGGAGACAACTTATAAAAATCTATTTTGTTAACACCTTAATTTTGCATAACAGAACACTTTGAAACAGAAAAATATCAACGAGACAAAGTTTGTGACACTGGCCCACAACAGCTACTCACCCTTCCTGACACTCCTTGGCAACACTGTGTGGAAACAGTTACCTCTCATCAGGAGGCAAACACAGGAGTGACCTCTATGTTCAGTGATCTGGCTTTTTTGCAGGTGCCTGAGGGACTTATTTCTGTCATGAAGGACGTGGAAGCAGAGAGAATGAGGGCACCCGCTGGATGTACTGTGATGGCTGCTCAGACAACAGGTGAGCTTTTGTTTACACACTGGAGAGACTACAGAGCTGAGGACAACAGAGGAAGGTATCATGGGCTCTAAAGAAGTAACTATACTTCCGTAAACTGGGAAATTCCAAAAATTCAGACATTACCAATTACTTGTGTTCTCCTGTACAAACAAGTTCGTAAGCCTAAACCCAGAGTTTGTTTTCTTAAATTCACTGATCTCAACAAAAGACCACAAGGCCATAAAGAAATAGAAGAACTTGTTTCACTCACAGGAATGAAATAAATCTCCAAAACTGACCTTGAGTTAATTAGGAAGTTAATGGTATGACCAAGAATTCAAGAAGAAAACATCATAAAGATGCCCATGGAGGAAGAAAAGAAAGCAGACAGGCAACTAAATGAGAGCAGAAAAACTATGCATGACCAAAATGTAAACCCAAAGAGGCAAAGTATAAGAAACGATCACCCAGAATTTGGGAGCTCAAGTAGAGAATCTTTGAATTTAAAAATATACTAAGGAGTCAGCAACACACTTGATCAAGCAGAAGAAAGAACTGGGCAACCTGGAGACCCCTTGTTTTAAATTACCTAAGAGAACCAAAGAAAAATGTGGAAAAGAACAAAGACTCGGGATACATGGGACACCTACAAGTGGACCAATGTGTACATTATGGGGACCCCATAAAGAGAGCAGAGTGAACGGGGGCAGGGAGTTTCCATGAAGAACTAAAGGCTTGTGGTTCCCCTGTATGGGGAAAGAAGAGACAAATTCACAAGCACAGTAAATTCACAGTAGGATAAGTATCAATGGCGGGAGATGGGTGAGGGACAGTTTGCTTGGTGATGGCTATTAAGGAAAACACTTGTTATGATGAGCACTGTATGCAAATGATGAGCCACTGAATGAATTATACTGAAATCAATATTGCACTGCATATTACCTAAATAAATTTAAATAAAAATTGAAGGAAAAAAGACAGGACATGAACACAGTTGTAATTAACTGACCAAAAATGACCAGTGAAAAGAGAATTTTGAAAAGCTTGACAAAGGCAACTTATCTTGTACAACAGAGCTCCTACAAGATTCTTAGTGGGGTTCTCAGTAGATGTTATAGAAAGAAAAGCATTGAACGATGTATTCAAATACTGAAAGATCAAAAAATATCCACCAAGAATACCCTACCTGGCACAGCTATTTTCCATGCATGTAGAAATGAAGACTTTGCCAAGGCAAAGCCCCTCTAAGTTTATCAGCAGATCTGTCCTACAAGAAATGTTTTTTTTTAACTTTTTAAAAAATGTTTTTATTTATTTTTGAGACAGAGAGAGGCAGAGCATGAGCAGGGGAGGGGCAGAGAGAGAGGGAGACACAGAATCCGAAGTAGGCTCCCGCCTCCGTGCTGTCAGCACAGAGCCCGACACGGGGCTCGAACTCACAGACTGTGAGATCATGACCTGAGCCGAAGCCAGACACTCAACCGACTGAGCCACCCAGGCGCCCCTAAAAGAAATGTTAAAGAAATTCCTTCTAGTGGCACCTAGGTGCGTCGGTTTGCCAAGTGTCCAACTTTGGCTCAAGTCATGTTCTTACGGTTCGTGACTTCGAGCCCTGTGTTACTATCTTGCTGACGACTTAGTGCCTGGAGCCTGCTTCAGATTCTGTCTCTGTGTCTCTCTCAAAATATAAATAAACATTAAAAATTTTTTTTAAAAGTCCTTGTTGAACTAAAGAGATTCTAAACAGTAAGTGAAAACACATTGTAACCTAAAGCTCTCTGAGAAGTATAAATATTTACACAATTACAGAAACCTGTAGTGTTGTAACAAGGTGGACAAGTCACATTTATTTCTGCTACAGTCTTTTTCTTAAATCAAAGCATAAAAATCAAATCTAGGTAATAATGTATGCAATATAAAAATAGAATTTATGATGTCATCAATATAGAGTGGGAGCAGGTGCAGAGATGATAAGTAGAAGAGTTTTGTATAAAATTGACACTATCGGCTTAAAACAGTTTGTTAGGGGCACGAAGGTGGCTCATTCAGTTATGTGTATAATTCCTGATTTCAGTTAAGGCATGATCTCCCAGTTTGGGAATTCAAGTCCTGAGTTAAGGGTTGATTCAGTGGCTCATTCGGTTAAGTGTTGGACTTCAGCTCAGGTCATGATCTCGGGGTTCATGAGTTTGAGCCCCACATCGGGCTCTGTGCTGTCAGCTCAGAGCCTGGATCCTGCTTCAGATTCTCTGTCTCCCTCTCTCTCTGCCCCACCCCCACTCATATTCTCTCTCTTGCCTTCAAGAGTAAAATAAGACATAAAAAAAAAATTTTTTTTAAATTGTGACCCTAAAACAAAATACAAAGGTAAAAGCAAAATCCCACCTAAATAATGCTGGGAAAGTTCCATACAAGGAAGCACATTATTATGGAATTGCAAGACCAGACAAAATGTAACCCAAAAAATTCTACATAAAAATGATGAAGTATTTAACAGAGGCCCATGATAAATGTAGATATTTTTTAAAGCTTATTTTGAGAGAGAATGCTCTCCTAAAGCAGAGGAGAAACAGAGAAAGAGGGAGCAAGAAAGAATCCCAAGCAGGCTCCATGGTGTCAGCTCAGAGCCCAATGCAGTCCTCAGACTCCTGAATCGTGAGATCATGACCGGAGCCCAGGCTCCCCTAGCTATAGCTCTAATTTTCAACTGTGACTGTGTACCCATGAAAAAGGAACATTTTCAATTACTGGCATGTCTTCACGGGCATTACAATTGTCAAGAATGTTCCTTAAAATCAACCATGGAAACCTCTAATGAAAACTTTTGTGAATTAAGCACTTAAGACATTACACAATGTGTTATGTTAATAGTTCCTTCCTATCACACAGATTTCAGGGTATAATCCATTGTTCATTTTTTTAATGTGTATGTATCTTAGAGACAGAGAGAGGGAGAGAGAGAGAGCCAGAGAGCACAAGCCAGGGAGACTTAGAGAGAGAGGCAGACACAGAATCCGAAGCCGGCTTCAGGCTGTGTGAGATCTCAGCACAGAGCCAGACATGGGGCTCAAAGTCACAAACTGCAAGATCATTTCCTAAGCTGAAGTTGAAGGCTTAACCAACTGAGCTATGCAGGTGCCCTAAAATCCATTCTTTAGAATTAAGCAAACAAAAACCTTTCATTTCTTTTTTGTGAATGTTTAAAAAGCTTGAGAGAGAAAGGGAGAGAGGGAGGGAAGGTGGGAGAGAGAGAGAGAGAAGGGAATTCCAAGCGGGCTCCACACTGGGTACAGAACTGGACTTAGGGCTTAAATTCAAACCATGAAGTCATGACCTGAGTTGAAATCAAGAGTCAGATGCTCAACCCTCTGAACCACACAAGTGCCCCAAAACCTTTCATTTCTAAATAAACAAACACAATCAAAAATGTAAAATAGGCCAACAATCGCTTTATAAAAAAAATCTTTGGTATTAAATTCAGATACATTCTGACGAAAGTAAAAAAATAATAAGTGATTTTTTCTCACGTGAAATGACATTTATAATTAACTCTTTTTCTAAACATAGGACGTTTCCTAATTGTCTGCCTCACTTCTTATAAAGCAAATGCCCATGGTATATCAGGACTTTTGATATAACACATCATAAAGGAATCTCTTATACAACGACTCAGAGTGAAAACATGACAAAGTCACAGGGACTTCATATTATACAAGATAAGTTCATAAAAGGATTCAATTAAGAAATAAAGTAACAATTGAGACTTTATTATAGGCTGTGAGTTTTCACTTCTAAATATCCTAGCTCCCCTATGGCATTAATTTATATAGAATTATATGAAAATAATAGGTGCTTTTCATTATTTCACCATTGAGGAATGCAAAACATTGAGTGGAAATTTCTTATTTTACTTGATACAAAGAAAATGGAAGTTTATTTAGACAGAGAGATAAAGAGCAGTGTGGAAAGGGCAGAGAGAGAGAGAGAGAGAGAGAGAGAGCGAGCGAGCGAGCAGGGAGAGGGGGAGGGAAGGAGGGGCGGTGGGAGGGAGGGAGAAACCAAGCACCATCTGGGCTGTCAGCCCAGAACCCTATGTGGGGCTTGAACTCAGAAACCCTGAGATCATGCCCTGAGCCAAACCAAGAGTTGGACTCTTAACCAACTGAGTCACCCAGGCATCCTGAACTTTCTTTTTTTTTTTAATATTAATTTTTGAGAAACAGAGAACATGTGCCAGACAGACAGAGAGGCAAAGGATCCCAAATGGGTTCTTCACTGACAGCAGAGAGGCTGATGCAGGGCTCAAATTCAAACTGTCAGATCATGGCTTGAGCTCAACCCAGACACTTAACCAACTGAGCCAACCAGGCAACCCAAGAAATGAACTTTTGAAGTGAAACAAAGAATGAGATTTCCTCGTATTAGGGAGTTGCTTTATCACCTGATGTGATTACTGGGTCTGTATTTTGTATGATTAAAATGAAAGCCACCTTAATCCTGGAGAGGATGAACCCGAAAACTTGTGATGTCTCCCTCTAGCGTTCCTGGGATTTCTGCACCTCACCTCAAGGTGCCCACCACTATCCTGACACACTTCACACAAGAAGCAAAACGAAGTCAGAAATGCATTAGCGTACAGTTCCTCAGAAATACAGAGATTTCCGCAAGACCTCAAAGCAAATGGAGAACCAGTTAGATTATGGAGGACCTCACTGTGGATGTGAAGAACCCTCAGTGGAACTGAAGGAGAATCCTTAGAGAATGGAAAGCATGGTATGTTGGAAAGCAGATGTCCCATGTGAGAGGAAGAGCCCTGAAACTGGCCTTTTCAACCTAATTTCCATTCAAGGAGAGCTGCTCAACCACATTCTGAGATCCAGTTCCTCCTTCACAACTGGACCTCACCTCTGTCATCCGCTTCAGTTCCACCAACCTGGGTGTGTAGCTACTGTCTCCTTTCTCTTCACAGCCCAGACATCCCTCTTGTGTTCCAAAAAGATGACCAGGTCTGGCTTTGACACAACAAGACCTGTTTATTAGAAAAAAAAGAATGTGAGTGTGGTTGGGGATTCTAAGTTCTGATCCACTATTGTGCTTAGTAGAGCAGAGAGGACAGAGTAGAAGCTTGAAAATGATTTCCCAAATGCTGTGGGCCAACATCCCCTTTAGAACACGCAGGATGAAGTTTCCATGTTCAGATCTTGACCTCCACTTCCGAGTACTACCATGACAATAATGAGTAGAAATTGGTATTTAACACAAAAAAGATACCATTTTATGCCACTCAGCCATTAGAATTGTCATTAATGTACAGAAATGATGATGTTACCCTAAGGAAGGAAGGTAAAGCTGAAAAGGAAACACCATGGAGATTTTTCTGTACATCCACAAACCCCTACTTCTTTCCCTGACTGCAGGGATCTGAATCCCAGTCATGCAAAGAGGAAGATTCCAAGAGACAGTCTTCAAGGGAAGGAACAAATCCCTGAGTGTGGTTTGGGCAATGTGGAAGGAGTTATCCTCACCCAAGAAAAGGAGGTGTCCGTAGTTCTCTAACATCACATCCCTGTACAGTTCCCACTGACTGTGGTTCAGGCACCCCAACTCTTTCCGAGAAAATTCTATGGCCACATCCCTGAATGTCAGCAATCCCTGCAATAAAAAACACAGTTATCAAGTGGCCACAGGCAGAGTTCCTAATGCTAGGTCAAATGAAAGAGGCAGTTAATGTCACCAGCTGGACTCCAAGACCTGACTTTAATGCTTGTGCTTGTACCCACCGATCTTAGTTCCACATTGTACTTAACCTCTTTTTCTATCTTATCTTTTACTTCACAAAAAACTCCCCATGGGTATAGTCTCCTGTAGTGGAAACAGAAACCATCCAACAAAAGGTAATGACTGCCCTGAGGAAGAGCTTGGATGAGCTTGGATGAGCTCAGTTGGAGATTAACCCCTGACTCACACCTAAGCAAATGCATAATAGACTAAACTACGGAGTGAGTACAGTTACCTTCATCTCATACATACATTATATTTTACATCTTATGTCTTTGAGTGAGATAGAGCGTGCCCAAGTGGGGGTGGGGCAGAGAGAGAGAGACAGAATCCCAGCCAGGGTCCATGCTCAGAGTGGAGCCTGATCTCAGGACTTTCATCCTGACCTGAGCCTAAATTAAGAGTAGGACGCTCCTGACTTCAGCCAGGTCACGATCTCGCGGTCTGTGAGTTCGAGCCCCGCGTCGGGCTCTGGGCTGATGGCTCAGAGCCTGGAGCCTGTTTCTGATTCTGTGTCTCCCTCTCTCTCTGCCCCTCGCCCGTTCATGCTCTGTCTCTCTCTGTCCCAAAAATAAATAAACGTTGAAAAAAAAAATTTTTTTTAAAAATTAAAAAAAAAAAAAAAAAAAGAGTAGGACGCTCAATGGACTCAGCCACCCAGGAGCTCCCTTTTACCTCATTGTAATCCTAAAATCTCACCCAAGGAGGAGCACAAACCTCATTTCCTATGAAATATGCAGAGTATGTACACAACTGTTCTCTTAAGACTTATGTGCAACCTTATACTCCACTTGACATAAGATGATGGCCTCCCCTTTCTGAATATCCATGCTAACCCTAAATGAAAGGACATCATTCCCCCTTCCTCCGTGAGTATCTGATTTGGAAGTTCTTCCCTGTGATTTCCTTGTTTCTTGTAAATCATTTTTGCTTTGCTCCCATCCTCACCTGGTATAGTTTTTTGTGATCCACCAACGACTGAACTTCTGTTAGTTCAGTTAGATCAGGAGAACTGGTTCTGGCTTAGGTGAGGTTCCTGCTTGATGAGGTAAGATTATTTGTCACCCAGTATTATGCTCTAGTATATTCTTTACCTTGGAGGTAGGGACCTTTATAAATACTGTGTTTATTCAAGAGAATTTGTAAAATGAAGGCATCAACACAGGCATATACATTTTGAATATTGTATTTACATCATACAGTACATGTGCTATCTATTTCTTCAATGGAAGAAGATAGATAGTTTCTTCTCCTCAGAAACTACAAGGAAGGGGTGCCTGGATGGCTCAATCAAGCTTCTGACTTTTGAATTAGGCTGAGGTCAAGACCTCTTGATTTGTGCGTTCGAGCCCTGTGTCCCACTCAGTGCTGGCTCTGTGTCACCTACTTGGGAAGTGGCTCTCTCTTGGCCACTCCCCTGCTCTCACTCTCTCTCACTCTCAAAATAAACTTAAAAACTTAAGAAGGAAAAAAAATCTACAAGGTGAAAAAAATACAAGAAAAGTGAAACTAGGAGAAAGATATTTCCAGTTTAAATGTGATGGTGTCTGGAAATTACTCAGGGAATCTGGCTGAAATCATTACAACTGATAAGAAAAATATGAACATTACAGGGGAGGAATCTGGCAGAGAGCACAAATCCAAGTGATAGAAGATAACATCAGCTGTAAGGAAACAAATGGTATCAGTGCCTAAGACACACCTCAGGACACGGGATCGCCTGTGTGCTCTTGTGACCCCAAACAGTAAATCACAATATAAACAAGTTAAGGACACAGTGGATGTATACAGACTTTATCGCATATACTTTCCATGTCCTTGAATATCTAGGATACCTTAAAGTAGCTTTTCCACATCCTCAAGAGCAGGAACATTCTTTTTTTTTTTTTTTTTTTCAACGTTTATTTATTTTTGGGATAGAGAGAGCCAGAGCACGAACGGGCGAGGGGCAGAGAGAGAGGGAGACACAGAATCGGAAACAGGCTCCAGGCTCTGAGCCATCAGCCCAGAGCCCGACGCGGGGCTCGAACTCACGGACCGCGAGATCGTGACCTGGCTGAAGTCGGACGCTTAACCGGCTACGCCACCCAGGCGCCCCTGGAGCAGGAACATTCTAAGTTATTCTGTGACTCATATCCATCTTGTGTACTTGTGCATTTTCATAATCCTCCTCTACCCGGGGCAGAGAAAGCATTTGGATAAGACGTACATGGGAATGGTTTTCCTTGATTGCTATCCCAGGACCAGACCCCATCAGCAACAGGACACTTGGCCTCACTCAACACCTTCCTCTCTGGATCTGTCACAAAGGGAATATTTTCAATACTTGTAGGAATTTAATTCAAAGTGACAACTGCTGTTGCCCTACTAGAAGCCAGGTTGGAGAAAAGGGAGAGAGGTCTCTGGGATATAGGGGAGGAGTGTTCTGAAGACATAACCTAGAATATTATTTCTGAAATGTTCAAAATTAAGTGAAAACCTGGGACGCCTGGGTGGCTCAGTAGGTTGAGCGTCCGACTGCGGCTCAGGTCATGGTCTCGTGGTCTGTGAGTTCGAGCCCTGCATCGGGCTCTGTGCTCAGAGCCTGGAGCCTGTTCCAGATTCTGTGTCTCCGTCTCTCTCTGACGCTACCCCGTTCATGCTGTCTCTGTCTCAACAAAGTAAACGTTGAAAAAAATTAAAGAAAAAATTAGGTGAAAACCTAAAGCAGAACCATAAGAACTAAACAAATAAAACCATTGGTATTTACAAGTTTTTCATTGAGAGAGAGAGAGAGAGAGAGAGAGAGAGAGAGAGAGAGAATGCATGCAAATGGAGGACAGGGACTCAGGTAGAGAGAGAAAATCTTAAGTAGGCTCCAAGCTCAGAAGGAACCCTGATGCAGGGCTGGATAGCAGGTCCCTGGGATCAAGACCTGAGCCTAAATCAAGAGTCATATGCTCAACTGAATGAACCACCCAGGTGCCCTGCAATTTCTACATGCATGGATTATCCTGAGAACAAGGTGACAGGTCCTCTTGCAATGGACTCAAGGCTTACCTGAGAATTGGCCATTTCTCCTTTCCTCTCCTCTTCAAGATTTTTCTCAGAAGATTTTTGTGGAGAAATCCCAGCTGAAGTGGGAGCAAATGCCTTTAAAGCCACCACTGCAACCTCTTCACCAGTAGCCTGGTCACCTGCAGGCAGGGCTTTGAAATGCAAAAAAGACCCAAGTTCCTCAGCATTTGTGTCAGGAGCTATTCAGAAACTAAGGTGTCCCACATGGAGACCAGCCTCAGAGTTTCCTGTCTCCTCTTTGGGGGGGGCTCCCCTCCCACAGAAGCCCACAAATTCTGCTTGAGCATAGGAACAGTGTGTTACATGGACCTGACCCTCCCCATCTCCTGTACCGGAGACCCTTGAGCCAAAGGCTGCACTCAACTCTGATAAATTAATGGGAAGCCTTTCTGCTTAACTCTGGCTTCCCTTCACATTTTGATAGGAAAAGATAGGATTCAGTAGGGAGAAAGGGAATCATTAGGACCTGAGGTCCTGGGTGGGGAAAACACATTTTGGAACAATGCTGAGAATGTCTGACTACAGAAAACCCCCTCAGGTGTAAGGTTCCTCTTAAGAATGTGGCAGACACCACCTACTCCCCCTCAGGAATTTGACTAAAGACCTAACTAAAAACCAGTAGTAGATGATAAAACTTAAAACCCACAAGGAGCAATATGGCCATAGACCACCCCTCCTGCAACGGAAATGTGCCAATCAGGAAGGAAAACCCAGAACCTCGAGTAATCCAGTATGCGTAGGACTTGAGAAGGAACAAGGGGGAAGGGAAGAGGGAGAGACCAGAACCTTATATCACAAAGGCCCTTGCCTATTGTCACTGGTATTCACATTCCAATGCCCCCTCTCTGTAAAGAGAGCTT
Source organism: Lynx canadensis (assembly GCF_007474595.2). Lineage (NCBI taxonomy): Eukaryota > Metazoa > Chordata > Mammalia > Carnivora > Felidae > Lynx > Lynx canadensis. The sequence continues at coordinate 56,322,529 of NC_044317.1, forward strand.
TCCTACTACCCTTCCTCTCTTATACTCTAATAAAGTTTTGCCTGTTGCTCATTTTGTGTCCACCTCTTTATTCTTTGAATCGGTGAGAAAACAAATCCCTGAATCCTGGGTATTGATGTAAAAATCCCATAACAGAAATCCCTGGAGCACTTCACTAAAACAACACTTGTTTCCACCCACACCAGTTGAGGGAATCTGAGGGGGAGGGTAGCAGCAATGATTATTAATGCAAACTCCACACACGATCCCTTTGGGAAGCATTTCGGAAGTGAGCAAGCAAAACACAGTAACCATGGGTATGGTTATTGTCCTGATTTGAATCCATGCCTTCTCCACTGATCAGTTTCTGTAAATTTGCACATTCTCCTCCTTTCTGCTTCACAGAAGGACACGCGTTTACAAATGGAGCTTTCCCTGATACATGTGAATGAGCAAGTTTTGGGGTGATAGTGGGGTGGTCCAGAGCTGATGGCCAAGAAAGAATTCTTGAAGACATCTTTGGTGCACCCAGGTGATTTTATTCAAGTATGGGGACAGGACCCATAATCAGGAAGAGGTGCCCTGGGACCCTGAAGAGACCCTGACTTTACACTTGGGAACTGGGGGAGGTGAAGTCAAGGAGTAGTTTCCAATGAGTTTTTTTCCTATGCTAATCAAGACTCACAGGATACCTAGACCTAGTTATTGTGAAGCTAAAGTTGTTTTTCCCTCTAGGAAAGCATTAACATTAAGACAGTAAAGAATTCCTGGAAAAGCTTTTACTCCGCCTGTCTCAAGTAGTTGTCCATGGGCTGCAGGTTATAAGGAAATTTAATTTTATCTGCCATTTCCTTCAGTCTTTGTTTCCCTCATCAACTGCCAAATAATCATCCAAATAGGACATACTTTTCAAACTCCCAATGGCCACAAACAAGAATTCAATTCGAATTGTTCATTATTTTCATTGACATTTGGTGTTACACTATTTTCTTTTTTAGCTATTCTAAAAAATATTGAGTGGTTTCTCACAGTAAATATCAAGTGGTCTTAATACTGTTGCACTGGTGGCTCAAACAGAAATCGCTTAAAAGTATAAAGTTGAACAAAAATAAAAATGGCGGCATTAAACCATCAGCGAGGCTTGACTTTTAACCAAGTAGGATTTTTCTTCTCTTGGGAAATCCTCCCTTCATCTCGTCTTAGCCTTAAAAATTTTTTTTAAATATTTGAGAGAGAGAGAGAGAGAGAGAGAGAGAGAGAGAGACAGACAGAGAGGGCACATGAGTGGGGGAAGAGCAGAGGGAGACTGAGGATCTGACCCAGGTTCCACACTCACAGCAGAGAGCCTGATGTGGGGCTTGAACTCACAAATTGTGAGATCATGACCTGAGCCAAAGTGGGATGCCTAAATGACTGAGCCACCCAGGCGCCCCTCTTAGCCTTTTTAAAATGAGAAACCCAGGACCACACTGAAAACATGATGAACAAGGATGGCAACACAAACACAGTAACTGTTGAAACCGGATGGTTCCTGTATTTCCCTACAACCCCCCAACCCCTTCCTCTGGGTTGGCTTGCAGTTCTCAAGACCCTAACCTGCTGCAGCCTCCTTTACCTGGCAAAGCAAGAAAGCTATTGTTCCTCTTTATCCCAAACTCTGTCTTCATATTATATTTTGGCTCTGAAGTACAGAGGTGAGTTTTCAGCAAGAGAGTGAATGTGTAGGAGAGGAAAATATTTTTCTTCACCTTTTCTCAGTTGTTTGGTAATTCCAATAATTAAGCTGACATAAGACAGTTCCACAAGAGAAAAATATTTAATTATAGGAACATCAGTGGTATGAGGCTCAAAGTCAGGCAGGCGATGCTTACATTCCATTGGGTCTTAAGGAGAGGGGATAGGCTTTAGAATTTCAAAAAGGGGGAAGTGCATTCAGAGGAAAAAGTAAAGAGTAAATGTTTGCCAAACCAATGTTTGCTATGCCATGCAGGTAATGCTTTATAAAAAGTTCCTGTCTGGTAATAGCTCTTTTCCAGGTAGAGGTCCCTCATCTAATTTATGGTTTGTCTAAAAGCCTCAGAAAACAGGCAAATCTTTCCCTTTGCAGCAACGGAATAATCCCAGAGGACATTTTAAGTTAAATGAGCCCCACACAGCAAAATACACACTGTAGGAAATCACATATATGTGGAATATATATAAAAAGACAAAAATGTAGAAGATTAGCATGTTTATTGCCAGGGGCTGAGGATGGGGAATTGTTCAGACATTGGACAATTGAGAGACAGACAGATCACAAGTGGGGGAGGGGCAGAGAGGGAATGAGACAAGGAATCCGAAGCAGGCCCCAGGCTCTGAGGTGTCAGCACAGAGTCCAATGTGGGGATTATACTCGCAAACTGGGAGATCATGACCTGTGCAGGAGTCACGCTTAACCCACTGAGCCCCCCAGGCACCCCTGATGGTGACTATATTTAATACTAGTGTATTACATATTAAAAAAATTTCTTTTTAACATTTATTCATCTTTGAGAGACAGAGAGAGACAGAGTATGAATGGGGAAGGGCCAGAGAGAGGGAGACACAGAATCTGAAGCAGGCTCCAGGCTCCGAGCTGTCAGCACAGAGCCCGACGTGGGGCTCAAACTCATGAACTGCAAGATCATGACCCGAGCCCAAGTCGGACACTCAACTGACTGAGCCATCCACGTGCCCCAATACTAGTGTATTATAAATGTGAAATTTGCTAGGAGAGACTATCATAAGTGTTCTCAACACACACACACACGCACACACATTTAACTATGGAAAGTGAGGTGTATGTTTATTAGATTGTTTTAGGTAATTACTTTCTAAGTGGGACACAAGGGTGCAGGAGCATTTGGCTCCAGGGGTCCCAGAAAGACCCAGTTGCCACTCGTGGCCGACCAAGTTAAAGGCAAGAAAGAGGACTTCCACTAACACAATTTTGATATCAAACTTTCTCATTGGGTGCTTTCCATCATGTGTCTCGTGGCTCAGGAAAAAGACTCTCAGGAGAACGGGAACTACCCCCTCCAGCCACAAGGAGTACCCTGAGTCAGAAAGACCCCACCTGTGATGGACTCCAAGACAATGACTTAAACTTCATTGCCTACCTGCAGGCACCCACTCACTTTTGCCCATCCTCCCCTGCCCCCCACCCCCGTTTCCCTTATATAAACCTGAAAGTGTTTCTAGCACATTGAAGATGGTCTTTGAGCCATCAGTCAGCTATCTTCCCAGTGTTGGCCTCCTTGAAATACCTTCTTTTCTTGTTTCATCACCTCTGCCTTTGGTTTGTCAGTGGTGAGTGGCCAGAACTGGTCTGTTTGAGACCCCAGAGACAGGTGGTCTTGTGGGTCTCCCTTCATGTCAGTTACTCAGAGAGAGATCCGTGGTGGCAAAATCAGAAAGGGATTTTCTTCAGGGAGGTCAACAATGAGAAGGCAGTACACTAATATCTCAAACACTGTACTGGTTTCCAAACTGCTGAACATACTTCCAGGTTCATATAAGGAAAATGTAGGACAAAAGAAAGAGGGGAAGCTGGTTAAAGCAGGTATTAGGGGCCAGCTAGATGTCTGAGGCCAGATAATCCCCACGCATGCTTTTGGCTTCTGTAATCTTGCTTGCCTCTTGCATCCGCCAAATGCCAGCGTAGTACAACCAAAAAGTGCCCCGCCCTTTTTTTCCTCAAACCCCCGTATTCCCACCCATAAAAAGAGACTGACACTAGGGCCACGGGTTCAGCCTTTGGAGGTGATACACTGGGCCAGCACCAGTGCAAAATAAACAGTCTTTCCTGATTCCCAAGTGTGTGTCGCTGGTCTCTTCCTGCACACCAAATATTTGCTGTAACATTTTTGGTGCATTGGACAGGAGGTTGACAGCTGCAATGGCCTTTTGAGCCACCATGGTCAGAAACCAGTGGAGAGTCCACTCATGTGGGCTCCTGTGAGGGAAAGGAAGGCAGCCACTGGTGGTTTCACTGGACCCCAACCCTCGCTGGGCAGGACAATAGTCAGCCACTACTGTACTCAAACGGATTCCAGGAGCAATCAGAAAATTCTGCCAGAATGGGACATCAAATGGGGTAAGTGTCCCCAGGACCCCAGGACCGAGTTCAGGCCCACCCTACAGGCAGAAGGGAAACTTGATCACTTCCTGGGCAACATAGTTGCAGCTTAGAACAGGGAAATTCTGGGTTAAAGTTTGCAATCTGTCTGAATGTGTGAGTGCCCTTGCTCCATGGTTTTGGCTATGGAGCCTGAGTGGGTCCTGCCCTGGGATTTTGTGATGACTTCATACAGCTCTTAAGGCAGAATCAGGTCTGCAGATGCCAATCTGAATCAGGAGTTTATACTGACCTGCCAATGCTGAGAGGTATGTAAGTCCTGCGAGAGGAGCAGCCAGGAGCATGAAGCAACCTCTTCCCTCATGTTCGTCCTGCAATACTGTACATGGGAGAGATCTGTCTAGGGTACCAGGATAGGGGGAAATTCCTCAAAACTAACTGTTTTGGAGTATAAATTAAGAATTTTTAAAAGATATTTCCACGTGACCATGGGATCAAATTTACCCTTGGGTAATTATGTACCTTCTGTGAATTAGAATGGCCTATGTTCATTCTGTGTAGGTTGGCCTCCTGAGGACGCCCTAGATGTCCCCACAGTCTGACCTGTTTATAAAGTAGTCAGTGGAGATCCCGGCCACCCAAATCAATTCTCATATGTCAATCAGTGGCTGGAAATAGCCCAAATCAAGCCTCCTTGGGTCTGATTCTATGTTAATAGTAAGGGACAATGTAGAATCTTAGCAGCACAGACCAAGAAGATGACCTCACAGCAGAAAAAAACCACCTCCCACCCTCTGTGAAAATTCCAGAGTCTTTCCAATTCTACCACCATATGCCCCCAGAGCCCCATCAATCCAAGAGAGGGAAACCTCGCCTGCCTGATAGTTCACCCCAGTCAGTCTCACTTCTGCCAGCAGCCAATCTGCCCCAACATGGAACACCTGAACCAATAGGAAGACATCTTAGGTACATGGCTCAAGGTCCAAGGCCCCCAACAGCAATGCAGATGCCACTGCAGGAGACTATGACTCCCTAGAGAATAGGCCCTGACAGGAGCCTACAAGAGGGGTGATCGGTTTTCTACTACCAACCATTCTCCCCTGCTGATCTCCTTAACTGGAAACACCACACACTGCCCTACTCTGAGAAATTGCAGGTGATCATAGATCTCCTGGAATCCATAATCCAGACTCACCACCCTTCCTGGGTCGACTGTAAGCAGCTTCTTCTTACCCTCTTCAACACAGAAGAGTGCCGATGAATTGTCACAGAAGCCAGAAAATGGCTCCAGACTCAGGCAATGGATGGACAACCGGATGTTGAGGCTTCAGCATGGGAGGCCATACCTGAGTGGAGCCCCATTGGGACCCCAACACAAAGGCAGGAAGGGTCAGATTAGAAAGATACTGACTTGCTTTCCTCCACGGGGTAAAAGCAGGGCCAAAAAGCCCACCAACATGGCAAAAGTATCTGAGGTCCTACAAAAGCCAGAAGAGAGTCCAGGTGATTTTCATGAAAGATTATGTGAAGCCTTCAGAGTTTACACTGTATTCACCCCCCCCAAAATCAGCACATGGTCAATGCTGCCTTCATGGGGCAGGCCCAAAGTGACATTAGACAGAAGCTCCAAAAATTAGAAGGGTTCACTGGAAAGAACACCGTCAAACTATTGGAAACCACCAACAAAGTTTTTGTAAATTGGGATTGAGCTGTCAGAAAGGAGGCACACCAAATGAAGCAAAAGGCAGCTCCTGGCCATGTCCTTGGGGCACCCACCCTCTCCAGAAGGGCCCCCATGGAAACCACGAAGGATTCAAAAACAAAAAACAAGGGTACCACTGGGACCAGAACAATGTTCTTACTGCAAAGAACTTCAACACTGGAAAAATGCATGCCCCAACTACCAAAAAGGGAAACCAAAAACCTCCATTCCACCGAGCCGCTACCAACCAGAACCACCTGAGGCTGACCTGATCAGACTAGCAGGAGTAGACTCTGATTAGAAAAGACTGGGCTCGGGGCGCCTGGGTGGCGCAGTCGGTTAAGCGTCCGACTTCAGCCAGGTCACGATCTCGCGGTCCGTGAGTTCGAGCCCCGCGTCGGGCTCTGGGCTGATGGCTCGGAGCCTGGAGCCTGTTTCCGATTCTGTGTCTCCCTCTCTCTCTGCCCCTCCCCCGTTCATGCTCTGTCTCTCTCTGTCCCAAAAATAAATAAAAAACGTTGAAAAAAAAAATGAAAATACTGGGCTCTATCCAACTTGGCCCCCATGAGCCCATGGTCAAGACAAATGTGGGGGGCCAAACAATAGACTTCATGGTAGACACTGGGGCCAAACACTTTGCGGTAACACACAAGGTGGCACCTCTGTCAGGTCAAGAAGTCACCACTGTAGAGCCACAGGGGCATAAACCTGAAGGCCATTTTGTGGTCCATGACCGTGCCAGCTGCAGGGCCACCAAATAGCTCATGACTTCCTGTATCTACCCGGCTGCCCAGTCTGTTAGGTACACTTGCTAGCCAATTTGGGTGCATAAATAGCCTTCACCTCAGATGGATAGATGCAATTATGCCTAAATGAAAAGGCCCAACCCATGATTTTGTCCCTGACAATTCCATGGGAAGAGGAATAGAGATTAAACACTTCCCTTCCTGGTGAGCCAACAGTGGCCCCCTGAGCTAGAAGCTGAATTTCCTTCAGTTTGGGCAGAAGGAAACCCCCCTAGCCTGCATAAAAACCACCCCCCAATAGTAATTGACCTAAAGCCTGGGGCCACACCTGTCAATATATGCTGATATTTTGGGAGTCACGCCTGAGAATTCAGACACACTTCGACAGGCTATGCAAATGGGGACTTCTAAAATGATGCCAGTCCCCATGGAATACTCCCCTGCTGTCCATGAAAAAGCCTGGGACAAATGATTACTGCCCTCTACAGGATTTAAGAACCATTAATGAAGCAGTCGTCACACTGCATTCAGCAATGCCTAACCCATACAGTCTCCTAGGACTCATACTCTCTGAAGCAGGAGATTCACATGTCTATAAGGGTTATGAGTCTCATAAGATGCCAGAGGGCAATACTTGCTACCGCATGCTCGGATGATAGATTATCAGGGACTGCTATGTGAGAACCCATGAGTAAGATTGGAAGCGGTAAAAACTCTAAACCCTGCCACTTTCTTGCCTGCAGTGGCAGGGTTCCCAGAGCATGATTATCTAGAGGTCATTGATGAAGTCTATTCTAGCCAACCAGACCTATCAGTCAGGCCCTTACAAAATCCTGACCTCATCCTGTACACCAAGGGCAGCAGCTTCATGAAGGGAAAAGATAGGCTGGTTATGAAGTAGTCTCTTTTTGAGGTGATAGAAGCAAAGGCCCTGCCACAAGGATGGTCAGCCCAAAGAGCAGAACTGTGGGCCCTAATAAGAGCACTAGACTCAGTGAAGACAAATGGGCCAACATATACAGTGATTCACACTATGCCTATGCCACTCTACATATATATGGGGTTCTGTAAGAGGAGACAGGACTTTTGACTGAAGGAGGAAAAGAAAGAAAAAATCAGGAAGAAATCCTAAAACTCTTAAAGGCAGTCTGGGAACCCAGTTAAGTAGTAGTCATTCACTGCAAGGGACACCAAAGGGGAAAGGACCCATTGTTAAAAGGTAACCAAAGGGCTGACACCACAGCTAAACAAGCAGTGGGAAAACAAACAACACACTCAAAAATCATCCTGGCCCTGGAGCTGCCAAGTTCCCCAAGGTACACAGTCCAAGAAACAAAATGGTAAAAACAGGAAAAAGGAGGCCAGACAAAAGAAGGATGATGGGTACTTCTAGACCAAAGAGTCTATATACAGGAGCAGCTAGCCCACCAGGTGGTTCTACAATAGCATGAGCTCACATAACTAGGAAAATCTGTCCATGAAACCTTACTGAGCATTTACTATGTAACTGCTCAACTCCCATCCCTCTGTGCCTCGATCCCTCAATGCTGCCTCCTCTGAGCTCAAAATAATGGCAAACAAGGCGCCACTGGGCCCATGGGAATCCAACACTGAGGTCAGGCATGCTTTGAAGATTTAGAAGTAGAGTTGACCAAAATAAGGCCCAGAAGAGCATCTAAGTATCTTTTGGTATTCATCTACATGTTTTCAGGCTGAATTGAAGCCTATCCTACATGCACCAAAAAGCCAAGAGAATTAACCAAGGCCTTGCTAAGGAAAATCATTTCCAGACATGGAATGCTGGGAACCAAAGGCTCAGACAACGGCCTGGCTTTTGTGGCTGAGGTGGTGCAACAAGTATGCAAAACCTTAGGTAACCAATGGAACTTACATGCAGTCTACTGACCCCAGAGTTCAGGGAAAGTGGAACATATGAACAAGACCTTTAAATCAGTCATGGTAAAAGTATGTCAGGAAACTAACTTGCCCTGGCCGGATATACTACTCCTGGCTCTTCTCTGAATATGCTCTACACTTAGGGCAAAAATAGGGTTCACCCCATTTGATATCCTATATGGAAGACCCCCTCCACTAGTCAAATCCAAGGGGGACCTGACAGAGCTTGGGAATTTAGAAATACAAAACAACTACAAGGATTAGGAAAAACTGTATTTGAGATACATAGATGGGTGAAAGATAGGATACTTATTTCCCTAGGAATAACTGTACACCCTCACAAACCTGGGGATCAGGTTTGGATGAAAGATTGGAAAAGGGAACCACTCAAACCTATCTAGAAGGGACCCTATTTAGTTGTGCCAACCACACAGCCCTCAAGGTTGCAGGACTAACCACCTGGATATATCATTCTGGACTAAGGACAGTCCACCTGATACCTGAAAGCCACTTGGAAGGGAAAGGAACTGCTAACCAGCATAATTCTCTACAGATCACCCTTAAGAAGATAGCAGATGATAAGTGGCTTGCAGCTAACACCTGAGAACTGTTACCAGCGGCTTGAGGAAATCACCAAGCAACTTAAATGAACTACAATAAATCATTCTCTCTCAAATTCCATGGTCATCCCCAGTGTGCTTCTTTTTCCATACTTGTTGTTATACCTTTTGCTTAGGGCTTACCCAAGTTACTCCTGTAGACTGGCACCTCAGTCACAAACTCTATTAGCCTCCCTCTGCTTACTAGTGTCAGAATACCTTATTCTCCTTAGATGTATATGATCTGAGTTGTAGCTGGTGTCCTTATCTGCATGGTTGTTCTCTGCCCTCAAAACTGTCTCCTACCCCAGCTGGACTAATCCTGGCACTAAACCTTGCCTCCTTACTTACACCTTCCTGTAAGTGTCTATCACACGACCTCCTCCCTTACCCCTGCCCTGAGTCAACTAAAATAGCTCTTAGGACAGGGACACACACACACACACACACACACACACACACACACACGACATTCATCACATACACATATCAACATCCAAGATGTTATCAATCTGCCTCACTCTGTTCCTATGGCAGAAAAACTTACTGACAAGAATTAAAGCAAGACACCTTTGGCAGGGAACAACATGGCATGGAACCTCAGATAAATATGCATGCTGGGCACAACAAACCCACTTGGGATTGTCTGATGGAGGGGGAGTCCAAGAAGAGGCGTGTAACCAGGCAACCCAATAGGCAGTTCAAAATTCCATTAAGAACATTTCTGGAAGTCTGCCCAGGAGACCCAAACGTCCAAAACTGAGACACAATGGGCCTTATGACTATAACTGATAGCAGATTCTAAATTCAACTGATCACCTACCCAACTCCTCTAACCTTAAGCACGCCAAAGACTGTTGGCTTTGCCTCTCTCTATCCCCCTTATGTTATGAGGCTACCTCGGTCCCAGAGTGTAACCAATATGGTTATCCCTGCAACATGTCAAGAGATAACATAACTGTCACAGTAGACCCCATGGTTACTGATATAAAACTAATAGGGCAGGCCTCCTTATGTTTTAAGGACCAACAAGGAACAACCCCTGTAGGTAAATTAACTAAAAACCAATGCAACTAAACTGAGATATACAATCAAATAGGTAAAAAACAAGAGTCACCTGGTGCCTTCCCTCTGCAGGAATCTCTTTTGTTTGTGACTAATGCTTCTTTGTGCCTGGCTACTAACTAGATGGGAATTTGTGCCTTTGCATTCCCACCCCCCAAATATTCTCCCTAACAACCAACCTCTTATACTTCCCTTGGTTCCACATACCCAGTCTAAACAAGCTATCCAAGAACTACCTCTATTAATTGGGTGGGAAATCACCACCGGAGTAACTGGTAGAGTTGGAGGAGGAGCCTCACATATTTCCATTTACCAAAAACTATCCCAAGATCTGACAGATGACATAGAACAACTTGCAAACTCCCTGGTAACCCTACAAAACCAGGTGGATTCTTTAGCAGTATTACAAAATAGAAGAGAGTTAGACTTGTTAACTCTGAGAAGGGGGAAATAAGTCTCTTCCTAAATGAGGAATAATGCTTCTATGTTAACCATTCAGGGATAGTTAGAGGTATAGCCCAACAACTAAGGGAGTGGATCCTCAAACAGAGGCAAGAATTAGCAGATTCATGGAACTCTTGGAGCAACATATAGAATTGGGCATCCTGGCTCCTCCCTCTAGCTAGTTCTCTCCTAATGCAGTTCATACCCCTCCCATTTGGTCCTTGTATTCTTAATATGCTAACCAGGATTGTTTCCTCTCTCCTAGAAGTGATAAAAGTCCAGATGATGCTCCAGTTGGACCATTCCAGCTGCCATTACTCTCCTTTGGATGGCGAAGAACCCTAGCTGTCACATTCCTCACTTCAACCTCCCTGTCCACTAGGAAGAAGCCAGAATAGTCTTCACCCCTCCTCCAATTCCAGAAAAGGGTTCCCTGGCCCCCACAAACTGATTTTCTCTAAGTCTGCTATAGCAACTTGAGGATCAAAATTGGGGAATGAGAATGAAAGCTGGTAAAAGCAGATAAAAGGGGGCAGCCAGATGTCCAAGCTGGATACTCCCCTTACATGCTTTTGGCTTCTGTCATCTTGCTTGCCTCCTTCATATGCCAACTGCCCATGTAGCACAACCAATTAGTGCCCCCCTTTCCACGTTTTTTCTCGAGCCCCTGCAATCCCATCCATAAAGAGAGACTCACACCAGGGCTAGGGCTCAGCCTTTGGAGGTGACTCTGCTGGGCCAGCACTGGTGTGAAATAAACAGTCTCTCCTGATTCCCCAAGTGTGTGTCATTTGTCTCTTCCTGGTCACCGAGTATTTGCTGTAACAAAAGGTAGTGGTACGTACAGGTGGTGGTGAAGGTCAAGCCAATCACTCTGTTGCTGTCAGACATGTGGGGTCCTGCTGGTCCAGGGCAGGCCTTCTTGCTGGAGGGGATAGTTTCCTTTTCCATCATGGGATGCTTTGCCTGCTGGGGCTTCTGCCTGACCTAAAGATGAGCTGGAAAAAAGAACTGAATCAGGAAGTATAGATAAAGGTCAAACTAGAGACAGTTGAAGGCACTCCTGGGTCTTTTTTCATCTCACAGCATATATGTGTTGTTTTTTAAAATGTTAACTAGTAGACATTCAGAAACGGAAAACAAGGTGATGGATGGGTTGGCTCTTGAAGCTCCCATGGAACAAGAATGTCCTGTCTCATTTTGAAGGGAGTAAGAATCCCTGTCCCTTTCAGGTCATTCTGGGTGGACTAAGTATCAAATTGACATGACACAGATGAATGGGAGAGAATCAAACTTAATAGCATAATTATAAGAAAGACACACACACACACACACACACACACACACACACACACACACAGGCATCCCAAAGGCAAGCAGGCAAAATGAGGTATCTCTCTCATCCTGAACCAAGTAGAAGGGAGCAGGAGTCTGGGATTTCAACACAAAAAAAATGTAATTCATAGTGTGAAAGGAGACGAGCAGGTGTTTGAGAAAGAGGTTTAGGACAGGTGCCCCTTAACCCTACCCAGAATGTGCCAATTTGGCATGTCGATTATTCTGAGCTGAAAACACATGAGTCCCTATGGTCTCAAGATACAGGTTTGTCCCCCCCTTAACCACACAGAACAATCTAAGTTGAAAGTCTTTCCAGAATAAAGGGTATTAACAAATTTTCTGAGTGATTCTTCTGTATGGTAGGGCTCATGTTTATCACCAAACCTCTGTTCTTCCTATCACCCTGTGAATTACATTTCTTTGCTCTGAAATTCCAGACCCCTACTCCCTTCTTGACAATCCAGAGGCCCATATATACCTCATTTTGCCTGTCTTTAAAATTTCCATGTCGGGGCGCCTGGGTGGCTCAGTCGGTTAAGCGTCTGATTTCAGCTCAGGTCATGATCTCACAGTCCGTGAGTTCGAGCCCCACGTCGGGCTCTGTGCTGACAGCTCAGAGCCTGGAGCCTGCTTCAAATTCTGTGTCCCTCTCTCCCTGCCCCTCCCCTGCTCATGCTCTCTCTCTGTCTCAAAAATAAATAAAAATATTAAAAAAAATTTCCATGTCTCTGTGGATTCATTGTACATATGGCATTCCACTTGATTTTCTCCTGTTAATCTCTTCTGTCAATTTGATTCTTAGTCAAGTTAGAAAGACCCTTGAAGGAGACATGTGTTATTACTTCCTGACATTGGTAATTAGATGTTTGGTCTGCTGGATCTATGGATCACTCAGATAAAGTTTATCTCCTATAATAACCCTTATTTTGAAAAGGGCACCCAATTTAGATTCCTCTATGTAGTTAAGGGAGGAACCAAAATTTCCTGGAGCCCAGTGTCTTGATTGCCTTCAGCTCCAAATAATCCACATGCCCAACTGGCACATACTGGCAGGGCCTATCCCAACCCCTTTCAAAGCACAGAATTTGGTGAGAAAGACAGAAATGAAAGCACTAAAACATACAGTCTTTGCTTCCACGTATATCTGATTTGAGGTTTCAACAAAACATTAGCACCTAATGTTTGAGAACCTGTTTAAGAAGTGGGAGGAGGGGCGCCTGGGTGGCGCAGTCGGTTGGGCGTCCGACTTCAGCCAGGTCACGATCTCGCGGTCCGTGAGTTCGAGCCCCGCGTCGGGCTCTGGGGCTGATGGCTCAGAGCCTGGAGCCTGTTTCCGATTCTGTGTCTCCTTCTCTCTCTGCCCCTCCCCCGTTCATGCTCTGTCTCTCTCTGTCCCAAAAATAAATAAACGTTGAAAAAAAAATTTTAAAAAAAAAAAAAAAAAAAAAAGAAGTGGGAGGAGGAGTGATCCAAACCTCCGGTGATTATCAACTGCTATTTTGGATCACACCCTTGTGGAGGGAAAAATAATTAAATTTAGTGAAATATTAAGAATTCTTTAATTCTATAATATTAATGTGTCATTGTTAGTTGTAGGTTTCATCAAAAGTACCAGAGTAATATCCATTGTCAACAACAAGGGAACAGGGTGAGGAGTAGATGAGTACTCTGTGTCCTCTCTGCCACACTTCTGCAAGTATTAATTACATAATAAAAATTCACATTAAAATTGTAACTCTATGGGGGCTCCTGGGTTGCCCAGTCTGTTAAGTCTGTGAGTCTTGATTTCAGCTCAGGTCACAATTTCATGGTTCATGAAATCGAGCCCACATTCTCCACAGTTGTTGGGTTTCTCTCCAAATCATATTCTCCTCCATCATATTCCCTGCAGTTGTTGGGTTTCTCTCAAATTATATATACTCTGATGTCAAGGAAATTCTGAGGAATATTTAAAGAATTCAGCCAATTCTTTACATCTGTAAGGTTTCTTCCCAGTACGAAATGTCTGATGCCCAGGAAGACTTCAACTCCAGGTATAGACTTTGCCACATTCTTTACTTTTGTAAAGTTTTTCTCCAGTATACACTCTGTGATGTGAAAAACAAAAACAAAAATAAAAAAACCTGAGTACTGGTTAACAGCATTGCCACATTCTTTATAGGTAAGGTTTCTTCTCTGGATGAAAATTCTTCCTTTAGCAAGTTTTGAAGACTGCTTAAAAACTTTACCAAACTTACTACATTTGTAAGTGTCCTCTCCAGCAAGGAAACAGTGACATTTAAGAAAATTTGAGGTTGGATAAAAGACTTTCCCACATTTCTTTCTTTTAAACTTATTCTATTGAAACTGAGTTCTCTGCTATTTATTCAGATTTGATACATGGTTAACCTTTTTCCCAGATTCACTGTATTGTTATGTTTTGTCTCCATGGTAAACACATTAGTAATTATTAAATACACAGTCCTTACTAAACATCTTCCCAAATTCACAACACATGTAAAGTTGCTCCAAATTCAGGATTATATGGTACTATTGAACAGTGATGTTTGGATAAAATCCTTCCCATAATTATCAAAATTAGAACTTTGGAACAAAGAGGAATTATTTGTTCATGAAAGGATAATAACCCCTCAAAAAAGAACACCCCAGGAGCGCCTGGGTGGCTCAGTCGGTTAAGCGGCCGACTTCAGCTCAGGTCATTATCTTTTGGTCCGTGGGTTCGAGCTCCGCGTCGGGCTCTGTGCTGACAGCTCAGAGCCTGAAGCCTGTTTCAGATTCTGTGTCTCCCTCTCTCTGACCCTCCCCTGTTCATGCTCTGTCTCTCCCTGTCTCAAAAATAAATAAAATGTTAAAAAAAATTAAAAAAAGAACACCCCAAATTGATCATATTTAGACATTTAATCTTCATTTTTAACTTTCTAAAATCTAAAACTGTTGGAATAATTTATCCAATCATATATTTGAAATGATTGGAACTACTACTTTTGGCACACACTCATTGAATTTCTAGATTTTCCAAATTTCCTTTCAGAGCATATGTATGTAAAAAAATGGGCTTTGGTCTTTATGTTCATAACGACATTGTTCCACAAACATAGCTGTCTTAAAGTGGGGTTACCCCCCAAAAGTTTTATATCCTTGTTCTCTTTTTAAGGTTTATTTATTTATCTATCTATCCATTCAATCACTCTTTCATTCATTCATAAAGATAGGCAGGGAGGGACACAGAAAGAAGAGAGACAGAGAATCTCAAGCAGGCTGCACACTCTCAGTGCACAGCCAAACTTGGGGCTCAAACTCACAAAACCGTGAGATCATGGCCTGAAGCAAAGTCAAGAGTGGGAAGCTTAACTGACTGATCCAGCCAGGTGCCCCTCCTCAATCTCTTTAGTCAGTAAACATTCCATTGTGGGTAAATAACCCAGTTTGGTTCTATCCATCATAATATTCCTTCTGCTCTTCCTTCTCTCCTTCACCTTCCCAATCTTCCACTAACAGTGAATACTCAAAAGTCACAGTTACCATATCTTCCCAATAGCACCCCATGGAAAGAATCTCCTTGGCTTATCTTTGTCAACAAGCCCAAGGTGTCATCAAAAGGCATAACTGAAAGATACCAAGTAAATGATCCCACAACTGCTCTTGCATCAATATACTATAAGGTGCTAATGCAAAAACTTAATACCCATCACCAGACATCAGCAGACTTGAGAAATAGGAGGCACAGAGACTTTGCTCCTCGAAGCAGAAACAGACTGACCCAACTGCCCTTTCAAGTGCCCCAGAATCCGGTTGGGAGAAGAAAGCACTCCCAGGCAAGGACAAACTGAAGAAGACTCACATCAAAGAGGGAAGAAAAGTTAGTGACACTTTCCCCCAATAGCTCTTCACTCTACCTGGGACTCCATGGCAAGATTATGAGAAAATGCTCAACTCTGCATAGGAAATAAGACATGAGTGACCTGTGTAAAGATCTGGCTCTTTTGTAGCCACCTGAGGGGACTGGATCCTGTCATACAGGACACTGAGGGCTCAAGGAATGGAAGCATATTATGAAAGCATTGTGCTGGCTGCTCAGAAAAAAAAGCTGAGTATTTCTTCAAACACCAGCGACTGCAGAACTTAAACCAAACATCAAGGAGAGAGAGATGTATCATGTGTTCTAATTAAGACCCAACACACACTTTCTTAACTGGGAAATTACAAAAGCTTAGGCTTCATACATCTTCAGAATGTTTCACAGGACCCAGGATTTACTAGCACAGCTGTGTTTTCTGTTTTCATTTACAAAGCAAGTTCACAAAGCCTGGGACCAGAGGCTAGTTTTTAAATTTCAAACACTCAGTGAAAGATCACAAAGCATACGAGGAAACAGAAAAATGTGTTACGGAGCACCTGGGTGGCTCAGTCGGTTGAGCATCCAGCTTCGGCTCAGGTCATGATCTCACGGTCTGTGAGTTCGAGCCCTACGTCGAGCTTTGTGTTGACGGCTCAGAGCCTGGAGACTGTTTCAGATTCTGTGTCTCCCTCTCTCTCTGCTCCTCCCCTGCTTATGCTCTCGCTCGCGCTCTCTCTCTCTCTCTCAAAAATAAATAAATAAACATTTAAAAAAATTAAAAAAAAAAGAAAAATGTTTTACAATTGAAGGAACAAAATAAAACTCTAAAACTTACCATTAATTGTTACATAACTATTCATTACCTGACAAAGAACTCAATCATCATAACCATGATCATGGAGGAAGAAGAGAGAACAGATGGGGCACTAAATGATACCAGAAAAACTCTGTATGGCCAAATAAAAATTCAAACCAACAGAAAGTGTTGAAAAAATAAAACAAAATTTAGGAGTTAAACAGTCCAGTAAATGTATTTTGAAAACCGGTAGAAGGGGTGGCAGTGCTTAGCTGGCTTAGTTGGTAAAGCATGCAACTCTTCTCAGGGTTCTTGGTTTGAGCCCCATGTTGGGTGTAAAAATTAGTTAAAAAATTAAATATATTTATTTAAAGAAGAAAAAGTAGTAAAGGGTTAAGAAAAGACTAGATCAAGCAGAAAAAAAAAAGAAACAACTTAAAGACCACTTGTTTTGAATTAATCACTGAGGGAACAAATTACAGTTGGAATAGAACAGAGTCCAAGAGACTTCTGGGACACCAAAAGTAAATCAATATACATAAGGGGAACCCATATGAAAACAGAGTCAAAGGGGACAGAGAGCTAACATGAAAAACTAATGGCTCATAATTCCCACATTGGTGGAAAGAAACAAACATGCAAGAATTTCAGTGAATTATTAACACAGGATGAATGCCAATTCTTAAACAAAATGACACACTAATTAACTGATCATAAATCACAGGTGAACAGAAAACTTTGAAACACTAGGAGAAAAGCAACTCATCTTGTGCAGCAGATCCACTGTAAGTTAGTAGTGGTTTCTCAACACATCTTATAGGAAGTAGGCATAGGATGATACACTCAAGTACTAAAATACCAAAAAATAGCAACCAACAATATTGTATCTGGTAAAACTGTCCTTCAAAATGGAGAAATGAAGACTTTACCAGGAAACAGCCCTAGAAGTTTACCAGTAAACTGTCTCTACAAGAAAAATTCAAGGAAGATTCTGGTTAAAGTACAAAGAGTGTAGAAGTAACTGACCCAAAAGGAACATATAAAACTCTCTGCTTGATGTAAATACTTAAACAAATAGAGAAACCCACCGTGTGTTAACAGACATTCCATGCAAATGGGAGCCAAAAGAAAGCATAGGTGGCCATACTGTTATCAAACAAATACACATTAAGTGTCAAAAAGTGTCAACAAGAGAAAAAGGACATTATATAAAGTCATGAAATTACCAGGGCACTATAACAATTATATTTATGTGTGCACCTAGCGTCAAGGATCCCATACATGTGAAGCACACATGACAGAATTGAAGCAAGAAGTAAACAGCATCTTAAGAGTAGCAGAGGTCAACACTCCAGTTTAACTGGGTAGAAAGACCGAATTGCACTCCAGTAAGAAGTGCACTTAAGCAACATTACATACCAATTACACATAATAAACATCAAGAGACAGTTCCACCAAGGAAGAGCAGAATACACAACCTTGTCAATTACACACTGATCATCATCCTGTATAGATACTGTGCTAGTCTACAAAACAAGTCTTAAGACATTTGGGAAGATTGACATCATACAAGTATCTTTTTTGTCCACCATGGAATGAAACTAAGTTTTAAGAGCAGATGGAAAATTGTAAATTCCACAAACATTTGGAAGCTTAACAATATGCTCTTGAACAGTCAGATATTGAACAAAACGACCAGAAAATTTCTTGAGCCAAGTGAAATGACACACAATATACTCAAACATACAGAATTCAGACAAAGTAATTCTAAGGAAACAGAGGAATGAATAGACAACCTGTGAAATGGAAGGAAATTTTTTGCAGAGCACTTAGAGCAGAAGGAGGTAATATCCACAATAGAGAAAGAACTCGTGCATCAACAACCAGAAAGCAAATAACACGATTTAAATTTGGAGGGAGGATAGAATGAGCACCATCCAGTGAAGACATACAAGTGGCCAACCATATGAAAGATGCTCAAAACCATTATTCCTTAGGAAAGTATAAATCTGACCACAGTGAGTTATCACATTCCACCAGTTCACATCCCACTATTAAACAAGCATATGTTGGAAAGGATGTGGACAGACTGGAACCCTTACACACTGCTAGAGTAAACACAAATGGTGCAACTACCCTGGAAAACAAGATGAAGGTTTGTCAAGAAAATTTAAATAATATTATCATAAAATCCAGCATCCCACTTGTGGATATGTAACCAGAAGAATTCAAAGCAGGGTCTGTAAAAGACATGTGCACAAGTAGATTCCTAACAGCATTATTCAGAAAAGCCAATAATAAGCGAAAGCAATAGAAATGTTCACAGGTGCACGGATGGGTAAAGAAAATGTACCATATACACACACTGGAAGAATATTCAGCTTTGAAAGAACCTATCTCATCACATTATACAACCTGGCTAAAATGTGATGACATTATGCTCAGTGTAATCAAGGAGTCACAGAGACAGATACACTGATTTCACTTATGTGACTAATGTAATGTAGTGAGCCTCACAAAGAAAGAAAGGAAGAAAGAGGGAGAAAGAAAATGTAGTTGGGGATTAGAATAGATACAAATGTGGAAGTGGTTATTTAAGAAGCATTGAGTTTCAGTTTTCCAAGATGAGAAAATTCCAGAGGTTGGTTTTGTAACAACTTAAGTATACTTAACACTACAGTTTAAAATGGTCGGAATAGTAAATTTTATGGTATATGTTTCAACCACAATTAAGAGTAAAATATAAAACTTAAAGTTGATACACAGTTATGAGTTTTAAAATATTACCTTCAATTCAATACGTTATTTCTCATACAATAGGAATATACTTTCATACAGAAATACATTATGACCTGAATTCTACTATAACAATTCACCAAGACAGAATAAAACAACCACTGATCACTCTTCAAGAAAGAAAACAAGGTAAATCATAAGCAAAAAAAGTATGGGTAATATTAATACCAACAAATATACAAGTAATTTATTGGCAATTGACATATGGCTGATTCCTGTTTAAATTAAACCTTAAACTATACAGAGTTGTACTGAGTTGTTCAGTGAGTACTGAAATGTACTGAGTTGAAAATTGTTATCCACAAACATAAAACGTAGATAAAACACAAAAACAAATTAATTAATGTTGTGGAATCTATCAGACAAAATGATGAATGGTTACAGAATAGTCTAACAAGAATAAAAGAAATTTTATCCATCAAAATCCCGAATAAATCATCGATATTTATTAAAAAAGCATCTGCTAAGAAAAAAAAAAAGAAAACCTCCACCTCCAACTATTATTGATACAATAACAAGCAGTGGAAACTAAAATGTAAGTAGTAGCCAATACCGAGAACCCAGAAAAGGACCCACAAACATATTGCCAACTAATCTTTGACAAAACAGGAAAGAATATCCAATGGAATAAAGACAGTCTCTTCAGCAAATGGTGCTGGGAAAACTCGACAGCGACATGCAGAAAAATGAACACGGACCACTTTCTTACACCCTACCCAAAAACAAACTCAAAATGGATGAAAGACCTAAATGTAAGACAGGAAGCCATCAAAATCCTCCGGAGAAAGAAGGCTAAAACCTCTTTGACCTTGGCCGCAGCAACTTCTTATTCAACACATCTCCAGAGGCAAGGGAAACAAAAGCATAAATGAACTATTGGGAGGGTCAGAGAGAAAGGGAGACACAGAATCTGAAACAGGCTCCAGGCTCTGAGCTGTCAGCACAGAGCCTGACGCGGGGCAGGAACCCACGGACTGTGAGATCATGACCTGAGACTAAGTCCGAGGCCCAACCGACTGAACCACCTAGGGGCCCCTGATTTTGCTTATTTTGATGCAAATACTATGTGCCTTCTGAATGTGGATGTCTGTTTCCTTCCCCAGAGTAGCAATGTTTTCTATTATTTCTTGAAATAATTTTTCTTCCCCTTTTGTTCCTAGAGTTCCTAAAATTAAAATGTCATTCTTTTTGATGAAGTCGGAGTTCCCTAAGTCTCTTGTTATGTTGGAAAACTTTTCTCTCTTTTGTTCAGGTTCACCATTTTCCATTATTTTGTCTTGTAGGTCACTAATTCATCACTCTGCTTCCTCCAGACTGCTGTTCATGGCAGGAAGCTGATTTCTAATCTTGTTTATTGCATTTTTCGTCTCTGTTGGACTGTTTTTTCACTGTTTTACCCCTGCGGAAAGGGTCTCCATATGTTTCCTATTCTTTTCCTAATCCAGTGAGTAGTTCTTAGGATTATTGTCTTCCATTCTCTATCTGGCATGTTACTGACAACTGTTTTTGCATAAATCTCTGGCCGAGGCCATATGTTGTTTTTTCGTTATGGAAGCATTCTTCTATCGTGGCATTTTTTCTAAGTCTCTGCTTTCTTCTGTATGTTCAGAAAGCCAGTTCTGTCTCCTCACTGCAGGCCAGTGCTCTGCAAATGCTCTCCTTGCCTGCTGTAGACAGTGTTTCATGCCTGGACTCAATGTGGTGAGTGTTCACTGGGTGTGCTGAAGTCTGTTTGCAAAATCATACCTCACACCGACTCCACTAGAACTATGGCCCTGAAGGACTGTCTAGTCCAGAGACATGGTGTGGCCAGGGGCTTGTGCAGGTCCCTGGAGAGGGGCTGACCTTGCTGGGCTTAAGGGAAGCTTGATTAAGAAGGATACTCCCCACCACAACATGGGGGTGGTGGTGGGGGAGTGGGGCTCTGTGTAACCAACTTAGACAACCAGGGACCATGCTGAGATGCTCTGCTCAGGGGCCCTGTGTTTATGCTGGGAGGGGGGGGAAGGAAATGGTGCCACCCAACTCCTTTCTTTTCAGACAGGCATATCTGTGAATGTTGCCTCTAGGTAAGTCTCCTAAAATAGTGAATAATCTCACCCTGTGTGCCCTGCAGTGATCTTCAGATCTCTGTTTCCAACCTGCCTGCCCCACCCACCAGTTGTATGCCTGCCTTCTCTCCAGGAGCAGTGCAATACCCTTCTGTCTACAGCTGGCCTTTGAAACTCTAGGCATTAAGTCATGCTGGTTGAAAAAACTCACAAAATTCAACTCCTCTTGTTTTCCAAGCCACTGACTTTGGGGAAACATTCTCCTTGGGCATTCCTATGTGGTCCTCTTTCTCTGCCCTTCTCCACATCCACACCTTGTTGCCTACTTAGTGATTAACTTTGTATTCTTCCCTACAATGAATATTTTGATATAATGTCTGAATAGAGTGACTGACATAGTGCTTTCTACTCTGAATTCTGTGACAGTTACTGATATATGATGTTAAATTAAATACTTTTCCAGGTATTTATGGCTTTCAAGTTACTTTTATGCTTCTCTGGTGTTTGTTAAAGTGTACTTTTAATACAAAGGCCTTTTCTCATTCAATATGTTTGCACGGTTTAAATCTAGTGTGCATGCTGGGATATTAAGGATCACGTTCCAATGAAAGGCACTGAAATTTTCTCTACATATTTTGGTTTCTATCCTCTAAGACAGCTATGATGTTGAACAAGTTATGAATTCCAGCTACAAGCTGGACACATTTATGACCTTTATAATGTTGGACTCAGTGTAAACTATCTGATGCTGAGTAAGGGTTCAGCAGTCCTAGAAGTTGTACCACACCTTGACATTTTTAAGTTTTTTCTCCAGTATGGATTCTGTGTTGTAGAGTGAATCTTGACCTTTGATTAACAGGATCACCAAATTCTTTATATTTGCAAAATCCTCTCTCACTATACTTTCTATGATCAGTAGTTGGGGTTTAGCACTGCTTACAGTCCTTGCCACACTCTTTTGTATTCAATTGTTATTCTCCAGTATAAATTCTCCAGTGTGAAGTAAGGGGTGAGCAGTGCACAAAGATTTTCTCACATTCCTTAAATTTGTAAGGTTTGTTCAAATATGAATTGTGTGGTCAATGTGGTAAATGTCAAACAGTGATCAAACACTTTAGAAATTGCATTGGTAAGCTTTTTGTCAAAGATGAATTCTGTGATGTTGAATAAGGTGTAAAAGTTGGTTAAAGACCTAGCCACATTCTCTTTTTTTCTTTTTTCATTTTTTTTTTTATAAAATGGGGTTTTTTTGTAAATTTTTTTTTTAACATTTATTTATTTTTGAGACAGAGAGAGAGCATGAACAGGGGAAGGTCAGAGAAAGAGGAAGACACAGAATCCAGAACAGGCTCCAGGCTCCGAGCTGTCAGCACAGAGCCCGACACGGGGCTTGAACCCATGGACCGCGAGCTCATGACCTGAGCCGAAGTCGGATGCCCAACCGACTGAGCCACCCAGATGCCCCTGGCCACATTCTCTACATTGGTAAAGATTATCTCCAGTATGAATATGGTGGTGATTAATAAGAGTTGAGTGATGGAAAAAGAGACACATTTGTGGGTGACAAAATGTTCCCCTTGAGTAGGGAAATGTTTCTTTTTTTTTTTTTTTAACGTTTTTATTTTTGAGAGAGACAGAGACAGAGTACAAGCAAGGGAGGGCACAGAGAGAGGGTGACACAGAATCTGAAGCAGGCTCCAGGCTTTGAGCTATCAGACACAGAGCCCACAATGTGGGTCTTTAACCAATAAACTGTGAGATCATCACCTGAGCCAAAGTCAGGCACTCAACTGACTGAACTGTCCAGGCACCCCAGAAATTTGTATTTTCAAAGGTAATTTACACACAGTTTTGCAAAGTAAATGTACTTTTTACATTCCTCTCAGCAACATAGGCAAATTCTAATTCCTTAACATTTTCATGAATATCTGGTGTTATCTTTTTTTACTCTAGTCATTCCAGAAAATTTTGACAGGTTCTCATTGTAAAATATGAAATGGTATTACTACAGTTATCCTGGTGACTCAAAATGAAACTACTTAAATGTGTAAAGTTGAACAAAAATCAAAATGTCTGCAGTCAAACATCAGTAGGCTTGATATTGAAATAAGCAAAATAAGCAAAAGCAGGTCCACAATGAGACATGCTTGAATTAAATTTGCAAACTATGGTGATAAACAAAAAATCTTAAATGCAGCAAAAGAAAATCAGTCCTCACTTGCAAAGGAAGGCCCATAAACCTGTTGAGATTTCTCAACAGAAACTTGGGAAGCAAGAAGGTCATGGCATGATATATTCCATGTACTGAAGGGGGAAAATCTGCAGCCAAGAACTCTATCCAGCAAGGCTATTCTTCAGCATAGGAGAGATAAAGAGGTTCCCAGAGAAGCAAAAACTAAAGGAAACTCACCACTTAAACAGCCCCATGAGAAACATTCAATGGGAATCTTTGAGTGTGAAGAACATACCAAAAGTGACAAAGACTTGAGAGGATCAGAAAAAATCTTCAGAAACAGACAAAACAAGTAATATAATGGCAGTAAATGCCAATGTATCAATAACTCCTTTGAATGAAAGGTACTCTGAACTCCTGTCAAAACACATAGGCTGTCTGGATGGATTAAAAACCCAGACCCGTCTACATGTTGCCTACAAGAGACTCAATTTAGACCTGAAGATATCAGCAGACTGAAAGTGAGTGGGTGGAAAGATATGTTTCATGCAAATGGAGGTCAAAAGAAAGAGTACCGACACTTTTACGTTGGACGAACTAGACATTTTTGTTCCTGTATTGTGCTTATCATCCTTTGCTATCAGAGTAATTCTGGCCACATAGAATGATTTTCAATGCTTTCCCTCTATTCCACTATTTGCAAGATTGTGATGAACACTGTCATTTGTCATTTTTTAAAAAGGTTTCTTAGCATTGGGGCATCTGGGTGGCTCATTCGTTCGGTTGAACGACCGACTTCAGCTCAGGTCATGATCTCACAGCATGTGAGTTTGAGCCCCGTCCCAGAGCTCAGAGCCTGGAGTCTGCTTCCGATTCTGGGTCTCCCTCTCTCTCTACCCCTAACCCACTCACATTCTTTCTCTGTCTCTCTCAAAAATAAACGTTAACAAAATAAAATCAAATTTAAAAAATTAAAAAATAAAAGGTTTCTTGGCATTGACCAATGAAGGCATGTGGTCTTGGGCTTTCATGTGTGGGAGGTTTTTTATTCCAAATTCAACTTTCATTCTTGTGGTCTAAGAAGATTTCCTATTTCTTGGGTTCAAGTTTCTTATTTCAATTAGGTAACTTATGCATTTTTAGGAATTACCTTTTCCCCTACGTTATGGCATTTGTTAGCTTATAATTGTTCATAATAATCTGTTATCACACTATATACTACTTGGGGTATTGTTTTCTCATTTTCTCTTCCAAACATTTTCTCTTCCAAAAACCAACTCATTTGGATTTTGAGTCTTCTCTCCTGTTTTTATTCATGTAGTTAAATCAGCGTCTATTATGCTTATTAAAAAAAAAAAAAAAAAAAACAGAGCACCATTTTCAATGTTATTTTATTATTTGGTCTGTATTTTATTTATTTCTGATTATTCCTTGTAATTTACTACCTCTACTAAGTTTCACCTGTATTCCTTTCCAGTTCACCTATATTTCCCCCCAGTTCCTTGTGGCTTAATGTCAAGAACATAAAGTTAGGGCACCCAGGTGGCTCAGTCAGTTTACTGTCCAACTGTTGATTTCAGCTCAGGTTATGATCTCATCTTTCTTGAGTTCGAGCCCTGACTCAGTCTCTATGCTGTCAGTACAGAGCCTTCCTGGGATTCTCTGTCTCCCTCTCTCCCTCTGCCTCTCCACTGCTCTTTCTCTCCACCTCTCGCTCTCTCAAAAAGAAACACTGAAACAAAAGAAAAAATGGTGGAACAAATTGATTCAAGCATTGGTAGTATAAAAATTCAAAAATAGAGTGTCTACTAGATCAGATTAGCAGAAGTAAGCAATACAAGTGATGACCAAAACAAACCAGTAACAACAAAAATAAAAAACTAAGGATTCTTGGGGTGCCTAGGTGGCTCAGTCGGTTAAGTGTCTGACTTTGACTCAGGTCATGATCTCATGGCTAGGGAGTTTGAATCCTGTGTTGGGCTCTGTGCTGACAGCTTGGAGCCTAGAGCCTGCTCTGTTTCTGTGTCTTCCTCTCTTTCTCTGCTCCTCCCCCACTCACACTCTGTTTCTTTCTCTCCCTCAAAAATAAATAAAAACATTAAAAAAATTAAAAATAAAAGTCATGACATCCTTTAAAAATTAAAAAAAGAGAAGTAGAGAATATGAATTAATGTGGTAGAAATGAAGAAATCTTCATAGATATAAAATACTAGCTAAGTCTTCCCTAAAATGGCATGGGATTGTACATTCACGTTTTTTTAAGAATTACCGGAGGCCTGAAAATGTGTTAGTATGGAGAATTAAAGAACTAACAACTTAAAATGCAGGGTCATAAGTAGGTCATGAGGTCATAAGCCTCATGGTAACCACATATCAAACTCGTGTTCTAGATATGTGAAAGAGGAAAGGATCAAAGTATACCACTATAGAAAGACCTAAATGTGAGATAGGAAACTCAAAATCCTACAGGAGAAAATAGGCAGCAACTTCTCTGACTTAGGCTACAGCCACTTCTAGTGAAGATTTCTCCAGAGGCAAGGGAGAAAAACAAAACAAATAAAAACAAAAATGATTTATTGGGACCTCATCAAGATAAAAAGCTTCTGCACAGTAAAGGAAACAATCAACAAAACCAAAAGGCAACCGAGAGAATAGGAGAAGATATTTGCAAATGACATATGGGATAAGGGTTAGTATCCAAAATCTGTGAAGAATTTACCAAACTGAACACCAAACAAGTTACCCACTGAAGAAATGGGCAGAAGACATGAATAGACATTTTGCCAAGGAAGACATCCAGATGGGTAACAGACACATGAAAAAAGGCTCAACGTCCCTCATCATCAGGGAAATACAAATCAAATTCACAATGAGATGCCACCTCACACTTGTCAGAATGGCTAAAATTAACAACAGCATACAGAGAAAGGAGGACACTTTTCCAGTGTTGGTGGGAATGCAAATTGGTGCAGCCATTCTGGAAAACACTGTGGAGGTTACTCAAAAACTGAAAAATGGAATTACCTGCAGCCCAGCAATAGCACTACTAGGAATGTATCCAAGAGATACAGGAGTGCTGATTCATAGGGGCACATGTACCCCAATGTTTCTAGCAGTGCTATTAACAATAGCCAACTTGTGGAAAAGGCCCAAATGTCCATCAACTGATGAATCAAGAAGCCATGGTGTACCCACACCTACACACACACACACACACACACACACACACACACTGCAATACTACTCAGTGATAAAAAGAATGAAATCTTGCTATATGCAACAATATGGATGGAGCTAGAGAGGATTATGCTAAGTGAAAGAAGTCAGTCAGAGTAAGAGAGATCATATGATTTCCCTCATTTGGAGTTTGAGAAACCCAACAGATCAAAATAGGGGAAGGGAAGGTAAAAGGAGATAAAAACAGAAGGGAGGCAAACTACAAGAGACTCTTTAACACATAAAACAGAGTGAGGGTTTCTGGAAGGGAGGTAGGTGGGGGGATGGGTTAAATGAGTGATGGGCATCAGGGAGGGCACTTTATTGGGATGAGCACTGGGTGTTATATGTAAGAGATGAATCACTGGATTCTATTCCTGAAATCAATACCACACTGTATGTTAACTAACTTGAATTAAACAAAAATAATCAAATAAATATAAAGGGATTAAATTCTCCAATCAAAACATATATATTGGCTGAATGGAAAGAAATACAAGATACAACTCTACAGTACCTTCAAGAGACTCGCTTCAGCTTTGGGAACACAGTCAGACTCAAAGTGCAGGTAAGGAAAAAGACATTCCATGCAAATGGAAATAAAAGAAAACACAGTAGCTATGCTTATTTTAGACAAATAGACTTTAAGCTAAGGGCAGTATTAAGATGCAGCAAAAATGCTTATAAACTAATGGGTCACTTTCTGCAGTGTTTTTAGCTATGTGGTGTTGGGAAGAATGACAGTAAAGCTTTCCCAAAATTTGTGTTTGGAAGGATATGAATAGGGTGTTTCTGTAACTCATGTAGTACTTACCACTTTTCAACCCAACACCTTTTTCCCCCCATAAATGTTGATGGTGTTTCACCACATACCTCAATTATAGCTTGAGTAAAGTTGATGAACATCTGGTCTTAAGAGTTCCCTAAATGGTTAGTTGATATTCAAAAACCCATTACTGTGATTTGAGGATTGGGGAAAAAAAGAACACTAAATGACAATTTGAGAAGGACCTATTATTTCCAGACTTTTATGTGTGTGGGAAAATATTGTTGCAAAGAAAGCTTGGTCCTTTACTATAACCAGTAGCCAATAATTTATCAAAACCAACTTGTACAGGCTAATAAACATTCTACCATAATGTGTTTTCTAACCTCTTGCTACTGTACATTGTATATTTTATCACTCATATGTTGTTAAATTACCTTGTTATCTGGCATTTTAATCTCCAAATAAGTTAGTTGTCCTTTCAGGCAGGTTATCATTAAACTCCTCTGTGCACCTTGTGGTATAAGTTTTTGAGTAGCTTTTCATTGGGCAGACATTCCAGAAAACGAGCAAATACCAAAGGTTTTATACAATCAAGCTGTCCTTCCTTTGCTTCCACATCGTCTCTGTAAAAACCTTACCACTATCTGCTACTAATGGAACGTGCCTAGCCATTTGAATAGATCAATTAACTGGTCAGATTAAGTCTTGAAAATATGAACATATATCAGTTCATCTTTTAACACCACACAGTACCACCTTTCATTTTAAGCACCTTTCTCCCTGGCCTGGACAACTTGCCCACTTGCAACGTGAGCATAAGACTCAATAGGACATCTTTCCCTGCCCCTTTCGGCCCACTTTTGCACATGCACATTAGACACCAATGTGACTCTGCTCTCACTTGCGCAGACTTCACTCTCGGCAATGGCTCCCCACAGCACTTGCACAGATAGAGTTTCCCACCAAGTGCTGCACATGCGCATAGAGGATTTCCGGAAAACACTGCCCCGCTCAGGAGCTAAACCTGCAGTCATGTGTTCCTCCCTTTACCAGCCCGGAGTTACAGAGCACTAGCCTTGAACCTTAGCTCAACTGTCCACACACCGGAGTTCACAGTGGAGGCCAGCTGGGGCTAGAGTCTACAGACAGAACAGTCATCCCTCGGACCAGTGTTACCACACCCAGAGTTTTCGATCCTTTTCCCGTGTCTGCCTTCAGTATCATCAAAACTTCACACAAGCACGCAAAGAGAATCCCCATGAACCCGTCAAGCTGGGCACCTCCCACAATGAAGGGAGCCCGAGCAGATGGGGAGCAGGGACTGGCCATCCAGGAGCATCCTGTGTAATAGAAATGCTTAGGTGTCCATCAGTGGTACCACTGCAGGGGACCTTCTGACATCCTCAGATTCCTGTTTCATACTTTGGGGCTAACATTCTGGGCAAAGAGCTCAGCTGTCCCAGGATTTGCATCTGGAATAGTCCTTGTCTACATGGTGCTTGGGGAGCCTGATAGACAATTGTCCCTTCAGGTTCTCTCGAAAAGGACCGGTTCCACCACAAAATTGACCTCTCTGGCCCTGGTGCCAGTCCCTGATCCTCCCTTCT
The DNA here is from genome assembly GCF_007474595.2 of Lynx canadensis. Classification (NCBI taxonomy): domain Eukaryota; kingdom Metazoa; phylum Chordata; class Mammalia; order Carnivora; family Felidae; genus Lynx; species Lynx canadensis. The sequence continues at coordinate 56,351,640 of NC_044317.1, forward strand.
CAGGACAGCTCAGAGAACAGAGTTCCTAGCAGCTCCACCTCCTGGATAGCCCATTGATATCCACACTTTTCTGAGACTCAGACTCATATAAGGGAGAGAGCAAAGGACCTAGAATTTGGGGAGTCCGTTTCACCTTTCTGGTACCAACAGTGCTTCCAAGAGGACACATAGCATCCCACCTTCCATTCCTGGAATCTCCATTGATTTTCAACACATTAAAATAGATCAAATATGCAAATGCAAATGATAGATGCATCAGATTTCCCTCAGAGGTTCTACTCCACCCTTTCTGTCTCCTATCTGCTCTCTATATTTGTGCCTCCACATCCAACATGGCCTTCGAGAGTACTGATGTTGAAAGACAATACAAACAATCTCTACTCCCAAGAAGGCTCACCCTGGATCCAACCTTCCTAGAAAAATGAACATAGTGTACACAATCCCCAGGGTTTTACAAAGATTAGTTCACACAATATACGTAAGTTTCCCAGCCCCACGTCTTGAACACGGTGCATCCTCATACACTTGCAGCATACATAAGATACTCAAGAAACATCCCTTTCATGGATGAGTACACATGTACACCAAAGAGCTGTGCTCAACCACCGCTGCCTTAGCTTTTCCTTTCCCAACTTGCAGGGATGTGCACACAATGCCATCTTGTTGAGAGTAGTAGTCTTCACTGGGAACAACAGGGTTTGTGTTGAGATAGGATGGCTGGATAGATGGGACTCAGGTGTGCTCTTCTGCACTCTCTAGCTTTGGGCAACTGGAGATGAAGTCTGGGGACAGCAACCTCAATGTTTGTTATAAAAACAAATTAATGATCTTCATCTAGACCTAGGCAGACATGATATCTGAGTGTGGGGCCCAGAATCTGTTTTTAATGGGAACCTCAAGGGATTTGTGTATACATGAAATTTTCACAAGCAATGTTCAAAATGTCATTCTTAGCTTTGACATGTTGTGAACCCCTGTGTAGTTATTTGAACTACCTTCTCTGGGGTCCCATCCTCAAAGATTCTGGCACTTAGTTCTTGATGGTGTCCAACATCAAATTAGGTCTTAATGAAGTGGCCCAATTATTCCACTAATAGGCAAATGTAAATGCTGAGGCTCCCAGTATATTTAAGAGTACAAAGTGCCAGGCAATGTCGAAGGCTCTATGAGAAAGGCTGCACTGTGTAAGTTTTCATAGGGGATGGTCAGTTTGCCTCACATTCCTGATGTTGTGCCACACTTTGTGTGTGTCTCCAGGAGATAAGAGCACCCATAACTGGGATAGAAGTAAATTACGTTGGGGCCTCCACTTAGATTCTCCCTATGTGTACAGATATTCACATGTCCCCAAAATCAAGTCAGATCCCATAGAGCCTCAGGGGACATGGGGATGCTTTTGGATTTCCTGGTGAATGCCATGGTGGACACTGGCACAGAGGGTAAGCCTCAAGGAATGCAGCAGCATGGGAAGGGCATGACAGGAATGTCCTTCCATGACCACTAGAAAAAATACACCTAGGCTTTCAGAATCATTCCCTTCAAGTAGAGCTTCCCAGACCACATTTTAAGATTGAGTTTTCTCCTTTGACCTTTGACCCTCACTTGTGTCATCTGCTTCATTCCTTCCCACTTACTTGGGTGTGTGGTTACTCTCTCCTGTCCTTTTTTGCACAAGGTCTCTTCCCTTTTCCAAAGATCATGACCGAATCAACTCTAGAGACAGCAAGATCTATAGATAGGAAAAAAGATACGTGACCCTTGCTGGAGAACCTACAATTTCAAATCCAGCACTGTGTTCTATAGAGAAGAGAGCACATTTCAGAAGCTAATAGAAAACTAATTCTCCCAATGCTGTTTCCTGATGGCCTCTTTAGAACACTTAGGAAGGTTTTTCAATATTCAGTTCCCTAACTCCACTTCCACGTAGTACTGAATCAAGAATAATAAATATTGGGGCACCTGGGTATCTCAGTTGGTTAAGCGTCTGATTTCAGCTCAGGTCATGATCTCACTGTTCCTGAGTTCAAACCCCACATCGGGCTCTGCACTGACTGCGTGGAGCCTGCATGGCCTTCTCTCCCTCCCAGTCTCTCTCTCTCCACACCCACCCCCACATACACACACTCTCTCTCTCTAAAAATAAATAAACTTAAAAAAATAAGATTTAACCAAAGAATAAGGAATGTATATCAGATTTTAAGATGGTGACAACAATATCCTATGCCATTTAGTTTCTAGAATTATCACTAATTCACAGTGAGGGTAACAGAGAACTTCAGAAAAGGGGAAAGTTTAAGATACAACATCATGAATATTTCATTCCTTACACCAACAAATGCCTAATTATTTTCTTGAAATTATATCATTTGTCATTTGTGCGAAGTTGCATTACAGAATTTTAAGACCTATGAACATATAGTAGTTATAAGATATTTGTTATTTTTTTTCAGCAAAAGCTAATAATGAAGAAAACATCTGCTATGCAAATAAAAATTGAATGCAAAATAAACTATGCAAATAACTATGCAAATAAACTTACTATGCAAAATAAAATTGAAACTTAATAGATTCAGGACCAATATAAAACCTTTATTTGCAAAGACCAGGATCTCTAGTAAACAGAGAGATTTCATTTTCTGGGGGAATCTGTCAGAGAGACCCCGATCCATGTGAACAATGTTAACATGAGCTGTAATGAGACAAATTGATATCAGGGTCTTCATGCGTGTACACGGACTCGTCGTTGATGTGATAGAGTTTGCAAAGGAAGAAAAAAACAACAGCAACAAAATCATACTAGGATACGAATCATGAAAATGTGGAAAATTTTTGCAAATTTCAAGTCACAGATTCCTCCCACGTCCTCTAGTCTTTAATGCTTTGTAAGTAGTAAATCTTTGAAACAATCTAGACAGCAAAGCTCTTTTTCAGAACATTGACTTATTTGGGCCCCAAAGCTAGTTGATTTGCTTTTCATGTTTTTTTTTTTTTTTAAGTTTATTTATTTTGAGCAAGAGTGAATGGGGGCAGGGGAGAAAGGGAGAGAAATGCCAGACAGGCTCTTTGGACAGTGAGCAGCCTGACACAGGGCTCACTCAAACCATGAGATATTGACCTGAGCTGACATCAAGATTGCATTCCTTAACCGACAGAGCCCCCTGAGCCCCCTGGTTTTTCATGTTCTTAATCAGTTTACATAGACTCGTGTCACACCCAGACAGGACATAAATATATAGTCTCATCTACTGGAGTCCTCAAACTTGATGTATCTCCCATGAGAAACTTGGGTAGCAACACATCCCCATACTGATCTGTCATCAAAGGTTTATTTTAAATAATCTGCAGGTCATGAATTCATGGCAGGAATTCCTCATGCTGTATAGAAAGCCTGGTTGTAGAGAATGGAGAGAAGGCCCTGGGATGTAACAAGGAATGTCCTAAAGAGCTGAATTTGACTATCATGAAAGGGATAAATACTAGTCCAAAACAAATTTATTAGGCAGGTCCATGAGATGTAGAGAAGTAAATGTTTGCAGCGCTAAATACATGGCATTTCAGTAAGTAATGAGGATACAGTCCCTGAGCTAAGCCCAGACAAAATTTATTTGAGAAGCAGCCATTTCTTCCTCTCCTTTCTGCTCTCGAGAGCTTTCTGGGGTGATATTATGTGGAGAAATCACATCTGTACGCCTTTAAAGGCCTTAGCACACAGCCTCTTCACCGGGTTTCATCACCTCAGAGGCAGAAGAATCTTGAAATGTAGAAAACACCGCCCTCTCCTTGACTTTGTCACAGGAAAGATTCAGAAAAACTGAGCTCCAGCATCGACACTTACCTGTGAGTTTCTCCTTCCTGGTTTCAGATATCCTCTTCTGTCACAGACAGCCACACATCCTGCCACAGCTCAGGGAATGTGGGCTGCAATGACCTGCCCCTTCCAAGTGATGCTGAACAGACTATCATCACCTCTTCGACTGAACGGCAGACACAGCCCTCCCAAGTATGTTTGTGAATTCTCGTGCTTCACCCTGGCCTCACCTGAGAATCACCTGGAACCCATAGTTAAAGTAGCACCGATGCTCTCACCCTGACCAATAGAGAGACCAGCAGAGGGCACAGCTGATGCTTGTTCTTAAAACTCTCCATGGGATGTTTATTGTAAACCCATGCTGATAAGTATTTCTGTACTTTCCAGTTTTAATGTGAATACAAATCATGTGGTGTTCCAGGACCCATAGAAGAAATGGTGATTCTGCAGGTTTGGAATGGGGTCCATGAATTGACATCTTTCACCAGTTCTGTGTTAGTGCTGATGCTGCTCCCTGAGACCCATGTTTAGTGGCACTACCTGAGAGAATATAGGCACAGCACACCTGAGCCCACAGCCACCATCTGACTCAACACAAACAACTCCTACTGAGTTCTCAGGCAAGAGTTCATCACTTACTTTCCACTGTTGTGACTTTACTGTTTTTCCCAGCAAAGACCACTATCACCATCCTGCAGAACAACATGCTTTCATAGCACTTCAAAGTTTAGTGAAAGAAGCCTCTTGAATGCACTAATGTCTGAGCCAGTCTCTATTTGGAAAACAACACTTATAAATCAATTACTGCCATGTGGATTAAACACTAATTTCCTGTTTACAAGGAAGTTGTGATGCACCATGTAGGGAACTTCACATACATGATGTGATTTAATCCCCATAATATCCTGCAAGTGGCCACTAGTTGTCCTACAATAACCATGAAGATGTAGATACTTGGCCTGAGCCATTTGTCACCTTCTGTTTCCCTGTTGATTGAAAAAGAACATTTGCATGCCGTAAGAGTGAAATATGGATGAATTGAAAAATGCAGAAAAGAAGGTTAGATTTGAAGTTCAAAGAGTTTTCATTATTGTGTGTGCATTTTTTAACAGGATAGAAAAATGTTTGTGTTTATAAGTAAATGCCAGTTTTCCTGTACTTGGTACACTCTGATCAGCAATATATGATCAGTTTAATTCCTCCATTTTTTGAGTTTCTACTTTTGTTTTTTCCTCAAGTTTAATCATTTGAGAAGATAGGAAGTACTGTCTCCTTGTAGTTTCCCTGCTTTCCAGGAGGAGTGTATGGAACATGTGGTATATTATTTATGATATAAAAATAAATATCCTATAACATTAACAACTCAGGCAACAACAGATGTTGGTAAGGATGTGGAGAAAGAGGATCTCTTTTGTATTGTTGGTGGGAATGCAAGCTGGTGCAGCCACTCTGGAAAACAGTATGGTGGTTCCTTGTAAAATTAAAAATAGAACTACCCTACGACCCAGCAATTGCACTACTAGGCATTTATCCACGGGATACAGGTGTGCTGCTTCGAAGGGCCTCATGCATCCCCATGTTTATAGCAACACTATCAACAATAGTCAAAGTATGGAAAGAGCCCAAATGTCCATCGATGGATGAATGGATAAAGAAGATGTGGCATATATATACAGTGGAGTATTACTCGGCAATCAAAAAGAATGAAATCTTGCCATTTGCAACTACGTGGATGGAACTGGAGGGTACTATGCTAAGTGAAATTAGTCAGTCAGAGAAAGACAAAAATCATATGACTTCACTCATATGAGGACTTTAAGAGACAAAACAGACGAACATAAGGGAAGGGAAACAAAAATAATATAAAAACAGGGAGGGGGACAAAACATAAGAGACTCATAAATGTGGAGAAAAAAACTGAGGGTTGCTGGAGGGGTTCTGGGAGGGGGGATAGGCTAAATGGGTAAGAGGCATTAAGGAATCTACTCCTGAAATTATTGTTGCACTATATGCTAACTAATTTGGATGTAAATTTTAAAAAATTAAAAATAAAGTTAAAAAAATAAATAAATATCATAGAATATATCATGTATCATGAATAATATATACCATATGTAATATATAATACATCTATATATCTATCTAAATATAGATATCTATATCTATCTAGCTAGTTATCATCTGTTTGTATATACACACAATATTCAGCCTTAAAAAAAGAAGGAGATCCTTTCATATGGGACAATGCAGGTGAGCCTTGAGGATGTTATACTAAGTGGAATAAACCACACAAAATTGCAAACACTGTATTATTTCAATGGTATCTGGAATATAACAACACTGAACTCCTAAAGCAGAGTAGAATTGTGACTGCCAGGAGCTGAGTGAGGGCACAGTGGGAGATGTTGGCCAAATGGTACAAAATTTCAGGTATGCATGAAATTCTGGAGATCTAAATTGCACCATGGTGACTACTGAGGATTTTATGTCTATTATACTTGAAATTTGCTTAGAAACTATAACTTCAATGTTCTCAACAAAAATTTAAAAATCAAAAATCCTAACTGTATGATGTGGGGGGCATGTTAATTAGCTAGATTGTTACAATCATATAAAAAATATACATATATTTGTATATTTTTTTACTTGAGCAACTACTGAATCTGCATGAATGAAAATAAGATTCTGGGTAAAAGCTTATAAAAAACAGGATTTAGTAGGAAAAGCAGAAATGAAGGCACTAAAATGTGTAGCTCTATGCTCCCATTTATCTGCTTCTGGATTTTTGGAATTGTGAGCACCAGCCCTGGAGAGATGAAAGGACAACCACCCAGAATCTCATCCCTCTGTCTTGGGAAGGGAGGGGGTCCCAGAGCCAGGTAGACCTGGGCACAGTCTCAGAAGTGGATGGATCTGGTTTAGAGGAGGGAGGAAACTAGCTGCAGGCTCTGATCTCCCGCTGGGGTACTTCCAGCTCTGACAGTCTTAAACCTGTCCAGATAAATTCAACTCCCAGAGTTCTAATATTTTAATCTATTTAGTCTCTTTCCTTTCTATTTCATAAAATAAAATAAAAAGCAACTTACCATAAATACTTAGAGTTTTCTGGGACAATTATATTAGAAAACTTGTATTCTTTTTTTTTAGCTTATTTATTTTTTTGTAATCTCTACCCCCAACGTGGGGCTCAAACTCACAATTCCAAGACCAAGAGTTGAGTGGTCTTCTGACTGAGCCAGCCAGGCACCCCAAAGAGACCTGTATTTTATTTTATTTTTTTATATATAATTTATTGTCAAATTAGTTTCCATATAAGACCCAGTGCTCATCCCAACAGGTGCCCTCCTCAATGCCCATCACCCACTTTCCCCTCTCCCCCAACACCCATCAACCCTCAGTTTGTTCTCAGTATTTAAGACTCCCTTATGGTTTGCCTTCTTGCCTCTCTGTAACTTTTTTTCCCCCTTTCCCTCTCCCCTGGTCTTCTGTTAAGTTTCTCAAGATCCACATATGAGTGAAAACATATGGTACCAGTCTTTCTCTACCTGACTTATTTCTTTTCTTTAAACGTTTTATTTATTTTTGAGACAGGGAGAGATAGAGCATGAACAGGGGAGGGTCAGAGAGAGGGAGACACAGAATCTGAAACAGGCTCCAGGCTCTAAGCTGTCAGCACAGAGCCCGACACGGGGCTCGAACTCACGGACAGCGAGATCATGACCTGAGCCAAAGTCGGCCGCTTAACCGACTGAGCCACCCAGGTGCCCCTCTACCTGACTTATTTCACTTAGCATACTACTCTCCAGTTCCATCCACATTGCTATGAATGGCCATATTTCATTCTTTCTCATTGCCAAGTAGTATTCCATTGTATATATAAACCACATCTTCTTTATCAATTCATCAGTTGAGGTACATTTAGGCTCTTTCCATAATTTGGCTATTGTTGAGAGTGCTGCTATAAACACTGGGGGACCGGTGCCTCTATGCATCAGCACTCCTGTATCCCTTGGGTAAATTCCTAGCAGTGCTATTGCTGGGTCATAGGGTAGATCTATTTTTAATGTTTTGAGGAATCTCCACACTGTTTTCCAGAATGGCTGCACCAGTTTGCATTCCCACCAACAGTGCAAGAAGGTTCCCATTTCTCCACATCCTCGCCAGCATCTATAGTCTCCTGATTTGTTCATTTTAGCAACTCTGACCAGCATGAGGTGTTATCTCAGTGTGGTTTTGATTTGTGTTTCCCTGATGAGGAGTGATGTTGAGCATCTTTTCATGTGCCTGTTGGCCATCTGGATGTCTTCTTTAGACAAGTGACTGTTCATGTCTTCTGAACATTTCTTTTTTTTTTTTTAAATTTTTATTTTTTTTCAACGTTTATTTATTTTGGGGACAGAGAGAGACAGAGCATGAACGGGGGAGGGGCAGAGAGAGAGGGAGACACAGAACCGGAAACAGGCTCCAGGCTCCGAGCCATCAGCCCAGAGCCCGACGCGGGGCTCGAACTCACGGACCGCGAGATCGTGACCTGGCTGAAGTCGGACGCTTAACCGACTGCGCCACCCAGGCGCCCCTGAACATTTCTTTTTAATTTGTTTTCATCTTTATTTATTTTTGAGAGAGAGACAGAGTGTGAGCAGGGGAGGAGCAGAGAGAGAGGGAGACACAGAATCCGAAGCAGGCTCCAGGCCCTGAGCTGTCAGCACAGAGCACCAACTCACGAACTGTGAGATCATGACCTGAGCCGAAGTTGGACGCTCAACTGACTAAGCCACCCAGGCGCCCCTTTTCTGCTCATTTCTTCACTGCAAAACTTGTATTCTTAACAAGAATGAAAATAAATGTTACTACTACTGTTAATAAAACCTTTTTGGTCCACAGATGACCCATCAGAAGTGACACCAGAACTCACACCACAATACAGAATGGGAACTGGCCCAATTTCAGCAAAGACCCCTGTGTTCCCACCTCTTCCTCTTATTGACTCCACAATCCTAAATTAAACAATGTACCCTTTTGTTCTCGTCTAAAAATTTCTCCATGGTAGGGATCATGATTCCTCGTCTGTTTTCTAATGAGTAGATGTCTTGGAAACAATCATTTCTATCTGTTTGCATCTCTACACTTACTCAGTGTTCATTAAAGAGTAGAATGAACTTGGAATGAGTCCCACCTGGTTACCATGAAGGAGATTTCTTCTGTAGAGGGAGGAGAGGAAATTGGATGACTCACTCTTCTTTCTCTGAGATGGAAGCAGATTCAGATTCTGGTGCCAGTCTAACCCCAGCCTACATAGGACATCCCCAAATATTCCAAAGGGTCCTTGTTGCTGTAGAGATTGTCCCTATAAGACTGACCTGATGCTTCCATTGGGATCCAGGTACCAGAAACCTTAGGCTGAGTCTGGGCCATCAGGTAGAGCATAGACCTGTCCTGGTGAAGCAGTATCCTTGATGAAGGTGGATATTTCCTGTCCCTGTAAAGGACTCTCTGGAGTAAAAAGCCTTCACTTCAGTTAACACAGGTTTCAAGTAGCTATAGTTGTGGTCATAATTCTAGATATTTTGTGGGTCTTATTCTTGCAATGTTAAAGGATCTTCTCTCCTCTTGGAGTTGCATTAAGGCAGGACCTATTGTGGCAGGTTTTATTTTCTATGCTTTATGCTACTTACAGATTCTTCATTGACCATCAGGAGTGTCAGTGTCTTGAAGTCAAACATGTTAAGTACCATTGTGAAACTGTCTTTAAAAACCCATGCCCAGGTAAATGTTAGGCAAATAAAATATCTCATATTGAAAGAAACACATTCGGGGGCACCTGGGTGGCTTAGGCAGTTAAGTGTCTCTTGGTTTTGGCTCCAGTCATGCTCTCATGGTTCCTGAGTTTAAGCCATGCCTTGGGCTCCATGCTACCTGCATGGAGCCTGTTTGGGGTTGTCTCTCACCTCTCTCTCTGCTCATCTCTTCTCTCTCTCCCTCTCTATCAAAGTAAATAAAGTTAAAAAAAGAGATAGATACACATTGACAGTTATTTTGAGTAACTCTGCATTCTTTCAGGAGAAAGCATTTCATTCCTTTTTTTAAATTTTATTTGTTATTTTTTAAAATTTACATCCAAATTAGTTAGCATATAGTGCAACAATAATTTCAGGAGTAGATTCCTTAATGCCCCTTACCCATTTAGCCCATCCCATCTCCAAGAACCCCTCCAGCAACCCTCAGTTTGTTCTCCACATTTATGAGTCTCTTCTGTTTTGTCTTCCTCCCTGTTTTTATATTATTTTTGTTTCCCTTTCCTTGTGTTCCTCTGTTTTGCCTCTTAAAGTCCTCATATGAGTGAAGTCATATGATTTTTGTCTTTCTCTGACTATTTTCACTTGGCATAATACCCTCCAGTTCCATCCACATAGTTGCAAATGACAAGATTTCATTCTTTTTGATTGCTGAGTAATACTTCATTGCGTATGTATGTGTGTGTGTGTGTGTGTGTATATACCACACCTTTATCCATTCATCCATCGAAGGACATTTGGGCTCTTTCCATACTTTGGCTCTTGTTGATAGTGCTGCTATAAACATGGGGGTGCATGAGTCCCTTTGAAACAGCACACCTGTATCCCGTGGATAAATGCCTCATAGTGCAATTGCTGGGTCATAGGGTAGTTCTATTTTTAGTTTTTTTGAGAAACCTCCATACTGTTTTCCAGAGTGGCTGCACCAGCTTGCATTCCCACCAACAATGCAAAAGAGATCCTCTTTCTCCACATCCTCGCTAACATCTGTTGTTGCCTGAGTTAATGTTAGCCATTCTGACAGGTGTCAGGTGTTATCTCATTGTGGTTTTGATTTGTATTTCCCTGATGATGAGTAATGTTGAGCATTTTTTCATGTGTCAGTTGGCCATCTGGATGTCTTCCTTGGAGAAGTGTCCATTCATGTCTTTTGCCCATTTCTTCACTGGATTATTTGTTTTTTGGGTGTTGAGTTTGATAAGTGCTTTATAGATTTTGGACACTAACCCTTTATATGATATGTCATTTGCAAATATCTTCTCTCATTCAGTTGCCTTTTAGTTTTGTTGATTGTTTCCTTTGTTGTGCAGAAGCTTTTTATTTTGATGAGGTCCCAATAGTTCATTATTTCATTCCTGATTGGACTCTGACCATATATCAGAAGACCACTGGGGCGCCTGGGTGGCTCAATCGGTTAAGCGTCCGACTTCAGCCCGGGTCACTATCTCGCGGTCCGTGAGTTCGAGCCCCGCGTCGGGCTCTGGGCTGATGGCTCAGAGCCTGGAGCCTGCTTCTGATTCTGTGTCTCCCTCTCTCTCTGCCCCTCCCCCGTTCATGCTCTGTCTCTCTCTGTCTCAAAAATAAATAAATGTTAAAAAAAAAAAAGACCACTGAAACAACAAAAAATTATGGGTGATTATATAATAATTATAAAAGAATTCATTGTATGGTTTTAATTTATTATGCATTAATGGAAAGATTCTCTTTATTATTCACGATTTACCTACAAAGTAAGTGCCTTATAATTCTACATAACACTCTGAGTCATGAATATATAAATGACTGACATGAAGAAAACAGACTACATTTTTCTTATGAGATGAGGAAGTTTTGTAATTCCTCCAGGACACAAAGAAGAACCTGGATACACAGTGGTCTTCACTCAAGAGAATAAACTGGCAGTTGGAAAACATGCACTGATAAAGGCCTAGTTGTTCAGTTTCCTCCACAAAGTCTAATGAAAAAGTGGGGGGAGGAATACAATAATGGAAGGTAGAGTAAGAAGATTTACAAAAGTGGGGATGCCTGGGTGGCTCAGTAAGTCAAGCAGCTTCCTCTTGATTTCAGCTCAGATCATGATCTCAAGGTTTGTGGGACTGATATCTGTGTAGGACTCTAGGCTGACAGCATGGAGCCTGCTTGGGATTCTTAATCTCCCTCTCTTTCTGTCCTTCTCCCGCCTGCTTTCTCTCTCTCTCTCTCTAAAATACATACATACATACATACATTAAAAACTAATAAATAAATAAAAACTTACAAAAGTGCTCCTCAAGAAAAAGCATGCTTGGTGTAGGAGATATGTCACAGGAGGTTTTGGTGTGACTCTTCCTATGAAGGTGCTGTCCCCTTGGCTTGTGCATGCACAGAATGAAAACCATTAGTCCTAAACAGAAAACATCTGGGGTACATCTGAATGCTGCAGAGAGTAAGGCTATGTGTTTGCACAAGATATAGCATAACAGGGTCCAATACTAGGTGTTCTGATGTATTTCTTTTTGTTCTTATCACACACATACAGAGCAATTGTGATTATTTACCAGGTCAAGTAGGATCCAGCATAGGTTACTGGAGGGGCCAATGCAATGTGGAACTTTTCCTTAAATGGTTTGCCCACCTGGAGTTCCTGGGATTTATGGTGATGTCCTGGAAGACACTCGAGGACCAGAGTTGCCAATGGACTCACCTCTGGACACTGTGTAAAACTAGAATAGAAGTCTGCATCTAAAACCATGGAGATAATGTTTCAAACCAAAAGGTTGCCCAGGTGTTTGGAATTCCATTAGAACGAATGACCAACATTTGGCTATATTTAGATGACTCAGAAAAACCTCTCAAACTGGCCCTGGTTCCACTGCAGTAAAGGAAAATGATGACATAATAATAGAAATCTTGCAGGTTTCCAGGGAAATCTGGATCAGGAAGTTCATTCCCAGTGTCAGATTCTCAGCTGCCATTTTCCAGAGTTCAATATTTACATTCACACACAGAGAAATCAGCATGGAATCATGAGTTGTGGGTTACCTTTTCCATGAAAAATGAAATATACAATATTTACTAACATCTAAATTGATTATATAGTGTTTATAATGTACAGTCCACTATTACTAATGCTTTTTTTTTCTAATGACTTGAATGTTCAGGACTTTATGCATTTGGAATAATATTATTCCTTTTTTACTGATGCCAGATAATAGAATATCTGGTTTTAGTACAAATCTCCTAAAACTCTTGTAAATTCCTAAATGATAAGAGCACTAGAGGAATTCATGTTCTAATATTTGTCTTTGCCCCATCTTTGACACAGGTCTCCTAAAACTCTTGTAATTCCAAAGGGATCACAGCACTAGTAGCATCTCTTGTTCTAATGAAGTGACTCTGGGTGGGCTTCTGGATGGGAGCATGTCACCAGAAATACCAAGCCATGTTTAGAAGCTTGGAACATTCAGCTTCATCTCCCCACCACCCTTAATCTAGAAAAGAAAGAAGCGCTCGAAATGGAGTTAATGACCGGTCATAGGTCATGCTTACATGAAGGAGGCTCCATAAAATCCCAATAGTATGGAGTTTAGAGAGATCTGGTTCACCAGGCTGGTGAACACATACACAAAGGGAGGGTGACATACCCTAACCGCTTGGGGACTGAAGTTCCTGAGCTTATGACCCTCCCAGACCTCACATTATGTATCATTTCAACTCTCTGTTCATCTGTACCCATTACCATATCCTTTAATAAACTGGTAAACATAAGTGTTTCCCTGAGTTTTATAAGCCATTATCATATTAATTGAACCCAAGTAGAAGATTATTGGAATCTCCAATCTATATCTGGTCATTCACAAGTATCGGTAATAGCCTGACCTTGTGAATAGTGTCTGAAAGTGTGTGTGTTGTTGTAGGGGGTGGAGGGTGAGTCTTGTAGGACTGAGTCCCTATCTGTGAGACCTGACAACATGTCTGGGTAAATAGTGTTGAAATTGAGTTAAACTGCAAGATATCAAGGTGGTGCTGGAGACCTGCTGTTTGTTGTGGAGAAAGCAGCCACCCCGTATTTGTGACCAGCAGTGTCACGAGTGAAGTGCTCTGTGTGTGTATTAAGAAGGACACAGAAGAGAGAAGGAGAGTAGGGAAGAACTAGGCTTTTCCTTTCATAGAAAACAAACAGTAGATATTTTCTTTACAGCTAATTGAAATAGTAAATTAAAAAATAAAATTAAAAAAACTATAAAAAATAAAATAGTTTAGGTAAAAACAGATTTTGTGATATCTCAATACTGGTAGAGTCAACTTTTGAACATGGGTACCCACAGCAACAGGAAGAATTCAAATGCTCTTCTAGAAAAACACTTGTTCTACAAGCAATGCTTTCTCAAGAAGACTTCACATAGAATAGCCTTCATGGTCTGAGACTTCACAGTGTCACATTTCAGCCCTGGACATACACATATCCCCCGAGTGGGTATTTAATAGACAACTGAGGACAAGGCACACAGGCCAGCTTTCCAGGGTTAAAACACAGGAGAGGGGCGCCTGGGTGGCGCAGTCGGTTAAGCGTCCGACTTCAGCCAGGTCACGATCTCGCGGTCTGTGAGTTCGAGCCCTGCGTCGGGCTCTGGGCTGATGGCTCAGAGCCTGGAGCCTGTTTCCGATTCTGTGTCTCCCTCTCTCTCTGCCCCTCCCCCGTTCATGCTCTGTCTCTCTCTGTCCCAAAAATAAATTAAAAAAAAAAAAAAAAAAACACAGGAGAAACCCAGCCTACATATGAGCCCACTTTCACATCTGGGGAACAAAGACCAGAGTCCACCTAAAACAATGCATGATCTTCTTTGTATATGACTGCATTCTTCATGGACTAATATCTTTATTGAAGATGAAAACATAAATATGCCCCCAGACTTTCATTTGCCAAGCAGGTTCCCAAAATAGTTCCCACTGGCATCACCTGACAACATGTAAGAAAAGAAAATTAGGGATTACAGCCCAGAACTATTGAAATGGTAACATGGGAAGAGCCTGGAAATTTGATATTGTATAAGTCCTCTAGGTAAATGTTCCCCAGTCCTCTAGGTAAATGTGATGCAAGATAAGTTTAACAGCCTCTGCACTCACTAAATCACAGGTCATCCCTGAATTATACACAGAAATGTCACTCTTAGAATCCTTCTATGTTTGTGGTGATGTTAGCAGTCTGATACACACACTCTAACACACACACACAGAACAAGCACATTTTATTAATTCATAAATAAATATGACTCTAACGTAGTCTGTTCTGACTTCCTCTTCTTCCATGTCTCACTTCCCTCAATGTCCTCCTCGGGCATCCTGGAATCACCCACAAATACACATGTCTTCACATTTTTTCATCAAGCAATCCAAGTTAAACTAAATTGGAACTAAATTGGAACTTATTCAAATACTTTATCAAATAAGATATGAAATACATGCAGAAAAACATAAATAGATATTATGTTTGATAACAGAGTTGAATATAGCATTCTCCCTATGTCTGTATTTGACATAGGGAATCTGTATTTGATGATCTTCACTATAAAACAACAAATGAGTGCATGCTTAAGTGACCTTTCATACTTACCTGTAAAGTATTAGCACTCCATTTGCATTCATGATAAAATTCTTGTGAATCTGGGTAGACATACTCTAAATTTCAGGGATTTTCATAACATCTGATTCCAATGCAAGGCATGATGCACTTTGTGTCAGATGATTTGAAAGAGTTCCGGGGGTGCCTGTGTGGCACTCAGTGGCTTAACTGACTAATTAAGCATTGGACTTCGGCTCAGGTCATGACCTGGCAGTTGTGAGTTTGAGCCCTGCATTGGGCTCTGTGCTGATAGCTCAAAGCCTGGAGTCTGCTTTGGAATCTGTGTCTCTCTCTGTGCCCCTCACCCACTCATGCTCTGTCTTTCTTTCTTTCAAAAATTAAAGAAAAGAAAAAGAAAAAAAGAAAAACAAAGAGTTCCAGAAACACGGGCCATTCCCCACAATCTCATGGTCCACCTGTCTTATAGGTATGTGTAACTTAAAGTGGCCTTATGAGAGCATTCTGCTGAATGAGATGAAGAGTGAAGTGCCTTGAAGGGGATGGCCTTCCTTCAGCGAAAAGGAGTGTTTGGAAAACATATTCCATAAGTCCTATCAGATTTACACTCCCTCCTTGCCACGTGGAACATGGTTTGATAGCTGATAGTGGGGCAAGCATCTGTGGTCATGAGAGAGCAAGAGAACACATGCCTGCAGGTGGACAATACCAGAGGGAAGAAATAGAACAGCTAGAGCACACCATAGGGTGTCTGAGCCATGTTATCAGACCTGAGCATCTACCTACTCACTGTGTATATAACACAAAATACACAGCTTTTTCCCTATGTACACATTGACCTTCTCATGATATAGCTGAACACAAAATAACAGCTATCCCATATTGCATCGTTATACTTCAATGTGCCCATGTTAAATGTGAGCACAACTGCTACCCAACTTCATGGTATAAGTTTCTACCACAGACAGAAGCCCTCAGAAGATGGGTGAAATGCATCATGTGCTGTGAATGAACAGAGGGGCATCTAGCCTAAAAACTAGGTGGACTGTACGAGGCAGAAGCACTCACTGACTGTGTCTGGTGAATTTCTCCCCAATTAATCAGTACCTTGCACAATCTTCAGAGTAGAACACTCATCGTGGGGCTCATGCAGGACTGAGTTTCCTGCCAGCTGTGGATCAGCTTCACTGGAATGTCATCCATCTACAGTGGATCAGACTGATGTTG
This sequence comes from Lynx canadensis, assembly GCF_007474595.2. Taxonomy (NCBI): domain Eukaryota; kingdom Metazoa; phylum Chordata; class Mammalia; order Carnivora; family Felidae; genus Lynx; species Lynx canadensis. The sequence continues at coordinate 56,368,030 of NC_044317.1, forward strand.
GGGTTCTGTGCCTAAGATTCTAGTGCTTTGTGGAAGGACAGCACACACCTCCTGATCCTGCCGGTGTCCAGAAAGACTTCTCATTTCCAGCATCTACTCTGCCATGTGACATTGGGAAGCTATGCCCACAACATTTGTATCTTCCAGCAACCCCTCTCCTTCCACTGCCACTGATTTTGGCCTGAAAAGTACAGGAATCTCTGTCATCCAACATCACGTGTCCTCAGCACTACACAGGGACATATGAAATCACGAAGATAGGATCTGACTTCTCTGAAACCCACCTCATTTGCCAAATCTCCATCTCTGTCACATTTGTTGATCAAAAGTAGATTCCTAAGGCCTTGCGGTGACTAAAAGAGACTCCCTACCATTTGTGTCCCACATTTCGAGTTCTCCATATTTGCTTTCAGTAGACCTATGTTACACTCAAAGAATACCATCATTATGTTTCATCTGCCTTCATAACTGTCTCAGTGCCAAGTGCCTGAGTTAAACCTGTGGCCCATTGACACCGCTGTCCTCTTATCTCAAGAAGTGGTGATGATGTTGTATCTAAATTTTAAATATAGCCTCCAGTGATCTGTTTAAAGACAATTTCTCAATGCTCAGAAAAATTCCAAACTACTCATGAGATGTTTCTCAATTTGCCTCTCTTTTAATAATCCTTTGCTTGTTTCAGTTCTTAAATGCACCATATGCATGAGTTCTTAAATGAAATCATATGGTATTGGTCTTCTTCTGACCTATTTAGTTTAGTATAATACTTTCTACCTCCATCTATTCATTGCAAATGGCACGATTTCACTCCTTTTAATGGCTGAGTAATAGTCCATTATGTATATATACCCTATCTTCCTTATTCATTTCAGTCAGTGGACACTTGTGCTGGACTGTTGGAAGCAGAAATGCTGACTGCCACTAACAGTTGAACGGTTCCTCCAACAAATCAGTGCCTCAGACAGAACCAGAGCACAGGATTATACTCATCATGGGGCTGACTGAAGGGAGGATGGTCCCTCAGAGCAGTGAATTAGCTTCCCTGAGAGGTCATCCATGTAGACTGGATCTGAACTGAAATGGGGATATATACCTGGGGTATTAGTGATTTGGTGCAACCACAGCACATGCCTTGCTGACCCTGCCTATTATAGTGTTCAGAAGGCTTCTTCATCTCCATTATCTACTCTTCTATGTGACATTTTAAACCTATGCCCGAAGTGTTTGCATCATCCAATATGCCTTCCTGCATCCACTGCTCCTGATCTAGGCCTGGGCATTTACAGTAATCGTTGTCATCCAACAGCATCTATTATTCAGTAACACAAGAATTCAGTTAAATCATGAAGATAAAATAGGAATCCCTTAATCATCAGAAACTCACCACATTTGCCAATCCCTTATCTCCATTACATTTATTCATCCTAGGACACCACCAAGAGCTACTTATGACTTTGGGTGACAAAAGGGAACCACCTCCATTTCCTTCCCCACATTTGAAAGAGAGTTCTTCACATCTTCTTTTAATAGCTCTTATCTTTCTCTCTAAGGATGGTGGCATCATCATTTTACTTATATTTGCATTCCACATCCTAGTGCTAAATGTCTGAATTAATAGTGTGTCCCACTGGCCAAACATCTCTATGATCTCATTTAGGATTTCAGTGACATCACTCTAGTCACAACAAAGGCAGAGAATAATGCTTTTGATGCCTATGTAGATGAAAACAAAAATGAGGAAAAATAGAATCGGATATCTAGAGATAACTAGGAATTAAAGCAAGTAGTTGTTATTTTTCTAAATCCAGAGAGTCAGTTGTGTAACTCAGGACAGGTGTCTTCTCTCCACATGCAGAATTCATTATGCTATTTCTTTACTTTGCATATTTTCTTATCTCTTCCCTGGGACTATAATATCACTCCTATTGCAATATGTTTATCCTACTTACCGGGTATCTATTACACACCCAGCACTGTCATATATGCATGTTTACTTCACGTAAATATCAAAACAACACTTCCACATATGACATGGGGCATATACCTTTATTTGGGTTCATGGTGGAATGTTTTAGTGTCTTTAGGCTAAGTCCAAATTGGGCCATTCGCTAAGGCAGGTTTAGGTAAGCTCTGTGGGAGTCTTCTCTAGAATACATACAAGAGTAAAGCCATGGGGGATAGGAGAGATGATTCCTCACAAGGGTGGATTGGAGATGTCATATCAGAAGTTACATTAACTTGTGACTCTTCAGGGTGTTGTTTAGGGATCATAGTAGTGAGACGGGTTGATCCAGTTCAAGGCCCCTACAAAACTACTGGCTACACAAAGTAGAAGCCAGGTAGCATTATCATGGAGTACTTGAGGTAAACGTTCAACAATACCCCTAGAAAATCTGTAATATATACATCTAATATCTCAGCAATACCAACGAGGTAAAAATAGAACAATAGATAAAGTAGGGTAAAAATAATCACACATTATTTGAAGCTTAAGGCCACTGAGAAAATGGATTACAGGATATATTATTGGATTCCATTACCAAAGAGTTGATAGGTACCATCAGTTACCTACAATCTTTAATAAAGTGAGGTATGTTTACACTGGTGGTGGGATAACACTTCATGCATTACACATTGAAGTTCACACATTAAAAAAACATTGCTTTTGGGGCGCCTGGGTGGCTCAGTCAGCTGGGTGGCTGACTTGGGCTCAGGTCATGATCTCATGGCTCATGAGTTCAAGCCCTGCGTCGGGCTGTGTGCTGACAGCTCAGAGCCTGGAGCCTGCTTTGGATTCTGTGTCTCCCTCTCTCTCTGCCCCTCCCCTGATGGCACTGTATGTGTGTGTGTCTCTCTTTGCTCCTCCCCTGCTCACACTCTCTCAAAAATAAATAAACATTAAAAAAATTTTAAAAACATTGCTTTATTAATTAAAACATATTAAATTCACACATAGACTAAGTTATGCATTTCAAATCCACTCTGTAATCCTTGTTAAAGATACAGAATACAAGCATTCAAGAAGCTGTTTCCGGGGCTGATATCAAGCTGGGAGTAGTGATTTCCTTGACAGGCCTGAGGTAATTCTTGAGGAATGTGGATGTATGATTGTATGCCATTTTATGGAAGAATTAGCTATCCTCTTTCAGATATCTGTGACAATTTCATTTCAACCACATTCACTATTGCTACAATGAAGATATATCAGTATTTTATTGGACTGCCAATACTAAAGACCAATTACTAAAACATTTTATTTATAATATTCAGAAACCTTTTTAGTTTTAATTAATAGAGAAGAATGATGATCTGAAAGCCCATTTCATGGTACTTTAATCAATATTATAATCACAAAATAGCATCTGCATTTAGATTCTCTTTGTAGATCGTGTATCATATTTTTCTTCCTTTTCCATAGACAATTAGATATGCATGAGTCCCACGTAATGAAAAAGGTCATTTAATTTCTTTGATGCAGCAACAATCAGCCCCATGATTTCATAAATCCACTAGAAATAAATGAATTTTGTGGAGTGATTATAGAAATACATTAATATTTGTTAGTCACATCTCAAATAGGGTCAATGTAAAAAAGCATATATTCAAATTAGTAAACCTATGAAAATCCATCCCCTCTATCTTTTGAAGGATACCAGCAAAAACATTATCTAAGTGTTTAACTTTGTATTATCCTTAATAATACGTATTTGGATGTAATGTCTGAATAGACTGACATACTGCTTTCTACTGTGAATTCTGTGTCATTTATTGACACTTGATGCTCAGTTAAATACTTTTCCAAATATTTGCATCTTTCAAGATACTTTCTTTTATGCACTCTTTGGTGTTTGCTGAAGTGTATGCTTAATAGGGAGGACTTTGTTCATTCATTATGTTTGTGGGGTTAAAATCTAGCGTGCATTTTGAGATATTGATTAAGAATTGAATTCCAGGTACAAGCACAACTCTCTCTATATTTTATGGTTTCTATCCTGTAAGACAGCTATGATGTTGAGCAAATTCTGAGTTCTGCTACAGGCTTGCTACATTCTTTACCTTTGTAATATTTCTCCTCAGTATAAACTCTGTGATGCTGAGTAGGGTTGAGCAGTCCTGAAAGTTTTACCACATTCTTTGCTTTGGTAAGTTTTTTTCTTCACCATGAATTTTGTGATGAAGAGTGAAGCTTGACCTCTGATTAAAGGGCTTGCCAAATTTTTTATATTTGAAAAATCCTCTCATATACCTACTCTGGTCAGGACTCAGAGTTTAGCATTGCTTAAAGGCCTTGCTACATTCTTTAGAATTCTATGATTATTCTCCAGTATAAATCTTCCAATGTGAAGTAAGGGATGAATGGTCCTTAAAAGTTTCTCCCTTTCTTTAACTTTGTAAGGTTTGCTCCAGTACAGAATCTGTGATAATGAGTAAAGGATGAACAATGATTACAGATCTTGTCACATTCTTTACATTGGTAAACCTTCTCTCGAGTGTGAATTCTGTTAGGTTGAATAAGGTGTGATTGCTTCTTAAAGTCCTTGCAACAGTCCTTATATTTGTAAGGTTTCTCTCTAGTATGAATTCTGTGATGTTGAGAAAGAATTGAGTGCCAGGTAAAGGCCTTGCCACATTCATTACATTGGTAAGGTTTCTCTCCACTATGAATCCTGTGATGTTGAGTAAGATATGACTGTTGGTTAAAGGCCTTGACACATTCTTCACATTTGTAAGGTTTCTCTCTAGTATGAATTCTGTGATGTTGAGTAAGGATTGAGTGGCTCTTAAAGACCTTGCCACATTATTCACATTTGTAAGGTTAGTCTTTAGTATGAATTCTATGATGTTGAGTAAGTCTTGAGCGGTTGTTAAAGACCTTGCCATGGTCTTTACATTAGTAGGGCTTCTCCCCAGTATGGATTCCCTTATGTCCATTTAGTGATGAGCCATACTTAAAGGTTTTACCACATTCTTTACATTTGTAAGGTTTCTCTCCAGTATGCATTTGTTGATGTTGAATTAGTGTTGAGTGCCACTTAAAGGCTTTGCCACATTCCTTACAAATGTAACCTTTCTGCCCAGTATGGGTTGTCTTATTTATATTTAGTCTTGATGACTGACTAAACATGTTCCCAGGTTCATTGCATGTATATGGGCTTTTTTCCCACATGAATCCTCTGATGATCACCAACATTAAGTGATCACCAACATCATTAAGTGTACATTCTCAAGGCACTATGTTTATATCTACCCCCTGCCACTTTTTGGAAAGAAGCTTCTATACACATCTTTGGCAGAAAGCTCTGAGTACCAGTTGAAGACAGCTGAAAGATAACAAATAAGAGAATAGTAAAATCATTCCACTTAATCCTCTCAGATGAATATAATGAAAATTTCTAATATGCAATATTCATCTAAGAGAACTTCAGCAAGATGGCTGAGAAGGACTTCATTCCTCCATGGACACATAGAGTTGTACGCAATGCTCACAGATAGTTCTGTAGTATTGGCATGCTATAGCACACATCACGTTCCTATTCCTCCACTAATCAGGGAAAGTACCATATGAGCCCAAATTACCAGAAGAAGGAAATTTAAAAATAAAACAGAAATGAACAAAATAGGACATAGTAAACAGGAAAATATTGACAGTAGGAAGAGTTGATTTCAGAAAAGCCCAACAAATTGGACAGATCTATAACCAAATCAAGTAAGAATGAGGGAGAGAAGACCAACTAAAATCAGACATGGACAAATGAAACAGTATAATAGACAGCATAGAAATAAGAATCATTTTGGGGCGCCTGGGTGGCGCAATTGGTTAAACGTCCAACTTCAGCCAGGTCACGATCTCGCGGTCCGTGAGTTCGAGCCCCGCGTCAGGCTCTGGGCTGATGGCTCAGAGCCTGGAGCCTGTTTCCGATTCTGTGTCTCCCTCTCTCTCTGCCCCTCCCCCGTTCATGCTCTGTCTCTCTCTGTCCCAAAAATAAATAAACGTTGAAAAAAAAAAAAGAATCATTTTAAGAGGTGACAATGGATAATTATGTGCCAAGAAACAGATACTGAAAAGGGGGTATAAATTTCAAAAATGATAAAACCTGCCTGGACCCCATCAAGAAGAAATATTTTTAGCTGTCTCATCGGAGCTACAACTACTATGTACATTGAAAATTAATTTTAAAAATGCCCAACAATTAAAATTCCCGTGCCAATGGATTCACTGGATAACTCATACAAACACTTAATGAAAGCGTTCTTCAAATCTCCTCAAACATTTCCAAGAAGTGAAGAGAAGAGAGTTTGTGAACACACTCTCTGTGACACCAGCATTAACAGGTTATCAAAGCAAAGGAAGACATTACAAGTAAAGAAGAGTACAAACTACTACCTGTGGGGAATATTCATGGAAAGCCCACAATAAGGCAAAGCAAACTGAATCAAAAGCACTTTCACTATGTTACCACATAATCAAGTGGGAATTCTTCCTGGAATTCAAGGGTGTTTCAACATATGGAAAACTATCAATTTAAGACTGCACCTTAACAGAATGAAGATCAAACATGACATTCTATTAATTCATGCCAAACAAGAATGCAAGCATATTGGCTACCATTTCAGGATTAAAAACACTCAATAGTAGGAATAGAAGGAAACTACCACTACCTAGTAAAGTCCATATATGTACAAAGACCTGAAATCTAACATATTCAATAGTAAGACTGAAATTTTGTCCTATCAGAAACAAGGTTATGAAGTGCCTTCATCACTTTTTAAAAAAAAATTTTTTTTCAACGTTTATTTATTTTTGGGACAGAGAGAAACAGAGCATGAACGGGGGAGGGGCAGAGAGAGAGGGAGACACAGAATCGGAAACAGGCTCCAGGCTCTGAGCCATTAGCCCAGAGCCTGACGCGGGGCTCGAACTCACGGACCGCGAGATCGTGACCTGGCTGAAGTTGGACGCTTAACCGACTGCGCCACCCAGGCGCCCCAAAACTTTTGTTCAACATAATACTGGGTATTCTAGTCAGAACAGTTATGCAATAAAAGTACATTAAAGGAACCAATAGAAAAAGTATCCTTATTCACAGATGACATGGTCTATAAAAAATCCCAAAGAATCCTTATTTTTATGTTGTTTTTTTTAATTGTCACTTGTATTTTTTTTTTGACATTTAGAGTCAGTCTTGATTTTTATTTTTATTTTTTTTTATATATGAAATTTATTGACAAATTGGTTTCCATACAACACCCAGTGCTCATCCCAAAAGGTGCCCTCCTCAATACCCATCACCCATCCTCCCCTCCCTCCCACCCCCCATCAACCCTCAGTTTGTTCTCAGTTTTTAACAGTCTCTTATGCTTTGGCTCTCTCCCACTCTAACCTCTTTTTTTTTTTCCTTCCCCTCCCCCATGGGTTCCTGTTAAGTTTCTCAGGATCCACATAAGAGTGAAACCATATGGTATCTGTCTTTCTCTGTATGGCTTATTTCACTTAGCATTACACTCTCCAGTTCCATCCACGTTGCTACAAAAGGCCATATTTCATTTTTTCTCATTGCCACATAGTATTCCATTGTGTATATATACCACAATTTCTTTATCCATTCATCAGTTGATGGACATTTAGGCTCTTTCCATAATTTGGCTATTGTTGACAGTGCTGCTATGAACATTGGGGTACAAGTGCCCCTATGCATCAGTACTCCTGTATCCCTTGGATAAATTCCTAGCAGTGCTATTGCTGGGTCATAGGGTAGGTCTATTTTTAATTTTCTGAGGAACCTCCACACTGCTTTCCAGAGCGGCTGCACCAATTTGCATTCCCACCAACAGTGCAAGAGGGTTCCCGTTTCTCCACATCCTCTCCAGCATCTATAGTCTCCTGATTTGTTCATTTTGGCCACTCTGACTGGCGTGAGGTGATATCTGAGTGTGGTTTTGATTTGTATTTCCCTGATAAGGAGCGACGTTGAGCATCTTTTCATGTGCCTGTTGGCCATCTGGATGTCTTCTTTAGAGAAGTGTCTATTCATGTTTTCTGCCCATTTCTTCACTGGGTTATTTGTTTTTCGGGTGTGGAGTTTGGTGAGCTCTTTATAGATTTTGGATACTAGCCCTTTGTCTGATATGTCATTTGCAAATATCTTTTCCCATTCCGTTGGTTGCCTTTTAGTTTTGTTGGTTGTTTCCTTTGCTGTGCAGAAGCTTTTTATCTTCATAAGGTCCCAGGAATTCACTTTTGCTTTTAATTCTCTTGCCTTTGGGGATGTGTCGAGTAAGAGATTGCTACGGCTGAGGTCAGAGAGGTCTTTTCCTGCTTTCTCCTCTAGGGTTTTGATGGTTTCCTGTCTCACATTTAGGTCCTTTATCCATTTTGAGTTTATTTTTGTAAATGGTGTGAGAAAGTGGTCTAGTTTCAACCTTCTGCATGTTGCTGTCCAGTTCTCCCAGCACCATTTGTTAAAGAGGCTGTCTTTTTTCCATTGGATGTTCTTTCCTGCTTTGTCAAAGATGAGTTGGCCATACGTTTGTGGGTCTAGTTCTGGGGTTTCTATTCTATTCCATTGGTCTGTGTGTCTGTTTTTGTGTCAATACCATGCTGTCTTGATGATTACAGCTTTGTAGTAGAGGCTGAAGTCTGGGATTGTGATGCCTCCTGCTTTGGTCTTCTTCTTCAAAATTCCTTTGGCTATTCGGGGCCTTTTGTGGTTCCATATGAATTTTAGGATTGCTTGTTCTAATTTCGAGAAGAATGCTGGTGCAATTTTGATTGGGATTGCATTGAATGTGTAGATAGCTTTGGGTAGTGTTGACATTTTGACAATATTTATTTTTCCAATCCATGAGCAGGGAATGTCTTTCCATTTCTTTAAATCTTCTTCAATTACCTTCATAAGCTTTCTATAGTTTTCAGCATACAGATCCTTTACATCTTTGGTTAGATTTATTCCTAGGTATTTTATGCTTCTTGGTGCAATTGTGAATGGGATCATTTTCTTTATTTGTCTTTCTGTTGCTTCATTGTTAGTGTATAAGAATGCAACTGATTTCTGTACATTGATTTTGTATCCTGCAACTTTGCTGAATTCATGTATCAGTTCTAGCAGACTTTTGGTGGAGTCTGTCGGATTTTCCATGTATAATATCATGTCATCTGCAAAAAGCGAAAGCTTGACTTCATCTTTGCCAATTTTGATGCCTTTGATTTCCTTTTGTTGTCTGATTGCTGATGCTAGAACTTCCAGCACTATGTTAAACAACAGCGGTGAGAGTGGGCATCCCTGTCGTGTTCCTGATCTCAGGGAAAAAGCTCTCAGTTTTTCCCCGTTGAGGATGATGTTAGCTGTGGGCTTTTCATAAATGGCTTTTATGATCTTTAAGTATGTTCCTTCTATCCCAACTTTCTCAAGGGTTTTTATTAAGAAAGGGTGCTGGATTTTGTCAAAGGCCTTTTCTGCATCGATTGACAGGATCATATGGTTCTTCTCTTTTTTTTTTGTTAATGTGATGTATCACGTTGATTGATTTGCGAATGTTGAACCAGCCCTGCATCCCAGGAATGAATCCCACTTGATCATGGTGAATAATTCTTTTTATATGCTGTTGAATTCGATTTGCTAGTATTTTATTGAGAATTTTTGCATCCATATTCATCAGGGATATTGGCCTGTAGTTCTCTTTTTTGACTGGGTCTCTGTCTGGTTTAGGAATCAAAGTAATACTGGCTTCATAGAAGGAGTCTGGAAGTTTTCCTTCCCTTTCTATTTCTTGGAATAGCTTGAGAAGGATAGGTATTATCTCTGCTTTAAACGTCTGGTAGAACTCCCCTGGGAAGCCATCTGGTCCTGGACTCTTATTTGTTGGGAGATTTTTAATAACCGATTCAATTTCTTCGCTGGTTATGGGTCTGTTCAAGTTTTCTATTTCCTCCTGATTGAGTTTTGGAAGAGTGTGGGTGTTCAGGAATTTGTCCATTTCTTCCAGGTTGTCCAATTTGTTGGCATATAATTTTTCATAGTATTCCCTGATAATTGTTTGTATCTCTGAGGGATTGGTTGTAATAATTCCATTTTCATTCATGATTTTATCTATTTGGGTCATCTCCCTTTTCTTTTTGAGAAGCCTGGCTAGAGGTTTGTCAATTTTGTTTATTTTTTCAAAAAACCAACTCTTGGTTTCGTTGATCTGCTCTACAGTTTTTTTAGATTCTATATTGTTTATTTCTGCTCTGATCTTTATTATTTCTCTTCTTCTGCTGGGTTTAGGCTGCCTTTGCTGTTCTGCTTCTAGTTCCTTTAGGTGTGCTGTTAGATTTTGTATTTGGGATTTTTCTTGATTCTTGAGATAGGCCTGGATTGCAATGTATTTTCCTCTCAGGACTGCCTTCACTGCGTCCCAAAGCGTTTGGATTGTTGTATTTTCATTTTCGTTTGTTTCCATATATTTTTTGATTTCTTCTCTAATTACCTGGTTGACCCACTCATTCGTTAGTAGGGTGTTCTTTAACCTCCATGCTTTTGGAGGTTTTCCAGACTTTTTCCTGTGGTTGATTTCAAGCTTCATAGCATTGTGGTCTGAAAGTATGCATGGTATAATTTCAATTCTTGTAAACTTATGAAGGGCTGTTTTGTGACCCAGTATATGATCTATCTTGGAGAATGTTCCATGTGCACTCGAGAAGAAAGTATATTCTGTTGCTTTGGGATGCAGAGTTCTAAATATATCTGTCAAGTCCATCTGATCCAGTGTCTCATTCAGGGCCCTTGTTTCTTTTTTTTTTTTTTTTTTTTTTTTTTTTTTTTTTTTTTTTTTTTTTTTAAATTTTTTTTTTTTTTTCAACATTTATTTATTTTTGGGACAGAGAGAGACAGAGCATGAACGGGCGAGGGGCAGAGAGAGAGGGAGACACAGAATCGGAAACAGGCTCCAGGCTCCGAGCCATCAGCCCAGAGCCTGACGCGGGGCTCGAACTCACGGACCGCGAGATCGTGACCTGGCTGAAGTCGGACGCTTAACCGACTGCGCCACCCAGGCGCCCCAGGGCCCTTGTTTCTTTATTGACCGTGTGTCTAGATGATCTATCCATTTCTGTAAGTGGGGTGTTAAAGTCCCCAGCAATTACCACATTCTTATCAATAAGGTTGCTTATGTTTATGAGTAATTGTTTTATATATTTGGGGGCTCCGGTATTCGGCGCATAGACATTTATAATTGTTAGCTCTTCCTGATGGATAGACCCTGTAACTATTATATAATGTCCTTCTTCATCTCTTGTTACAGCCTTTAATTTAAAGTCTAGTTTGTCTGATATAAGTATGGCTACTCCAGCTTTCTTTTGGCTTCCAGTAGCATGATAAATAGTTCTCCATCCCCTCACTCTGAATCTAAAGGTGTCCTCAGGTCTAAAATGAGTCTCTTGTAGACAGCAAATAGATGGGTCTTGTTTTTTTATCCATTCTGATACCCTATGTCTTTTGGTTGGCGCATTTAATCCATTTACATTCAGTGTTTTTATAGAAAGGTACGGGTTTAGAGTCATTGTGATGTCTGTATGTTTTATGCTTGTAGTGATGTCTCTGGTACTTTGTCTCACAGGGTCCCCCTTAGGATCTCTTGTAGGGCTGGTTTAGTGGTGACAAATTCCTTCAGTTTTTGTTTGTTTGGGAAGACCTTTATCTCTCCTTCTATTCTAAATGACAGACTTGCTGGATAAAGGATTCTCGGCTGCATATTTTTTCTGTCTAGCACACTGAAAATCTCGTGCCAAGTCTTTCTGGCCTGCCAAGTTTCAAAAGAGAGATCAGTCACGAGTCTTATAGGTCTCCCTTTATATGTGAGGGCACGTTTACCCCTTGCTGCTTTCAGAATTTTCTCTTTATCCTTGTATTTTGCCAGTTTCACTATGATATGTCGTGCAGAAGATCGATTCAAGTTCTGTCTGAAGGGAGTTCTCTGTGCCTCTTGGATTTCCATGCCTTTTTCCTTCCCCAGTTCAGGGAAGTTCTCAGCTATTATTTCTTCAAGTACCCCTTCAGCACCTTTCCCTCTCTCTTCCTCCTCTGGGATACCAATTATGCGTATATTATTTCTTTTTAGTGTATCACTTAGTTCTCTAATTTTCCCTCATACTCCTGGATTTTTTTTATCTCTCTTTTTCTCAGCTTCCTCTTTTTCCATAACTTTATCTTCTAGTTCACCTATTCTCTCCTCTGCCTCTTCCATCCGAGCCGTGGTGGTTTCCATTTTGTTTTGCATTTCATTTAAAGCGTTTTTCAGCTCCTCGTGACTGTTCCTTAGTCCCTTGATCTCTGTAGCAAGAGATTCTCTGCTGTCCTGTATGCTGTTTTCCAGCCCAGCGATTAATTTTATGACTATTATTCTAAATTCACTTTCTGTTATATTATTTAAATCCTTTTTGATCAGCTCATTAGCTGTTGTTATTTCCTGGAGATTCTTCTGAGGGGAATTCTTCTGCTTGGTCATTTTGGATAGTCCCTGGTGTGGTGAGGGCCTGCAGGGCACTTCCCCTGTGCTGTGGTGTATAACTGGAGTTGGTGGGCGGGGCCACAGTCAGTCCTGATGTCTGCCCCCAGCCCACCGCTGGGGCCACAGTCAGACTGGTGTGTGCCTTCTCTTCCCCTCTCCTAGGGGCGGGATTCACTGTGGGGTGGCGTGGCCCGTCTGGGCTACTTGCACACTGCCAGGCTTGTGATGCTGGGGATCTGGCGTATTAGCTGGGGTGGGAAGGCAAGGTGCACGGCGGCAGGGGGGGCAGGCTTAGCTTGCTTCTCCTTAGGTGATCCACTTCAGGAGGGGCCCTGTGGCAGCCGGAGGGAGTCAGATCCGCTGCCGGAGGTTTGGCTCCGCAGAAGCACAGAGTTGGGTGTTTGCGCGGAGCGAGCAATTTCCCTGGCCGGAACCGGTTCCCTTTGGGATTTTGGCTGGGGGATGGGCGGGGGAGATGGCGCTGGCGAGCGCCTTTGTTCCCCGCCAAACTGAGCTCTGTCGTCCGGGGGCTCCGCAGCTCACCCTCCCTTTGTCCTCCAGCCTTCCTGCTTTCCGAGCAGAGCTGTTAACTTATGACCTCCCAGACGCTAAGTCGCGCTTGCTGTCGGAACACAGTCCGTCAGGCCCCTCCGCTTTTGCAAGCCAGACTAGGGGGCTCTGCTTGGCTGGCGAGCTGCCCCTCCGCCCCGGCTCCCTCCCGCCAGTCCGGGGAGCGCGCACCGCCTCGCCGCCCTTCCTACCCTCTTCCGTGGGCCTCTCGTCTGCACTTGGGTCTGGTGACTCCGTTCTGCTAATCCTCTGGCTGTTTTCTGGGTTATTTAGGCAGGTGTAGGTGGAATCTAAGTGATCAGCAGGACGCGCAGTGAGCCCAGTGTCCTACGCCGCCATCTTCCTGTTTCTCCTCACTTGTATTTTTAATTTTTGCCAATTTTTCCTACCCACCTTTCCATTTTCAATATTTTTTTAATGTTATAAATGCTTGAGTTAAGAAAAATAGTTCAAATAAACAACATTACACCACAAGGAAGCAGATTAAAAAAAAAACGTAGCTTAAATTTAGTAGAGGAAAGAAATCAGAAAGAAAAAATCAGAAACAAATAATTGAGATATCAGAATAAACAATAACATAACATTGAAAGTATCAAAATCCCAATGTCATTTTTGGCAGAAGGATCAAAACCCACCATAACATTCATATTCATGTCACAGGATAACACACACCCAAAATAATCCTGAAATTGTACATTGTTGGCACCACATGTCCTGATTGAAAGCATACTACAAATCCATAGTTATCAAAATAATGTACTATAGACAAAGACAGGCATAGAATTATGGAAAAGAGATGGTGAGCCAGACATTCTTCTCCAATGTTAGTGTGTAGAACAACCAACTAAAGATCTTGCTAAAATTCATATTCTGATTTGGATTTCTGGGTGGGGTCTGAGTTTCCACATTTTTCACAAGCTTCTGTGCGATGCCTACATTGTGGGTTCAAGACCCACACTTTTAAATTCCAAAAATGAAATTTAAAAAAGAGAAGAAATCATAAATGACTTTGACCTTAAAGAATACTGTGGAAATTATGAACTCTAACACCAAGAACAGAAACAATTCTTGGTGAACATTTACTACATACTACATACCATTCTGACAGTTTTTCATAAATGTACTCATAAATACACAGTAATGTAGGAGAACAATAGAATTGTTTTTCATCTTTCAAAAAATATCTTGGCAAAATTTCAGTAATAGTATAGCATGAGTTTTACCACAGATTGTCTGACTGTGAATTCATCTAAGAGGAACACAAAGACCGCAATCCTAAAAGAAGGTACAGAACAGATTTCAAAGTGAAAACGGTAGTTCAAACAAAATTATACCACAGAACATATGACATAAATGAGGATAAAACACAAAACGCAAAAATTACAAATAAATTAAAAAAAAAGAATAAACATGATAAAGTAAAAACTTTTTATTGTGATTCAAACTAAGAAATGTTTTAGGTGCCATACAACTTGTAAATCTATGTGTGGAGGAAGGTTTTTTGTGTCTTGCAAACATGCCACAGGGAAAAAACATACACTGATATGACTGGAATACCTACTATTTGTGAGTCTCTGATAACATCGAACTTTTTTTTTCCCCTCGTTCATCTTTTGTGGTGAGTTATATTTTACAAATTTAAGCTTAGTAGAATATATATGATGCATGTCTTTTTTTCCTCTGTAACCACAGAGAAGTTATAAGGAAGAGTATACCAGTGACAGAGTACAGAATAAAATGGAAACTAGCAGGATGGAGCCCTAATTTACAATCTCTACTTCTAACACCATTATCTCCAGTGAACACAGGAGAGACCCTTTATTTTCCAAAGCAGTCTACAAAGTGAACCATAAGAGGGAAGGAGCACATGAAATGAGATGAGTGAATCCTTCCAAGGTACTTACTGATAAATGGTGGTGGGGGGTGGGGTGGGGATAATAACCTTATAGTGTAGGGATCCAGCAGAGAGCAGAGGAGGGTATAAAGCACATAAACCTGTGATGGTGCACATTGGGGTCAGGTGCCTAACGTTCTTCCAAGGACACATAATAACTGCTGTGAAATAAATGCCCAGAACAGAGTAGGTAAATCATAATCTACCTGCAAACATGAAAATATCTGTGTTATTCAAATACCAAGACAAATAAAGTGCCCATGCTCTGTAATCTGTATTAGTGCACTTCAGCTTTGTCTTTCATGTGTGATCAGAAGCTTTCACAGGCTCCTCTTTGCATTCCCATCAGCCCAATCGCAAAGACTTGATCCAGAAACACTGACATGACAGGTTAACTCATGTACAAAAACTGTGGAACTCTGATCTCCTGTAGGTGCACTTCCCTCACTTAATAATGTCCCCTAGGGTTCCTGAAACTTTGTGGGATTTCTCCACCAAAACACAGATATATTGGGAGTGTTGATAGAAGTCCTAGTCCTCACACTGACCCATGTCCTGTCCAATTATTTTCTGTCATGGAGGAGGTTTGTTCTCCTCTCTCTTTTTTTTTTTTTAAAGTTTATTTATTTTTGAGACAGAGAGAGACAGAGCATGAGTGGGGGAAGGGCAGAGAGAGAGGGAGATACAGAATCTGAAGCAGGCTCCAGGCTCTGAGCCATCAGCACAGAGCCTGATGCGGGGCTCGAACCCATGAACTGTGAGATCATGACCTGAGCTGAAGTTGGATGCTCAACCAACCGAGCCACCCAGGCGCCCATCTCTCTCTTTTTTTAAGTTTATTTATTTATTTTGAGAGAGAGAGAGAGAGAGAGAGAGAGAGCGAGCATGGGGAGGGCAAAGAGAAGGAGAGAGAGGGAAACAGATCATCTCAAGCAGGCATCTCAAGCCTGACAAGTGGCTTGAACTCACAAACCATGAGATCGTGACCTGAGCTGAAATCAATATTCAGATGGCCAACTGACTGAGCCACACAGGAGCTCCTAGGATGATGTTTTCCCTTCTTTCCTGAGTGTGCCCATAGCAAGGTATCTCTCTGTACAAAGGTTAATCATCTAGTAAAGTAGAAGGGTAACAGGCAAAGTTCATTTAATACCAGGGGTCAATCTATGGCTCCCTTATTTCATTGATCTCTTAGGTTTAACCAAAGAATGGTAAAAATTGATTCCTTTCTAGTAGTAAAAGAAAAGAAAAAAATAGAAGAAAGAAGCACACCTCAAATGGGAACCAAGAGATTGAATCAAGCCTGCATGGAATCCAGTTTGAGTTTAGTCAAGGTACTAAGGGTATTGAAAAAACACAACGGGGCACCTGGGTGGCTCAGATGGTTAAGCATCTGACTTGGCTCAGGTAATGATCTCACAGTTCCTGAGTTTGAGCCCCACGTTGGGCTCTGTGCTAACAGTGTGGAGCCTGGAGCCTGTTTCAAGCTCACTCACTCTCTCTCAAAAATAAATAAACATTTAAAAAATAAAAAAAAAAAAAAGAATTTCCCCTCCTAAATACCTCATAATTTGAAGCACACTGCCACTTCTGAGCAGTCAAACCTCCAGAATGTATGTCCATCCTAGAAATCCAAGCCTGCATCACAGAAGATGAAGTTTCAAAGGGTTCTTAATCAAGGGGTTGCAAACAAAAGAGGTCAGTCTGGAGTCCTTCCCTCCCTTCACTTCTCTTTCAACCTGACTCCACCCTTGCATGGTAAATTTGATGAACCACTTTTATTTCTCCTTCTTCCAGTTACCATGTCAAACATTCTTGCAAATAGCTCCCTCTCTGACAAGTTATGCAGGTAAAATATCCCCTGGTTACAGTGCTGGATTTCTTAGCTTGCCCCCCTGCCCCTGATTCCATAACCTTTAAAAATATCAAGTTTTCCCTGTACTTTTACTCATTCCCACTGCTTCATGCTGCAGAATCTCTTCTGTTTTCAACCCAGGTGTCCTCCTAAAAACTGACCCTACCTGATAGGAGCATGGACAGAAAGATCGGTTGCACTTTCAGGTTTTCCCAGAAGAATCCACTTATACAGAAAAGCCATCATGAGACATGTGGCCATTATTCCATACACTTTAATGGTGATAAAGGAGAGAGAGCACTGCAGGGAAAACAATTTAAGAAGCTCTCACAGAAATTATTGTTCTTCCATGTATCTCCTGGGCTGCCAGGCTCTGAGGACTCCAGGCTATTCTGTGTCTTGCTATTCACTTGTCCACTATGCTAGGCACACTCTTCTCTCCTCCGTGTCCTCTCTTTCTCCAGCAAGTTACCTTTTTCTCCTCTGGGTTACAGAGAAATTTGCTTTCCTAAGTTTATATTCTACTATTAACACCTAGGATGAGCTGGATTTGGAGAGTAGGTTAGCTTTCCTTACAGGCAACTTCTTAGAAAGTAGTTGAACCTGTATATGTATATGCATATCTGTATCTACTTTATATTTTCTCTCTTTCCATTAAAGTATACTTGAGAGGTGGCTGGGTGGCTCCGTCGGTTAAACATCTGACCCCAGGTTTCAGCTCAAGTCATGATCTCACAGTTCATGATCTCACAGTTCATGAGCCCTGCACCGGGCTCTGCACTGACAGTGTGGAGCCTGCTTGGGATTCTCTCTCTCCCTCTCTCTTTGACCCTCCCCCATTTGTGCTCTCTGAAGATGTAGCAATTTTTTTTAAAGTATACTTGGTATAAAATGTTACATTAATTCAGGTGTGCCACAAAGTGATTGACAACTCTATAAGTTCTGCTATGCTCACCACAGTGTAGCTACCATGTGTCATCACAAAATGCTAGTATGATAGCACTGAATGTATTCCTGATGCAGTAGCTTTGTCCCATGACTTATTAATTCCATAATGGTAAGCCTGTACTTCCCATTCTCTATTACCAATTTTGCTCATCCTCCCACCCTGTTTCACTCTGGTAACCAATGGGCTGTTCATTGTATATGGGTCTGTTTCTACTTTTTTTGTTGTTTCTTGCCAATGTTGGGACAATATGGATAGATGTAGAAGGTACTATGCTATGTGAAATCAGTCAGAGAAAAACAATGCCATGTGATTTTGTTTATATGTATAATCTAATTACCAAAATGAACAAAAAAGCAGAAACAGACCTAGAAATATCTATTTTGTTTTGAATATAGTCCACAGAAAATCTCAAGAACTATAAAATTCTAAGATTACACACATTCTATAGTGTAACAAGTTGACCTGTAACAATTTTCCAATCCTGGCAGAAGACAGGAGACTCCTAGACCAAAGTCCAAGGATCTTATGGCTCATGACACAGCAAACACCATAAACATCTTGATCACACTAATTTCACTTGCCAGCCCCATACCCACAATTCATACAGGCAGATGCTGCACATGCAGTGGGTCTGTGTCCCACCTGTGAGACTCTGAGCATAGGAAATATCTTAAAGGATCGTCTTAAAGATCTTAAGGATCTTAATATCTTAAAATATCATCTACAATATCTGCTTGAAACTTTGCCATTGTCAGAAACATCTCTGTTTTCCTGTCCAATAAGCAAATCTGTCCTATACCCAGGAGCAAGATACTATCACAATATTCCAAAAGGTTTTTATACACAAATATCAATGGAAACACAATTAGAATAAAAATTTCAATGCCTCTATATCCATAATACATGGAGAAACTGAAACCCATAGAAAATCATCTCCTAAAAATATCCAGAATGCAGTTTGACCGTGATTTGGCCCCTGCCTAATTTTTCCATGTGTACATCATCTCATCAAAAACTCATTAATCTGACACAGGGTCTGGGATAAATTCTATTCCATTTATGTCACAAAACATTTTCCAAGGCTATGATCAGCAGGGTACAATGCAGAAGAATCAGTGACCTGAAATGTTCACTTCTGCAATGTCCCCTTGGGTTTTTCCTGATTTAAACCTGGTAAAGAAATCTCAATACCCATGAGGATCTACCTTAAATTTCTGTAGTGAACTTTCTATGGGAGCTGGGTGAAGAAGCAAGTAAACTGTGCAAAAGCATACAATTTATATGAATCTGATGAGACGAGATAATTTTGAACTGCTTACCTGGACAAAACATGTCCTGGATACAGTGGAATCATGGTTCAATACAATAAAAGGGCTGAGCATTGGGAAACACAAAAGAACTAGGGCAGAGGATTAGGGCAGAGGTGTTCACCAACCAGTGGACAAACCCCTGGCCACTCTGTAGACATACCAAAGAAGTGTGCATCCAAAACCATGGCAGACATCTTTTCACCCAAAAGCTGTCACTGTTGGTGGGACTCCTTTAGAGACAATGACCAATGTCTTGACTATCATCACGTGTTTGGCAATAAAATCTGTACAACTCAATGTACACCCAATGTGGCAAAGACAGACATCATTGGAAAACAGCTATTAATTTGCCAAGTTTCCAATGACAGTCCTTAACAAGATTACTGCTATTGCCAAGACCCTAGAGGCCATTCTGCTATGGAAATATAGGAATCATCTTTCTTCTAAGCAAAAAGGCCCATGGAAGGTTTTTGACATCAAACCTGACATTGAGGGTGTGGTCCTGGGAGACTGCTAAACATCAGTAGAGGCAAGAAAAGATGGAGAGAAATGACAGAAATCTTCTCCAAGATCATGATGATGTTAATCCATGTGAAGAAATAACTTGTGCAAGCAAACGAAAAGAAAGCACATACAACATTTTCAGAATATTTTTTCAATTTGTTAGCAAATTTGTTGGAGAAAAAAAAGAAAAAGACTACAAAACCTCAGTCACCACAGTAATCACACAACACATCAATTTTATTTTTGATTTAAAAAAATTTTTTTTAACGTTTATTTATTTTTGAGACAGAGAGAGACAGAGCATGAACAGGGGAGGGGCAGAGAGAGAGGGAGACAGAGAATCTGAAACAGGCTCCAGGCTCTGAGCTGTCAGCACAGAGCCCGACGCGGGGCTCGAACCCACGGACTGTGAGATCATGACCTGAGCCGAAGTCGGACACTTAACCAACCAAGCCACCCAGGCACCCCCAATTTTATTTTTTAAATCATCCATTTATTTTGGGAGAGTGAGAGAGAGTGCATGTGGTCATGAACGTGAGCGGGGTTCATGAAAGAACTTACTTGTCAATTGCCTAATGAATGGATAAAGGAGACGTAGTATATACATACTATGGAACATTACTCAGTCACCAAAAGAATCAAATCTTGTTATTTGCAATGACATGGGTGGAGCTAGAGTGTACTATGCCTAGTCGGGTCAGTCAGAGAAAGACAAATGCCATAGAATTTCACTCATATGTGGAATTTAGGAAACATAACAGGTGAACATATGGAAGGAGGGAAAAAGAGAGAAACAAACCATTAGATACTCTTAATGATAGAGAACAAACTCAAGGGTGAAGGAGGGAGGTGGGTAGAGCATGGGCTAGAAGGGTGATGGAAATTGAGGGCATGTCTTATGATGAGCACTAAGTGTGGTAAGTAAGTGATAAACCACTGAATTCTACTGTAGAAACCAATTTTCCACTGTATGTTAACTAGAATTTAATTTAAAAAAATTTTAGGGGCGCCTGGGTGGCTCAGTCGGTTGAGCGGCCGACTTCGGCTCAGGTCATGATCTCGCGGTCTGTGAGTTCGAGTCCCGCGTCGGGCTCTGTGCTGACAGCTCAGAGCCTGGAGCCTGTTTCGGATTCTGTGTCTCCCTCTCTCTGACCCTCCCCCATTCATGCTCTGTCTCTCTCTGTCTCAAATAAACGTTTTTATTAAAAAAATTTTTTTAAATAATAAAAATAAAGCAAAAAAAATTGAGACTTTACTATAGGCAGCAAGTTCTGAGTTCTAAAAGTTCTAGGTCCCCTTTGGCATGAGCTTTTGAAATGAAGTAATAGATTAGATTTTCTCATTTTAGAGAGGTACTTTGTTATCAGATTAAATTACTCTTAATTTTGTTTGATTAAGATCAAATTCTCTGTAGGGGCACCTGGGTGGCTCAGTCAGTTAAGTGTCTGACTTTGGCTCAAGTCATGATCTTACAGTTCATGAGTTCAAGCCCCACATTGGGCTCTGTGCTGACAAGTTGGGGTCTGGAGCCTGCTTCAGATTCTGTGTCTCCCTCTCTCTGCCCCTTCCCTGCTCATGCTCTCTCTCTCTCTTTCGCTCTCCAAACTAAATAAATATTTTTTAAAATTAAGAAAAAAAAAAAAAAACAAGATTAAAGCCTTTGTAACATTGGAAACACAAACCAGAAAACATGTGATATCTGTCTCCAGTGTTCTCAGGATTTCTGCACCAAAACCCAATATGCACACCATTACACTGACATCTGTCTCATATGAGGCAAAAATAGAACTTAGAAAGGGCTTAGCATACAGTTCCTCAAAAATACAGAGATTTTCTCCAGGGGCCTCAAAACAATGGAGAAGATCTCAGATTATGGAGACTTTTGCACCCCAAGGGGAATCCTTTGGCTGTCACACAGATGTGAAGAGCCATCATTGGAGCTGAAGGAGAATCCTTAGGGAACATAAGAGCATGGTAATATTGGTTAGAAGATGTCCCTATGTGAGGGGGAGGAAAACAAACAAACAAACAAACAAATTAGGTTTCTCAAACTATTTCCTTTCAAGGAGAGCTGCCTGAACCACATTTTAAGGTTTATCTTCCTCCTTCACATTTGGACCTAACCTCTGTCATCTGCTTCATTCATTCCCATCTATCTGGGTGTGTGGTTACTGTCTCCTTTCCCTTCACATTCCAAGACTCCTTTTGCTCCAAAAAGATGACCAGGTCTGGCTTAGACACAACAAGACCTGCTTTAGAAAAAAAGAATAGAAAATCGCTGGGAATTCTAACCTTTGATTGACTATTGTGCTCAGTAGAGAAGAGAGGACATTTTGGAATTCAAGAAAATGATTTCCCAAATGCTGTAGCCCAACAGATCCTTTAAGAACACACAGGAGGGATTTCCCAAGTTCATATCTTGAACTGAACTTCCAGGTACTAGATAGAATAATAAGGATTGGAAATTGAAGTTTAAGCTGTGGGCAGTACTATTTTATGTCACTCAATATTTAGAATGGCCACTAATCTACAGAAATGATGATGTTATCCTAAGGAAGGGAAATCTAAAACTGAAAAGGAAACATCAGGAAAATTTTTCTCTATATCTACAAACCCCTACTTCTTTCCCTTACTACAGGGAACTGAATCCCAGCCATGCAAAGACGAATTTTCCAAGAGACAGTCTTCAAAGGAAGGAACAAACCCCTGAGTGTGGTTTGGGAAGTCTGGAAGGAGTTATCCTCACCCAAGAAGAGGAGGTGTCCATAGGTCTCTAACATCACATTCCTGTACAGTGCCCACTGACTGTGGTTCAGGAATCCCCACTCTTCCTGAGAGAATTCTATGGCTACATCCCTGAAGGTCAACAGTCCCTGCAATAAATACCACAGTTACCAAGTGGACACAGACAGAGGTCATAATGGTACCTGAGATGAAAAAGGGAGTTAATGTCACCAGCTAGACCCCAGCACCTGATCTTTACTGCTTACCTGCTTGTACCCACCGAACTTAGTCCTACATTTTACTTAACCTCTTCTTTCCATCTTATCTTTTACTTCAGGCAAAAGACCCCATGGGCATAGTGACCTCTGGTGGAAACAGAAACTATGCAGTGAAAGATAATGACTATCCTGAGGAAGAGCTTGGGCAGGCCCAATTTGAGCTTAACACCTGCCTCACACCTATGCAGATGGACCAAACAGTAACCCAAGGAGTGACAGGCAATTACACATACCTCATTACAATACTAAAATCTCCACCCAAGGAGGAAGACAAACCTCATTTAAATAAGAGACAAAGTAGGTATAGAACTATTGTCTTAAGGTGAATGTGTGGCCTTATACCCAGCTCTACAAAAGACGGCAAGACCCCTCTTTCTAAATATCCACCTAACCCTAAAAAAAGGAGCCCATTCCCTTTTTCTCTCTGTGTCTCTGCTTTGGAAGTTATTCCCTGTCATCTCCTTACTGGCTGCAAATCAAGTTTCCTTTCTGTGACAACCCCACCTGGTGTAGTTTTTAGTTATGACTCTATTATATTTCTGGGTTTTAAGACCCTCAAATATGTTATTTATGTGATTCTTGTTTTTTGTCTGAAAATGTAAAGAAGTAAATAGGAGGATATTTCTATGACCTGAGTGTGGAGTAAAATAAAAACCCACAGAATGGAGGTCTGATTTAGAACGTCCACTCCCAGAAGTCAGTTTCTCTACTACACCAAGGTGAAAGCCTTCATTGTCCAATAGTAGAAACTGATGTGATGTGGGCTGGAAGCGAAGGGTCAGAAAGTATTCTTGAAACATTTTTGGTGCAAAGAGATGTATTTATTAAAGCATGGGTAGGATGTGTGGTAAGAAAGACCAGCACTCTTTTAGTGAAAAGCCATTGCTTATATACTTTTAAGTTGAGAGGCAGAGATAAAGGAAGTTTCTGAAGCAATTTTCACATGTTAAAGAAGACACAGGATCCTGGAGGTCTGGCTATTATCAACCTAAAGTTGCTTTTTACCTGTAGCAAATATTAACACTAAGGCAGTTGTGAATTCCTTGAGGAATGTCATACTCTCCCTGTCCCAAATATTTATTAATGGGCTGCAAGTTGAAGGAAATTTCATTTTATCAACATTTCTTTTGCCTTTGGTCTCCTCATGTGAAACTACAAGCAAGAGAAATTGGGAGGAAAGAAGTTTCCAGTGTAAATGTGATGGTTTGTGCACATCATTAGTAATTCCATCTAAGATCCTTAGGAATGGTAAGAGGGATAATATGAACTGTATAGTGGAGGAATCTGGCAGAGAGCAACAAGCCAAATAAAAGAAGGTAACATCAGCTTTAAGGAAACAAATTAATATCAGTGCCTAAGACACACCGAAGGCACATTACCACTGGTGTGTTCTTGTGGTCACCAAACATTAAGTCAGAACATACACGAAATTTTGAGAATACAATGGATTTATACAACCTTCAACCACATATAGTTTCCATGTCCTGCAATACCTAGTATATTTTATTCATTTATTTTTGTTCATTTATTTATTTTGAGAGGAAGTGTCAAGTTGGGGTCCTAGGGAGAGGGAGAGAGACAGAGAATCCCAAGGAAGCTCTGCACTATCAGCTCAGACCCCGCTGTGCAGCTCAAACTCATGGACTGTGACATCATGACCTAAGCCAATGTTGGTCGCTTAACTGAGCCACATGGGCACCCCTCTAGTATATTTTAAATAGAGTATCTTTTTCACATTCTAAAGAGCAAGCTACCCATTATTATTAGTAGTAATAATAGTAGTGAACTTTCCAAGTTATTCTGGGCCTAATATCCACTGTGTTATTTGTAGATTTCTTTTTTTTAAATTTTTTTTCATTGAGTGAGGGAGGGGGTGGAGGGGCAGAGAGAGAGAGAGAGAGAGAGAATTCCAAGCAGGCTCCACACCACAGCATGGAACCAATTACAGGGCTCGAACCTGCAAAACCAGGAGATCCCAGGTCATGACTTGAGTCAAAGCTTAACCAACAGAGTCACCCAGGAACCCCTATTTATGCATTTTCTTAATACTGTCTTACACAGAGCTGATAAAGCATCCAGATGGGACCAAATATGAGCTGTTTTCCTTGACTGAAATCCCAGGACCAGATCTCATCAGCAGTAAGAATCTTGGACTCATTGACTTCCCCTGCAGATCTGTCACAAAGGGAATATTTACAATACATGCAAGACTTTAATTCAAAGTGACAATTGTTGATGCCCTATTGGCAGCCAGGTTGGGGAGAAGAGAGAGAAGATTCTGGGTTGTAGGAGAGGAGTGTTCTAAAGACCTAACTTTGAGTATCATTTTTGTGAAGGTTTTCAAAATTAGGTGAAAACATGAGATAGAAACATCAGAAGTAGAGAAATCAACACTTTCAACTTCTAAATGCATGGAATTTCAGGAGAAAAAGAAGACAAGGACTCTCACCTGGGATACCAGGCTTACCTGAGAACTGGCCATCTCTTCTTTCACCTCATGCTCTAGACTTCTTTCTGAGGATATTTGTGGAGAAATCACAGCTGCATCAGGAGAATATGGTCTCAAAGCCTACACAGCCTCTCCACTAGTATACTGCTTGCCCATAGGCAGGACTTTTAAATGCAGAAAAGGCCCAACTTTCCAGTCCCTTGTGTCTTGAGCTTTTCAGCAACTATGAGCTCTTACTTGGGGACCAATCTCCTGACTTTTCTTTCTCTGCCTTCAGGGGGCCTCCCCTCCCACAGACACCCACAAATTTTGCTACAGAATAGGAAGAATGTGCTACATGGACCTGACCCTCCCAGACTCCTGTAGAGGAGAACTAGGTGCCTCTCCTTGAGCCAAAGCCTGCACTCAACTCTCTTAAATTAATGGGAAGCCTTCCTGCTTAACCCTGGCCTCACTTAGAATCACCTGGAGAACTTAATTAAGACAGCACTGTTGTTTCCACCCTCACCAATTGATGGACTCTGAGGGGGAGGGCAGCAGCAATGATGGTTTTTGAAGCTCCACATGTGAACCTATAGGGAAGCATTTGGGGAAGTGACCAAGCAAACCACATGAACCAAGGCTATGGTTGTTGTCCAGATTAAAATCCATGCTTTCTCCACTGATCAGAGTTTCTCAACATTTGTACATTTTCCCTCTTTCTGCTACAAAGGGGGAGACACCTTTACAAATGGAGTTTTCCCTTATATATGCAAATATGTCTTTCATAAGAAACTTATACTGGGTTTCAGAGCTTTTCCTTTATCCATTTCTTTAAAATAACAGCCTACAATCATCCTTAGGCCAAAGATATGTTTTGGGTGACAAAATGCTTCCCTTCAGTAGGGAAATGCTTATTTCCATAAGTAACTGACACACAGTTTTCCAAAGTGAATCTACTTTTTACACTCCCATCAGCAATATATGAGAATTGTAATTTCTTGACATTTTCAACTGAGAATTGGTGTTATCCTTCTTCTTTATGTTAGCCACTCTAGAAACTATTGAGTGATTTCTCACTATAAATATGAAGTGGTCTTACTCTAGTTGTGCTGGTGACTCAAATTGAAACCACTTAAAAACATTAAGTTGAGCAGAAATCAAAATGACTGCATTAAAACATTAGTGAGCTACATATTAAACTAAGTATCAAAAAAAATTTTTTTAAATAAACTATCATTTTTCATTTCTTCCTCAAGTCTCCCCTCCTCCCTCTTTAGCTTTTCTTCAAGATGCTGGTAGCACCCTGAAAACACTGACAGAGCAGAGCCTGCTTGGGATTCTCTGTCTCCCTGTCTCTCTACCCCTCCCCTGCTGCCTCTCTCTCTCTGTCTCTCACTCAAAAAGAAATACTTTTTTTTTTAAAGCAGTACACAGAAGTAGAGAATAATAGTGCATGTGTTTCAAATGAAGAAATCTTCCCAGATATCTGTAGAAGATATCTTTTTTATAAGGTCATATGATTGTATATGACATTTCTTAATTATTTGAGGCCTGAAATTATTGAAATTATTATTCATAGGTCATTATACCAGAAAAGAACACTTCTTGAATGCTTGTAATCTGTATTTTGAACAAGGATCACATAATGGATTTAAAATGCAGCACTTAGTTTATTTGTGATCTTCGTGTATTTTAATGATTAGAACATAATGGTTTTGAATGTGTTAACACTGATACGTAATGAATGGTGTATTATCCCACAACGTATATTATCTTACCTTACCTTATTTCAGAATGTAGATCACAGATAGTATCTACCACCTATTTGGTAACAGAGTGGCGTAATAGAAGTAGTAATATGTTTTCTCAGTAGCCTCAGACTTTAAATAATGTGTGGTTCTATTTCCCACAGTTTATTTGTTGCCATGTTTTCTCCTCCTTGTAGCTCCTGGGACAACAAGATGGTTATGTTACAAACTATGTAGGAGTACTGTAGACAGTTTAGCTAAAGTACTCCATGATGGTGTTACTTGGCAACCATTTTGTGTAGTCAGTTGGCTTGCATTGGACTTGACCTGATACAAGACCTTTTCAAATAAATAAGGTAAACAAACAATTACAAAGACAAAATAAGGTCTTCTGAGGTCTCTTCATCCACTCCCCAATCTTCTTTCTCAATAGACACTAGGAAGTCAGCTTGTGCTCAGGCCCCAAATCCAGTGCCATCTTCCTGTTTTCTCCCTTCCTAATCTCCACTCTCATTCTATCCCTTTGCTGTACCTTCCTTTTCCTGTGAAGCACCTTCTGCTTCCTCCTTTCCTGATCATATTAACACAGGCCCCTTTAATATTAGTCTTCTGAAGATATGAGGGGACCCAAAATTTCTTATCCTCCCTGGAGTAAGGCTGAACTTTGAGCCATAAAGATTTTTTTAAAGTGAATGAGGAACCCACAGGTTTGCTGATGACTTTAACATAGTTATTCAACATCACCTGGCTGGTTTCTCAGATTTATATCAATTAGCCCACATGCTTATTGGTGAGGACCAGGCCAAACATTGGATAAAACTAGCCCAGTGGGAACATCATGAACAGCATCTAAAGAAACAGACCCCTACCTTTTGGCATGATGCTAGGAAAGTCTCTGGAAAACCAATTATAATGGCTTTTCCCAATTCTGTCCCAATCAGAACAAAATTCAGCCTGTACACAGAAGCCTGAAGAATCTCTTCATAATGATTACAATCAACTCCAACTTCTCTTTAAAAAAAAAAAAGTTCTGGTCCTTAGATGTTGAATCCACCCATCTAGCATTTAACTGTGTTCGTTAATGGACTGATCCAAAATCTTTCCCTTTTCGTGAAAATGACCAGAATGGAATGGGACGCTATCTCCACTCCTGATTTAATTAACCTGGCAAACCAGATTGTTCACACCCTGGAGAAATCACCTAGAGAAAAGATGGCTAAAATTTTTCAGTATTCAAATCCAACAAATGAATGCCCCTAACCAAAACTGGAAGCCTTGGCTCTGCAATTGCTGTAAGGAACCAGGACACTGGGGGAAAAAGAGGGCTACAAATTTAAGAGCCTCAGACACCTTCAGCTCTCTAGCCAACCTTTTTAATGTCTTCCTAGTTCCCAATGGCAGGGCTCCAAGGAACTATAGGGGCTGTTCTGAATCCTCCCTCTCAATTGGCTTGGGGAATCTACTCTCCCCATTGGGAATAAACCTGTCTCTGTCCTTACTGACACCTAAGCTACCCTCTCAGTGCTCAAGCCCACTGCTATCAAGCAGCCAGCCCCTGTCTCAGAGCACTAAAACAGTTTCAATAATATAGGTCTCTAATAAAACACAGCATGTCCTTGTTTTGGAACCTATTGCCTTGTGTCTGGACCCTAAGAGCATTACAAACCCTATTCTCCTTAGTTCATCTACCCCAATTAACTTAATGGGCTGAGGTTTCTTGGGGAAATGTCATGCCAGAATTCTTTTTCCTAAAAGGGGAAAATAATTCTACAATTTGACAGTAGTAACCACAATTGGAATAAAGGAGGAAATAAATGGCCCTTCAACATGTTTTCTATGCTCTGTCTCTGATGGCACTTTAGCTAAGGGTAGGGGTACTGATCACTTATTCCTATTGGATCAGCTACCATCCTCTTTATGAGGAAAATGGTCAACTGATATTGGTGTAATCCACAGTGCACCTCCCATCAAAACTCAAATAGATCCCTCAAAATCTCTGTCTGGAATTAATCATTACCCTATAAATAAAGAAGTCCATCAGGCATCAAGCCTATAATAGAGTATTACAAGGCCCAGAGCCTCCTTATGCCCTAACCTAGTCCTTGCAACATCCTGATTTTACCTGTGAGAAAAATCAAAGCCTTAGGATGGAGGTTTGTCTAGGACCCATGAGCAACAAATAACATTTTTATCTGTTGGCATCCTGTTGTTTCCAATCCTTGCACACCCAGTGACATTGATTCCCACTGAAAGCAAATTTTTCACTGAAAGGGACCTATGCAGTACATTTTTAAGTATTCCAGTTGATAAGGATAGCCAGTATCTTTTTGCCTTCACTTGGGAGGAACGGCAATACACCTGCTCAGTAATCCTCAGGGTTACACAGAATACCCAGTCTATTGGTCACAAACCTTAAAGGCTGTTTTGAATGACATAAAGTTTTCTGTAGCCTCTCCTTTGTTACATTGTATACATGATTTGCTTCTCTGCTCCCTTCTCAAGCTTGTTCACTGAAGACATCTTCTACCTGTTGAAACTTTTGCCCTTGAAGAGACATTAAGTCTCCAAAAAATAATTGCAGCTTGCTCTCACTTAGGTTAGATATTTAAGGCACCTACAGTCCTGACAAGGACTAGAATTGGATCCAGCTAGACTTTGAGGCATCCTGTGTAAGTCCAAACCTAAGACTAAGCACTAATTATGAGGATTTCTTGGACTCTGCTGGTTATTGCTGAAATTGGATTCCAAACTTCTCTTTTAGGGGTCAGCCTATATATGCTTTACTGAAACAAAACAAAACAAAACAAACAAAACAACAAAACCTAACCCTATAATTTGAAATGAGGGGATGTCATAGCCTTTGATAGTTTAAATAAAAGTCACACACAATAATGAACTCTCTGAACTTCAAATCTAACCTTCTTTTCTGCATTTTTCAATTCATCCATATTTCACTCCTATGATATGCAAATGTTCTTTTTCAATCAATAGGGAGACAGAAGATAGCAAATGGGTCAGACACAGTATCTACATCTTCACGGTTATTGTGGGACATCTAGTGGCCACTTGCAGGATATTATGGGGATTAAATCACATCATGTATGTGAAGTTCCCTACATGGTGCATCACAACTTCCTTGTAAACAGGAAATTAGTGTTTAATCCACATGGCAGTAATTGATTTATACATGTTGTTTTCCAAATAGAGACTGGCTCAGACATTAGTGCATTCCAGAGCCTTCTCTCAGTAAACTTTAAAGTGCTGTGAAAGCATGTTGTTCTGCAGGATGGTGATAGTGGTCTTTGCTGGGAAAAACAGTAAACTCACAACAGTGGAAAGTAAGTGGTAAACTCTTGCCTGGGAACTCAGCAGGAGTTGTTTGTGTTGAGTCAGATGGTGGCTGTGGGGGCTCAGGTGTGCTGTGCCTGCATTCTCTAGTGTAGTGCCACTAAACATGGGTCTTGGGGAGTAACAGCGCTAACAAGGAATTGGTGAAAGATGCCAGTTCACAGACACCATTCCAAGCCTGAAGAATCACCATTTCTTCTATGGGACTTAAAACACCACATGATTCATATTCACATTAAAACTTGAAGCACAAAATTGCTTATCAGCCTGGGTTTACAATAAAAATCCCATGGTGAATTTTAAGAACCAGCATCATCTGTGTCCTCTGCCAGAGTCTATTGGTCAAGGTGAGAGCATCGGTGCTGCTTTAACTACGAGCTCCAGGTGATTCTCAGGTGAGGCCAGGGTGAAGCATGAGGATTCACAGGCATATTTGGAAGGGCTGTATCTGCCTTTCAGTAGAAGAGACGATGACAGTCTGTTCGGTGTGGATTTGGAAGGGGCAGGACAGTGCAGTCCATGTTCCTGGAGCTGTGGTAGGATGTGTGACTATCTGTGGGAGGGCAGGACATCTGAAATTGGGAAGGAGAAACTCACAGGTAAGTGTCCACGCAAGAGCTTCATTTTTCTGAATCTTTCCTGTGACAAAGTCAAAGAGGGGGCAGCCCTTTCTGCACTTTGAGATGATGAGTGCAGGTGAAGAGGCTGTGTAAAGGTCTACAGGTGTGATTTCTCCAATGCCATCACCCCAGAAAGCACTCAAGAGCAGACAGGGAGGAAGAAATTACTGCTTCTCAGGTAAATTTGGTCTTGACTTAGCTCAGGGACTGTGTCCTCATTTCTTACTGAAATGCTATGCATTTAGAAATTGCAAACATTTACCTCTCTATCTCTGATGGTCCTGCCTAACAAATTTGTTTTGGACCAGTATTTATTCCTTTCATGATAGTCAAATTCAGCTCTTTAGGACATTCCTAAATTATGTTCCCAGACCTTCTCTCTATTCTCTACAACTAGGCTTTCTATACAGCATGAAAAATTCCTGCCATGAATTCATGACTTGGAACTTTGAAATAATTCCCTCTGTGACAGATCAATATGGAGATGTGTTGATACCCAAGATTCTCTTGGGAGATGGGTCGTGTTTTGGGACCCCAGTGAAGGATGATATTATACAATATTTAGGTTGTGTCTGGGTATGGCATGACTCTATGTAAACTAGATTAAAAACATGAACAAACAGGGGCTCATGGGTGGCTCAGTCATTTAGGCATTAGACTCTTTGTTTCAGCTCAGGTCATGATGTTACAGGTTGGAGTTCAAGCCCTGTGACAGGTTGCTGTCAGCACAGCTTCTCTCTTCCTCCCTTTCCCCCTATGCTGTTCACTCTCTCACATTCAAAATAAATATAAAACCAAAAGAACATGAACAAACAGATCAAATGGCTATTTGGCCCAGAATAAGTCAGCATTCTGGGAAAAAAAAAAAAAGCCTTCTTGTCTAGATTGTTTCAAAGGCTTACTATTTAAAATGGATTGAATATAGGACATGGGAGGAATCTGTGACTTGAAATTTGCAAAAACCTTCTATATTTTCATGATTGGTATCCTATTATGACTTGTGGTGTTTTGTTTGTTTGTTTTGTCCTTCGGAAACTCTATCACAACAGTGGTGAGTCCTTCTACATGCATGAGGCCACTGATAACAATTTGTCTCATTACAGCTGATGTTAATATTGTTCACATGGATTAGGGTCTCTCTGATGGATACCCCTGAAAATGAAGTTTCTCACCTTTGTTTACAGGAGATCCTGACCCTTGCAGATAAAGGTTTCATTGATATGAAACCTTGATCTCTTGAGATGCAATTTTATTTTGCACAGTATAACAGATGTATTCTCCATCATTACTTCTTTTTATTTTCAGCAAAAGGAAACAAGCATCATATACTTACTATTTGTGAATAGGTTTTAAAATCCTTGGCACAAATGTAACTTGGCACAAATGACATAATTTCAATGAAATAATCAGGTATTTGTTGGTGTAAGGAAGGATTAATGATGCTTTATCTTGACTTAACCTTCTTCTTCCCTGAGGTTCTCTGTAATCATCACTGTAGATTAGTGATAATTCTAGAAACTAAATGGCATAGGATTCTGTTGCCCACATTTTAAAATCTGATATCTAGTCCTTATTTTTTATTCAATAGTACTTTGAGGTGGAGTTAAGTGGCTGAACTTTGAAAAGGCTTCCTAAGTGTTCTAAAGAGGCCATCAGGAAACAACATTTGGAGAAATGAGTTCTATATCGTTCTGTAATGTAACATCTTACTGAGGATAGTGCTGGATTTGAAGTTGTAGATTTTCCAGCCAGGGTCATGTATCTTTTTGCACATCTTGCTATCTCCAGAGTGGATCTGATCAAGTTCCTGGAAAAAGGAAAGAGCCCTGGCATATGAAGAGAAGGGAGACAGTAACCATACACCCAAGGTAAGTGGGAATGAATGAAGCAGATGACACAGGTGAAGGACCAAAGTCAAAGGAGATAACTCAACCTTAAATGTGGTTTGGGAAACTCAGATTGAATGGAATGATTCTGGAAACCTAGGTTTATTTTGCTGGTGGTCACAGAGGGATCTCTCCTGTCTCCCTCTTGCCATGCTCCTACATCCTCTTAGGCTTACCCTCTGTTCCATTGGAACATTGTTCCATCATCATCTTCTATGACATTCACTGTGAAATCCAAAAGCCACCCCATAGCCACTGATGGTCCCTGTGATGTCTGCTTTTCCGTTGGTTTTGGGAGCACGTGAAAATCTGTACACATAGAGAGATTCTAAGTGAAGGCCTCAATGTAATTTACTCCTGTCCAAGTTATGGGTGCACTTGTCTCCTGGAGACAGACACAAAGGCTGGTACAACATCAGGAATGTCAGGTGGATTGATGCTCCCCTATGAAATCTTATACAGTGCAACCCTATCCAGATAGGCTTCCCCATTGACCAAACCCAGTACTCTGTGCTCTTAAATGTACTGGGAGCCTCATCATTTACATTGGCTGCACAGTGGAATAATGGGGCCACTTCATTAACACCTAATTAATACTAGGCTCCATCAAGGACTAAGTGCCAGAATCTTTGGGGTTGGGACACTAGAGATGGGAGTTGAAAAAAAACTACACAGGGGATCCCACTATGAAGCCAAAGCTGAGAATGACATTTTAAACATTGCTTGTCAAAATTCCATGTATACACATGTCACTTGAGGTTCCCATTAAAAACAGACTCTGGAGCCCCACATTCAGGTATCCTGACTCCTTAGGTCTAGATGAAGGTCATTAATTTGTTCTTTATTTTTTTAATGTTTATTTTTGAAAGTGAGAGTGTGAGTGGAGGAGGGGCAGAGAGAGGGAGACACTGAATCTGAAGCAGGCTCTAGACTCTGAGCTGGCAGCAAAGAGCCCGATGCAGGGCTCAAATTCAGGAACCAGTGAGATTGTGACCTGAGCCAAAGTCAGCCACTTAACTGACTGAGCCACCCAGGTGCCCCCATTAATTTTTACTTTTCACAAGCATTGAGGTTGCTGTCCCCAGACTTTATTTCCAGTAGCATTAGAGAGAGCAGAAGAGCACACCTGAATCTATTATACCCAACCATCCTATCTGAACACAAATACTGCCATTTTCAGTGAAGACTACTAACTGCTTTAAAAAAGATGGCATTCTCTGCTCATACCCTGCAAATTGGGAAAGGAAAGGATAAGGCAGTGGGTCTGAACATGGCTCTTTGGGGTACACATGTGTACTCATCCACAAAGGGGATGTTTATTGAGTATCTTCTACATGCTCCAAGTGTATGAGGATGCACTGTGTTCAAGAAGTTGGCCTGGGAATCTTACGTATATTGTGTGAGTTAATCTTCCTAAAACCCTGGGAATTGTGTACACTATGTCCATTTTTCCAGGAGGGTTGGATCCTGGGTGAGCCTTCTTGGGAGTAGAGATTGTTTCTCTTCTCTTGTAATATCAGTACTCTTGAAGACCATGTCGGATGTGGAGGCACAAATATAGAGAGCAGATGGGAGACACAAAGGGTAGGGTAGAACCTCTGAGGGAAATTTGATGCGTCAATCATTTGCATTTATGTATTTGGCCTATTTTAATGTGTTGAAAATCAGTGGACATTCCAGGAGTGGAAGGTGGGATGCTATGTGTTACATTGCCAGCACTGTTTGAACCAGAAAGATGAAATGTACTCACCAAATTGTAAGTTCTTTACAATCCTTTATCTGAGTCTGAGCCTTAGGAAAGTGTGGATATCAATGGGCTATCCAGGAGGTGGAGCTGCTAGGAAGTCTGTTCTCTGAGCTGTTCTGAGAAGGGAGGATCAGGGACTGGCACCGAGGCCATAGAGGTCAATTTCGTGGTGGAACAGGTCACTTAAAAAAAATTTTTTTTAGCATTTATTCATTTTTGAGAGACAGAGCCCCAAAATGAGCAGGAGAGGGGCAGAGAGGGAGACACAGGATCGGAAGCAGGCTTCAGGCTCTGAGCTGTCAGCACAGAGCCCAATGTGGGGCTTGAACTCACAGACCTCAAGATCATGACCTGAGCTGAAGTTGGACGCTTAACAGAATGAGCCACCCAGGCACCCCTCAAACAGGTCATTTTTTGACAGAATCTGAAGGGATAATTCTGTCAGGCTCCACACACACCTGTAGACAGAAGGACTGTTCCAGATGCAAATTCCAGGACACCTGAGCTCCATGCCCAGAATGTTAGCCCTGAAGTATGAAACAGTAATCCGGGAACATCAGAAGGTTCACTCCAGTGATGGGACTGATGGACTCCTAAGCGTTTATATCACGCACGGTGATCCTGAATGGCTGGTCCCTGCTCCCTATCCTCTCAGGTTCCCCTTCATTGTGTGAGGTGCCAAACTTGATGGGTTCACCAGCATTCTCTTTGTGCACATGTGTGAAGTTTGATAATACCAAAGGCAGAAACGAGAGAAAGCATCAAAAATTTTGGGTGTGATAACACTGGTATGAGGGAGGACTGGTCTGGCCAGAGACTGTGACCCCTTCACGTTTGAAACGTAAACTCAGGTGTGTGGGCTTGGTTGAGAAGAGATTAAAGGCTGGTGCTCTGGAGGCCTGGGCCAGTAAAAGGAGGAGCACAGGATTACAGGTTTTGGCTCTGAGAGGGGCAATGCATGCACAGAAATCCTCTGTGCACATGTGCAGCATTTGGCCAAAAACTATCTGTGCAGGTGCTGTGGGGAGCCATTACCACAAGTGAAGGCTGGGGAAATGAGGGCCGAATCACATCAGTGTCTTATGCACATGTGCAAAAGTGGGCTGAGAGAGGCACGGAAAGGTGTCATACTGAGTCTTATGCCCACGTTGTGAGTGGGCAAGGTGTTCAGACCATGTGGGAAAGGTGCTCAAAATGAGAGGTGGTACTGTGTGGTGTTAAAAGATGAACTGGTATGTGTTCATATTTTCAAGAGTTAGCTGACTACTTTTTTGTCTGTTCAAATGGTTAGACATGTTCCTTCTGTAGAAGATAGTGGTAAAGTTTTTATAGAGATGTGGAAACAAAGGAAAGACAGTGATTTATTGGATTCAGTATTTGCCCTTATTTTTGAATGCAATTTTATACAAACAAAAACTGCCCAAAAATTAATATCAGAAACCTTACAGAGGGGTATTATGGTAAAAAGGACAACTTACTTGGAGATTAAAATACCAGATAATAAGGTAAATTAAATAACATATGAATGAAAAAATGCAGTGTATAATAGCAAGAGGTGAGGAAACAGATTACTATAAAAAAGATTTATTAGCCTGTACAAGTTGGTTTTGATAAACTACTGTCTACAGGTTACAGTAAAGGACCATGACTTTCATTGCAACAGTATTTCACACACACATAAAAATCTGGAAATAAGTCCTTCTCATATTGTCATTTAGTGTTATTTTTTTCCCCAACCCTCAAGTCACAGAAATAGATTTTTGAATATCAACTAGCTAAAAACCCTGCACAAAGTGACCATTAGTCACTTTAGTCTCACACTGGTGTGACTGAGTGTTTTTAGGTTGGTGGTGTTTGGAAGAATGACAATAAGGTTTTCCCTCAGTTTGGTTTTGGAAGGATATGAATAGGGTGTTTCTTTAACTCATGTAATGCTTACCACTTTTCAAACCTACACTTTTTTTCTTCCCACAAGTGTTGGTGGTGTTTCCCCAGGTACCTCAATTAGAGCTTGTGTAAGGATTATGAACATCTGTATCTTAAGGGGTTTCTCTCCAGTATAGATTTGCCTATGTCCATTTAGTGGTGAGCCATAAAGGTTTAACCACATATTTCACATTTGTAAGGTTTCTTAACAGTATGTATTCACTGATGATGAGACAGTTGAGTGTCAGTCAAAGGTTTGTCCACATTCCTTACAAATGTACCTTTTCTTACCAGTACCATTTGTCTTCTGTATATTTAGTCTTGAGGACTGACTAAACACGTTCCCAGGTTTATGACATCTGGATGAGGTTTTTTCCCCCACATGAGTCCTCTGATGATCATCATCGTTGGAGGACTGGTTAAGAGCTTTCCTGCATTCATTATATTCATAGGGATTCTCTCCCATATGCATACTCTTATATATAGTAAGATTGGAGCTTTGATAAACATCACCCCCTTAATGATTCATAATGATTGTCTGGAAAATGAGTCCTTAGACATTGTTAACAGCTGACCCTGGTTAAACTGTTTTCTCAGATTCACTGCATTGTACAGTTCTGTCTCCATTAACAATGCTCTGGTAGGATTGTGGGTTTGACTCCTTGGTGAAGGACCTCTCAAATTGAAACCACTTAGCACTTTTTTCCTTCATTTTTAAATCTATGATTTTCACAAGTATTTGATGGAAAGGTCAATGCAATCCTATTTTCGAAATGGTTCAAATAATTATTTTTAGCATGGACTAGGTAACTGCAGAGAGACAGGTCCTAAAGGTGCGGTGATGAGAGAATTGGAAAGCAGAGGGCTGAGACTTTCCAGGAGCTGAAGCATTGGTCCCCTAGCTCAAGCCTCTTTTATTTTTGCAAATTGACTGATAACAGCAAGCACATACAACATTGTGTTGGACATCTTGACAGGTCCTGAACCTGTAGTGTATTCCATACTGGGTCATGGGTAGGTCTGGTGCCAGACAACACATTCTCATCCCCAGGCCTGGTGCCCATATGATGTTCTTCTGGAGAGAAAGAACAGCCCTGGCAGCCTTCTGTTCTGGGAATGAAACTGCTTTCAGTTTCTAGCCGCTCTGTCCCTTTCCTTCAGGACATTCTTACGGTGCCTCCAGCTTCTTGTCCTCCAACATCTCCCCCTTTTTGTTTGTATACAATGGACTGGAGAAGGACATTGCATAACCCAAACTGTTGGTTGGTATGTTAACAGGCTCATTTTCCCCAGCACCAGACTGTACATGCAAATATAAATACACTGCATATTAATACAAACAGAATAGTGGTAGAGAAACTGAAAATCTTAATATGCTCTGTACGGTTTAATTTTCCCAATCCCTCTGATCTACTTTCTAAGATCTTAGAACCAGATAACATGTCCAGACTTGTTTTGAAAGTCTCTTATATCTCTGCTTGCAGATGTTAAATGTCCATGGGCACATTAGATTGCCCAAGCAAGTGTCTCTTAACATGATTCCATGGAAATTTGGTGTTATTAAATGGTAATGGGGTTACACATACTGATGTAGCATACCAAACACATTTTAATGATATTTGCCTTTGTAGGCTCACTAATTGATCTCCCAGAAATATCACAGCCTGTTGTAGGTCTGCAATTTCTCTGGACATTCTACTGTCAATATCCCTCTCTGTCTTCCAAAGTTGGTGTGATTTCTCATGCCATTGTTGCACAAGTTGTGTTGTCTACACAGATTGATGCAATGAGACAACAGCAGTAGCTGTGGTGGCAGTGACAGCAATAATGTCTATAATAGCTTCAACAAGCATTCCAACAAATTGTAGGGATTGATAAAGAATTTGCTGTAGAGCCTGGTCCATCAGATACATTTCTGGAGAATATTGCCATGGTGGAGACCTGCAAACCAGCACCCACAGGCCAGTGTGTGCTCCAAGTAAATACAAGCTTTCGGGTGACCGATTAAAGCATATGGAATTGTTAAGACAAGTGTATAATGAGCAGTTAACACAGGTTATAAGGGCCTCAGAATCATTCCAAACTATGTCCTTTTAATAGTGCGTATGGCAAACGGACACAAGCCCATATGTACCTGGTACTATTGCCCGTGAAGGACAAAGTAGTATATTGTTGGAGCTGTCTTTGTAATACGTGCCCTTCCAGGTATGTAAAGGGTGAAGGGCAGCAGTTAATTTCCATATATGCTTTTGTCATGGTCCTTGTTGTAACTGAGGACTGGGCACAGAAAATCCCCCACCATGCCGAACAACTGAGCCATTAGCAGTGGTGCTGATAGTATGATTACGAACATACCATCGTAGATTTCGTAACATATTTTTAAGGCAAGCTGAGCCCAAAGGGCTCCAATCAATGATGCTTCCATAGGAAGTATTTAAAAGAACTCGACCTATCTCCCCTCTACATGCTTCCCAAGTCACCCATCCATTCCATTCTGACAATGTATGAGTAGCACAAGATGGAAGTATTGGAAGAGTGTCATTAAGATTGGAGCCAATCAGAGAATAGGCTAATAGTAAGAAAATAGGTTTGTGCTGGGTTCCATTTTTAATAATAGATAGCCATGCTTGAGGTTTACTTTTGAGGCCGTTTCCCATAACCACAACATATAGGAGGACCTTCAATCCCTACAGTATAATAATCCATAACAGTACCTTCTTCATCTGGCCTAGGGGGTCCTCTTCTGTCAAATGGTCCAGGTGTCCATTCAGTGTCATTTGTATATACTGGCACAGGGGAGTCATACCAATTTACGTCCTGATTGAGAGGTGAATGAGGGATATAAGCCCAGTAAGTATAGTGATCAGCGTTTACTGTAGTAATGGTAGCTGAGAGCATCATATGGAAAAGGTGAGCAGGAGTTGTGGGCTGCGAGTCTGCATCAATATTTTTTCAACATCATGCGTCAACCTCTTAACTTGTCCCCAAGTAGGAGGTTGAGCGGTCCTAGTGCACCTCAGAAGAGGGTGTGGTGCATTGGGCACAATTATTGGTTTCTGGATGGACATTCTGCAAAACTCTTCAACTAGTGGGGTCATGTCGAACCGAAGTTGCTTGGATCATCTCATGCCTGGGTTTCAACCGGCAGCTGGGTAACTACTGGTAGCCTTGATCTGTAGAGACATAAGCATACCCTTTGCCCCACACAACAACCTCTCCCTATTCCCAGTGTCCCTTCTCATCTTTCCAATATACTGGCTGGTGAACAGGGGTGACCTTTTGCTTGTGCCAGTGTACCTCAGCAGCAGGACATGTATGGGGTCCTTGTATGTCCAAGAAATTTAAAGTATATAAGGCATGATGTAATTGTTTCCGTGGTGTAGGTCTAAGTCCTTCTGCTCCTACCCCTTTTTGTTTAATTAACATGTTTTCAAGTACCTGATGAGTATGTTCTATGATCCCTTGACCTTGAGGGTTATAGGGAATGCCAGTAAGATGAGTAATTTTTTGGGCTGCAAAGAAGTGGGCCACCTTATGAGATATATATGCGGGGCCATTATCAATTTTAATGTATTGTGGGATACCTAGAATTGCAAAGGTTTTAAGGAAATGAGCAATAATGTGCAAAGCCTTTTCTCTGGTATGTGCCATGGCCCAGATATATCTGGAGAAGATATCCATAGTAAAATGCATGTAAGAGAGCTTACCAAAAGCAGAAATATGGGTAACATCAGATTGCCAAAGTTCATTTGCCTATAGTCCACGAGGATTCACTCCAGAGTTGTATGGAGCCACAGTGAAGGGCTCGCAAGAAGGACAGGCACTAATAATATCTTTTGACTGAGCATGTGTTACAGCATGTCTATGGGCAAGTCCTTGAGCACTAGTAGGGTGAAGCATATGCTTCTGTTGTGCCATTTGTAAGGTGCCTTGTAATAAGTCATCAGCGATGGAATTTCATAAGGCTACTGGGTCAGGAAGGTTAGAATGACTGCAAATACGAATGATATATAAAGGGTGTTGCCTATACTGTATTCTTGTAAATGCAAAAACAGAAGATGTAATTCATTTTGTGGAACAATATGTGCAGTTTCAATATTTATGACTGTGAACCACACATATTGTGAATCTGTCACAATATTGAGGGAGGCAGGTACAAGATGCAACAATTCTATAATAGCTGCTAATTCAGCCTTTTGGGTAGATGTATAGGGTGTCTTAGAAATAGGGCCATGTATAGAAGCTTTACCATGACCAATTCCATCTGTATAATACGTGTCAGTATCTGTCAAAGGCCAGTCTCAAACTAGCTTTGGCCAAATCCATGACGTAGCCTTGAGGAATGACAAAATTTTGTCTCTTGGATAGTGATTGTATAATTTCCCTACATAATCAGACAAAGTTATTTGCCCTTGTATATTAGTTTGGTAAGCCATATTAATTTGTTGATAAGGGAATAATTATAGAGGAGGGATCGTCACCATTAAGCACACGTAATCAGGATAGGCCTCTCCAAATTACATTCCCAATTTTACCCAGATATATGGTAAGAGTTTTAGTGTCCTTATTTGGTAAAAACAGCCACTCAATGATTCCCCTGTCCTACCATAAGACCACAGTTGGAGAATGTGGAGTAGAAAAAATCAATAATTGAATAGGAATATTAAGTCAAATATAAATGAGCTGACAATTTTGAATATGATTTTCAATCCATTGTAATTCAGCCTCTGCCTCTTTTGTGAGGACCCTAGGGCTGTTAAGGTTGGGATCACCGGCTAATGTTTAGAAAAGATGAGATAAGGTATAAGTTGGGATACCCAAAGCAGGTTGCAACCAATTTATATCTCTAAATAACTTCTGGAAATCAATTAAAGTTTTTAAATTATCTTTAAATTATCTTTTGGGGGAATGATGGTTGCCTTGTGAATTTTTGCACCAAGATAAAGGAAAGGATCTTGGGTTTGCACCTTAACCTGTGCTATTATTAGGTTGTATTTGGGTAACAATAATCTAGTGGCCTGATAAAGATCTTCTACCTGTATA
The DNA here is from genome assembly GCF_007474595.2 of Lynx canadensis. NCBI lineage: Eukaryota > Metazoa > Chordata > Mammalia > Carnivora > Felidae > Lynx > Lynx canadensis. The sequence continues at coordinate 56,409,349 of NC_044317.1, forward strand.
GGTGTTTCTGCAGCAAAAAAATATCATCCAAGTAATGGATAATCAACGCCTGTGGAAACTGAATATGTAATTGTGAAAGTGGCCGATTTAACAAAATGCTGACACATAGTAAGGCTATTAAGCATACCTTGTGGAAGAACTTTCCATGGATAGCATTGCACAGGAGCCATATGATTGTATGAAGATACAGAAAAAGCCAATTTTTCTCTATTATCTGGCTGTAGAATTGTGAAAAAACAATCTTTTAAATCTGCTATAATTAATGACCAGTTCTAAGGAATCATAGGAGATGGGAGCCCAGGTTGCAAAGGTCCCGTGGGTTGTATCACCTCGTTTACCTTTCTTAAGTCAGTAAACATTCTCCATTTTTCAGATTTTTTCTTTATCAGACACACAGGAGAATTCCATGGACTGGTGGACATTTCTATATGACCTGCATCCAATTGTTCTTGCACTAATTGCCTTAAAACCTCTAACTTCTCTTTTGGAAGGGGCAACTGTTCCACCCACACCAGGGCAGTTGTTAACCATTTTAATGGTAAAGTATAACGTTGTTCAGGAACAGTTATGTATATATGTATGTTCAAAATTACACTAAACTTGAATTCTGTACAGGATATACGGGATATCACAGGCCCATATAAGGAGGCCGCATTTCAGCAGTAATTGGCTCCATAGGCCCACTTCCTTGTTCAAGCCCTTTTAATGGATTATAATTCATTTTGGACATAATATTGGTTGCAGCAGGGGAAACATAGGGAATATTAATATATGCTCTCCATTGACTTAATACGTCTCTTCCCCACAGATTAATAGCTATATCAGTAACATAAGGCTAGAGAATAACAGCCTGGCCTTCAGGCTCTTTACATAGAAAAATTTCAGCACTCTGTTGGATATCAGCAGCTTTTCCTACACCCAGAAAGACTGCGGATAGAGGTCGAAGTCACCAATTCTTAGACCAAAACTTAGAAGCAAGGATGGTGATGCTGTCAGCTCCTGAGTCTACCAGGCCAATAAACAATTTTCCATTAATTTGTAAGGTCATCTCAGGCCTTCTGTCCTTTAGAAATGTTTTCCAAAATACCTGTTTTCTGGTAGACCCAAACCCTCCCTGCCATTAGATCAGTGTGGAATTTAAAACAATGTAAGGCAACAACAATAGTTGAACAATGCAATCTCCTGCCATGACACGATAAGGAACAGAATTACTCTCCATTACTAAAATCTCAACCTTAAAATCAGCATCTATGACTCTTAAGTGGACAAGGTTCCCTGACTAGGAATTGAACCCTGGTCACAGCAATAAGAGAACAGAATCCTAACCACTACACCACCAGGGAGATTGAGCTATAATTGTCTCTGGGCCATTAACCTGGGACCCGGTAGGTTTCCATTCCTCCAGTAGTGGGGGTAGGGGCTCAGATTCTGAGTCCTCATTATCTACAAGCTCATGATTATTTTCAGCCAGTGAAGGGTTGCAAGGGCCAATACCCCTGTCTTTCCCCAATTCTGACTGCAAGGGCTGCCACACCAGGGAACTTAAATTACATAAAGACCATAGGGAGAGAAGGATGGCTTCTCCTTGCTGATGAGCAAGGCGCAAAGCACGTAAAACCAAATTCCATTGTTTCTGATTCAAAGCATTTTTGCTAGAGGGCGTAAACCAGTAACAATGTTTCTTTACTAAATAAAACAAATCCTCAAAACGGGAACATTTCACTTTTATCCCTGAGCTCTTTAATAAAGTCTGCAAGAGCTGAATATGTGAGTTATAAGTAGATGGGGTGGAATCCCCAGTACTTACTCTGCAGAAACCCCAAAGGAGGAGCTTCTCTGGCTCTAAAGTTCCCTTCAGTTCCCTGGGCATTTCTTCAGTGGTGCTGCACATGTCCACCTTCAGGTCCCTGTTGGGGCACCAGAGAGACAGGTCCTAAAGGTACGGTGATGAGAAAATTAGAAAGCAGGGGCTAAGACTCTCCAGGAGCCGAAGCATTGGTCCCCTGGCTCAAGCCTCTTTTATTTTTACAAATTGTCTGATAACAGCAAGCACATACAACATAGTATTTGACGTCTTGACGGGTCACGTACCTGCAATGTATTCCATACTGGGTCATTAGTACATCTGGCATCAGACAACACATTCTCATCCCCAGGCCTGGTGCCTTCTGGAGAGAACGAGCAGTCCCAGTGGCTTTCCATCCTGGGCATGAAACTGCTTTCAGTTTCTAGCTGCTCTGTCCCTTTCCTTCAGGACATTCTTACGGTGTCTCTGGCTTCTTGTTCTCCAACATCCAACCATGTTTATCAAAATTAAGGGACTTTGGAATGAAAAGGGATTGTGTGTTGGTTGAAGAATCAAGAACCCTCCAAAAAGAACTTGTCAAATCAATCACATTTAGAATTAAAAAAAAAAATTAATGTTTATTTTTGAGACCGAGACAGAGCGTGAGAGAGGGAGGGGCAGAGAGAGGGAGACACAGAATCTGAAGCAGGCCTGAAATGTCAGCACAGAGCCCAACGTGGGGCTCAAACTCATGGACCATGAGATCATGACCTGAGCTTAAGTCGGATGCTCAACTGACTGAGCCACCCAGGCACCCCGATCACATTTAGGATTTTTATCTCCATTGTTAAATGTCTAACTTTCAGAAGTGTTTCAGTGAATGATTAAACCCATGTTATATATGAAATGGTTTGAATGATTACTTTCAGCGTGGACTAGGTGATTTTCCAGAATTTCCAAATGTCCTTTCAGAGAATATGTATTTTAATAATGGATTTGGGTCCTTTCATTCAAAGACAGTATTCTGCAAACATAACTGACTTAATGTTGGGTTTTGCCTCCAATTTTTATATCCTTGACCTCTTTTGTCAGTAAGGATTTCATCATGGTAATACAGCCAGTTTTGTCATATCCATCATAATATCATTTCTACCCTTCTCTACCCACCTCCCATAATTATTGCTGTCATTCATTAAGTATAAATACTCAGGTGTGAATGCAAACTGGTGCAGCCACTCTGGAAAACAGTATGGAGGTTCCTCAAAAAATTAAAAATAGAACTACCCTACAACCCAGCAATTGCACTACTAGGTATTTATCCAAGGGATACAGGTGTGCTGTTTTGAAGGGACACATGCACCCCCATGTTTACAGCAGCACTATCGACAATAGCCCAAGTATGGAAAGAGCCCAAATGTCTATAGATGGATGAATGGATAAAGAAGAAGTGGTATATCTATACAATGGAGTACTAGTCGGCAATCAAAAAGAATGAAATCTTGCCATTTGCAACTATGTGGATGGAACTGGATGGTATTATGCTAAGTGAAATTAGTCAGAGAAAGACAAATATCATATGACTTCACTCATATGAGGACTTTAAGGGACAAAACAGATGAACATAGGGGAAGGGAAACAAAAATAATATAAAAACAGGGAGGGGGACAAAACAGAAAAGACTCATAAATATGGAGAACAAACTGAGAGTTACTGGAGGCATTGTGGGAGGGGGGATGGGCTAAATGGGTAAGGGGCTTAAGGAATCTACTCCTGAAATAATTGTTTCACTATATGCTAACTAATTTGGATGTAAATTAAAAAATAGATTTAAAAAAGAAGTATAAATACTCAGGGCCACAGCCTCCAGATCTTCCCAAATTAAGTCTAAGGAATTAATCTTTTTTGCCAATCATTGCCAACAAGCCTAGGATGTTATGGAAAGATGCAACTACAAGATAGAAAAGAAGTTATCTCACTTATTAAACCCACATTTATATATATTAAAATGATAATGTAGAAAATTTTACCCATCCATAGGACATAGCAGAATGGAGAAATAGGAAATACCAGTACTTTGCTGTTCCATGAAATTAAAAATGGACCAAATGACCTTTTGGAATGCTCCAGAAGCCAGTTGGGAGAACACAGCACACCTAAACAAGTACAAATGAAGAAGAACCACATCAAAGAGACAAGGAAAGTTTGTGAAACTTGCCCACTACAGCTGCTCACCCTCTCTGGCACTCCATGGCAAGACTGTGAGAAAACTCTTACCTCCTCTAAGGAGGGAAACAAAGGACTGACCTGTATGTTCAATGATCTGGCTTGTTGGCAGCTGCCTGAAGGGCTTGTTTCTGTCTGGGAGGACATGCAAAGCCAAGGGACTGACAGCACTCTCTGAATGCACTGTGGTGGCTGCTCAGACAGAAGATGAGTATTTTTTCAAACAATGGAAACTACAGAGGTGAAGACTGAGAGATTGAAGGTATCACGCACTCTCATGTAACTACACTTTCTTAAACTGGGAAATTTCAAAACCTCAGACATGATAATGGCCAATACATGTGTGACTGAATTACTGTTATTTATCTTTTCCTCTACAAAGCAAGTTGATAAGCCTGTGCCCAGAGGATTTTTTTTAACTTCCCAAATCTCAAGGAAAGACCACAAAGTATAAAAAGAAATAGAAAAACACATTCTAATCAGATGAATAAAAGAATAAAATAAATCTCTTTTTTTTAATGTTTATTTTTTGAGACAGAGAGAGACAGAGCATGAATGGGGAAGGGTCAGAGAGAGGGAGACACAGAATCTGAAACAGGTTCCAGGCTCTGAGCTGTCAGCACAGAGCCCGACATGGGGCTCGAACTCATGGATCACAAGATCACAACCTGAGCCGAAGTCAGATGCTTAACCGACTGAGCCACCCAGGCACCCCTAAAATAAATCTTTAAAACTGGCCCTAAAGTAATAAAGAACTTATAATTGCCTGGCAAAGATTTCAAGAAATGATCATAAATGAGGCACCTAGCTGGTTCAGTCAGTGAAGGGTGTGATGCTTGATTTCAGGGCTCTGATACTGGGTGAAGAGATGAATTAGAAATAAAATCTTAAAAAAATATATCCTAAAGATGCTCTTGGAGAAAGAAGAGGAAACAGGTAGGTAATTAAATAATATCAGAATACTATGCATGAACAAAATGAAAATCCAGAGACAAGGTACAACAAACAACCCAGAATTGGGAGGTGAAGAGTACAATTACTGAGTTAAAAATACACTAACGGGACAGCAACGGACTTGATCGAGCAGAAGAAAGAATCAGACAAGCAAGACTCCTTGTTATAAATTATCTATGAAAACCAAAGGAAAATGTGGAAAAGAATAGGGACTCATGGGACATGAACAAATCTCACTCCCCATAAGGAGAGGAGAGTGAAAGAGATTACATAAACAACTAAAGGTTTGTAGTTACCAACTATATGGAAAGAAGAAATTCAATAAGCTCAGTAAATTCATAGGAGGATACATATCAAGACCTGAATGCAGTGACACATTATAATTAACATATCAAAAATCACAAGTGATAATTGTTAAACACCATGACAAAAGCAGCTCATCTTATACAAGAGAGCTTCTTTAAGAAGCTTAAGCTCTCTTCTTAGTGGGATTCTCAGCAGACCTTATAAGAAGAAGTGCGGGAATGAAGAAGAAGAAGTGGGACAATGTATTCAAGTAATGAAGGATAAAAATATATCCACCAAGAATGCTTTATCTAGGAAAATTCTTTTCCATGAATGTAGAAATGAAGATTTTCCCAAGTGAAACCAGCCCCATCCCAAGTTTACCAGTAGACCTGTCCTATACAAATGTTCAAGGAAGTTCTTCTAGTTGAAATAAAAAGATTCTAAACAGTAACTGAAACCACATGACAACATGTAGCTCTCTGCTAAATTTAAACATTTACACAATTATAGAGATGTTTAGTGTTGTAACTGGGTAGTTCATGTCACTTTCATTTCTGCTAGCAATTATTTTTCAAATAAAAGCATAAAAATCCTATCTAGGTAATAAAGTATAAAACATAAAGAAAATAATTCGTGATAGTGGTTGGGTACAGGGTTGGAGATGACAAGTATGGATTTTGCATGTAATGGACAATGTCAGTTTATGACGGTTTATTATAACCTTGAGATGTTTTAAGTAATCTCTAAGGTAACCACAATGAAAATACATACGGAGGACATAAAAGTTAATGAGAATGATATCAAAGCATGTCATGGGTATAATGACACAATTAGGGATAAAATGATACCTAAACTTGATACCATGGTATAAAATGTTTAAAAATACCTTCAGGGGTGGGGCACCTGGGAGGCTCAGTTGGTTGAGCGTCCGATTTCGGTTCAGGTCATGATCTCAGGATCTGTGAGTTAGAGCCCCAAGTCGGGCTCTGTGCTGATAGATCGGAGCCTGGAGTCTGCTTCAGATTTGGTGTCTCCCTCTCTCTCTGCCCCTTCCCCCACTCATGCTCTGTCTCTGTCTCTCTGTTAAAAATAAATAAACATTAAAAATTTTTTTTAAAAATTACCTTCAGGGGTGCCTGGGTGGTTCAGTCAGTTAAGCAACTCCAGCCCAGGTCATGATCTTATTGTTCATGGGTTCAAGCCCACAGCAGGCTCTGTGCTGATAGGTCAGAACCTGGAGCCTGCTTCAGCTTCTGTGTCTCCCTCTCTCTGTGCCCCTCCCCCATTCTCTCTCTCTCTCTCTCTCTCAAAAATAAACATTTAAAAATTACTTTCAATTCACAAAAAGTGTTTTTCTCATGCAAAGGGAATATAAATTTACCAGTAGATCATGAAATTCTATTATTATGACAACTCCCTTAGATATGACACAACATTCACAGAACACTAACCAAGGAAAGAAATGAACAACATGAGTCGCAATCAAAGTATGTATGGGTGATATTTATACAGGCAAATACATACATAATTTTATGGGTAAAGGGCATAAAGCTGTTTTATATTTTAGTTAAATTCACACTGTCTTAAAATGCACTGAGATGACAATCGTCAGCCTATAACAAAATTCACAGTACATTGAAACCACAATTACCTAATGTTGTGGAAGGTCCTTGGATGGATTTAACAGATATATTCAGAACATTTCATCCTAACGCAGCAGAATACACATTCTTCTCAAATGCACATGGAACATTCTCCAGAATAGATCATAAACTGGGACACAAATCAGCCCTCAACAAGCACAAAAAGATTGAGATCATACCTTGCATATTGTCAGACCACAACACTATGAAACTCAAAATCAACCACAAGGAAAAATTTGGAAAGATAACAAATATTTGGAGACTAAAGAACATCCTACTAAAGAATGAATGATTTAACCAAGAAATTAAAGAGTAATTTAAAAAGTGCATAGAAACCAATGAAAATGAAAACACGACAGCCCAAAACCTCTGGGATGCAGAATGGTTGGTCCTAAGAGGGAAGTATAGAGCAATCCAACCCTTCCTAAAGAAGAAAGAAATGTCTCAGATACACAACCTAATCTTACACCTTAATGAGCTGGAAAAACAACAGCAAATAACGCCCCAAACCAGCAGAAGATGGGAAATAATAAAGATTAGAGCAGAAATCAACAATATGGAAATTAAGAAAAGCAAAACAGTAAAACAGATCAATGAAACCTGGAGCTGGTTCTTTGAAAGAATTAACAAAATTGATAACCCCCTAGCCAGTTGATCAAAAAGAAAAAAGAAAGGACCCAAATAAATAAGAATGAACGAGGAGAGATCACAACCAACACTGCAAGCATACAAACAATAATAAGAGAATATTATGAGCAATTATATGCTAACAAATTGGGCAATCTGGAAGAAATGGACATATTCCTAGAAACATATGAACTACCAAGACTGAAGCAGGAAGAAATAGAAAATTTGAACAACCGAAAAAATGGTTAGAGAGGGAGGGAGCCAAAACATAACAGACTCCTAAAAGCTGAGAACAAACTGAGGGTTTATGGGGGGTGGGAGGGAGGGGTGGGTGGGTGATGGGTATTGAGGAGGGCACCTATTGGGATGAGCACTGAGTGTTGTATGGAAACCAATTTGACAATAAATTTCATAATAAAAAAAAAAAGAAAATTTGAACAGGCCCATAACCAGTAAAGAAATCGAATTAGTAATAAAAAAAAAAATCTCCCAAAAAACAAGAGTCCAGGGCCAGATCCTTTCCAGGGGAATTCTATCAAATATTTAAAGAAGAGTTAATGCATATTCTTTTGAAGCTTTTCCAAAAAACAGAAATGGAAGGAAAACTTCCAAACTCATTCTATTAGCCCAGCATTACCTTGATTCCCAAACCAGGCAAAGATCCCACTAAAATGGAGAACTACAGACCAATTTTCCTGATGAACATGGATGCAAAAATTCTCAACAAGATATTAGCCAACCAGATCTAACAATACATTAAAAGAATTATTCACCATGATCAAGTGGGATGTATTCCTAGAATGTAGGGCTGGTTCAATATCCACAAATCAAGCAATATATCACACTAATAAAAGAAAAAAATAAGAACCACATGATCCTTTCAACAAATGCAGAGAAAGCATTTGACAAAAAGCAACATCCTTTCTTGATAAAAACCCTGAAAAAAGTAGGGTTAGAAGGATTATACCTCAAGATCATGAAAGCCATATATGAAAGACCCACGCTAATGTTATCCTCAATGGGGAGAATCTGAGAGCTTTACTCCTAAGATCAGGAACATGACAGGGATGTCCACTCTCAGAACTGTTATTCAACATATTTTTGGAAGTCCTAGCCTCAGCAATAAGACACAACAAAGAAATAAAAGTCACCCAAATCAGCAAGGAGGAAGTCAAATTTTCGCTATTCTCCGATGACCTGATATTCTATGTGGAAAACCCAAAAGACTCCACCCCAAAACTACTGGAACTGATCCATGAATTCAGCAAAGTCACAGGATATAAAATCAATGCACAGAAATTGGTTGAAATTCTATACATCAATAATGAAGAAACAGAGAAATCAAGGAATCTATTCCATTTACAACTGCACCAAAAACAATAAAATATCTAAGAATAAACCTAACCAAAGAGGTGAAAAATCAATGCACTAGAAACTATAGAAAGCTTATGAAAGGAATTGAAGAAGACACACATAAAAAGGAAACACATTCCATGCTCATGGATTGGAAGAACAGATATTGTTAAACTGTCAATACTATCCAAAGCAATCTACATATTCAGTGAAATCCCTACCAAAATAACACCACCATTCTTCATAGAGCTAGAATGAATCCTAGAGCATAGAAACAATCCTAAAATTTGTATGCAACCAGAAAAGATCCTGAATAGCCAAAGCAATCCTGAAAAAGAAAACCGAAGCTGGAGACATCACAATTCTGGACTACAGCTGTGTTACAAAGCTATAATCATCAAACAGTATGGTACTGGCACAAAAACAGACCCACAGATCAATGGAACAGAATAGAGAACCCAGAAATGGACTCACAAACATACTGCCAAATAATCTTTGACAAAATAGGAAAGAATATCCAATGTAAAAGAGACAGTCACTTCAGCAAATGGTGTTGGGAAAACTGGACAGTGACATGCAGAAGAATGAACCTGGACCACTTTCTTACACCATACAGAAAAAATAAACTCAAAATGGATGCAAGATCTAAATGTAAGACAGGAAGCCATCAAAATATTACAGGAGAAAACAGGGAACAACCTCTTTGACCTCGGCCACAGCAACTTCTTACTTGACATGTCTCCAGAGGCAGGGGAAACAAAAGCAAAAAATCAACTATTGGGACCTTATTAAGATAAAAAACTTCTGCACAGAAAAGAAAATAATCAGAAAAACTAAAAGGCAACAGAGTGGGAAAAGATATTTGCAAATGACATATCAGATAAAGGGTTAGTATACAAAATCTATGAAGAACGTATCAAACTCAACACCCAAAAAACAACCGAGTGAAGAAACGGGCAAAAGAATTGCATTGACAATTTCCAAACAAGACATCCAGATAGCTAATAGACTAATGAAAAAATGCTCAACATCACTCATCATCATAGAACTACAAATCAAAACCACAATGAGATACCACCTCACACCTGTCAGAATGGCTAAAATTAATAACCCATGCAACAACAGATGTTGCTGGGGATGGAGAGAAAGAGGAACGCTTTTGCACTGCTGGTGGGAATGCAAACTGGTGCAGCCACTCTAGAAAACAATATGGAGGTTCCTCAAAAATTAAAAATAGAGCTACCCTATGACCCAGCAATTGCACTACTGGGTATTTATCCAAAGGATACAAGAGTGCTGTTTTGAAGGGGTGCATGTACCCCAATGTTTATAGTAGCACTAAAGACAATAGCCAAAGTATGGAAAAAAACAAGTGTCCATCGACTGATAAATGAATAAAGAATACACACACACACACACACACACACACACACACACACACTGGAATATTACTTGGTGATCAAAAAGAATGAAATCTTGTTATTTACAGCAACGTGGATGGAACTAGAATATATTATGCTAAGCAAAATAAGTCAGTTAAAGACAAATATGACTTCACTCATATGTGGAATTTAAAATAATGCTGTTGAAGAACAAAAGAAAGCATATTATTATGGGATTGCAAAACCAGAATAGCAAAATTTAACCCCAAAAATACTACATAAAAAAGATAAATTTTTTTTTTAATTTTTTTTTCAACGTTTATTTATTTTGGGACAGAGAGAGACAGAGCATGAATGGGGGAGGGGCAGAGAGAGAGGGAGACACAGAATCGGAAACAGGCTCCAAGCTCTGAGCCATCAGCCCAGAGCCTGACGCGGGGCTCGAACTCACGGACCGCGAGATCGTGACCTGGCTGAAGTCGGACGCTTAACCGGCTGCGCCACCCAGGCGCCCCAAAAAGATAAATTTTTAAAAGGAAACCTTCTATATAATTTTAAACTGTGTATCCATGAAGAGCAAACATTTTGACTTATTTCCATGTCTTCACTGATAGTAAAATAGTAAAGAATATTCATTGAAATCAACCATAAAAGACTCTAATGAAAAATTTTATGAATAAGCACTGAAAATACATTTAAAAATGTAGTATGTTTCAAATATATTCCTCCTGTTACAATGAAAGTAGGGCTATAATCCATTCCTAGTACCAAGCAGACAAACAATACCTTTAATTTCCAAATAAAGAAACACCATAAACATTGTAAAATATACCAGCAATTGCTTTAGAAAAAAATAGATATTTGGGATTAAATTCAGAAACATAAATATTTCAGATTACCTTCAGAAAAACCAAATGATTAATTTTTTCCTAAAGTAAAATTTCATTCCTAAACAAAACTTTTTTAAATATGAGAATTTTACTAATTATCTACCTCACTTCTTATAACAACATGCCCACATCATATCAGAATTTTTGTTCTAAAAATTCAGAGATGAGGAGCAGCTGGGTGGCTTAGTCAGTTAGGCACCTGCCTCCTGGTCTCAGTTGAGGTCATAATCTCATGTTTTGTGAGTTCAAGCCCCATGCCCCTATGTTGGGCTCTGCTTTGACAGGGTGGAGCCTGCTTGGGATTCTCTCTCTCTCCACCTCTCTGTCTGCCCTACTCCTGCTCGCTCTCTCTCAAATAAACTTAAAAAAATTAAGAAAATAAAAATTCAGAGGTGAGTCTCATACACAATCAGAAAGTGAAAACACATATGAAAAGTAACAACTTCATATCATACAAAATTATAAAATTATGCATTTATGAATGACTAGAGTAACAACTTAAAATTAATTATAGGCTGCGTATTTCCAGTTCTAAATGTTCTACCTCCCCTGGTATTAATTTCTGTAGGAATTCTAGGATACAAATTGATACATTAAATTATTTCCTCATGGAGGAATGGAACACAGAGAGTGGAAATTTCTAACTTCAGTTAATACAAAGAAAAATGAACTTTGGAAGTCAAATAAAGGAATAGATTTTCTCATTTTAGGGAGGTGCTTTGTAATGAAATTACTGAGTCCCAGATTTGTATGATTAGGATTAAAGCCTCCATAACATTGGAAAGCATAAAGAAGAAAACATGTGATATCTGTCTTAATTATTTCCGTGGTTTCTGCGCCAAAACCCAATATGGCCACCACTACCCTGACACACTGCCAACACAAAGCAAAACAGAACTTATAAATGGGTTAGCACAGAGATCCTCAGAAATATGGAGATTTCCTCAGGGGCCCTCAAAGCAATTGAGAAGCTCTCAGATTAAGGAGGCCCTCACACTCCAAGGGGAATCTCCTGGCCCCTCATTGTGGATGTGATGGACCATCACTGCAGCTGAAAGAGAATCCTTAGAGAATATGAGAGGTTGATAATATCAGATAGCAGATGTCCCTCTGTGAGAGGGAGAGGAATAAAACTATGCTTCTTAGACTAATTTCCATTCAAAGAGAACTACTCCAATGACATCTTAAGGTGTATCTTCCTCCTTCACATTTGGACCTCACCGCTATCATCTGCTTTATTCCTTCCCACCTGCCTGGGTGAGTGGCTAATGTTCCTTTTGCTTCACATTCCAATGCTTGAACTTTTGTTCCAAAAAGATGACCAGGCCTTGTTTTGACACAATGAGACCTGTTTATAGAAAAAAAAGGAATATTTAGGGCATCAGAGGTACTCAGTCTGTTTAGCGTCTGACTCTTGATCTCGGCTCAGGTCATGATCTCATGGTTCATGAGATCCAGACCAAGTTGAGCTCTGTACTGACAGTGAGGAGCCTGTTTGGGATTCTCTCTCTACCTCTCCCCCTGCTCTTCCCTGCTTGCATTCTTTATCTCAAAATAGATAAGCTTTTTTTTTCAAAGGAATAAGAGTGTTGATGGAGACTCTATCTTTCAATCCACTATTGTGTTCAGTAGAGAAGAAAGGACATTGTAGAATTCTGGAAAATGATTTCCCAAATGCTGTAGCCCAACAACCCCTGTGGAACATGCAGGAGGAATTTCCCATATTCAGATCTTGACCTTCACTTTTGAATACTACTGATAAGGGAGTGTGGAGCAAGCTAAGGGCAAAATACAAGCTAACAACACCCCTACCCCAGGTGGTATATGTATGATATTCCTCAGATGCTTCTGGTTGTCCAAGAACAAGGGAAAGGAAACAAAGCAACTGATAGAGATCACAGTCATACAGGAAAGGAACCTCCTTTAGATAACAGATCATTTAATAAACTGCAAGAAAAAGGCAATCTTATCCATAGCTTAATTTCTGGAAACTTAGAGATTCTCTTTCCTGGAGTCCTCATATCACCCTTATCAAGATGTAAGAAGGTTTAAGTGCTTGCTATGGTGGTGATGTGGGAAACTAAGGCAAATGAAAAATTAAATTCCCTTACTGCCTATAGTCCATTCCCAAGTCCTTAAAACAGGCAGAGTGACCTTCCTCTAGGACATCAGCTGCCTCAATAATGACACTTTGCTGGGGGCAAAAGAGAATCTTAGCTTAACATTAATCCAACCTCAAGGATCCTGTAAGTATACTTCCTTTATCTCAACTGCCCCAAGATATATGCTGGCAATCATATGCCAAGCTTATGGCCTCCCAATATACATTCAAAGGGTCTCATGACTGAGGTTTTACTAAACAGTAATAAATGGTGCTTCTATAGCAACAGCTAGCCCCTCAAAGTCCTGGAAAACTTGCTTTCAAAATTGCTTAGAGACTTACTCTATCCCTGAAGCCCTTTGAACCTGAAGGTATACAATGAGTTACCTGTCACAACGCCAGTGTAACCATTCTGCCCATGGGTGCTGTCCCCATGCTTTAATAAAATCACCTTTTTGCACCAAAGACATCTTCAAGAATTCTTTCTTGGTCGTCGGCTCTGGACCACCCCACCATCACCCCAAAACTTCATCACTACCGCTACATCAGTGAGTAGAAATTGGTATTTAAGACATGGGAAATACCATTTTATGTCACTCAATGTTTAGAACTGCCATTAATCTACAGAAATGATGCTACCTTAAGGAAGGGGAAGCAAAAGCTGAAAAGGAAACACCAGGAAGAATTTTCTCTCTACACACAAATAAGTAACTTTCCCCTTACTGCAAGGATATGAATTCCACTCTCATAAAAAGGAGTCTTCCAAGAAACTGTCTTCAAAGAAAGGAACAAAACCCTTGAGTGGTGTTTGGGAAGTCTGGAAGGAGTTATGCTCGCCCAAGAGGAGGTGTCCATAGTTCTCTGACATCACATCCCTGTACAGTTCCTGCTGACTGTGGTTCAGGCATTCCCACTCCTCCTGAGAGAATTCTGTGGCCACATCCTGAATATCAGTGGTCCCTGCAATAAATAACACAGTTACCAAGTGGACATAGGCAGAGGTCATAATGGTACCTAAGTTGAAAGAGGTGTAATAGGTCAACTTACAAGATATCAGAAAGCTTATTGTATATAAGTTCGGCTTAAACTCACCTTTCATGAATAATTGAGATAAAAGCTTATGTAGTTCCCTTTTAGGGTTATCAAAAATTACTAACCACCGCCTGCTTGCTAAATAGATAACTTAGGTTGCAAAACGCTCCCCTACACCTTCTACCAAGATCTGGCCTAGGCAAGATCAACATGTAAAAAGTCACGAACTCACTGCCCCATGGTATCTTAGGTGTCTAACTATGACTGGTCATTTTAAACCCTCTTAGGACAAAGAACTTTAAATTCATAGGTTCCCGCCAAAACTAACGTCTGTGTGTCACAATGTAATTGGCTACCATGAAATGCTGTAAATTGTAATTGGTTAACCAAATAATGACATATTCTGACTTGCTAAAATCCATATAAGCTCACTGCTACCTTTGTCCGGGGCCATTCTCTGCACTTTTCTCTTTAAGATCAGGAGATCAGGTTTGCCTGGCCATGAATAAAATCTTGCCTCACTTCTACTCAGTGTCTGGTGTTTTTTTTCAGCAGCACCCTGTTTCAGAGGGAGTTAATGGCACCAGCTGGAACCCAAGACCAGACCTTCATTGCTTACCTGCTTGTGCCCACAGACCTTAGTCCCTCATTTTACTTACCCTCTTCTTTCCACCTTATCTTTTACTTGAGGCAAAACACCCCATGGGCATAGCATCCTGTGGTAGAAACAGAAAGCATTCAACAAAAGGTAATGACTGCCCTGAGGAAGAGTTTGAGCCTGCTCAATTTGAGCTTAACCCCTGACTCCTACCTCTCCAGATGACCCAAGGAAAACCACAGAGTGACCACCAGTTACTTTTACCTCATTATAATACTAAAACTGCCACCTCAATTTACCAAACATACAAGTTATGTATAGAACTGTTCTCTTAAGGTGTGCGTGTGACCTTAAGCCCAAATCTACCTAAGACAACAGACCTCAGAGCACCTGGGTGGCTCAGTCAGTGAGGATCTGACTCTTGATTTCAGCTTTGGCCATGGTCTCAGGGTTCCCAGGATCCAGTTCCCTGTGGGGCTCTGAGCTGACAGAATGGAGCCTGGTTGGGTTTCTCCCTCTCCCTTTCTCTGCCCATCCTCTGCTCATGTGTACACATGCTCTATCAAAATAAATAAAACTCTGAAACAAAGAAGACAATGCCTGTCTTTCTAAATTTCCACCCCAGCCCTAAATAAAAGGAAACCATTTCCCCTGCCTCTGTGGGTCTCTGCTTTGGAAGTTATTCCCTGTGATCTCCTTATTGGCTGCAAATCTAATTTTCTTTGAGTGACAATCTCACCTGGGGTAGTTTCTAGTTATGACTCTGTTTCAGGGTTTTAAGGCACCCAAACACGTCATTATGTGATTCTTGTTTTCATTTTCTGAAAATATAAAGAAGTAAATAGAAGGGTATTTCTGTGACCTGATGTGGAGTGAATTAAAAACATCCTGGGTGGAGGTGTGATTTAGAATCTCTATTCCCACAAGTCAATATCCTTACAACAGAAAGGTGAGTCCTTCCTTGTCCAGTGGACACTGATGTGATGTGGGCTGGGAACCAAGAGTCAAGAAGTATTCTTGAGATGTTTTTGGTGCCAAAAACTGGTTTTACTAAAGCATGTGGACTCCTGGGTAGAAAGATCTACACTGTCATTTTGAGAGGGCTTTGATTATATACTTTTAATTTGGGGAGTAAAGATAAAGTTAGTTTCCAAAGGGATTTTCATATGTTAATGAAGACCAAGTTAGATCTTGCAGGTCTGGCTATTGTCAAGGTAAAGTAACCCTTTGCCTCTAACAAAGCATTAAATTAAGGCACTTGGGAATTCCTAGAGGAATGTCATACTCTGCCAGTCTCAAGTATTTATCAAGGTGCTTCAAATTGAGGGAAAGTTAATGTTATCTACAGTTCTTTTGCCTTTGTTTTCCTCACCAAAAACTATGGCAAGAGAAACTCACAAGTTTCCAGTTTCTGCACATCATTTAGTTAATTCCCCTAAAAGTCTTACAAATGAGGAGAGGCAAAATATGAACTTTATACTAGGGGAGAAATCTGGCAAAGATAGCAAGCCAAATACTAGAAGTTAACATCAGCTGTAAGGAAACAAATGGATATCAGTACCTAAATCACACCAAAACACCTGTATTACTGGTATGTTCTTGTGGTCCCAAAAGAAAAAATCCGATACAACTCTGATTATGAGGATAGAGTAGATTTATAGAAAGTTATATCACATATACTTTTCATGTCCTGTAATATCTATGGTATTTATAAAAAAATTTTTTAACACATATTTACTTTTGAGAGAGTGAGAAAGAGAATGAGTGGGGTAGGGGCAGAGAGAGGGGGAGGACAAAGAATCCAAAGCAGGCTCCAGTCTCTGAGCTGTCAGCACAGAAATTGACACAGGGTTCAAACTCAACTAACTGCGAGATGATAACCTAAGCCAAAGTTAGACACTTAGCCAACTGAGCCACCCAGGAGCCCCCGTAGCTATCATTTTCAACTCTGCCTGTGTACCCATGAAAAAAGAAACATTTTGAATTACTGGCATGTCTTCAAGGACAGTAAAGTTGTAAACAATATTCATAAAATCAACCATGGGAAACTCTAATAAAAACTTGTATGAATGAAGCACCTTAAAAAAAATAAATGTATTATGTTAATAAATCCCTATTACACAGAATTTAAGGGCTTAATCCATTCTTTAAGAAAACAAAAACCTTTCATCATTTTTTGTTTTGTTTTTAAGTTTATTTTGAGAGAGAGAGAGAGAGAGAGAGAGAGAGAGAGAGAGAGAGGAGGGGGAGAGAATTCCAAGCTGGCTCCACACTGTCAGTGTAGAGCAGGGCTGGAACTCATAAACCACGAGATGATGTCTTGAACTAAAATCAAGAGTCAGATGCTCAAACCTCTGACCCACCAAGGTGCTCCTAAACCTTTCATTTCTAATAAACACACACCATCAAAGTTGTAAAATATGCCAATAATCACTTTACCAAAAAGTCTTTTGGGTTAAATTCAGGTACATTTTCAGGAAAGTAGAAAAACTAATGATTCATTTTTCCAGAAGTTGAAGTTCTCTGATTTTAGTTTTGTGAATAAGAAATTTTAATTGCATTCATCTGATGTAGAAAGTGGAATGATTTTACTTTTATTTGTTATCTTTCAGCTTTATCTTCAAATGGCACCCAGAGCCTCCTTCCAAAGATATGCATAGAAACTTCTTTCCAAAGAGTGTCAGTGGGTAGACATAACCATAGTGTCCTTGAGAATGTGTACTTGATGATAGACTGGAATAGTGTTGGGGAGAGACAAGTGCATCAAAGATATCATGAAGGACATACCCAAAAGGTGACAACTGCCCATAATAAGAATCTCACTGCCCAAAATGCTGAAGGATATAAAACATTTTGGAAAACTCCCCTTTCTACGTCCACTACTTCTACAAAGTGGCATGTTTCTATAATCAAAGGCTCAAATCAAATGGTCAAACATACATATCTGCAGAACAAAAGTTAGGAAATCTAGAAAGTGACCTGGTCCATGCTGAAAATACTTACTTATACCATTTTATCAGTAGAGTTACATTGACCTTTCAAACATTTCTGAAAATCAGAAATTTTAAAAATAAAAAAATAAGTAGTATCCCTTTGAGGTATCTTCACTGAGCAGTCAATCTTACAACATAACCACAGCATTTTTAATGAAAACAGAATTGCTCAGAACAGTGAATCTGAGAAAATATTTAACCAGGGTTCAAACATTAATAAACATCTGAGGACTTATTTGCCAGAGAACCATTATGACTGTAATAAATATAGGGAAGTCTTTTATCAAAGTTCCAACCTTATCATATAGAAGAGTATTTGTCTTTAGTCAGATTCCTGAGGGGAACCTGAGAGGGAGTAGGTCCTGTCTGTTACATCCTTAAGAGCAACCTTACTCCTGAGGGGGTTTGCTGCAGTCAGACACTCCCTGCATTGTTCCAAAAAGTGTTTTTCCCCACCCAGGGACCTCAGGCCCTAATCTTTCCCTTTCTGCTTACTGAATCCTATCTTTTCCTATTATAATTCTAAGTGAGGCCCAGAGGTGAGCAGGAAGGTTTCCCATTAATTTATCAGAGTTGAGTGCAGGCTTTGGCTCAAGGGTTTCCTGTACAGGAGTTGGGGAGGGTCAAGTCCTGTAGCACACTGTTTCTATGCTCAAGCAGAATTTGTGGGCTTCTGTGGGAGGGGAGGCCCCCTGAAAGCAGAGAAGGGAAACTCAGTGATTGGTCTCCAAGTGGGAGCTGACAGTTTCTGAATAGCTCCTGACACAAAGGACTAGGAACTTGGGCCTTTTTTGCATTTCAAAGCCCTGCCTGCAGGCGATCAGGTTACAGGAGGTGAAGAGGCAGTGTTGGTGTCTTTACCGACATTTTCTCCTACTTGTGCTGTGTTTTCTCCACAAAGATCTTCTGAGAAAGAAATCTTGAAGAGGAGGTGAAAGAAAAAATGGCCAGTTCTCAGGTAAGCCTTGCGCCCCAGGCCGGAGGACCTGTGATCTTTTTCTCCTGAATTCCGGGTGTGTAGAAATTGCAGGGCACCTGGGTGTCTTCAGCCATTTGAGCATCAGACTCTTGATTTGGGCTCAGGTCATGATCCCAGGGACCTGTGATCCAGCCCTGAGTTGAGGTTCCTGGCAAGCTTAGAGCCCACTTAAGATTTCTTCTCTCTCCCTGTGTCCCTGTCCCCCATTTGCATGCATGTTCTCTCTCTCTCTCCCTCTAAATAAAAAAATTTTTTAAATGCCAATGATTTTTTTTTTATCAGTTCTGACGGTTTGCTTTGTGTTTTCACCGAATTACTAACCTTTCAGAAATGATACTCTAGGTTATGTCTTTAGAACACTCCTCCCCTATATCCCAGAGACCTCCCTCTCTTCTGTCCAACATGGCTATCAGTATAGCGACAGCAGTTGTCACTTTGAATTAAATTCCTGCAAGTATTGAAAATATTCCCTTTGTGACAGATCCAGAGGGGAAGGGGTTGAGGCCAAATTTCCTGTTGCTGATGGGGTCTGGTCCTGGGATAGCAATCAAGGAAAACCATTCCCATGGAGGTCTTATCTGAATGCTTTCTCTGCCCCGGGTAGAGTAGGATTATGAAAATGCACAAATACACCAGACAGATATGAGGCACAGAATAACTGGAATGCTCCTGCTCTTTAGGATGTGGAAAAGTCACTTTAAGATATTCTAGATATTACAAGACCTGGAAACTATATGTAATTGAAGGCTGTATAAATCCACCGTATCCTCAAAGTTGTTTATATTGTGATTTACTGTTTGGGGTCACAAGAACACACTGGTGACCATGTGTCCTGAGGTGTGCCTTAGGCACTGACATGAATGGTGTACTTGCAGCTGATGTTACCTTCTATTCCTTGGCTTTGGCTCTCTGCCAGATTTCCCCCCAATAACATTCATATTTTCCTTCTTATCAGTTATAATGATTTTAGGCCTATTCCCTGAGCAATTTCCAGACACCATCGCATTTAAACTGGAAACTTCTTTCTCCTAGTTTCTCTTTCCTTGCATATATATTTTTCTACCTTGTAGTTTTTTTCTTTTCTTTTTTAAGTTTATTTATTTTGAGAGCGATAGAGTGAGAGCAGGAGAGTTGTAGAGATTACAAATCCCAAGGAGGCACCACAGGGTCAGCACTGAGTGGGACATGGGGCTCGAGCTCAAAAACCAAGAGATCTTGACCTGAGCCAAATTCAAAAGTCAGAAGCTTAACTGATTGAGCCACCCAGGCACCCCTTCCTTGTAGTTTCTGATGAGCAGAACAAAGCCAAATGAAATGTAGATGAAATTAAATTTTCTTACAACTTAAAACCTACGGAGAAATACTTGAGACTGGCAGAGGGAGATATTCCTCCAGGAATTCACAACTGCTTTAATGTTAATGCTTTTCTAGAGGCAAAAAGCTAGCTTAACTTTACAATAGTCAGACTTCCAGTATCCTGTGAGTCTTCTTTAACATATGAAAATCGCTTTAGAAACGTCTTTTATTTCTACTCCCCCCCCCCAACTTAAAGTCATGACACATACTCTATTTACTTCTATGTATTTTCAGAAAAAGAAGAATCACATAATTAATAGGTCGGCATATCTTAAAATCCCGAAATAAAACAGAGCACAAATGATGAATGAAACAAAAGCTTTCAATGAGGGGCACCTGTGTGGCTCAGTATATTAAGCATCTGACTTGAGCTCAGGTCATAATCTCACCGATCCTGAGCTGGAGCTCTGCACGAGGTGAACAGGAGTCAGGTCTCTCCATATTTCTCTCTCTCTCTCTCTCTCTCTCTCTCTCTCTCTCTCTCCCTCCCTCCCCCCCCCCCCCCCCCCCCCCGCCCCTCCTGGTATTCTCTCTCTTCTTCTCTCTCCACCCTCTCTCTCTCTCAATAAAAAATAAAAAAAGCTTTCAAAGAAATAGTATGTTAGGAGATCATGGAGTACTACGGTCAAGACAATTCTTGAGATACTCTCTGGTGCCAGATAGATTATTGAAGTAGCACAGGGACAGGACCCATGGGCAGAAAGAACTGTACTTTGGCTGCATGAAGCTTCTATGTTCAAGGGGAGGGTAGGTGCACAGAGTGTTCAATCACAAATGTTTCTTTAAATTTCTACTTGTAAAACTGCTTCTGCAAGATTTCTCTGGTGCTCATCATTCAGTTCCATATTAAGCAGTGGTGAGATGTACTGGCAGTCATGAGACCCTGTAAAAATGTAGCAACCAGTGGTACCTGGGTTGTTCAGTCACAGCCTGGAGTCACAGCTTGAGTTCTCTCCCTCTCTCTGCCTCTCCTCTTTCACACGTTGCTTACCCACACTCTCTCTCACAATATAAATAAACATTAAAAAAAAAAAGAATGTAGGAACCAGCATTTATTTGATGCATATCAAAATTATAGAATTATATGTTAGCTTTATGTGCAAAAGGTGGAAATTTTTCTGATTGTATCCCTCATCATACTAGACCCAGAAATAATAACATTATATATATCATAATGTGTGTTTGTGTTGATAGTGTGTTGATAGATAAGCATCATCATCTACAACTAGTTTTATGAGTTTTATGTCATTGAAAAAAAATTTTTTTTCTCTTTTTTTTTTGAGAGAGAGAATCCCAAGCAGGCTCCACACTGTCAACACAGAGCCTGAGGTGGAGGCTGGAACTCAGGAACCATGAAATCATGCCCTGAGCCAGAATCAAGAGTTGGGCACTTAACCAACTGAGCCACCCAGGCGTCCCTCATTGAAATGTTTCTTAGTCACATTACACTTTTTTACTTTATCATATTTAATGCCTATACAAGGATTTAATGCCTTAATATTTATGGATATGAGCATGGAATGTATAAAGATCGATCAATTTTGTGTGCATACCTTATTCTTTCCATCATTTTTCTCAGGTTTGACACCTGTTATGAACATTGCTTTAGGGTCCCTTCTCCATATTGACCAGTGTGTTATTTTGGGTCAACTCTAGGTCAGATGACCTGTGTTAAAATATGATCCCTACCAGGTACTAGATGACTGACAAAACATTTGCTAAAAATAGAAGAATAATGTGTTTCTTCTCTTAGATTGTTATTATTTATTTTCCATGAATTTATGAAACTGTTAGATGCTATCTACTAACCAGGACATGCCTCGAAAGGCTTGCTGTTACGTTTCTTGCTATTCTAGAAGAACCTGTAATTGCTATAAATCCCATTCAGTTCCAAGTTCTCCAAGAGTTCTTGTCTTTGAGTTCTACTTCTTCGTTATTGAAATATGTATCTCCTGGCCCATAGACTAATGCTTTGTAGAAATGCAGACAACTACCTCATCCTAGAACTCCTGAACAGTATCTGCGTTTTAACAAGATCCCCAAGGTCCTGTTGTGAAATTCTAATTCACATTACAATATGCTAAATACATGTCACTCCCCAAAACTTTCCATTTAAGAAATAGATAGCACATGTACCATATGATGTAAATACAATATTCAAAATGTATATGCCTGTGTTGATGCCTTCATTTTACAAATTCTCTTGAATAAACACAGTATTTATAAAGGTTCTTACCTCCAAGGTAAAGAATATACTAGAGCATAATACTGGGTGAAAAATAATCTTACCTCATCAAGCAGGAAACTCACCTAAGCCAGAACCAGTTCTCCTGATCTAACTGAACTAACAGAAGTTCAGTCGTTGGTGAATCACAAAAAAACTATACCAGGTGAGGATGTGAGCAAGCAAAATGATTTACAAGAACCAAGGAAATCACAGGGAGGAACTTCCAAATCAGATACTCATGGAGGAAGGGGGAATGGTGTCCTTTGATTTAGGGTTAGCGTGGATATTCAGAAAGGGGAGACTATCATCTTATGTCAAGTGGAGTACAAGGTTGCACATAAGCCTTAAGAGAACAGTTGTGTACATACTGTGCATATTTCATAGTAAATGAAGTTTGTGCTCCTCCTTGGGTGAGATTTTAGTATTATAATGAGGTAAAAGGGAGCTCCTGGGTGGCTGAGTCTGTTGAACGTCCTACTCTTAATTTAGGGTCAGGTCATGATCTCAAAGTCCTGAGATGAGGCCCCAAGTCAGGCTCCACTCTGAGCATGGACCCTGGTTGGAACTCTTGTCTCTCTCACTTTCTGTCCCACCCCCTCTTGTGTGTGCTCTCCCTCTCAAAGACATAACATTAAAAAAAAAGTTTATATATACACATATACGTATATATATGTATACATATATGTATATGTATATGTATAAATGAGGTGAAGGTAACTGTACATATATGTATATATATATGTATACATATATGTATACGTATATATGTATATGTATAAATGAGGTGAAGGTAACTGTACTCACTGCCGTGGTTTACTCTATTATCCATGTACTTAGGTGTGAGTCAGGGGTTAATCTCAAACTGAGCCAATCCAAACTCTTCCTCAGGGCAGTCATTACCTTTTGTTGGATACTTTCTGTTTCCACCACAGGACAGTATGCACATGGGGTGTTTTGCCTGAAGTAAAAGGTAATGTGGAAAGAAGAGGTTAAATATAGGACTAAGTGGAGTGGGTACAAGCACATAAGCAGTAAAGGTCAGGTCTTATGGTCCAGTTGCTGACATTAACTCCCTCTTTCATTTGACTTAGCATTATGAAATCTGCCTATGGCCACTTGGTAACTGTGCTATTTATTTCAGGGACTGCTGACATTCGAGGATGTGGCCATAGAATTCTCTCAGGAAGAGTTAATATACCTGAACTACAGTCAACGCGAACTATACAGGGATGTGATGTTAGAGAACTACGGACACCTCCTTTTCTTAGGTGAGGTTAACTCCTTCCAGATTTCCCAAATCACACTCAGGGGTTTGTTCCTTCCTTTGAAGACTGAATCTTGAAATTTTCCTCTATTAAATGACTGGGATTCAGATCCCTGCAGTCAGGGAAAGAAGTAGGGGTTTGTAGATATAGAGAAAAATCTTCATGATGTTTCCTTTTCAGCTTTATCTTTCCCTTTCTTAGGATAACATTATCATTTCTGTAGATTAATGGCAATTCTAAGCACTGAGTGGCATAAAATGGTATTTCTGACATCTTAAATACCAATTTCTACTCATTACTGTCGTGGTAGTACTCAGAAGTGGAGGTCAAGATCTGAACATGGAAAGTTCATCCTGTGTGTTCTAAAGGCATGTTGGGCCACAGCATTTGGGAAATCATTTTCTAACATTCTACTCTGTCTCTCTGCTCTACTAAGCACAATAGTGGATCAGAACTTAGAATCTCCAACCACACTCATATTCTTTTTTTCTAATAAACAGGTCTTGTTGTGTCAAAGCCAGACCTGGTCATCTTTTTGGAACACAAGAAGGGTGTCTGGGCCGTGGAGAGAAAGGAGACAGTAGCTACACACCCAGGTAGGTGAGAATGAAGCGGATGACAGAGGTGAGGTCCAGTCGTGAAGGAGGAATTGGACCTCAGAATGTGGTTGAGCAGCTCTCCTTGAATGGAAATTAGGTTGAAAAGGCCAGTTTCAGGGCTCTTCCTCTCACATGGGACATCTGCTTTCCAACATACCATGCTTTCCATTCTCTAAGGATTCTCCTTCAGTTCCACTGAGGGTTCTTCACATCCACAGTGAGGTCCTCCATAATCTGATTGGTTCTCCCTTTGCTTTGAGGTCTTGGGGAAATGTCTGCCTTTCTGAGGAACTGTACGCTAATCCATTTCTGAGTTCTGTTTTGCTTCTTGTGTGAAGTGTGTCAGGGTAGTGGTGGGCATCTTGGGATTTGGTGCAGAAATCCCAGGAAGGCTGGAGTGAGACATTACAAGTTTTTCTGGCTTATCCTTCAGTATTACAGAGGCTTTAACTTAACCATACAAATAGAGATCCAGTGATTTCATCAGGTACAAAGCAACTCCCTAAGTGAGAAAATCTCGTCCTTTGTTTCACCTCAAAAGTTCATTTCTTGGGTTGCCTGGTTGGCTCAGTTGGTTAAGCGTCTGGGTTGAACTCAAGCCATGATCTCAGTTTGTGAGTTTGAGCCCTACATCAGGCTCTCTGCTGTCAGTGAAGAGCCCATTTGGGATCCTCTGACTCTTCCCCCTCTCCCGCGTGCTCTCTTTTTTCTCAAGGCAAAATATTAAAAAAAAAAAAAAAAAAAAAGTTCAGGATGCCTGCATGCTCAGTTGGTTAAGAATTTGACTCTTGATTTTGGTTTAACTCATATCTCAGGGTTCTTAGTTCAAGCCTCTCATAGGGCTCTGGGTTGACAGCATAGAAACCATTTGGTTTCTGTCTCCCTCTTTCCCTCCCTCCATCCCCTCTGTTCTCTCTCTCTCTCTCTCTCTGCCATCCCTACTTGCTCTTTGCCCTTCCTTCAAATAAATAAATAAAAGTTTAAGGTTCATTTTCTTTGTATTAACTAAACTAAGAAATTCACTCAATGTGTTGCATCCTCAATGTTGAAATAATTTAAAGCATCTATTATTTTCCTAGAAGTCTACGTATATTAATGCCATAGGGGAGCTAGAATATTTAAAAATTAAAACTCAGAGCCTAAAATAAGTCTCAATGTTACCGTATTTCTTAATTATTGAATATTCTTATGATTTTGTCTTGTACAGTATGAAGTTCCTGTGACCTTGGCATATGTTTTCACTTTCTGATTACTTACATATCAGATTCCTTTATGTTTTTTTTTAAATTTCTGATATAACATGGGCATGTGCTTTATGAGAAGGTATATAACTAGTAAAATTCGTATATTTAGAAAAAATTTTTAATTATAAATATAATTTTACTCCAGGAAAAATGAATCATTGGTTTTTCTATTTTCCTCAGAATATCTGAATTTAATACCAAAGATTTTTATAATAAGTGATTGTTGGCATATTTACAATTTTATGATGTTTATTCAGAAATGAAAGCTTTTGGGGCACTTGGGTCGCTCAGAAGGTTGAGCTTCTGACTCTTGGTTTCAGCTCAGGTTATGATCTCATTGTTTGTGAGTTCAAGCCCTAAGTCCAGTTCTGCACCCACACTGTGGATCCTCCTTGGGATTCTCTCCCTCTCTCTGCCCCTCTTCCTCCTCTCTTTTCTCTCTCTCAAAATAAACTTTAAAAAAAAACATAAAAAGAAATGAAAGTTTTTGTTTGCTTGATTCTAAAGAATGGATTATAGGGGCACCTGGGTGGCTCACTGTTTAAGCTTCAGACTTTAGCTTAGGTCATGATCTTGTGGTTCATGAGTTTGAGCATCCCCATCGGGCTCTATGATGACAGCTCAGAGCCTGGAGCCTGCTTCGAATTCTGCATCTCCTTCTCTTTCTGCCTCTTCCCTGCTTGCGCTCTGTCTCTCTCTCTCAAAGGTAAATAAACATTAAAAAAAATTAAAAAATAAAGAATGGATTATGCCCTTAAATTATTAACTATTATTAATATATTAGGGATCTATTAACAGAATACATTTTTTAATGTCTTAAGTGCTTAATGCATGAAAGTTTTCATTAGAGCTTTCCATGGTTGATTTTAATGAATATTCTTTACAGTTTTACTCCCCATGAAGACATGCCAACAACTCAACATGTTTCTTTTTCATGGGTACACAGTCACAGTTGAAAATTATAGCTACATAGGGATGCCTAGATTCTGGTCATGATCTCGCGGTCTGGGAGTCTGAGGCCTGCATTGGGCTCTGTGCTGACACTGTGGAGCCTTCTTGGGATTCTTTCTTTCTCCCTCTTTGTCTGTTCCTCCTTTGCTTTAACTTTCTCTCTCTCAAAGTAAAGGAGGTTGAAAAAATACATATATACATATATATGCCTCTATATCTCTATATATAGGCTTCCTTTAAATAATTCATCTTTTATTTATGTAGAATTTCTTGAGTTATATTTTGTCTTACTCTGGTTTGGCAATTCATAAACCATGAGATCATGACTTGAACAGAAGTTGGACGCTTAACCAACCAAGCCACCTAGGCACCCCTAGAAGAACTTTAACATTTCCTATAGGACAGGTCTGCTGATAAACGTAGACAGGTTTTTCCTTGGCAAAGTGTGCATTTCTACATTCATGGAAAACAGTTGTGCCAAGTAGGGTATTCTTGGTGGATTTTTTTTAATATAATTTTTTGTTCTTAATTTACATCCAAATTAGTTACCATATAGTGCAACAATGATTTCAGGAGTAGATCCCTTAGTGCCCCTTACCCATTTAGCCCATCCCCCCTCCCAAACCCCTCCGGTAACCCTCAGTTTGTTCTCCATATTTATGAGTCTCTTCTGTTTGTCCCCCTCCCTGTTTTTATATTATTTTTGTTTCCCTTCTTCTATGTTCATCTGTTTTGTCTCTTAAAGTCCTCTTAGGAGTGAAGTCATATGATTTTGTCTTTCTCTAATTCACTTAGCATAATACCCTCCAGTTCCATCCACATAGTTGCAAATGGCAAGATATCTTTCTTTTGATTGCCAAGGAATACTCTATTATATATGTATACCACATCTTCTTTATCCATCCATCCATCGATGGACATTTGGGTTCTTTCCATACTTTGGTTATTGTTGATAGCGCTGCTATAAACATGGGGGTGCATGTACCCCTTTGGAACAGCACAGCTGTATCCCAATGGATAAATGCCTAGTAGTGCAAATGCTGGGTGGTAGGGTAGTTCTATTTTTAGTTTTTGAGGAACCTCCATACTGTTTTCCAGAGTAGCTGCACCAGCTTGCATTCCCACTTGGTGGATATTTTTGGTCTTTCAGTATTTGAATACATTGTTCCATGCTTTTCTTTCTATAAGGTCTACTGAAATCCTAGTAACAGTCTTGTAGGAGCTCTTATACAAGATGAGTTGCTTTTGTCATGCTTTCAAAATTCTTCCACTGGTCATTTATGATAGGTTAATTACAACGTGTCACTGTGTCATGTCTTGTCTTTTTTTCTTGAATTTTATTTAAATAATAGTTAACATACAGTGCAATATTGATTCAGTATAATTCAGCAGTTCATCAATTACATATAACACACAGTGTTCATCATAACAAATGCTTTCCTTAATACCATCTCCACCATTGATATTTATCCTACTGTGAATTTGCCGAGCTTGTTAATTTGTCTCCTTTCCACATACATTGGACCTACAAGTCTAGTTCTTTATGGAAACTCTCTGCCCTCTTTCACTCTCCTTTCTTATGGGGTCCCCTTAATATGTATATGGTTCACTTGTAGGTGTCCCATGTGTCCCTAGACTTTGTCATTTTCCACATTTTTTTTTTTTTTTGGTCCTCTTAGATAATTTAAAACAAGGGGTCTTTAGATTGTCCGATTCTCTCTTCTGCGTCATAAAGTCTGTGCTGTCCCCTGTCGTGTATGTTTAAATTCAGTGGTTCTACACTTCAGGTCCTAATTTCTCAGTGATTTTTACAGTTTGTCTCTTTGGGTTTACATTTTGGTCCTGGATAGTTTTCTGCTATCATTTAATTACCTATCTGCTTTCTCTGTTTCCTACATGGACATTTAAAAAAAAATTTTTTTAAACGTTTATTTATTTTTGAGACAGAGACAGAGGATGAACGGGGGAGGGTCAGAGAGAGAGAGGAGACACAGATCGGAAACAGGCTCAGGCTCGGAGCTGTCAGCACAGGCTTAACCGACCAAGCCACCCAGGCGCCCCATCCTACGTGGACACTTTTATGACTTTTTTTTCTTTAATTCTTTGTCTCACCATTAACACTACCTTATAATTTAGGGTCAGTTTCGGAGATACAGTTCATTCCTGTGATTGGAACTAGTTCTATTTCTTATGACCTTGTGATCTTTGTTGAGATTGGTGAATTAAGAAAACAGCCTCGGGGTTCAGGATTATGAACTTGTTTGTACAGGAGAACACAAATAACCAATTTGTAATGTCTGAATTTTTGTAATTTCCTAGTTTATGAAGTATAGTTACTTCTTAGAGCCCATGATGCTTCCTCTGTTGTCCTTAGCTCTGGAGTCTCTCCAGGGTGTAAACAAAAGCTCACCTGTTGTCTGAGCAGCCATCATAGTGCATCCAGAGGGTGCCCTCATTCCCTCTGCTTCCATGTCCTTCATGACAGAAATAAGCCCCTCAGGCACCTGCAAAGAACCCAGATCACTGAACATAGAGGTCACTCCTGTGTTTGTCTCCTGATGAGAGGTAACTGTTTTCACACAGTGATGGCAAGGAGTGTCAGGAACAGTGAGTAGCTGTTGTGGGCCAGTGTCACAAACTTTGTTTCTTTGATGTTTCTTTTCTTCATTTCTACTTGCCTGCATGGGCTGGGTTCTCCTATTGCGTTCTGGAGCATTCACAGGTAATTTAGGTCCATTTTGTCTCCATGGAGGAGCACTGTCCCGATGCTCCCTATTCCCCACTGCTGATGTCCTGTGATGGGTATTAATTTTGCATATTAGCATTTAACATATATGCATGTGAGTGTAATAAGTGGGAGAACTGATCATGTATCTTTTACTTGTGTCTTTCCATAACACCATAGGCCTATTGGCAAAGTCAGGTAAAGAATATTCTTTTTAAAGAGTGATGTAGGAACAAATGGAAGCTGTGGCTCTTAGTATTTACCCTCAGTGATGACTTGGATGAAGATGGAGGGTAGAGAAGGGCAGAAATGAGGTTATGATGGATATCACCAAAGCGGGACAATTGCCCTTAATGGAACCCATACTGCCAGAAGAGATCGAGTGTATAAAATACTTGGGGGGAAAACCCCACCTTAAGTCAGTTATATTTGAACCCAAAGACCAAAATCCATTTTGTAAATTTTTAAAAATATTTTACTCATTTTTGAGAGATAGAGTGCAAGCAGGGGAGAAGTAGAGACAGAGAGATGGAGACACATAATCAGTAGCAGGCTCAAGGCTCTGAGCTGTCAGCACGAGCCTGATATGGGCTTGAACTCATGAAGCATGAGCTAGTGACGTGGGCTGAGGTAAGATATCCAACCTACTGAGCGATCCAGGTGCCCCTCCAAAATTCATTTTTAATCCTACATGATCTCTGGAAGGACTTTTGGAAATTCTGGAAAATAAACCAATGCATGCCAAAACTACTCATTGGAATTATTTCAGATATAAGATTAGATTAATCGTTCAGTGATTCACTGAAATACTTCTAAATTTAGACATTGAAAAAGGAAGATAAAAACTCGAAATGTGATTGTGTTGAGATGTCTTTTCAGAGGGTTCATTATTCTTCCACCAGGTATAATCCCTCTTTTTTCAAAAGTCTCTAAATTTGATAAAACCAGACAGTCTGTATGCAAACATCACTGTTCAATGTTATCACATAGTACCTAATATGGAACTAGTTTTATGTGTGGTGAACTTCGGAAGGCCTTAATGAGAACTCTATCTTCCATAATTACCAAGGTGTTTAGTATGGAATTACAACTTACCAATGTAAAGAATCTGGGAGAAACATGAAGCAAGGGTCAAATCATCAATTTCAGAGAACTCCGTTTCCAGATATCCAGTATAAAAGTAATAAATGTGGGAATGTGTCTTATGAAACCTCAAATCCTATTGTACATCACTGTATCCTTACTGGAGAGAAGACTTAAAATGCAGCAACTCTAGTAAAGCTTTTAATTAGTCTTCAAAACTTGCTCAACAGCAGAAGATTTCATAATGGGAAGAAACCTTACAAATATAACAATATGGCAAAGGTTTTCAGTACCAGTCAAAACTTGTCAACATGAGGTGTGATATATATACTGGGGAGAAGGCTGAAAAATGTTTTGGCAAAGGCTTAGGCAGAACTTCAAACTTTGTGACCACCAGAGAGTGCATACTGAAAGAAATATTACCATGTAAAAAAATTTGACAAAGCATTAATCGTCATCAAAACTTCAACATGAGATCGTCCTGAGGAGATACTTTACAGATGTCAAGATGTTGACAACGTCTACCTAGAACTGAATTTATAAAACATCAGAAAAACTACACTGGATATAAACCCCAGAAATGTAATGAGTGATGAAAAATGTTTGCTTTCCATATATATTAAAAAAATTTCTTTATAAAGATAAAAAAAAATTACAGTTGTGAACAATTGGCAAGCTATGTAATGGAATGTGAAATCTAAATAAACTGAGAGAATTCTCAGCAGAAAGAAGTCAATACCACTTTTGAGACATGATTCTAAATCAGAGTATTTATTATAGAGAAAAATCCAAAATTAAAACACTCAGGTCGCTTATTTAGCCTTGGACAATGGAGGTGCTATGGGGTGCCAACCCCTCCACAAGTGAACATCTGCTTGTAACTTGTGAGCCCCAATTTAAAAACATAGGTACTTTCCCATGGAATAGCCTATGTGGACCAGAAGCCTCATCTAGAACATAGTCAATACCCCATTATTAATATGTGGTCTGTATTATAGGCAGTATTTTTATAAAAAGCAAGCATGAGGAAAGAATTTAAGGAAATCATAATGAGAGAAAACACATTACAGTATATATATAAATTTGTGTATAAGTGGACCCACACTATTAAACCCATGTTCTTCAATGGTCAACTGTGTTTGTTAATATGCGTGAAAGAATCAAGGGAAGATGGATGTCTGTCTGGAGAGGAATAATTTTACCGTCTCCTTTTCTTTGACCATGATTGTGATTTGTGAGGGGGGGGGGTTGTGGAAAATATTATAGGCTTGTGTGCATGCAAAAGGATTTGATGTTTCTGTCTCTCAGACATACACGGCTGTTGTATGATGGGGAATTCTCTAATACCAGCTTTTCCATGGAAGATAAAGAACACTGTCATGTACAATGCACGAAGAAAGTCTACATTCACATGCTGTTTGTGGTTGATGTATAACTGTGATGTAAGTAACCATGAAGTGATCATTCAAAGCATCATTAATTTGCATTAAAGTAAGATAGAGGAACATTCTGAATTTTAAATAGATATGACAGTTTTTTGCAAGGAGATTATGGTGGCTGTTGATTTAAAATTTGCATCATCTTCATAATAGCAATCGATAGAAGTCAAGAATATTAGGCAGTTGAAATAGAGATTTTCACACATCGTAGGCAAGGATAGCTAACTCTTCCATAAAAGGGTGTAAAATTGTTATAAATCCACATTTATTCAATAATGAGCCTCAGTTTGAACAGAATGGAAAGCACAACTCACAGATCAGAGGAACAGAATGGTTCTTGAATGATTGAAAGGGGTGTTTTGACCAAGGATCATATAGTGGCTTTGCACTAGTTGGTTAGAATGCATTTGAATTTAATATATTTGAATAAGAACACTGAATGGATTTTAATGTGTTAACTCTGTGTTAATGAATGAACTGTTCCCCTACACCAACATTAGCCTGCCCCACCTCATTAAGGTTGCAGGGTAAACAGTAACACAAAGTATAATCGACCATTGAACAACATGGGTTTGGAGTATGTGGGTACATTTATAGTCAGGTTTGTTTATTGTACAGAATATATTTTCTCTTCTGAGTTTCTTAACATTTTCCTTTCTTGAAATTCCTTTATTGTAGGAATGGCCTATATAACACATATAACATAAAATATACGTTTATTGATTGTCTTGATCAAATTCCTTGTCAATAGTAGGCTATTAAAATGTAGCGTTGGGGAGTAAAGTAATACACGGATTTTTAACAGCATGAGGGGGCGGGCACACTGAAACTCCCTACTTTGGCTAAGGAAACATTAAGATCCAGAAGGCACAGAGAACTCCTGTCAAAATCAACAAAAGCAGGCCCACACCAAGATATATTAGATTAAATTTACAAAATATGGTGATAAAGAAAAACTCTTCAAAGCAGGAAGACATCTTTCACTTATCAGGGAGAACCATAAGGTTACCTCGTGATTTTTCAACAGAAACTTGCAAGCCAGAAGGGAGTGCATCATCTATTCTACGTGCTGACTGGGAAAAATAGGCAGACAGGAATTCTCTATCCAGCAACGCTACCATTCAGAAGGGAAGGAGAAACAGAGTTTCCCAGACAAGCAAAATCTCAAGGAATTCCTCACCACTGAACTAGCCCTGCAGGAAATGTCAAAGGGGAATCTTTAAGTGCAAAGAAGACACCAAAAGTGACAAAGAAAAAGGATCCAGAAAGTAGATAGAAACGAGAAAACAATTAATAAAAATGGCAATAAATATGTATCAATAAATACTTTCAATGAAAATGTACTATACCTTCCAATCAAACACATAGGGTCTCTGGATGGGAATAAAGCACAAACAAAAACAAAAAAAATAAACCCAGGCCCATCTTATGTGCTGCCTACAAGAGACTCCATGTAGACCTGAAGACACTAAAGATAGAAAGTGAGGGTGGTAGAGAAACCTTTGTCACACAGATGAGGGCCCAAAGAAAGCCAGAGTAGCAATACTTAGGATGACAAACCAGATATTTTATTCTTGTGGTAATTATCCTGCTTTGGTACCAGGGTAATGCTGGGCCTCCTAGGGTTATTTTGAATTGGTTCCTTCTATTCTATTTTTAAGATTTTGATGAAGAGTGCCCTAAATTTGGTTTTCTTTTTAATGTTTGTTAGAATTGACCAATGAAGGCAAGAGGCTGTGGGCTTTCCTATGCTGGGAGGTTTTTATTCCAAATTCAACTTGTATATTTGTGATGGTCTAAGAAGATTCCTTATTTCTTTTTTTAAAATTTTTTTTTCAACGTTTATTTATTTTGGGACAGAGAGAGACAGAGCATGAACGGGGGAGGGGCAGAGAGAGAGGGAGACACAGGATCGGAAAACAGGCTCCAGGCTCCTGAGCCATCAGCCCAGAGCCGGACGCGGGGCTCGAACTCACGACCGCGAGATCGTGACCTGGTGAAGTCGGACGCTTAACCGACTGCGCCACCCAGGCGCCCCAAGATTCCTTATTTCTTGAGCCCAAGATTCATTTTCAATCTTGGTAAATTGTGCGTTGTTTAAATTACATTTTTTTCAATTTTGTCTAACTTGTTAGTATATAATTGTTGATAGTGATCTGTTATCACACTATATTTCTGTGGTTATCTGTTGTGAGGTTTCCGTTGCATTTCTCCATTTGGTGTTTGAGTCTCTCTCATTTTTTCTTAGTTAATGTAGTTGAAGAATTTCCATTTCTGTTTGTTTTGAAAAGCCTGGGCATTATTTTCCATGTTATTCCTTATTCTGGTCTCTTTTATTTGTAATTTTAATTTTTTGGTTTTATTTATTTATTTATTTATTTATTTGTTTATTTATTTATTTTGAGACAGCAAGCATGCAAGCTGGGCAGGGGCAGAGTAAGAGAGACAGAATCTTAGACTCCTCACTGAGAGTGGAGCCCTACCTGGGACTTGATCCCACAACCCTGGGATCATGACCTGAGCTGAAATCAGGAGTTAGATGCTTAACGGACTGAGATACCCAGGTGCCCCAACTCTTTTATTTATTTCTGATTTTTCCTTGGTATTTCCTTCTGCTCCTGTAGAACTGAATGTGGGGCTTGAACTTGTTAACCACGAGATCATGAACTGAGCCAGAGTCAGATGCTCAAATGACTGAACGACTCAGGCACCTCTGTTGTTGTTTTTAATATTTATTTGTTTTTGGAAAGGAGAGAATCCCAGGCAGGCCCTGTATGGACAGCATAGAGCCTGAGAATGGACTGGAGTCACAAACCATGAGATCATGAAAACCAAAATCAAGAGTCTGATGCTAACCTACTGAGTCACTCAGGCGCTCCTTAAAGGCAAAGACCATTTTGTGTGTTTTAATAGGTCTATGTATGTCTGGTTCTTCAAATCAGAGGCACAGTTGTTTTAACAATCATTTCTTGGGATGTGGAAAAGAGGAGAATGATCTTTCCTCTAAAATGTTGGGCAGGGGTTGCTTTCTGACCACAAGAGTACTGGTACAATTCTCAAGGCTGTAAGGGAGGGTGTCAAAATGCCATTGTGGTACATGCCTATGCTCTTGCTCTACTGTCCAAATGAACTTGAACAGTGTGCCAAAATGCACCTTTCTTTTCCCAGTTACCCAAAATCTGTATGGTGTGTTAAAGACCCAGATTGATTGATAGGGAGATTCATACATAGATACATAGATGGATGGATGGATAGGTACATAGATGATAGATTTCTTCATGATGGAGTCCAGGTAAGTTTTATCTTTTTGAAATTCATAACCATTCTTTGGTATCGACTTCTTGCCATATATTATCTATTGTGGGCCTATTTATTCTATGGGATCAGTTGTACTGTGTCTGCCTCACTTCATTACTTCTGATTTTAGTCAGCTTTCTCTGTCATTTTGATGATTAGATATAGCTCTGTTGATTTTGGGGGGGTTTCTGAACACCACCTTTTCCTATTGTTGATTTTTCCTATTTTTGGTACATATTTTTCATTTTTGTTTTAGTTATCCTTTCTTCTGCTAATTTTGAGCACATACGGTACATTCCTGAGTTTCCGAGATGTAAGAGAATGATTTCTGCTACATCAAGATGTGCTACACAATTCCTCTGTTAAGCTATGTGGTCAGTTCCTTGTGCAAGTTTATGTGTCATGGAAGAATGAAGTCCTGGTGATTGCTTTCAGCTATATTCCTGATGTTCTCTGATTGATTTTAAGGTTCTATATTAGAAGTTGTGAGTACATTTATCTGAGAGTAGTACCTGGAAATGATTTTACTTTTGTTATTTGATCTCTTTCAGCTGTATTTTACCTGGCACACAGACATTCCTGCCAAAGTCAGGCATTGAAGCTTTTTCCCAGAAAGTGTCAATGAGTAGATATAAACATAGTTCACCTGACAATGTACACTTATTGACAGACTGGAACAAGGGTAGGGAGAGTGAAGGGCACCAAAGATATCTGGGGACTCTTTTTCCAGAGAACGATGATGAATGTAATAAATATGGGGAAGCCTTTTATCAAAGCGCCAACCTTATTCCACACAGGAGTATCCCTAAGGGAGAGAATCTTATAAATACATTGCATGTGAGAAAATTCTTAACCAGTCTTCCAATATTGTTGATCAGAGGGTTCATGTGGGAAGAAACCATTACAGATGTAATAATCCTGGGAACATGTTTAGTCATTCATCAAGACTAAGCACACATAAGACAACTGGTACTGGAGAGGAAAGTTATATAGGTAACGAATTTGGAAAAGCCTTGACCACCAACAAATACATACTGGACAGAAACCTTACAAATGTGAAGAATGTGGCAAGACCTTTAAATTCTGCTCAACCCTTACTCAACATAAGTTAACTCATGTTGGAGAGAAACCTTTCAATGTAAGGAATGTGGCCATGTCTTTAAACGGCTCTCAACCTTTACAGAACATCACAGAATTCATAGTGGAGTGAAACCTTACCAATGTAACGAATGTGGCAAAGCCTTTAACCGGCACTCATCCCTTACAAGACATCAAAGATTCATACTCGAGAGACACCTTACAAGCGTAAGGAATGTGGTAAGGCCTTTATTCATTCACAACCGTCTGAACATCAAAAAATTCGTACTGAGGAGAAACCTTACAAATGCCAACAATGTGGCAAGTCCTTTAACAGGTCCTCAGACTTTTATTCCACATCACAGAATTCATACTGGAGAGAACCTTACCAATGCAAAGAATGTGGCAAGACCTTTAACTGGCCTGCATCCCTTAGGTACATCACAGAATTCATACTGGAGAGAAACATTACAAATGTAAGAGGTGGCAAGGCCTTTACCCACCTCTCAAGCTTACAACCATCACAGAATTCATACTGGAGAGAAACTTTACCAATGAATGAATGTGGCAAGGCCTTTAGGTACTTCTCAACCTTTACACAACATCGTGGAATTCATACTGGAGTGAAACCTTACAAATGTAAAGAATGTGGTAAAGCCTTTAACTGGCACTCAGCCCTTAGGACACATCAAGAATTCATAGTGGAGAGAAACCTTACCAATGTAAAGAATGTGGCAAGGCCTTTCCCGCCAGGCACATCTTAATGTACATCACAGAATTCATAGTGGACAGAAACCTTATGAATGTAAAGAATGTGGCAAGGCTTTTAGCTACATCTCAAACTATACACAACATCACAGAATTCATATTGGAGTGAACCTTACAATGTCAAGAATGTGGCAAGGCCTTTTACCGCCAGGCATATCTTAATTACATCACAGAATGCATAGTGGAGAGAAACCTCACAAATGTCAAGAATGTGGCAAGACCTTTAACCAGCACTCAACCCTTAGAGAACATCAAGGAATTCATACTGGACAGAACCCTACCAATGTTAAAGAATGCGGCAAAGCCTTTAACTGGCAATCGGCCCTTAAAAGACATCACAGAATTCATAGTGGAGAGAAACCTTACCAATGTAAAGAATGTGGCAAGACCTTTAGCAGCACTCATCCCTTAGAGAACATCAAGGAATTCATACTGGACAGAACCTTACCCATGTACAGAATGTGGCAAAGCCTTTAACTGGCCATCAGCCTTAAGAGACATCACAGAATTCATAGAGGAGAGAAACCTTACCAATGTAAAGAATGTGGCAAGACCTTTACCACCACTCATCCCGTAGCAGACATTACAAAACTCATACTGGAGAGAAACCTTACCAATATGAACAATGTGGGAAAACAAACGTTTATCACTGTTCAACCTTGACTTATTAACACAGAATTCATACTAGAGCAAAGCTTCTAAATGTTAAGATTGTGACAGAATTTAAGGACTCCTCAACTCTTATTCCATATCAGATAATTCATACTGAAGATAATGATACCCATTGGAATGTGGCAAGATATTAAAGCAATGCTTAAACCTGGATTCTTCATCAGAGAATATATACTGGAGATGATTTTACCATACAAGAATTTGGCAAGCCTTTTAATCAGTACTCAAACCTCATTCAACATCACAGAATTCATACTCAGAGAAAAATGATAACAAATGTGGTAAAAAAGTGTTTCAGACTGCTCAAGCCTTACTCATCATCACAGTTCCTATTGTGGAGAGAGAGCATTACAAATGTAATGAATGTGGGAAACCTCTAGCTGGAACTCACAACTACCTCAACATCACAGTTATTATACAGGAGTGAAACTGTAAAGGTAAGAGAGTGGCTGATCTTTAGCTGGAATTCAGTCATGACCCACTATCCCCAAATGCATACTCAGGGATTAATGTATGAATAAGGAAAGTCTTTTTGAATATACACTTTAGAAAACAAACCATACAGAGAGGAAAGTAACCTGAAAGATATAAATATTTAGTCATCTAATTAACCTGAACATCAACTGTCAATAAACGTCACAGAATTCACACTAGAAAGGAGTACATTGGTCACTCTATTCAGACCTTATTCTCCACAAAAATACTTAACCATGTGGGATAAAACAAAGTTGAACACTTAGATAACGAATAGGTGGGTATGTCTGAAAATAGAGAAGGGGCGGTGTTTTGTGTAGGAATAAGTAATTTCAATGTGCTTTTGTTTTACCTGGCCCTTTTTAAGATGTTGACTACAAGTATTAATGTATTTGTGCTCTGAAATCACTTCACAAAATTCATTGATTCCTAGTGGGTGTTGAAAGTATGTGGCTGATTCTTCCTGCATCAAAGATATCAGATGCCCTTCCCTCTTAGGTGGGACTCCTCCATACATGATTTTCCATGTAAGATGAAGGACAATATGATGTACAATCTATGAACAAACCTAACTGGAGAGGTCATTATGTTTCTAACACTGATGTAAGTTATTACGAAATGAGTGTTCAGAACATCATTCTTGAACATTTATTAAAACTAAAAACGTTTCTGAGTGTTATAAAAAAAGTGTTATAGTTATTGGTTTTGTGCAGTCCAGGCACATACTGAGACAACTTCTTACCAGCAATAGTTAGAACTAGAGAATACCAGTTGATGTGGTTGAAAGGAAGAAACCTTCACAGATATCAGAAACAGAGTAACTAACTCTTCCCTAACATGGCATAGGATTGTACATTGACATCTTTTAATTACCTCAAGTCTCAAAGAGTTTTAGTATGCAAAATTAAGGTGTTAACAAAATAGATTTTTATAAGATGTCTCCTTAAAGCCTCCTGGTAACCACAAGCAAAACCTGTAGTAGATACACAAAACATAAAGAGAAAGGAATCAAAGTACACCACTAGAAAATCAACAAATCACAAAGAAAAAGACCAAATGGATAAGAAAGGGGCAAGTAATTCTACAACAGCTAAAAACATGGAAAACAATGACAAGAATAACTCCATCCATACCTATGTTAATACTTACTTTAAATATAAAGGGACTAAATTCTCCAACCAAAAGATATTGGCTGAAAAGAAAGAAGTACACAAACTAAGGATATGTGCTGCCTTCAAGAGACTCACTTCAGCTGTAGGAACACACTGAGGCTGAAAGCTCAGGTGTGGAAAAAGATCTTCCATGCCAATGGAAAACAAAAGAATGTGGAGTAGCCATGCTTCCATCAGACAAAACAGACTAAGCCCAAGACTGTAAGAAGTCACAGTGCATGTCCTTACAAAATAGAGGGGTCACCTCATGCAGCGTTTTTAGTTATGTGGTGTTTGGCAGAATGGCAGTAAGGTGTTCACCCATTTTTCTTGGGGGAGGGGGGGAGGGACACCAACAAGAGTGTGTTCATGTAACTCATATAGTGTTTAACATTTTGAAAACCCACACATTTTCTCACTACACTTGGTGGTGTTTGTGTAGGTACCTGAACTGTAGGTTGTGTAATGTTTATGAACATCTGTATCTTAGGAGTCTCCTAAATGGCTAGTTGATATTCAAAATCCTATTCCTGAGATTTGATGGTTTGGGGGGGAAAAAAGAACCCTGAATGACACTTTGAGAAACACCTATTGCTTCCAGGTTTTGATGAGTGTGGGGAAAATAACTGTTGCAATGAAAATCTGGGAATTTTACTGTAACAAGTGGCCAATGGTTTCTCAAAACCAACTTGTAGAGGCTAATAAATCTTTTCCACAGTATTCCATTTGCTAACTTCTTGCTGTAATACACTGCATTTTTTTCCTCTCACATGTCAATTAATTTACATTGTTATCTGATGTTTTAAGCCCTCAAATAAGTTATTGGTCCTTTCAGGCAGGTTACCACAATATCACTCTAAAATTCCTAACATTCATCTCTGAGGATTTTTTCTTTGTATGAAATTGCCAATCATCACTTTTTATGGATCACCTTTGCAATACTTGTGATAGTGGATTTATTTCATGTTGGGTTCTTTCTGAAATGATAGACGAAAACCTGAGATTCTACTTTGCTCACACTTTGTAGAACTGCAGTACTTGTTACTAAAGGTTTTATACTTTATATATGTATTCACCAAATAGAAAACATGAATCCTTTCATGAATCCTTTCATCCTCACATGTATTTAGAATTTGTCCGTGTTACATTAA
Organism: Lynx canadensis; assembly: GCF_007474595.2. Lineage (NCBI taxonomy): Eukaryota > Metazoa > Chordata > Mammalia > Carnivora > Felidae > Lynx > Lynx canadensis. Next base: position 56,449,677 of record NC_044317.1, read on the forward strand.
ACCAATAGATTTGTATATTCATGTAGTGTCTGCATTGACAAGACATTTAATTGTGTTTATTGCCTGAGCTACTTAATAATCTTTTTGTGCATCAGATAGTTGTGTTGATGTGGTCAAAGTTTGATACATTAGAGTTATTTATTTTTAAAAACTAGTTTTGTTTGTTAAATATATGTATATATATATAAGGTGATATATATATCTTTTATAGTTTTTTTAAGCAATATAACAAGCTTTCCCTAAAGAAAGAATAAATAGAGGGGCACTTGGGTGGCTTAGTCAGGTAAGCTGCCTACTTCTGCTCAGGTCATGATCTCGTGGTCTGTGAGTTCGAGCCCCACATCGGGTTCTGTGCTGACAGCTCAGAGCCTGAAGTCTGCTGCAGATTCTGTGTCTCCCTGTCTCTCAGACCCTACCCACTCAAACTTTGTCTCTCTTGTTCTCAAAAATAAACATAAAAAATTTTTTTTTAAGAAAAGATGTAATAGAAAATAAAAGTCAATTCAACACAAGGATAGAACTTTGGTAAATATTTGTCTGCCCCACATAAAAGCACCTAAATATAAAGCAACTATTAACAGACAAGAATAGAGAAAAAGACAAGATCTATTAGCAGGGGACTTCAATAGTGAACCTTTCCATAATGAGTAGATTGTCCAGACAGAAAATCAATAATATCAGACTTCAATGCCATTAAGTAGGTGTCTTACAACATTCTATCCAACAAGTGAAAGAAACACGTTCTTCTCATGTACATATGGAACATTCTCTAGTATATGTTATATGCTGGGTCACAAAATCAATCTTAATAAATTTAAGATTGAAATCCAATGAAGCAGGGTGCCTGGGTGGCTCAAAAGTGTCCAACTCTTGACTTTGGCTCCAGTCACAATCTCACAGTTCTTGGTTTTAAGTCCCCCATCAGACTCCACAATCACAGTGTGGAGCTTGCTTGGGATTCTCTCTCCCTCCCTCCCTTTCTGTCCCTCCCCTGCTCGTATGCTCACTCTTGTGCTGTTTATCTCCAAAGGAACAAAATTAAAAAAAAAAAATCATGTATCTTTTTCAAACACAATGACATAAAACCAGAAGCCAATTAGAAGTACAAAACAAAAATCTCAAGTGTGTAAAAACTCAACAAAATGTAACATTCATAAAAGCCAAGACTTGAAAAACATTTGTGGCCCCATCAGAAAAGTAGATAATGTGGTGCATATATAAGGTATATGCTGGCTTTAATTCACAATACTGTATTGCCTATTTGAAAGATGCTAAAGGGAGTAGCTCCTAAAACTTATCACACCCAAGAAATTTCTGTCAGGTGATGGATGTTAACTAGATTTATGGTAAATACTTTGCAATATATACATGTACCAAATCCTTAAGTGACACATTATATTAGACTAAGGTGTACAACTTCTTTCTGAATAAAAGTAGGAAAAAAACTTAAGCAGACTAGTGGTTGTGCATACATAAGGATAAGGGAATGAGGGTGGTGACCCAGAATATATTTGCCTCATGAAACCTTGACTTTTAACCTCACAAGACCCTGAACAGAAAGTAAAGCCAAGTCCACTGAAATTCCACACTTATTAACAACACACTTGTGTGAACATTTGCCCATAAAATCATGATGACTGGTTATGGTAGTGATAGAAAACAACTACATTAGGCATATCATGAATTATAATATGAAAATTATAAAGTATATGCTTATAAAATATTTAAATAAAAAGTAGCAGTAATTCCTGTCAATCAAAAATAGCTAGACCTTCAGAGATAACTATTTTTCAAGTAGAGGTGGATCCTCCCTCTTATGCAAATTCAGAGTGTATGTGAAATTGCACTTGAAATTGAGTAACATACAGGTGCTAAAATACCTTGTGCTTGGTTCAAAGTTTATATAAATATTGTCACATCAAACTTATTCTCAACTTGCTTTTCTTAATGCTACACGAGGGTGGTATTTTCACACCAGTAGAAATCGATTTCACAAAAACAAAAATGCATCATATACCATGGTAATTGTAAAGAAAACATCCTTTTTCCAACAGTTTCTTGTTTATGTGCTTACATAGTTGAATGACTATCAACATCTCTTCTAGTGAAAGGCTGGCCAATAACGGCCCTCTCAAATATGGCTGCGAATCCTCCTGCTTCACCCTGGCCTCACCTGAGAATCACCTGGAGCTTGTAGTTAAAGCAGCACCGATGCTCTCACCCTGACCAATAGACAGACTCTGGCAGGGGGCACAGGTGATGCTGGTTCTTAAAACTAGCCAAGGATGTTTATTGTAAACCCAGGCTGATAAGCACTTCTGTGCTTCCAAGTTTTCATGTGCATATAAATCGTTTGGTGTCCCAGGTCCCACAGAAGAAAAACCTGTCAACCTTGCCTGGTTCCACTACAGTAAAGGAAAATGATGACATTAGAAATCCTGCAGGTTTCTGGGGCGCCTGGGTGTCTCAGCCAATCAAGTGTCCGACTTTGGCTCAGGTCATGATCTCACAGTCTGTGAGTTCGAGCCCCATGTCAGACTCTGTGCTGACAGCTCAAAGCCTGGAGCCTGTTTCAGATTTTGTGTCTCCCTCTCTCTCTCTGACCCTCCCCCATTCATGCTCTGTCTCTCTCTGTCTCAAAATAAACATTAAAAAAAAAAAAAAGAAATCCTGCAGGTTTCCAGTGAATATCTGGACCAGGGAAGATCATTTCCACTCTCAATACACAGCTGTCATTTTCCATGGTTCAATATTTATATTCAAAAACAGTGAAAACAGCAGGGAAACATAAGTTGTGGGCTATGCACTCCATGAAAATGAAATCCAAACTACACTATTCACCAAAGTCTAAAGTCATTCTATAGCCCTTAAAATGTATGGTTCACTGTTATTAATGCTTTATTGTAAAGATTTTAACCCTTATGATTTTATGCACTTGGACAAATCTGATTGCTTTTCACTGATGTTAACAGTGATAATCTTTTTTTAGATGTTAACAGTGGTTTTTTTTTTTGAATGTTTATTTTTGAGAGAGAAAGAGCAAGTAGAAGCTGGAGAGGGGTGGAAAGACTAGGAGATAGAGGATGTGAAGCAGGCTCCATGGTCAGTGCAGAGCCTGATGAGGAGCTTATACTCACAAACCACGAGATCATGACCTGAGCCGAAGTCGAACACTTAACCAACTGAACCATTCAGGCACCACCATGGGATAATATTTTTATTGAAGATGACATTTTTATGAAGATGACAACCATAAATATGCCCCCAGATGTTTATTCTCCAAGTAGGTTCCAAAACATGGTCCTTAGGCATCACCTGAGAACGTGTGAGAAAGGAAAATTGGGGAGTTACAGCGCCGAAGTATTGAAATGGTAACATGGGAAGAGACCTAGAAATCTGATATTTTATAAGTGCTTCAGGTAAATCTGATTCAAAATAAATTTGACAGTCTCTGCAGTAACTAAATCAAAGGTCATCCCTGAGTTATACACATTAAAGGTCACTCTTAGGAGTGCCTGGGTGGCTCCGTCGGTTGGGCATCAGTCATGATCTGACAGTCCGTGCGTTTGAGCCACACATCGGGCTCTGTGCTGTCAGTTCAGAGCCAGGAGCCTCCTTTGGATTCTGTGTCTCCCTCTCTCTCCTGCCCCTCCCCCACCCATGCTCTGTCTCTATCAAAAAATGAATAAACGTTAAAAAAAATTTAAAGTCACTCTTAGAAACTTTCTGTGTTTGTGGTGATGTTAGTGGTGTTACACACACACACACACACACAACATACACATTTGCTTTATTCATAAATAAGTCTGACTCTAGCATAGTCTGGTTCAGTTTTCACATCTTCCAGGTCTCATGTTCCTCATTGAGCATGCTGGAATCACCCAAAAATACACTAGTCCTCAGATTCTTTCATCAAATAATACAAATTTACATGAATTGGAATTTATTCAAATATTTCATCAAGTAAGATATGAAACACATATGGCCACACATTAATAGATATTATATTTTATAATGGAGTTGAATATGGCAACATTCTTACTCTGAATCTGCATTTCATGACTTGTCCTATAACACAATAAATAATTACACTCTTAATTAGTTGTTTGTACTCAGGTAGAGAGAATTAGCACCCCATTTGCATACATGATAAATTCTTGTGAATCTGGGTAGGCATACTCTAAATTTCAGGGGATTTTTCATGACATCTGATTCCAGTGCAAGGCATGATGTCCTTAGCGTCAGATGCCTTGAAGCACTTCAGGTTACACTGGCCATTCCCAACCATCTCACGTATCCACCTGTGTTACAGATACGTTCTTAGTTAGAGTTGTGGTTTGCCAACGTTCAGGTCCATGAGATGAAGAGAGAGGGGCCTTGAAAAGGATGGCCTTCCCTGAATGAAACAGGAGTGGTTGCAAAATAAATTCCCGAAGTCCCATCTGATTTATACTCCCTCCTTGCTGCATGGAACACAGTCTGATAGCTGATGGCGGGGCACGCATCTGTGGTCATGAGAGAGCAACTGTGAACACATGGCTGCAGGTAGACAATACCACAGGGAAGAAACGGAGAAGCCAGAGTGCACCATAGGGTATATGAGCCATTTTATCCGACATGGGCATCATACTCACTGTATGCATACTAGAAAATATACATCTTCCTTTCTACAAAGTACACATTGGCCTTTTCATGGTATAGCAGAACAAAACAACAGCTACCCCAAAATGCATCGTTATTGTCACTTGTGCCAGTGTTAAATGTGAGCACAGCCTGGTTCCCAACTTCATGGTGTCAGTCTCTACAATGGACAGACATCCTCTTTCTGCTCCCCACCAGATGGGGAAAAAGATGCTACGTGAGCTGTGCATTAAGAGAGGGGCATCTAGCCTAAAACTAGGTGGACTGTTTGAGGCAGAAATACTCACTGCCTATGACTGGTGAACTGGCTCCTCAACTAATCAGTACTTTGCACAATCCTCAGAGTAGAACCACATCATGGAGCTCAAGCAGGACTGAGTTTTCTGCCAGCTGTGGATCCCTTCAGTGGAATGTCATCCAACTACAATGGCTCAGACTGACATGGGGCTAGTGACACATATAATAGTTGTTATACCTTTAAGATGTTTAAGTATCTCTAAGGGAACCACAATGAAAATACCTACTGATAATACATTCACCAATAAATAGATGATGTAATGGATTCTATTATTCTAACAATTCCCGTAGACATAATACAACATTCACTGACCACTAAGCAAGGGAAGAAATACACAAGGTGAGTCACAAAGGACGCATGGGTAATATTTCTACAGACAAACACATAGATACTTTTAATGGGCAAAGGGAAGAAAACCAATTCATATTTGAGTTACACTCACTTGTCCAAAAATGTAACGAGTTGAAAATTGTCACTCTATAACCAAACATACAGGTAAAAACAAAACAACACCTAAATAATGCTGTGGAAATTTCTATACAAAAGGTTGCAAACCAGATAAGAGAAATATAACCCAAAAAATTCTACATAAGAAAGATGAATTATTTAAAGGACACTACTATAATTTTATTTAAAGTTACTGATTTTGAAAGAGACAGAGCACAAGGAGGGGAGGACCAGGGAGAATAGGAGAGAGAGAGAATCCCAACCATGAGATCATGTCCTGAGTTGAAATCAGGAGTTGGATGGTGAAGCAACTGAGACACCCGAGTGACCCTGTGTATGTATAATTTTAAAGTGTGACTGTGTACCCATGAAGAAAGGAACATTTTGAGTTATTGGCATGTGTTCATGGACAATAAAGGTGTAAGAAATATTCATTAAAATCTCCCATGGAAAGCTCTCATGAAAACTTTTATGAATTAAGCACTTAAAAGACCTTAAGAAATGAATTATGTTAATAGTTCCGTCCTATTCCACAGAATTTAAGGGTATCACCCATCCTTTAGAATCTAGCAAACAAAAAGTTTTCATTTTATTATTTTTAAGTTTGTATTAGAAGTGTATTTTGAGAGAGAGAGAGAGAAAGTGGCAGAGGGGCAGAGAGGAAGCGAGAGAATCCCAAGCAGGCTCCACTCTGTCAGTGCAGAGCCAGACATGGGGCTTTAACTCACAAATCATGAGATGGCCACCTGAGCTGAAATCAAGAGTCTGATGCTCAATCCCCTGAGCATTTCATTTCTTAATAAACAAATACCATCAAAGTTGTAAAATGTGCCAACAATGACTATATATCAAAAAAACTAAAACAAAAACTGAGAGATGAAATTCAGATACACTCTGAGTGAAGTATAAAAACTAATGATTCATTTGTCCTTAAGTTGAAGCTATCTGATTTTAGTTTGTGTATCAGAAATTTTAACTGTATTCATCTGACAGTAGTGGATTGATTTTACTTTTATTCATTATCTTTCAGCTGTATCTTCAAATGGCACCCAGAGCCTCCTCCCAAAGATGTGCATAGATACTTGTTTCCAAAGACTGTCAGTAGGTAGACATAAACATAGTGACCTTGAGAAAGTATGCTTAATGAGACTGGAACAGTGTTGGGGACGGTGAAGGGCATCAAAGCTATCATGAAGGACATATCCAAAGGGAGACAATTACCCATAATAAGAGTCTCACTGCACAAAATGGTGAAGGATATAAACATTTTAGAACCTCCCTTTCTAACTACACTACTGCAAAGCGGTGTGTTTCTATAAGCAAAGGCTCAAATCAAATGGTCAAACATACATATTTGCAGAACAAAAATTTGGAAAACGTGGAAGGTGACCTAGTCTATGCTGAAAATACTTATTTGTACCCTTTTGACAATAGGATTGCATTCACCTTTCAATCAAATATTTCTGAAAATCAGAGATTTAAAAATGAAAAAAAGTGGTAGGTGGTATCCCGTTGAGAGGTCTTCACTGAGCAGTCAACCTTAAAACAAAACCACAACACTTTCAATGAAAACAGGATTCCTCAATGCAGTCAGTCTGAGAAAATATTTAAGCAGCGTTCAAACATTAATAAACATCTGAAGACTCATCTTCCAGAGAACCATTATGACTGTAATAAATGTAGGGAAGTATTTTATCAAAGCTCCAACCTTAGTATACAGCAGATATATTTAGGAGAGAATCCTTACAAATATAATGAATGTGGGAAAATTCCTAACCTATCCTCCAATGATGGTGATCATCAGAGGATTCATGTGGGAAAAAAACCCCATACACATGTCATGAACCTGGGAACATGCTTAGTCAATCATCAAGACTTAAAATGGATAAGACAACCTACACTGGACAGAAAGGTCAGATTTGTAACAGTTTTCATGAGGAGCCACTCATGTGTACAGGCTGGTCTACCTTGAAGCCATTGTATTGATTGTACTAGGCTACCATAAAGCAATTAGATGTAGTGCATTCATTATCAGTGCATGAATACTGATACCTCTCAATAAATATGAATTTCTGGGGCACCTTGGTGGCCCAGTTAAGTGTCTGACTTCGGCTCAGGTCATGGTTTCATGGTTTGGAGGGTTGGATCCATGTGTTGGGCTGGGTGCTGACAGCTCAGAGCCTGGAACCTGCTTCAGATTCCATGTCTCCCTCTCTCTCTGTGCCTCCCCTGCTCATGTTCTGTGCCTCTCTCTCAGAATAAATAAACATTAAAACATATATATTGCATTTGGAAAACTACCTGGCAGTGACTTAGGGAAATAAACTTTCCTCCTGAAGGACAGCAGCTCATCAAGTCTAATTATGTCTCTTTGCCAGAAGGATTATTTGAAACAGACCAAGGAAAAGCTCTGAAACCCAGGACAGGTTTCCTTTGTAACAGACATTTGCATGTATCAGGGTAAGTTCCATTTGGAAGTGTGTCTCCCTGTGTGTAGCAGAAAGAGGGAGAATGTGTAAATCTCCACAAACTCTGGTCAGTGGAGAAGGCATGGATTTTAATCTGGACAACATCCCTAGCCTGGGTGACTGTGCTTTGCTGATCTTCTCCCCAAATGCTTCCCAGTAGGATCACCTGTGGAGTTTCAAGAGGGATCATTGCTGCTGCCCTCCCCCTCACATTCCCTCAACTGGGTGGGTGGAAACCACAGTGTAGTTTCAGGGAAGTGCTCCAGGGGATTCAGGTGCAGGATTTTTTTTTTTTTTTAATTTTTTTTTTTTTCCAACGTTTATTTATTTTTGGGACAGAGAGAGACAGAGAATGAACGGGGGAGGGGCAGAGAGAGAGGGAGACACAGAATCGGAAACAGGCTCCAGGCTCCGAGCCATCAGCCCAGAGCCCGACGCGGGGCTCGAACTCGCGGACCGCGAGATCGTGACCTGGCTGAAGTCGGACGCTTAACCGACTGCGCCACCCAGGCGCCCCTTCAGGTGCAGGATTTTTGACCTCAACACCAGGGATTCCTGCTCTCCCCACTTCAAAGAATGAAGAGGTGGGAACAAATGCCCCACAGGCGGAGGTGATTAGTGTCTAAGAGAGGGAGAGTGGTAGGAAAGCTCGCTGTACAGAGAGGGGCGTCTGAGGATGAAAACCTGAGACAATAGGCAAGGATCTTTGTTTTGTGAGGATTCGGTCTCTCCCACCTTCCCTTTCCCCTATTTCCTTTCACCACCTACTCATATTGGCTTGCTAACTCTAGGTGTTGGGTTTTCCATTCCTGATTGTCTCATTCCCATTGTACTCGGGATGGTGAGGCCCCACAGTTCCTTGTGGGTCATACGTTTTATGGTCTACCACTAAGTTGGGTCTTCTGTCAAATTCCTGAGGGGAACCTGAAGGGAAGTCGGTGATATGTGTTACATCTTTAAGAGGAACCTTACACCTGAGGGGGTTTGCTGTGGTCAGACACTCCCAGCATTGTTCCAGTGTTTTGGAAAAAAAGTGTTTTTCCCCACCCAGGGACCTCAGGTCCTGTCTTTCCCTTTCTGCCTTCTGAATTCTATCTTTTCCTATTATAATTCTTTTTTTTTTTTTTAATGTTTACTTATTTTTGAGAGAGACAGAGACAGAATGCGAGTGCGTTGGGGCAGAGAGAGAGGGAGGCACAGAATGTGAGGCAGGCTTCAGGCGCTGAGCTGTCAGCACAGCGGCCGACATGGGGCTGGAACGCACAGACCGTGAGATCATGACCTGAGCTGAGGTCGGACCCTGGACCTACTGAGCTACACAGGTGCCCCTCCTATTATAATTCTAAGTGAGGCCCAGGGTTGAGAAGGAAGGCTTCCCAATAATATATGAGAGTCGAGTGCAGGCTTTTCCTCAAGGGGAGGTAATAGGGTCTCCTGTACAGGAGTTGGGGAGTGTCAGGTCTGCGTAGGAACATTTTTCTATGCTCAAGCAGAATTTGTGGGCTCCTGTGGGAGGGGAGGGCCCCTGAAAGCAGAGAAGGGAAACTCAGTGATTGGTCTCCAAGTGGGAGCTGACAGTTTCTGAATAGCTCCTGACACAAAGGACTAGGAACTTGGGCCTTTTTTGCATTTCAAAGCCCTGCCTGCAGGCGATCAGTTTACAGGAAGTGAAGAGGCAGTGTTGGTGTCTTTACCGACATTTTCTCCTACTTGTGCTGTGTTTTCTCCACAAAGATCTTCTGAGAAAGAAATCTTGAAGAGGAGGTGAAAGAAAAAATGGCCAGTTCTCAGGTAAGTCTTGCGCCCCAGGCCGGAGGACCTGTGATCTTTTTCTCCTGAATTCCGGGCGTGTAGAAATTGCAGGGCACCTGGGTGTCTTCAGCCATTTGAGCATCAGACTCTTGATTTGGGCTCAGGTCATGATCCCAGGGACCTGTGATCCAGCCCTGAGTCGGCGTTCCTTCTGAGTTTCGAGCCTACTTAAGATTTCCTCTCTGTCCCTGTGTCCCTGTCTTCCATTTACATTGATCCTCTCTCTCTAAGAGAAATTAAAAAAAAAACAAAAACGCAATGATTTTTTTTTTTTTTTTTTTTTTTTAGTTCTGATGGTTCTACTTTAAGTTTTCACCTACGTTTTAAGCTTCTCAGAAATGATATTCTAGGGGCGCCTGGGTGGCTCAGTCGGTTAAGCGGCCGACTTCAGCTCAGGGCCTGATCTCGCGGTCCGTGAGTTTGAGCCCCGCGTTGGGCTCTGTGCTGACTGCTCAGAGCCTGGAGCCTGTTTCAGATTCTGTGTCTTCCTCTCTCTCTGACCCTCCCCCGTTCATGCTCTGTCTCTCTCTGTCTCAAAAAAATAAAAAGTTAAAAAAATGATATTCTAGGTTATGTCTTTAGAACACTCCTCCCCTATATCCCAGAGACTTTGCTCCCTTCTCTCCAACCTGGTTTCCAGTAGGACATCAACAGTTGTCACTTTGAATTAAAATCCTGCAAGTAATGAAAATATTCCCTTTGTGACATACCCAGAGAGGAGAGTGTTGAGTCCAGGTTTCCTGTTGCTGATGGGGTCTGGTCCTGGGACAGCACTCAAGGAAAACTGTTCCCATTTAGGTCTGATCTGGATGGTTTCTCTGCTCCAGGTAGAGTACGATTATGAAAATGCAAAATACATCAGATAGATATGAGATTATTCCAGAATAATCTGGAATGTTCCTGGTCATTAGGATGTGCAAAACATACTGTAAAATAGTCTAGATATTACAGGCCATGGAGACTATATGTGACTGAAGGCTGTATAAATCCATTGTATCTTCAAAATTGTTTATATTCTGATTTACTGTTTGGGGTCACAAGAACACACGGTGATCCTGTGTCCTGAGGTGTGCCTTAGGCACTGATAACAATTTGTTTCCTTCCAGCCATTATTACCTTCTTTTACTTGACTTTGTGCTCTGTGACAGATTTCCTCCCTATAACGTTCATATTATTCCTTCTTATCAGTTGTAATGATTTTAGGCAGATTCCCTGAGTGACTTCCAGACACCATCATATTTAATTTTTTTTTAATGTTTATATATTTTTGAGAGAGACAGAGACCGAATGTGAGTGGGGGAGGGGCAGAGAGAGAGGAAGACACAGAACCTGAAGCAGGGTCCAGGCCCCGAGCCATCAGCACAGAGCCCAATGTGGGGCTTGAACTCACAGAGTTGTGAGATCATGACCTGAGCTGAAGTCAGAGGATCAACCGAGTGAGCCCCCAGGTGCCCCAAGACACCATCACATTTAAAATGGAAACTTTCTTTTAGTTTCTCTTTCCCTTTTTTTTTTTTTTTAAGTTTATATATTTTGAGAGACCCAGAGAGAGCAGGAGGATTGGAGTTGCAGAGAAACCTGAATCCCAAGCAGGCTCCACAGGGTCTGTGCAGAGCATGACTCAGGCCTCAAACTCACAAAACCATGAGTCCTTGACCTGAGCTGAAGAGTCAAATGCTTAACTGACTAAGGACCCAGGCACCCCTCCCTTGCAGTTTCTGTAAGGAAAACAAAGGCAAAAGAAATGTAGGTAAAATTAAATTGTCTTACAACTTACAACCCACTGAGAAATACTTAAGACTGGAAGAGGAAGATATTCCTCAAGGAATTTACAACGGCTTTAATGTTAATGCTTTTCTAGAGGGGAAAAGCAAGCTTCCCTTGACAATAGCCAGACTTCCAGGATCCTGTGAGTCCTCTTTAACCTACGAAATCCCTTCAGAATCTTTATTCCAACCCCCCCAACTTAAAGTATATAATGAATGTCTCCTCACAATCACACTGCAGCTCATTCTTCTCACATGTCCCGTCCCTGTGCTTTAATAAGATCAGCCTCGTTCACCAAAAAGGTCTCAAGAATAGTTTCTTGAGCATTTATTAACTCCTGGCCCACCTCACATCAGTTTCTACTGAGCAATGAAGTCCCTCGACTTGTGTAGTAGATGTAATGACTTATGGGAGTAGAGGTTCTAAATGAATCAGACCTTCATCCCGTAGGTTTTTATTTCACTGCATAGTCATGACACAGACATACTCTTCTATTTACTTGTTTGTGTTTTCAGAAAGAAAAGAATGACATAATTAATATGTTTGAGTGTCTTAAAATCCCAAAATACCATAGAGCACAAGTGATGATTGAAATAGAAGCTTTCAATGAGGGGCGCCTGGGTGGCTCAGTCGATGAAGTCTCCACTCTTGATTTCGGTGCAGATCATGATCTCGAGGTTCATGAGATAGAGCCCCATGTTAGGCCACGTGCTGACAGCAGGAGCCCTCTTGGGATTCTCTATGTCTGTCACTCCCCTGCATCTGCACTCTTTCTTTCTCAAAATAAATAGACATTAAATTGAAAAAAGCCTTTTGAGATGCCTGGGTGGCTCACTTGATTAAGTATCTGATTCAACTCACAGTTCATGAGTTTGAGTCCCACAACTCTCTTTCTCTCTCCCCCTCTCTTTTCACCCTCCCTTACTTGTGCCCTCTCTATCTTTCGATAAAGAATAAATAAATTAAAAATCTAAAACAAATAAAATATAAAAAAAGGTTTCCAAGGACTATTATATTACGAGATCATTGAGTACTATGGTCAAGATACTATTTTTGAGGTACTGTATGGTACAAGACGGGATTTACTGAAATAGGACAGGGGCAGGACCCATGGGCAGAAAGAAATGTACTTTGGCTGCATGAAGCTTGTATGTTCATGGGGGAGGGTAAGTACACAGTGGTTCAATCATAAAACTTTCTTAAATTTCTATTGTAAAACTACTTCTGCATGATTTCTCTGATGCTTATCATTCGTTCAATATAACAATTGATGGAACACCACTAGCACTCATGTGACCCTTTAAAAATCCAGCATCCAGAGGCACCTTGCGTGGCTCAGTCACAGCCAGGAGCAGTTTAGAGTCTCCCTCTCTCTGCTTCTCCCCTTTTTTACACCATGTTTGCCCATGCTCTCTCTCACAATATAAATAAACAATGGAAAAAGAAAAATGAATGCAGGAACCAGTCCTGTATTTGATGCTCATCCAAACTATGCAGGCTCTAGGTCAGCCTTCTATGGTGAAGGGGAACATGTTTCTGTTTGTATCCGTCATAGTAGACTCAGAAAGAAAAACTGTTATATTCATATCATTCTATGTGTTTGTGTTGATAGTGTGAGTAAAAGACTAAGCATTATCACCTACGACTAGATTGAGAAGTTTCAGGTCATCGAAGTGGTATTTTTGTTGTTTGGCTTTTTTTTTTTTTTTTTTTTTTTTTTTTTTTTTTTTTTTTAAGTTTTGAGAGAGACAAGGGGGGCAGAGAAAGAGAGGGAGAGACAGAATTCAGCAAGCCACAACTGTCAGCCAGAGCCTGAGGTGAGGCTTGAATCAGAACCCTGAGATCATGACATGACTGAAATCAAGAGTTGGAAACCTAAGGTACTAAGCCATCCAGGTACTGCTCTTGAAAACTTTTCAGTCACCCTGATAATATTCTATCTACCATGTTTAATGTTATAACTACTTTCAAACGTATGGATGTGTGCATGGAATGTATAAATATAGATGAATTTTGTGTCCATATCTTCTTCCATCAGTTTTCTCAGGGTTTTAACACCTGTTATGAACATTGATTTAGGGGTCCTTGTGTATATTGACCTGTGTGTCAATTTTAGATCAACTCTAGGTCAGTTAACCTAGATTAAATCTGATCCATACATGTACTGGGTGCTTAACAAATATTCACCAAAAATAGAAGAAATGTGTTTCTTATCTTAGATTATTATTATTATTTTCCATGAATTTAATGAGAAACTGTTTAATGCTCTCTACTAACCAGGAATGCTTGGAAAGCCTTGTCACCTTTCTTGCTATCTAGTAGAACTTGTAATTGCTGTAAAACCCACTCAATTCCAAGTCCTCCAAGAGTTCTTGAATTTGAGTTCTAATTTCATTATTGGAATATGTATCCCTTGGCCCATAGACTAATGCCTTGTTAGAAATGCAGACACCTACCCCATGCTATAACTCCTGAACAGTACCCTCATTTTAACAAGATCTCAAATGCACTGTTGTGAATTATAATTCACATTAGAAGATGCTAAGTACATTTGTAACTCACCAAACTTCCCATTAGGAAATAGACACCACATGTACTGTATGATGGAAATACAGGATTCCAAAATTTGTATGCCTGTGTTGATGCCTTCGTTTTACAAATTCTCTTGAATAAACACAATATTTATAACGGTTCATACCTCAAAGTTAAAGAATATATTAGAGCATAATACTGTGTTCCAAATTCTCTTACTGCAGAAAGCAAGAAACTCATCTAAGCAGGAACCAGTTCTCCTAATATAACTGAACAAACAGGAATACAGTCCTTGGTGAATCACAAAAAAACTATGCCAAGTGGGGATGTCAGACAAAGGAAAATTGATTTACAGGAAATAAGGAGATCACAGGGAATAATTTCCAAAGCAGAGACACAGAGGAAAGGAGAATAATTTCCTTTTTAAAAAAAAAAATTTGTTGGGGCTCCTGGGTGGCTTGGTCGGTTAAGTGTCTGACTTCGGCTCAGGTCATGATCTCATGGTCCGTGAGTTCGAGCCCCGCGTCGGCTCTGTGCTGACGGCTCAGAGCCTGGAGCCTGTTTCAGATTCTGTGTCTCCCTCTCTCTCTGCCCCTCCCCTGTTCATGCTCTGTCTCTCTCTGTCTCAAAAAAAAATAAATAAACGTTAAAAAAAATGGAAAAAAATTTGTTTAAATTTATTATTTTCAGAGACAGACTGAGTGGAGGAGGGGCAGAGAGAGAGGGAGAGAGAGAGAATTCCAAGCAGGCTCCGTGCTGTCAACGCAGAGTCTGATGCAGGGTTTGAACTCAGAAACTGTGAGATCATGACCTGAGCTGAAACCAATAGTCCGGATGCCTCAGCAACAGAGCCACCCATGCACCCTGGAATGCTTTCCTTTATTTAGGGTTAGGGTGGATATTTATCAAAGGAGACTGGGGATAAGGTTGCACACGAGCCTTAAAAAAACAGTTCTATACATTCACTGTATGCTGCATAGTAAATGAGGTTTATACTCCTCCTTGGGTGAGATTTTAGTATTATAATGAGGTAAAAGGGAGCTCCTGGGTGTCCCAGTCCCTTGAGCTTCCGACTTTTGATTAGGCTCAAGTCATGATCTCATAGTCTTAAGATCAAGCCCCAAGTCAAGCTCCATGCTGAGCATGGAGCCTGGTGGGATTTTCTCTCTGCCCCACCCATACTGGTGCTCTCTCTCTCTCAGGGAATAACTTAAATATATATATAGTGAGATAAGGCAACTGTTCTCACTTCATGCTTACTCTAATGTTCATCTGCATAGATGTGAGTCGGGGGTTAAGGTCAAATTGAGACAATGGAAGCTCTTCCTCAGGGCAGTCATTACCTTGTTGGATACTTTCTGTTTCCACCACAGGACAGTATGCCCATGGGGTGTTTTGCCTGAAGTAAAAGGTAAGGTGGAAAGAAGAGGTTAAGTAAACTGAGGGATAAGGTCAGTGAGCAAATGCAGGTAAGCAGTGGAATGTCAGATCGTGGGTTGCGACTTGTGACATGAACTCCCTCTTGCATCTTAGGGACCATTTGAACTCCTCATGTGTCCACTTGGTAACTGCGTATTTATTGCAGGGACTGCTGACCTTCAGGGATGTGGCTGTAGTATTCTCTCTGGAGGAGTAGGGATGCCTGAATCAGAGTCAGCGAGAACTGTACAGGGATGTGATGTTAGAGACCTATGGATACCTCCTCTTCTTGGGTGAGGATAACACCCTCCAGATTTCCCAAACCACACTCAGGTTTTGTTCCTTCCTTTGAAGACTGTCTCTTGGAATCTTCCTCTTTGCATGACTGGGATTCAAATCCCTACATAAGGGAAATAATTATGAGTTTGTAGATGTAAAGAAATATCTTCATGATGTTTCTTTCAAAGTTAGTTTTCCCTTCCTTAGACTAACATCATCATTTTTTAGATTAATGACAATTCTAAACATTGAGTGACATAAAATGGTATTTCCATCTTCAATACCAATCTCTACTTGTTATGGTAGTGTAATACTGGAAAGTAGAGATCAAGATGTGAACCTTGGGAACCATCCTGGGTGTTCTAAAGGGGCTATTGGGCATTTTCCAGAATTGCACAATGTCCTCTCTACTGAGTCCAATACTGGATTGAAAGGTAGAATCTCCAGCAATACTCCTATTCCTTTTTCTAGCATCCAGGTCTTGTGACAAAGCCGGACCTGGTCCTCTTTTTAGAACTTAAAAGGAGTTCTGGGAACGGAAGAGAAAGGAGACAGTAGCTACACACCCAGGTAGGTGGAATGAATGGAGCAGATGACAAAGGTGAGGTCCAAATGTGAGGATGAAGACTGACCTTAAAACGTGGATTGAGGAGCCCTCCTTGAATTGAAATTAGTTTTAAAAGGCCGATTTCATGTCTCTTCCTCTCACAGTGGACTTTTGCTTTCCAACACATCATGCTCTTACATTCTCTAAGGATTGTCCTTCAGTTCCACTGTAGGTCTTTCACGTCCACAGTGAGGGCCTCCGTAATCTGATTGATTGGTTGTCCAATGCTTTGGGGGGGGGGGGGAATCTCTGTATTTCTGAGGAAGTCTATGTTAATACATTTCTGAGTATTTGCCTTGTGTGAGAAGTGTGTCGGGGTACTGATGGACATATTGGGGGTTGGTGCAGAAATCCCGGAAACAATGGGGACAGATATCACATGTTATCTGTTTTCTGATATTATGGATGCTTTAATCTTAATTGTACTAAATTGACACCACTCATTTCATCAGATAATAAAGCACCTCCCTAAATGAGAAAATCTAACCCTTTATTTTACTTCAAAAGTTCAGTTTTGAGGGCGCGTGGTTGGATCAATGGTTAAGCATCTGACTTCAGCTGAAGTCATGATCTCACAGACAGTGAGTTTGGAGCCAGCATAGGCCTCTGTGATGACAGCACAGAGCAAGCTTGGAATTCGGTCTCCCTCTCTCTCTCTGCTCTTCCCCTACTTGGTCTTTATCTCTCTCTCAAAAACAAAACAAAACAAAACCTTAAAAAAAGTTCAGTTGTTTGGTATTAACTAAAATAAGAGATTTCTATTCTACGTGTTCCATTCCTTAATGGTGAAATCATTTCAAGCACCTATTATTTTCCTAGAATTCCTACATGAATTAATGCCATAGGGGAGATAGGACATTTAGAATTTAAAACTCACAACCTATAATAAATCTCAATTGTTACATTATTTCTTAATAATTGAATCATTTCATAATTTTGTCTTGTATAATATGAAGTTCCTGTGACTTTGTCATATATGTTTTCACTTTCTGAGTAGGTATATTTGAGATTACTTTATGATTTATGGATCAAAAAAATTTTTTACTTTTTTTAATGTTTATTAAAAAAATTTTTTTAACGTTTATTTATTTTTGAGACAGAGAGACAGAGCATGAATGGGGAGGGTCAGAGAGAGAGAGGGAGACACAGAATCTGAAACAGGCTCCAGGCTCTGAGCGGTCAGCACAGAGCCCTACGTGGGGCTCGAACTCTCGGACTGGCAAGATCATGACCTGAGCTGAAGTTGGCCGCTTAACTGACTGAGCCACCCAGGCGTCCCTTATTGTTTATTTTTGAAAGAGAGAGTGAGTAGGGGAGGCAGAGAGAGCGGGAGAACACAGAATCTGAAGCAGGCTCCAGGCTCTGAGCTGTCAACACAGAGCCTGACATGGGGCTTGAACCCACAAATTGTGAGATCATGACCTAAGCCGCAGTCTTATGCTTAACTGACTGAGCCACCTAGGTACTCCTAGATTAAAAGTTCTGATATGACATGGATGTATGCTCCATAAGATATGAGGTAGATGATTAGTGAATTTCTTATATTTAGAAAAAAAGTTTTGATTATAAATGTAATTTTGCTTCAGGAAACATGAATCAGTCTTTTCTACTTTCCTCAGAATGTATCTGAATTCAATATAAAAAGGTTGTTTTTTGTTTGTTTTAAATAAAGTGCTTGTTGGCCTATTTACAATGCTGATGGTGTTTGCTTATTTAGAAATGAAAGTTTTTGGGACACCTGTGTGGCTCAGAGGGTTGAGCATCTGACTCTTGATTTCAGTTCAGTTCATGACCACTTCGTAGTTTGTGAGTTCTAGCCCTGTATCCAGCTCTGCCCTGACAGCGTGGAGCCTGCTTGGGATTTTCTCCCTCTCTCTCTGTCCCTCCTACTCCCTCTCTCTCTCTCTCTCTCTCAATATACTTAATAAAACTTAAAAGAAGGGAAAGGTTTTTGTATGCTTGATTCTATGGATGGATTATACCCTTAATTCTGTGTAAATGGAGATATCTATTAACATAATACACTTTTTTCATGCCTTTTAACTGCTTCATTCATAAGAATTTTCATTAGAGCTTTTTGATTTTAGTGAATATACATTACACTTTTACTGTCCATGAAGACATGCCAATAATTCAAAATGTTCCTTTTCTTTTATGAGTACACAGTCACAGTTTAATATTATAGCTACATAGGTGCATCAGGGTGGCTCAGTTGGTTACGTGTCTGGCCCTTGATTTTGGCTTACATCATGGTCTCACAGTTTGTGAGTTCAAGCCCTGTGTCAAGCTCTCTGCCAGCAGCACATATAATGGTTTGTTATACCTTTAAGATATTTTAAGTAATCCCTAAGGAAACCACAATGAAAATATGTACACAATAAATATGTACACCAATAAATAGATAATGAAATTAATTCTATTATTATGACAACTCACGTAGACATGAAACAACATTCACTGACCACTAACCCAGGAAAGAAATACACAGGATGATTCACAAGGTAAGCATGTGTAATATTTCTACATGCAAATACTTAGATAATTTTTGTGGCAGAGGGCATAAAGCTGATTCATATTTGAGTTACACTGATATTTTCTGAAAATGTAATGAGTTGAAAATTGTCACCCCATAACAAAATACACAGGTAAAAAACCAAACCACACCTAAAGCTGAGGTTGAAAAATAAAGCTGTGGAAAGTCCCATACAAAGGAAGCACATTATTATGGAATTGCAAAACCAGAATAAGACAAAATATAGGCCAAAAACTTCTACATAAAAAAAGGTGAATTATTTAAAGGAATCTATAATTTTATTTTTATTTGAAGAGAGAGCACAAGGAGGGGAGGAACGAGAAACAGAGAGAGAGAGAGAGGAGAGAGAGAGAGAGAACATGGGAGGGGCAGAAAGAGAGGGAGACACTGAATCTGAAGCAGGCTCCAGGCTGTGAGCTCTCAGCACAGAGCCCGACAGGAGACTCCCACTCATGGACCATGAAACCATGGCCTGAGCTGAAGTTGGATACTGGACCTACTGAGCCACCTAGATGCCCCTCTAGCTATAATACTAAACTCTGATTGTGTACCCATGAAAAAAGCAAACATTTGGAATTATTGGCATGTCTTCATGGACAGTAAAATTGTAAAGTATATTAATTAATATCAACCATTGGAAAGTTCTAATGAAAACCCTTATGAATTAAGCACTTCAAAGACATTATTACACAGATTTAAGGGTGTAATCATTTCTTTAGAATCAAGCAAGCAGAAAACTTTCATTTCTTAAGTTTGTTTTTTCATGTATTTTGAGAAACAGAGAGAGAGGGAGAGTGGAGGAAGGGAAAAGATAGACAAGAGAATTCCAAGCAGGCTCCACACTGTCAGTGCAGAGCGGGATGTGGGGCTGGAACTCATAAACGGTGAGACGATGACCTCAGCTGAAACCAAGAGTCAGATGTGCAACACTCTGAGCCACCCAGGCATGCCAAAACTTTTCATTTCTAAATAAACAAACACCATCAATGTGTAAAATATGCCAACAGTAAGTTTATAAAAACATATTTGGGATTAAATTCAAATACAATCTGAGTATGGTAGAAAGACTAATGATTCATTTTTCTTGAAGTGAAAGTTCTCTGATTTCAGTTTTGTGTATAAGAAATATTAATTGTATTTATCTGACAGCAGAAAGTGAGATGATTTTACTTTTATCCATTACCTATCAGCGGTATCTTCAAATGATACCTAGAGCCCCCTTCCAAACATGTACAGAGAAACTTCTTTCCAAAGAGTGTTAGTGGATAGATGTAAACATTGTGCCCGTGAGAATGGCCGCTTAGTGATAGACTGGAACAGTGTTGGGGAGAGACAAAGGCAACAAGATCTCATGGAGCCAATATGCAAACATAGACAACTGCCCATTATACGAGTCTCACTGCCCGAAACGGTGAAGGATATAAAACATTTTGGAAAACCACCCTTTCTAAGATGGCTACTTCTGTAAGGCAGTTTGCTTCTATAGTCAAAGGCTCAAATCAAGTGGTCAAACAGACATATTTGCAGAACAAAAATTTGGAGAATCTGGAAAGTGACCTAGTCCATGCTGAAAATACTTCTTTGCACCATTTTGACAATAGGATTGCATTACCTTTCAGTCAAATATTTCTGAAAGTCAGAGATTGAAAAAGGAAGAAAAAAAATGGTAAGTGTTATCCATTTGAGGGGTCCTTCCCTGAGCAGTCGACCTTACAACAAAACCACAGCATTTTCAATGAAAACAATTGCTCATTGCAGTGAATCTGAGAAAATATTGAACCAGGATTCAAATGTTAATAAATATCTATGGACTCCTTTGCCAGGGAACCATTGTGACTGTACTAAATGTAGGGGAAGTCTTTTATCAAAGCTCAAACCTTATTAGACAGAAGAGAATACATTTGGGAGAGAATCCTTCTGAATATACTGAGTGTGGGAAAATTCTTAACCAGTCCTCCAATGTGGTGATCATCTGAGGAGTCAGTCATGTGGGAAAAAACCCGTACACATGCAATGAACCTGGGAACATGTTTAGTCAGTCATCAAGACTTAATATCAATAAGACAATCCATGCTGGACAGAAAGGTTACGTTTGTAAGGAATGTGGCAAAGCCTTCAACTGGCACTCAGCACTAATTCAAAATCACCTAGTGCATACTGGAGAGAGACCTTACAAATGTGAAGAATGTGGTAAAACTTTTAAGTATGGGTCATCGCTAAATGGACACAGGAAAATCCATACTGGAGTGAAACATTACAAACTTAAAAAAGGTGGGATGGCCTTTACCCAAGACTCACCTCTTACTAAACACCACAGAATTCATGCTGGAGACAAATCTTTGGAATGTCAACAATGTGGCAAATCCTTTAACTGGCCCTCAAGCCTTATTCAACATCACAGAATTCATACTAGAGGGAGACCTTACCAATGTAAAGAATGTGGCAAGACCTTTTTTGGCCCTCAGGCTTTAATCGACATTCCAGAATCCATACTGGAGAGAAACCTTACCAATGTAAAGAGTGTGGCAAGGCCTTTAAATGGCACTCATACCTTAAGGAACATCACAGAATCCATACCAGAGAGAAACCTTACCAATGTAAAGAATGTGGCAAAGCCTTTAAGTGGCACTCATACCTTAATCAACATCACAGAATTCATACTGGAGAAAAACCTTACCAATGTAAAGAGTGTGGCAAGGCCTTTACCTGCACCTCAGATCTTACTGGACATCACAGAATCCATACTGGAGAGAAACCTTACAAATGTCAAGAATGTGGCAAGGCCTTTAGCCAGCAATCATCCCTTATTCAACATCACAGAATGCATACTGGAGAGAAGCCTTACAAATGTCAAGAATGTGGCAAGGCCTTTATCCATCACTCAAAGCTTACTGAACATCACAGAATCCATACTGGAGAGAAACCTTACCAATGTAAAGAATGTGGCAAGGCCTTTAACCAGCCCTCAGTCCTTAGTAGACATCACAGAATCCATACTGGAGGCAACCTTACCAATGTAAAGAATATGGCAAGGCCTTTATTTTATTTTATTTTTTAATTTTTTTTTCAACGTTTATTTATTTTTGGGACAGAGAGAGACAGAGCATGAACGGGGGAGGGGCAGAGAGAGAGGGAGACACAGAATCGGAAACAGGTTCCAGGCTCCGAGCCATCAGCCCAGAGCCTGACGCGGGGCTTGAACTCACGGACCGCGAGATCGTAATCTGGCTGAAGTTGGACGCTTAACCGACTGCGCCACCCAGGCGCCCCTATGGCAAGGCCTTTAAACAGCTCTCACGCCTTAACCAACATCACAGAATTCATACTGGAGAGAAACCTTACCAATGTAAAGAATGTGGCCAGGCCTTTAAATGGCACTCAGACCTACTCAACATCACAGCATCCATACTGGAGAGAAACTTCACCAATGTAAAGAATGTGGCAAGGCCTCTAAATGGTCCTCATACCTTACTCAACATATCAGAATTCATACTGGAGAGAAACCTTACCAATGTAAAGAATGTGGCAAGGCCTTTAAGAACTATCCACAGCTTACTCAACATCACAGAATCCATACTGAAGAGAAATCTCACCAATGTAAAGAATGTAGCAAGGTCTTTAGCCAACAGTCACACCTTATTAAACATCACAGAATTCATACTGATTGAAACTTTACAAATGTAAAGAATGTGACCAGGTCTTTACCTGACCCTTACAACTTACTCAACATCACAGAATTCATACTTGACAGAAATATTAACAATGTAAAGAATGTAATAAGGTCTTTAATCACTCTTCAAACTTTAGTCATTATCACAGAATTCATACTGGAGTACATCTTCCAAATTTAAGGAATTTGAAAAATGTTTTGTGGACTGCTCACCCCTTACTTTACATTGGAAAATTTACACTGGAATATAACCGTTGAATACTAAAGCATGTGGCCAGGTGTTTAAGCAATGCTAAACCCTGACTCCTGACCAGAGAAGGTATACTGGGGAGGATTTTGCAAATATAAGAATTTGGTAAGCTTACAAATAAGAGGTGAAGCTTTATTCTGTATCACAGAATTCATACTGGAGAAAAACTTTAAATGTGAAGAATGTGGTAAAACTTTTGTGACTACTGAACCCTTCTCAATATCTCAGACTTTATACTGAGGAGAAACATTACAGAGAAAAGAATGTGTCCAACCAAAGCTGGAACTCACAACTTGCTCAAGATCATAGCTATCTTTCAGGAGAGAAACTAACATGTAGAGAAAGTTGCCATGCTTTTAAGTGGAATTGAATCCTTAATCAATATCCCAAAGAACACATGAGATTAAATCCTACAGACCTAATGAATGAGGAAAGGCCTTCATAGTAAAGAACACTTTAGCCAACACCAGACAGTGCATAAAAGAAGGTAACTTGAAAGTTATAAATATTTAGAGAAATATTTAATTGAGCATCCAATGTCAATAAGTGTCACAGAATTCACAGGAGAAACTACTACATCAGTCTCTCTATTTAGACATACATCACAATACTGATGATAAGGAATAATACAAAGTTAAACATAATGTATAGGCTCTTATGCCTCAAAAGATTAAATGGATCAATTAATTATTTTTTTCAATATATGAAATTTATTGTCAAATTGGTTTCCATACAACACCCAGTGTTCAACCTAAAAGATGCCCTCTTCAATACCCATCACCCACCCTCCCCTCCCTCCCACCCCCCATCAACCCTCAGTTTGTTCTCAGTTTTTAAGAGTTTCTTATGCTTTGGCTCTCTCCCACTCTAATCTCTCTCTTTTTTTTTTCTTCCCCTGCCCCATGGGTTTCTGTTAAGTTTCTCAGGATCCACATAAGAGTGAAAACATATGGTATCTGTCTTTCTCTGTGTGGCTTATTTCACTTAGCATCACACTCTCCAGTTCCATCCATGTTGCTACAAAGGGCCATATTTTATTCTTTCTCATTGCCAGGTAGTACTCCATTGTGTATATAAACCACAATTTCTTTATCCATTCATCAGTTGATGGACATTTAGGCTCTTTCCAGAATTTGGCTATTGTTGAGAGTACCGCTATAAACATTGGGGTACAAGTGCCCCTATGCATCAGTACTCCTGTATCCCTTGGGTAAATTCCTAGCAGTGCTATTACTGGGTCATAGGGTAGGTCTATTTTTAATTTTTTGAGGAACCTCCACACTGTTTTCCAGAGTGGCTGTACCAATTTGCATTCCCACCAACAGTGCAAGAGGGTTCCCATTTCTCCACATCCTCGCCAGCATCTATAGTCTCCTGATTTGTTCATTTTGGCCATTCTGACTGGCATGAGGTGATATCTGAGTGTGGTTTGATTTGTATTTCCCTGATGAGGAGCAACGTTGAGCATCTTTCATGTGCCTGTTGGCCATCTGGATGTCTTCTTTAGAGAAGTGTCTATTCATGTTTTCTGCCCATTTCTTCATTGGGTTATTTGTTTTTTGGGTGTGGAGTTTGGTGAGCTCTTTATAGATTTTGGATACTAGCCCTTTGTCCGATATGTCATTTACAAATATCTTTTCCCATTCCATTGGTTGCCTTTTACTTTTGTTGATTGTTTCCTTTGCAGTGCAGAAGCTTTTTATCTTCATGAGGTCCCAATAATTCATTTTTGCTTTTAATTCCCTTGCCCTTGGGGATGTGTCAAGTAAGAAATTGCTACAGCTGAGGTCAGAGAGGTCTTTTCCTGCTTTCTCCTCTAGGGTTTTGATGGTTTCCTGTCTCACATTCAGGTCCTTTATCCATTTTGAGTTTATTTTTGTGAATGGTGTGAGAAAGTGGTCTAGTTTCAACCTTCTGCATGTTGCTGTCCATTTCTCCCAGCACCATTTGTTAAAGAGACTGTCTTTTTTCCATTGGATATTCTTTCCTGCTTTGTCAAAGATTAGTTGGCCCTACTTTTGTGGGTCTAGTTCTGGGGTTTCTATTCTATTCCATTGATCTTTGTGTCTGTTTTTGTGCCAATACCATGCTGTCTTGATGAATACAGCTTTGTAGTAGAGGCTTAAGTCTGGGATTGTGATGCCTCCTGCTTTGGTCTTCTTCAAAATTACTTTGGCTATTCGGGGCCTTTTGTGGTTCCATATGAATTTTAGGATTGCTTGTTCTAGCTTTGAGAAGAATGTTGGTGCAATTTTGGTTGGGATTGCATTGAATGTGTAGATAGCTTTGGGTAGTATTGACATTTTGACAATATTTATTCTTCCAACTCATGAGCACAGAATGTTTTTCCATTTCTTTATATCTTCTTTAATTTCCTTCATAAGCCTTCTATAGTTTTCAGCATACAGATCTTTTACATCTTTGGTTAGATTTATTCCGAGGGATTTTATGCTTCTTGGTGCAATTGTGAATGGGATCAGTTTCTTTATTTGTCTTTCTGTTGTTTCATTATTGGTGTATAAGAATGCAACTGATTTCTGTACAATGATTTTGGATCCTGCGACTTTGTTGAATTCATGTATCAGTTCTAGGAGGCTTCTGGTGGAGTCTATCGGATTTTCTATGTATAATATGTCATCTGCAAAAAGTGAAAGCTTAACTTCATCTTTGCCAATTTTGATGCCTTTGATTTCCTTTGTTGTCTGATTGCTGATGCTAGAACTTCCAACACTATGTTAAACAACAGCAGTGAGAGTGGATATTCCGGTCGTGTTCCTGATCTTAGGGAAAAAGCTCTCAGTTTTTCCCCATTGAGGATGATGTTAGCTGTGGGCTTTTCATAAATGGCTTTTATGATGTTTAAGTATGTTCCTTCTATCCCGACTTTCTCAAGGGTTTTTATTAAGAAAGTTGCTGAATTTTGTCAAATGCTTTTTCTGCGATTGACAAAATCATTTGGTTCTTATCTTTTCTTTATTAATGTGATGTATCACGTTGATTGATTTGCAAATGCTGAACCAGCCCTGCTGCCCAGGAATGAATCCCACTTGATCATGGTGAATAATTCTTTTTATATGCTGTTGAATTCGATTTGCTAGTATCTTATTGAGAGTTTTGCACCCGTTTTCATCAGGGATATTGGCCTATAGTTGTCTTTTTTACTGGGTCTCTGGTTTAGGAATCAAAGTAATACTGGCTTCATAGAATGAGTATGGAAGTTTTGCTTCCCTTTCTAATTTTGGAATAGCTTGAGAAGGATAGGTACTATCTCTGCTTTAAACGTCTGGTAGAACTCCCCTGGGAAGCCATCTGGTCCTGGACTCTTATTTGTTGGGAGATTTTTGATGACTGATTCAATTTCTTCGCTGGTTATGGGTCTGTTTAAGCTTTCTGTTTCCTCCTGATTGAGTTCTGGAAGTGTGTGGGTGTTTAGGAATTTGTCCATTTCTTCCAGGTTGTCCAGTTTGTTGCATATAATTTTTCATAGTATTCCCTGATAATTGCTTGTATTTCTGAGGGATTAGTTGTAATAATTCCATTTTCTTTGGTGATTTTATCCATTTGGGTCCTTTCTCTTTTCTTTTTGAGAAGCCTGGTTAGAGATTTATCAATTTTATTCATTTTTTCAAAACACCAACTCTTGGTATCATTGATCTGCTCTACTGTTTTTTTAGATTCTATATTGTTTATATCTGCTCTGGTCTTATTATTTCTCTTCTGCTGGGTTTGGGGTGTCTTTGCTGTTCTGCTTCTAGTTCCTTTAGGTGTGCTGTTAGATTTTGTATTTGGGATTTTTCTTGTTGCTTGAGATAGGCCTGGATTGCAATGTATTTCCTCTCAGGACTGCCTTCACTGCATCCCAAAGCGTTTGGATTGTTGTATTTTCATTTTCGTTTGTTTCCATATATTTTTAAATTCTTCTCTAATTGCCTGGTTGGCCCATTCATTCTTTAGTAGGGTGTTCTTTAGCCTCCATGCTTTTGGAGGTTTTCCAGACTTTTTCCTGTGGTTGATTTCAAGCTTCATAGCATTGTGGTCTGAAAGTATGCATGGTATGATCTCAATTCTTGTAAACTTATGAAGGGCTGTTTTGTGACCATTATGTGATCTATCTTGGAGAATGTTCCATGTGCACTCGAGAAGAAAGTATATTCTGTTGCTTTGGGATGCAGAGTTCTAAATATATCTGTCAAGTCCATCTGATCCAATGTATCATTCAGGGCCCTTGTTTCTTAATTGATCCTGTGTCTAAATGATCTATCCATTAATGTAAGTGGAGTATTAAAGTCCCCTGAAATTACTACATTCTTATCAATAAGGTTGCTTATGTTTGTGAGTAATTGTTTTATATATTTGGGGGCTCCCATATTTGGCACATAGACATTTATAACTGTTAGCTCTTCCTGATGGATAGACCCTATAATTATTATATAATGCCCTTCTTCATCTCTTGTTACAGCCTTTAATTTAAAGTCTAGTTTGTCTGATATAAGTATGGCTACTCCAGCTTTCTTTTGACTTCCAGTGGTATTATAAATAGTTCTCCATCCCCTCACTTTCAATCTGAAGGTGTCCTCAGGTCTAAAATGAGTCTCTTGTAGACAGGAAATAGATGGGTCTTTTTTTTTTTTATCCATTCTGATACCGTATGTCTTTTGGTTGGTACATTTAGTCCATTTACGTTCAGTGTTATTATAGAAAGATATGGGTTTAGAGTCATTGTGACGTCCGTAGGTTTCATGCTTGTAGCAATGTCTCTGGTACTTTGTCTCACAGGATTCCCCTTAGGATCTCTTGTAGGGCTGGTTTAGTGGTGATGAATTCATTCAATTTTTGTTTATTTGGGAAGACCTTTATCTCTCCTTCTATTCTAAATGACAGACTTGCTGGATAAAGGATTGCCGGCTGCATATTTTTTCTGTTCATCACATTGAAGATTTCCTGCCATTCCTTTCTGGCCTGCCAAGTTTCAGTAGAGAGATCAGTCACGAGTCTTCTTGGTTTCCCTTTATATGTTAGAGCACGTTTACCCCTTGCTGCTTTCAGAATTTTCTCTTTATCCTTGTATTTTGCCAGTTTCACTATGATATGTTGTGCAGAAGATTGATTCAAGTTATGTCTGAAGGGAGTTCTTTGTGCCTCTTGGATTTCAATGCCTTTTTCCTTCCCCAGATCAGGGAAGTTCTCAGCTATTATTTCTTCAAGTATGCCCTCAGCACCTTCCCTCTCTCTTCCTCCTCTGGAATACGAGTTATGCATAGATTATTTCTCTTTAGTGCATCACTTAGTTCTCTAATTTTCCCCTCATAGTCCTGGATTTTTTTATCTCTCTTTTTCTCAACTTCTTCTTTTTCCATAATTTTATCTTCTACTTCACCTATTCTCTCCTCTGCCTCTCCAGTCCGAGCTGTGGTCATCTCCATTTTATTTTGCAGCTCATTAATAGCATTTTTTAGCTCCTTCTCGCTGTTCCTTAGTCCCTTGATCTCTGTAGCAATAGATTTTCTGCTGTCCTCTATACTGTTTTCAAGCCCAGCGATTAATTTTATGACTATTATTCTAAATTCACTTTCTGTTATATTGTTGAAATCCTTTTTGATCAGTTCATTAGTTGTCGCTATTTCCTGGAGATTCTTTTGAAGGGAATTCTTCGTTTTATCATTTTGGATAGTCCCTGGAGTGGTGCAGAACTGCAGGGCACTTCCCCTGTGCTGTCTTGAATAACTTGTGTTGGTGCATGGGGCCGCAGTCAGACCTGATGTCTGCCCCCAGCCCACCGCTGGGGCCACAGTCAGACTAGTGTGTACCTTCTCTTCCCCTCTCCTAAAGTGGGATTCACTGTGGGGTGGGGTGGCCCATCTTGGCTACTTGCACACTGTCAGGCTTGTGGTGCTGGGGATCTGGTGTATTAGCTGGGGTGGATCCGCAAGGTGTACAGGGGCAGGAGGGGTAGGCTCAGCTCGCTTTTCCTTAGGTGACCCACTTTGGGAGGGGCCCTATGGCACCGGGAGGGAGTCAGACCTGTTGCTGGAGGGATAGATCCACAGAAGCACAGCGTTGGGTGTTTGCTCGGTGCAAGAAAGTTCCCTGACAGGAACTGGTTCCCTTTGGGATTTTGGCTGGGGGATGGGAGAGGGAGATGGCGCTGGCGAGCACCTTTCTTCCCCGCCAAGCTGAGCTCTGTCTGTCATCTGGGGCTCAACAACTCTCCCTCCTGTTGTCCTCCAGCCCTCCTGCTCTCTGAGCAGAGCTGTTAACTTATAACCTTCCAGATGTTAAGTCCCGCTTGCTGTCAATACACACTCCGTCTGGCCCCTCCGCTTTTGCCAGCCAGACTTGGGGGCTCTGCTTTGCCAGTGGGCTGCCTCTCTGGCCTGGCTCCCTCCTGCCAGTCCGTGTAGCACACACCGCCTCTCCGCCCTTCCTACCCTCTTCTGTGGGCCTCTCATCTACGCTTGGCTCCATAGAATCTGTTCTGCTAGTCTTCTGGCGGTTTTCTGGGTTATTTGGGCAGGTGTGGGTGGAATCTAAGTGATCAGCAGGACGTGGTGAGCCCAGCGTCCTCCTACGCTGCCATCTTCCTCCAGCTAACTCTAAATGGATCAATTTTTGCATGGCATCATTAATATCAGTGTGTGCTTTGTTTTTTTCCCACCTCAACCCTATCTGACCCTTGTGACTAGCAAATACTAATATATTTCTACTCTCAAATTACTTCCAAAATTCATTTATTGTGAGTGGTTTCAGAAAATTATGTGGCTGATGTTGATGCATCAAAGATACAACATGCCCTTCTTCATTTGGTGTGACTGATGTGTCCTTTCCCATGGAAGATGAAGGACAACACAATACACAATATATAAAGAAAATCTCCATGGAGATGCTGTTTTTGGTGAAGACATTGATATCATTTCTCATGACACAGGTGTTGAGAACATCATTCTTTTCCCCATATTAAAACTAAAAGTCTTTAAAGAAATTTATTTTATTGTTTATTTTATTTTTTTTGAACGAGAGAGAGAGAGCAAGCAAGGAAGGGGCAGAGAGATAGGGAGACACAGAATCGGAAGTAGGTTCCAGGCTCTGAGCTCTCAGGACAGAGCCTGACACGGGGCTCGAACTCGCCACGGGATTATGACCTGAGCTGTAATCAGTCGCCCAACTGACCGAGGCACCCAGGCGCCCCAAACTAAAAATCTTCTTGAATATTATGGAGAAAATAATTTCCCAACTGGTCTTTAAGGAAACAAGAGGTGGCAGTGCAGTGAAGCACTGGTATATCTTCATCACAGCAATAGTTAGAGAATGTCAGTTGGTGTGGTTGAAATGATGAAATCTTCTGAGATATTAGAGTATAACCAACTCTACCACAATGCATACAGTTACACATACACATGTTTAAAGAATGACCTCAGGCTGGGAAATTATGGAAGTGTCTATTCCCAGTCATTTTATCAACAAATACTTTCTGAAGGCTTGTATTCTAGACTTTGAACAATGGTTATAGAGTGGATTTGAAATGCATAACTTAGTCTATGTGTGAACTTAATACATTTTCATTACTAAAACATAATTGTCTTTAATGATGTGTACCAAGTGTTATCCCAATACCAATGTTAACCTATCTTATATTATTTAATGTTGTAGGAAAGGGATAGAAAGTAAGAAAATGTAAAGATCTCTTTCCAGTGTAAGGTGGGAACTCGAAGTGGCTCCCTTTGAAACTCCGAAGTCACAGGCAGCTCTTGGTGGCATCATCTGATGAATAAATGTCATGGAAATAAGTAATTGGCAAATGTGGTGAGTTTCTGAGGATTCAGGAAATGCTATTTAATCTTTATGACTTAATTGAATTTCCATGTGTTACTGAGAAGCATGATAATGATTACCGTGACTCCCCACCCCTTGATCAGTGACAGTTATGGAGGCAGGCATATTGGATGATGTAATCATTGTGGGCATAACTTTAAAATGTCACATGTTACAGTAGATATTGGAGATGATCCTCAAAGGGCCTAGACGCACGAGAATACATTCAGAGATAGGGACCTGATGAGATTTATTAGAAAGTCATAATATTTGAACTGTTTTAGTTCTTGGAAGCAGGAGTTGTAGAAAATCTAAAGTCTCATAGCAAGCAGGGAGTTTTAAGGGGGGAGTCACAGAACTACTCAGCATTGATAGGTAGGGGAAACAGTGCTACAGTCCTGAATGATTCTCGATATGATCCTAAGACTTGCTGGCATCAGAAAAGGCCACTGTCTACCACAGTCAAGCTTGATCTTCTAGTAACATCAGGTTCCTTTTTCCCCAGCATCAGTGGTCTGTTGAAATCTCAAGGAAGCCACTATTAGTCAAGCCATAAGCTAGAGAACAGAGATCAGTGAGTTAGATGTATGTACCCATTACAGTATTTGGAACAGTTCTAGTGTGAGAAAGCCTGTATTTGGAACGTAACAGATACATCATTAAGGCAGTGTTTGCTGAGCTTTTACTCTGTGCACACACACAGGTCACATGGTGTTGTGGTGGGTACCTCAGGAACATGTATGTGAGTTAATCATCATACTTTAGGACTTGAAAATAGGTGTCCCATATTTCCCCCAGAATATAGATGCTGTGTCCTGCCTTTCTGTTTACTTCTCTTTCAAAACATGGATTGCATAAAAGAGCTAAATATGGTTTGGAAGAATATACAAAAGCATGAATTGGAACCTCATGGGAAGTTCTCACTGTTGACTAAGAATCAAGTAGCATGAGGTAAACAGGAGAAAATCAAACTTAATAGTATATGTATGGAGACTCCATAAACACAAGAAAATTGCAAAGAAAGGAAAAGGAAGGTATATATGTCTTTGAAGAGGAGACAAGGAGGAGAAGACAGTGGAGGAGGAGAAAAAGGAAGAGGAGGAGGGAAGAATCAGAAGTCTGGGGCCTCCAAGGGAAAGAATGTAATTCACAGGAAGATGAAAAAGTAAATATTTGGTAAGCAATTATTTTCTGGGCCACTCTGAGACAATAGGACAGAAACCTTTGTTCACATAGTCCTTAGTGGGTTCCTCCCTGTCGACCATACCTAGCTTCTATCCTAATGTGGTCATGTATGGTGATTGCTCTCATCCTGGGCAGCTTTTCTATGTATATTATTTTTAGAGAGTGGGGAAAAGTAAACAGTTTTCATGAAATCGCTTAATTTTTATTGCTTATTAACTCTAATCTTCCTGCCAAAGTGGTCCATCATAGAGAAGCCTGGGTTAGCTCATAGAAACTGGAGGATATTTTGTTGAATTAAATAAGAATTGCACAGAAAAAAAAATACTGTATGGAATCACATGGAGTCTGAACTAAGTCAAAATCAGGGACCTGGGTGTCTCAACTGGCTAATTGCCAACTTTGGTTCAGGTCATGACCTTGTGGTTCATGAGTTCCAGCCCCGTTGGGCTCCCGGGCTTACATTGTGGACCTTGCTTGGTATTTTTCCTCTCTCCTCTCTCTCTGCTATTCCCTACTCATGCTTTCTCTAGTTAACTTTCCTTCAACTTGAAGCACAACTGATACATTCTTGAGACTTGCAGAGAATGACATTCCTCTAGGAATTCCCAAGTGCCTTAATTTAATGCTTTTTTAGAGGTAAAGAGACCCTTTGCCTTGACAATAGCCAGACTTGCAAGATCCTATTCATTTTCTTTAATGTATGAAAATTTCTTTAGAAACTTTGTCTTTACTCCCTAGATTAAAAGTATATAATCAATGTCCTCTCAAAATGACTGTGTAGGTCTTCCTGCCCAGAAGACTACATGCTTTATTAAAAACTGCTTTTTGCACCCAAACATCTCAAGAATACTCCTTGGCCCCTACAAGCCCATATCACATCTGTTTCCACCGGTTAAGGAAGGGCTCACCTTTCTGTTGTTAGGATATTGACTGGTGGGAGTGGAGATTCTATATCATCCTTCCACCCAGCATGTTTTAAATTTATTTCACATCAGGATTTCTATAGATCATGTCTTCTGTGAACAGGGATCATTTTGTTTTATCTTTTCCACTTACGATGCCTTTAATCTATTTTTTTCTTGCCCAGTTGTTCTGAACAGACTATTCATTGCTGTATTGAATTGAAATGGTGATGTGACTTCATTACCTTTTTTCTGTTCATAAGGGAGAAGCTTTTAGTCTTTATTATGGAATATGTGAGATTTATTTTATTATGGAATATGTGAGATTTCAGCTTTCCGTACATAAATGGCCTTTATCAGGTCGTGGTTGTTTCCTTCCATTCCTGCTTTATTGAGTATTTCTAACCATAAAATTATGTCCAACAAGCTTATGTCCTGTTTTGCATCACTTAATATCATGTCATTTTGATCTTCATTGTTTAATGTGCAGTTTTAAACAGATGGTTATCCATGTGCTGAAACACCCTTGAATTTCAGGAAGAATTCCCACTTGCTTATGGTTTAAAATACTATTTTTTTAATTATTTTCTTCATCTCTACTTACAATGTCTTCCTATGTTTGATAACTTATTAATGTTGGTGTCACGGAGAGTGTGTTCTTAATCTCCCTTCTCTTACTCCTTGGAAATGTTTGAGGAGATTTGAACAATTTTCTCATTCAATGTTTGTACGGATTATCCAGTTCATTCATCTGGATAAATACTTTTCCTTTTTGGGAAGTTTTTTGTTTTTGTTTTTGATTTTAATTAATTTTTTATCATCTACCTAGTATATGTAGATCAGTGGAGATTTTTAAAATATTTCTTCACAAGGGGGTCCAGATAGGTTCTATATTTCTGAAATTTATTCTCATTTTTCAATATCTATCTTGGCATGTAATTCTCTACTGTCACCTCTTGCAATATATTTATCTCTATGGTATCAGTTATACTGTGCCTGCCTTCAATTCTTCACCTTGATTGTAGTTGTCTTCTTTCTCCCTTTCCTTCCTGATTTAAAGGTTTGTCAGTTTTGTTCATTTGTTCTGGAAACCAAGTGTTTCTGTTCTTTATGTTTTCCTAGTTTTGCTGTATCCTACTTTGTTCATTTCTGTTTTATGTTTGAATTTCCTTCTTGCTGATAATTTTGGGTTCATATAGTATTTGACCTGAGTATTTGAGGTAGAAGAAAGTGATTTGTGCTATGGCACAATACTATAGCATTATCTATTATGCTATGTGGTCAGTGCATCATGTGCAAGTT
The DNA here is from genome assembly GCF_007474595.2 of Lynx canadensis. Lineage (NCBI taxonomy): Eukaryota > Metazoa > Chordata > Mammalia > Carnivora > Felidae > Lynx > Lynx canadensis. The sequence continues at coordinate 56,483,598 of NC_044317.1, forward strand.
TATGTGTCTATGGAGGAATGATGTTCTCATGATTCCTTCTCAGCCACATTGCTGACATTCTCTGAGTGATTTTATGGATGTAGATTAGATGTCAGCACATTCTGTGAGAGTAATAAGTGGAATTTTACCTCTCTGTTATTTGATATCTTTCAGCTGTAACTTCCCATGGCCCCCTGAGATTTTTGACAACATCGTGCATAGAAGCTTCTTGTCAACACATGTCAATGAGTAGATATAAACCTAGTGCCCTTGAGAATTTACACTGAATGATAAACCAAGACAATGATGGGAAGAAGTTTATCAACAGTATCAGGAAGGCCATACCCAAATTGAGACAACTGTGTGTAATGAGAATCTCACTGCCCAAACTGGTGAAGGATATAAACCATTTTGGAAAACCTTCCTTTTAAGTCCAGTACTTTACTAAAGCAGTATGTTTCTGTCAGCAAAAGCTCAAATCAAATGGTGGAACATGCATACCTGTAGAACAACTATTTGGAAATCTAAAAGTGACCTAGTGCAATGTAAAATGTTGTTCTGAAGGATGGTGATGGTGGTCTTTGCTGGGAACCAATAGTAAACTCACAAAGAAGAAAGTAAGTGGTAACCTCTTCCCTGGAAACTAAGCAAGAGTTGTTTGTGTTGAGTCAGATGGTGGCTACGGGGGGCTCAAGTGTGCTGTGTCTGCATTCGCTCGTGAGGTGCTACTAATTATGGGTCTCGGGGAACATCACTAACAAGGAACTGGTGAAAGATTCCAGCTCATTCATGGACCCCATTCCAAACTGAAAAAATCACGGTTTCTTTTATGGGCCCTGGAGACCACATGATTTATATGCACATGAAACTTCAAAGCACAGAACTGCTTATCAGCCTAGGTTTACAATAAACATCCCTTGGTGAGTTTTAGGAACCAGCATCACCTCTGCCCTCTGCCAGAGTCTGTCTGTTGATCAGGGTGAGAGCACCGGTGCTGCTTTAACTATGAGCTCCAGGTGATTCTCAGGTGAGACCAGGGTAAGGCACGAGGATTCGCAAACTACTTGGGAGGGTTGCATTCGCCTTTCAGTAGAAGAGATGATGATGGACTGTTTGGCGTGGACTTGGAAGGGGCAGGTCAGTGCAGCCCATGTTCCCTGAGCTATGGCATGATGATGTGTGGCTGTCTGTGAGAGGGGAGGACATCTGAAACCCGTTAGGAGAAACTCACAGGTAAATGTCCACACAGGAGCTCAGTTTTCCTGAATGTTTCCTGTGACAAAGTCAAGGAGAAGGCGGCGTTTTCTGAATTTCAAGATTCTTATGCTTTTGAGGTGATAAGAACAGGTGAAGAGGCTGTCTGAGGCCTTTAAAGTCCTACAGACATGATTTCTTCATATAACATCACACCAGAAAGCACTCAAGAGGAGAAAGGAGAGGAAGAAATGGCTGTTTCTGAGGTAAATTTGGTCAGGACTTAGCTTAGAAGCTGTGTCCTCATTACTTAATGAAATGTCATGTTTTTAGAGGTTGCAAACGTTTACTTCTCTACCTGGGTCTGCCTAATAAATATGTTTGGACTAGTGTTTATCCCTTTCATGATAGTAAAATTCAGCTCCTTAGGACATTCCTGTGTTAGATCCTAGAGTCTTCTCTCCATTCTCTACAACCAGGCTTTCTATATAATATGAGGAATTCCTGCCATGAATTCATGACCTGCAGATTATTGAAAATAACATTTAGGTGACAGATCATTATGGGAATGTGTTGCTACCCAAGTTTCTCATGGGAGATATGTCAGGTTTGAGGACCCCAGTAAAGGACGAGATTATATTATATATTCATGTCCTGTCTGGTGTGCCACGAGTTCTATGTAAACTGATTAAGAACCTGAACAACCAGGGCGTCCAGGTGGCTCAGTCAAGCAATGCAATCTTGATATCAGCTCAGGTCATTATCCCACGGTTTGAGTGAGCCCTGTGTCAGGCTGCTCACTGTCCGAAGAGCCTGTCTGGCATATTCTCTACCTTTCTCCCCTGCTCCCATTCACTCTTGCTCAAAATAAATAAACTTAAACACACACACACACACACACACACACACACACACACACACACACACACACACAAAGCGTGAAAGGCAATCAACTAGCTTTGGGGCCCAAATGAGTCGATGTTCTGAAAAAGAGCTTTGCTGTCTAGATTGTTTCAAAGACTTACTATTTAGAAGGCATTAAAAACTAGAGGACATGGCTGGGGCGCCTGGGTGGCGCAGTCAGTTAAGCGTCCGACTTCAGCCAGGTCACGATCTCGCGGTCCGTGAGTTCGAGCCCCGCGTCGGGCTCTGGGCTGATGGCTCAGAGCCTGGAGCCTGTTTCCGATTCTGTGTCTCCCTCTCTCTCTGCCCCTCCCCCGTTCATGCTCTGTCTCTCTCTGTCCCAAAAATAAATAAACGTTGAAAAAAAAAATTAAAAAAAAAAAAAACTAGAGGACATGGGAAGAATCTGTGACTTCAAATTTGCAAAAATCTTCTGTATTTTCACGATTCATATCCTCGTATGATTTCGTTGCTGTTTTTCTTCCTTTGCAAACTCTATCACATCAATGATGAGTCCGTCTACATGCATGAAGCTCCTGATATCAATTTGTCTCACTACAGCTGATGTTAACATTGTTCACATGGATCAGGGTCTCTGACAGATTCCCCCAGAAAATGAAGTCTCTTTCTTTTGTTTACTAGAGATCCTGGTCTTTGCAAATAAAGGTTTTATATTGGTCCTTGTTATGCCCAGAATTCATGATCCCCAAAGACCACCAGGGAGCTGAGTCCAATGCAAAAGCAAATAGCCTTTATTCAAGCTAGCTCCAGCTCAATCTCCTACCTGCACTGACGCAGCGGTGAGATACCCGAGAGAGAGAGAGAGCAAGTTTCAAAAAAGCACAAAGGTTTTATAGGGACCATGGCCTTAGCCGATTGGCTGGGGAAGGGTCATGGACTCAGCCGATTGGCTGCCAAGTGTGGTCCCAGATCAGCAATTCTCAGCGTCACCTGGAACTTGTTAAAAATGCAAATGTTGGGCCTCCTGGTCACAGACCTACTAAATCAGAAACTCTGGGGGTTGGGCTCAGCAATCTGTGTTTGAACAAGTCTTCCAGGAGATTCTGATGCACCTGAAGTTTAAGAACCACTGTGTCTGAGGATCTCTAACATGTTTAGCCTCAGTGTATACAGAACATTTCTCACTGGTCACCTATTAACCATTGGCTGTCAGCCTTGCTGTGCTATATAAATACCTACCACCAAACACCATCCCCAGAGACTCTGATAAATTGGTTTGGGGAGGGGTAAAATGCTCCCAGGTCATTCTAAGCCTGGACAGGGTTGAGGGCTCCTGCCTCTGGCCCCTACCTGAGAGAAGCCCTCCCTCTTCTCCTCACACTTTCCACACCTCTCACACACCCCTTCCTCGCACCTCAGACTTTGGAAGAATGCATCAATTGGTAGCCTGCTTTCTTAGAAAACATAAGTTACTGGGGCGCCTGGGTGGCGCAGTCGGTTAAGCGTCCGACTTCAGCCAGGTCACGATCTCGTGGTCCGTGAGTTTGAGCCCCGCGTCAGGCTCTGGGCTGATGGCTCAGAGCCTGGAGCCTGTTTCGGATTCTGTGTCTCCCTCTCTCTCTGCCCCTCCCCCGTTCATGCTCTGTCTCTCTCTGTCCCAAAAATAAATAAACGTTGAAAAAAAATTTTTAAAAAAAAGAAAACATAAGTTACTAAAGGGAGGAGTAGGCGTGGTCTGAGGTTTGAGCAGGAACTTCTTTCTGCAGCCATGTCGGGGACATAGTCACTAGTCAGCCGGCCTAGATCTGCTCTTTCAGTCCTTAATCTATTAAGTTTCAATTTTATTTTGCATAGTGTACCAGATGTTTTCTTCATTATTAGCTTTTGCTGAAAAAAAAAGTAACAAGTATCTTATAACTAGTATATGTTCATAGGTCTTAAAATTCTATAATACAACTTGGCACAAATGCCAAATGATATCATTTCAGGGTAATAATTAGGCATTTGTTTGTGTAAGGAATGAACTATTCATGATGCTGTATCTTAAACTTTCCCCTTCTTTGAGGTTCTCTGTTACCCTCACTGTGAATAGTGATAATTCTAGAAACTAAATGGCATAGGATATTGTCACCATCTTAAAATCTGATACACATTCTTTATTTTTGGTTAAATCTTATTTTTTTAAGTTTATTCATTTACTTTTGGAGAGAGAGCATGTGTGTATGTGGGGGTGGAGGCGAGAGAGAGAGACTGGGAGGGAGAGAAGGCCATGCAGTCTCCACGCAGTCAGTGCAGAGCCCGATGTGGGTTTGAACTCAGGAACAGCGAGATCATGACCTGAGCTGAAATCACACGCTTAACCAACTGAGATACCCAGTTGCCCTAATATTTATTATTCTTGATTCAGTACTACTTGGAAGTGGAGTTAGGGAACTGAGTATTGAAAAACCTTCCTAAGTGTTCTAAAGAGGCCATCAGGAAACAGCATTGGGAGAATTAGTTTTCTATTAGCTTCTGAAATGTGCTCTCTTTATAGAACACAGTGCTGGATTTGAAATTGTAGGTTCTCCAGCAAGGGTCACGTATCTTTTTTCCTATCTATAGATCTTGCTGTCTCTAGAGTTGATTCGGTCATGATCTTTGGAAAAGGGAAGAGACCTTGTGCAAAAAAGGACAGGAGAGAGTAACCACACGCCCAAATAAGTGGGAATGAATGAAGCAGATGACACAAGTGAGGGTCAAAGGTCAAAGGAGAAAACTCAATCTTAAAATGTGGTCTGGGAAGCTCTGCTTGAAGGGAATGATTCTGAAAGCCTAGGTGTATTTTTCTAGTGGTAATGGATGGACATTCCTGTTATGGTCTTCCCATGCTGCTGCATCCCCTGAGGCTTACCTTCTGTGCCAGTGTCTACCATGGCATTCACCAAAGAAATCCAAAAGCATCCCCATGTCCCCTGAGGCTCTATGGGATCTGACTTGCTTTTGGGGACATGTGAAAACCTGTACACATTGGGGCCTCCACTGAGATTCTCCCTATGTAATTTACTCCTGTCCCAGTTTTGGGTGCCCTTATCTCCTGGAGACACACACAAAGTGTGGCACAACATCAGGAATGTGAGGCATACTGACCATCCTCTATGAAAACTTACACAGTATGGCCTTCCTCATAGAGCCTTCGACATTGCCTGGCACTCTGTATTCTTAAATGTACTGGGAGCCTCAGCAATTACATTGACCTCATAGTGGAATAATCGGGCCACTAATTTAAGACCTAATTGATGGTGGGCCCCATCAAGAACTAAGTGCCAGAATCTTTGGGGATGGGACCCTAGAGAAGGTAGTTCAAATAACTACACGGGTTCACAATATGATGTCAAAGCTAAGAATGACATTTTGAACATTGCTTGTGAAAATTTCATGTATACACAAATCCCTTGAGGTTCCCATTAAAAACAGATTCTGGGCCCCACACTCAGATATCATGTCTGCCTAGGGTCTAGATGAAGATCATTAATTGGTTCTTATAACAAACATTGAGGTTGCTGTCCCCAGACTTCATCTCCAGTTGCCCAAAGCTAGAGAGTGCAGAAGAGCACACCTGAGTCCCATCTATCCAGCCATCCTATCTCAACACAAACCCTGTTGTTCCCAGTGAAGACTACTACTCTCAACAAGATGGCATTGTGTGCACATCCCTGCAAGTTGGGAAAGGAAAAGCTAAGGCAGCGGTGGTTGAGCACAGCTCTTTGGTGTACATGTGTACTCATCCATGAAAGGGATGTTTCTTGAGTATCTTATGTATGCTTCAAGTGGTATGAGGATGCACCGTGTTCAAGACGTGGGGCTGGGAAACTTACGTATATTGTGTGAACTAATCTTTGTAAAACCCTGGGGATTGTGTACACTATGTTCATTTTTCTAGAAGGTTGGATCCAGGGTGAGCCTTCTTGGGAGTAGAGATTGTTTGTATTGTCTTTCAACATCAGTACTCTCGAAGGCCATGTTGGATGTGGAGGCACAAATATAGAGAGCAGATAGGAGACAGAAAGGGTGGAGTAGAACCTCTGAGGGAAATCTGATGCATCTATCATTTGCATTTGCATATTTGATCTACTTTAATGTGTTGAAAATCAATGGAGATTCCAGGAATGGAAGGTGGGATGCTATGTGTCCTCTTGGAAGCACTGTTGGTACCAGAAAGGTGAAACGGACTCCCCAAATTCTAGGTCCTTGCTCTCCCTTATCTGAGTCTGAGCCTCAGGAAAGTGTGGATATCAATGGGCTATCCAGGAGGTGGAACTGCTAGGAACTCTGTTCTCTGAGCTGTCCTGAGAAGGGAGGATCAGGGACTGGCACCCGGGCCAGAGAGGTCAATTTATGGTGGAACAGGTCCTTTTCGGGAGAACCTGAAGGGACAATTGTCTATCAGGCTCCCCAAGCACCATGTAGACAAGGACTATTCCAGATGCAAATCCTGGGACAGCTGAGCTCTTTGCCCAGAATTTTAGCCCCAAGGTATGAAACAGGAATCTGCCCATCACTCATTTAACCCATCCCCCCACCTACCTCCGTTCCAGAAACCCTCACTCTGTTCTATGTGTTAAAGAGTCTCTTGTAGTTTGCCTCCCTTCTGTTTTTATCTCCTTTACCTTCCCTTCCCCTATTTTGATCTGTTGGGTTTCTCAAATTCCAATGAGGGAAATCATATGATCTCTCTTACTCTGACTGACTTCTTTCACTTAGCATAATCCTCTCTATCTCCATCCATATTGTTGCATATAGCAAGATTTCATTCTTTTATCACTGAGTAGTATTGCAGTGTGTGTGTGGTGTGTGTGTGTGTGTGTGTGTACGTACCATGGCTTCTTGATTCATCAGTTGATGGACATTTGGGCTTTTTCCATAAGTTGGCTATTGTTAATAGCACTGCTAGAAACATTGGGTACATGTGCCCCTATGATCAGCACTCCTGTATCTCTTGGATACATCCTAGTAGTGCTATTGCTGGGCTGCAGGTAATTCCATTTTTCAGTTTTTGAGTAACCTCCACAGTGTTTTCCAGAATGGCTGCACCAATTTGCATTCCCACCAACACTGGAAAAGTGTCCTCCTTTCTCTGTATGCTGTTGTTAATTTTAGCCATTCTGACAAGTGTGAGGTGGCATCTCATTGTGAATTTGATTTGTATTTCCCTGATGATGAGGGACGTTGAGCCTTTTTTCATGTGTCTGTTACCCATCTGGATGTCTTCCTTGGCAAAATGTCTATTCATGTCTTCTGCCCATTTCTTCAGTGGGTAATTTGTTTGGTGTTCAGTTTGGTAAATTCTTCACAGATTTTGGATACTAACCCTTATCCCATATGTCATTTGCAAATATCTTCTCCTATTCCCTCGGTTGCCTTTTGGTTTTGTTGATTGTTTCCTTTACTGTGCAGAAGCTTTTTATCTTGATGAGGTCCCAATAAATCATTTTTGTTTTTATTTGTTTTGTTTTTCTCCCTTGCCTCTGGAGAAATCTTCACTAGAAGTGGCTGTAGCCTAAGTCAGAGAAGTTGCTGCCTATTTTCTCCTGTAGGATTTTGAGTTTCCTATGTCACATTTAGGTCTTTCTATAGCGGTATACTTCGATCCTTTCCTCTTTCACATATCTAGAACACGAGTTTGATATGTGGTTACCATGAGGCTTATGACCTCATGACCTACTTATGACCCTGCATTTTAAGTTGTTAGTTCTTTAATTCTCCATACTAACACACTTTCAGGCCTCCGGTAATTCTTTAAAAAAGTGAATGTACAATCCCATGCCATTTTAGGGAAGACTTAGCTAGTATTTTATATCTATGAAGATTTCTTCATTTCTACCACATTAATTCATATTCTCTACTTCTCTTTTTTTAATTTTTAAAGGATGTCATGACTTTTATTTTTAATTTTTTTAATGTTTTTATTTATTTTTGAGGGAGAGAAAGAAACAGAGTGTGAGTGGGGGAGGAGCAGAGAAAGAGAGGAAGACACAGAAACAGAGCAGGCTCTAGGCTCCAAGCTGTCAGCACAGAGCCCAACGCAGGACTCAAACTCCCTAACCATGAGATCATGACCTGAGTCAAAGTCAGACACTTAACCGACTGAGCCACCTAGGCACCCCAAGAATCCTTAGTTTTTTATATTTGTTGTTACTGGTTTGTTTGGTCATCACTTGTATTGCTTACTTCTGCTAATCTGATCTAGTAGACACTCTATTTTGAATTTTTATACTACCAGTGCTTGAATCAATTTGTTTGTTCCACCATTTTTTCTTTTGTTTCAGTGTTTCTTTTTGAGAGAGCGAGAGGTGGAGAGAAAGAGCAGTGGAGGGGCAGAGGGAGAGAGGGAGACAGAGAATCCCAGGAAGGCTCTGTACTGACAGCACAGAGACTGAGTCAGGGCTCGAACTCATGAAGGATGAGATCATAACCTGAGCTGAAATCAACAGTTGGACAGTAAACTGACTGAGCCACCTGGGTGCCCTAACTTTATGTTCTTGACATTAAGCCACAAGGAACTGGGGGGAAAAAGGAATACAGGTGAAACTTAGTAGAGGTAGTAAATTACAAGGAATAATCAGAAATAAAATACAGACCAAATAATAAAATAACATTGAAAATGGTGCTTTGTTTTTTTTTTTTTTTAAATAAGCATTATAGATGCTGAGTTAACTACATGAATAAAAACAGGAGAGAAGACTCAAAATCCAAATGAGTTGGTTTTTGGAAGAGAAAATAGTTGGAAGAGAAAATGATAAAACAATACCCCAAATAGTATATAGTGTGATAACAGATTATTATGAATAATTATAAGCTAAGAAATCCCATAACGTAGGGAAAAAGGTAATTCCTAAAAATGCATAAGTTACCTAATTGAAATAAGAATCTTGAACCCAAGAAATAGGAAATCTTCTTAGACCACAAGAATGAAAGTTGAATTTGGAACAAAAAACCTCCCACACATGAAAGCCCAAGACCACATGCCTTCGTTGGTCAATGCTAAGAAACCTTTTATTTTTTATTATTTTTTATTTTTTAATATTTTTTAACGTTTATTTTTGAGAGAGACAGAGACAGAATGTGAGTGGGTTAGGGGCAGAGAGAGAGGAAGACACAGAATCCAAAGCAGGCTCCAGGCTCTGAGCTGTCAGCACCTGAATCTGACGCGGGGCTCAAACTCACATGCTGTGAGATCATGATCTGAGCCGAAGTCAGACACTCAAACAAATGAGCCACCCAGGTGCTCCAATGCTAAGAAGCCTTTTTAAAAAATGATAAATGACAGTGTTCATCACAATCTAACAAATGGTGGAATAGAGGGAAAACATTGAAAATCCTTCTATGAGGTCAGCATTACCCTGATAGCAAAGGATGATAAGCCTAATACAGGAACAAGATGTCTAGTTTGTCCAATGTAAGTGTGGGTACTCTTTCTTTTGGCCTTCATTTGCATGAAACATGTCTCTCCACCCATTCATTTTTAGTCTGCTGGTATCTTCAGGTCTAATTTGAGTCTGTTGTAGGCAACATGTAAATGGGTCTGGGCTTTTTAATCCATTCAGACAGCCTATGTGTTTTGACGGGAGTGTAGAGCACCTTTTCTTCAAAGTATTATTGATATATAGGCATTTATTGCCATTTTATTACTTGTTTTGTCTATGTTTCTGGAGATTTTTTATGATCCTCTCAAGTCTTTGTCACTTTTGGTGTGTTCTTCGCATTCAAAGATTCCCTTAGAACGTTTCTCGTGGGGCTGTGTCAGTGGTGAGGAATTCCTTTAGTTTTTGCTTCTCTGGGAACCTCTTTATCTCTCCTGTTCTGAAGAATAGCTTGCTGGATAGAGTTCTTGGCTGCAGATTTTTTTCATTCAGTACATGGAATATATCATGCCACGCACTTCTTGCTTCCCAAATTTCTGTTGAGAAATCTCTAGGTTTATGTGTGTTCCTTTGCAAGTGAGGACTGCTTTTCTTTTGCAGCATTTAAGGTTTTTTGTCTTTATCACCGTAGTTTGCAAATTTAATTCAAACATGTCTCATTGTGGGCCTGCTTTTGCTTATTTTGATGCAAATATTATGTGCCTCCTGAATGTGGATGTCTGTTTCCTTCCCCAGAGTAGGAATGTTTTCTATTTTTTCTTGAAATAACTTTTCTTTCCCTTTTCCTCCTAGAGCTCCTAAAATTAAAATGTCATTCTTTTTGATGAAGTCAGAGTTTCCCTAAGTCTCTTGTTATGTTGGAAAACTTTTCTCTCTTTTGTTCAGGTTCACCATTTTCCATTATTTTGTCTTGTAGGTCACTAATTCATCACTCTGCTTCCTCCAGACTGCTGTTCATGGCAGGAAGCTGATTTCTAATCTTGTTTATTGCATTTTTCATCTCTGTTGGGCTGTTTTTTCACTGTTTTACCCCTGCTGAAAGGGTCTCCATGTGTTTCCTATTCTTTTCCTAATCCAGTGAGTAGTTCTTAGGATTATTGTCTTCCATTCTCTATCTGGCATGTTACTGACAACTGTTTTTGCATAAATCTCTGGCCGAGGCCATATGTTGTTTTTTTCGTTATGGAAGCATTCTTCTATCATGGCATTTTTTCTAAGTCTCTGCTTTCTTCTGTATGTTCAGAAAGCCAGTTCTGTCTCCTCACTGCAGGCCAGTGCTCTGCAGATGCTCTCCTTGCTTGCTGTAGACAGTGTTTCATGCCTGGACTCAATGTGGTGAGTGTTCACTGGGTGTGCTGAAGTCTGTTTGCAAAATCATACCTCACACCGACTCCACTAGAACTATGGCCCTGCAGGACTGTCTAGTCCAGAGACATGGTGTGGCCAGGGGCTTGTGCAGGTCTCTGGAGAGGGGCTGACCTTGCTGGGCTTGAGGGGAGCTTGATTAAGAAGGATACTCCCACCACAACATGGGGGTGGTGGTGGGGGAGTGGGGCTCTGTGTAACCAATTTAGACAACAAGGGACCATGCTGAGATGCTCTGCTCAGGGGCCCTGTGTTTATGCTGGGAGGGGGGGAAGGAAATGGTTCCACCCAACTCCTTTCTTTTCAGACAGGTATGTCTGTGAATGTTGCCTCTAGGTAAGTCTCCTAGAATAGTGGATAATCTCACCCCAATGTGCCCCCCAGTGATCTTCAGATCTCTGTCTGCCCCACCCCGCAGTTGTATGCCTGCCTTCTCCCCAGGAACACTGCAATGCCCTCCTGTCTACAGCTGACCTTTGAAACTCTAGGCATTAAGCCATGCTGGTTGAAAGAACTCACAAAGTTAAACTCTCTTGTTTTCCAAGCCACTAGCTATGGGGAAACATTCTCCTTGGGCATACCTGTGTGGTCCTCTGTCTCTGCCCTTCTCCACAACCACAGCTTGCTGCCTTCTAAGTAATTAACTTTTATTCTTCGCTACAATGAATATTTTGATGTAATGTCTGAATAGAATGGCTGACATAGTGCTTTCTACTCTGAATTCTGTGACAGTTACTGATATATGATGTTAAATTAAATACTTTTCCAGGTATTTATGGCTTTCAAGTTACTTTTATGCATCTCTGGTGTTGTTAAAGTGTACTTTTAATACAAAGGCCTTTTCTCATTCAATATGTTTGTAGTGTTTAAATCTAGTGTGCATGCTGGGATATTAAGGATCGAGTTCCAGTGAAAGGCACTGAAATTTTCTCTACATGTTTTGGTTTCTATCCTGTAAGAAAGCTATGATGTTGAGTGAGTTACGAATTCCAGTTACAGGCTGGACACATTCATGACCTTTATAATGTTGCTCCTCAGTGTAAACTATCTGATGCTGAGTAAGGGTTCAGCAGTCCTAGAAATTGTACCACACCTTGACATTTTTAAGTTTTTCTCCAGTATGGATTCTGTGTTGTAGAGTGAATCTTGACCTTTGATTAACAGGATCACCAAATTCTTTATATTTGCAAAATCCTCTCTCACTATACGTTCTATGATCAGTAGTCAGGGTTTAGCACTGCTTACAGTCCTTGCCACGCTCTTTTGTATTCAATTGTTATTCTCCAGTAAAATTCTCCAGTGTGAAGTAAGGGGTGAGCAGTGCACAAAGATTTTCTCACATTCCTTAAATTTGTAAGGTTTGTTCAAGTATGAATTCTGTGGTCAATGTGGTAAATGTCAAACAGTGATCAAACACTTTAGAAATTGCAATTGGTAAGCTTTTTGTCAAGGACGATTCTGTGATGTTGAATAAGGTGTGAAGGGTAGTTAAAAACCTGGCCACATTCTTTACATTTGTAAGATGTCTCTCCAGTGTGAATTGTCTGATGTTCAGGAAGGGGCTGAGTTCTGGTTCAAGGCCTGACCGCATTCTTTACATTGGTAAGTGTTCTCTCCAGTATGAGTTCTGTGATGTTAAATAACGTTTGAGTGGTGGGTAAAGGCCTTGTCACATTCTTTTTTTTTTTTTTTTTAAATTTACCTGCAAATTAGTTAGCATAGAGTGCAACAATAATTTCAGGAGTAGATTTCTTAGTGCCCCTTACCCATTTAGCCCACTGCCCCTCCCATGACCCCTCTAGTAACCCTCAGTTTGTTCTCCATATTTATGAGTCTCTTCTGTTTTGTCCCCCTCCCTGTTTTTATAGTATTTTTGTTTCCGTTCCCTTATGTTCATCTGTTTTGTCTCTTAAGTCCTCATATGAGTGAAGCCATATGATATTGTCTTTCTCTCTCACTAATTTCACTTAGCATAATACCCTCCAGTTCCATCCATGTAGTTGCAAATGGTATGATTTCATTCTTTTTGATTGCCAAGTAATACTCCATCGTATATATATGCCACATCTTCTTTATCCATTCATCTGTCAATGGACATTTGGGCTCTTTCCATACTTGGGCTATTGTTGATAGTGCTGCTATAAACATGGGGGTACATATGTCCTTTCGAAACAGCACAACAGTATCCTGTGGATAAGTGCCTAGTAGTGCAATTGCTGGGTCGTAGGGTAGTTCTATTTTTAGTTTTTTGAGGAAACTCTATACTGTTTTCTTTTTTTTTCTTTTTTTATTAAAAAATTTTTTTTTATTAACGTTTATTTATTTTTGAGACAGAGAAAGACAGAGCATGAACGGGGGAGGGTCAGAGAGAGAGGGAGACACAGAATCCGAAACAGGCTTCAGGCTCTGAGCTGTCAGCATGGAGCCCGATGCGGGGATCGAACTCCCAGACTATGAGATCATGACCTGAGCCGAAGTTGGACGCTTAACTGACTGAGCCACCCAGGCGCCCCGTCCATACTGTTTTCCAGAGTGGCTGCACCAGCTTGCATTCCCAGCCACATTTTTTACATTGGTAAAGATTCTCTCCAGTATGAATTCAGTGGTGATGAAAAAGAGTTGAGTGATGGACAAAGAGACATAATGTGGGGGGTGATAAAAATGCTCCCCTTCAGTAGGGAATTGTTTACTTCCTTTTTTTTATTTCTATTTTTTTATTTTATTTATTTATTTATTATTATTATTTAAAAGACATTTAACGTTTACTTATTTTTGAGACAGAGAGATACAGAGCATGAACAGGGGAGAGGCAGAGAGAGAGGGAGACACAGAATCAGAAGCAGGCTCCAGGCTCTGAGCCATCAGCCAGAGCCTGACGTGGGGCTCGAACCCATGGACCACGAGATCGTGACCTGAGCTGAAGTCGGACACTTAACCTACTGAGCCACCTAGGCGCCCCTCCTTTTTTTTTATGTTTTATTTTTGAGAGAGAGAGACAGCACAAGCAAGGGAGGTCACAGAGACAAGGTGACACAGAATCTGAAGTAGGCTCCAGGCTTTGAGGCTATCAGCACAGAGTCTCCAATGTGGGTTTTTAACCAACACAGTGTGAGATCATGACCTGAGCCCAAATCAGATGCTTAAGTGACTGAACTGCCCAGGCACCCCGGAAATTTGTATTTTCAAAAGTAATTGCCACACGACTTTGCAAAGTAAAGGTACTTTTTACATTCCTCTCAGCAACATAGACGATTTCTAATTCCTTAACATTTTTTGGATATTTGGTGTTATCTTTTTTATTTAGTTATTCCAGAAAATATTGAGTGGCCTTCTCATTGAAAATATGAAATGGTGTTACTACAGTTATCCTGGTGACATCAAAATGAAACTACTTAAATGTGTAAAGTTGAACAAAAGTCAAAATGGATGCATTCAAACACCAGTTGGCTTGATATTGAAATAACCTTTTTCCTCTCTTCTGCAAAATGTCCCTCCTCCTTCTTAGCCTTTTTTTTCAGGAAGCCAGCACCACCTTTAAAACATGATGAACAAGACCAGCAGTGATGTGGGGAACAAAGGCAAAAGAAAAATTAAATTTCCTACTAGTTCCAGCCATTGACAAGTCCATGAAACAGGCAGAAGAACATTCCTCTGGGAGCTCAGCTGCCTAGATGATGACTCTTTGGTAAGAAGAATGGCCACCTTAGGTTAACAGTATCCCAATCTCAAGGATCCTGTAAGTCTACATTAACATACTAAAATTCCTTTGGAAACTTCCTTTCTCTACCCCCCAGATATATTTTGGCAGTCATACTCCAAACATCTGGCCCATGGATATACATTTGAAGGGTCTCATGACTGAGTTTTTCTAAAAAGTAATGAATGACTTTCCTAGCAGTAGCTAGCCCCCTTAAGTTCCTGGAAACCTTGCTTCCAAAAATTCCTTAGAGACCTATGATGGGAGAAACAAAGGCAGATGGAAATGGTAGATAACATTAAACCTCCTTATAACTGGCAGCTCATTAGCAAGTAGTTTGAGGCAGGCAGAGTCTACCATTTCTCCAGGAACTCCCTACTGTCTTCATGCTTTGCTAGAAGGAAAAAACCATTTTAGTTTACAATAGCTAGGCCTCTAGTATCCTATGAATCTTTAGCATAGGACAATCCATTTGGGAACTTGCCCTTGACTTTACTTCCCTCAACTCCTAAGCATATAATCTGTCTCTCCTCAGGATCTGGGGAAACCCTTCTGCCCAGAGGTCCTGTCCTAGGGCTTTAATAAAACTACCCTTTGCACCAAAGATTTCTCAGGAATTCTGTCTTGGCCTTTGGCTCTGGACCCCCACCTCCACTCCAAAACCCCATCAACTTACACTGTCCCCAACTTGAAGTCCTATAATGAGTCACCTGTCACAACCACAGTGCAGCTCTTTCTGCCCAAAGGACCTGTCCCCATGTTTTAATAAAACCATCTTTTGGCACTGAAGTTGTGTCAAGAATTCTTTTTTGGCCATTGGCTCTGAAGCCAAAGCTTCAAACTACTTCAGTAGCACAAACACAATTCCTCTTGAAACCAGTTAGACCCTGTATTTCCCTACATAACCCCCCAGCCCTTCCCTCTGGGTGGCTTGCAGTCCTGAAGGCCCTAATGTGCTTCAGTCTCCTTTGCTTGACAAAGCAAGAAAGCTGTTGTTCCTCTTTACTCCCCACTATTTTTCTAATTATGTTTTGGCTCTGAAGCACAGAGGTCAGTTTCCACAACAGAATGTGTAGGAGAGGAAAACTTTTTTCTTGCTCCCTTCTCTATTCTTTGGCTGGTCTAGTAATTAAATTGACTTAAGACAGATTCACAAGACAAAAAAATTATTTCTTAATTATGGGAACCCTAAAGATAGGAGTCCTCAAAGATGACTGATGCTTATAACATGGGGACATTGAAGAAGGCAGTAGGAATTTAGAATTTCAGAGCAGGAGAAATATATTCAATACAGAAGAAAAGCAAAGAGTAAACTGATTGTCACATACTGGTTTGCCACACCAGGCACCAACGTCTTATGATATAAACAGTTAATCTCTAGAATTAGCTCTCTCCTGGTACAGTAGTGTCCCTCCTAATTATTTCTTGTTACCATATCAGCCTTGCAAAAAGAAGGAACTCCTGGAGCACCTGGGTGGCTCCATAGGTTAAAGCATCAGACTCTTGATTTTGGCTCAAGTCATGATCTCCTGTTGTCTGTGAGTATGAGCCCCACATCAGCTCTGCACAGGTAGTCTGGAGCCTGTTTGAGATTCTTTCTCTCTGCTTTTCCTCTCTGCCTCTCCCTGATTGAGCATCTCTGTCTCTCTCAAAATAAATACATAATTTAAAACAGAAAAGGAAGTCCTTCATTTGCAGCAACAATAAACTTAGAGGTCCTTTTGTTTTGTTTGTTTGTTTGTTTGTTTTACGTTACACAGAAGCCATAATGCAGCCCCTTTAGCCAAGTAAGCAGTCTTTACCATTTTTGTTTGTTTGTTTGTTTTTAAATTTATAGGTGTTTTCATCTTGAGAGAGAAGAGATTGCAAGTTGGGGAGGGATAGAGGGAGAGAGACAGAATCTGAGCAGGCTGTTTTCTGCCAGCATAGAGTCCAAGGTGGGGCTTAGCTCCGGGAACTGTGAGATCATGACCTAAACCAAAACCATGAATCAGATGTATAATGGAACTGTGCCACCCAGGTGCCCCAGGGATCATTAAGTTTTAGCATGCACCTGTGGCCTGCGTATTGATTAACCAAATCTTTCTTTGTAGATGTGTATATCATGCATTGTTTTCTTAGACTTTGGTCCCAAACCCTCTTGCCCAGCCTCCCCCTGTGGCACCAGTACACAACATTCCAGCACCCAGTAATGTTGTGTAGCTGCCTGAATTGGGTCTACACACAGTTAAGAGGTGTTACACATTACTGTCCTTCCCTTTTACTGCTTAACTGCCCTAAAGTGCCTTTAAAAAAATTTTGATCAGCAGAAACCTTGAAGTTGGATTTTGGACAAGAGTCTGCTTGCTTCCCAAGTGGCCAGCTTCGTAAAAGGAGCTCCTATTCCTTTTCAATGAAGCTCCTGTTGAGTATTGGCTTTTCAAGTGACTGGCTACCAAATGGGTGGTTAGGTCACAAAATTGTGGAATCATTGGTCAGGAAAGAATTCTTGAGATGTTTATGGTGCAAACTTAGTAAGTTCACTCAAGTAGCACAGGGACCGGAGCTGTGGGCAGAAAGAGCTGCACTTTGGCTGTATGAAGATGATGGTTATATACTTAGTGCTCAAGGGGGTGGGTCATGCAGGGAGTATTAGATCATAAATGTTGTTTTCAAGTTTCCACTCCTGAAACTACTATTACAGGATTTCTCTGGTGCTTATCATTCAGTCCAATATTGATAATCAATCAGGTATAGATGCAGTCATGAGACACTTTAAGAATATAGCACCCAGGGGCAACTGGATGCCTCAGTCAGTTAAGCCATACAACTTGGATCAGGTCATCATGTTGCATTTCCTGAGTTTGAGCCTTGCTTTGACCTCTGTGCTGACACTCAGAGCCTAGAGCCTGCTTTGTATTCTGTGTCTCCCTCTCTGTCTACCCCATCCCACTCATGCTCTCTCTCTCTCAAATTAAAAACAAAAAACATTAAAAGAATTTCTTAATCCTCGGGCTCCTGGGTAGCTCATTCGGTTAAGCTTAAGACTTTGGCCCAGGGCATGATCTCATGGCCCAATGATTTGAGCCCTGGCTTAATGTTCTGTGCTGACAGCTCACGGCTTGGAGCTGGCTTTGAATTCTGTGTCTCCCTCTGTCTCTATCCCTCCCCCACTTGTGCATGTGCTCTCTCTTGGTCTCTCTCTCAAAAATACATAATAATCATTAAAAGATTATTTTTTTTAATGTCACATGGCAGACTCTATGTTGAAGGTGAAGAAGCCTCTTGGACAATGTTACAGGCAGGATCAGCAAGGTGTGTGCTGTGATTCCACAAAGCACAAGTATCCCAGGTACATAACCCCACCATAGGTTGGGTCCACTATAGATGGATGGGTAACTCCAGGGATTCTGATTCTAGCTGACAGGTACCTCCTTCCTGCCACTTAACCCCATGATTAGGGTAGTCACGTGCTCTGGGCTCTGTACCTGTTAGAAATTAGTGGGGTCACAATTCAGTAGTCAGAAACAGCAAGTACAAACTGCTTCAAACAGTCCACCGAATATTTAGCCAGAAAAGCCATGGTTTTCACAACCGTTGCTCTTCTGGACTGATGCTGCCTGGGATCTGAGAATCATTCTCAATACGATGAGAATTATATTAATCATGTTGATTAAGCACTGTAGCACCGCTTCTCTCTACATAGCAGTGCTCACTATTCTGTGTGCCTCCCCTTCATACTCCCTGCTTGGTAGGTGACTTTGTAGATAGTCTTTGGACATAAGTCTACCTTATTCCTGTAATGGCCAGCCTCCTGAACAAAGCAAATTTTCCTTTCCAACGGTAAAAATTGGTAGTAGGATACCTCACTAAAATGGAGTCAGGGATATGGCAGGAGATCTTTCTGCATACCACTGGTAGTCATCTGCAGACCCAATAGCAGGGTTGGGCTTGATCTTGCTCATGGTATCCTAGCTTATCTATTCCGCTGAAGGAACAGATGCCTTCCTGATGTTTAAAAAATACTTTGCTTCTGGGACACTGGCATGGTTCAGTCCGTTGAGTGTCTGACTTATGCTCAGGTCATGATCTCGTGATTCGTCAGTTCAAGCCACCTGTCAGTCTCTGCCCTGACACTGTGGAGCCTGCTTGGGATATCCTCTTTCTCCCTTGCTCTCTGTCCCTCCCCTACAGGTGGCTGGTGTCTGTCTGTCTGTCTCTCTTTCCTCAAAATAAATAATTTAAAATATATATATTTAAAAAAATACTTTCCTTCTGCCTGGATGTTTGTTCATAAATGAACTGACTTAGCTAGAAGTAATTTAGATCTTCTGTGGCCATTACTGGTTTTCTTTGATCTTTCCCAAGTTATTGTTGTCAAAGATGACTTGCACGACGACCAAGGTACAAAGTTGACAAAACTTAATGGGATTCCTATCTTAATTGATGTTTTCCGGCTTCAAGCACTACCAGAAATGGAACATTGCCTCCTTCCTACATACAGTTTTCAAACAAAAAAGATAAGCAAACTATAATGACCAAAAAGAGCTTCTGTGATCTGTTCTTCCCCTCCCCCATCTACTTGGTCACAGACACTCCAAAAGCCACCTTGTGCTCAGGCCCCACCTCCAGTGCCATCTTTCTCTGTTCTCCCCTCACCTCTCACTTTTTTTTTTTTCTTTCCTCCACTTTCATTCTACCTTTTGCTGCACCTTCCTGTTCCCTTAAGTTTCCGTCTGCTTTCTTCTCTCCTGACCTATTAAAACCTGCTCCTTTAAAGGTAAGTCCTTTGAAGAATTAGGTGGCCCCATAGTTTCTTTTTTTATTATTTAATGTTAAAAAATTTTTTTTCTGGGCTTATTGTGGAGTTTATTATTTTTTTCTTACGGAAAGAGTTTAATTTACATTTTTAATTTACATCCATGTTCACCTATACTGCAATAATGACGTCAGAAGTAGATTCCTTATGCCCCTTACCCATTTATCCCATCTAACCACACAAAACCCCTCCAGTAACCCTCTGTTTGTTCTCCATAATTTATGAGTCTCTTCTGTTTTGTCCCTCTCCCTATTCTTATATTATTTTGCATCCTTTCCCTTATGTTCATCTGTTTTGTATATTAAATTCCTCATATGAGTGAATTCATATGGTACTTGTCTTTCTGTGACTGGCTCATCTCACTTAGCATAATACCCTCTAGGTCCATCCACATAGTTGCAAATGGCAAGATTTAATTCTTTTGATTGCCAACTAATATTCAATTGTATAGATATAACCACATCTTCTTTATCCATTCATCCATTGATGGACATTTGGGGCTCTTTCCATACTTTGGCTATTGTTGATAGTGCTGCTATAAACATTGAGGTGCATGTGTCCCTTCGAACAGCATACCTCAAAACAGCATACCTTGGCTAAATACCTACTAGTGCAATTGCTGGGTGGTAGGGTAATTCTATTTTTAATCTTTTGAGGAACCTCCATACTGTTTTCCAGAGTGGCTACACCAGCTTCCATTCCTACCAACAGTGCAAAGACATCCTTTTCTTGGTAATCCTTGCAAATATCTCTTATGTGCTGAGTTGTTAATGTTAGCCATTCTGACAGGTGTAAGGTGGTATGTTATTGTGCTTTGATTTGTATTTCCCTGATGATGAGTGATGTTGACCATTTTTCATGTGTTGGTTGGCCATTTGGATGTCTTCTTTGGAGAAGTGTCTATTTATGTCTTTTGCCCATTTCTATACTGGGTTATATGTTTTTTGGGTGTTGAGTTTGAGAAGTCTTCTTTAGAGATGTTAGATATTAACCCTTTATCTGATATGTCATTTGCAAATATCTTCTCCCATTCCATTGGTTGCGTTTTAGCTTTGTTCATTGTTTCCTTCACTGTGCAGAAGCTTTTTATTTTGATGAGGTCCCAGGGCTCCTGGGTGGCTCAGTTCGTTAAGCATCCGACTTCAGCTCAGGTCACGATCTCACCATCCATGAACTTGAGCCCCACGTCGGGCTCTGTGCTGATGGCTCAGAGCCTGGAGCCTGCTTCCAATTCTGTGTCTCCCTCTCTCTCTCTGCCCCTCCCCCGTTCATGCTGTGTCTCTCTTTGTCTCAAAAATAAATAAACGTTTAAAAAAATTTTTTAAAAAAAGTATTTTGATGAGGTCCCAATAGTTCATTTTTGCTTTTGTTTCCCTTGCCTCCAGAAACGTTGAAATAAGAAGTTGCCTGCAGCCAAGGTCAAAGGGGTTTTTGCCTGCTTTAAATCCTCAAGGATGTTGATGGCTTCCCATGTTACATTTAGGTCTTTCATCCATTTGAGTTTGTTTGTGTGTGTGGTGTAAAAAGTGATCCAGGTTCATTTTTCTGCATGTCACTGTCCAGTTTCCCCCAGCACCATTTGCTGAAGAGACTGTCTTTATCCCATTGGATATTCTATACTGGTTTGTCAAAGATTAGTTGGTAATACGTTTGTGGGTCCTTTTCTGGTTTCTCAGTAGTGACTACTTCTTAGATTTTAATTTCCACTCCTTGTTATTGTAATCAATAATACTTGGAAGTGGAGGTTTTTTTTTTCTTTCTTTTAGTGGACGCTTTTCAAATAAATATCGATGATTTATTCAGGATTGTGTTGGTTAACATTTCTTTTATTCTTGTTAGACAATTCTGTAACCATTCTTCATTTTGTCTGATAGGTTCCACAACATTAATTAATTTGTTTTTGTTTTTATCTACGTTTTCTCTGCTTGTGGATAACAATTTTAAAACTCAGTACATTTTACAACAGTTTAAGGTTAATTCAAATAGGAATCAGCCATATGTCAATTGCCAATAATTACTTGTATATTTGTCTATATTAATATTACCCATACACTTTTTGCTTATGATTTACCTTGTTTCTTTTCTTGGTTAGGGATCAGTGGTTGTTTTATCCTGTTTTGGTGAATAGTTATAGTAGAATTAAGGTCATAATCTATTTCTGTATGGAAATATATTCCCATTATATGAGAAATGCCGTCTTAAATAGAAGGTAATATTTTAAAACTCATAACTGTGTATCAATTTTAAGTTTTATATTTTACTCTTAATTGTGGTTGAAACATATGCTATAAAATTTACCATTCTGACCATTTTAAACTGTAGCGTTAAGTATACTTATGTTGTTGCAAAACCAATCTCTGGAATTTTCTCATCTTGCAAAACTGCAACTCAGTGCCTCTTAACAACCACCTGCACGTTTGTATCTACTCTCAGCCCCAACTACATTTTCTGTCTCCCTCCTTCTGTCTCTTTTTTCCTTCCTTTATTCATAAGGTTCACTACATTACATTAGTCGGTTAAGTGAAATCAGTGTATCTGTCTCTGTGACTCATTGATTTCACTGAGCATAATGTCATCCCATTTTAGCCACGTTGTATAATGTGATGAGATAGGTTCTTTCAAAGCTGAATATTCTTCCAGTGTGTGTATATGGTGGTTTTTCTTACCCATTCATGCACCTGTGAACATTCCTATTGCTTTCCTTATTATTGGCTTTTCTGAATAATGCTGCTAGCAATCTACTTGTGCACATGTCTTTGCAGAACCTACTTTGAATTCTTCTGATTTTATACCCACAAGTGGGATGCTGGATTTTATAATATTAATTTTTTTTGACAAACCTTCATCTTGTTTTCCAGGGTAGTTGCACCATTTGTGTTTACTCTAGCAGTGTGTAAGGGTTCCAGTCTGTCCACATCCTTTCCACATATGCTTGTTTAATAGTGGGATGTGAACTGGTGGAATGTGATAACCCACTGTGGTCAGATTTGTATTTCTCTAAGGGATAATGGTTTTGAGTCTTTTTCATATGGTTGGCCACTTGTATGTCTTCACTGGATGGTGCTCATTCTATCCTCCCTCCAAATTTAAATCGTGTTATTTGCTTTCTGGTTGTTGATGCACGAGTTCTTTCTCTATTGTGGATATTACCTCCTTCTGCTCTAAGTGCTCTGCAAAAAATTTCCTTCCATTTCACAGGTTGTCTATTCATTCCTCTGTTTCCTTAGAATTACTTTGTCTGAATTCCGTATGTTTGAGTATATTGTGTGTCATTTCACTTGGCTCAAGAAATTTTCTGGTCGTTTGTTCAATATCTGACTGTTCAAGAGCATATTGTTAAGCTTCCAAATGTTTGTGGAATTTACAATTTTCCATCTGCTCTTAAAACTTAGTTTCATTCCATGGTGGACAAGAAACATACTTGTATGATGTCAATCTTCCCAAATGTCTTAAGACTTGTTTTGTAGACTAGCACAGTATCTATACAGGATGATGATCAGTGTGTAATTGACAAGATTGTGTATTCTGCTCTTCCTTGGTGGAACTGTCTCTTGATGTTTATTATGTGTAATTGGTATGTAATGTTGCTTAAGTGCACTTCTTACTGGAGTGCAATTCGGTCTTTCTACCCAGTTAAACTGGAGTGTTGACCTCTGCTACTCTTATGATGCTGTTACTTCTTGCTTCAATTCCGTCATGTGTGCTTCACATGTATGGGATCCTTGACGCTAGGTGCACACATAAATATAATTGTTATAGTGCCCTGGTGATTTCATGACTTTATATAATGTCCTTTTTCTCTTGTTGACACTTTTGACACTTAATGTGTATTTGTTTGATAACAGTATGGTCACCTATGCCTTCTTTTGGCTCCCATTTGCATGGAATGTCTGTTGACACACTTTTACTTGCATCCTATGTGTGTTCTTAAGTCTACTGTGAGTCTCTTATACACAGGAGACTGTAGGATTTTGTTGTTAACTCACTGAACCAGTCTATGCTTTTTGATTGGAGGACTTGAATCCCTTTACAATCAATGTATTACTGAAAGGGAACCACTCCTGCTACCAATTTTGATAGTTTTCCTGTATTTGTTGTGGCTATTTTATGCCACTTCCTCGCTGTTCCTGTGTCCCATTATGTTTTTGTGGTGTTTGTAATGACATGCTTTGATACCATTCTCCTATCTTTTCTATGTCTTCTATAGGCATTTTCTATGTGGTTTCCATGAGAATGACTGAAAACCTCTCACACATGCCATGTCCACAACTGCACCCCCTTTGTCTTACCGATATCCCAATTCTGTCTTTTATTTTGCATACACTATGATATGGACTCGTGATTTTTATAGTTTTAAATTTTTTAATACTCTGTCACAGAAATAAAAGTGATTTGTGGTACCTTATTACAAACGACGGATTTCTCTCTTGTGTAAGTATTTCCATCAAGCAGAGAGTTTGATATGTTCCTTTTGGGTCAGTTACTTCTACACTCTTTGTACTTTAACCAGAATTCCCTGTAATTTTTCCTGTAGACTTTCCTGGTAAACTTGTAAGGGTTTGTCTTCATTTCTGGGAAATGAAAGGGAATGTGTTCATTTCTCCATTTTGAAGGACGGTGTTACCAGTTACAATATTTTGGTTGATTTTTTTTGTTATTTTAGTACTTGAGTGTATCATCCTATGCCTACTTCCTATAGGATGTGTTGAGAAACCACTACTAACTTACAGTGGATCTGCTGCACAAGATGAGTTGTTTTTCTCCTAGGGTTTCAAAGTTTTGTGTTCACCTGTGATTTATGATAGGTTAATTACAGTGTGCCACTGTGTTTATGTCTCGGCACTTATTCTGTGTAATAATTCACTGAGCTTCTTGCATGTTTGTTTCTTTCCACCAATGTGGGAATTATGAGCCATTAGTTTTTTCATGTAAGCTTTCTGTCCCCTTTGACTCTCCTCTCATATGGGTGCCCTTAATGTGTATGTTGGTTCACTTCTTGGTGTCCCCTAAGTCCCTTGGACTCTGTCCTATTCCAATGTTAATTTGTTCCCTCAGTGGGTAATTGAAAACAAGGGGCCTTCAAGTTGCCCATTCCTTTTTTCTGCATGATCAAGTCTTTTCTTAACCCATTACTACTTTTTTTCTTCTTTAAAAAATTAAATATATATATGTATGTAATCTCTACACCCAACATGGGGCTCAAACCAAGAACCCTGAGATGAAGAGTTGCATGCTTTACCAACCAAGCCAGCCAAGCACTGCCACCCCTTCTACAGGTTTTCAAAATGCACTTACTGGGACTCTTTAACTCCTAAATTTTGTTGCAATTTTTTGATACTTGCTGTCAGTTTGAATTTTTATTTTGGCCATACATAGTTTTCCTGATATCATTAGTTCCCCATGTGTTCTCTCTTCTTCCTCCATGAGCCTGGTTATGATGATTCATATATGTGATTTTATATATGTGATTTCCTACAGTGTGTATTTTGCTGTGTGGGGCTCATTTAACTTAAAATGTCCCTCTAGGATTATTCTGTTGCTGCAAAGAGAAAGACTTACCTCTTTCTGAGGCTTTAGACAAACCACAAATTAGATGAGGGACCTCTACCTGGAAAAGAGCTAATACCAGATGGGAACTTTTTATAAAGCATTACCTGCCTGCCATGGCAAACATTGGTTTGCCAAACATTTACTGTTTCCTTTTTCCTGTGAATGCACTTCCCCCTTTTTGAAATTCTAAATCCTACCCATTCTCCTTAAGACCCAATGGAATGTAAGCATCACCTGCCTGACCTTGATCATCATATCATTGATGTTCCTCTAATTAAATAGTTTTCTCTTGTGGAACTGTCTCGTGTCAGTTTAATTATTGGAACCACCAAAGAATTGAGAAAAGATGAAGAAAAATGTTTTCCTCTCCTACACATTCATTCTCTTGTTGAAAACTGACGTGTGTACTTCAGAGCCAAAATACACTGTGAAGACAGAGTTTGTGATAAAGAGGAACAATAGCTTTCTTGCTTTGACAGGTGAAGGAGGCTGTAGCAGGTTAGGGTCTTGAGAACTACAAGCCCACCCAGAGGAAGGGGCTGGGGGGTTGTAGGGAAATAAAGGATTCATCCGGGTTCAACAGTTATTGTGTTTGCCCTGCCATCCTTGTTCATGTTTTCAGTGTGGTCCTCAGTGTCTCATTTAAAAAAAAAAAAAAAAAAAAAAAAGGGTAAGAGGGGCGCCTGGGTGGCTCAGTCATTTAGGCATCCCACTTTGGCTCAGGTCACGATCTCACAACTTGTGAGTTCAAGCCCCACTTCGGGCTCTCTGCTGTGAGTGTGGAGCCTGTGTCAGATCCTCAGTCTCCCTCTACTCTTCCCCCACTCCTGTGCCTCTCTGTCTGTGTCTCTCTCCGTCCCTCCCTCTCCCTCCCTCTCTCTCTCTCTCTCTCTCTCTCTCTCTCTCTCTTTCAAAAATTAGAAAAAAAATTAAGGCTAAGAAGAGATGAGTGGAGGTTTACCCAATGGAAGAAAAAGGTTACTTGGTTAAAATCAAGCCTCCCTGATGGTTTAATGTCGCCAGTTTTATTTTTGTTCACTTTATACTTTTAAGCGATTTCTGTTTCAGCCACCAGGGCAACAGTTTTAAGACCACTTGATATTTACTGTGAGAAACCACTCAATGTTTTCTAGAATAGCTTAAAAAGAAAATAGTGTAACACCAAATGTCAATGAAAATAATGAACAACTCGATTATCGCATGTGGCCAATGGGAGTTTGAAAAGTATGTCCTATTTGGATAATTATTTGGGGGTTGATGTGGCAAACAAGGCTGCAGGAAATGGCAGATAAAATTAAATTTCCTTATAACCTGCAGCCCATTGACAACTACTTGAGGCAAGCAGAGTAAAAGTTTCGCCAGGAATTCCTTACTGTCTTAATGCTAATGCTTTGCTAGAGGGAAAAACAACTTTAGCTTGACAATAGCTAGGTCTCCATATCCTGTGAGTTTTTTTTCGCATATGGAAATCTCTTTGGAAACTTCACCTTGACTTTGCCTCCCCTGATTCCCAAGTATATACTCAGGGTCTCTTCAGGGTCCTGGGACAGCTCTTCTTAACCTTGGGTCCTGTCCCCATATTAAACAAATCCTCTGGGTGCACCAAAGATGTCTTCAAGAATTCTTTCTTGGCCATCAGCTCTGGACCACCCCCCTATCACCCCAAACTTCCTCATTCACATATATCAGGGAAAGCTCCATTTGTAAAGGTGTCTCCTTCTGTGAAGCAGAAAGAAAGAGAATGTGTAAATTTACAGAAACTGATCAGTGGAGAAGGCATGGATTGAAATCTGGACACTAACCATACATATTGTTACTGTGTTTTGCTTGCTCACTTCCCAAATGCTTCCCAATAGGATCCTGTGTGGAGTTTGCATTAATAATCATTGCTGCTACCCTCCCCCTCAGATTCCCTCAACTGGTGTGGGTGGAAACAACAGTGTTGTTTTAGTGAAGTGCTCCAGGGGATTCTGTTAGGGGATTTTTTACATCAATACCCAGGATTCAGGGACTTGTTTTCTCAGCGATTCAAAGAATAAAGAGGTGGACACAAAATGAGGAACAGGCAAAGTTTATTAGACTATAAGAGAAGAAGACTGGTAGGAAAGCTCTGTTTACAGAGGGGGGGCATTGAAATGTGAATACCAGTGACAATAAGCAAGGGCCTTTGTGGTATAAGGTTCTAGTCTCTCCCCCCTTCCCTTCCCCCTTGTTCCTTCTCAAGTCCTACACTTACTGGATTAACAACTCCAGGTGCTGGGCTGTCCCTTCCTGATTGGCTCATTTCCGTTGCAGGAGGGGTGGTCTATGGCCATATTGTTCCTTGTGGGTTTTAAGTTTTATCATCTACTGCTAGTTTTTAGTTAGGTCTTTAGTCAAATTCCCGAGGGGGAGTAGGTGGTGTCTGTTACATTCTTATGAGGAACTTTACAGCTGAGGGGGTTTGCTGTAGTCAGACATTCCCAGCATTGTTCCAAAATGTGTTTTCCCCACCCAGGGGCCTCAGGTCCTAATGGTTCCCTTTCTCCCTACTGAATCCTGTCTTTTCCTATCAAAATGTGAAGGGAAGCCAGAGTTAAGGCGAAAGGCTTCCCATTAATTTATCAGAGTTGAGTGCAGCCTTTGGCTCAAGGGTCTCCTGTACTGGAGTTGGGGAGGGTCAGGTCCATGTAACACACTGTTCCTATGCTCAAGCAGAATTTGTGGGCTTCTGTGGGAGGGGAGGCCCCCCCCCCCCCAAAGCAGAGACAGGAAACTCAGAGGCTGGTCTTCAGGTGGGACACCTTAGTTTCTGAACAGCTCCTGACACAAAGGATGAGGAACTTGGGTCTTTTTTGCATTTCAAAGCCCTGCCTGCAGGTGACCAGGCTACTGGTGAAGAGGTTGCAGTGGTGGCTTTAAAGGCATTTGCTCCCACTTCAGCTGGGATTTCTCCACCAAAATCTTCTGAGAAAAATCTTGAAGAGGAGAGGAAAGGAGAAATGGCCAATTCTCAGGTAAGCCTTGAGTCCATTGCAAGAGGACCTGTCACCTTGTTCTCAGGATAATCCATGCATGTAGAAATTGCAGGGCACCTGGGTGGTTCATTCAGTTGAGCATATGACTCTTGATTTAGGCTCAGGTCTTGATCCCAGGGACCTGCTATCCAGCCCTGCATCAGGGTTCCTTCTGAGCTTGGAGCCTACATAAGATTTTCTCTCTCTATCTGAGTCCCTGTCCTCCATTTGCATGCATTCTCTCTCTCTCTCCTCTCTCTCTCTCTAAATGAAAAACTTGTAAATACCAATGGTTTATTTGTTTAGTTCTTATGGTTCTGTTTTAGGTTTTCACCTAATTTTTTAAATTTTTTTTCAACGTTTATTTTGTTGAGACAGAGACAGAGAGCATGAACGGGGTAGGGTCAGAGAGAGAGGGAGACACAGAATCCGGAACAGGTACCAGGCTCTGAGCACAGAGCCCGATGCGGGGCTCGAACTCACAGACCGTGAGACCACGACCTGAAGCCGCAGTCGGATGCTCAACCGACTGAACCACCCAGGTGCCCCAGGTTTTCACCTAATTTTTAACATTTCAGAAATGATATTCTAGGTTATGTCTTCAGAACACTCCTCCCCTATATCCCAGAGACCTCTCTCCCTTTTCTCCAACCTGGCTTCCAGTAGGGCAACAGCAGTTGTCACTTTAAATTAAATTCCTACAAGTATTGAAAATATTCCCTTTGTGACAGATCCAGAGAGGAAGGTGTTGAGTGAGGCCAAGTGTCCTGTTGCTGATGGGGTCTGGTCCTGGGATAGCAATCAAGGAAAACCATTCCCATGTAGGTCTTATCCGAATGCTTTCTCTGCCCCGGGTAGAGGAGGATTATGAAAATGCACAAATACACAAGATGGATATGAGTCACAGAATAACTTAGAATGTTGCTGCTCTTGAGGATGTGGAAAAGCTATTTTAAGATACACGAGATATTCCAGGACATTGCAAGTATATGCGATAAAGTCTGTATAAATCCACGGTGGCCTTAACTTGTTAATATTAAGATTTACTGTTTGGGGTCACAAGAGCACACCGGCGATCCGGTGTCCTGAGGTGTGCCTTAGGCACTGATATCCATTTGTTTCCTTACTGCTGATGTTACCTTCTATTACTTGGGTTTGTGCTCTCTGCCAGATTCCTCCCCTGTAATGTTCATATTTTCCTTATCAGTTGTGATGACTTTAGGCTGATTCCCTGAGCAATTTCCAGACACCATCACATTTAAACTAGAAACATCTTTCTCCTAGTTTCTCTTTTCTTGTATTCTTTTTCCTTGTAGCTTGTTTCTCTTTTAAGTTTATTTTGAGAGAGAGAGAGAGAGTGAGAGCAGGGGAGTGGCCAAGAGAGAGCCAAGTCCTAAGTAGGCGACACGGGGCAAGCACTGAGTGGGACAGGGGGCTCAAACTCACAAATCAAGAGGTCTTGACCTCAGTCTCATTCAAAAGTCAGAAGCCTGACTGAGCCATCCAGGCACCCCGTCCTTGTAGTTTCTGAGGAGGAGGACAAATGCAAAACAAATGTGGATAAAATTAAAATTTCTCACAAGTTACAACCACCGGAGAAATACTCAAGACTGGCAGAGGAAGATACTCCTCAAGGAATTCACAACTGCCTTAATGTTGATGCTTTTCTAGAGGCAAAAAGCAAGCTTAGCTTTACCATAGTCAGACTTCTGGGATCCTGGAAATCTTCTTTAACATACGAAATCCCTGTAGACACTTATATTTCCCCCCCCCCCACTTAAAGTATATAATCAACAGTTCCTCTCAATCACACTGCAGCTCATTCTTCCCACAGATCCTGTCCCTGTGATTTTACACAAACAGCCTCATTTACCAAAAAGGCTCAAGACTATTGCCTTGAACATTGACCCCTGGCCCACCTCACATTAGTTCCCACCAGACAATGAAGACCCTCAGCATTGTGTAGTAGATGTAATGACCTCTGGGGGTCGAGGTTCTCAATCAGTCAGACCTTCATCCTTTGTGTTTTTATTTTGCTGCATAGTCATGACACAGGCATACTCTATTTACTTCTGTGTGCTTCAGAAAAAGAAAGAAGAATCACATAATTACCATGTTTGAATGTCTTAAAATCCTGAAATAAAACAGCACAAATGACGAATGAAACAAAATCTTTAATGAGGGGCACGTGCATGGCTCAGTTCATTAAGCGTGGGACTTCCACTCAGGTCATGATCTCACCATTCCTGAGCTGGAGCCCAGCATCAGGTGAACAGGAGCCATGCCTCTCCATTTCTCTCTCCCTCTCTCTCTGCCCCTCCTGGTATTCTCTCTCTCCCTGTCTCTGCCTTCTCTCCCTTCCACCCAGTCTCTCTCTGTCTCTCTCTCTCTCTGTCAATCATAAGTAATAATTAATTAAAAAATAAAATTTAAAAAAGCTTTCAAATAAACACTATATTAGCAGATCATGGAGTACTACGGTCAAGACAACTCTTGAGATACTCTGTGGTGCCAGATAGTTTATTGAGGTAGCACAGGGCAGGACCCGTGGGCAGAAAGAACTGTACTTTGCATGAAGCTTCTATGTTCAAGGGGAGGGTAGGTGCACAGAGTGTTCAATCACAAATGTTTCTTTAAATTTCTACGTGTAAAACTGCTTCTGCAAGATTTCTCTGGTGCTTACCATTCAGTTCAATATGAAGCAGTGGTGACATGTACCCGTGGTCATGAGACCCAGTAAAAATGTAATAACCAGGGATACCTAGGTGGCTCAGTCACAGCTTGGGGTTCTCTCCCTCTCTCTGCCTTTCCACCTTTCATACTGTGCTTACCCACGCTCTCTTTCACAATATAAATAAACTTAAAGAAAAATGTAGGAACCAGCCTTTATTTGATGAATGTCCAAATAATACAACTGTATGTTAGCTTTCTGTGCTAAAGGTGAAAATTTTTGATTGTATCCCTCATCATACTAGAGTCAGAAATAACGGTTTTATTTGTATCTTAATGTGTGTTTGTGTTGATAGTGTGAGTAAAAGACCTAAGCATCATTATCTACAATTAGTTTTATGAGTTTCATGTCACTGAAAATATTTTGTTTGTTTTTGAGGAAGAGAGAGGCAGGGGCAGAGAGAGAGAATCCCTAGCCGGCTCCACACTGTCAGCACAGAGCCTGAGGTGGGGTTTGAACTGGTGAACTGTGAAATCATGACCTGAGCCAAAGTCACAAGGTGGACACTTAGCCACCTGAGCCACCCAGGTGTCCTTCATTGAAAATGTTTCCTAGTCACCAGTATACTTTTCTACGTTTAATATCTATACAACTTCTTTGAATATTTATGGATGTGAGCATGGAATGTATAAAGGTGATGAATTTTGTGTGCATACCTTCTTTCCATCATTCTTCAGGTTTGACACTTGCTATGATCATTTGGTTAGGGGCCCCTCCGTATATTTTAGGTGTCATTTTAGGTCAACTCCAGGTCAGATGACCTGAGTTAAAACCTGATCCCTACCACGTACTGGATGCTTGAAAAAATATTCACATGGAAATAGAAGAATAATGTGTCTGTTATCTTAGATTATGATTTATTTTCCAATAAGTTATGAAAAACTGTGAATGCTCTCTACTAACCAGGAAATGCTTGGAAAGGTTTATTGCCTTTCTTGCTATTCTAGTAGAACCTGTAATTGCTATGAATCCCATTCAGTTCCAAGTTCCCCAAAAGTTCTTGTCTTTGAGTTCTACTTCTTCGTTATTGAAATATGTATCTCATGGCCCATAGGCTAATGCCTTGTTAGAAATGCAGACATCTACCCCACCCTAGAACTCCTGAACAGTATCTGCATTTTAACAAGATCCCCAAGGTCCTGTTGTGAAATTCTAATTCATATTAGAATATGCTAAATACATTTGTCACTCCCCAGAACTTTCCATTTAAGAAATAGATAGCACATGTACTGTATGATGTAAATACAATATTCAAAATGCATATGCCTGTGTTGATGCCTTCATTTTACAAATTCTCTTGAATAAACACAGTATTTATAAAGGTTCTTACCTCCAAGGTAAAGAATATACTAGAGCATAATACTGGGTGACAAATAATCTTACCTCATCAAGCAGGAACCTCACCTAAGCCAGAACCAGTTCTCCTGATATAACTGAACTAATAGAAGTTCAGTCCTTGGTGAATCACAAAAAAACTATACCAGGTGAGGATGTGAGCAAAGCAAAAATGATTTACAAGAAATAAGGAAATCACAGGGAGGAACTTCCAAATCAGATACTCATGGAGGAAGGGGGAATGGTGTCCTTTCATTTAGGGTTAGCATGGATATTCAGAAAGGGGAGGCCATCATCTTATGCCAAGTGGAGTATAAGGTTGCACATAAGCCTTAAGAGAACAGTTGTGTACATACTCTGCATATTTCATAGGAAATGAGGTTTGTGCTCCTCCTTGGGTGAGATTTTAGGATTATAATGAGGTAAAAGGGAGCTCCTGGGTGGCTGAGTCCATTGAGCCATCCATTCATCTCAGGATGAAAGTCCTGAGATCATGCTCCACTTTAAGCATGGACCCTGGTTGGAATTCTGTCTCTCTCTGCCCCCCCCTCCACTTGTGCATGCTCTATCTCCCTCAAAGATATAAGATTTAAAATAAAATGTTTGAATGAGATGAAGGGAACTGTACTCACTCCGTAGTTTAGTCTATTATGCATTTGCTTAGGTGTGAGTCAGGGGTTAATCTCCAACTGAGCTCATCCAAGCTCTTCCTCAGGGCAGTCATTATCTTTTGTTGGATGGTTTCTGTTTCCACTACAGGAGACTATACCCATGGGGAGTTTTTTGTGAAGTAAAAGATAAGATAGAAAAAGAGGTTAAGTACAATGTGGAACTAAGATCGGTGGGTACAAGCACAAGCATTAAAGTCAGGTCTTGGAGTCCGGCTGGTGACATTAACTGCCTCTTTCATTTGACCTAGCATTAGGAACTCTGCCTGTGGCCACTTGATAACTGTGTTTTTTATTGCAGGGATTGCTGACATTCAGGGATGTGGCCATAGAATTTTCTCAGGAAGAGTTGCAGTGCCTGAACCACAGTCAGTGGGAACTGTACAGGGATGTGATGTTAGAGAACTATGGACACCTCCTTTTCTTGGGTGAGGAATACTCCTTCCACATTGCCCAAACCATACTCAGGGATTTTTTCCTTCCCTTGAAGACTGTCTCTTGGAATCTTCCTCTTTGCATGACTGGGATTCAGATCCCTGCAGTCAGGGAAAGAAGTAGGGGTTTGTGGATGTAGAGAAAAATCTCCACGGTGTTTCCTTTTCAGCTTTACCTTCCCTTCCTTAGGGTAACATCATCATTTCTGTACATTAATGACAATTCTAAAGGCTAAGTGGCATAAAATGGTATCTCTTTTGTCTTAAATACCGATTTCTACTCATTATTGTCATGGTAGTACTCGGAAGTGGAGGTCAAGATCTGAACATGGAAACTTCATCCTGTGTGTTCTAAAGGGGATGTTGGCCCACATCATTTGGGAAATCATTTTCAAGCTTCTACTCTGTCCTCTCTGCTCTACTAAGCACAATAGTGGATCAGAACTTAGAATCCCCAACCACACTCACATTCTTTTTTTTCTAATAAACAGGTCTTGTTGTGTCAAAGCCAGACCTGGTCATCTTTTTGGAACAAAAGAAGGATGTCTGGGCCGTGAAGAGAAAGGAGACAGTAGCCACACACCCAGGTAGGTGGGAATGAAGTGGATGACAGAGGTGAGGTCCAGTCATGAAGGAGGAATTGGACCTCAGAATGTGGTTGAGCAGCTCTCCTTGAATGGAAATTAGGTTGGAAAGGCCAGTATTAGGTCTCTCCTTTCACATCGGGCATCTGCTTTCCAACACATCATGCTGTTACATTCTCAAAGGATTGTTCTTCAGTTTCACTGATGGTCCTTCACATCCATAGTGAGGTCTTCCAGAACCTTATTGGCTCTCCATTGCTTGGAGGTCTTGGGGAAATCTCTGCATTTCTGAGGAAGTCTAGGTTAATGCATTTCTGACTTCTGTTTTGCTTCTTGTGTGAAGTGTGTGAGGGTAGTGGTGTATATCTTGGGGTTAGGTGCAGAGATCCCAGGAATGCTAGAGGGAGACATCACAAGTTTTCTTGTTGATCCTTTCCAGGATTAAGGAGGCTTTCATTTTAATCATACAAAATAGAGGCCCAGTAATTTCATCAGGTAATAAAGCAATTCCCTAAAATGAGAAAATCTCGTCCTTTTTTTCACCTCAAAAGTTTATTTCTTGGGTTGCCTGGTTGGCTCAGTTGGTTAAGCGTCTGGGTTGAGCTCAAGCCATGATCTTAGTTTATGATTTTGAGCCTTGCATCAGGCTCTCTGCTGTCAGTGAAGAGCCCATTTGGGATCCTTTGCTTCTGTGTCCGTCTGGCACATGTTCTCTGTTTCTCAAAAATAAAATATATATAAAAAAGTTCAGGATGCCTGGGTGACTCAGTTGGTTAAGAGTCCATTGCATTTGGCTCAGGTCATGATCTCAGGGTTTCTTTGTTGAAGCCCCACTTAGGACTCTTGGCTGAGAGCCCAGATCATGCTTGGTTTCTCTCTCTCTCTCTCTCTCTCTCTCTCTCTCTCTCTGTCTCTGCCCTTCACCCACTTCCTCTTTATCCCTCTCTCAAAATAAATAAACTTAAAGTGTAGGTTCATTTGCTTTGTATTAAGTAAAATAAGAAATTTTCACTCAATGTGTTGCATTCCTCAATGGTGAAATAATTTAAAGCACCCATTATATTCATATAATTCTACATAAATTAATGCCATTATTAGTTAAAACTCATGGCCTATAATAAAATCTCAATTGTTACTTTATTTCTTAATAATTGAATCCTTTTATGATTTTTGTGTTGTATGATATGAAGTTCCTGTGACTTTGTCATATGTTTTCATTTTGAGTAGTTGTATATGAGATTCCTTTATGATTTATTATATCAATAGTCCTGATATGACATGGGCATGTGCTTTATGAGAAGTGAGGAAGACAATTAGTAAACTTCCTATATTTAGAAAAAGAGTTTTAATTATAAATGTAATTTCACTTCAGGAAAAATTAAGTATTGTTTTTTTTTTTTTTTACTTTTCTCAGAATGTATATGTATTTAATACCAAAGATTTTTTTGATAAAGTGATTGTTGGCCTATTTTACAATTTTTTTGAAACTTGTTTATTTAGAAATGAAAGGTTTTGGGGCACTTGGTTGACTCAGAGGGTTGAGCATCTGAGTCTCGATTTCAGCTCAGGTCATGAGTTCATGGTTTGAGTTTAAGCCCTAAGTCCATTTCTGCACCCAGTGTGGAGCCTGCTTGGAATTCCCTTCTCTCTCTCCCTCTCCCTACCCCCACTCCCTTCCTCTCTCAAACTTATTAAAAAATTACAAAAAAGAAATGAAAGGTTTTTATTTGTTTGATTCTAAAGATTGGATTATAGGGGAGCCTGGATAGCTCAGTTGGTTAAGCCTTCAACTTCAGCATAGGTAATGATCTTGTGGTTTGTGACTTTGAGCCCCGTGTCTGGCTCTGTGCTGAGAGCTCACAGTCTGGAGCCTGCTTTGGATTCTGTGTCCCCCTCCATCTCTCTGAGAGTCTCCCTGGCTTGTCCTCTCTCTCTCTCTGATACATAAACATTAAAAAATAAACAATTGATTATACCCTTAAATCTGAGTGATAGGAGGGATCTATTAACATAACACATTGTTTAATGTCTTAAGTTCTTAATTCACAAAAGTTTTCATTAGAGGTTTCCATGGTTGATTTTAAGGAACATTCTTTACAATTTTAATGCCCATGAAGATAAGCCAGTAATTCAAAATGTTCCTTTTTCATGGGTGCACAGTCACAGTTGAAAATTAGAGTTAAAGCTAGGGGTGCCTGGGCTTAGGTCATGATCTCATGGTTCGAGAGTCTGAGCTCTGCATCAGGCTCTGTGCTGACACTGTGGAGCCTGCTTGGGATTCTTTCTTTGTTCCTCCTCTGCTTTACCTTTTTCTCTCTCAAAGTAAATAAGGTTAAAAAAAATATATATGTATATATAGTGGGCCTGTTTTAAATAGTTCATCATTTTTATGTAGAATTTTTTGGTTTACATTTTGTCTGGTTTTGAAATTCCATAGTAATGTGCTTCCTTTTGTATGGAACTTTCCACAGCATTATTTAGGTGGGATTTTGCTTTTACCTGTGTATTTTGTTTTAGGGTGACAATTTTCAACTCATTATATTTTTGGACAATGTGAGTGAGTCTAAGTCAGATCAGCTTTATGCCCTTTGCTAATAAAAGTATCTATGTATTTATAGCCGTATTACCTATGCATACTTGTGACTCATCTTGTGTATTTCTTTCCTTGATTAGTGGTAAATGAATGTTGTATCCTGTTTAGGTGAGATATGCTAATAGAATTAATTTCATCATGTATTTATTGGTGAATGTATTGGCTGCATGTATTTTCATTCTGGTTACCTTAGAGAGTACTTAAAACATCTTAAAGGTATAGCAAACCTTTATGCATGTTGCTAGTGCAGAGCTCAACACAGGGCTTGATTTTTTTTTTTTTTAACGTTTATTTATTCCTGAGAGAGAGACAGAGAGAGAGACAGAGAGAAAGAGAGACCGACCGACCAAGCCCACGCAGGGGAGGGGCAGAGAGGGAGGGAGACACAGAATCT
This sequence comes from Lynx canadensis, assembly GCF_007474595.2. Taxonomy (NCBI): domain Eukaryota; kingdom Metazoa; phylum Chordata; class Mammalia; order Carnivora; family Felidae; genus Lynx; species Lynx canadensis. The sequence goes on from NC_044317.1 coordinate 56,520,183, forward strand.
GGATCTCCAGGCTTCTTGCTGTCAGCACAGAGCCCAATGCGGGGCTCAAACTCATGAACCCCGAGATCATGATCTGAGCTGAAGTTGAGCACATAACCAAATGAGCCCCTGGAGCAACCCTCAACACAGGATTTGAATTCCCCAACTGGGAGAACGTGTCCTAAGCTGAAATCAGGAGTTGGACACTTAACCGAATGAGCCAACCTTCATGCTCCTAACACAGTTTTAAGCCGATAGTGTCAATTTTATACAAAACTCTTCTACTTATCATCTCTGCACCAGTACCCACTTTATATTGATGACATCATAAATTCTTTTTTTATATTGCATATATTATTACCTAGATTTGATTTTTATGCTTTTATTTAAGAAAAAGTCTGTAGCAGAAATAAATGTGACTTGTCCTACCTTGTTACAACACTACAGGTTTCTATAATTGTGTAAATATTTATACTTCTCAGAGAGCTTTATGTTATGTCTTTTCAGTTACTGTTTAGAATCTTTTTAGTTCAACAAGGACTTTTTAAAAAAAATTAATGTTTATTTATATTTTGAGAGAGAGACAGAGACAGAATCTGAAGCAGGCTCCAGGCACTAAGTCTTCAGCAAGATCACAACACAGGGCACGGACTCACCAACCGTGAGAACATAACTTGAACCAAAGTTGGATACGTGACCAACTGAGGCACCCAGGTGCCCCTAGAAGGACATTCTTTAACGTTTTTGTAGAACAGATCTGCTGATAAACTTAGAGGGATTTTGCCTTGGCAAAGTCTTCATTTCTACATGCATGGAAAACAGCTGTGCCAGGTAAGGTATTTTTGGTGGATAGTTTTTGATCCTTCAGTATTTGAATACATTGTTTCATGCTTTTCTTTCTATAAGGTCTACTGAGAACCCCACTCACAATCTGATAGGAGCTCTCTTGTACAAGATGAGTTGCCTTTGTCATGCTTTTCAAAATTCTCTTTTCACTGGTCATTTTTGGTAGGTTAATTATAACGTGTCACTGTGTTCATGTCTTCTCTTTTTTCTTCTATTTTTACTTAAATTCTAATTAGATAACATACCGTGCAAAATTGATTTCAGTATAATTCAGTGGCTCATCACTTACGTACAGTGCTCATCATAACAATTGCTTTCATTAATAGCCATCACCAAGCAACCTGTCCCTCACCCATCTCCCACCATTGATACTTATCCTACTGTGAATTTACCGTGCTTGTGAATTTGTCTCTCCTTTCCACATACAAGAGAGCTACAAGCCTTTAGTTCTTCATGGAAACTCTCTGCCCCCTTTCACTCTGCTCTCCTTATGGGGTCCCGTTAATGTACACATTGTTCCACTTGTCGGTGTCCCGTGTGTCCCTAGACTTTGTCCTTTTCCACATTTTTCTTTGGTCCTCTTAGGTAATTTAAAACAAGGGGTCTTTAGATTGTCCACTTCTTTTTTCTGCTTGATCAAGTCTGTTGCTGACTCCTTTGTATATTTTTAAATTCAGAGATTCTCCACTTGAGCTCCCAATTGTTTCTTATACTTTGCCTCTTTGGGCTTACATTTTGGTCATGCATAGTTTTTCTGCTCTCATTTAGTTACCTGTTTTCTTCCTCCATGGGCATCTTTACGATGATTTCTTCTTGACTTCTTTGTCATACCATTAATACTTCCTAACTAATTTAAGGTCAGTTTTGGAGATTTATTTCATTCCTGTGAGTGAAACAAGTTCTTCTATTTCTTTATGGCCTTGTGGCCTTTTGTTGAGATTAGTGAATTTAAGAAAACAGCTTCTGGGCTTAGGCTTATGAACTTGTTTTTACAGGAGAACACAAGTAATTGGTAATGTCTGAATTTTTGTAATTTCCCAGTTTACGAAAGTATAGTTACTTCTTTAGAGCCCATACCTTCCTCTGTTGTCTTCAGCTCTGTGGTCTCTCCAGTGTGTAAACAAAAGCTCACTTGTTGTCTCAGCATCCATCATAGTGCATCCAGCAGGTGTCCTCATTCCCTCTGCTTCCATGTTCTGCATGACAGAAACAAGTCCCTCAGGCACCTGCAAAAAAGCCAGATCACTGAACATAGAGGTCACTCCTGTGTTCATCTCCTGATGAGAGGTAACAGTTTTCATACAGTGTTGTCATGGAGCGTCAGGAAGGGTGAGTAGCTTTGTGGGCCAGTGTCACAAACTTTGTCTCTTTGATGTTTCTCTTCTTTTCTACTTGCCTGCTTGGGCTGGGTTCTCCTAATTGCCTTCTGGAGCACTCACAAAGTAATTTAGTCCATTTTTGTCTCCATGGGGGAGCCACCGTCCTGATGCTCCCTATTTCTTCACTGCTGATATCCTGTGATGGGTATTAATTTTGGATATTAGCATTTAACATATATGCATGTGAGGATAGTAAGTGAGAGAACTGATCGTGTGTCTTTTACTTGTGTCTTTTCATAACACCATAGGCTTGTTGGCAAAGTCAGGTAAAGAACATTCTTTTTAAAGAGTGATGTAGGAACAAATGCAAGTTGTGGTTCTTAGTATTTACACTCAGTGATGACTTGGATGGAGATGGAGGGTAGAAATGAGGTTACGATGGATATCGCCAAACCGGGCAATTGCCCTTAATGGAACCCATACTGCCAGAAGGGATCAAGTGTATAAAATACTTGGGGGAAAACCCCACCTTAAGTCAGTTCCATTTGAATCCCAGGACCAAAATCCATTTTCGTAAAGTTTTATTTTTTTAAATATTTATTTATTTATTTTTGGTTGCTTCTCATTTTTTTAAATATGAAATTTATTGTCAGATTGGTTTCCATACAACAACCAGTGCTCATTCCAACAGGTGCCCTCCTCAATGCTCATTACCCACTCTCCCCTCCCTCCCAGCCCCCACAAAACCTCAGTTTATTCTCAGTTTTTAACAGTCTCTTATGGTTTGTCTCCCTCCCTCCCTTTTTCTTTTTCCTTCCCCTCCCCCATGGTCTTGTATTAAGTTTCTCAGGATCCACATAAGAGTGAAAATATATGGTACCTGTCTTTCTCTGTATGACTTAGCATAACACTCTTCAGTTCCATCCATGTTACTACAAAAGGCCATATTTCATTCTTTCTTGTTTCCAAGTAGTATTCCATTGTGTATATAAACCACAATTTCTTTATCCATTTGTCAGTTGATGGACATTTAAGCTCTTTCCATAATTTAGCTATTGTTGAAAGTGCTGCTATAAACATTGGGGTACAAGTGCCCCTATGCATCAGTACCCCTGTATCCCTTGGGTAAATTCCTAGCACTGCTATTGCTGGGCCATAGGGTAGATCTATTTTTAATTTTTTGAGGAACCTCCCCACTGTTTTCCAGAGGAACTGCACCAGTTTGTATTCCCAGCAACAGTGCAAGAGGATTCTCATTTCTCCACATCCTCTCCAGCATCTATAGTCTCCTGATTTGTTCATTTTAGCCACTCTGACTGGCATGAGATGATATCTCGGTGTGGTTTTGATTTGTGTTTCCCTGATGAGGAGTGACGTTGAGCATCTTTTCATGTGCCTGTTGGCCATTTGGATGTCTTCTTTAGAGAAGTGTCTATTCATGTTTTCTTCCTGTTTCTTCACTGGATTACTTGTTTTTGAGGTGTGGAGTTTGGTGAGCTCTTTGTAGATTTTGGATACTAGCCCTTTGTCCGATATGTCATTTGCAAATATCTTTTCCCATTCCGTTGGTTTCCTTTTAGTTTTGTTGACTTGTTTCCTTTGCAGTGCAGTAGTTTTTATCTTGATTAAGTCCCAATAGTTCACTTTTGCTTTTAATTCCCTCGTCTTTGGGGATGTGTCAAGTAAGAAATTGCTGCGGCTCAGGTAAGAGAGGTTTTTTCCTGCTTTCTCCTCGCATTTTGATCATTTCCTGTCTCACATTCAGGTCCTTTATCCATTTTGAGTTTATTTTTGTGGCTGGTGTAAGAAAGTGGTCTGGTTTCATTCTTCTGCATGTTGCTGTCCGGTTCTCCCAGCATCATTTGTTAGACTGTCTTTTTTCCATTGAATATTCTTTCCTGCTTTGTCAAAGATTAGTTGGCCATACTTTTGTGGGTCCAATTCTGGAGTCTATATTCTATTCCATTGGCCTACGTGTCGGTTTTTGTGCCAATACCATGCTGTCTTGATGAATACAGCTTTGTAGTAGAGGCTAAAGTCTGGGATTGTGATGCCTCCCGCTTTGGTCATCTTATTCAATATTACTTTGGCTATTCAGGGTCTTTTGTGGTTCCGTACAAATTTTAGGATTGCTTGTTCTAGCTTCGAGAAGAATGCTGGTGCAATTTTGATTAGGATTGCATTGAATGTGTAGATTGCTTTGCGTAGTATTGACATTTTAACAGTATTTATTTTTCCAATCCATGAGCATGGAATGTTTTTCCATTTCGTTGTATCTTCTTCAATTTCCTTCATAAACTTTCTATAGTTTTCAGCATACAGATCTTTGGTTCGGTTTATTCCTAGGTATTTTATGCTTCTTGGTGCAATTGTCAATGGGATCATTTTCTTTGTCTTTCTGTTGCTTCATTATTAGTGTATAAGAATGCAACTGATTTCTGTACATTAATTTTGTACTCTGCGACTTTGCTGAGTACCGAAACTTGGCTTCATCTTTGCCAATTTTGATGCTTTGATTTCCTTTTGTTGTCTCATTGTTGATGCTAGAACTTCCAACACTATGTTAATATCGGTGAGAGTGGACATCCCTGTCGTGTTCCTGATCTCAGGGGGAAAGCTCTCAGTTTTTCCCCATTGAGGATGATATTAGCTGTGGGCTTTTCACAAATGCCTTTTATGATATTTAAGTATGTTCCTACTATCACGACTTCCTCCAGGGTTTTTATTAAAAGATGCTGAATTTTGTCAAATGCTTTCTCTGCATCAGTTGACAGGATCATTTTATTGACAGGATCTTTATTAATGTGATGTATCACATTGATTGATTTGCGAACATTGAACCAGCCCTGCAGCCCAGGAATGAATCCCACTTGATCATGGTGAAGAATTCTTTTTATATGCTGTTGAATTCGATTTGCTACTATCTTAATGAGAATTGTTGCATCCATATTCATCAGGGATATTGGCCTGTAGTTCTCTTTTTTTTGCTGGGTCTTGGTCTGGCTTGAGAACCAAAGTAATGCTGGCTTCATAGAATGAGTCTGGAAGTTTTTCTTCCCTTTCTCTTTTTTGGAACAGCTTGAGAAGGATAGGTGTTAACTCTACTTCAAATGTCAGGTAGAATTCCCCAGGGAAGCCATCTGGTCCTGGATTCTTATTTGTTGGGAGGTTTTTGATAACTGATTCAGTTTGTTCACTGGTTATGGGTCTATTCAAGTTTTCTATCTCTTCCTGTTTGAGTTTTGGAAGTGTTTGGGTGCTCAGGAATTTTTCCACTTCTTCCAGGTTGTCCAGTTTGTTGGCATATAACTTTTCATAGTGTTCCCTGATAATTGCTTGTATTTCTGAGGGATTGGTGTAATCATTCCATTTTCATTCATGATTTTATCCATTTGGGTCCTCTCCCTTTTCTTTTTGAGGAGACTGGCTAAAGCTTTATCAATTTTGTTTATTTTTTAAAACACCAACTCTTGGTTTCATTGATCTGCTCTACAGTATTTTAGATTCTATATTTTTTATTTTTGCTCTGATCTTTACTATTTGTCTTCTTCTGCTGGGTTTGGGGTGTCTTTGCGGTTCTGCTTCTATTTCCATTAGGTGTGCTCTTAGGTTTTGATTTGGGATTTTTCTTGTTTCCTGAGGTAGGCCTGGATTGCAATGTATTTTCCTCTCAGGACTGCCTTCGCTGCATCCCAAAGCGTTTGGATTGTTGTATTTTCATTTTCATTTGTTTACGTATATTTTTAAATTTCTCCTCTAATTGCCTGGGTAACCCATTCATTCTTTAGTAGGGTGTTCTTTAACCTCCATGCTTTTGGAGGTTTTCCAGACTTTTTCCTGTGGTTGATTTCAAGTTTCATGGCACTGTGATCTGAAAGCGTGTATGGTATGATCTCAATTCTTTTATACTTATGAAGGGCTGTTTTGTGACCCAGTATGTGATCTATCTTGGAGAATGTTCCATGTGCACTCGAGAAGAAAGTGTATTCTGTTGCTTTGGGATGCAGAGGTTTAAATATATCTGTCAAGTCCATCTGATCCAGTGTATCACTCAGGGCCCTTGTTTCTTTATTGATTGTGTGTCTAGATGATCTCTCCATTGCTGTAAGTGAGGTATCAGAGTCCCCTGCAATTACCATATTCTTATCCATAAGGCTGCTTATGTTTGTGATTAATTGTTTTATATATTTGGGGGCTCCTGTATTCAGCTCATAGACATTTATAATTGTTAGCTCTTCCTGATGGATAGACCCTATAATAATTATATAATGCCCTTCTTCATCTCTTGTTACAGCCTTTAATTTAAAGTCTAGTTTGTCTGATATAAGTATGGCTACTCCAGCTTTCTTTTGACTTCCAGTAACATGACAGTTCTCCATCCCCTCACTGTCAATCTGAAGGTGTTCTCAGGTCTAAAATGAGTCTCTTGTAGACAGCAAATAGATTTGTTTTTAATCCATTCTGATACCCTACGTCTTTTGGTTGGAGCATTTAGTCCATTTACATTCAGTGTTATTACAGAAAGATATGGGTTTAGAGTCATTGTGATGTCTTTAGGTTTCATGCTTGTAGTGATGTCTCTGGTCCTTTGTGGTCCTTGGAACATTTCACTCACAGAATCCCCCTTAGGGTCTCTTGTAGGGCTGGTTTAGTGGTGGTGAATTCCTTCAGTTTTTGTTTGGGGAAAACTAAAATACATTATTGTAAATCTTTAAAAATATTTTACTCACTTTTGAGACAAAGAGTGCAAGCAGGGGAGAAGCAGAGAGAGAGATGCATATTCAGAAGCAGGCTAAAGGCTCTGAGTTAACAGCAGAAAGTCTGATGTAGGGCTTGGATACTCAAACCATGAGATGGTATCTTGGGCTGAGGTCAGATATCCGACCAAGTGAGCTACCCAGCTGCCCCTCCAAAATTCATTTTTATTCTTAAATATTCTCTGAAAGGACTTTGGAAATTCTTGAAAATGAACAAATCCATGCCAAAACTAATCATTGAAATCATTTCAAATATAAAATTGGTTTAATCCTTCATTCACTTATTCACTGAAATGTTTCTAAAAGTTAGAATTTTTATCTTCCTTTTTCAGTGTCTAAATGTGGTTGTTTTGAGAGGTCTTTTCAGAGGATTAATTATTCTTCCACCTTGCCTTAGCCTTCCTTTTCCAAAGTCTCTAATAACCAGACAGTCCGTATGCAAACATCACTGTTCAATGTTATCACATAGTGCCTAATTTGGATTTAGTTTTTATGTGTAGTGAACTTCAGAAGGCCTTTAGTGAGAACTCTATCTTTCATAATTACCAAGGTGTTTAGTATGGAGATACAACTTTCCAATGCCAAGAATCTGGCAAGAAACGTGAAGCAAGGGTCAAATCCTCAATTTCAGAGAACTCCGTTTACAAACATCCAGTATAAAAGTAATAAATGTGGGAAAGTGTCTTATGAAAGTTCAAATCCAATTGCACATCATTGCGTCCTTACTGGAGAGAAGACTTAACAATGCAGCAACTCTGGTAAACTTTTAACCAGTCTTCAAAACTTGCTCAACAGCAGAGATTTCATAATGGGAAGAAAGCTTACAAATGTAACAATATGGCAAAGGCTTTCAGTACCACAAAACTTGTCAACACGAGGTGTGATATATACTGGGGAGAAGGCTGAAAAGTGTTTTTAAAAATGTGGCAAAGGCTTTGGGCAGAACTTCAAACTTTGTGACCATCACAGAGTGCATACTGAAAGAAAGATTACCAATGTAAAAAATTTAACAAAGCATTTAATCCTCATCAAAACCTTTCAACATGAGACCGTCCTGAGGAGATAGCTTACAGATGTGAAGAATGTTGGCAAACTCTACCCACAACTGAACTCTCATAAAACATCAGAAAACCACACTGGATATAAACCCCAGAAATGTAATGAATGATGAAAAACTTTGTGTTTAATGTATATTTAAAAAACAACAAACTTATTTGAATATAAAAACACTACAGTTGTGAACAATTGGCCAGCTGTGTAATGGAAGGTGAAATCTAAATAAACTGAGAGAATTCTCAGCAGAAAGAAGTCAATACCACTTTTGAGATATGATTCTAAATCAGAGTATTCATTATAGATGAAAATCCAAAGTGAAAACATTCAGATCACTTATTTAGCCTTGGACAATGGAGGTGCTATGGGGTGCCAACCCCTCCACAAGTGAACATCTGCTTGTAACTTGCGAGTCCCCAAATTTAAAAACATAGGTACTTTCCCATGGAAATAGCCTATTGTGGACCAGAAGCCTCATCTAGAACAGCCAATACCCCATTTTTAATACATGGCCTATATTATATGCAGTATTTTTATAATAAAGCAAGCTTGAGGAAAGAAAATATTAAGGAAATAATAGTGAAGAGAAAACACATTTACAGTATATATACAAATTTGTGTATAAGTGGACCCACACGGTTCAATCCCATGTTCTAACATGGTCAACTGTGTTTGTTAACGTGTGTGAAAGGATCAAGAAAAGATGGATGTGTGTCTGGAGAGAAATAATTTCACCGTCTCCTTTTTCTTTTGACCATAATTGCAATTTTGGGGGTGAGGGGGTGGAAAATATTATTAGCTCGTGTGCATGCAAAAGGATTTGATTGTTTCTGTCTCTCAGACATGCAGGGCTGTAGTATGATGGGGAATTCTCATACCAACTTTTCCATAGAACATAATGGACACTGTCATGTACAATGTATGAAGAAAGTCTACATTCACATGCTGTTTGTGGCTGATCTATAACAGCGATGTAAGTCACCATGAAGTGATCGTTCAGGGCATCATTATTTGTATTAAAGTAAGATAGAGGAACATTCTGAATTTTAAATAGATATGCCAGTTTTTTTCCAAGGAGATTATGTTGGCTGTTGATTAAAATTTGCATGCATCTTCATAATAGCAATCGATAGAAGTCAAGAATATTAGGCAGTTGAAATAGAGATTTTCACATATCTTAGGCAAGCATAGCTAACTCTTGCATAAAAGGGTGTAAAATTATTGTAAATCCACATTTATTCAATGATGAGCCTCAGCTTGCACAGCATGGAAAGCACAACTCACAGATTCTTATATCAGAGGAACAGAATAATTCTTGAATGCTTGAAATGGGTGTTTTGACCAAGGATCGCACAGTGGTTTTGCAACGGTATATTTAGCATGTGTTTGAACTTAATACATTTTGATTAAAAACACTGAATAGATTTTAATGTGTTAACACTGTGTTAATGAATGAACTGTTCCCCTACACCAACCTTAGCCTGCCCCACCTTCATTAAGGTTGTAGGTAAACAGTAACACAAAGTCCACTTGACCATTGAGCAACATGGGTTTGGTCTATGTGGGTACATATATAGTCAGGTTTGTTCATTGTACAGAAATTTATTTTCTCTTCTGAGTTTCTTAACATTTTCCTTTTTTGAAATTCCTTTACTATAGGAATGTCATATATAACACATATAACATAAAATATACATTAATCGATCTTGATCAAGTTCCTTGTCATCAGTAGGCTATTAAAATATAGTGTTGGGGAGTCAAAGTAATACACAGATTTTCAATGGCATGAGGGTGGCCACACTGAACCCCTGAATTGTTCAAGGGTCACTCATGCTTGGGAAAGCAGTGGGATGATATCACTAATAATCTATTCTCCGCAAGTTTATGTATTCTACCTTCCTTATTGTGACTGCTGGAACATTAGGGTGCTGTTAGTATGGAGGACACGGAAGTATTCTTGAGAGCATAGCTAGTCAATTTCTTCTTTTTATTTTTTTTTAACATTTTTTCATTCTTGAGAGACCGAGCATGAGTGGGGGATGGGACAGAGAGAGAGGGGAGATACAGAATCTGAAGCAGGCTCCAGGCCCTGAGGTGTCAGCACAGAGCCCGATGCAGAGCTCAAACCCACGAACTGTGAGATCATGACCTGAGCTGAAGTTGGACACTCAACCGATTGAGCCACCCAGCTGCCCCTAGAGCATAGCTACTCAATTTCTTGATACTGTGGCCATGGGATCCATTTTGTATAACCACACTTGCTACAGGGGGATTGAAGGGACTCTAGCTAGACCCAGCAGCCAATAGAGTAGATAATGCCCTCAAAGTCTCAAAGTAGTTCCTGCTTGGGCTTCCCCAATACCCTTTGTGAAAGAGCACCCACTCCCAGTGTGTCTACCTTCAGCATCCCTTAGAGAAGAGCCCCGCAGAGTTCACCATGCCTTTCTCATGTGGGTTTGAATTGTACATTCTAGACTTAGCTTAGGAAGTGCAAAGCACTCCAACTGTAGACCCTACAAAATGCATCTGCCCCAGTTCCTGCCATTGTCTCTGCCTTCACTCAGCCTTGACCTCAAGGCATATTGGGTACATCCTCTAGGATCAGTGAGTAGCAAACTTTATTGTTTCACGTTCTTTGTTTTCTTTTATTCAACCATGGCTCACAATCCAACGTCCCCATGTTCTATTTAACTCCTAAGGGAACAAAGTTATTACAACTATAATTATAAGCCATATGTACAGAATTATCAATTATTGTTTTTAACATTTTACACTTTTTTTCTCTGCTTATGTTGTTTTTAGGAGTATGCAGAACACAAATTTTTATGGTTTGGGTACGCACAGAATACAGTATGTTATATTAAGCTAAAGATACATTTTAGTTTTTTGTTCTTTTGTTTTTAATCTTTTTTGATGTTCATTTAGTTTTGAGAGAGAGAGAGAGAGAGAGAGAGAGAGAGAGCGAGCATGAGCAGGGAAGAACCGGCAAGAGACAGAGACAGAATCCAAAGCAGGGTCCAGGTTCAGAGCTGTCAGCAAACAGACCAACATAAGGCTTGAACTTATAAATCACAAGGTCATAACCTGAGCTGAAGTTGGATACTTAGCCAACTAAGCCACCAGGTGTCCTGCTAAAGATGTAATTTGGAATAAAAGAACTAACTAGAAAGAAGTGCAAGTATAGGGGTGTGTATATTTAAGTGTGTGTACCTATATCTTCAGAAGGAAAGGGAATATTAGATCCAATGAGGTAATTTCAAAATTGATGCTGATGTAGTAAACAAAAATGTTACAGATTGAAAATGGAAATAATTTTCTATAGATCATATTCCATTCATTTCTCCTAAATCTCCTGCATCATGGCTTGAAAATCTCCCCCATGCAAATCCTGTCTTGTCTACCTGCCTATTAGTTATGTAGCATATACTCTTTTCCTCATTCAAATGTTTAGGAACTGCTGCTTATCAGGTATACTCAGGGATGTTAAGAATGGTTTGCATGAAATGACATGGTGTTCCAAAATTAATTTGATTATGGGAGTAGTTCAACAGTGAACATACTAAATTCTGTATAGTTTTATTAATACATTTCACTTCTCTCAATTGGAGAAGAACACGAAGTAAGATTTCTTTAGTTACTGTTCTTTTTCCTTCTTGGAAGTGATATCATCCAAGTTCTCCAATTGGAGAGTGACAACTTCAGAGTGAAAACTTGCAGATTTATGTGTCATGGGTTGTTTTAACATTGACTTGAGACCAAGCATGCGATGTTGCTTGGTGCTTACTAGATGTTCTACATGTAGGGAGAAAACAATCTTGTATTAGGAATAATTCTGCAGCCCAACAAATACTGAAAAACATCTAGGCTGAAGCATTGCCATGAATTCTTCACGTGGGGAGAGGACACCGTCCAAGATGTGTTGCTGACTCTGGATGGAGAAGGATACATTTTGCTTGTTTTCTTTCCAAATCATCTCCAGTTTTTTTAATGTTCTCATCTCCATTACAGTCATGCAGGCATCACAGCTGTCCTTCTACGCTGTGTTGTGGATATCCCATTTTTACCGCTCTCCCACTCCCACATAAGCCTCACAGACTCTGGTAGTTTCTTCGGTGTGATTTGGAACTTTTAACTCATTGGGAAATGGTTGTTAACGGGTATGGAGGCCATACCTGAGATTTAAATACAATGTGGTCATCACTTCCCTGGAGGAAAAGGAAAACATCAATGGGCCACAGGATTTTCTCATTCACTTGGCATAGAGAGAGTTGTGAGGACAGATAGAATATGAGGATGCTATCCTTGACGAGGACGATAGGTCCTACTAAAAGCACATATGGAGAACTCTTGAAATGCAGGGAAAGATCTGGTAGGAAGCCTCCTTTATTCACTGTAAAGTCTTAGGAAGATACTGGTGATGAAGAAATGTGACAGACATGGGGACATGGGAAATGTGGTAGGTTCTCAGATTGAGGGAAGTCAGATCCTTTCCTCATATGTTCATGAATTCCCTGGCAGTCCTGAGGACCAGTTGCTTTGGATGCCATAGGTAACCATCCTCTCGCAGGCCCAGATATGTGGCAGTAGCTGGAAAGGGGAAATACGAGGATTTAAACATTGTGGCCACTGCTTTAAGATGTCATGTGACAGAATGGAAGTTGAAGATGAAGCAGGCTTCTGAACACTAAGAGAACCAGCAAGGTGGGTGTGGTGTGTCCACAAAGCACTGGCATCCCAGGTATACAACCCCAACACCTCTCTGATCCCTAAGGTTGATGACCTCCCAGGTATCTTGACTCCCTGCCAGCAGGGACCTCCCTGACTTCCATGCAGCCCCATGGTCAGGGTAGTCCTGTGCTCTGGACTGTGTGCAAGATACAGATTAGTTGGGTACCAGATCCCCAGTCACCAGCAGGGAGGATGTCTGCTTCACAGAGCCCACCCAGTTTTTGGGTTAGATGTCCCTGTGTTGTTTTATAGCCCATGGTCTTTGTCACCCATCCTGACTTGAGTGGAAAGAGGATTTTTATCAGTTGAAGAAAGTGATAAGATAAAGTTGGGTAGCATGTGATAGTCACATTTCACATTGGTTCAATTGAAAGATAATCATTTTTCGGTACCTGTTCTGTGGTAAGCCACACCATGAAATGTTGATATGTACCTACAGAAAAGACAATGTAAATGGAGGGATGCCTGGCTGGCTTAGGCAGTAGAGTACCTAACACTTGAATGCTCGGCTGGAAGTCAAAACCCTATGTTGGGTGTAAAGGTTACTTCACACACAAAAAATTAAAAATAGAGCTGCGTCGCTTAGTCAGTTAAGCCTCTGAATTTGACTAGGTATGATCTCACAGTCCATGAGTTAGAGCCCCACATCGGGCTGTGTGCTGCTTCAGATTCTGTGTCTCCCTCTCTCTCTCCCCCTCTCCTGCTCATTTTCTATCTCTCTCTGTCTCAAAAATAAAGAAAAACTTAAAATTTTTTTAAATAAAGAATAAAATGCACAGAGAACTCCCGTCAAAATCAACACAAACAGGCCCAAGCCAAGATATATTAGAATTAAATTTACGAAATACGGTGATAAAGAAAAACTCTTCAAAGCAGGAAGACATCTTTCACTTATCAGGGAGAACCATAAGGTTACCTCGTGATTCTTCAACAGAAACTTGGCAAGCCAGAAGGGAGTGGCATCATCTATTCCACTTGCTGACTGGGAAAAATAGGCAGCCAGGAATTCTCTATCCAGCAAGCCTATCATTCACAAGAGAAGGAGAGACAGAGTTTCCCAGACAAGCAAAATCTCAAGGAATTCCTCACCACTGAACTAGCCCTGCAGGAAATGTCAAAGGGGAATCTTGAAGTGCAAAGAAGACACCAAAACTGACACAGAAAAAGGATCAAGAAAGTTTCTAGAAACAATGACAAAACGAGTAATAAAATGGCAATAAATGTATATCTATCAATAAACACCTACAATGAAAATGTACTATATATTCCAATCAAAACACATAGAGTCTCTGAATGGAATAAACCAACCAAACAAAAACAACAAAAAAATAAACCCCAGGCCCATCTATATGCTGCCTACAAGAGACTCCATATAAACCTGCAGACACTTATAGATAGAAAGTGAGGGTGGTAGAGAAACCTTTCTCACGCAGATGAAGGTCAAAAGAAAGCCAGAGTAGCAATACTTAGGATGGACAAACTACATATTTTGTTCTTGTGTGGCAATTATCCTGCTTTGGTACCAGGGTAATGCTGGCCTCCTAGGGTTATTTTCAATGGGTTCCCTCTATTCTACTTTTAAGATTTTCATGAAGATTGTCCTAAATTTTGTTTTGTTTTTAATGTTTGTCAGAATTGGCCAATGAAGACAAGAGGTTGTGGGCTTTCCTATACTGGGAGGTTTTTTATTCCAAATTCAACTTATTTTTTTGTGAGGGTCTAAGAAGATTTCCTATTTCTTGAGCTCAAGATTCATTTTTCAATCTTGGTAACTTGTGCGTTGTTTAAATTCACATTTTTTTCTATTTTGTCTAACTTGTTAGTATATAATTGTTGATGTGATCTGTTATCACACTATATATTTCTGTGGTTATCTGTTGTGAGGTTTCTGTTCCATTTCTCCACTTGGTGCTTGAATTCTCTCTCCTTTTTTCTTAGTTAATGGAGTTGAAGAATTTCTAATTTTGTTTGTTTTGAAAAACCTTGGCATTATTTTTCATATTATTGTTCTGGTATCTTATTTCTAATTTTTAAGTTTTTAGTTTTATTTATTCATTTATTTTGAGTGAGAGAGAGAGAGAGAGCACATGCAAGTTGAGGCAAGGGGCAGAGTGAGAGAGACAGAATCTTAAGCTACTCACTGAGACTGAAGCCCTACCTGGGACTTGATCCCACAACTCTGGGGTCATGACCTGAGCTGAAATCAGGAGTTAGACACTTAGCAGAATGAGCTACCCAGGTGCCCCAACTATTTTATGAATTTCTGATTTTTCCTTGGTATTTCCTTCTCCTGCAGAGCTGAATGTGGGGCTTGAATTCACCAACCACAAGTTTGTGAACTGAGCTAAAGTCAAATGCTCAAACGACTGAGCCCCTCAGGCAACCCTGTTGTTGTTTTTAATATTTATTTGTTTTTGGAAAGAGAGAATCCCAGGCAGGCCCTGTATGGACAGCACAGAGCCCAAGAAGGGACTGGATGTCACAAACCATGAGATCATGAAAGGAGCCAAAATCAAGAGTCTGATGCTAACCTACTGAGTCACCAGGCACTCCTTAAAGGCAAAGACCATTTTGTGTGTTTCATTCACACTGCAGAATTTGGGTTCCCAATTCTCCAGTTTACATTTGCACACACATTCATTGCCAAGTGATTGTGGGAAGGGTGCACTAGCTGAGGGAAATTTGAGAGAGCCACAACTGCTGGCCTATGAAGCAGACTCAAGCCAGAAATACTGAACTCAGACGATGTGCCTTAAAAGATCAGCAAGAGTCCAGTCATCTATGGGTGATCTTGTGAAGAAACAGGTATTCTTGCTATTGGGGGTGAAATTCTTTTAGTACCTGTGGAAGGCAATTTGGCAATATCTAGCAAAATTATGTATACTTTTTTGTCTCTTCGCTAACAGCTTTCCCTCAAATTTACCTACACAGTACTTGCAAACTTGCACAACAGTGACCTTCAAGTATTCACCACCCCTATGTAAAAGCCAAAGGTTGGGAACAACCCAAAATACTTTGGTAGAAAACCAATGAAGTAGAATAATGCCCAACTTTAAGGGTGCAGGAAAATAATCTACATTTATAATTGCATTAAAAAGAAACACTCTTGGAGAGTACCTAAGGAAAGGAAGCTTTGTATTTTGGTAGAGTATTAATAGGTGGGTATGTAGATGATTATACGGATAATAATTTTATAATCCTTTAATTATAATAGGAGGGAGACTTTTCTATCATTTTAAGATTCTCATCCTTAGGATCTATTAAAAACTTGAAAGTCAGTGTAAATATTAGTGTCACCTAAGAAAATAGCTTATTCCAATAAAGCAACAACCAGTATTCTCCCCTTAGACCACAGTTCTCATTATATTGCAATTGTTGGCAGGTGTTCAATAATATCCTGCCCAATGCCGTTACATTCAAAATGTGCCCCAAGCCATAGAATACCACCATGAGGTGACCAGGATCTACTGGCTAGCTCTTACATGGAAATGAGATGCTGCTTGCCCACAGTCTACCTCATCTCAAATGAGCCCCTCCTCAGACTATGGAGGCTTGAGCCCCAGTATTGCCTCTGGTCCTGGCAACCAATGATTCTGCCATGACAGGCCTGCAAGGACCAAATGTTCAAGGCAGACCACCCGTTGTAAATAATCAAGCCCTCTTACCCTGTGGAGCTGTGCCAACTTCCCCTCCTGACACTCCAAATACGAGGAAATCTATCTATGTCTAGTTCTTCAAAATCAGAGGCACAGTTGTTGTAACAATCATTTCTTGGGGATGTGGAAAAGAGGAGAATGATCTTTCCCCCAAAATCTTGGGCAGGAGCTGCTTTCTGACCACAACAGTACCGTACAATTCTCAAGGGTGTAAGGGAGGGCATCAAAATGCCATTGTGGTACATGCCTGGGCTCTTGCTCTACTCTCCAAATGAACTTGAACAGTGTGCCAAATTGCACCTTTCTTTCCCCAGGTACCCAATATCTCTACAGTGTGTTAAAGACCCTAAATTGATAGGTAGGTAGGTAGCTAGGTAGCTAAGTCGGTAGGTAGACAGACAGATTTCTTCATGATGGAGTCCTGGTAGGTTTTATCTTTTTGGAAATTCATAACCATTCTTTGGTATCTACTTCTTGCCATATAATTATCGTGGGCTGGATTTATTTTTATTTCTATGGGATCAGTTATACTGTGTCTGCCTTCACTTCGTCACTTGATTTTAGTTAGTCTTCTCTATCATTCTGGCTTCATTCTCATTAGACATACATCTGTTGATTTTAGGGGGTTTTCTGAACACCAACTGTTTCTATTGTTGATTTTTCCTATTTTTGCTTTATTCTATAGTTTTCATTTCTGTTTTACGTTTCAATTGCCTTTCTTCTAATTTTGAGCACATAGCACATAGGGTGCTTTTCTTCATTTTCTGAGATACAAAAACATGATTTGTACTACACCGAGAGATCCTACAGAATTCTCTACTAAGCTATGCTGTCAGTTCCTTGTGTGCAAGTTTATGTGTCCATGGAAGAAGCAAGTCCTGGTGATTTCTTCTTAGCTGTCTTCCTGATATTCTGATTGATTTTAAGGTTCTATATTAGAAGTTGTCAGTCCTTCATCTGAGAGTAGTACCCTGGAATGATTTTACTTTTCTGTTATTTGATCTCAGTCAGCTATACTTTCACATGGTACCAAGACATTCCTGCTAAAGTCATGCATTGACGGTTCGTTCCAAAAAGGGTCATGAGTAGATATAAACACAGTTCCCTTGAGAATGTACACTTAATCACAGACTGGAACAAGGTTGGGGAGAGTGAAGGCCAAAGGTATCTGGGGACTCCTTCCCAGAGAATGACGACGAATGTAATAAATATGGGGAAGTCTTTTATCAAAATGTCAACCTTATTACACACAGGAGTATCCCTAAGGGAGAGAATCATTATAAATATATTGAATGTGGGAAAATTCTTAACCAGTCTCCCAATGTTGGTGATCATCAGAGGATTCATGTGGGAAGAAACCGTTGCAGATATAATCAACCTGGGAGCATGTTTAGTCATTCATCAAGATTCAGTACAGGTCAGACAACTGGTACAGGAGAGGAAAGTTATATAGGTAACGTATGTGGCAAAGCCTTTGACCACCAGCAACTGCATACTGGACAGAAACCTACAAATGTGAAGAATGTGGCAAGGTCTTTAAATTGTCTCAACCCTTATTCAACATAAATTAACTCATACTGGAGAGAAACCTTACCAATGTAAGGAATGTGGCCATGTCTTTAACCAGTTCTCCATCCTTACAGGACATCAAAGAATTCATACTGGAGAGAAAACTTACCAAGAAAAAGAAGGTGGCAAGTCCTTTATCTGGCCCTCCTCCCTTTCAGGACATCAAAGAATTCATACTGTAGAGACACCGTACAAACTTCAACGATATGGTAAGACCTTTCGGCATCATTCACAACTTTCTGAACATCACACGGTTCATGCTGAGGAGAAACCTTATCAATGCAAAGAATGTGGCAAGGCCTTTAACTGGCGCACAGCCCTTAGGAGACATCACAGAATCCATACGGGAGAGAAAACTTACCAATGTAAAAAATGTGGCAAGGCCTTTGTGAACTTCTCAAACTTGACACAACATTGCAGAATTCGTACTGGAGTGAAACCTTACCAATGCAAAGAATCTGGCAAGGCCTATACGCGACAGTCAAGCCTTACCAAACATCACAGAATTCATACTGGAGTGAAACATTACCAATGTAAAGAATGTGGCAAGGCTTTTGGGTCCTTCTCAAACTTGAAACAACATCGCAGAATTCATACTGGAGTCAAACCTTACAAACGTAAAGAATGTGCTAAATCTCTTATCTGGCACTCAGGCCTCAGGACACATGACAGAGTTAATAGTGGAGAGAAACCTTACCAATGTAAAGAATGTGGCAAGGCCTTTAGCTGGCTCTCAGCCCTTACAGTACATCACAGAAGTCACCCTGGAGAGAAACATTACCAATGTAAAGAATGTGGTAAAGCCTTTTACTGGCACTCAGCCATTAAGTTACATCAGAGAATTCACAGTGGAGAAAAACCTTACCAATGTAAAGAATGTGGCAAGGCCTTTAGCCAGAAATCAAACTTTAAAGGACATAAAATAATTCATACTGGACAGAAACCTTACCAATGTAAAGAATGTGGCAAGGCCTTTACCTGGTCATCAGTCCTTAAGATACATCTCAGAATTCATAGTGGAGTAAAACCTTACCAATGTAATGAATGTGGCAAGGCCTTTTACTGCCCATCACATCTTGATGTACATCACAGAGTCCATACTGGAGAGAAACCTTACCAATGTAATGAATGTGGCAAGACCTTTAACCAGAAATCATACCTTAAACAACATAAAGTAATTCATACTGGACAGAAACCTTACCAATGTAAAGAATGTGGCAAAACCTTTAACTGGCAATCAGCCCTTAAGGCACATCACAGAATTCATAGTGGAGAGAAACCTTACCAATGTAAAGAATGTGGCATTGCCTTTAGCTGGCTCTCAGCCCTTACAGAACATCACAGAATTCATACTGGGGTGAACCCTTACCAATGCAAAGAATGTGGCAAGGTCTATACGCGATATTCAAACCTTAGCAGACATCATAGAATTCATACTGGAGTTAAACCTTACCAATGTAAAGATTGTGGCAAAGCCTTTAACTGGCAATCGGCCCTGAAGGCACATCACAGAATTCACAGTGGAGAGAAACCTTACCAATGCAAAGAATGTGGCAAGGCTTTCATCCGGCCCTCAGCCCTTACAGTACATCACAGAATTCATACTGGAGTGAAACCTTACCAATGTAAAGAATGTGGCAAAGCCTTTAACTGGCAATCAGCCCTGAAGGCACATCACAGAATTCACAGTGGAGAGAAACCTTACCAGTGCAAAGAATGTGGCAAGGCCTTCATCCGGCCCTCAGCCCTTACAGAACATCACAGAATTCATACTGGAGTGAAACCTTACCAATGCAAAGAATGTGGCAAGGCGTATCCGCGACAGTCAAGCCTTACCAAACATCACAGAATTCATACTGAAGACTGACTTTACCAATGTAATGAATGTGGAAAGACATTTTCCCCTGAGGCACATCTTAATGTACATCACAGAATCCATCTTGGAGAAAAAGGTTACCAATGTCAAGACTGTGGTAAGGCCTTCTCCCACGAGGCACATCTTAATGAACATCACAGAATCCATACCAGAGAGAAACCTTACCAATGTAAAGGATGTGGGAAAACCTTTCTTCACTGTTCATCCTTGACTTATTAAATAGAATTCATACTAGAGCAAATCTTCTAAATGTTAAGACTGTGACAGAATTTCTAAGGATTCCTCAACTCTTATTCCACATCAGATAATTCATACTGAAGAGTAATGATACCCAATGATACCCATTGGAAATTGTTAAGATAGTAAAGCAATGCTTTACAAGTAAACCCTGATTCTTCATCAGAGAACATTAACTGGAGATGATCTTACCAATACAAAGAATTAATCAAGCCTTTTAATCAGTACTCAAGCCTCATCCAATATCACAGACCTCATACTGCAGAGAAAACTTACAAAGAATGTGGTAAAAAACATTTCAGACTGCTCAAGCCTTACTCATTGCCATAGTTCCTGTTGCACAGAGACATTACAAATGTAGTGAATGTGGCAAACCTCTAGCTGGATCTCAAAGTGTCTCAATATCACAGTTATGATACAAGAGCAAAACTGTAAAATGTAAAGGGAGTGGCCATACCTTTAACTGGAATTCAATCATGACTCAGTATCCCCAAATGCCTACTTGGGGATAATGTATGAATAAGGAAAGACCTTTTTAAATATACGCTTCAGAAAACAAAACCATACAGAGAGGAAAGTAACCTGAAAGATATAGTTAGTCGTCTAATTACCTGAACATCAACTGTCAATAAACGTCACAATTCACAGTAGAAAGAAGTACATTGGCCACTCTATTCAGACATTATCTCCATAAAAATACTTAACCATATGGGATAAAACAAAGTTGAACACTTAGATAATGAATATGCGGGTATGCCTGAAAAAAGAGAAGGGTAGGTGTTTTGCATAGGAATAAGTAATTTCAATGTGCTTTTGTTTTACCTTGGCCCTCTTTAAGATGTTGACTAGCAAGTAATACTGTATTTGTGCCCTCAAATCACTTCAGACAATTCATTGATTCCCAGTGGGTGTTGAAAGTATGTGGCTGATTTCCTGCATCAAGATATCAGATGCCCTTCCCTCCTAGGTGGGACTCCTGCATACCTGATCTTCCATGGAAGATGAAGGACAATATGATGTAGAATCTATGAACAAACTTAAATAGAGGTGTCGTTTATGTTTCTAACACTGATGTAAGTTATTATGAAATGGGTTTTCAGAACATCATTCTTGAACATTTATTAAAACTAAAAACATTTCTGAATGTTACAAATAAAATGTTTTGTTTATTGGTTTTGTGCAGTCCAGGCACATACTGAGACAAGTTCTTAACAGATGTAGTTAGAAGCAGAGAATACCAGTTGATGTGGTTGAAAGGAAGAAACCTTCACAGATATCAGAAAGAGAGTAAGTAACTCTTCCCTAACATGGCATAGGATTGTACACTGACATCTTTTAAGAATTACCTCAGGTCTCAAAGTGTTCTGGTATGCAAAATTAAGGTGTTAACAAAATAGATTTTTATAAGATGTCTCCTTAAAGCCTCTTGGTAACCACAAAGCAAAACCTGTAGTAGATACACAAAACATAAAGAGAAAGGAATCAAAGTACACCACTAGAAAATCAACAAATCACAAAGAAAAAGACCAAAGGGATAAGAAAGGGGCAAGTAATTCTACAACAGCTAAAAACATGGAAAACAATGACAAGAATAACTCCATCCATACCTATGTCAATACTTACTTTAAATATAAAGGGACTAAATTCTCCAACCAAAAGATACATTGGCTGAAAGGGAAGAAGTACACAAACTAAGGATATGTGCTGCCTTCAAGAGACTCACTTCAGCTGTAGGAACACACTGAGGCTGAAAGCTCAGGTGTGGAAAAAGATCTTCCATGCCGATGGAAAACAAAAGAATGTGGAGTAGCCATGCTTCCATCAGACAAAACAGACTTTAAGCCCAAGACTGTAAGAAGTCACAGTGCATGTCCTTACAAAATAGAGGGGTCACCTCATGCAGCATTTTTAGTTATGTGGTGTTTGGCAGAATGGCAATAAGGTGTTCACCCATTTTTGTTTGGGAAGGACACCAAGAGTGTGTTCATATAATTCATATAGTGTTTAACACTTTAAAAACCAACACATTTTTCCATTAATGTTGGTGGTGTTTGTGCAGGTATCTGAATTGTAGCTTGTGTAATGTTTATGAACATCTGTATCTTAGGAGTCTCCTAAATGGGTAGTTGATATTCAAAGACCTATTCCTGTGATTTGAGGTTTGGGGGTAAAAAAAGGAACCCTGAATGACACTTTGAGAAACACCTATTGCTTCCAGGTTTTGATGAGTGTGGAAAAACAACTGTTGCAATGAAAATGTGGGTACTGTACTGTAACAAGTGACCAATGGTTTCTGAAAACCAACTTGTAGAGGCTAATAAATCTTTCCCACAGTATTCCATTTGCTAACCTCTTGCTGTAATACACTGCATTTTTTTCATCTCACATGTCATTTACTTTACATTGTTATCTCATGTTTTAAGCCCCCAGATAAGCTATTGGTCCTTTCAGGCAGGTTACCAGAATACCTCTCTGTAAAATTCCTAATATTCAATTCTGAGGACTTTTCTTTGTATGAAATTGCCAATCATCACTTTTTATGGATCACCTTTGCAATACTTGTGCTGGTGGATTTATTTCATGTTGGGTTCTTTCTGAAATGATAGACGAAAACCTGAGATTCTACTTTGCTCACACTTTGTAGAACTGCAGTACTTGTTACTAAAGGTTTTATACTTTATATATGTATTCACCAAATAGAAAACATGAATCCTTTCATGTTGGAGAAAGGTAGCTAATGCATGTATTTAGATTTTGTCTGTGTTACATTAAAGCGATAGATTTGTATATCCATGTAGTGTCTGCATTGACAAGACATTTAATTGTGTTTATTGCTTTTTACTCCTTGAGCTACTTAATAATCTTTTTGTGCATCCAATTATTGTGTTGATGTGGTCAACGTTTGGTACATTAGAGTTATTTATTTTTAAAATCTTGTTTTGTTATATATATATATATATCTTTTATAGTTTTTTAAAGAAATACAACCAGCTTTCCCTAAAAAAAGAATAAATAGAGGGGTGCCTGGTAGCTTAGTGAAGTAAGCTACTGACTTTGGCTCAGGTCATGATCTCACGGTCTGAGTTCGAGCCCTACATTGGGTTCTATGCTGACAGATCACAGCCTGAAGCCTGCTGCAGATTCTGTGTCTCCCTCTCTCTCAACCCCTCCCCCAGTCAAGCTCTGTCTCTCTTGCTCTCAAAAATAAATAAACATAATTTTTTTTAAAAAGAACTAATAGAAAATAAAAGAATCAATTCAACACAAAGATAGAACTTCGGTAGATATTTGTCCACCCCACACAAAAGCACCTAAATATAAAGCAACTATTAACAGACAAGAATAGAGAAAAAGACAAGATATATAAGCAGGAGACTTCAATTGTGCACCTTCCCATAATGAGTAGAGTATCCAGACAGAAAATCAATAATATCAGACTTCAATGCCATTAAGTAGGTGTATTACAACATTCCATCCAACAGTTGCAGGAAACACATTCTTCTCATGTACATATGGAACATTGTCTAATATATGTTACATGTTGGGTCACAAAATCATAATAAATTTAAGATTGAAATCCTATGAAGCAGGGTGCCTGGGTGGCTCAAACGTGTCCAACTCTTGACTTTTGTCAGGTCACAATCTCACAGTTCTTGGGTTTAAGCCCCCATCACACCCCACAATCACAGGGTGTAGCCTGCTTGGGATTCTCTCTCCCTCCCTCTCCTTCCGTCCCTCCCCTCCTCATATGCTTACTCTGGTGCTCTTTATCTCCAAAGGAACAAACTTAAAAGAAAAAAAAAATTATGAAGTATCTTTTCAAACACAATGACATAAAACCAGAAGCCAATTAGAAGTACAAAACAAAATAAAAATCTCAAGTGTGTGAAAACTCAAAAAAAAACACAACATTCCTAAAAGCCAAGACTTGAAAAACATTTGTGGCCCCTGTCAGAAAAGTAGATAATGTGGTATGTATATAAGGTGTATGCTGGCTTTAATTCACAATACTGTATTGCCTATTTGAAAGATGCTAAATGGAGTAGCTTTCTTGGGTTTCTTATCACACCCAAGAAATTTCTAACTGTGAGGTGATGGATGTTAACTAGGTTTATTGTAAATACTTTGCAATATATACATGTATCAAATCCTTAAGTGACACATTATATTAGACTAATGTGTACAACTTCTCTCTGAATAAAAGTAGAAAAAAAAAACGTAAATAAGCAGACTAGTGGTTGTGCATACATAAAGATAAGGGAATGAGTGTGGTGACCCAGAAGATATTTGCCTCACGAAACCTTGATTTTTAACCTCACAAGACCCTGAACAGAAAGTAAAGCCAAGTCCACTGAAATTCACACTTAACAACAACACAATTGTATTAACATTCGCTCATAAAATCATGATGACTGGTTATGGTAGCGATAGAAAACAACTACCTTAGGCATATCATGAATTATAATATGAAAATTATAAAGTATATGCTTATAAAATATTTAAATAAAAAGTAACATTAATTCCTGTCAAAAATAGCTAGACCTTCGGAGATAACTATTTTTCAAGTAGAGGTGGATATTCCGTCTTATGCAAATTCAGAGTGTATGTGAAATTGCCCTTGAAATTGAGTAACACACAGGCACTAAAGTATCTTGTGCTTGGTTCAATGTTTCTATAAATATTGTCACATCAAACTTATTCTCAAATTGCTTTTCTTTTTTCTTTTTTAATTTTTTTTTTCAATGTTTATTTATTTTTGGGACAGAGAGAGACAGAGCATGAACGGGGGAGGGGCAGAGAGAGAGGGAGACACAGAATGGGAAACAGGCTCCAGGCTCTGAGCCATCAGCCCAGAGCCCGACGCGGGGCTCGAACTCACGGACCACGAGATCGTGACCTGGCTGAAGTCGGACGCTTAACCGACTGCGCCACCCAGGCGCCCCTCAAATTGCTTTTCTTAATGCTACACGAGGGTGGTATTTTCACATCAGTGAAAATCGATTTCACAAAAACCAAAACGCATCATATACCACGGTAATTGTAAAGAAAACGTGCTTGTTACAACAGTTTCTTGTTTATATGCTTACATAGTTGAATGTGTCTGACTCTTCCTATCACACACATCATGAAATGTGATCTTTGAGGTGAACACATGTGACTTAACTGGGTGGTTCTGGAGATTGTTGCATCATCATGACTGCATTCTTATACTGAATGGACTATTTCTAAATGTCCCCTGCTAATGGATTTAAAATAAACACCACATAATATCCTACCAACCATGTTTCCACAGTTAAATGAAATAGGGAAGCCATAGCCTGCGGTGGTTCTAATGCCCCAAAGCCTCTGTAGGGAAACCTTGACGTAATTCGCAGTCACTGCACTGGAGAGGACAAAAATTAACTTAAGAACAAGCAATTACAGTCAACTAGGCCTTCCAAAAATCAAGGAAATGCTTAAGGTGTATGCAATAAAACACTCTCCTTCCTTTGCTTCCACCTACTCTGTAAAACCCTTATCGCTACCTCCTACAAGTGGACATGCTCAATCATCTGAATAGATCAATTAAACGGTCAAATTAACCCTTGAAAATGTGAATGTACATCAGTTCATCATTTACCACCACACAGTATCACCTTCCATTTTGCCCACTTGCATTGTGGGTCTAAGAGTCAGTGTGACCTCTTTCCCTGCCCCTCGCTGCTCAGTCTTGCATGTGCGTTTAAGACCTCAATAAAAGTGCCCTCACTTGCCCAGACTTCACTCTTGGTAATGGCTCCCCACCGCGCCTGCGCAGACAGGTTGCCACCAAGTGCGGCACATGCGCACAGGGGACTTGTAGCACAGACCTCTCCTCTTGGGACTAAACCTACAGTCACGGCTTCTTTCACCTGCCCAGGGCTCCCCAGCACCAGCCTTGCATCTTGGCTCAACCAGACCCATCAATCCCACCTCACGTGGCCCTTCTCACACACCACCCCCAGCCCCATTCCTGATCCATGCTTCGGGCCTAACACTGGGCACAGAGCTCAGCTACCCCTGAATTTGCACTGGGAAGAGACCCTCTGCCTAAATGCAGCTTGCAAAGCCCAACAGAGAATTTTCCCTTCAGATTCTGTCAAAGATGACCTGTTGGGCCCTGATATTGCCCTCCATGCCTCCACAGTCAGTCCCTGATCCTCCTTTCAAAGAACAGCTCAGAGGACAGAGTTTCCGGCAGCTCCACCTACTGGGTGGCCCAAGTTGATGCTCAAAATTTCTTGAGGCTCAGACTCAGATAGAGGAGAGTCAAGCACTTACAACTTGGTGAATCCTTTTCACCTATCTGGTTAAAACAGTGCTTCCAAGGTAACCCAAAGCATCCCATCTTCCGTTCCCGGGACATCCTTTGAGAGTCCACATTTAGAATTAACCAAACACTGGGCGCCTGGGGACGCCTGGGAGGCTCAGCTCACATGGTTAAGCCGCTGACTTCTGCTTAGGTCTTGATTTCACATTTGGTGGGTTGGAGACCCACTTTGGGCTCTGTGCTGACAGAACCTGGAGTCTGCTGCAGATTTTGTGTCTCCTGTCACTGCCCCTGCCCCTCCTCCCCCACTCTCTGTCTCTCTGTCTCTGTCTCTGTCTCTTTCTCAAAAATAAATAAACATTAAAAGAATTCTTTAATAAACCTAACCAAATAGGTAAGGAAAATTACTGGCCTATTAAATATCCCTCTAATCCACCCTTCTTTTCTGTTTCCAAATCTTTTCTCTATATTTGTGCCATTAAGTCCAACATTGTTTCAAGATTACTGATGATACAAAAGAAGATAAGCCATCTCTAAACCCAGGAAGGCTCACCGAGCATCCAAAACCCACCTGGAACAAAGGAATGTGCAGTACCCAATTCCCAAGGTTTTAGAAAGATTAACCCACATAATATATGTCTGATTTCCTGCACAGTATCTTGGACAGACTGCATCCTCCTATACCTAGACCATGGAAAAGATGCTCAGTAGACATTCAAGAATGAGTACCTATTATTTACCCCAAACAGCCTTGCTCAGATACCCCTGCCTTATGTAGTCCCTTTCCAACTTGCAGAGGATGAGCAGAAAAGGCCATCTTTCCAGAAGCTGTTAATCTTCACACTGGCAACAGCAGTGTTTATGTTGAGATAAGATGGTTGGGTGTAAGGGGCTCAGGTGTGCTCTCCTGCTTTCTCTAGCTTAGTGCTACTGGAAATGTAGTCTTGGGTTACCAGCCTCAATGGCTGTTAAAAGTACAAACTAATGACCTTCGTTTAGTCCTAGGGAGTCATGATATCTGAGTGTGGGGCCCTAGAATCTTTTTTAATGGTAACCTGAAGTGATTGGTATATACATGAAATTTTGACAAGCAACATTTAGAAAAGTTCTTCTCAGCTTTGCCTTCCCGTTGGGATACCCTGTGTAGTTTTTTGCACTATCATCTCCAGTGTCCCAGCCCCAAAGATTTTGGCACTTAGTTCTTGATGGGGCCCAGCATCAATTAGGTATTAATGAAGTGACCCAACTTATTCCATTGTGAGGCCAATGTGAACACTGAGGCTCCCAGGTTCTTTTTTTTTTTTTTTAATGTTTATTTAAGAGAGATAGAGCAAGGAAGTGAGCCAGGGAGGGGCAGAGAGAGAGAGGGAGATAGAATCTGAGGCAGGCTGCAGGCTCTGAGCTGTCAGCAGAGAGTCCAAAGCAAGGCTCGAACCCACAAACCATGAGGTCATGACCTGAGCCAAAGTTGGATGCTTAACTGACTGAGCCACCCAAGCACCATGCTCCCAGGTAGATTTCTGAGGATGGGGGACAGGGTCTGGTCAATAAGGAAACCTCTATGGGGAAAGCTGCTCTGTATACTATTTGACATGGGAGATTCAAACTACCCACACATTCCTGATGTACCAGTATTTGTGCATGTCTGCAACAGACAAGGGTACCCAAAAGTGGGAGAGGAATAAATCACATTGGGGCCTCCACTTAGAAACTGCCTGTGTGTAGAGATTTTCACCTGGCACCCAAAAGCAACGGAATAGCCTTCAGATCACACAGACCCTCACTGGCCATGGAGAGGCATTTGGGTTTCACTGTGAATGCCATGGAAGACATTGGCACAGAAGGGAATTTTTAGAGGATGTAGGAACATGAGAAGAGGGAGACAGGATAGTCCCTCTGTGACCACCTCTGTTCACCAGAGAAATAAACACACCACAGAAATAAACCTAGGTTTCCAGAATCAGTCCACTGAAGCAGAGCTTTACAGTTTAAGGTCAAGTTTTCTCCTTTGATCTTTGGCCCTTACCTCTGTCATCTGGTGCATTCATTCCCACTTACCTGTGTGTGTGGGTACTGTCTCCTTTCTCTTCACATGCCAGGGCTTTTTCCTTTTCCAAAAATCTTGACCAGATCCAGAGAGAGCAAGACCTATTCACCAAAAACAAAAGAAAACAAAGCAAAAAACATGAGTCTTGCTGGAGAATCTAGGATTTCAACTCAAGCATTATGTTTACCAGAGAAGACAGCATATTACAAAAGATATACAAAATTATTTCTCAAATTCCTGATGGGAACCTGAGGGGAAGTCGGTGGTAACTGTTACATCCTTAAGAGGAACCTTATACCTGAGGGGGTTTGCTGTGGTCAGACACTCCCAGCATTGTTCTAAAAAGTGTTTTCCCCACCCAGGGATCTCAGGTCCTAATCCTTCCCTTTCTGCTTACTGAATCCCATCTTTCCCTATCAAAATTCTAAGTTAGGCCTGAGTAAGCAGGAAGGTTTCCCATTAATTTATCAGAGTTGAGTGCAGGCTTTTCCTCAAAGGGAGGTAACAGGGTCTCCTGTACAGGAGTTGGGGAGGGTCAGGTCCATGTAGCACACTGTTCCTATGCTGTAGCAGAATTTGTGGGCTCCTGTGGGAGGGGAGACACCCTGAAAACAGGGGAGGGAAACTCAGAGATTGATGCCCAAGTGGGAGATGACAGTTTCTGAATAGCTCTTGACACAAAGGACTGGGAACTTGGGCCTTTTTTGCATTTCAAAGCCCTGCCTGCAGGAGATCAGGTTACAGGTGGAGAGGCTGTGTTGGTGTCTTTACAGACATTTTCTCCTACTTCAGCTGGAATTTCTCCACAAATTCTTCTGAGAAAAAAATCTTGAAGAGGAGGTGAAAGAAGAAATGGCCAGTTCTCAGGTAAGCCTTGTGTCCCAGGCCGGAGGACCTGTCATCTTTTTCTCCTGAATTCCGTGCATATAGAAATTGCAGGGCACCTAGGTGTTTCAGCCATTTGAGCATCAGACTCTTGATTTGGGCTCAGGTCATGATCTCAGCCTTGCATCAGGCTTCCTTCTGAGTTTGGAGCCTACTTAAGATTTCCTCTCTGTCCCTGTTTCCCTGTCCTCCATTTATATGCATCCTCTCTCTGTAAGAGAAATTAAAAAAAAAAAAAGGCAACGATTTTTTTTTTTTTTTAGTTCTGATGGTTCTGCTTTATGTTTTCACCTAAGTTTTAACCTTCTCAGAAATGATATTCGGGGCGCCTGGGTGGCTCATTCTGTTGAGCATCTGACCTCGGCTCAGGTCTGATCTCACTGTTTGTGAGTTCGAGCCCCACATCAGGCTCTGTGCTGATAGCTCAGAGCCTGGAGCCTGCTTTGGATTCTGTGTCTCCCTCTCTGTCTCTGATCCTCTCCCACTAACACTCTGTGTGCGTCTCTCTCTCAAAAATAAATAAACATCAAAAAACTTTAAAAAAAAAAAAAGAAATGATATTCTAGGTTATGTCTTTAGAACACTTCTCCCCTATATCCCAGACACTTTGCTCCATTCTCTCCAACCTGGCTTCCAGTAGGGCATCAACAGTTTTCACTTTGAATTAAATTCCTGCAAGTATTGAAAATATTCCCTTTATGACAGATCCAGAGGCGAAAGTGTTGAATCCAAGTATCCTTTTGCTTGTTCTGGGATAGCACTTAAGGAAAACAGTTCCCATTTAGGTCTGATCTGGATGGTTTCTCTGCTCTGGGTAGAGAAGGTTTATGAAAATGCACAGATACACCAGAGGGATATGAGGCACAGAATAACCTGGAATATTCCTGCTCATTAGGATGTGGAAAATATACTTTAAAATAGTCTAGACATTACAGGACATGGAAACTATATGTGACTGAAGGCTGTATAAATGCACTGTGTCCTCAAAGTTGTTTATATTCTGATTTACTGTTTGGGGGTCACAAGAATACACTGGTGATCGTGTGTCCTGAGGTGTGCCTTAGGCACTGATATGAATGGTGTACTTACAGCTGATGTTACCTTGTATTCCTTGGCCTTGGCTCTCTGCCAGATTTCCCCCCAGTAAAGCTCATATTTTCCTTCTTATCAGTTGTAATGATTTTAGGTAGAGTTCCCGAGCGATTTCCAGACACCGTCGCATTTAAACTGGTACCTTCTTTCTCCTGGTTTCTCTTTCTCTGTAGTTTCTTTCTTTTTTTAAGTTTATGTATTTTGAGAGACACAGAGCAGGAGCAGTGGAGTTGCAGAGAAAGCATGAATCCCAAGCAGGCTCCACAGGGTCTGTGCAGAGCATGACTCAGGGCTCAAACTCACAAAACCATGAGTCCTTGACCTGAGCTGAAGAGTCAAACGCTTAACTGACTAAGGACCCAGGCACCCCTACCTTGCAGTTTCTGATGAGGAAAACAAAGGCAAAAGAAATGTAGGTAAAATTAAATTGTCTTACAACTTACAACCCACTGAGAAATACTTAAGACTGGAAGAGGAAGATATTCCTCAAGGAATTTACAACGGCTTTAATGTTAATGCTTTTCTAGAGGGGAAAAGCAAGCTTCCCTTGACAATAGCCAGACTTCCAGGATCCTGTGAGTCCTCTTTAACCTACGAAATCCCTTCAGAATCTTTATTCCAACCCCCCCCCCAACTTAAAGTATATAATGAATGTCTCCTCACAATCACACTGCAGCTCATTCTTCCCACATGTCCCGTCCCTGTGCTTTAATAAGATCAGCCTTGTTCACCAAAAAGGTCTCAAGAATAGTTTCTTGAGCATTTATTTACTCCTGGCCCACCTCACATCAGTTTCCACTGGGCAATGAAGGCCCTCACCTTGTGTAGTAGATGTGATGACTTATGGGAGCAAAGGTTCTAAATCAGTCAGACCTTTATCCTGTAGGTTTTTATTTCACTTCATAGTCATGACACAGACATACTTTTCTATTTACTTGTTTGTGTTTTCAGAAAAAGAAGAATGACATAATTAATATGTTTGAGTGACTTAAAATCCTGAAATACCATAGAGCACAAGTGATGATTGAAACAAAACCTTTCAATGAGGGGTGTCTGGGTGGCTCAGTCAATGAAGTCTCCACTCTTGATTTTGGTGCAGATCATGATCTCAGTGTTCATGAGGTAGAGCCCCATGTTAGGCTACGTGCTGACAGTGGGAGCCCTCCTGGGATTCTCTCTCTGTCTCTGTCCCTCCCTTGAATTCACTCTTTCTTTATCAAAATGAATAAACATTAAATTAAAAAATGGCTTTCGAGGTGCCTGGTGGCTCAGTTGGTTAAGTATCTGACTCAACTCAGGTCACCAATCTCACAGTGCATGAGTTTGTGTCCCACAACTAACTCTCTCTCTCTCTCCCCTTCTCCCTCTCCCTCTCCATCTCCAAGCCTCCTTGGATTCTCTGTCTCTCTCCCTCTCTCTTTCCACCCTTCCTTACTTATGCCTTCTGTCTCTCTTTCAGTAAAGAATAAATAAATTAAAAATCTAAAAAACAAAAAAAGGTTTCCATGAAATACTATGTTACAGGATCACTGAGCACTATGGTCAAGATACTGTTCTTGAGGTACTGTATGGTACAAGACAGGGAATTTACCAAAATAGTACAGGCACAGGACCCGTGGGCAGAAAGAAATGTACTTTGGCTGCATGAAGCTTATATGTTCATGGGGGAGGGTAGTTGCACAGAGTGTTCAATCGCAAATATTTCTTTAAATTGATACTTGCAAAACTACTGCAAGATTTCTCTGGTGGCTATCATTTAGTTCAATAATAACTATTGGTGAGACATATGAACATTCAGGAGACCCTTTTAAAAATGCAACATCCAGAGGCACCTGTGTGGCTAAGTCACAGCCTGGAGTCTGCTTTGATTCTCTTCCTCTATCTGCCCCTCCCCCTTTTACACCATGCTCTCTCTCACAATATAAATAAACATGGAAAAAGGAAAATTGAATGCACGACCCAGTCTTTATTTGATGCTTATCCAAACTATGCAGTCCCTAGGTCAGACTTCTGTGGTGAAGGTGAACATGTTTCTGTTTGTATCCTTCATCATAGTAGAGTCAGAAAAAAAAAAAAACTGTTATATTCATATCATTCTGTTTGTGTTCATAGTGTGAGTAAAAGACCTAAGCATTATCACCTACAACTAGATTGAGGAGTTTCATGCCATCAAAATGTTTTTTGATTGGTTGTTTTTTTTTATTTTTTTTGGGAGAGACAAGGGGGGGCAGAGAAAGAGGGGAGAGAGACAATCCCAAGCAGGCTCCACACTGTCAGCATAGAGCCTGAGGTGGGGCATGAACTCACGAACCCTGAGATCATGACCTGAGCTGAAATCAAGAGTTGGACACTTAACTGACTAAGCCACCTGGTCACTGCTCATTGAAATTGGTTTTTAGTCATCCTGATAATTTTCTATTCTATCACTTTTAATGTTATATAACTCCTTTCAAAACGTATGGATGTGTGCATGGAATGTATAAACGTGGATCCATTTTGTGTGCATACCTTCTTCTTTCCATCAGTCTTCTCAGGTTTTAACACCTGCTGTGAACATTGATTTGGGGTCCTTTGTGTATATTGATCTGTGTGTCCTTTTAGATCAACTCTAGGTCAGTTAACCTGGGTTAAAATCTGATCCATACCAAGTACTGGATGCTTGACAATATTCACTAAAAAGGATAATGTGTTTCCTCTCTTGGATTAGTATTATTTATTTTCCATGAATTTATGAGAAAATGTTAGATGCTCTCTACTAGCCAGGAAATGCTTGGAAAGCCTTGTTGCCTTTCTTGCTATTCTAGAAGAACTTGTAATTGGTATAAAACCCGTTCAGCTTCAAGTCCTCAAAGAGTTTTCGAATTTGAGTTCTACTTCTTCATTATTGAAGTATTTGTATCCCTTGTCCCATAGACTAATGTCTTGTTAGAAATGCAAAAACCTACCCCATCTCAGAACTCCTGAACAGAATCTGCATTTTAACAAGATCTCCAAGGCACTGTTGTGAGTTCTATTCAGATTAGGATATACTAAGTATATTTGTAACTCACTGATACTTCCCACTAAGAAATAGACACCACATGTGCTGTATGATGGAAATACAGGATTCCAAAATGTGTATGCCTGTGTTGATGCCTTTATTTTACAAATTCTCTTGAATAAACACAATATTTATAACGGTTCATACCTCAAATTCAAGAATATATTAGAGCATAATACTGTGTTACAAATTGTCTTACTGCAGAAAGCAAGAAACTCATCTAAGCAGGAACCAGTTCTCCTAATATAACTGAACAAACAGGAATACAGTCCTTGGTGAATCACAAAAAAACTATACCAAGTGGGGATGTCAGACAAAGGAAAATTGATTTACAGGAAATAAGGAGATCACAGGGAATAATGCCAAAAGCAGAGACTCACAGAGGAATGGGGAATCATTTCCTTTAAAAAAAAAATTAAGTTTATTTATATTGAGAGACAGAGAGAGCAGGGGAGGGCCAGAGAGAGTTGGAGAGAGAGAATCTCAGGCAGGCTTTGCACTGTCTGCTCTGTCAATGCAGAGCCTAATGTGGGACTCAAACTCACAAACCATGAGATCATGACCTGAGCTGAAACCAAGAGTCAGATGCTTAACCAACCAAGCCACCTAGGCGCCCCGGAATGGTTTCCTTTTATTTAGGGTTAGGGTGGATATTTAGAAAATGAGCCTGGGGATAAGGTTGTACATGAGCCTTAAGAAAACAGTTCTATACATTCACTGTGTGTTACATAGTAAATGAGGTTTGTGCTCCTCCTTGGGTGGAGATTTTAGCATTATAATGAGGTAAAAGGGAGCTCCTGGGTGTCCCAGTCCCTTGAGCTTCCGACTTGATTTAGGCTCAAGTCATGATCTCATAGTCTTAAGATCAAGCCCCAAGTCAAGCTCCATGCTGAGCATGGAGCCTGGTGGGATTTCTTCTCTCTGCCCCACCCATACTTGTGCTCTCTCTCTCAGGAAATAAACTTAAAATATATATATATAGTGAGATAAAGGTAACTGTTCTCACTTCATGCTTACTCTAATGTTCATCTGCATAGATGTGAGTCGGGGGTTAAGGTCAAATTGAGACAATGGAAGCTCTTCTTCAGGGCAGTCATTACCTTTGTTGGATACTTTCTGTTTCCACCACAGGACAGTATGCCCATGGGGTGTTTTGCCTGAAGTAAAAGGTAAGGTGGAAAGAAGAGGTTAAGTAAACTGAGGGACTAAGGTCAGTGAGCACCTGAAGGTAAACACTGAAGGTGTGTTCCAGCTGGTGTCATGAACTCCCCCTTGCATCTTAGGGATCCTGATGACCTCCTTCTGTGTCCGCTTGGTAACTGGTATTTATTGCAGGGACTGCTGACCTTCAGGGATGTGGCCGTAGAATTCTCTCAGGAGGAGTGGGGATGCCTGAACCACAGTCAGCAGGAACTATACTGGGATGTGATGTTAGAGACCTATAGACACCTCCTCTTCTTGGGTGAGGATAACTCCCTCCAGATTTCCCAAACCACACTCAGGTTTTGTTCCTTCCTTTGAAGACTGTCTCTTGGAAGCTTCCCCTTTGTATGACTGGGATTCAGATCCCTACATAAGGGAAAGAAGTAGGAGTTTTTAGATGGAAAAAAATACCTTCATGATGTTTTCTTTCAAGTTAGTTTTCCCTTCCTTAGACTAACCTCATCATTTCTTAGATTAATGGCAATTCTAAACATTGAGTGCCATAAAATGGTATTTCCATCTTCAATACCTATTTCTACTCGTTATGGTAGTGGTAATACTTGGAAGTGGAGATCAAGATGTAAACCTTGGAAACCATCTTGGGTGTTCTAAAGGGGCTATTGAGCAACAGAATTTGGGAAATCATTTTCCAGAATTGTACAATGTCCTCTCTTCTCCACTGAGTCCAGTTGAAAAGTAAAATCTCCAGCAATACTCCTATTCCTTTTTTCTAACAAACAGGTCTTGTGTCAAAGCCGGATCTGGTCATCTTTTTGGAACAAAAGAGGGAGCTCTGGGATGTCAAGAGAGAGGAGACAGTAGCTACACACCCAGGTAGGTGGGAATGAAGCCGATGACAGAGGTGAGGTGCCGTTGTCCAGGAGGAACATAGACATGAAAATGTGGTTTGAGAGCCCTTCTTGAATGGAAATTAGTTTGGGAAACCTAGTTTTATGTATCTTCCTCTCACAGTGGACTTCTGCTTTCCAACACATCATGCACTTA
The DNA here is from genome assembly GCF_007474595.2 of Lynx canadensis. Lineage (NCBI taxonomy): Eukaryota > Metazoa > Chordata > Mammalia > Carnivora > Felidae > Lynx > Lynx canadensis. Next base: position 56,555,764 of record NC_044317.1, read on the forward strand.
TATTCTCTAAGGATTCTCCTTCAGTTCCACTGTAGGTCCTTCATGTCCACAGTGAGGTCCTCCATAATCTGACTCGTTCTCCATTGTTTTGAGTGTTTGGGGAAATCTCTGCATTTCTGAGGAAGTCTATGTTAATTCATTTCTGAGTATTTGCCTTGTGTGAGACGTGTGTCAGGGTGGTGGTGGGCATATTGGTGGTTGGCACAGAAATCCCAGGAACACTGGGGCAGATACCACATGTTATCTGGTTTATGCTTTCCAAATTTATGGAGGCATTAATCTTAATCATATAAAATTGAGACGCACTAGTTTCATCAGATAATAAAACACCTCCCTAAAATGAGAACACGTAACCCTTTATTTCATTTCAAAAGTTCAGTTTTGAGGGCGCATGGTTGGATCAGTTGGTTAAGCATATGATTTCAGCTGAAGTCGTGATCTCACAGTTAGTGAGTTTGAGGGCCACACAGGCCTCTGTGATGACAGCACAGAGCAAGCTTGGGATTCCATCTCCCTCTCTCTCTTTGCCTCTCCTCTACTTGGTGTTTATCTCTCTCAAAATAAATAAAAATAAACGTAAAAAAAGTAAGAGTAGTTCATTTTTTTTTTTTTTTGTATCAACTAAACTAAGAGATTTCCGCTCTATATGTTTTGTTCCTCAATGGTGAAATAATTTAAAGCACCTATTATTTTCCTAGAATTCCTACACAAATTAATGCCATAGGGCAGATACAACATTTAGAATTTAAAACTCACAGCCTATAATAAAGTCTCAATTGTTAGATTATTTCTTAATAGTTTAGTCATTGTATAATTTTGCCTTGTATAATATGAAGTTCCTGTGACTTTGTCATATATGTTTTCACTTTCTTACTAGTTAATATATGAGATTACTTTATGATTTATTAGATCAAAATTAAAAAAAATAAGTTTATATTTGAGAAAGAGAGAAAGTGATCATGAGCGGGAGAGGGCAGAAAGAGGGAGAATCTGAAGCATCCTCCAGGCTCTGAGCTGTCAGCACAGTGCCTGCCATGGGGCTTAAACCCACAATTCACATCATGACCTGAGCTGAAGTCTTATGCCCAACTGACTGAGCCACTCAGGTATCCCTAGATCAAAAGTTCTGATATGACATGGGTATGTACTTTATTAGAAATGAGGTAGATTATCAGTAAAATTCCTATATTTAGAGAAAAATGTTTTAATTATAAATGTAATTTTACATCAGGAAAAATGAATCATTAGTGTTTCTACTTCCCTCAGAATGTATCTGAATTTGATCTCAAAGATTTTTTTTTTTTTTTTTGTAAAGTGCTTGTTGGCCTGTTTACAACATTGACGGTGTTTGTTTATTTAGAAATGAAAGGTTTTGAGGCACCTACGTGGCTCAGGGGGTTGAGAATTTGACCCTTCATTTCACTTCAGGTCATGATCTCATGCTTTGTGAGTTCTATCCCTGTATCAAGCTCTGTCCTGACAGCATGGAGCCTGCTTGGGATTCTCTCCCTCTCTCTCTGCCCCTCCTACTTTCTCTCTGTCTCTGTCTCTGTCTCTCTCTCTCCCTTTCTCTCTTTCAATACACTTGAAAAAACTTAAAAGAAAGGAAAGATTTTTGTATGCTTGATTCTAAACAATGGATTATACCCCTAAATTCTGTGTCATTGGAGGGATATAGTAACATAATACACTATTTAATGTCTTTTAGCTGATTAATTTGTACAAGTTTTCCTTAGAGGTTTCATGGTTGATTTTAATGAATATAGTTTACAATTTTACCATCCATGAACACATGCCAATAATTGATAATGTTCCTTTTTTCATGGGTACATAGTCACAGTTTAATATTAGGGGTACATAGGATGTCAGGGTGCTCAGTTGGTCAAGAGTATGGCTATTGATTTCGTCTCTTGATTTCATGGTCTCACAGTTTGTGAGTTCAACCCCTCTGTTAAGTTCTGTGCTGAATATAATGTTTTGTTACACCTTTAAGATGTTTTAAGTAATCTCTAAAGAAACTGCAATGAAAATATGTACACAATACATCCACCAATAAATAGATAATGAAATTAATTCTATTATTATGACAACTCACGTAGACGTGAGACAACATTCACTGATGACTAACCCAGGGAAGAAAAACACAGGACGATTCACAAAGTATCATGGGTAATATTTCTACACATGAATACTTAGATCATTTTATTGGCAAAGGGCATACAGCTGATTCATTTTTGAGTTACAGTGACATTGTCTGAAAATGTAATGAGTCGAAAATTGTCACCCTATAACAAAATACACAGGTAAAAACAAAACCACACTTCAAGCTGAAGTTGAAAAAGAATGCTGTGTAAAGTCCTATACAAAAGGAAACACATTAGTATGGAATTGCAAAAACAGAATAAGACAAAATATAACCCAAAAAATTCTACATAAGGTGAATTATTTAAAGGAAACCTAGTATAATTTTATTTTTTTGTTTTGAGAGAGGGAGCACAGGGAGGGGAGGAACAGAGAGAGAAGGAGAGAGAGAGAGAGAGAGAGAGAGAGAGAGAGAGAGAGAGAGAGAAAGAGAATCCTAAGCATGCTGTGCGCTGTCACCACAGAGCCCCATGCAGGACTCAAACTCCTGAAATGTGAGATCATGACCTGAGCCGAAATCAACTGTCAGACTCTTAACCAACTAAGCCACCACCCATGAGCCCTTTTGTGGCTATAATTATAAATTGTTTGCTTTTCATAAGTTTTTAATCTTTTTTTAATTTAGTTTTGAGAGGGAGAGACAGAGTGTGAGTATGGGAGGGGCAGAGAGAGAGGGAGACACAGAATCTGAAGCAGGCTCCAGGCTCTGAGCTGTCAGCACAGAGCCCAACACAGGGCTCCAACTCACGGATGATGAATTCATGGTCTGAGTTGAAGTCAGACACTGAACCTACTGAGCCACGTAGATGCCTCTGTAGATATAATACTAAACTGTGACTGTGTATCCATGAAAAAAGGAACATTTTGAATTATTGACATGTCTTCATGGACAGTAAAATTGTAAAGTATATTCATTAATATCAACCATGGAATGCTCTAAATGAAAACCATTATGAATATAGCACTTAGAAGACATTATTACACACAATTTTTAAAAAACCAAACAAGAAAAACTTTCATTTAATTTATGGTTTTTATTCTTCCGTGTATTTTGAGTGACAGGGAAAGAATGGAGGAGGGGCAACGAGAGATGAGAGAATTCCAAGCAGGGCCCACACTGTCAGTGCAGAGCGGGATGTGGGGCTGGAACTCACAAAGGATGAAATGATGACCTCAGCTGAAACCAAGAGTCAGATGCTCAACCCTCTGAGCCACCCAAGCACCCTAAAACCTTTCATTTCTAAATAAACAAACATCATCAAAGTTGTAAAATATGCCAACAATAAGTTTATAAAAAAAAATATTTGGATTTAAATTCAGATACAATTTGAGTGAAGTAGAAAAACTAATGATTCTTTTTTCCTGAAGTGGAGTTCTCTGATTTCAGTTTTGTGTATAAGAAATATTAATTGTATTCATCTGACGGCAGAAAGTGGAATGATTTTACTTTTATTCATTACCTTTCAGCTGTATCTTCAAATGATACCCAGAGCCCCCTTCCAAAGATGAGCAGAGAAACTTCTTTCCAAAGAGTGTCAGTGGGTAGAGAAAAACATAGTGCCCTTGAGAATGGATGCTTAATGATAGACTGGAACAGTTTTGGAGAGAGACAATGCCATCAAAGATATCATGGAGCACATATGCAAACAGAGACAACTGCCCACTATATGAATCTCACTGCCCCAAACAGTGAAGGATATAAAACATTTTGGAAACCACCCCCCTTTCTAAGTCCACTACTTCTGCAAGGCAGTGTGTTTCTATAATCAAAGGCTCAATTCAAATGGTCAGACATATTTGCAGAACAAAAATTTGGAAAATCTGGAAAGTGACCTAGCCCATGCTGAAAATTCTTATTTGTACTATTTTGACAATAGGATTGCATTAACCTTTCAGTCAAATATTTCCGAAACCAGAGATTGAAAAAGGAAGACAAAAATGGTAAGTGGTATACATTTGAGGGGTCCTTCCTTGAGCAGTCGACCTTAAAACAAAACCACAGCATTTTCAATGAAAACAGAATTGCTCATTGTAGTGAATCTGGGAAAATATTTAACCAGGATTCAAACGTTAATAAATTTCTAAGGACTCATTTGCCAGAGAACCTTTGTGACTGTACTAAATGTAGGGAAGTCTTTTATCAAAGCTCAAACCTTATTAGACAGAAGAGAGTACATTTGGGAGAGAATCCTTCTGAATATACTGAGTGTGGGGAAATTCTTAACCAGTCCTCCAATGTTGGTGATCATCCGAGGAGCCACGTGGGAAAAAACCCATACACATGCAATGAACATGGAAACATGTTTAGTCAGTCATCAACACTAAATATAAACACAACAATCCTTGATGGACAGAAAGGTTACATTTGTAAGGAATGTGGCAAAGCCTTCAACTGGCACTCAACACTAATTCAACATCAGCAAACGCATACTGGAGAGAGACCTTACAAATGTGAAGAATGTGGTAAAACTTTTAAGTATGGCTCATCACTCAATGGACATGGGAAAATCCATACAGGAGAGAATCCTTACATACATAAAATATGTGGGATGGCCCTTACCCAACACTCACCTCTTACTGAACATCACAGAATTCATACTGGAGAGAAACCTTACAAATGTAAGGAATGTGGCAAGGCCTTTACCCAGCACTCAAACCTTACTTGATATCACAGAATCCATACTGGAGAGAAACCTTACCAATGTAAACATTGTGACAAGGCCTTTAGCCAACAATCACACCTGATTAAACATCACAGAATTCATACCGGATTGAAACGTTACAAATGTAAAGAAGGTGACCTGGTCTTTAATGAACCCTTGACACCTTACCTGACATCACAAAATTTCTACTTTACAGAAACCTTAACAATGTAAAGAATGTAGTAAGGTCTTTAATCACTCTTCAACCTTTACTCATTATCACAGAATTCATACTGAAGGGGTGCAGTTTGTCAGCCAAAAATATGTCTTGTTATTTAAATTTTTAAAAAAAAATAATTATTTATGAGAGAGAGACAGCACCAGCGGGTGAGGGGCAGAGAGAGAGAGAGAGGGAGACATGGAATATGAAGCAGTCTCCATGTTCTGGGCTATCAGCACAGAGCCTGATGTGGGGCTTGAACCCATGAACCCTGAGATCATGACTTAAGCCAAAGGCGGCAGATGCTTAACCGACTGAGCCACCCAGGTGCCCCCAACATTGCTATTTTGAGGAAAAAACAGACCAAAAAAAAGCTAGAAACCCAGTATAAGTTTCTTATGTAAGACACATTTTCAAGCATGAGGAAAAACTCCATTTAAGGGTGTTTCTTTCTGTGTAAAGGAAAGAGGGAGAATGTGCAAATCTCCAGAAACTGATCAGTGGAGAAGTAATGGATGTAAATCTGGACAACAACCATAGCCACGGTTACTGTGCTTTGCTTGGTCACTTCCCCAAATGCTCCCCCATAGGATCTATCACATGTGGAGTTCTAAGAAGGATCATTGCTGCTGCCATCCCCCTCAGATTCCCTCAACTTGTTGGGTGGAAACAACAGTGTTGTTTTGATTAAGTGCTCTGGGTGATTCTAAGTGAGGTCAGGGTTAAGCAGGAAGACTTCCCATTAATTTGTGAGAGTTGAGTGCAGGCGTTGGCTCGAGGAGTGGTAACAGGCAGGGTCTCCTCTACTTGAGTCTGGGAGCTTCAGGTCCATGCAGCACACTATTCCTATACTTTAGTTGAATTTGTGAACTTCTGTGGAAGGGAGCCCCCTGAAAGTAGAGAAGGAAAACTCAGGCATTGTTCTCCAAGTAGGGACTTACAGTTTCTGAAAAGCTCAGGACACAAAGGACTAGGAAGTTGGGCGTTTTCTGCATTTCAATGTCCTGTCTGCAGGTGAGCACTTTACACGTGAGGAGAGTCAGCTGGTGGCTTTGAAGGCATTTTCTCCTGATGCAGCTGTGATTTCTCCACAAATACCTTCTGAGAAAGGAACCTAGGAGTTAAGGTGAAAGAAGAAATGGCAAGTTCTCAGGTAATGAAACAGGGTGCTGTCGAAAAAATCCCCAGACGCTGAATAGAAGTGAGGCAAGATTTTATTCACGGCCGGGCCAAACCTGATCTCCTGATCTTAAGGAGAAAAATGCAGAGAATGGCCCCGAACAAAGGTAGCAGTGAGCTTATATGGATTTTAGCAAGTCAAAATACATCATTATTTGGTTAACCAATTACAATTTACAACATTTCATGGTAGCCAATTATATTGTGACACACAGACATTAGTTTTGGTGGGAACCTATCAATTTAAAGGTCTTTGTCCTAAGAGTGTTTAAAATGACCAATCATAGTTAGACATCTGAGATACCGTGGGGCAGTGAGTAGGTGACTTTTTATATGTTGGTCTTGCCTAGGCCAGATCTTGGTAGAAGGTGTGGGGGAGCGTTTTGCATCCTAAGTCATCTATTTAGCAAGCAGGTGAGGTCACAGAAGCGAGATAGGGTGGTTGGTAATTTCTGATAACCCTAATAGGGAACTACATAAGCCTTTTATCTCAATTATTCGTGAAAGGTGAGTTTAAGCCAAACTTATACAATAAGCTTTCTGATATCTTATAAGTTGACCTATTACAGTAAGGCTGGTGTCCCAGGTAAAAGTCCCTGTCATTTTTTTCTCCTGAAATTCCATGCATTTAGAAATTGCAAATGTTGATTCCTTCTGATGTTTCTGTCTCATATTTTCACCTAATTTTTAAAAGTCTTCTTATAAATGATACACAATACTCAATGATACTTAGAGCACTTCTCTAAAGGCCCAGAGTTTTCTCTCTCTTGTCTCCCACCTGTTTGCCAATAGGCCATCAACATTTGTCACTTTGACTTAAAGTCTTGCACTTATTGGAAACATTGCCTTTGTCACAGATCCACATGGGAAGTTGTGGAATCAAGGATTCCTATTGCTGATGGGGTCTGTTCCTGGGATTTCAGTCAAGGAAATAAGTTCTTTTTTTTTTTTTTTAATTTTAGCTTGTTTTATTTTTTATTTTTTTAAATTCATATCCAAATTAGTTAGCATATTAATGATTAGTAGTGTAATAATGATTTCAGGAGTAGATTCCTTAGTGTCCCTTTCCCATTTAGCCCATCCCCTCTCCCACACCCCCTCCAAGAACCCTCTGTTTGTTCTTCATATTTATGAGTCTTTTATGTTTTGTCTCCCTCCCTGTTTTTATATTATTTTTGCCTCCCTTCCCTTGGGTTCATCTGTGTCTTAAAGTCGTCATGAGTGAAGTCTTTGATATTTGTCTTTCTCTGACTAATCTCACTTTGCACAATACCCTCCAGTTCCATCCACGTAGTTGCAAATGCCAAGATTTCATTCTTTTTGATTGCCTAGTAATACCCCATTGTGTATATATGCCACATCTTCTTTTTTTAAATTTTTTTTTTCAACGTTTATTTATTTTTGGGACAGAGAGAGACAGAGCATGAACGGGGGAGGGGCAGAGAGAGAGGGAGACACAGAATCGGAAACAGGCTCCAGGCTCTGAGCCATCAGCCCAGAGCCTGACGCGGGGCTCGAACTCCCGGACCGCGAGATCGTGACCTGGCTGAAGTCGGATGCTTAACCGACTGCGCCACCCAGGCGCCCCTATGCCACATCTTCTTTATCCGTTCATCCATCGAGGGACATTTGGGCTCTTTCTGTACTTTGGCTATTGTTGATAGTGCTGCTATAAACACGGGGGTGCATGTGTCCCTTTGAAACAACACACCTGTATCGCTTGGATAAATGCCTAGTAGTGCAATTGCTGGGTCATTGGGTAGTTCTATTTTTAATTTTTTGAGGAACTGCCATACTGTTTTCCAGAGTGACTGCACCAGTTTGCATTCCCACCAGCAATGCAAAAGAGATCCTCTTTCTCTGCATCCTCATCAACATCTGTTGTTGTTAATGTTAGCCATTCTGAAGGTATAAGGTACTAAGTCATGGTCGTTTTGATTTGTATTTCCCTGATGATGAGTGATTTTGAGCATTTTTTTCATGTGTCGGTTGGCCATCTAGATGTCTTCTTTGGAGAAGTGTCTATTCATGTCTTTTGCCCATTTCATCACTGGATTATTTGTTTTTTGGGTGTTGAGTTTGTAAGTTCTTTATAGATTTTGGATACTAACCCTTCATCTGATATGTCGTTTGTAAATATCTTCTCCACTTTTTGTTTTGATGAGGTCCCAGTAGTTCATTTTTGCATTTGTTTCCCTTGTCTCTGGAGACGTGTTGAGTAAGAAGTTGTTGTGGCCAAGATCAAAGAGGTTTTTGCGTGCTTTCTCCTCAAGGATTTTGATGGCTACAGAAATAAGTTCTTAATTAGGTACTGTCTGTATGCTTTATTAGCTCTGTGTTGACAAGATTAAGAAAATACACAAATACAATGGGTATGAGAGCCAGATTAACTCAGAAAGTTCTCAAAAAAAAAGGTGGGAGTGGGGGATGCAGTATCCTGCTCTTTCAAATTTTAAAATGATTGTCTGTTTAAAATATATTCTCAATGGGCACCTGGGTGGCTCAGTTGGTTAAGCTTCCAACTGCAGCTCAGGTCATGGTCTCATGGTTTGTGAGTGCAAGCCTTGCATTGGGCTGTGTGCTGACAGCTCAAATCTTGGAGCCTGCTTCAGATTCTATGTCTCCCTCCTTCTCTGCCCCTCCCTCGTTTGTTCTCTCTCTCTCTCTCAAAAATAAACATTAAAATAAAAACTAAAATATATTAGATATTACAGGACATGGAAACTATATGTGTTTGAAGGGTGTATAAATCCACTGTATTCTCATAATTTGATGTATCTTCTGATTTGATGTTTGGCGGCCATAAGAACACACCAGTGATAATGTGTCCTTCGGTGTGTCTTAGGCACTGATATCAATTCATTTTCTTGCAGCTGTTGTTACCTTCTTTTACTTGGCTTGATGCTGTCTGCTAGATTCCTCCACTATAAAATTCATATTATCCCTCTTGTCATTCCTGAGGATCTTAGGTGGATTACTAATGTGACAAACTATCATGTTTACACAGAACTTCTTCTCAGTTTCTTTTGCTTGTAGTTTCCGTTGAGAACAAGGGCCAAAGATATTTAGAGAAAAGTAAATTTTCTTCAATTGCATCCCAGTGATAAATATTTGAGACAGCCAGAGTATGACATTCCTCAAGGAATTCACAACTGCCCTAATGTTAATATTTGCTACAAGTAAAAAGCAACTTTAGCTTGATAACAGCCAGACCTTCAGGATCCTGTATCTTGTTTAACATATGAAAATCCGTTCACTAACTTTATCTCTGCCAGCCCCCCTCCCCAATGTTAAAGTATATAATGGATGGCTTCTCATGTGGACAATTCTGGTCTTCTGTTCACAAGTCCTGTCCCCATGCTTTGATAAATATATCTTTTTTGCACCATAAATGTCTCAAGAATGCTTTCTTGACACTTTGCTCCCAGCCTACATCACATCAGTTTCTATTGGACAATGAAGCCTCTCACCTTGGAGTAGTAGAGATATTGACTTCTGGGAGTGGAGGTTCTACATTAGATCTCCATTCTGTAGGTTTGTATTTTCCTCCACACTCAGGTCAGAGAAAAACCTTTCTGTTTACTTTTTTGTATTTTCAGGAAAAGAAACATGTTTGAATGTCTTAAAACCCTGAAATATAATAGAGTCATAGATAGAAACTATACCACCTGGGGTCGTCACAGAAAGGAAACTTGATTTTTAATCATTAAGGAGATCAGAGGGGATAACTTCCAAACCAGAGTTGCACAGAGAAAGGGGGGGGGGGATGGTTTCCTTTTCTTGGGGTTAGGGTGGATATTTAGAAAGAGGTGTTCTGTCATTTATGAAGAGTTGGGTACAAGGTTGCAAAAGCACCTTAAGACAACAGTTACTTAAATACTTTGCATCTTATGTAAATGAGGTTTGTTCTCCTCCTTGGGTGGAGAGTTTAGTATTATAATGTGGTGTGTGTAACTGTCTGTCATTCCCTGGGTTATACCTTGGTCTATTCCCATAGGTTTGAGTCAAGGGTTAAGCTGAAACCAATGGGCCCAAGCTTTTCCTCAGGGCAGTCACTACATTTTTTAATGTAGTTTCCATTTCTACCACAGGAGGCTATGCCCATGGGGTCTTTTGCCTGAAGTAAAAGATAAGATGGGAAGAAGAGGATAACTAAAATGTGGGACAAATGTCATTGGGCATAATAGATTAGTATGAAGGTCACATCTTGAGGTCTAGCTGGTGACATTACCTCCCTCTTTCATCTTAGGTACCAATATGAACTCTACTGATGGCCACTTGGTAACTGTGGTTTTTATTGCAAGGACTGCTGACATTCAGGGATGTGGCCACAGAATTCTCTCAGGAGGAGTGGAGATTCCTAAACCACAGTCATCGGGAACTGTACAGGGATGTGATGTTAGAGAACTAAGGACACCTCCTCTTCTTGGGTGAGTGTAACTCCTTCCAGACGTCCCAAACCACACTCAGGGTTTTGTTCTTTCCTTTGAAGACTGTCTCTTGGAAGCTTCTTCTTTGCATGACTGGGATTCAGATCCATGCAATGTGGGGAATAAGTAGGGGTTTGTTAGATGTAGACAAATACCTTCATGATGTTTCCTTTTCTGCTTTAGCTTTGCCTTCCTTAAGGTAACATCTTATTTCTGTAGATTAATGGCCATTCTAAATATTGCATGGCATAAAATGTTATTTCCCCTGTCTTAAATTCCAATTTCTACTCATTATTGTGATGATACTTTGGAAGTAGAGATTAAGATCTAAACATCAGAAATCCCTCCTGCGTGTTCTAAAGGGTCTATTGGGCATCATCATTTGGGAAATAATTTTATAGAATTCTACAGCGTCATCTTTTCCCTACTAAGCACAATAGTATATCAGAAGTTGGAGTTTCCAACCACACTCATGTTCCTTTTTTCTAATAAACAAGTCTTGTTGTGTCAAAGCCAGCCCTGGTCATCTTTTTGCAGTAAAAGAAGGAGCCTCAGGATGTAAAGGGAAAGGAGACAGAGGCCACAGACCCAGGTAGGTGGGCATGAATGAAGTAGATGACAGAGGTGAGGTCCAACTATGAAGGGGGAAGATAGACCTTAAAATGTGGTTCAAGTAGTCTCTTTGAAATGGAAGTTAGTTTGAGAAGCCTCATTTTCTTTTTCTCCTTCTCACAGAGGGACATCTGTCCTTCAGCTTCTCCTTCAGCTCCAATGATGGTCCATCACATGTACAGTTAGGGCCAGGTGACTCCCCTTGGAGTGGGTCAGCCTCCATAATCTGAGAGCTTTTCCATGTTTTGAGGGCCTCAGAAGGAATCTCCATATTTCTGAGGAACTCTATGTTAAGCCCTTTCTAAGTTCTGTTTTGTGTCCTCGGAACTATATCAAAGTAGTGGTAGGCATATTGAGGTTTGGTGCAGACATGCCAGGAACACTGGAGACAGATATCGTGTTTTCTGGTTTATGCTTTCCAATGTTATGGAGGCTTTAATCTTAATTGCACAAAATTACGACTCAGTAATTTCATCAGATAACAAAGCACCTCCCTGAAATGAGAAAATCTAACCTATTACCTCACTTCAAAAGTTCATTTATCTTGTATTAACTAAAAGTAGAAATTCCTCCTCTATGTATTCCATTCCTCCATGTTGAAATAATTTAATGTGTCTGTTTGTATCATAGAATTCCTATATAAATTAATGCCATGGGGAGGTAGAACATTTAAAACTTAGAACTTGCTGCCTATAATAAAGTTTACATTTTTTCTTTATTATTTCCTTTAGTTTTTGTAAAGTTTTTTTTTACCTTTACTTATTTTGAGAAGGAGGGAAAGAGAGAGGCAGACAGAACTAGAGAGAGAGAATCATAAGCAGACTCTGCAGTTTCAGTGAGGAGCCCATTGTGGCGCTCATACTCAAAAACCTGGAGATCCTAACTTGAGCCAAAGTCGGATGCTTAATAGACCTTGCCACTTAGGCACACTCCCTTAATTTTTAATTAAATTCTAATTTGTTAACATACACTGCAATGTTGTTTTCAGGAGTAGAATTCAGTGATTCAGCACTTAACATACAACTCCACTGCTTATTACAACAATTGCCCTCCTTAATACCTATCACCCATCTAGCCCATGTCCCAACCGCCTCCTTCAATCATCCCTCAGTTTTTTCTCTATCATTAAGAGTCTCTTACAGTTTGTTTCCCTCTTTCTTTTTCCCACATCTCATATGTTCATCTGTTATGTTTCTTAAATTCCACATATGAGTAGAATCATATGGTATTTGTCTTTCTCTGACTGACTTATTTCACTTAGCATAGTAGACTCGAGCTCCATGCATGTTATTTCATCTTTTTGATGGCTAAGTAATACACACACACACACACACACACACACACACACACACCATACCACATCTTCTTTATCCATTCAGCAGCCAGTGGACATTTGGTTCTTTCCATAGTTTGGCTATTGTTGATAATGTACCATAATCATTGGGGGTGCATGTATCCATTCAAAACTGTACTTTTGTATCCTTTGGGTAAATACCTAGTAGTGCAATTGTTGGATCATTGGGTAATTACTTCTATTTTTAATTTTTTGAGGAACATCTATACTGTTTTCCAGAGTGGCTGCACCAGTTTACATTCCTACCAACAGTGTATGAGAGCCCCCCTTTCTCTACATCATCACCAACACATGTTGTTTCTCTAATGTTTTTTATTTTGACAGGTGTAACATGATATCTCAACATAGTTTTCATTTGCATTTCCGGATGATGAGTGATGTTGAGCATCTTTTTTCTTGTTGTTACTTCCTGTTACTATGGAGTTGGGCCTTAATTTTTAGGTAATCTCTTTTTCAAAGTATCTAGTTAGTTACTGTGCCCATTTGTTCTGCTGTGATACCCTTTCCGTCAGGCTTTGTAGTTCTATATATATGCTGAGAATGAGACCTTTGTCTCCTCTCACTCTACCTCTATCTCTTCAGCTTTTAATGTAGAGACCTACTTTGTTTTTTTTTTTTTTTTAAATTTTTTTTTCAACGTTTTTTATTTATTTTTGGGACAGAGATAGACAGAGCATGAACGGGGGAGGGTTAGAGAGAGAGGGAGACACAGAATCGGAAACAGGCTCCAGGCTCTGAGCCATCAGCCCAGAGCCCGACGCGGGGCTCGAACTGACAGACCGCGAGATCGTGACCTGGCTGAAGTCGGACGCTTAACCGACTGCGCCACCCAGGCGCCCCGAGACCTACTTTGTTTTAATGTAATCCAATTAGTCATTTTCCCCATTGTGGCTAGTGTGTCTTACATTTTGATTATGAATTATTATATATTTTTAAGATTATTTATTTGAAGAGAGAGAGCATAGTGGGGGGTGGGCAGACAGAGAGAGAGAGAATCCCTTACAGGCTCCATGCTGTCAGAACAGATCCCCACACTGGTCTCATTCTCATGAACTGTGACATCATGACCTGAGCCAAAATCAAGAGTCAGTCGCTCAACCATTGGAGCCACCTAGATGACCCTCTTTTATCATTTTGAGAGATCTTCTCTTATACTTAGACAACAGAGATAGAATCCACTGTGTTTTTCTAAAAATATCATTAATTATCCTTACAATTTCGATCTGAAATCTATTAAAAATCAATGTGTTGTGTGGTTTGTATAGTGACTGAGATTTTCTATTCCTTTTCTTTTTTTTTCCCCAATAAGTTTACTAGAAAGTGAAACATATTCTGAAAATACTGTATTGTGATTTCTTTTCAGTTGCTTGCACAAGTCATTTCTTCACATGAATTAACAACATCATAATCATGGAGCAGTCTTCTGTGATTTCTCTCCATCTTTTCTTGCTTCTAGTGATGTTTAACACTCTCCCAGAACCACACACTCAGTGTCTGTTTTGATGTCAAAGAACTTCGATGGCCTTATTTGTTCAGATGAATGATGATTCCTTTATTCCCATAGCAGAATGGCCTCCAGGGGTTTGGCAATAGCAATAATCTTCATGTTACAGAATGTAGCCTGGAGTCTTGGCAAACTGATAGCTGTTTACCATTATCTTACTTCACTGGGTGTAGTTTCCATTCTACAAATTTCATTGCCAGACACATGAGTATAGTCAAGTCATAGGTCATGGGTCTCTAAAGGAGTCTTGCCAACAGTGACAGCTTTTGGTGAAAAGATTTTTGCCATGAGTTTTGATGTACACTTCTTTGGTATGTTTACAGAGTGGTAGGGTGTGTCTGTTGTGTTGCAGTGTATGTCTTGGGTATCTTCCAGTCCACTCACATTAGTCCTAATGGACAGTGGTTGGAAGAATTTTAAAATAAAACCTTCTGAGTACATTGAGATTTTAATTTTCTTCTGTATGTCCCTGCCCAATGAGAAGCCAAAACATCATGAAGAGAAACGTATTTTGGGTACTGTTGTGGATATCACAGCAAAATCATACATTTGTTATATACGGCATTGGTGTTATCACCTGAAATCATGTCATGAGCTCATGATCAAGTTCCTTCAGTTCGCATCCAGTACAGGCACAAGCAGTAGACCAAGTTAATTCATAGGAGCAGTGTTTCCTTCATATTTTCCCCTTAGTTCAGAGCCACCCAAAATATTTTTCTCCTTGTGACCACCTCTGTTTCACTTGACATAATCACCTCCATCTTTTATGCCTATGTTGCTCTTTTTAATATTCCCCTTGATGGCTTGTGACCACCTCTGCCCTAATTCTCTGCCCAACTGTCATTTGTTTCCAAATTTTCAGACTTTTTGTTGTAATGAGCCACAATTCCACCATATGGAGGACCTGCATTGTCTGGGAAAAGTGTACAAAATCCTCTCATCAGACACATGTAAATTGTCTGCTTTTGCAGAAATGTTTCTGTACCCATCTACCTTAGAAACCTCACTATAGAAATTTAAAGTATACCCTCATGGATATTGGGATTTCTTTACCTGGTTGAATGCAAGACCCATGGAGTAATTGCAGCAGTGGATATTACAGGTCACCTGATGCTACTCTACTATACCCTGATGATCATAGCCTTATAAAATGTTTCATGACCTAAATTGAACAGATTTTATCCCACATCCTGTGTCAGAGTAATGACTATTTGAAGAGGTGGTTTACACATGGAAAAATTAGGCAGGCGTCAAGCTGTGGCCAAACTGAGTGATGGATATTGTTGTGAGAAGACTCTCTGTGTTTCAGTTTCTCCATGTCTTATGGATAGAGACATAGAAAGTTTTTATTCTAATCGTGTTTCCATTAATATTGGTGTATAAAAACCTTTGGAATATTGTGATAGTATCTTGCTCCTGGTTAAAGAACAGATGTGTTTATTGGATAAGAAAACAGAGATGTCTCCACCAATGGCAAAGGTTTGGGAAGATATCCTGGATGTTCCTTTAAGATATCAGGTTTCCTATGCTCGGAGTCTCATAGATGTGATGTAAACCCACTGCATGTGCAGCATCTCTCTGTATGAATTATGGGTATGGAACTGGCAAGTGAAATTAGTGTGATCAAGATGTTTATGGTGTTTTCTGTGTCATGAGCCATAAGATCCTTGGACTTTGATCTGGGAGTCTCCTGTCTTCTGTCAGGATTGGAAAATTGTTACAGGTTAACTTGTTACATTATAAAACGTGTAATCTTGGAATTTTTATAGTTCTTGAGATTGTATTCAAAACAAAATAAGTATTTCTAGGTGTGTTTCTGCTTTTGCTCATTCATTTGTTTTGTTGTTCAGATTTTACATGTAAATGAATTCATATGGTATTTGTCTTTCTTTGACTGATTTCACACAGCATAATTTCCTTCTACATCTATCCACGTTGCCCCAAATGGCAAGAAACAACATAAAAAACAAACAGGCCCATAAATTCAGTGAACAACCTGCTGTTTACCAGAAATAAATGAGGTGGGAGGATAGGCAAAATAGGTAAAGGGGAATGGGAAGTATAGGCATCCAGAAATGGAATTAATAAGTCTGGGGATAAAAGATACAGCATAGGCAATACACTCAATGATGTGATAGCACTGTATGGTGACAGATAGTAGCCACACTTGTGGTGAGCATGGTACAACCTACAGAGTTGTTGATCACTATATTGTACACCCGAACTAATATAGCATTGTATGTCAAGTATACTTTAATAGAAAAGAGAGACTACAAAATAGATACAATATGCGTATACATGTATAGGTTCAACTACTGTCTTAAGAAGTTGCCTGTAAAGAAAGCTAACCTACTCTCCAAATCAAGGTCATCCTAGGTATTTATAGTAGGATATAGATTGAGGAAAATAAATTTCTCTGTAACACAGTGGAATAAACTTGCTGGAGAAAGGAGAGAGTATGGGAGGAAGGAGAGTGTGCCCAGCAGGGTAGAGAAGTGAATAGGAGAACAGAGTCTGGAGCCCTCACAGGTTGAGCAGCCCAGAGGATACATGGAACAGAAGTAATTTCTGTGAGAACTTCTTTTTTTTTTTTTTTTCAACGTTTTTTATTTATTTTTGGGACAGAGAGAGACAGAGCATGAATGGGGGAGGGGCAGAGAGAGAGGGAGACACAGAATCGGAAGCAGGCTCCAGGCTCCGAGCCGTCAGCCCAGAGCCCGACGCGGGGCTCGAACTCACGGACCGCGAGATCGTGACCTGAGCTGAAGTCGGACGCTTAACCGACTCCGCCACCCAGGCGCCCCTGTGAGAACTTCTTAAATTGTTTTTCCTGCAGTGTGCTCCCATCACCATTAAAGTGTATGTAATAATGGCCACATGTCTCATGAAAGCTTTCTGTTGACGTGGATTCTTCTGGGAAAACCTGGAGATCAGAGTTCCCCAGTTCTTGTACATGAGTTAACCTCCCATGGCAGGGACTCTGTACCAAGTCTTTGTGATCGGGCTGATGAAAATGCAAAGAGGAGCCCATGAAGCTTCTGATCACATGCAAAAGACAAAGACGGAATGCACTAATACAGCTTACAGGGCACGGGCACTTTATTTGAATAACACAGATATTTTCATGTTTACATGCAGATTATGATTTACTTACTCTGCTCTGGACATGTATTTCACAGCAGTTATTCTGTGTCCTTTGGAGAACATTAGGCACCTGACACCAATGTGCTTTATCTCCTCTGTGCTTTCTGTCACACCCTTCCACTAAATGGTAATATATTTTCTCATTCATCAAAAAGTACATTGGGAGGATTTATTGAAAGATGGCATCAATTACCTCATTTAATGTACTAAGTCCCTTCTTGGTTCATGTTGTTTGTAGTTTGCTTTGGAAAATAAAGGCTCTGTCCTGTGTTCGCTGGAGATACTGGTGTTTGAAGTGGAGATTGTAAATCATTCAGGCCTTGGTCCTACAAGTTTCCATTTTATTCTGCACTCCTGTCACAGACATGCTCTTTCTTATCACCTCTCTGTTGCTGCAGAGAAAGAAAACATACACCATATATGTTCCACTGCCTTGCAATTGTAAAGTATAACTCAGTACGAAAGATGAACAAATGGGTGCCTGGGTGGCTCAGTCGGTTAAGCAGCCAACGTCAGCTCAGGTAATGATCTCATGGTTCGTGAGTTTGAGTCCCGTGTCGGGCCCTGTGCTGAAAGCTCAGAGCCTGGAACCTGCTTCAGATTCTGTGTCTCCCTCTCTCTCTGCCCCTCCCCAGCTGGCACTCTGTGTCTCTTTCTCTCAAAAATAAATTAAAAAAAAAGGTGAATGATACAGAAACTTTCAGTGATAGAGGAGACTCCCAAACAAGAGCTATTTATTTATATCATTGTGTGTGTCTATGTGGTGTGCTGATAAGACAAAAACTTCATCCACAAGTAGATACAGAAATTTTTTTTTTAATTTTTTTTTTCAACGTTTATTTATTTTTTTTGGGACAGAGAGAGACAGAGCATGAACGGGGGAGGGGCAGAGAGAGAGGGAGACACAGAATCGGAAACAGGCTCCAGGCTCCGAGCCATCAGCCCAGAGCCTGACGCGGGGCTCGAACTCACGGACCGCGAGATCGTGACCTGGCTGAAGTCGGACGCTTAACCGACTGCGCCACCCAGGCGCCCCTAGATACAGAAATTTTATGCCACTGAAAAACATCAATGATAACAAAAAGATTACCTTATCATATTTATACTTTTAAACTTAATTTCTAATATTTGTGTTTTGTGTTTTATCCTCAATTACATCTTTTAGTTGATCAGCTCTGTGGTTTAATCATGTTCTATTATGATTATCACTTTGAAACCTCCTCTGAAGCTTCTTTTAGGGTTGCCTGTGGATAGTCGTCTGTGTGTTCCTCTTAGACGAATTCAAAGACACTCTACGGGGGAAAATCACACTATACTATTACTGAAGTTTTTCAAACATATTGTTTGACTTTTTTTTATATATTTTTTAAAATTTAGTTTTGAGAGAGACACAGCATGAAAGGGAGAGGGGCAGAGAGAGAGGGAGACACAGAATCTGAAACAGGCTCCAGGCTCTGAGCTGTCAGCACAGAGCCCGACACTGGGCTCGAACTCACAGACGGTGAGATCATTACCTGAGCCGAAGTCGGACGCTCAACCGACTGAGCCACCCAGGTGCCCCTGTATATTCATGTTTTTAAAGAATGACCTCAGGCCTCAAAATTATGGAAATCACCATTCCCACATCATTATATCAACAAATACTTTTTGACCTTTTTTTCTGTATTTTGAACAATGATAATAGAGTAGATTTCAAATGGATAACTTAGTCTATGTGTGAACTTAATACGTTTTAATTAAAAAAATTGTTTTTTAAAGTGTTAACACAGATGTATACAGAAGGATGTGTTATCCCACTACCAATGCGACCTATCTCATTTTATTAAAGGTTGTAGGAAAAGGATGGTATCCATCACCTGTTTTCTAAAGGAGTAGAACAATATACTTAGTGTATACCTTAAAGGTCAAATAATCTGTGATTATTTTTCCCCCAGTTTATTTATTGTATCATCCTTGGGAATAGTGGGATATTACAATGGATATATTACAGATTATATAGGGGTATTATTGACCCGTTAGCTCAAGGACTCCATGATGGTGATACATGGCATCTATTTTTTGTAGCCAGTAGTTTTGAAAGGACCTTGAACTGACACCAGCCCTTCTCACTAGTGCATTCCCTAGACAGCACCATGCAGAGTCACAAGTTAATATAAATTATTATTTTTTAAATATCTTTTAATGTTTATTTTTGAGACAGCAAGAGAGCATGAGCAGGGGAGCGGCAGAGAGAGAGAGAGAGAGGGAGACACAGAATTCCAAGCAGTCTCCAGGCTCTCAGCTGTCAGCACAGAGCCCTGTGTGGGTGGGGCTCAAACTTCCTGTGAGACCATCACCTGAGCTGAAATCGTATGCTTAAATGACTGAGCCACCCAGTGCCCCGGTTAATACAACTTCTGAAATGACATACCCAATCCACCCTTGTAATCAACCTTCTTCCCTGGTTCCCATGACTTTCCCCTCATGCATCCCTTACAGAAGACTTGCACAGAACTTACCTAAACCAGTTTTAGTTTGAATGGCCCAATCTGGACTTAGCCCAGGGACTCTAAAGCACTCCACCATGGCCCCTAATAAAGGTATGTGCCCCCAGTAATCACTGGGGGTGTCCTTTAGATCTTTTCTATGGAGTGACCATGCACATGTGACAGTGCTGGTGGTGGAATAGATACCCCATCAATAGGAGAAACATTCCAGTAGGAGTGATATTGTAGTCCCCGGGAAGACCTAGAAAACAGGATGAAGAATTGGCATGAATTCTGCATGTGGAGCAAGACACACTTGTCCCAGGTTATAGAACTGACTCCGTAGAGCTAGAAAAATAACTTCTACTTGTTTTAATTCCTAGTTCTCTCCAGATCTCCAGTTCTATTTTTCCTCATTTTTGATTCCAGCTACATAGGCATCACAGACCTCTTTGCCTGTGTTGTGGGATGGAAATATAAGTAAAACATGCTGATGGCAATGTCCTCAGAAAGATGAAAGATGAGACCTATTAAAGAAAATGTGAAGAGGTCTTCTGGCCCTGACTGAAGGAAGGAAGGTCCCTCACAGCAGTGCCTCATTCCCTGAAACACCACTCATCTCCAATGGATCCAACCTATGGTGGGGTTATATTCCTGGGATACCAATGCCTAATGGAACCACAGCACATGCCTTGCTGATTCTGCCTATTACTGTGTCCAGAAGGCTTCTTCATCTCCAATATCTACCATAACATATGACATTTTGAAGCTGTGCCCACAATGATTGCATCATCCAATATGCCCTCCTCCATAACTGCCACTGATCAAGGCCTGGGCAATCACTGTAATCATCCAGTGACATCTTGTCCTCAGTAACACACAGGAATTCAATTAAATCATGAAGAAGAAATGGGACTTCCCTAATCCTTAGAAACCCCAAATATTTGCCAATTCCTTATCTCCATGGCACTTATTCATTATCTGATGCCACCAAGAGCTGCTTGTGATGGAGCTAGGAAAGGGAGGCACCTCGGGTCCCCTCCCTACATTCCAAAGAGTTCTTCACATTTTCTTCCTTTCCATCTCTTTCCTACAACCCAAAATAAAATGAGGTAGGTTATCACTGGTGGTAGGATAACACTTCATTCTGTACACATCCATGTTAACACATTAAGAACCATTATGGTTTATTAATTAAAATGCATTGTGTTCACACATAGATTAAGTTATGCATTTCAAATCACTCTATTATTGTTCAAAATACAGAATACAAGCCTTCCAAAATGATTTATTTGTCTGTTGATAGCATGATATGAGAATATGGATTTCCATAACTTTCAGGCCTGACATCATTCTTTAACAATGTGTACAGGGGCGCCTGGGTGGCTCAGTCGGTTGAGTGTCTGACTTCAGCTCAGGTCATGATCTCCTGGTTCATGAGTTTGAGCCTCTCATTGGGCTCTTTGCTGACAGCTCTGAGCCTGAAACCTGCTTCTGATTCTGTGGCTCCCTCTCTCTCTGCCCCTTCCCCACTTGCACTTTGTCTTTCTCTCTCTCTCAAAAATAAATAAACATTAAAAAAAATTTTTTAACGTGTATATACAATTTTACCCCATTTGGGGGAAGAGTTGGTTATCCTCTTTCTGATATCTGTGAGGATTTCTTCATTTCAACCACATCAACTGGCATTTTCTCCTTCTAACTATTGCTATGATGAAGACACACCAGTATGTTTTACTGCACTGCGACCTTTTTCCTTAAAGACCAGTTGGCAAATTATTTTATAAATAATATTCAAGAAGATTTTTAGTTTTGTTTTTTTTTTAACGTTTATTTATTTTTGGGACAGAGAGAGACAGAGCATGAACGGAGGAGGGGCAGAGAGAGAGGGAGACACAGAATCGGAAACAGGCTCCAGGCTCTGAGCCATCAGCCCAGAGCCTGACGCGGGGCTCGAACTCACGGACCGCGAGATCATGACCTGGCTGAAGTCGGACGCTTAACCGACTGCACCACCCAGGCGCCCCAAGAAGATTTTTAGTTTTAATACAGGGAGAAGAATGATGTTTGGAACACCTATTTCATGATAACTCACATCAATGTTATAACCACAAACAGCATCTGCATTTAGATTTTCTTTATATATTGTGTATAGTGTTTTCCTTCATCTTCCATGGAAAATTATGCATGAGTCCCACCTAAAGAAGAAAGACATGTCATATCTTTAATGCAGCAACAATCAGCCACATGATTTTCCAAACCCACTAGAAATGAATGAATTTTGAAAGTAAACTGAGAGTAGAAATGCATCAATATTTGCTAGCCACAAGTGTCAGATAGTGTTGATGAGAGAAAAAGAAAAACACATATTGAAATTATATCCATGCAAAAATTGATTCACTTAATCTTCTGAAGCATGATCACATATACATTTTGTAAGTATTTAGCTTGGTATTATTCCTTATAATGAGTATTTGATGTAATGTCTGAATAGAGTGAATGACATACTGCTTTCTACTGTGAAATCTGTGACATTTATTGACATCTGATGTTCAATTAAATACTTTTATAAATATTTATAGCTTTCAAGCTACTTTTTTTTTTTTGTATGCCCTCTCTGGCATTTGCTAAAGTGTTCATTTAACATAAAGGACTTTCCTCATTCATTATGTTTGTAGGGTTTACATCTCTTGTGCACTTTGGGATATTTATTAAGGATCCAATTCCACTTAAAAGCATGACAACTTCTCTCCTGTAACACAGCTATGATATTGAGCAAGTTGTGAGTTCCAGCTACAGGCTTGCTACATTCTTTATGTTTGTAATGTTTCTCATCAGTATAACTGTGCTGTGCTGAGTAAGGTTGATTACTTCTAAAAGTTTTACCATATTCTTTCTTTTGTAAGTTTTTTTGTCCAGTATGAATTTTGTGATAGGGTGAATGAAGAGAAGAGTGACAGGGTAGAATGAAGCTTGACGTCTGAATTAAGGGCTTGCCAAATTCTTTATATTTGCAGAATCCTCCTGATTAAACCATCTCTGATCAGGAATCAGGGTTTAGCATTGCTTAAAGGCCTTGCCACACTCTTTAGAATTCAATGATCATTCTCAAGTATAAATTTTCAGCTATGAAGTAAGGGGTGAGCAGTCCAAAAAGGTTTCTTACATTCCTTAAATATGTAATGTTTGCTCCAGTATGGATTCTATGATACTGAGTAAAAATTGAACAGTGATTAAACACCTTGTCACATTCTTTCCATTGGTAAGGTTTCTCTCCAGTATGAATTCTGTGATGTTGAGTAAGAGTTGAGTGCTGGGTAAATGCCATCCCACATTTTTTACATTTGTATTTTTTCTCTCCAGGATGAATTCACCTGTGTCCATATCATGATGAGCCATACTTAAAGATTTACCCCTTTCTTCACATTTGTAAGGTTTTCTTCTGGTATGCATTCACTGATGTTGAATTAGTCTTGAGTGACAGTTAAAGGATTTGACACTTTTCTGACAAATGTACCTTTTTCTCCAGTACCAGTGTTGTATTTATATTTAGTCTTGATGTCTGACTAAACATGTTCTCAGGTTCATTACATGTGAATGGGTTTTTTCCCACATGAATCCTCTGATAATTACCAACATTGGAGGATGGGTTAAGAATTGTCCCACATCCATTTATATTTATTAGGATTCTCTCCCATATGTATACTCTTCTGTATAACAAGGTTGGAGCTTTGATAAAAGACTTCCCTATATTTATTACATTCATAATGGTTCTCTGGAAAATGAGTCCTCAGATGTTTGTTAACATTTGAACCCTGGTTAATTTTTTTTTTTTTTTTCAGATTCACTGCATTGAGCAATTGTGTTTTCATTGAAAATGCTGTGGTTATCTTGGAAGGTCAACTGCTCAGTGAAGGACCCCTCAAATGGATGGGGACCCCACTTACCACTATTTTCTTCATTTTTAAATCTCTGATTTTCAGAAATATTTCAAAGGTCAATGCAATCCTATTGTCCAAATGTTACAAGTAATTATTTTCAGCATGGACTAGGTCACTTTCCAGATTTTCCAAATTTTTGTTCTGCAAATGTGTATGTTGACCATTTGATTTGAGCCTTTCCTAATAAAAATACACTGTTTTTCAGAAGTTATGGACTTAAAAGGGGGGGGTGGTTCCAAAATGTTTTATATCCTTCACAATTATGGGCAACGAGATTCTTATTAGGGTGGTTGTCTCTGTTTGGATATGTGATTTATGATATCTTTGATGCCCTCATTCTATCCCAACATTGTTCCAGTCTATCATTAAGTATAAGCTCTCAGGGGTACTATGTTTATATCTACCCACTGACATTCTTTGGAAAGAAGTTTCTATGCACATCTTTGGAAGGAGGCTCTGGATGCCATTTGAAGATAGAACTGAAAGATAACAAGAGAAAAGCAAACTCATTCCACTTTTTTACTGTCAGATAAATATTAAAATTTCTTATACACAAAACTGAAATCAGAGAACTTCAGCAATATGGCTGAGAAATAATCAAGAGGACATCATTCCTCCATGGACACATAAACTTGCACACAATGTACTGACCTCATGGCCCAATAGACAGCTTTGTAATGTTGTCATGCTCTAGCACACATGACTTTCCTGTACCTCACAAAATCAGGAAAAGTACCATGTGAGCCCAAAATTAGCAGAAGGAAAGAATAGTAACATAAAATAGAAATCAACAAAGTAGGATACAGCAGAAACAGGAGAATATCAACAATAGGAAGAGTTGGTTTTCAGAAAAGATCAACAAAACTTATGTTTAAATCAAGTAAGAATGAAAGACAAGCAACTGAAAACAGAAGTGAAGAAGTGAACGCAGACACAGTATAACTAATACCCTAGAAAGAAAAATAATTATAAGCGGTGACAATGGATAATTTTATGCCTACAAATAGTTATCAAAGGGAGTATATAAGTTTCCAAAAATGTATAACCTACCTGACTCAATCATGGAGAAATTAGAGAAAAAAATTTCAAATGATCTACAACTACTAAGTAATTGTAGTAATAAAATTGTAGTAATTGTAGTGAAAAAGTAATAAATGAACTCCCAACACAGAAAGTCCTGTGCTAGATGAATTCACTGAATAATTCAAAAAACATTTAATGGGAAAGTATTTCACATCTCCTCAGACATTTCCAAGGAGTGAAGAGAAGAGAAATTATCAAACATTCTCCGGGACATCAGCATTACCTGGTTGGCAAAGCCAAACGAAGACATTAAAAGCAAAGGTGAGTACAGACTACTACCTGTGACGAATAGTATACAAAGTTCACAGGAATATAAAGCAAACAATTAAAAGTACATTTTATTATTTTACATCATAATCAAGTGGGAATTTTTCCTGGAATTCAAGGGTGTTTCAACATATAGAAATCTATAAATTTAAGATGGCACATGAACAGAATGAAAAACGAACATGACATTATTGTATTAATAAGTGCAGAACAAGAATTGAGCATATTGGACATCGTTTCCTGATTAAAAACACTCAATAGGGGCACCTAGGTGCCTCAGTTTCTTAAGCTTCTGACTCTATGTCAGCTCAGGTCACAGTCTTGTGGTTTGTGAATTTGAGCCCTGCATCAGAGCCTGCTTGGGGTTCTCTCTCTCTCTCTCTCTCTCTCTCTCCCTCTCTCTGCCCCTTGTATTTCTTCTTCTTCTCTATAAATAAATAAACTGAAAACAATTATATGTGTGTGTGTGTGTGTGTGTGTGTGTGTGTGTGTATATATTGAATAATAGGAAGAAAAGGAAACTACCTCAACCTAGTAAAGGCCATATATGTAGGAAAAGCTGAAATTAAACAAATTCAATAGCAAAAGACTGAAAGCTTCTCCTGTATGATCAGAAATAAAGTAATGAAAGGACTTCATCACTTCCATTCAAAATAGTACTGGATATTCCACTCAGAACAGTTATGCAAGAAAAAAATACATAAAAGGAATCCAATAGAAAATGTAAAACTGGGGCGCCTGGGTGGCGCAGTCGGTTGGGCGTCCGACTTCAGCCAGGTCACGGTCTCGCGGTCCGTGAGTTCGAGCCCCGCGTCGGGCTCTGGGCTGATGGCTCAGAGCCTGGAGCCTGTTTCCGATTCTGTGTCTCCCTCTCTCTCTGCCCCTCCCCCGTTCATGCTCTGTCTCTCTCTGTCCCAAAAATAAATAAACGTTGAAAAAAAAAAAATTAAAAAAAAAAAAAAAAAAGAAAATGTAAAACTATCTCTGTTCACAGATGATGTAGTTTATAGAAAACCATAAAGAATCATTATTTTTCTTTTTATGCTGTTTTAATTTTTGGTCATCACTTGTATTGTTTATTTTTGCTATTTTCCCCTACTGGACTTTCCATTTTCCAGTTTTTTTATGCTCTAAAACCTTGAGTTAAGAAAAAGAAAGTTAAAATTATACCACAAGTCACTAGGAAATGAAGAATCATAGCAGAAATTTAGTAGAGGAGGAAAATAAAAAAGAAAAATCAGAAATAAATAATATAGAGATCAGAATAAACAATAACATAACATTGAAAGCAATACATCTCTATCAAATTCCCAATGCTGTGCTCGGTAGAAAGATCAAAACCCATTCTAACATTCATATGGATGTCACAGGATAACACATAACTAGAGTAATCTTGGAAATGAAGAGTATATTAGTGGTACCACACGTCCTGATTTAAAGCATACTATGAAGCCATATAACAAGATAATGTACTACAGACATAAAGACAGGCATAGGATTATGGAAAAGAGATGTTGAGCTGGATGTGTACTTCTCCAGTTATGACAAAGAACTGAAGGTTTTGTTAAAATTCATATTCTAATTTTAATAAGCAGAACAGTCTGAGTTTCTACATTTCTCCAAAGCTTGTACTAGATACCATTCTTTGGTTTAAGAGCCACACTTTTTTTTTTCAATATATGAAGTTTATTGTTAAATTGGTTTCCATACAACACCCAGTGCTCATCCCAAAAGGTGCCCTCCTCAATACCCATCACCCACCCTCCCCTCCCTCCCACCCCCCATCAACCCTCAGTTTGTTCTCAGTTTTTAACAGTCTCTTATGCTTTGGCTCTCTCCCACTCTAACCTCTTTTTTTTTTCTTCCCCTCCCCCATGGGTTTCTGTTAAATTTCTCAGGATCCACATAAGAGTGAAACCATATGGTATCTGTCTTTCTCTGTATGGCTTATTTCACTTAGCATCACACTCTCTAGTTCCATCCATGTTGCTACAAAGGGCCATATTTTGTTCTTTCTCATTGCCACGTAGTACTCCATTGTGTATATAAACCACAATTTCTTTATCCATTCATCAGTTGATGGACATTTAGGCTCTTTCCATAATTTGGCTATTGTTGAGAGTGCTGCTATAAACATTGGGGCACAAGTGCCCCTATGCATCAGTACTCCTGTATCCCTTGGGTAAATTCCTAGCAGTGCTATTGTTGGGTCATAGGGTAGGTCTATTTTTAATTTTCTGAGGAACCTCCACACTGTTTTCCAGAGTGGCTGCACCAGTTTGCATTCCCACCAACAGTGCAAGAGGGTTCCCCTTTCTCCACATCCTCGCCACATCTATAGTTTCCTGATTTGTTCATTTTGGCCACTCTGGCGTGAGGTGATATCTGACTGTGGTTTTGATTTGTATTTCCCTGATGAGGAGCGACGTTGAGCATCTTTTCATGTGCCTGTTGGCCATCCAGATGTCTTCTTTAGAGAAGTGTCTATTCATGTTTTCTGCCCATTTCTTCACTGGGTTATTTGTTTTTTGGGTGTGGAGTTTGGTGAGCTCTTTATAGATTTTGGATACTAGCCCTTTGTCTGATATGTCATTTGCAAATATCTTTTCCCATTACGTTGGTTGCCTTTTAGTTTTGTTGGTTGTTTCCTTTGCTGTGCAGAAGCTTTTTATCTTCATAAGGTCCCAGTAGTTCAGTTCTGCTTTTAATTCCCTTGCCTTTGGGGATCTGTCAAGTAAGAGATTGCTACAGCTGAGGTCAGAGAGGTCTTTTCCTGCTTTCTCCTCTAGGGTTTTGATGGTTTCCTGTCTCACATTTAGGTCCTTTATCCATTTTGAGTTTATTTTTGTGAATGGTGTGAGAAAGTGGTCTAGTTTCAACCTTCTGCATGTTGCTGTCCAGTTCTCCCAGCACCATTTGTTAAAGAGACTGTCTTTTTTCCATTGGATGTTCTTTCCTGCTTTGTCAAAGATTAGTTGGCCATACGTTTGTGGGTCTAGTTCTGGGGTTTCTATTCTATTCCATTGGTCTATGTGTCTGTTTTTGTGCCAATACCATGCTGTCTTGATGATGACAGCTTTGTAGTAGAGGCTAAAGTCTGGGATTGTGATGCCTCCTGCTTTGGTCGTCTTCTTCAAAATTACTTTGGCTATTCGGGGCCTTTTGTGGTTCCATATGAATTTTAGGATTGCTTGTTCTAGCTTTGAGAAGAATGCTGGTGCAATTTTGATTGGGATTGCATTGAATGTGTAGATAGCTTTGGGTAGTATTGACATTTTGACAATATTTATTCTTCCAATCCATGAGCAGGGAATGTCTTTCTATTTCTTTATATCTTCTTCAATTACCTTCATAAGCTTTCTATAGTTTTCAGCATATAGATCTTTTACATCTTTGGTTAGATTTATTCCTGGGTATTTTATGCTTCTTGGTGCAATTGTGAATGGGATCAGTTTCTTTATTTGTCTTTCTGTTGCTTCATTGTTAGTGTATAAGAATGCAACTGATTTCTGTACATTGATTTTGTATCCTGCAACTTTGCTGAATTCATGTATCAGTTCTAGCAGACTTTTGGTGGAGTCTATCGGATTTTCCATGTATAATATCATGTCATCTGCAAAAAGCGAAAGCTTGACTTCATCTTTGCCAATTTTGATGCCTTTGATTTCCTTTTGTTGTCTGATTGCTGATGCTAGAACTTCCAGCACTATGTTAAACAACAGCGGTGAGAGTGGGCATCCCTGTCATGTTCCTGATCTCAGGGATAAAGCTCTCAGTTTTCCCCCATTGAGAATGATGTTAGCTGTGGGCTTTTCATAAATGGCTTTTATGATCTTTAAGTATGTTCCTTCTATCCCGACTTTCTCAAGTGTTTTTATTAAGAAAGGGTGCTGAATTTTGTCAAAGGCCTTTTCTGCATCGATTGACAGGATCATATGGTTCTTATCTTTTCTTTTATTAATGTGATGTATCACGTTGATTGATTTGTGAATGTTGAACCAGCCCTGCAGCCCAGGAATGAGTCCCACTTGATCATGGTGAGTAATTCTTTTTATATGCTGTTGAATTCGATTTGCTAGTATCTTCTTGAGAATTTTTGCATCCATATTCATCAGGGATATTGGCCTGTAGTTCTCTTTTTTTTTTTTAATTTTTTTTTTTCAACGTTTTTTATTTATTTTTGGGACAGAGAGAGACAGAGCATGAACGGGGGAGGGGCAGAGAGAGAGGGAGACACAGAATCGGAAACAGGCTCCAGGCTCCGAGCCATCAGCCCAGAGCCTGACGCGGGGCTCGAACTCACGGACCGCGAGATCGTGACCTGGCTGAAGTCGGACGCTTAACCGACTGCGCCACCCAGGCGCCCCGTGTAGTTCTCTTTTTTTACTGGGTCTCTGTCTGGTTTAGGAATCAAAGTAATACTGGCTTCATAGAAGGAGTCTGGAAGTTTTCCTTCCCTTTCTATTTCTTGGAATAGCTTGAGAAGGATAGGTATTATCTCTGCTTTAAACGTCTGGTAGAACTCCCCTGGGAAGCCATCTGGTCCTGGACTCTTATTTGTTGGGAGATTTTTGATAACCGATTCAATTTCTTCGCTGGTTATGGGTCTGTTCAAGCTTTCTATTTCCTCCTGATTGAGTTCTGGAAGAGTGTGGGTGTTTAGGAATTTGTCCATTTCTTCCAGGTTGTCCAATTTATTGGCATATAATTTTTCATAGTATTCCCTGAAAATTGTTTGTATCTCTGAGGGATTGGTTGTAATAATTCCATTTTCATTCATGATTTTATCTATTTGGGTCATCTCCCTTTTCTTTTTGAGAAGCCTGGCTAGAGGTTTGTCAATTATTTTATTTTTTCAAAAACCAACTCTTGGTTTCGTTGATCTGCTCTACAGTTTTTTTAGATTCTATATTGTTTATTTCTGCTCTGATCTTTATTATTTCTCTTCTTCTGCTGGGTTTAGGCTGCCTTTGCTGTTCTGCTTCTAGTTCCTTTAGGTGTGCTGTTAGATTTTGTATTTGGGATTTTTCTTGTTTCTTGAGATAGGCCTGGATTGCAATGTATTTTCCTCTCAGGACTGCCTTTGCTGCGTCCCAAAGCGTTTGGATTATTGTATTTTCATTTTCGTTTGTTTCCATATATTTTTTAATTTCTTCTCTAATTGCCTGGTTGACCCACTCATTCTTTAGTAGGGTGTTCTTTAAAAAGCCACACTTTTAAATTCCAAAAATAAAAAAAAAATGAAATGGCAGAAATCATGCATGACTATGAATTTAAAGAATATTGTGGAAATTATAACCTCTAACACCAAGAAAAGAAATAATTCTTCTTGAACATTTACTAACTACTATATACCATTCTAACTATTTTCAAATTCATCCATAAATGCCCAGTAACCTATGAGAACCATAGAACTGTTCTCTCTTTCAAAAATATCTTGGCAAAACTTCAGTAAGAGTATAGTGTGATTTTTTTTTCCAGATTTTCAGACTTTGAATTCATCTAAGAGGAACACACAGAGTATAATCCTAAAAGAAGGCCCAGAGCAGGTTTTAAAGTGACAATGTTAATAGAACATGATTAAACCACAGAACTGATCAACTGAAAGATATAAGTGAAGGTAAACACAAAACACAAAAGTTACACATTAAATTAGAAAAGAATAAAAATGAGACAGTAACTTTTTTTTTATCATTGAAAATAAGAAATGTGTTCAGTGGCATAAAATTTCTATATCTGCTTGCAGATAAAGGTTTTTTGTGTCTTGTAGCATACCACAGACACAAACACACTCAGTGATGTAACCAAAATACCTATTGTTTGTGGTCTCCTCTACCACTCAATTTTTTTTTGTCTCACTTAACTTTTGAGCTGAGTTATATTTTACAATTTTAAGGGAGTGGAACATATATATGCACGTTTTCTCTCTCTGCAGCAACAGAGAGCTGATAAGGAAGAGTATGCAGATTAAAATGGCAACTTGCAGGACTGAGCCCTGACTTACAATCTCCACTTCAAATACCAGTATCTCTGGCAAACACAGGACAGAGCCTTTATTTTCCAAAGCAGACTATGAACAACATGGACCAGAGGAGGGACTTACCACATTCAATGAGATGATTGATGCACATCTTTCAGTAAATCCTACTAAGGTACTTAATGATAAATGAGAAAGTATGTTAATGTTATAGTGGAAGGATGTGGAAGAGAGTACAGAGGAGATGAAGGAGGTGGACCTATAATGGTGCACATTGGGGTCAGGTGCCTAACGTTCTTCAAAGGACTCATAACAACTGCTGTGGAATTAATGTCCAGAACAGAGGAAGTAAATCAATATCTACATGTAAACAGGAACACATTCGTGTTATTCAAATACCAAGCCAAATAAAGCGCCATACTCTGTAATCAGAGTTTTACAGTAGGAACCACAAGTGGAAACAAGGTGAAATAATGACCCTTCAACATATTTTCTGTGCTTTGTCTCTCGTGGCACTTTAGCTGAGGGTAGCGGTACTGATCATTTATTCCTATTGGATCAGCTACCATCCTCTTAATGAGGAAAATGTTCACCTGTTATTGGCACAATCCACAGTGCACCTACCATCCAGATTCAAACAGATCCCCCCAAATCTGTGTCTAGACTTAATCACTATCCTAAAAAAAAAAAAAAAGGTTTCTAAACAAAGAAACTCTTCAGCGCACTTGCTTATAGTAGAGGATTACAAGGCTAAGTGCCTCCTTATGCTCTAACGCTTTCCCTGTAATGCCTGTATTTTAGCTGTGAGAAAACCTGATGTCTGAGGAGGGTGGTTTGTCCAGAAAGTCTGAGCAATAGATAACAGAGAGTTCCCAACCCTCATTCTCTAGCGAAATCCATTCCCACTGAAACCAAAGGTTTTGGTGAAATTAACCTATGCAATACATTTCTAAGTATTCCGGTTGAGGAGGAAAGCCAGCATCATTTTGGTTTTACCTGGAAGGAATGGCAGTACACCTGGTCAGTAATCTTCAGGGTTACACAGAGTGTCCGTCCTATTTGTCACAAAACTTAAAGACTGATTTGAATGACATAAAGTTTTCTGTAGGTTCTTTGTTACAATGTGTAGATGATATTCTTCTCTGCTCCCTTCTCAAGCTTCTTCAGATGAAGACATCAGCTATCTGTTAAAACTTTTGCCATTGGGGCACCTGGCATCTGACTTTGAGCATCTGCCTTTGGCTCGGGTCATGATCTCACAGTTTGTGAGTTTGAGCCCCATATAGGGCTTTGTTCTGTCAGCACAGAGCCTGCTTCAGATCCTCTGTCCCCCTTTATCTCTGCCCTTCCTTCACTCAAGCTCCCTCTCTCAAATAAATAAATAAATAAATAAATAAATAAAATAATTGCCCTTAAAGAGACAAAGTCTCAAAAAAATTTGCAATTTGTTCATGCTCAGGTTGGATATTTAGGGTACCTGCTTTCAAAGCAAGGACTAGATTTGGATCCATGTAGACATCAAGCCATCCTTAATGTCTCCAAACCTAAGCCTAGCACCCATGGTGAGGATTTCTTAGACTCTGCTGGTTATTGCCAAAATTGAATTCCAAACTTCTCTTTTAGGTCTCAGCCTGTATATGCTTTACTAAAATAGACAAACCTAACCCTATTATTTGGAAAGGAGAGGATGACATAGCCTTTGAGACTTCAAAGTAAAGTAAAAAAATGCTTCTACCCTTGGACATCCCAATTGTCAACTCCCCTTTATCCTCATTGTATATGATAGGGAAGGGAATGTCCTTGGAGTGCTCAACCAAAAACATGGGGCTGACATTGCCCCATAGGGTATTATAGCCATCAACTGGACCCTGTGGCTTCTTGGGACCCCCTGGTCCAGAGCCATTCCTTCCACTGCCCTCTGGTTAAAGCTATTGAAGAAATAATCATGGGGTCTTGTTGAATAACCTTGTGCTCCCAAACTCCAGGGAATAGACTTGACGTGACACTTCTAAAGAAAACACCAAAAGCCTAACTGGGCCTGCATACCATCTGGTGATCTGAAGGGGTGGATTTCCTGGAATTGTAACAGACAACATCTGGGAAGACAGCTTTCCCAAGATGTATGGACAGGGCCTGTATATCTTTTCTCCCAGTTGCCTCTTCTGTCCCTTGTGTGGAAAGAAAATGGCTTTGACCTGCACTTCCCAATCTCTTGCAAAAGTGGGAACCCTCTTTGGATCATGACCTTTTAAGAAAAAGCCTCATGATGATTTAGTATGCATTATTGAATGATTAGATGTCATAGAAATCAAACTGTTTTCTTTTACTGAAACTATTAACTAACTATAGATTTTTATCCCAATGCATGGTTTGTAAATGTAAAACTTTTCAGAGTATTATGGACAACACATGTGATTCAACACAGTTATTTTGAGATAACAATTCCATGTTAAAATGTCTTTGAACGTTTACCAATCCTGCAAAATTTTTTCTCTGTCAATACCAATGTTATTATTATAATAATTCTTATTCAATATTTTTTTTGTGCCAGGTACTATATAAATAATATCTATAAGTTAACAGCAATTCAGCACAATTTTTTTTTCTTGATGCAGACTCTGAGACTAAAATGTTAAGTATCAAAGCAAAGCTATAACTCAAGCTGAGTTCCAATTGGCATAATGCCCAACATTTCTATTTTACCCAATAACCAACACAAACTTTCTTTCTTTCTTTTTTCTTTCTTCTTTCTTTCTTTCTTCCTTCCTTATTCCTTCTCTTTCCTTCTTCCTTTTTCTTTCTTCTTCCTTCCTTTTTCTTCTTCTTCCTCCTTTCTTTCTTTTCCTTTCTCTTTCTTTCTTTTTCTTCTTTCTTTCCTCTTTCTTTCCTTCTTTCTTTCTTTTTTTAACTTTCTTTTTTTAATTTACATCCAAATTAGTTAGCATATAGTGCAACAATGATTTCAGGAGTAGATTTCTTAATGTCCCTTACCCATTTAGCCCATCCCTCCTCCCACAACCCCTCCAGTCACCCTTTGTTCCCCTATTTATGAGGTACTTCTGTTTTGTCCCCCTCCCTGTTTTTATATTATTTTTGCTTCCCTTCCCTTACTTTCATCTGTTCTGTGTCTTAAAGTCCTCATACGAGTGAAGTCATATTTGTCTTTCTCTGACTAATTTTGCTTAGCACAATATCCTTTAGTTCCATCCATGTAGTTGCAAATGGCAAGATTTCATTATTTTTGATTGCTGAATAATACACTGTTGTATACGTATACCTCATCTTCTTTATCCATTCATCCATCGATGGACATTGGGCTCTTTTCCATACTTTGGCTACTGTTGGTAGTGCTGCTATAACATTAGGGTGCATGTATCCCTTCAAAACAGCAAACCGGTATCCTTGGATAAATATCTAGTAGTCAATTCTGGGTCTTAGGGTATAGTCCTATTTTAGTTTTTTTAAGGAACCTCCATACTGTTTCCAGAGTGGCTGCACCAGCTGCATTCCCACCAACATGGCAAAGGAAAGAGATCCTGTCTCTCCACATCCTTGCCAACATCTCTTGTTGCCCGAGTTGTTCATGTTAGCCATTCTCACAGGTGTGAGCTGGTATCTCATTGTGGTTTTGATTTGTATTTTCTCTGATGATGAGTGATGTTGAGCATCTTTTTCATGTGTGGTTGTCATCTGGATGTCTTCTATGGAGAAGGTGTCTATTCATGTCTTTTGCCCATGTCTTCACTGGATTATTTGTTTTTTTGGGTGCGTAGAGTTTTGATAGGTTTTTATAGATTTTGGATACTAACCCTTTATTTGATATGTCGTTTGCAAAAATCTTCTCCGCTTTTTGTTTTGATGAGGTCCCCAGTAGTTCATTTTTGTTTTTGTTTCCCTTGCCTCCAAAGGCGGGTTGAGTACGAAGTTGCTGCGTGGTCAAGATCAAGCTTTTTTTGCCTGTTTTCTCTCAAGGATTTTGATGGCTTCCCTGTCTTACATTTAGGTTGTTCATCCATTTTGAGTTTATTTTTGTGTATGGTGTGAGAAAGTGGTCCAGGTTCATTCTTCATGCATGTCACTGTCCAGTTTTCCCAGCACCACTTGCTGAAGAGACTGTCTTTATTCCATTGGATGTTCTTCCTGCTTTGTCCAAGATAGTTGATCATACGTTGTGGGTCCCTTTCTGGGTTCTTTATTCTGTTCCATGATCTGAATGTCTGTTCTTGTGCCAGTACCATACTGTCTTGATTACAGCTTTGTAGTATAGCTTGAAGTCTGGGATTGTGATGCCTCCTGCTTTGGTTTTCTTTTTCTTGATTGCTTTGGCTATTCGGCATCTTTTCTGATTCCATACAAATTTTAGGATTATTTGTTCTAGCTCTGAGAAGAATTCTGGTGTTATTTTGATAGGGATTACATTGAATATGTAGATTGCTTTGGGTAGTATCAACATTTTAACAATATTTGTTCTTCCAATCCAGGTGCATGGACTATTTTCCCATTTTTGTGTGTCGTCTTCAATTTTTTCCATAAGCTTTCTATAGATTTAAGTGTATAGATTTTTTTTTACCTCTTTGGTTAGATTTATTCCTAGGTATTTTATGGGTCTTGGTCCAATTGTAAATGGGATCAATTCCTTGATTCTGTTTCTGTTGCTTCACCGTTGGTGTATAGGAATGCAACCAATTTCTGTGCATTGATTTTATATCCTGCAACTTTGCTGAATTCATGAATCAGTTTTGGCAGTTTTTTTTTTGTGTGTGTGGAATCTTAGGGTTTTCCATATAGAGTATCATGTCATTTGCGAAGAGTGAAAGTTTGAACCTCCTCCTGGCCAATTTGGATGCCTTTTATTTTTTGTGTTGTCTGATTGCAGAGGCTAAGACTTCCAATACTATGTTGAGTAACAGTGGTGAGAGTGGACATCCCTGTGTTGTTCTTGGTCTTAAGGAGAAAGCCTCAGTTTTTTTTCCCCATTGAGGATGATATAGCATTGGGTCTTTCATATGGCTTTTATGATCTTGAGGTATGATCTTTCTATCCCTACTTTCTTGAGGGGTTTTATCAAGAAATGATGCTGTATTTTGTCAAATGCTTTTTTCTGCAGTTATTGGGAAGATCATATTGTTCTTGTCCTTTCTTTTATTGATGTGATGAATCACATTGATTGTTTTGTGGATATTGAACCAGCCCTGCCTCCCAGGTATAAATCTCACTTGGTCGTGGTGAATAATTTTTTTTTAATGTATTGTTGGATCTAAGTGGCTAATATCTTGTTGAGGATTTCTGCATCCATGTTCATCAGGGAAATTGGTCTGTAGTTCTCATTTTTAGTGGGGTCTCTGGTTTTGGAATCAAGGTAATGCTGGCTTCATAGGAAGAGTCTGGAAGTTTTCCTTCCATTTCTATTTTTTTGGAATAGCTTCGAGAGAATGGGTGTTAACTCTTTCTTAAATGTTTGGTAGAATTCCCCCTGGAAAGCCATCGGACCCTGGACTCTTGTTTTTTGGCAGATTTTTATTACTAATTCGATTCTTTACCTGGCTATGGGTCTGTTCAATTTTCTATTTCTTCCTGTTTCAGTTTTGGTAGTGTATGTTTCTGGGAATTTGTCCATTTCTTCCATATTGCCCATTTCATTGGCAAATAATTGCTCATAATATTCTCTTATTATTGTTTTTATTTTTGTTGTGTTGGTTGCTATCTCTCCTCTTTCATTCTTGATTTTATTTATCTGGGTCCTTTCCTTTTCTTTGTGGTCAAACTGGCTAGTGGTTTATCAGTTTTGTTAATTCTTTCAAAGAACCAGCTTCTGGTTTCATTGATCTGTTTTTTTTTTTTTTTTTTGGTTTCAATAGCATTAATTTCTGCTCTAATCTTTATTATTTCCTGTCTTCTGCTGGTTTGGGGTTTTATTTGATGTTCTTTTCCCAGCTCTTTAAAGCTTAAGATTAGGTTGTGTATCTGAGATCTTTCTTCCTTCTTTAGGAAAGCCTGGATTGCTATATACTTTCCTCTTATGACCACCTTTGCTGCATCCCAGAGGTTTTGTGTTGTGGTGTTATCATTTTCATTGGCTTCCATGAAGTTTTTTAATTTCCTTTTAACCTCTTGGTTAGCCCATTCATTCTTAGTAGGATGTTCTTCAGTCTCCAAGTATTTGTTACCTTTCCAAATTTTTCTTGTGGTTGATTTCGAGTTTCATAGTATTGTGGTCTGAAAATATGCATGGTGTGATCTCAATTTTTTTGTACTTGTTGAGGACTGAGTCCCAGTATGTGGTCTACTCTGGAGAATGTTCCATGTGCAATCCTGCAAATTTTCATTAACTGGTGCTTCATGTTTATATATGTATTATATGTTCCCAAATATGCTAAATTGTTCAATTCAGTGCTTCACATAATATTACACTATTTTGCCTCATAAGAAGTTTAAAAGGTTATTTTCAGGAGGCATACTATTCTTGCCTTCATAGAAAGAAATGTTTCTTCCCTAAGTCCAGATAAGTGCTAATAAATATTTTCAGATGGCTACTTTCAGACCCAAGGTCCTGGTTTATATCCAACATACAGTTGCAAATTGTCATTTGTTTTTGATCTGTAATTGCTGTTAATCAATCTTTTACAAGAAAGATGTGTTGCATTAGTTGATGCTGGTTAAATACTCAGTCTTGAGAAGATACAAACTTCAGATGGGAGCACTGGAGAGTTTTTCCCTTCTAACCCTCCCTATCACTCATGTGTGGCTTCAGTGGTTTCCAGCTGCTGAGTACTTTCCCTGTGACCTGAGACATGACAACCAGGAAAGGTCCTTCCTGGCCCTGAGGAACAAAACCATGAAACATAAAGAACCTGACTGTTGATAAGTGATCCTTTCAAGGAAAGATCTTGATCAAAAAGGGGAATGTGAAACTTAGTAATGGGAAACCTCACCAAAATCGATTTGGGTGGTTTTGGCAAGGGGATGTCTTAAGGCCTCCCACTCGGGGTTAATTGTATACCCAGAAATAAAAAATGGACTTGACCTGAAATGGACTAAACCTTGTGCCCAGATACTACTCTGCTTCTCCAGTCAGAAAGAGACTCTCTCCTCATCATCCTGGGCAATAGAACAAACAATGAAGCCACCACACGTCAAACTATCAGGTTACTCCAAAGGACTTTTGGTTCATTACAACCTTCACAACATACTCTGTTTATCCTTTCTTTTTCTTTTCTTTTCTTTTTTTTAAATTTTGTCTCTTCTTTGTTCCCCAGGCATAAGTAGGGTTTGCTGTAGCTTTTTTGTACAGGATCACAGTTCTGATTTATTCCTGAATAACCCCATATTTTGCTGATAAAATGACTGTCAGTGTCTATTTTTAAGGTTAACATCACCAACACTTGTCTCTCGAGTACTGTCTTTTTAACATGGAGCAACTGAACTCAGGTTTGAGTGACATTATTGCCTTCTTTACCATTTGGTAACTTTCAATCGACCAGCAAGGAATGTGATGTTTCAGGACTGGGAACCAAGAGTGCTTGTGTGGAGACAAGAATCTGAGTGCCTGGGCTCAGGTGTGCTGGGTCTTTTTTCTGTCACTTAGTGCTACTGATTCTGGGTCTATGTGGTGCGACACTAGGACTAGCATGGAACTTCTAGGATGCTACTTCTTGGCTCCACCCCAAACTTGCAACATAATTTCCTAGTGGATTTCTGGAATACATAATTTCTATGCACACTAAAGCTCAAGGAGCCTTAGTTACTTGATTCTGAGCTCAGTCTTTCCATTAGAATAACATGGTGTTTTAAATATAATCATCACTGGTAACCTTGCCCACAGATTCTGCCAATAGGTCTCCATAGGAGCCTCAGGGTTCTTTTAATTAAGTGCTCCAGGTGATTCTAAGCGAGGCTATGGTAAAGCATGAGGGCCCCTCAGAAACTTATTAGAGTTGAGTGCTGGCTTTGCTCCTTAACACAGAGACAGGGACATAACACTGTCTTCTCTACATGAGTTTGGAGGGGTCAGGTCCACACAGCACAGATTTCCTATGCTGTAGTAGATTGTGTGGATGTCGGCTGGAGAGGAGGCTATATGAAGACAGGAAAGAGAAACTGGGAGAATTGATCTTGTTGTAGGAGCTCATAGTTTTTGAATAGCTCCTGACACAGAAAAGAGTAGGAAGCTGGGCCTTTTTAGTATTTCAATGTCCTGACTGTAGATGAGTAGTTAACAGGTGAAGAGACTTTACCTTAAAGGCAAATGCTCACGTTCTGGCCGTGACTTCCCCACAAGTATCTCCTGAGAAAGAAACCTAGGGCACAGGAGGAAGAGGATGAAATGGCTGGTTCTCTGGTAAGCCTTGCCTCCCAGGTTGGAGGCTATGTGTCATTTTTTCCTCCTGAAGTTCTATGCATTCAAAAATTGCAAAAATTTGTTTCTCTAGTTCTGATATTGCTGTCTTATGAGTCTTTTCACCTACTTTTAAAACATGATATTGAATGTTATCTCTTTTGAGCATTTCTTTGCTTTATTCTAGAGCCTTCTCATCATTCTTTCCAAACTGGCTTCCAATAGGACATGAAAACTGTCATTTTGAATTACTGTCCTGCAACTTTTAAAAATGTTCCTTTTGGGAGAGGTCTGTGGGGGAGGGCATTGAATCTGAGACTCCTACAGTAGATGGGCTTGTGTTTTGGTGTATCAGTCAAGGAGAACAGAACATATTTAAGTCACATTAGGATGCTTTATCAGCTCTTTGTGGACTAGGATTAGGTAAATGCACAAATAAACAAGATGGACATGTGGCCCAAAATAACCTTGAAAGTTCTGGAAATGAAACAGCTTTGCTCTCCAGGATGCAAGGGGAAAAAGAAAAAAAAGATGCTGTATTTACAACACGCTCAACATTAAGGGGGCATTGGCGCTATTTGTGGCTTGCGAGTTTTATAAACCCACTGTTTTTTCTCAATTAGATTCCTATTCTGATTTACTTTTGGGTGGCCACAAGAACACGGGTGTGATAATGCGTCCTTCCATCTGCCTCAGGCACTGATAACAATTGGCTTCATTAAAGCGAATGTTAACTTCTTTTACTTGGCTTGGTGCTCTCTGCCACATTCCTCTTATATAACGTGAATATGTCTCTTAGTCATTCCTATGGATTGTATGGATTTACTAAGACATGTGCAGAAGCCATCACATTCAAACTGGAGACTCCTTTCTTCTGAGTTTCTCTTTGCTTGTAGTTTCCACTGGAAAGTGAAGGCTTCCTCTCTCTCTCTCTCTCTCTCTCTCTCTCGTACTGGAGATACTGACTTCTGGGAGAGGTGGTTCTGTGTAAGGGAGGTTCCAAATTGTAAGTTTTCATTGTATTTCTTACTCATGTGACAGACATTCTTTTCTTTACTTCTTTGTATTTTCAGGAAAAAAAAAAAAAACAAGGATCACATAGTTAACAGGGTAGAGTGTCAAAATCTTAAGATACAATATAGCACAAATGCTGATTGAAATGAAAAATTACAGAGAAATACAAGACTCAGGAATATTAGCTATTTCTTTATATCACTCTGTGGTGTGTCCATAGTGTGATTAAATGACAGAAACTAATCATCCACAAATAGAATTATAAGTTTATGCCATTGAGGTATTGTTTTGGGAGAATGTTTCTTAACTTAAGTCACCAAGACAACATTTTGCTCTCTCACTTTCAATGTGTATATTGCCCGTTTGAAAAGTTTAGATATATGCAGGGGTGCCTGGCTGGCTCAGTTAGTAGAACATGAAACTTTTGATCTCAGGGTTGTAAGCTCAAGCCACACATGGGTGTATATTTTTCTTCAAAATTTTTGAAGATAAAATGAAAGTTTACATATGTGCATAAAACGTAAAAGGTAGATTAGTTTTGTGTGGATACCTTCTTGTTTTTATCAACATTCTCAGTTTTGAAACCTGCTATGAATGTAATTTTACATTGGTGTCTATTGATTAATGTTTTTTGTTAGATAAATTCTAGGTCAGAGAACCGAGGTTAAAATTCAGTTTCATGGGATACGTGGGTGGTTCAGTAGGTTGAGTGTCTGACTCTTGATTTTGGCTCAGGTCATCCCAGGGATGTAGGATGGAATTCCACGTGGGGTTCTGTACTGAGTGTGGAGTCCGCTTAAGATTCTCAGCTTTTCTTGGGGCGCCTGGGTGGCGCAGTCGGTTAAGCGTCCGACTTCAGCCAGGTCACGATCTCGCGGTCCGTGAGTTCGAGCCCCGCGTCGGGCTCTGTGCTGACGGCTCAGAGCCTGGAGCCTGTTTCCGATTCTGTGTCTCCCTCTCTCTCTGCCCCTCCCCCGTTCATGCTCTGTCTCTCTCTGTCCCAAAAATAAATAAACGTTGAAAAAAAAATTTTTTTAAAAAAAAGATTCTCAGCTTTTCTGTATGCCCTTCTCCTCACTTCCACTTTCTCTGACTCAAATAAATAAATAAATAAATAAATAAATAAATAAATAAATAAAATGGTTAATTTAAGAATATCTAGTTTTTTACATTACTGGAAGTATGAACAAATATTCTGTAAAGGGAAAAAATAATGTTTCATCCCCTAGATTATTTGTGTGTGTGTGTGTGTGTGTGTTGATCTATGAAAACTTTTAGAATCTAGTAATTATTAATGCTTAGAATGTATTGGTGTTGCCTTTCTTGCTTTAACCTGTAGAATCTATAATTGCTATAGAACCCATTCATTTCGTGTACTCTGATAATTCTTCCTGGTTCTTCTGCTCCTTTGTTATTCAAAGTGAATACCTTCCCACATAGGCTAATTAATACCTTGTTAAGAGATGCAGACTCAGTTCCCATCCCAACTCCTGAATCAGAGCCTGCATTTTAATACCATCTCCAAATCACTGTTGTGAAATTCATTAGAATTCAATAACATTTCTGACCCACTAAAACTTTCCATCTAAGAAATGTATACATCTTATACTATATGATGTAAATGCAAGTCCTCAAATATGCATGTGCCTCTGTTGACGCCTTCAGTTTACAGTTGATCTTGGAGAAATAGAGTGTTTATAGTGGTTCTGTGAATATTATGCCATCTTCTTATCTCAAAGGTAGAGAATATATGAAAGTATATAGCTGTGTTAAAAATTATCTTACTGGGTAAGGCAAGAAACTCACTTAAGACAGGACCATTTGTCCCAGCTCTTTCCTTTCATCTTAGGTATCATAATGAACACTGCCAATGGCCAGTTGGCAATTGTAGCATTTATTGCAGGGTTGCTGATATTCAGGGATGTGGCCATAGAATTCCCTCAGGGGGAGTGGGAATGCCTGAGCTTCCCTCAGTGGGAATTGTACAGGGATGTGAGATTACAAAAATATGGAAACCTCCTCTTCTTGGGTGGGGCTGACTTTCTGTATCTGAACTAATGCGAATTTCCTCCAT
Source organism: Lynx canadensis (assembly GCF_007474595.2). Taxonomy (NCBI): domain Eukaryota; kingdom Metazoa; phylum Chordata; class Mammalia; order Carnivora; family Felidae; genus Lynx; species Lynx canadensis. The sequence continues at coordinate 56,598,147 of NC_044317.1, forward strand.
GGTGAGTTACACGTTGAGACTACACTAGGTGGAATTGTCACTCAAAGGAAACTTTATTTTCAACAAATAAGGAGATGAGGGGAATAACTTTCAAAGTTGTATATTGAAGAGCAGGGGTGAGTGGCTTCTTTTTATTTAGGGTTAGGATGAATATCTTAAAGGGGAGTTTTGTCATCCTATGTAAAGGTAGGAATAAGGCAGGCTCAAGCCCATGTGTACTTAGGAAACAAGCCTAAACGTGTGTCCTATGTTATATTAATGAAGGCTGTGCCCCTCTATGGGTGGAGATTTTAACATTATACTGAGGTACAGGGAAGTGTCTGACACTTCATAGTCCATCTCCTACATGAAACTATACTGGAGCTCAAACTGGTCTATGCTGGCCAAAACCTGGGGTTTTGTTCCTTCCTTGGAGGAACGTCTGAAGATTACTTGTTGCATGACTGGAATTCAGATCCCTGCTGCAGGGGAAAGAAGTGGGAATTTGTAGATGTTGAGATAAAAGTCCTCCCGGTGTTTCATCTTGATATTTAGTGTCCCCGCTCTTAAGGTACCATCATCCTTTACTGATGATGAGTGACAACTCTAAATAGTGACATTAAATGGTATTGACTACTTCTTAAATTCTCATCTCCACTCCTTGTTATTGTATCAATAATATTTGGAAGTGGAGGGGTTTTTTTGTTTTTTGTTTTGTTTGTTGTAGTGGGATCCTTTTTATCAATAAATATCTATGATTTTCAGGATTTTGATGGTTAAAATTTCTCTTATTCTTGTCTGACAATTCTGTAACCATGCTTCCTTCTGTACGATAGGTTCCACAACATTAATTTAATTTTGTTTTTGTTTCTTATCTATGTTTTATGTTTGTGGATAACAATTTCCAACTGAATACGTTTGAAGACAGTTTAGGGTTTAATTCAAATAGGAACCTGTCATATGTCAATTGCCAATAAAATTACTTCTGTATTTGTCTGTATAAATATTACCCATACATTCTTTGGTCATGACTTGCCTTGTTTCTTTTCTTGGTTAGTGGTCAGTGGTTTTTTCCTATCTTGGTGAGTTGTTACAACAAAATTAAGGTCATAATCTATTTATGGATGAATGTGTATGCCCTTTGTGAGAGAAATACCTCTTGAAGGTAATATTTTAATTTTGTTTTAATGTTGATTTATTCTTGAGAGAGACACAGAGACAAGAGTATGAGTGGGGGAGGGTCAGAGTGAGAGGGAGACACAGAATCTGAAGAAGGTTCTAGGCTCTGAGCTGTCAGCACAGAGCGTGATGAGTGGCTTGAACTCACAAACTGAGAGATCATGACCTGAGCTAAAGTCAGACACTTAATTGAGCCAACCAGGCGCCCCATTGAAGGTAATTTTTTTAAACTCATAATTTTGTATCAACCTTCAGTTTTATAGTTTACTCTTAATTGTGGTTGAAACATATGCCATGAAATTTACCATTTTGGCCATTTTAAACTGTAGTGTTAAGTATATTTATGTTGTTGCAAAACCAGTCTCTGGAATTTTCTCATCTTGCAAAACTGAAACTCAGTACCTGTTAAACAGCCACTTCCACATTTGTATGTATTCTAAGCCCCAAGTACATTTTCTTCCTTTCTCCTTCTGTCCTTTCCTTCCTTTCTCCATCTGTCCTTTCCTTCCTTTATTTCTTCATGAGATTCACTACATTACATTAAGTAAGTGAAATCAGTGTATCTGTCTCTTTGACTCATTTATTTCACTTAGTGTAACGTCATCACATTTTAGCCATGTTGTAGAATGTGACGACATGTGTTCTTTCAAAGCTGAATATTATTTCATTGTGTGTATATGCTACATTTTCTTTATTCATGCACCCATGGACGTTTCTGTTGCTTTCTCCTGTTACTGGCTTTTCTGAATAAGACCTCTCTTGGAGACCCAACTTTGAATTCTTCTGCTTATATTCCCACAAGTGGGATGCTGGATTTTATGATAATACTATTGAAATTTTTTTTCTCAAACTCTCATCTTGTTTTCCATTGTGGTTGCATCATTTGCATTTCCTCTAGCAGTGCATAAAGGTTCCAATTTCTCCACATCTTTTCCAACATGTGTTGTTTTTATTTGTTTAATAGTGGGATGTGAAGTGGTGTAATGTGATAACCCACTGTGGTCAGATTTGTATTTCTCTAAGGAATAATGGTTTTGAGTCTCTTTCATATGGTTGGCCACTTGTATATCATCACTGGATGGTGCTCATTCTATCCTCCCTCCAAATTTAAATCGTGTTATTTGCTTTTTGGTTGTTGGTACACAAGTTCTTTCTATATTCTGGATATTAACTCCTTATGCTCTAAATGTTCTGTAAAAAATTTCCTTCCATTTCACAGGTTGCCTATTCACTCCACTATTTCCTTAGAATTACTTTCTTTCAATTCCATATGTTTGAGTATATTGTGTGTCATTTCACTTGGCTCAAGGCATTTTCTGGTCCTTCAATATCTTTTGACTCATTGGTTGTTTAAGAGCATATTGTTCAGTTTCTAAATGTTTGTAGAATTTCCGATTTTCCATCTCTTCTTAAAACTTAGTTTCATTCCATGGTGGCCAAAAAACATGCTTGTATGATTTTAATCCTTCCAAATTTCTTAACACTGGTTTTGTATACTATCATCTAAACAGGATGATCAATGTTCAATGGAGATTATTGTGTAATATATTCTTCCTTGGTGGAGCGATCTGTTTATGTTTGTTATATGAAATTGGTCTGTAATGTTGCTTCAGGGTGCTTCTTACTGAAGTTGAATGTGGTCCTTCTATCCAGTTAAACTGGAGTGTTGACCTCTGCTACTCTTATGATGCTGTTTATTTCTTGCTTCAATTCTGTCATTTGTACTTCACCTGTACGGGATCTTGATGTTAGGTGCCCACATAATTATAATTGTTATAGTGTCCTGTAATGTCAAGTCTTTATATTATGTCCTTTTCTGTCATGATATTTAAAAAAAAAATTTAAATACTTTTTAAAATATTTTTTTAAGTTTATTTATTTTGAGAGAAAAGGAGAGAGGAAGAGAGCGGGGGAGGGGCAGAGAGTGGAAGAGAGACAGAATCCTGAGCAGGTTCTACACTGTCAGTGTGGAACCCTAGGCAGGGCTCAAACCCACGAACCATGAGATCATGACCTGAACAGAAACCAAGAGATGGACACTTACCCAACTGTGCCACACAGGAGCCTCTGTCATGAAAATTTTTAACCTTTAATGTGTATTTGTTTGGCATTAGTCATTTGGTATTGGTATAGACACACCAATGCTGTCTTTTGGCTCCCATTTGCACGCAATGTCTTTTTACATACTTTTACTTGAATCCTGTGTATGATCTTAGATCTATGGTGAATCTCTTATAGACAAGAGATTGTAGGAGTTTGTTGTTACTCAGTCAGCCAATCTATATCTTTTCATTGGGAGACTTTCATGTATTTACAATCAAAGTATTACTGAAAGGGAACCACTACTATCGCCATTTTTTAAATAGTTTTCTGTACTTGTTGTAGCTATTTTATGACACTTTTCTTCTCTTCCTGTATCCCATTTTGTTTCTTCGATGTTTGTAATAATATGCTTTCATGACATTCTCATCTGCTTTCTGTATTCTATAGGAATTTTCTTTGTGGTTACCATGAGAAGGACTTAAAATCTCTCAGACATATCATGTTCACCACTGCACCTACTTTGTCTTACCAATATCCTAAATTCTGCTTTTTATGTTGTATACTCTATGACATGGGTTTGTGATTTTTATGCTTTTATTATTTGTTTAAAATACTCTGTCACAGAAATAAAACTGATTTTTGGTTCCTCATTATGAACTCCAGGTTTCTATATTTGTTTAAATATATTGAGCAGAGTTTTATATGTTCATTACACTTCAGTTACTTTTAGAATCGTATTTTAACAAGACTCTCCCTTTAATGTTTCTTATGCAGCCAGTTTACTGCTAAACTTCTAGTGGTTTTTCCTGAGAAAGTCTTCCTTTCTCCATTTCTTTCTTTTTTTTTTTTAATGTTTATTTATTTTTGAGAGAGAGATAGAGACAGAGCATGAGTGGGGGAGGGGCAGAGAGGGGGACACAGAATCTGAAGCAGGCTCCAGGCTCTGAGCTGTCAGCACAGAGTCTGACAATGGAGCTCAAACTTGGGAACCTTGATATAATGGCCTGAGCTGTAGCTGGACACTTACCTGACTGAGCCACCAAAGCACCCCTTGGTTGATATTTTTTTATATTTCAGTACTTGAATATATTATCCTATGCACTGCTTCCTACAAGGTATGTGGGGAAACTGCTAGTATCTTACACTGGATCTGTTGGACAAGATGAGTTGCTTTCCTCATAGTGTTTCAAAGTTTTCTGTTCACCTCTGATTTATGATAAGTTATTTATAGTGTGTCACTATAATTTAAGATATAAATTTAAGACTTGGCATTTATCCTGCATAAAAATTCACTGAGCTTCTGGCTTGTTTCTTTCCACAAATATGGGAATTATGAGCCATTAGTTTTTCATGTAACCTGTCTGTTCCCTTTCACTCTCCTCTCATATGTAGTCCTCTTAATATGTATATTGGTTCACTTGTTAGTGTTCCAAAAGTTCATTGGACTCTGTCCTTTGTTAATTTTTGTGTGTTTGTTTTTGCTTTGGTCCTTCAGTGGACAATTTAAAACAAGTGACCTTTAAGTTCTCTGATTTATTTTTTTCTGATTAAGACTTTTGTTAACCCTTTACTATTTAAAAAAAATAATGTTTATTTATTTTTGAGACAGAGAGACACAGAGCATGAACGGGGGAGGGGCAGAGAGAGAGGGAGACACACAATCTGAAACAGGCTCCAGGCTCTGAGCTGTCAGCACAGGGCCTGATGTGGGACTCAACTCACGGACCATGAGATCATGACCTGAGCAGAGGTCAGCCGCTTAACCGACTGAGCCACCCAGGTGCCCCTACTATTTTTTTTTAATATATAATTTTTTAAAGTAATCTCTATACCCACCATGGGGCTCAAACCCAGAACCCTGAGATCAAACGTTGCATGCTGTACCAACTGAACCAGCCATGCACCCCCTTTTCACTGGTCTTTAAAATGTATTTACTGGACTCTTTAGCTCCTAATTTTTGTTTCATTGTTTTGCATACTTTCTGTTAGTTTGAATTTTATTTTGACCATACATAGTTTTTCTGATATCATTTAGTTCCCCATTCTCTCTTCATTCTCCATATGCATGGTTATGATGATTAATTTGAGTTCTTTGTCAGGTAATGAATAGTTATGTATAAATTTATGGTAAGTTTTGGAGCTTTACTTCATTCCTTCAATTGGAACACATTTTTCTGTTTCTTGCTATGCTTTATGATCTTTCACTGAGATTAGGGAATTTAAAACCCAGCCTCTGGTCCCAGGCTTTATGAACTTGCCTTGTAAAGGAGAACACAAATAAAAGCTTTGCTAGTAAATCCTGGGTCCTATGAAACATATTCTGAGGATGTATAAAGTCTGAGCTTTTTGTAATTTCCCAGTTAAGAAAGTGTGTGTTGGGTCTTATTTAGAGCACATGATTCACCTCTCTCTCCTGTTGTCTGGTGTTTGAAGAAATACTCAGCTTTTTTTCTGAGCAGCCAGCACAATGCTTTCATAATATGCTTCCATTCCTTGAGCCCTCAGTGTCCTGTATGACAGGATCCAGTCCCCTCAGGTAGCTACAAAAGAGCCAGAGGGGCGCTTGGGTGGCGCAGTCGGTTAAGCGTCCGACTTCAGCCAGGTCACGATCTCGCGGTCTGTGGGTTCGAGCCCCGCGTCAGGCTCTGGGCTGATGGCTCGGAGCCTGGAGCCTGTTTCCGATTCTGTGTCTCCCTCTCTCTCTGCCCCTCCCCCGTTCATGCTCTGTCTCTCTCTGTCCCAAAAAATAAATAAACGTTGAAAAAAAAAAATTTCAAAAGAGCCAGATCTTTACACAGGTCACTCATGTCTTACTTCTTGCACAGAGTTGAGCATTTTCTCATAATCTTGCCATGGAGTACTAGGTAGAGTGAAGAGCTATTGGGGGAAAGTGTCACTAACTTTTCTTTCCTCTTTGATGTGAGTCTTTTTCAGTTTGTCCTTACCTGGAAGTGCTTTGTTCTCCCAACCAGATTCTGGGGCACTTGAAAAGGCAGTTTGGTCAGTCTGTTTCTCCTTGGAGGAGCAAAGTCTCTGTGCCTCCTATTTCTCAAGTCTGCTGTCTGGTGATGGGTATTAAGTTTTTGCATTAGCACCTTACCATATATTGACGCAAGTGCAGTTGTGGGATCATTTATTTGGTATCTTTCAGTTATGCCTTGGGCTTGTTGACAAAGACAGGCAAAGGAGATTCTTTCCATGAGGTGCTATTGGGAAGATATGTGACTTTTGAGAATTCACAGTTAGTGAAAGATTGGGAAGGTGAAGGGGAGAAGGAAGAGCAGAAGGAGTATTATGATGGATAGAACCAAACTGGGCATTTACCCACAATGAAATCCTTACTGCCTAAAGAGATTGATGAGGGGCACCTGGTGGGATCAGTCAGTTAAGTATCACTCTTGGTTTTGACTCAGGTCATGATCTCATGGTTTATGATTCGAACCCTGTGTTAAGCTGTGCACTGAAAGTGTGGAGCCTCCTTGGGATTCTCTCTCTCCCTCTCTTTATGCCTTCCCTTCCTAAATACATACATACATACATACATACATATATACATACATACACAAACAAACACACACATTAAAAAAAAATTTGAAGATATAAAACATTTGGGGGAATTCCACTTTAAGACAGCTATCTTTGTGGAACAATGTCTTTATGAATACAAAGACCCAAGTCCATTTTCTAAACATGTATATGCCCTGACAGGAAATTTGAAAAATCTAGAAAGTCACCAAGTGCATGCCAAAAGTAACCATTGCAACCATTTCAAATATAGGATTGGATCAATTATTCCGACATTTCTGATTTCTTGAAAATTAAAAGTGAAGATAAAATTTCTAAATATGATCAGTTTGAGGTATTCTTTTTGAGGGTTTTTTATTGTTTCACCAATAAATAATACCTCTTTGTTCCAAAGTCTCTAATTTTGATAATTATGAGAAGGTCTTTATCCAAGCATTGCTGTTCAATAAGATCACATAATACTGAATTTGGAACAACTTTTCACATGTTGTGAATTAGGAAAGATCTTTAGTGAGGACTCTGTCTTCAATAACTACCAAGGTGTTTACCATGGAGACAACTTAATGAAATGAATCTGGGAAAAAGGTTAACTGTGCATCAAATCCTAATAAACAGCAGAGCATTCAGTTTCTAGAGAATGAGTATAAAATAAATAAATCTGGGGAAGTCTTCCATCAAAGCTCAAACTTTATTAAATGTCATTGTTTCCTGACTGGAGAGAACACTTAGAAATGTAGTAAACGTGGCAAAGTTTTTAAGCAGCCTTCACAACTTGCTCAAGAGTTTTCAACCTGAGGGGCACCTGGGTGGCTCAGTCAGTTGAGAGTCCATCTTCTGCTCAGGTCATGATCTCGCAGTTTGTGAGCTGGAGCCCCACTTAGGGCTCTGTGCTGACAGCTCAGAGCCTGGGGCCTGCTTCAGATTCTGTGTCTCTCTCTGCCCCTCCCCCACTCACAGTCTGTTTCTCACTCCTTCAAAAATAAATAAACATTAAAAAAAAGTTTCCAACCTGAGAAAAAACCTTACATATGTAAAGAATGTGGCAAAGCCCTTCACCAGTACTTACATTTTTTTCACATCATAGAGTTTATACTGGAAAAAACCCTTACAAATGTAAAGAATGTGGCAAAGTCTATACCTGGAGTTGATGCCTTCATGGGTATCAGATAATTCATACTGGGAAGAAACCTTGGAAACGTAAAGAATTTGCTGAAGCCTTTAACCATTGCTCAGACTTTTCTTCACATCAGAGTGTATATCCTTGGGTTGAAACCCAACAAGTGCAGAGACTATGACAAAGCCTTTAAGCCCAGGGTGGGCTCTGTTTCTTGAACTGTGAAATCATGAAGTGAGCTGAAAAAGAGAGTCGGGGGCTTAATAGACTGGGCAGTCCAGGGGACCCTATAAAGTTATAATTTTAATGTGAATTTTTTTATGTAATAAATTAATATTGCAGAAGTGTGGCAGAGAGAACACAGTTCTCATATACTCCTCATCCTGTTCCCTGTTCTTGACGTCGGACATTGCTCTGGTACTTTTGACAAAACATACAACTAACAAGGCACCTTAATATTATAGAATTACAGAATTATTATTTCACTATTTCAATTATTTTTTTTTCCTCCACAAGGATGTTATCCAAAATAGCAATTTATAGTCATTATCTCCCTGCAATATCCTTTGCTCTGTATCAGTTTTTCAGTCTTTCCCAAGTTTCTATACAATTCAGGTTTGAGAAACCCTGGTTTGGTGGGGTTTTTTGTTTGTTTGTTTTGTTTTATTTTGTTTTTTTTGTTTTTTTAATCTGTAATACGGAATTTGATGTTTTTGTCAGGATTAAAATGTGTTTATAGGTACCGTGACAAACTCTGAGGAGGCTTGGAGATGCAAACTGATAGAGAAAGTGATGGTTTATATTTAATATGGTTATTAGAAAAACAGAGATGAAGTGCCATGACCTCTATAATTGAGAGACTTCCAGTCTCACAGAGCAAATGTTTAAATGGTTGAATTTAAGGTTTTGGGGTAACTGCAAGGAAGGGATGATTTATGGGGGATTATGACTTCATTTCTCTGTGGTTTTGTGAGTACAAAGGTGGCCCCTGAAGGCCATCCACAAAGAAACTAGTTGTTAGTAGTAGTAATACTTGTATTTGTTTACCTTGTAAAGAATAAAATGTAGTTGACCCTTAAACGATGTAGTGGTTAGGGGCACCAACACCGCTATGCGGGTGAAAAATCCCTGTATCACTTATGACACTTTGAAAACATAATTCTTAACCGACAACTGTTGACTGGAAACCTTACGGATAACAGTCAATTACACATTTTGTATTTTATACACACACACACACACACACACACACACAGACACACACACACACACGGTCTTGCAATAAAAGTAAGGTAGAGAAATATTAATGAAATCATAAGGAAATACATTTACAGTATTCTGTGTTTATGCGAACAAAAACTGTATGCAGAAAGAGCCATGCACTTCAAACCTGTGTTTCAAGGGCCAACTATAGTATTGTCCCAGAAACCTCTAAGTGTTTGTTAAATCACTTATCATTTTATGTCATAAAATAGGGGATTGACTTAAGTAGAGTAGAATTGTACAAAGTTTTTGTTAGACAAATTTAGAGAGACAAAACTGACAATATCCCACAGGCAGGGAGATTAGTAGCCTAGAGCCCTCTGCCTCCACAGCTCATCCAGAACCCTCTGTTGTTAAGCTTTTCCAGGTCTGGCCCTACCCTGGGCTCTCCCCTCACTGAACAGATTAGAGGAGGTCAGAGGTTTGGCTCACTGCTCCTCCCATGCCTCAATGGTAGGCGCTAATATTTTGCTGAAACCCCAAGTCAGATACATTGAAGGAAATGCTGTATGTTTTGGTGCCTTAATCTCATAATTTCTCATTACATAATATGCTTTGAAAGGGGTTGGGACAGGCCCCACCAGAATGTACCACTTTGGCATATTAGGATTATTTGGAGCTGGAGGCAGTCAAGACCCTGTGGGCTCCAGAGAAACTTTGGTACCTTCCTTAACTACATGCAGGATTCCAAATTGTGTGCCCTTTCCAAAACAAGCATTATTACCCAGGATAAATTTTATCTGAATGATCTATGTGTATGGCAGAGCAAACATCTAATTACCTATGTCACATGGCAAGAATTTATGTCCCCTTCAAGGGTCTAATTGACTGAAGACAGATTAACATGAGAAAATCAAGTGTAATGGCACGTGTACAAGGAATCCACCTAGACATGGACATTTTAAGACAGGCAAAATGAGGTATACGTATTCTGAACTGAGGAGAAGGGGGTAGGTGCCTGGGATTTCAAGGAAAGGAATGTACTTCACAGGGTGATAGGAAGAGTAGAAGTTTAGTGATGAGACATTTGCCCTACCATAGAGATGAGTCGCTCAGAGAAAATGTATTCGCTAATAACCTTTATTCTGGAAAGGACCTTCAATTTAGATTCTTCTGTATGGTGAAGGGAAGAGCAAACCTTTCCCCTGAGACCATGGGGACTTTCAAGTACTTTCAGCTCAGAATAATCCACATGCCAAAGTGGGACATTCTGGGTGGGGATGGGAGTGACTGTCCTGAACCTCTTCACCAAACACCTGCTCCTCTCCTATTCAGCCTGTCAATGCATTTCTTTACTTTGAAATCCCAGAATTTCTCCTTAGTTCAGGATGAGAGCTATACCTCATTTTGCCTGCCTGACTTTGTAATGTCCATGTGTGTGTGGACTCTCCAAATTTATGCCATGGTAGCTTCAAGAGCCAACCCACTGAGCCCCCTGTTTTCCATTTCTGAACATCTAATGGTCACTCAAGTTTTAAAAAATAAATATACATAGACATTGTGAAATGGAAAGAGGACCCAGCAGTGCCTTCAACTGTCTCCACTTTGACCTTCATCTATATTTCCTGATTCACTCCTTTCCAGCTCATCTTTTAGCTCCTGTAGAAGCCCCAGCAGACAAAGCATCCCAGGATGGGAAAGGAAACTCCCCCCACACCCCAGCAATAGGGACTGCCCTGAAAGAGCAAGACCCCACATCCCTGACAACAATGCAGTGATCAGCCTGACCTTCACCATCTGCATGTACCACCACCCTTTGTCCTACATTTTCTTTATATGAACCTGGAAGAATGTTCAGCAGTTTGGAGACCGTGTTTGAGACATTAGTCCACTGCCTTCTCAGTACTGACCTTGCTGACAAAAATCCCATTCTGGTTTTGCCACCACTCATCTCTCTTCTGCTACCTGGTGTGCAGGAAAGGGTGCAAGAGCGCCTGTCTCTGGGGTCCCAAACAGATCAAGTTCAGCCACTTGAGATACATAAAATCCAAAGGCAGAGAGATGAGAAGTGGTGAGATAAGAAAGGAAGTTATTTCAGAGAGATCAACACTGGGAAGATGGCTGACTAATGTCTCACAGATTGTCTCCAATGTGCTGGAGACACAGGTTTATATAAGGGAAATGGGGGCAAAAGTGAGTGGGTACCTGCAGGTAGACAGTGCAGATTAAATATGTAATTGTCTAGGTTTCTTTTTTTAAATTTTTTTTTTCAACGTTTATTTATTTTTGGGACACAGAGAGAGCATGAACGGGGGAGGGGCAGAGAGAGAGGGAGACACAGAATCGGAAACAGGCTCCAGGCTCCGAGCCATCAGCCCAGAGCCTGACACGGGGCTCGAACTCACGGACCGCGAGATCGTGACCTGGCTGAAGTCGGACGCTTAACCGACTGCGCCACCCAGGCGCCCCGTAATTGTCTAGGTTTCAATCAGGGGTGGGGTCTTTCTGGTTCAGGGCAGTCCTTGTGGCTTGAGGGGGTAGTTCCTGTTCCCCTCAGGTTTGCTTTCTCCTCAGGGTCTCCCTCCTGAGCCAAGAGACAAGCTGGAAGGAACCCAGTGTGAAAACAGAATTTTCTCTAGTATTATTCTGCTGCAGCAAAGGGAGATGTCTTCCATTTCTGAGCCTGCTATACCAAATATAAATTAGATGAGGGACCTCTTTCGAGAAAAGAGCTAATACCAGAGAGGAACTTTTTATAAAGAGCTACTGGCCTGGCCTGGCAAATACTTGTTTGGCAAAATTTACTCTTTCCTTTTTCTTGTGAATGTACTTGACCTTTTTTGAAATTCTGAATCCCTACCCCCTTCTCCTTAAGTCACAATGGCACATAAACATCAATCCCCTGTCTTTGAGCCTCAAATAATTGATGTTCCTATAATTAAGAATACTTTTTCTCTTGTGCAACTGTCTTGTCAGTTGAATTATTAAACTAGCCAAAGAGTAGAAAACAAATAAAGAAAAAAATATGTTCCTCTCTTACACATTCATTCCGTTGAAAACTGACCTTGGTGCTTCAGAGTCAAAATAAAACATGAAGACAGAGTTTGGGATAAAGAGAAAGAGTAGCTTTCTTGCTTTGGGGGGCTTAGAAGGCTGAGGCAGGTTAGGGCCTTCAGAACTGCAAGCCCACCTCCAGGAAGGGGCCAGTGGGGTGTAGGGAAATAAAGGATCCATCCGGTTTTGACAGGAATTGTGTATGCCTTACCAGCCTTGTTCATCATGTTTTCAGTGTGGTCCTCGATTTCTCATTTAAAAAAAAAAAAGGGGGGCGCCTGGGTGGCGCAGTCGGTTAAGCGACCGTCTTCAGCCAGGTCACGATCTCGCGGTCCGCGAGTTCGAGCCCCGCGTCAGGCTCTGGGCTGATGGCTCAGAGCCTGGAGCCTGTTTCCGATTCTGTGTCTCCCTCTCTCTCTGCCCCTCCCCCGTTCATGCTCTGTCTCTCTCTGTCCCAAAAATAAATAAAAAACGTTGAAAAAAAAAAAAAAAGGCTAAGAGGGGCACCTGGGTGGCTCAGTTAAGTATCCCACTTTGGTTTAGGTCATGATCTCACAGTGAGTTCGAGCCCTACATCAGTCTCTCTGCTGTCTGTTTTGGAGCCATGTCTCCCTCTCTGTTCTTTCCCAGCTCACTCTCTCTCTCTCTTTCTCTCTCTCACACACACAAATAAATAAACATTAAAAAACATTTTTTTTAAAGGCTAAGAAGACATAAGGGGGGGGGGGTTCCAAAAGGGAAAAATAAGTTATACGTTTAATAACAAGCCTCGCTGATGGTTTAATGCTGCCATTTTGATTTTTGTTCGACTTTGTACTTACAAGGAAACTTATAAAAATATAGTTTCCTTTGTAAGAGACATTTGCATGTATAAGGGAAAGCCGGAAAGTGCCATTTAGAAGGGTCTCTCCCTCTGTGAAGCAGAAAGAGGGAGAATGTATAAATCCCCAGAAACTGATCAGTGGAGAGGGAAAGGATTTAAATCTGGATAACAACCACAGACTTGGTGACCGTTTTTTGCGTGGTCACTTCCCCAAATGCTTCCCAATAGGATCACGTGTGGAGTTTCAAGAAGGATCATTGCTGCTGCCCTCCCCCTCCCCCCCCCCCAAGATTCCCTCAACTAAGTGGGTGGAAACCACAGTGTTGTTCTATTGAAGTGCTCCAGGGGATTCTGTTGCAGGATTTTTTCCCTCACTACCCGGGATTCCTGGTCTTCCCGCTTCAAAGAATGAAGAGGTGGACACAAAATGAGCAACAGGCAAAAATTTATTAGAGTATAAGAAAGTAAGTGTAGTAGAAAATCTCTGTTTAGAGAGAGGGGACATTTGATTGGTGTGTTTCCATTGTATGAGGGGTGGTCTATGGCCATAGTGTTTCTTGGGGGTTCTAAGTCTTGGGTCTATTACTTATTTTTAGTTAGGTCTTTTAGTCAAACTCTTGAGGGAAACCTGGGGGTGAGTAGGTAGTGTTTGTTACAGTCTTAAAAGGAACCTTATGCCTGAGGGGGTTTGCTGTGTTTGGACACTCCCAGCCTTGTTCTAAAATGTGTTTTTCCCCACCCAGGGACCTCATGTCCTAATCTTTCCCTTTCTGCTTCCAGAATCCTATCTTTTCCTATCATAATTCTTAAGCCCAGAGTTAAGCAGGAAGTCTTCCCATTAATTTATGAGAGTTGAGTGCAGACTTTTGCTCAAGGGGAGGTTAACAAGGTCTCCTCCATAGGAGTTGGGGAGGGTCAGGTCCATGTAGCACACTGTTCCTATGCTCAAGCAGAATTTGTGGGCATCTGCGGGAGGGGAGGCCCCCTCAAAGAAGGTAAGGGAACCTCAGAAATTTGTCCCCAAGTAGAAGCTCATAGTTTCTGAATAGCTCAGGACACAAAGGAGTGGAAGTGGGCCTTTTTTTGCATTTCAAAGTGCTGCCTACAGGTGAGCAGTTTATAGGTGCAGAGGCTGTGTTGGTGGCTTTAAAGACATCTCATTCAGCTGCAATTTCTCCACAAAGATCTTCTGAGAAAGAAATTTAATGGAGGAGGTGAAAGAAGAAATGGCCTGTTCTCAGGTAAGCCTTGCTTCCCAGGCTAGAGGCCCAGTTGTCTTTTTCTCAGGAAATTCCATGCATGTAGAAATTGCAAAGCACCTTTGTGGCTCAGTTCAGAGAGCATCAGACTCTTCATTACAGCTCAGGTCCTGATCCCAGGATCCTACCATCCATCCCTGCATCAGGGTTAGTGCTGAGCATGGAGCCTGCTTAAGATTCCATTCTCTCTCTCTGTTTCTCTCCTCTGTTTGCATGCACATACACTCTCTCTCTGAAAGAAAATTTAAAAAAAAGCCATTGATTGATTTCTTTCTCTTTCTTTCTTTCTTTCTTTCTTTCTTTCATTCTTTCATTCTTTCATTCTTTCTAGTTCTGATGGGTCTGCTTTATGTTTTCACCTAATACTTAACCTTTCAGAAATGATAATCTAGGTTATGTCTTTAGAACACTCCTCCCCCATATCCCATAGACTTCTCTCCCTTCTCTCCGACATGGCTTCCAGTAGGGCAACAACAGTTGTCACTTAGAATTAAATTCCTGCAAGTATTGAAAATATTCCCTTTGTGACAGATCCAGAGGGGAAGGTGTTGAATCCAAGTGTCCTTTTGCTGGTTCTGGGATAGCACTCAAGGAAAACAGTTCCCATTTAGGTCTAATCTGAATGCTTTCTCTGCTCTGGGTAGAGTAGGATTATGAAAACACACAAATATGCAAGATGGATATGAGGCACAGAATAACTTGGAACGTTCTATAAAAAGAAATTCTTGCTTTTTAGTATGTGGAAAACATACTCTATTTAAGATACACTAGATATTACAGGAAATGGAAAGTATATGTGATTGAAGTCTATATAAATCCACTGTATCCTCAAAGTTGTTTATATTCTGATTTACTGTTTGTGGGTCTCAAGAACATACCAGTGATCCCATGTCCAGAGCTATAGGCAGATATCAATTTGTTTCCTTACAGTTGATGTTACCTTCTGTTTTTACTTGGCTTTGGCTTTCTGCCAGATTACCCCCCCCACCCACCCACCCGTAATGTTCCTATTTTCCTTCTTATCTGTTGTAATGATTTTAGGCAGATTCCCTGAGCGATTTCCAGACACCATCACATTTAAATTGGAACCTTCTTTCTCCTAGTTTCTCTTTCCTTGTATTTTTTTTTTTAAGTTTGTTTATTTTGAGAAAGAGCGGGAGCAGGGGAGTTGCAAAGAGAGTGTGCAAATCACAAGCAGACTTTACAGAGTCAGTGCAGACCCAGACTCAAGGCTGGAACTCATGAAACCATGAGACCTTGACCTGAGCTGAAATCGAGTCAGACCCTTAACTGCCTGAGCCACCCAGGAACCACTTCTTTGTAGTTTCTGATGAGGAAAACAAAGGTAAAAGAAATGCAGATAAAAATAAGTTTTCTTACAGCTTGCAACCCATTGACAAATACTTGAGGCTGACAGAGGAAGATATTCCTTAAGGAATTCACAACTGCTTTAATGTTAATGCTTTTATAGAGGCAAAAGCAACCTTAGCTTGACAATAGCCAGACTTCCAGTATCCTGTAAGTCCTTAACATATAAAAATCCTTTAGAAACATCTATTATTTCCACCCCTTCCCCCTCCCACCCCCCAACTGCTGGAGTCCAGCTCCAGCAACCAACCAGGGGTTCCTGAAGGATGAATGGTGTTGGGGAGAAAGTGAAGATAAAACAAAACTAAAATAAAAACAAAAAATAAAAATGGACATGGACAACAGCAGTGTGTTGAACTGACCAATTTATTGTAGCAAACGTGGCATTATATTTGCTAGTGATTTCCTTGTAGCATACGTCATCTATGTTTTTCTAACATTACCTAATTTTGAAAATGTTCCTATGTGTCATCAACCTTTAAGAAATAACATGGCGATTTTCTCATAATGTTCCCTCATACCCACCCTTTGATTATTGTTTAATTTCTTACATTATTCCATTATGCATCTATGTTTATTCTATAATCTATAAAGCATTTGCTTTGCTGTTTTCATGAAAGGTCATCTATCTCTCAACACCTCAAGTGGAACAGTTACAGGGACATGACCTCCTAGTTGTTTTTCCTGAACCACTGGAAGCCAGAAGAACAATGTGTTTGCCTCCATCCGAGGTGCCGGGAAGGGGCCGAAAAAGCCTTAGAAACCCATGCCTCATAGATTCTCAGAGAGACAATGAACCTAGGAAATAATGAACCATCCTGTACCTTAACCAACTAGGTTCAATCATTATCATCATCTGGAATGCCTCCTGGAGGCCAAGTGGGACTAGGGTTAGAGTGACTTGTGCCTGTAGATACAATCCTTAATTGCCAGAGTGAGGCTTTCAAATCCATATGTTTCTCCTTTATTGGCCTCCTTTGCTGGCAAATGTATGAGGCTATCCTTCCTGTACGTAGAGGAGTCTCCATAGGGGATGGCAAGGGCTAAATATAGGGCTGCACAATTTCTTGCAGAACCTTATTTTATTTCCTAATGGTTCTTTTCCCAGGGGGCCTGGCGAGGGCAGTTCCCCAACAGACAATACCCCAGGTACTTTTAGTAAGGCCAAATTACCTAAAACCTGGGGTACAAGAAGCTTCACTGTCGGTGCGCCGCCTTGCAGTCACCAGTCTGTCCACAGCCTGGGCCTTGCCATCAGACTGGGATAGCTCGGCTTCCCCCACAGCTTCCTCCCCCTTCCCCTTAGAAGTATATAATCAGTGGTTCCTCCCAATCACATTGCAATTCTTCCCCTGGATCCTATCCCTGTCTTTAATAAAAAGTCTCTTTCGGGGCGCCTGGGTGGCGCAGTCGGCTAAGCGTCTGACTTCAGCCAGGTCACGATCTCGCGGTCCGTGAGTTCGAGCCCGCGTCGGGCTCTGGGCTGATGGCTCAGAGCCTGGAGCCTGTTTCCGATTCTGTGTCTCCCTCTCTCTCTGCCCCTCCCCCGTTCATGCTCTGTCTCTCTCTGTCCCAAAAATAAATAAACGTTGAAAAAAAAAATGTTTAAAAAAAAAAAAGTCTCTTTCAGCAAAAACACCTCGATACTTTGAGCATTTACTCTTGGCCCATGTCACATCAGTTTCCTCTGGGCAACAAAGCCCCTCACCTTTATGTAGTAGAGCTATTGACTTCTGGGAGTAGAGGTTCTAAATCAAACAGACCTTCATCCCATAGGTTTTTTTTTTTTAATGTTTATTTATTATTTGAGAGAGAGACAGCATGAGCAGGGGAGAAGCAGAGAAGGAGACACAGAATCTGAATCAGGCTTCAGGCTCTGAGCTGTCAGCACAGAGCCCGATGTGAGGCTTGAACTCACAAACCATGAGATCATGACCTGAGAGGAAGTCAGATGCTCAACCGACTAAGCCACCCAGGAGCTCCTTCATCCCATAGGTTTTTATTTCACTCCATAGTCATGACACAGACATATTCCTGTATTTACTTTTTGGATATTCAGAAAAAGACAAATCACATAATAAGCATGTTTGAGTGTCTTAAAATCCTGAAATACAATAGAGCACAAATGATTGAAACAAAAGCTTTCAATGAGGGGCCCCTGGGTGGCTTGCTCAGTTAAGCCTTAACTCTTGATGTTGGTACAAATCATGATCTCATGGTTCATGAGATAGTGGCCCATGTCAGGCTGTATGCTTTTTGCTTGGAACATGCTTGGGAATTATCTCTCTCTGCTCATTCATTCTCAAAATAAGTAAATGTCTAAAGGAAAAAAAAAAAAAAGAATTCAGGGCACCTAGGTGGCTCACTCCCTTAAGCATCTGACTTTGGCTAAGGTCAGGATCTCATGGTTTGTTGATTTGAGTCCCATTTGGTGTGACCTCAAGACCTACTTCAGTTGAGCGCATGCCCCACTTCAGGTGAACATGTGCCCTGCTCCCTCCCTCCCTCCTCCTCTCCCTCCCTCCCCTTCTCTCCCTCCTCACACCTTCAGTCACTTGTGCCCTCTGTCTTTCTCTCTCAATAAAAAATAAAGTAAGAATTTTCAAAAATAATTTTAAAAAAGCTTTCCAAGAACTAGTATGTTATGGGATCATTGAGTACTATGGTCAAGATGCTATTCTTGAGTTACTGTATGGCACAAGACAGGGAATTTACTGAAATAGCACAGGGACAGG
The DNA here is from genome assembly GCF_007474595.2 of Lynx canadensis. Taxonomy (NCBI): domain Eukaryota; kingdom Metazoa; phylum Chordata; class Mammalia; order Carnivora; family Felidae; genus Lynx; species Lynx canadensis. The sequence goes on from NC_044317.1 coordinate 56,616,429, forward strand.
ACCCGTGGGCAGAACGAACTGTACTTTGGCTGCTTGGAGCTTATATGTATGTTCAAGGGGAAGGGTAGGTGTACTGAGAGTTCAATTACAAATGTTTCTTTAGCTTTCTACTTGTAAAACTATTTCTGCAAGATTTCTTTGGTGCTTATGATTCAGCTCATTAACTATTAGTGAGATATAAGGGCAGTCAGGAGACCCTTTAAAATGTATCATCCATGGGCCCCTGGGTAGCTCAGACACAGACTGGAGACTGCTTGGGATTCTCTCCCTCTCTGCCCCTCCACCTTTCATACCCTGATAGCCCATGCATCTCTCACAATATAAATAAACACTTGAAAAACAGAATGGAGGAAGCAGCCTTTATTTGATGTTTATCAAAACTATCTAGGGGTGCCTGGGTGGTTCAGTCAGTTAGGTATCTGACTTCATCTCAGGTCATGATCTCATGGTTCATGAGTTCAAGCCCTGCATTGGGCTCTGTGCTGACAGCTCAGAGCCTGGAGCCTGCTCCGGATTCTGTGTCTCCCTCTCTCTTTCTGCCCCTCCCCTGCTCATGTTCTGTCTCTCTCTCTCAAAAATAAACAAACATTTAAAAAATAAAAAACATGCAGTCTTTGTGCTGAAGGTGAACATTTTTCTTCTTGCATCCCTAATCATACTAGACTCACAAATACTGTGTTATTTATATAATTCTATGTGTTTGTGTTGATAGTTGAGTGAAAGACCTAAGCATGATCATCTACAACTAGATTTATGAGTTTCATGGCATTGAAAATGTTTCTTTTTCTCTTTCCTTCCTTCCTTCCTTCCTTCCTTCCTTCCTTCCTTCCTTCCTTCCTTCCTTCCTTCCTTCCTTCCTTCCTTCCTTCTCTTGAGAGAGAGAAGGAGGGGCAGAGTGAGAGGAAAGAGAGAAAATCCCAAGCAGGCTCCACACACTCAGCACAGAGCCTGAGATGGGACTCAAACTCAGGAAACATGAGATCATGACCTGAGCCAAAATCAAGAGTTGGACACCTAACAGACTGAGTCATCTGGCGAACCCCTCATTAAATATATTTCTTAGTCATCCTGATAATTTTCTCTTCTATCACTTTTAATGTGTATATAACTACTTTCAGAATGGATGTGTGCATGGAATGTATAAAGATCAATTTTGTGTGGATACCTTCTTCTCAGGCTTGACACCTGCTATGAACGTTGCTTTAGGGTCCCCTCTGTTTATTGACCTATGTGTCATTTTAGATCAACTTTAGGTCAGTTAACCTGGGTTAAAACCTGATCTGTACCATGTACTGGATATTTGACAAAATATTCCATAAAAATGGAAGAATAATGTGTTTGTTCTCTTAGATCATTATTATTTATTTTCCATGAGTTTATGAGAACCTGTTAGATGCTATCTACTAACCAGGAAATGATTGGAAAGGCTTGTCACCTTTCTTGCTATCCTAGAAGAACTTGTAATTGCTATAAAACCCATTCAGTTCCAAGTCCTCCAAGAGTTCTTGTCTTTGAATTCTACTTCTTTGTTATTGAAATATGTATCCCTTGGCCCATAGACTAATGTCTTGTTAGAAATGCAGACACCCACCCAATCCCAGAACTCCTGAACATAATCTGCATTTTAACAGGATCCCCAGTGCACTGTTTTAAACTCTAATTCACATTAGAATATGCTAAGTACATTTGTAACTCACCAAAATTTTCCATTTAGGAAATAGACACATGTACTGTATGATGTAAATAAAGGATTCAAAAATGTGTATGGCTGTGTTGATGTCTTCATTTTACAAATTCACTTGAATAAACACAATATTTATAAATGTTCTTATCTCAATGTTAGGGAATATATTAGAGCATGATACTGTGTTGCAAATTCTCTTACTGCAGAAAGCAGAAAACTCACCTAAGCTAGAACCAGTGCTCCTAATATAACTGAGCTAACAGGAGTTTAGTCCTTGGTGAACCACAAAACCACTACACCACGTGGGGATGTCAGACAAAGAAAAGTTGATTTACAGGAAATAAGGAGGTCACAGGGAATAACTTCTAAAGCAGAGACTCAGAGGCAGGAGAAATCGTTTACTTTTATTTAGGGTTAGGGTGGATATTCAGAAAGGGTATGTCATCATTTTATGTCCAGCTTGTGATAAGGTTACACATGAACCTTAAGAAAACAGTTCCGTACATACTCTGTATATTACATAGTAAAATATTTGTGATCCTTCTTGGGTGGAGATTTGGGTATTATATTGAGTTAAAAGGGAGCTCCTGAGTGGCTCAGTCAGTTGAGCATCTGACTCTTGATTTAGGCTCAGGTCATGATCTCATAGTCCTGAGATCATGCTCCAAGTCAAGCTTCACACTGAGCATATAGCCTGGTTGGAATTTTCTCTCTGTCTCTTTGTCTCTGTCTTTGTCTCTCTCCCTCCCTCCCTGCTGCACCCTCACTTGTGTTCTCTCTCTAAAGGAAATAAAAATTTAATTTTTTTAGCATAATGATATAAAGTTAACTGACCTCATTCCATGGTTTACTCTATTGTTCATTTTCATAGGTGTGAGTCAGGGGTTAAGCTCAAATTGAGTTAATCCAAGCTCTTCCTCAGAGTACTCACTAGCTTTTATTGGATACTTTGTTTCCACCACAGGACACTATGCCCATGGGGTGTTTTGCCTGAAGTAAAAGATAAGGTAGAAAAAAGGGTTAAGTAAAATGTGGGACTGAGGTCAGTGGGTACAAGCAGGTAAGCAGTGAAGGTCAGGTCTGGGGTTCTAGCTAGTGACATTAACTCCCTCTTGCATCTTAGGTACCATTATGACCTCTGCTTATGGCCATTCAGTAACTATGGTATTTATTGCAGGGGTTGCTGACATTCAGGGATGTGGCCATAGAATTCTCTCAGGAGGAGTGGGGCTGCCTGAGCCACAGTCAGCAGGAACTGTACAGGGATGTGATGTTAGAGAACTATGGACACCTTCTCTTCTTGGGTGAGGATAACTCCTTCCAGACTTCCCAAACCACACTCAGAATTTTGTTCCTTCCTTTGAAGATTGTCTCTTGGAAGCTTCCTCTTTGCATGAGTGGGATTCAGATGCCTGCAGTCAGGGAAAAAGGGGTTTCTAGATGTAGAGAAATATCTTCATGATGTTTCCTTTCAGGTTAGTTTTCCCTTCTGTAGAGTAACATCGTCATTTCTATAGATTTATGTCAATTCTAAATATTGAGTGGCATACAATGGGAATTCCCACGTCTTAAATACCAATTTCAACTCATTATTGTAGTGGTATTATTTGGAAGTAGAGGTCAAGATCTGAACACTGGAAACCCTCCCATGTGTTCTAAAGGGGTTGTTGGGCAACATCATCTGGGAAATAATTTTCTAGAATTCTACAATGTTCTCTCTTGTCTACTGAGTCCAATACTGGGTTGAAAGATAGAATCTCCAGCCACACTCATATTCCTTTTGTCTGATAAACAGGTCTTGTTTTGTCAAAGCCAGACCTGGTCATCTTTTTGGAACAAAAGGAGCTCTGGGATGTGAAGAGAAATCACACGGTAACCTCACACCCAGGTAGGTGGGAATGAAACAGATGACAGAGATGAAATCCAAATGTAAAGGAGGAAGATGGACCTTAAATGTGGTTTGAGCAGCTCTCCTCAAATGGAAATAAGTTTGAGAAGCCTAGTTTTATGTCTCTCCCTCTCAGCAGATACCTGCCTTCCAACACATCATGATCTTGCCTTCTCTTAAGATTCTCCTTCAGTTCCACTGTGAGGCCTCCATAACGTGATTGGCTCTTCATTGCTTTGAGGGTCTTGGGGAAATCTCTATTTCTGACGAACTTTATGCTAATCCATTACTGAGTTCTGTTTTGCCTCATGTGAGAAGTGTGTCAGGGTAGTGGTGGGCATATTGGGGTTTGGTGCAGAAATCTCAGGAACACTGGAGACAGAGATTACATGTTATCTGGTTTATGCTTTCCAGTATTATGGAAGCTTTAATCTTAGTTGCACAAATATGAAATCCAGTAATCTCATCAGATAGCAAAGCGCCTCTCTCAAATGAGAAAATCTAATCGTTTATTTCACTTCAAAAGTTCATTTCTCAGTGCACATGAGTGGATCTGCTGGTTAAGTGTCTGACGTTGGCTGAAGCCATGATCTCACGGTTCGTGAGTTCCAGCAGTACAGAGAGCTTTTTGCTGACAACACAGAGTCAGCTTGGGATTCTGTCTGCTTTTCTCCCGCTCCACCTCCCCCCCCCCCATTTGCTCTTTGTCTCTCTCTCAAAATAAATACAAACTTAAAAAATTTTTTTAAAGTTCATTTTCTTTGTATTAACTAAAATAAGAAATTTCCACTCTATGAATTTCATTATTCAATGGTAAAATAATTTAAAACATCTGTTATTTCCTAGAATTCCTATATAAATTAAAGGCATGGGGAAGCTAGAACATTTAGAATTTAAAATTTGCAGCCTATAATAAAGTCTCAAATGTTACCTTATGTCCTAATAGTTGAATTACTTTATACTTTTGTCCTTATAATATGAAGTTCTTGTGACTTTGTCATATGTGTTTTCACTTTCTGAGTGAGATTCCTTTATGATTTATTAGATTGAACGCTCTGATGTGACACGGGCATGTGCTTTATAAAAAGTAAAGTAGGTAATTAGTAAACTTCCCATGTAAAAAAAAAAAGGAGTTTTAATTGTAAGTGTAATTTCACTTCAAGAAAAATGAAATAGTTTTTCTACTTTCCTCTGAATGTATCTGAATTTAATCCCAAAGATTTTTTAAAGCAGTTGTTGCCATATTTTATAACTTTGGTGGTGTTTGTTTATTTAGAAATTAAAGGTTTTGGGGCATCTTGGTGGCTCAGAGGGTTGAGCATCTGACTTTTCATTTCAGCTCAGGTCGTGATCTCAAGGTTTGTGACTTTGAGCCCCACGTCCTGCACTTCACTGACTGTGGACTCTGCTTGGAATTCTCTCCCCCTCTCTCTGCACTCCCCCTCTCTCTGCACTCCCCTTCTCAAAATACACTTAAAAAAAAGAAATGAAAGGTTTTGTTTGCTTGATTTTAAAGAATGGATTATACACTTAAATTCATTGTAATAAGAGGGATCTATGTCTTTTAAGTGCTTAATTCATAAAAGTTTTCATCACAGGTTTCGATGGTTGATTTTAATGAATATACTTGACAGTTTTAGTGTCCATGAAGACATGCCAATAATTCAAAATGTTCATTTTTTCATGGGCACACAGTCACAGTTTAAAATTATAGCTACATAGGGGCACCTGGGTGGCTCAGTTGGTTAAGTGTCCCTCTCTTGATTTCAGGTCAAGTCATGGTCTCATAGTTTGTGAGTTCAAATCCTGTGTTGAGCTCTGTGCTAGCAGCACTATGATGGTTCGTTATACCTTTAAGATGTTGTAAGGAATCTTTAAGGTAACCACCAATGAAAATACAGACAATATATTCACCAATAAATAGATGATGAAATTAATTCCATTATTATGACAATTCACATAGACCTGATACAACATTCACTGACCACTAACCAAGGAGAAAAATACACAAGATGAGTCACAAAATATGCATAGGTAATATTTCTACAAATACATGGATGATTTTTTTGGCACAGGGCATAAAACTGATTCATATTTGAGTTACATTCACATCATCCAAAAACGTAATGAGTTGAAAATTGTCACTATAACAACATACACAGGTAAAAACAAAATCACACCTAAATAATGCTGTGGAAAGTCCCATAAAAAATGAAGCACATTAGTATGGAATTGCAAAACCAGAATAAGACAAAATATAACCCAAAAAATTCTATATAAAAAATGAATTAAAGGAAACCTACAATAATTTTACTTTAAAGTTTATTTACTTTGTCAGATAGAGAGCACAAACAGGTGAGGGAGAGAGAGAGAGAATCCCAAGCAGCGTTGCACTGTCAGCACAGACCCTGAAGCAGGGCTCCAACTCTGGAAGAGTGAGATCATAACCTGAGTCAAAATAGACAGACTCTTAACTGACTGAGCCACCCAGGTGCTCTTCTGTGTGTGTGTGTGTGTGTGTGTGTGTGTGTGTGTAATATATATAATTTTAATTTTTTTAAATGTTTATTTTTGAGACAGACAGTGACAGAGCACAAGTGGGGACAGTTACAGAGAGAGAGACACACACAGAATCAGGAGCAGCCTCCAGGCTCTGAGCTGTCAGAGAGCTTGAGTCACAAAGCACAGAGCCCTCCAACTCAGGAACCCTGATATCATGACCTGAGCTGAAGTCGACGCTTAACCAACTGAGCCACCCAAGCACCCTGTAGCTGTAATTGTAAACTGTGATAGTGTACCCATGAAAAAAGGAACATTTTAAATTATTGGCATGTCTTCATGGGCATAAAATTATAAAGAATATTCATAAAATCAACCATGGGAAGCTCTAATGAAAACTTTTATGGATGACTAAATGTATTATGTTAATAGATCCCTCCAATTACACAGAATTTAAGGGTATAACCCATTCTTTAATATTAAGGAAACAAAAACTTTTCATTTCTTTCTTTCTTTTTTTTTAATTTTTTTTAAGTTTATTTTGAGAGAGAGAGAGAGAGTGTGGAGGAGGGTAAGAGAGAGAGAGGGAGAGAATTCCAAGCTAGCTCAGTGCTCTCAGTGCAGAGTAGGATGCGGGGCTGGAACTCACAAACCACAAGGTGACGATGTGAGCTGAAGTGAAGACTTTGATACTCAACACTCTGAGCCACTGAGATGCCCCAAAACCTTTCATTTCTAAATAAACAAACACCACCAAAGTTGTAAAATAGGCCAATAATCACTTTATCGAAAGAATCCTTGGGTTAAATTCAGATACATCTTGAAAAATAGAAAAACTAATGATTTATTTTTCCAAAAGTCGAAGTTGTCCAATTTTAGTTTTGTGTACAAGAAATTTTAACTGTATTCATCTGATAGTAGAAAGTGGAATGATTTTACTTTCATTTGTTACCTTCCAGCTGTATCTTCACACGATACCCAGAGCCTCTTTCCAAAGATGTGCATAGGAACTATTTTCGAAAGAGTGTCAGTGGATAAATATAAACATAGTGCCCTTGAGAATGGACACTTAGTGATAGAGTGGAACAGTGTTGGGGAGAGACAAGGGCATCAAAGATCTCATGAAACACATATGCAAATAGAGACAACTGCCCATTATAAGAATCTCACTGCCCAAAACAGTGAAGGATATAAAACATTTTGGAAACCCCCCCTCTCTAACACTGTTACTTCTGCAGGGCAGTGTGTTTCTATAATCAAAGGCTCAAATCAAGTGGTCAAACAGACATATTTGCAGGACAAAAATTTGGAGAATCTGGAAAGTGACCTAGTCCATGCTGAAAATACTTCTTTGCACCATTTTGACAATAGGATTGCATTACCCTTTCAGTCAAATATTTCTGAAAGTCAGAGATTGAAAAAGGAAGAAAAAAATGGTAAGTGGTATCCATTTGAGGGGTCCTTCCCTGAGCAGTCGACCTTACAACAAAACCACAGCATTTTCAATGAAAACAGAATTGCTCATTGCAGTGAATCTGAGAAAATATTGAACCAGGATTCAAATGTTAATAAATATCTACAGACTCCTTTGCCAGGGAACCATTGTGACTGTACTACATGTAGGGAAGTCTTTTATCAAAGCTCAAACCTTATTAGACAGAAGAGAGTACATTTGGGAGAGAATCCTTCTGAATATACTGAGTGTGGGAAAATTCTTAACCAGTCCTCCAATGTTGGTGATCATCAGAGGAGTCCTGTGGGAAAAAACCCCTACACATGCAATGAACTTGGGAACGTGTTTAGTCAGTCATCAAGACTTAATATCAATAAGACAATCCATATTGGGAAGAAAGTTTACATTTGTAAGGAATGTGGCAAAGCCTTCAACTGGCACTCAACACTAATTCTACATCAGCAAAAGCATACTGGAGAGAGACCTTACAAATGTGAAGAATGTGGTAAAACTTATAAGTACAGCTCATCACTAAATAAACATAGGATAATCCATACTGGAGAGAAAATTTACAAATGTCAAGAATGTGGCAAGGCCTTTAACTGGCAGTCAGGCCTTATTGGACATCGGAAACTTCATGCTGAGGAGAAACCTTACCAATGTAAAGAATGTGGCAAGGCCTTTAAAAGGTACTCAAGCCTTACTGTACATCACAGAATTCACACTGGAGAGAAACCTTACCAATGTAAAGAATGTGGCAAGGTCTTTACCCACCAGACAAGCATTATCAGACATCACAGAATCCATACTGGAGAGAAACCTTACCATTGTAAAGAATGTGGCAAGGCCTTTATCCAGAAATCAACCCTCTTTGTACATCAGAGAATTCATACAGGAGAGAAACCTTACCAATGTGAAAAGTGTGGCAAGGCCTTTACCCAGACCTCAAACCTTATGGCACACCACAGAATTCACACTGAAGAGAAACATTACCCATGTAAAGAATGTGGCAAGGCCTTTATTTGAGGTTAAGCTTCATTATACATCAAAGAATTCATACTGGAAAAGAAACTTAAAATGTATAGAATGTGGTAAAATTTTTAGGACTGCTCAACTCTTACTCAGCATCACAGAGTATAGACTCAGGAGAAACATACAAAGGGAAAGAATGTGTCAAGCGTGTAGCTGGAACTCACTTGATCAATATCATTTTCTTACAGAATAGAAACCATAAAATATAGAGAAAGTTGCAGTCCCTTTAACTGGAATTCGTTCCTTAGTATTTCAATGTGCATACTAGATGTAAACCCTACAAACATAATGAGGAAAGGTCTTCATATTAAATGTACACATTAGGATACACCAGAGAGTACATAAAAGTAACTTGAAAGCTATAAATATTTATAAAAGTATTTAATTGAACATCAAATGTCAATATCCCAGAATTTACAGAGAAAGCGGTTGTTACTATTAATATATTACATCAAAATATTCATTATAAGGAATAATACAAAGTTAAACATGTTCAAAATGTATGTGCTGTTATGCTCCAAAAGGTTATTTGGATGAATTGTTGCATAAATATGGCTAATTTCATTCTGAGTTTTTTGGGGGCACCTGGGTGGCTCAGTCAGTTGGTTAAGTATCCGAATTTGGCTCAGGTCATGATCTCCCAGTTTGTGAGTTCAATCCCCTCATTAGGTTCTGTGCTGGCAGCTTATAACCTGGAGCCTGCTTCAGATTGTCTCCTTCTCTCCCTGCCCCTCCCCACTAGCGCTCAAAAATAAACATTTGTAAAAAAATAAAAAATGAGTTTTCCCCCCTCAAATCTATTCTGACATTTATGACTACCAAGTATCAATGCATTTCTACTCTCAGTTTCCTTCTGAAATTCATTCATTCCTTGGAAACTTACGTGGCTCATTGTTGCAGCAAAGGTATGACATGTTCTTTTTTTTTTTAATTTTTTTTTAACGTTTATTTTTGAGACAGAGAGAGACAGAGCATGAACGGGGGAGGGGCAGAGAGAGAGGGAGACACAGAACTGGAAGCAGGCTCCAGACTCTGAGCCATCAGCCCAGAGCCCAACGCGGGGCTCAAACCCACAAACCGCAAGATCGTGACCTGATCTGAAGTTGGACGCTTAACCCACTGAGCCACCCAGGCGCCCCTACATGTTCTTCTTAGGTGGGACTCATGCGTAATTTTCCATGGAAGACGAAGGACAACATTACACACAATATTTAAGAAAATCTAATTCAGATGCTGTTTGTGGTTATAACATTGATGTAAGTTACCATGATGTAAGTGTTCCGAACATCATTCTTCTCCCTGTATTAAAACAAAATCTTCTTGAATGTTACCAATAAAATAATTTGCCAACTGGTCTTTAGGGAAAAAGGTTGCAGTGCAGTAAAACATACTGGTGTGTCTTCATCATAGCAATAGTTAGAAGGAGAAAATGCCAGTTGATGTGGTTGAAATGAAGAAGTCCTCACAGATATCAGAAAGAGGATAGCCAACTCTTCCCCCAAATGGGGTAAAATTATACATATGCATTTTTAAAGAATGATGTCAGGCCTGGAAATTATGGAAATCTGTATTCTCACATCATACTATCAACAAATAATTTTGGAAGGCTTGTAGTCTGCATTTTGAACAATGACAATTGGGTGGATTGGAAATGCATGACTTGGTCTGTGTGTGAACTTAACACATTTTAAAAAGACATAATGGTTTTTGACATGTTGACATGGCTGTGTACAGAATGAAATGTTATCCCACCACCAGTGATAACCTATCTCATTTTATTAAAGGTGGGAAAAGTATGGAAAGGGAAAAGATGTGAAGAGCTCTTTGCAGTGGAGGGAGGGAACCCAAAGTGGCTCCCTTTTCTAACTTCAAAGTCACAGGCAGCTCTTTGGGGGCATCATCTGATAAATGTCACAGAATTAAGAAATTGGCAAATGTGGTGGGTTCCTGAAGATTAAAAGATTAAGTCATGAAGACCACCTTCATGACTGAATTGAATTCCTGTATCCTACTGAGGACCAGATGCCATTGGATGACGATGATTCCAGTGATTGTCCAGACCTTGATCACTGGTAGTTCAGGAGGGCATGTTGGACAATGCAATCACAGTGTTCTAAAATGTGTTTTTCCTCACCCAAGGTTTTCAGGTCTTAATCTTTTCCTCTCTGCATACAGAATCCTATCGTTTCCTACCATAATTCTCAGTGAGACCCAAAGTTAAGCAGGAAATCTTCCTATTAATTTATGAGAGTTGGGTGCAGGCTTTGGCTCAAGGAGAGGTAACAAGGGTCTCCTCCATAGGAGTTGGGGAGGGTCAGGTCCTTGTAGCACACTGTTGCTATGATCAAGCAGAATTTGTGGGCTTCTGTGGGGGCGGGGCGAGGTCCCCTGAAAGCAGGGAAGGGAAATTCAGAGATTGGTTTCCAGGTGGGAGCTCATAGTTTCTGAATAGCTCCTGACACAAAGGACTAGGAAGTTGGGCCTTTTCTGCATTAAAAAAAATTTTTTTTTAATGTTCATTTATTATTGAAAGCGCATAAGCAGGGTAGAAGCAAAGGGTGAGGGAGGCACAGAATCCGAAGCAGGCTCCAGGCTCTGATCTGTCAGCACAGAGCCCGACCTGGGACTCGAACCCACAAACTGCGAGATCATGACCTGAGCCGAAGTTGGATGCCCAACCAACTGAGCCACCCAGGTGTCCCTGCATTTTAAAGTCCTGCCTGCAAGTGATCAGTTTACAGGTGAAGAGGTTGTGTTGGTGGCTTTATAGGCATTTTCTTCTAATTCAGCTGTGATTTCTCCACAAAGATCTTCTGAGAAAGAAATCTAGAGGATAAGGTGAAAGGTGAAAGAAGAAATGCCCAGTTCTTAGGTAAGCCTTGCACCCAAAGCCAGAGGCTCTGTTGTCTGTTTCTTGGGAAATTTCATGCCTGTAGAAATTGCAGGGCACATGGGTAGCTCAACTCACCTCAAATTTAGAGAATATACTAGAGCCTAATACTGTGTTACCAATTCTTTTACTGCAGAAAACAGGAAATTCACCTAAGCCAGAAACAGTTCTCCTAATATAACTGAAGTAACATGAGTTCACTCCTTGGTGAATCACAAAAAAACTACATGGAGCAGGGGGGTGGGGGGGAGGAATGTCAGACCAAGGAAAATTGATTTACAAGAAATAAGAAGATGGGTGCCTGGGTGGCTCAGTTGGTTAAGCGTCTGACTTCAGCTCAGATCATGATCTCATGCCTTGTGGGTTCGAGCCCTGGGGGTCGGGCTCTGTGCTGACAGCTCAGAGCCTGCAGCCTACTTTGGATTCTGTCTCCTTCTCTCTCTGCTCCTCCCCCACTCACACTGTGTCTCCTTTTGTCAAAAATAGGCATTAAAAAAAAAAAAAAAAAAACATAAGATCACAGGGAATAACATCCAAAGCAGAGACTCAGAGGAAGTGGGAATGGTTTCCTTTTATTTAGGGTTAGGGTGGATATTTAAAAAGGAGAGGTCATCATCTATATAGAGGTCAGGATAAGGTTGCACGAGCCTTAAAAAAACAGTTCTATACATACTTTGTATGTTACATAGTAAATGGATTTGTGCTCCCCTTGGGTGGAGATTTTAGTATTATAATGAGGTAAAAGGGGGCATCTGGGTGGCTGAGGCGGCTGAGCATATGACTTTTGATTTATGCTCAGGTCAGTATCTCACTCCTGAGTTCAAGCCCCAAGTCCAGCTCCACGTTGAGGATGGAGCCTGGTTGGAATTGTTTCTCTGTCTCCCTGCCCCACCCCCACTTGTGTTCTCTCTCTCAATGAAATAAACATTATTTTTTTAATATGAGATAAAGGTAACTGTCCTCACTCCATGGTTTACTCTCTTGTTCAGCTGCTTAGAAGTACGTCAGGGATTAAGCTCAAATTGGGCCAATACAAGCTCTTCCTCAGGGTAGTCATGTCCTTTTGTGGGATACTTTTTGTTTCCACCACAGGACACAATGGCATGGAGTGTTTTGTCTTAAGTAAAAAATAAGATAGAAAAAAGAGGTTAGGGAAAATGTGGGTTTAAGGTCAGTGGGTATAAGCAGGCAAGCAGTGAAGGTCAGGTCTGGGGTTCTAGCTAGTGACATTAACTCCCTCTTGCATCTTAGGTACCATTATGACCTCAGCCTATGGCCACTAGGTAACTATGGTATTTATTGCAGGGATTGCTGACCTTCAGGGATGTGGCCATAGAATTCTCTCAGGAGGAATGGGGATGCCTGAACCATAGTCAGCGGGAACTGTACAGGGATGTGATGTTAAAGAACTATGGACACCTCCTCTTCTTGGGTGAGGATAACTCCTTCCAGACTTCCCAAACAACACTCGGAATTTTGTTCCTTCCTTTGAAGACTGTCTCTTGGAAGCTTCCTCTTTGCATGAGTGGGATTCAGATGCCTGCAGTCAGGGAAAGAAGTAGGGGTTTGTAGATGTAGAGAAAAATCTTCAAGTTTCCTTTTCAGCTTTAGCTTCTTCTTCCTTAGGGTAACATCATCATTTCTGTAGACTAATGGCAATTCTAAAAAAAAAAAATATTTTAAGTTTATTTTGAGAGAGAGCAGAGGAAGAGCAGAGAGAGGGGCAGAGGGAATCCTAGGCAGGCTCCATGCTGTAAGCGTAGAGCCCCATGCAGGGCTCAAACTCAGGAATCATGAGATCATGACTTGAACAGAAACCATGTGTCAGATGCATAACCGACCAAACAACCCAGGCGCTGCACTTAGTGGCAATCTAAACACTGAGTAGAATCAAGTGGTATTTCCCACATTTTAAATACCAATTTCTACTCCTTGATGTAGTGGTAGTACTAGGAAGTGGAGGTCAAGATCTGAACATCAGAAATCCCTCCTGCATGTTCTAAAGGGGTTGTTGGGCAACCACATTTGGGAAATCACTGTCTAGAATTATACAGTGTTCTTTATTTTCTCCTGAACACAATAATGGATTGAAAGTTAGAATCTCCATCAATACTCATATTCCTTTATTAAAAACAAAATATTTATTTCTTTTGAGAGAGAGCACAAGCAGGAAAGGAGCAGAGAGAAGAGAGAATCCCAAACAGGCTCCTCACTGTCAGCAAAGAGCCCAACTTGGTCTTGATGAGATCCTGAGATCCTGAGACCAGGAGACCATGACCCAAGCTTAGATCAAGGGTCAGATGCTAAACCGACTGAGCCATTCATTTGTCTCAAATGTTCCTTTTTTTCTAATAAACAGGTCATATTGTGTCAAAACTAGACCTGGTCATTTTGGAACAAAAGAAGGAGTCTTGGAATGTGAAGCAAAAAGAGAGAGTAGCCACTCATCTGGGTAGGTGGTAATGAATGAAGCAGATGACAGGTGAGATCCAAATGTAAAGTAGGAAGATGGAACTTAAAATGTCATTTGAGTAGTTCTCCTTGAATGGAAATTAGTAACATAATACTGACATAACACATAATATAATACAAATTTGTAACATACATTTTTAATGTATTTTCAGTGTTTATTCATAAAAATTTTTTTAAATTTTTTTTAACATTTATTTACTTATTTAATATATGAAATTTATTGTCAAATTGGTTTCCATACAACACCCAGTGCTCATCCCAAAAGGTGCCCTCCTCAATACCCATCACCCACCCTCCCCTCCCTCCCACCCCCCCATCAACCCTCAGTTTGTTCTCAGTTTTTAACAGTCTCTTATGTTTTGGCTCTCTCCCACTCTAACCTCTTTTTTTTTTTTTTCCTTCCCTTCTCCCATGGGTTTCTGTTAAGTTTCTCAGGATCCACATAAGAGTGAAACCATATGGTATCTGTCTTTCTCTGTATGGCTTATTTCACTTAGCATCACATTCTCCAGTTCCATCCATGTTGCTACAAAAGGCCATATTTCATTCTTTCTCTTTGCCACGTAGTATTCCATCGTTTATTTATTTTTGAGACAGAGAGAGACAGAGCATGAACAAGGGAGGGGCAGAGAGAGAGGGAGACACAGAATCCGAAACAGGCTCCAGGCTCTGAGCCGTCAACACAGAGCCCGACGTGGGACTTGAACTCACGGACCGTGAGATCATGACCTGAGCCGAAGTCGGACGCTTAACCGACCGAGCCACCCAGGCGCCCCTATTCATAAAATTTTTAATTAGAGCATTTTATAGTTGATTTTACTGAATATTCTTTACTTTTATTGTCAATGGAAGCATGGCAAGAAATCAAAATGCTTGCTTTTCATGGTTACACTGTTTAAAATTACAGTAATATAGAAGGTTTCCTTTTAAAAATTCATCTTATGTAGTATTTTGGGGTTAAATGTTATTCTGATTTTATAATCCCATAATAATGTGGTTCCTTTTGGTGGGAACTTTCACAACATTATGTAGTTGTAATTAAATTTTTGCCTGTGAATTTTGTTATAGGCTGACAATTTTCATCTCACTACATTTTAAGACAGTATGAGTTTAACTCAAATGTAAATCAACTTTATGCCCTTCACCCATAAAATTATGCATTGTCTGAATAAATACCACCCATGCATAATTTGAGACACATGTTTTTCATTTCTTTCCTGGTTAGTGTTCAGTTTACATCATATGTCTAGATGAGTTGTCATAATAATAAAATTAATTTCATCATCTAGTTATTGGTGAATTTATGTTCTCTCTGCATGAGAGAAACCCTTTTTGTGAATTGAAAGTAATATTTAAACATTTTATATCACTGTATCAAGTTTAGATATTATATTTTATCCTTAATTCTGGTATTATACCCATGGCACGCTTTGATACCATTCTCATTAGCTTTTGTGTCCTCTGTATATATTTTCATTGTGGTTACCCGAGAGACTACTTAAAACATCTTAAACTAACAAACCATTGTGAACTGATAGCGTCCATTACATGCAAAATTCTTCTACTTATCATCTCCACCCGTGTATCCACTTGACAAATATGACTAATTCTATTCTTTATGTTGTATACTTTGTTACCTAGATTAATGATTTTTATGCTTTTATTAAAAAAATGCTAGCAGAAATGAAAGTGACATGTGCTACCCAATTACAACACTAAAGATATCTGTAATTATGTAACTCTATATTTAGCAGAGAGCATATGTTGTCATATGGTTTCATTTACCATTTAGAATCCTTTGATTTCAACTAAAAGGACTTCCTTGGGGCGCCTGGGTGGCGCAGTCGGTTAAGCGTCTGACTTCAGCCAGGTCACGATCTCGCGGTCCGTGAGTTCGAGCCCCGCGTCGGGCTCTGGGCTGATGGCTCAGAGCCTGGAGCCTGTTTCCGATTCTGTGTCTCCCTCTCTCTCTGCCCCTCCCCCGTTCATGCTCTGTCTCTCTCTGTCCCAAAAATAAATAAACGTTGAAAAAAAAAATAAAAAAAAAAAAATAAATAAAAGGACTTCCTTGAACATTTCTATAGGAGAGGTCTACTGGTAAACCTGGGTGGGGGGCATGGTTTCACTTGGAAAAGACTTCATTTCTACATCCACGGAAAATAGTTTTGCCAGGTAGAGTATTCTTGGTGGATATTTTTGATCTTTCATTACTTGAATACATTGTCCCATGTACTTCCTCCTATCAGGTCTACTGAGAATCCCACTCATAATCTTAAAAGAGCTCTCTTGTAGAAGATGAGCTGCTTTTGTCATGGTGTTTAACAATTCATCATTTATCATCATGACTTTTGATAGGTTAAAGTGTGTCACTGTGTTCATATCTTGACACGTATCCTTTGAATTTACTGAGCTTGTTGGTCTCTTCTTTCCACATACACGGGAACCACAAGCCTTTAGTTCTTCATATGATTTCTTTCTCCTCTCCTCTCCTCATGGGGAATGAGACTTGTTGGTCACCCATGAGTCCCTAGACTCTGTTTTTTTCCACATATTTCTTTGGTTCTCTTAGTAGTTAATTTAAAACAAGGGGTCTTAAGGTTGATTCTTTCTTCTGCTTGATCAAGTCTGTTGCTGTCCGTTAGTGTATTTGTAAATTAGTGTAATTGTATTCCTCAGCTCCTAATTTTGGGTTGTTGTTTTGTCTCTTTGGATTTTCATTTTGGTCATGCATAGTTTTCTGATATTATTTTGTTACCTACCTCTTTCTTCTTCTTCCTACATGAGCATCTTTAGGATACATGTTTTTTTTGTTTAAGATTTTATTTTTAACTCATCTCTACATGCAATGTGGGGATATAACTCAGAACCCTGAGATCAAGAATCACACCCTGCACTGACTTAACCAGCCAGGTGCCTCATTTATGATTATTTTTTTGACATCTTTGTCAGACAATTAATAGTTCCTTATTAATTTAGGGTCAGTTTTGAAGATGCACTTTATTACTCTGATTGCAATGGATTTTACATTTTCTTTGTAAACTTTGTGACCTGTCGATTTGGGAATTTAAAAAAAATCCTATGGGCATGGGCTTATGAAGTTGCTTTGTAGAGGAAAACACAAATAATAGTAATTCTGGCATCTGTCACACATTTTGGCCATTTGTAATGTCTGAGTTTTTTAAATTTCCCAGTTTGAGAAAATGTAGTTACTTGAGAATGTATGACACCTTCCTTTTTCTGATTGTGTTCACCTCTGTATCTTCTGTTGTTTGAACAGATAGTCACATTTTATCTGAGCAGCTGCCATGGTGCATCCAGTGGGTCCTCTCATTCCTTCAGCTTTGTATGTCCTGTCATGATAAACAAGTTCTTCATGCAGCTGCAAACAAGCCAGATCATTATTCAGGTCACTTATGGTTTCTCTCCTTAGAGGAGGTAAGAGCTTTCTCACAGTCTTTCCACGGAGTGCCAGAGAGGGTGAACAGCAGTTGTGGGCAAGTTTCAGCAATGTTCATTGTCTCTTTGATGTGGCTCTTCTCCATTTTTACTTTTCTGGGAATGCTGTGTTCTCCTAACCAGCTTCTGGAGCATTCCAAAGGTAATTTGGTCCACTTTGATTTCATGGAAGAGCAAAGTGCTGGTATTTCCTATTTCTCCATTCTGCTGATGTCCTGTGATGGGAACTAATTTTTTACATTAGCATTTTAATGTCCGTTTGTGTGAGTTTAGTGAGTGGGGGAAAACTTCTTTTATATTTTGTAGTTGTGTCTCTCCATAACACCCTATGCTTGTTGGCAATGATTGGCAAAACAAGATTCATTCCTTACACCTAATTTGGGTAGATCTGGAGGCTGTGGCTCTGAGTATTTACACTTAGACAGTGGTAAGGGTAGAAAGGATGTTATGTTGGTTATAACAAAAGTGGCCAAATCACCACAATGAAATCCTTACTGTCAGGAGAGAGCAATAATATAAAAACTTGGCATGGGGGGGGGGGCAACATTAAGTCAGTTATATTTTCACAACACTGTCTTTGAATGAAAGGATCCAAATCCATTTTTGAAATATCTATATTCTCTGAAAGGACATTCAGAAGTTCTGAAAAGTCACCTAGTCCATGCTAAAAGTGATCATTCAAACCACTTCATATAGAACATTGATTTAATCATTCACTGAAACATTTCTGAAGGTTAGATATTTAACAATGAAGATAATTCTGAATGGGATGGATTTAACAAGTCTTTTTTGAAGGGTTCTTGATTCCTTCCACCAAGGCATCATCCCTTTTTGTTCCAAAGTCTTTTAATTTTGACAAACATGGTTGGATATTTATTTTAAACATGAGTATTATGTGATACTCTTGAACAATTGGAAACAAGTTTTCATGTGCTGTGATCTTAGGAAAATCTTCAGTGAGTACTCTATCTTCCATAATTACCAAGGATTTTATAATGGAAACAGAGTTTACCAATTCAATGAATCTGGGAAAAATGTTAATCCTAACACCAGAGAATCAGTCTTAAAGTAATAAGGATGGGAAAGGCTTTTATGAAAGTTCAAATATTAGTATACATCATTGTATCCTCGTTGGAAAGAAAACCTAAAAATGTAGTAACTGTGGCAAACTTTTAACTTGTCTTCAAAATTTGCTCAACAGCAGAGATTTTAAATTTTTTTTCAATGTTTATTTATTTTTGGGACAGAGAGAGACAGAGCATGAACGGGGGAGGGGCAGAGAGAGAGGGAGACACAGAATCGGAAACAGGCTCCAGGCTCTGAGCCATCAGCCCAGAGCCTGACGCGGGGCTCGAACTCACGGACCGCGAGATCGTGACCTGGCTGAAGTCGGACGCTTAACCGACTGCGCCACCCAGGCGCCCCAACAGCAGAGATTTTATAATGGGAAGAATGCTCTTACAAATAAAATGTGGCAAAGATGCTAACTACCACACAAAACTTACCAGCGTAAGTTTATAAATAGTTGGGAGAAGGCTACAAATGTAAAATAAAATGTGACAAAGCCTTTAAGCAGAATTATAAAGTTTGTGAACATGAGAGAGTACTGGAGAAAACCTTAAAATGTAAGGACTGTGTGCACCTGGGTGGCTCACTTGGTTGAACTTCTCACATAAGCTCAGGTCACAGTCTCACAATTTGTGAGCTCAAGTCCCACATCAGGCTTTGTGCTGTCAGTGCAGAGCCTACTTCAGATCTTCTGTCTCCCTCCTACCCACCTCTGTCTGTCCATCTCCTGCTCTTGCTCTCACTCTCAAAAATAAACATTTAAAAAATAAAATATAAAGAAATGTAATGAATGTGGCATACCATTTAAATCAAAACTATTCAACAGAAGATAGCAAATCCTGGGGTGGTACCTTACAAAAGTGAAGAATATTGGCAAAGTCTTTATGGAAAGCATACTGGATAGAAACCCTAGAAATATTAAAAAAAAAATGATGGCAGACCTTTGTTTTTAAAATACACTTGAGTACAAAATACAGTCTTACCTTTTCTTGTAGAGAGAGGGAGAGGGGCAGAGGGAGAAAAAGAGAAAATCCTAAGCAGGCTCCATGCTCAATGCAGAGGTCCATGTGGGGTTCATTCCCATGGCCATAGGATCATGACCAAGCCAAAATCAAAAGTCAGACACTCGACTAACTGAGCACCTCAGGCACCCCCTAAAATGGAGTCTTTATAAAGGATAAAAACAGAAAGATGTAAACAATCAGCAAACTATGTAGTAGAAAGCTATATCTAGATAAAATCTGAATTCACAGCAGAAAGCATAAGTAAATACTAGTTTTCAGACATGATTCAAAATCAGAGTATTTATTACATAGAAGAATGAAAACTTAAAACACTCAGATCAATTATACGTTAGCCTTGGACAATGCAATTGTTAGGGGCACTAACCCCTTCACAATTGAAAATCTGTGTGTAATGTCTGAGTCTGCAAAACTTAAAACCATACCTACTTTTATATGGAAATAGTATATTGTTGACTAGAAGACTTACCTAGAATATTAACAGTCAATCATCACATTCTTTGTATGCTATCTGTATTATATATGGTATTTTTATAATAAGCTTGAGAATAGAAAATACTAAGGAAATCAAACCAAAGAGGAAACATGTTTTCAGTACTGTATTAAAATATATATATATGTGCATAAGTGGACCCACAGTGTTCAAACCCATGTTATTCAATGGTCAGCTGTATTTTTTTTATATATATATGAAATTTATTGACAAATTGGTTTCCATACAACACCCAGTGCTCATCCCAAAAGGTGCCCTCCTCAATACCCATCACCCACCCTCCCCTCCCTCCCACCCCCCATCAACCCTCAGTTTGTTCTCAGTTTTTAACAGTCTCTTATGCTTTGGCTCTCTCCCACTCTAACCTCTTTTTTTTTTTTTCCTTCCCCTCCCCCATGGGTTCCTGTTGAGTTTCTCAGGATCCACATAAGAGTGAAACCATATGGTATCTGTCTTTCTCTGTATGGCTTATTTCACTTAGCATCACACTCTCTAGTTCCATCCACGTTGCTACAAAGGGCCATATTTTGTTCTTTCTCATTGCTACGTAGTATTCCATTGTGTATATAAACCACAATTTCTTTATCCATTCATCAGTTGATGGACATTTAGGCTCTTTCCATAATTTGGCTATTGTTGACAGTGCTGCTATGAACATTGGGGTACAAGTGCCCCTATGCATCAGTACTCCTGTATCCCTTGGGTAAATTCCAGGCAGTGCTATTGCTGGGTCATAGGGTAGGTCTATTTTTAATTTTCTGAGGAACCTCCACACTGCTTTCCAGAGCGGCTGCACCAATTTGCATTCCCACCAACAGTGCAAGAGGGTTCCCGTTTCTCCACATCCTCTCCAGCATCTATAGTCTCCTGATTTGTTCATTTTGGCCACTCTGACTGGCGTGAGGTGATACCTGAGTGTGGTTTTGATTTGTATTTCCCTGATAAGGAGCGACGCTGAACATCTTTTCATGTGCCTGTTGGCCATCTGGATGTCTTCTTTAGAGAAGTGTCTATTCATGTTTTCTGCCCATTTCTTCACTGGGTTATTTGGTTTTCGGGTGTGGAGTTTGGTGAGCTTTTATAGATTTTAGATACTAGCCCTTTGTCCGATATGTCATTTGTAAATATCTTTTCCCATTCCGTTGGTTGCCTTTTAGTTTCGTTGGATGTTTCCTTTGCTGTGCAGAAGCTTTTTATCTTCATAAGGTCCCAGTAATTCACTTTTGCTTTTAATTCCCTTGCCTTTGGGGATGTGTCGAGTAAGAGATTGCTACGGCTAAGGTCAGAGAGGTCTTTTCCTGCTTTCTCCTCTAAGGTTTTGATGGTTTCCTGTCTCACATTTTAGGTCCTTTATCCATTTTGAGTTTATTTTTGTGAATGGTGTGAGAAAGTGGTCTAGTTTCAACCTTCTGCATGTTGCTGTCCAGTTCTCCCAGCACCATTTGTTAAAGAGGCTGTCTTTTTTCCATTGGATGTTCTTTCCTGCTTTGTCAAAGATGAGTTGGCCATACGTTTGTGGGTCTAGTTCTGGGGTTTCCATTCTATTCCATTTGTCTATGTGTCTGTTTTTGTGCCAATACCATGCTGTCTTGATGATGACAGCTTTGTAGTAGAGGCTAAAGTCTGGGATTGTGATGCCTCCTGCTTTGGTCTTCTCCTTCAAAATTCCTTTGGCTATTCGGGGCCTTTTGTGGTTCCATATGAATTTTAGGATTGCTTGTTCTAGTTTTGAGAAGAATGCTGGTGCAATTTTGATTGGGATTGCATTGAATGTGTAGATAGCTTTGGGTAGTATTGACATTTTGACAATATTTATTTTTCCAATCCATGAGCAGGGAATGTCTTTCCATTTCTTTAAATCTTCTTCAATTACCTTCATAAGCTTTCTATAGTTTTCAGCATACAGATCCTTTACATCTTTGGTTAGATTTATTCCTAGGTATTTTATGCTTCTTGGTGAAATTGTGAATGGGATCAGTTTCTTTATTTGTCTTTCTGTTGCTTCATTGTTAGTGTATAAGAATGCAACTGATTTCTGTACATTGATTTTGTATCCTGCAACTTTGCTGAATTCATGTATCAGTTCTAGCAGACTTTTGGTGGAGTCTATCGGATTTTCCATGTATAATATCATGTCATCTGCAAAAAGCGAAAGCTTGACTTCATCTTTGCCAATTTTGATGCCTTTGATTTCCTTTTGTTGTCTGATTGCTGATGCTAGAACTTCCAGCACTATGTTAAACAACAGCGGTGAGAGTGGGCATCCCTGTCGTGTTCCTGATCTCAGGGGAAAAGCTCTCAGTTTTTCCCCGTTGAGGATGATGTTAGCTGTGGGCTTTTCATAAATGGCTTTTATGATCTTTAAGTATGTTCCTTCTATCCCGACTTCTCAAGGGTTTTTATTAAGAAAGGGTGCTGGATTTTGTCAAAGGCCTTTTCTGCATCGATTGACAGGATCATATGGTTCTTCTCTCTTTTTTTTTTTTGTTAATGTGATGTATCACATTGATTGATTTGCAAATGTTGAACCAGCCCTGCATCTCAGGAATGAATCCCACTTGATCATGGTGAATAATTCTTTTTATATGCCATTGAATTCGATTTGCTAGTATCTTATTGAGAAATTTTGCATCCATATTCATCAGGGATATTGGCCTGTAGTTCTCTTTTTTTACTGGGTCTCTGTCTGGTTTAGGAATCAAAGTAATACTGGCTTCATAGAATGAGTCTGGAAGTTTTCCTTCCCTTTCTATTTCTTGGAATAGCTTGAGAAGGATAGGTATTATCTCTGCTTTAAATATCTGGTAGAACTCCCCTGGGGAGCCATCTGGTCCTGGACTCTTATTTGTTGGGAGATTTTTGATAACCGATTCAATTTCTTCGCTGGTTATGGGTCTGTTCAAGCTTTCTATTTCCTCCTGATTGAGTTTTGGAAGAGTGTGGGTGTTCAGGAATTTGTCCATTTCTTCCAGGTTGTCGAATTTGTTGGCATATAATTTTTCATAGTATTCCCTGATAATTGTTTGTATCTCTGAGGGATTGGTTGTAATCATTCCATTTTCATTCATGATTTTATCTATTTGGGTCATCTCCCTTTTCTTTTTGAGAAGACTGGCTAGAGGTTTGTCAATTTTGTTTATTTTTTCAAAAAACCAACTCTTGGTTTCATTGATCTGCTCTACAGTTTTTTTAGATTCTATATTGTTTATTTCTGCTCTGATCTTTATTATTTCTCTTCTTCTGCTGGGTTTAGGCTGCCTTTGCTGTTCTGCTTCTATTTCCTTTAGGTGTGCTGTTAGATTTTGTATTTGGCATTTTTCTTGTTTCTTGAGATAGGCCTGGATTGCCATGTATTTTCCTCTCAGGACTGCCTTCGCTGCGTCCCAAAGCGTTTGGATTGTTGTATTTTCATTTTCGTTTGTTTCCATATATTTTTTAATTTCTTCTCTAATTGCCTGGTTGACCCACTCATTCGTTAGTAGGGTGTTCTTTAACCTCCATGCTTTTGGAGGTTTTCCAGACTTTTTCCCGTGGTTGATTTCAAGCTTCATAGCATTGTGGTCTGAAAGTAGGCATGGTATAATTTCAATTCTTGTAAACTTATGAAGGGCTGTTTTGTGACCCAGTATATGATCTATCTTGGAGAATGTTCCATGTGCACTTGAGAAGAAAGTATATTCTGTTGCTTTGGGATGCAGAGTTCTAAATATATCTGTCAAGTCCATGTGATCCAATGTCTCATTCAGGGCCCTTGTTTCTTTATTGACCATGTGTCTAGATGATCTATCCATTTCTGTAAGTGGGGTGTTAAAGTCCCCAGCAATTACCACATTCTTATCAATAAGGTTGCTTCTGTTTATGAGTAATTGTTTTATATATTTGGGGGCTCCGGTATTCGGCGCATAGACATTTATAATTGTTAGCTCTTCCTGATGGATAGACCCTGTAACTATTATATAATGTCCTTCTTCATCTCTTGTTACAGCCTTTAATTTAAAGTCTAGTTTGTCTGATATAAGTATGGCTACTCCAGCTTTCTTTTGGCTTCCAGTCGCATGATAAATAGTTCTCCATCCCCTCACTCTCAATCTGAAGGTGTCCTCAGGTCTAAAATGAGTCTCTTGTAGACATCAAATAGATGGGTCTTGTTTTTTTATCCATTCTGATACCCTATGTCTTTTGGTTGGCGCATTTAATCCATTTACATTCAGTGTTATTATAGAAAGGTACGGGTTTAGAGTCATTGTGATGTCTGTATGTTTTATGCTTGTAGTGATGTCTCTGGTACTTTGTCTCACAGGGTCCCCCTTAGGATCTCTTGTAGGGCTGGTTTAGTGGTGACAAATTCCTTCAGTTTTTGTTTGTTTGGGAAGACCTTTATCTCTCCTTCTATTCTAAATGACAGACTTGCTGGATAAAGGATTCTCGGCTGCATATTTTTGCTGTCTAGCACCCTGAAAATCTCGTGCCAATTCTTTCTGGCCTGCCAAATTTCAAAAGAGAGATCAGTCACGAGTCTTATAGGTCTCCCTTTATATGTGAGGGCACGTTTACCCCTTGCTGCTTTCAGAATTTTCTCTTTATCCTTGTATTTTGCCAGTTTCACTATGATATGTCATGCAGAAGATCGATTCAAGTTACGTCTGAAGGGAGTTCTCTGTGCCTCTTGGATTTCAATGCCTTTTTCCTTCCCCAGATCTGGGAAGTTCTCAGCTATGATTTCTTCAAGTACCCCTTCAGCACCTTTCCCTCTCTCTTCCTCCTCTGGGATACCAATTATGCGTATATTATTTCTTTTTAGTGTATCACTTAGTTCTCTAATTTTCCCCTCATACTCCTGGATTTTTTTATCTCTCTTTTTCTCAGCTTCCTCTTTTTCCATAACTTTATCTTCTAGTTCACCTATTCTCTCCTCTGCCTCTTCCATCCGAGCTGTGGTGGTTTCCATTTTGTTTTGCATTTCATTTAAAGCGTTTTTCAGCTCCTCGTGACTGTTCCTTAGTCCCTTGATCTCTGTAGCAAGAGATTCTCTGCTGTCCTGTATACTGTTTTCAAGCCCAGCAATTAATTTTATGACTATTATTCTAAATTCACTTTCTGTTATTTTATTTAAATCCTTTTTGATCAGCTCACTAGCTGTTGTTATTTCCTGGAGATTCTTCTGAGGGGAATTCTTCCGCTTGGTCATTTTGGATAGTCCCTGGTGTGGTGAGGACCTGCAGGGCACTTCCCCTGTGCTGTGGTGTATAACTGGAGTTGGTGGGCGGGGCCGCTGTCCGACCTGATGTCTGCCCCCAGCCCACCGCTGGGGCCACAGTCAGATTGGTGTGTGCCTTCTCTTCCCCTCTCCTAGGGGCGGGATTCACTGTGGGGTGGTGTGGCCCGTCTGGGCTACTTGCACACTGCCAGGCTTGTGATGCTGGGGATCTGGCGTATTAGCTGGGGTGGGTAGGCAAGGTGCATGGCGGCGGGGGGCAGGCTTAGCTCGCTTCTCCTTAGGTGATCCACTTCAGGAAGGGCCCTGTGGCAGCCGGAGGGAGTCAGATCCGCTGCCGGAGGTTTGGCTCCGCAGAAGCACAGAGTTGGGTGTTTGCGCGGAGCGAGCAATTTCCCTGGCAGGAACCAGTTCCCTTTGGGATTTTGGCTGGGGGATGGGCGGGGGAGATGGCGCTGGCGAGCGCCTTTGTTCCCCACCAAACTGAGCTCTGTCATCCGGGGGCTCAGCAGCTCTCCCTCCCTTTGTCCTCCAGCCTTCCCGCTTTCCGAGCAGAGCTGTTAACTTATGACCTCCCAGACGCTAAGTCGCGCTTGCTGTCGGAACACAGTCCGTGAGGCCCCTCCGCTTTTGCCAGCCACACTCGGGGGCTCTGCTTGGCCAGCGAGCCGCCCCTCCGCCCCGGCTCCCTCCCGCCAGTCCGTGGAGCGCGCACCGCCTCGCCGCCCTTCCTACCCTCTTCCGTGGGCCTCTC
The DNA here is from genome assembly GCF_007474595.2 of Lynx canadensis. Classification (NCBI taxonomy): domain Eukaryota; kingdom Metazoa; phylum Chordata; class Mammalia; order Carnivora; family Felidae; genus Lynx; species Lynx canadensis. The sequence goes on from NC_044317.1 coordinate 56,642,355, forward strand.
GTCTGCGCTTGGGTCTGGCGACTCCGTTCTGCTAATCTTCTGGCTGTTTTCTGGATTATTTAGGCAGGTGTAGGTGGGATCTAAGTGATCAGCAGGACGCGCGGTGAGCCCAGCGTCCTCCTACGCCGCCATCTTCAGACCCCTCTTCCGTGGGCCTCTCGTCTGCACTTGGGTCTGGTGACTCCGTTCTGCTAATCCTCTGGCGGTTTTCTGGGTTATTTAGGCAGGTGTAGGTGGAATCTAAGTGATCAGCAGGACGCGCGGTGAGCCCAGCGTCCTCCTACGCCGCCATCTTCCCAGAATCCAGCTGTATTTTTTTTAATGTTTATTTATTTTGAGAGGAAGGGTTGGGCAGAGAATCCCAAGACTTCTCTGCACTGTCAGCACAGAGCCTGAAGCATAGCTCAATTTCACAACCTGAGATCATGACCTAAGCTGAAACTGAGAGTCAGACCCTTAACTCACTGAGCCACCCAGGGGCCCTGGCAACTGTATTTGTTAATATGCATGAAAGTATTAGGGAGGGGATGGATGTCTGGAGAGGGATAGTTATTATCAGTGTGTCTCTTGTTGTTGTTTTTTTTGTTTTTGTTTTTGTTTTGTTTTTTTACTATAAGAGTATTTGCAATAGGCATATTAATAATTTTACTCTTAAATCATCTCATGCTATGGCTTTATTTGTGTGCATGCAAAGTGATTTGATTGTTGCTGTCTCACACATAGGCTCTTATACGATGTGGCATTCATACCTACTTTTTGATGGAAGATTCAAGAGGCTGTCATGTACAATGTATGAAGAAAGTCTACCTGAAGATGCTGTTTGTTGTTGATGTACAAAAGTGATGTAAGTCAGCATGAAGTAAGTGTTCAGGGCATCATTCTTTGCATTAAAGTAAGACAGAGATATGGTCTAATTTTAAATAGTTTTGCCACTTGCTGTTTGAGAAGACACTAGCAATTCATTAAAATCTGGATGTATTTTCATAATAGCCATTCATAGAAGAACGTTTGTTACAGGGTTGACATAAAGAAATTTTCATAGATACTTGAGGAAAGTATAGCTAACTTTCCCATAAGAGCACAAGATATTGTAAATCCACATTTACTCAAGAATTAGCCTCAGTGTGAAAAACATGGGAAGTACAAGTCACAGATCATTATATCAGGAATAAGAATGGTTCTTGAATGCTTGTGATGGGTATTTTGACCAGGGATCCTACAGTGATCTTGCAGTGGTTTGTTTAGTGAGTTTTTGAACTTATTATTTTAATAAATAACAGTGAATGGATTTTACTGTGTGATCAGTGATCTGTAATAGATGAACTATTGTCCTACACCAACCTTAGCTGGCCCCACCTTCATCAAGGCTGCAGGTAAACAGATAGTAACACAAAACACACTTGACTCTTGAATCTCATGGCCTTGAACTGTGTGTCCACTTACAGTCAGATGTATTTACAGTATAGTATTATATTTTATCTTCCTTCTGATGTTCTTAGCATCTTCTTTTGTTGAGCTTATTTTATTGCAGGAATACCATATTTAACACCTATAAAATAAAATATACATTAATTGACTCTTTGATAAGGTTTCTTGTCAACAATAGACTATTAAAATGAATTGTGAGGGAGTCAAAGTTATACATGGATTTCAACAGCATGGGAGGTGGGTACACAGATGGGTACACCTGGGTACACAGGTGGGTACACAGGGTCACCTGTGCTTGTTAAATCAGTGGAATGAAGCATTAAATGAACTTTGCCTGTTCCTCTTCTACTTACTAGATCAATAATGTTTTTATGGAAAGATACTGTGCTATAGGCACTATGAGAAAGAGGAACATCATCTTTGAGAGAAAAAAAAAATGGGACAGGATATCAGTCAGCACGAGGACTAGGGCTTCTATTAAAACTCCCAGTCCATCTGTTTTGCAGTGGAGAAATCCCACAATGTTTCAGGAACGCTGGAGAATATCATTAAATTAGGAAAGGACACCAAAAGGAGATCATAGTTTTCCAAGCATTGTACATCATGTAATCTCTCATGTCAGGATCTCTGGCCCAAGCTTTTGTGATTGAGCTGATAAGAATTCAAAGAGGAGATTGTGAAAGTCTCTAATCACTCATGAAAGACAAAGCTCAAATACATTATTATAGTTAAAAGATATGGGTGCTATATTGGGCTCGGTAATTGAATAAAACAGATGCTATCCATTTATTTTATCTTATTTTATTATTTTATTTTACATTTTATTTTGAGAGAGAGAGAAGACAAGTGTGAGTGGGAGAGGGCCAGAAAGAGGAAGAGAGAGAATCCCAAGCAGATTCCATGCTGTCAGTGCAGAGCCTGATGCAGGGCTCGAACACATGAACCGTGAGATCCGGACGTGAGCAGAAAGCAAGAGTTGGACACGTAAGTGACTGATTCACCCAGATGCCCCTACGTTTATATTTAGATTATGATTTACATACTTAATCTGGACATTTATTTCAATGAAGTTATTATGTCCTTTGAAAATCATTAGGCACTTGACACCAATGTGATCCATTATAGTAGGTTCAAGAACTTCATTTTCTCTCTGCCACATCCCTCTACCATAAGGTTAATAGTTTTTTTCTCATTTAATATTAAGCACCTTAGGAGGATTTACTGCAAGAGGATATTCATTCTAGAAACTCCCTTCCATGTTTTCACTTTGTTTTGAGTCTGCCTTGGAAAATGAGGGCTCTCTCCTGTTTTTGTTGAAGATACTGGTGTTTGAAGTGGAGATTGTATTTCCGTCAGGGCTCAGTCCTACAAGTTTCCATTTTATTTCACACTCCTATCACAGACACAATCTGCATTATCACTGCTCTGTTTCAGAGAAAGAAAACATGCACCATATATGTTCCACTGCCTTCAAATTGTAAAATATAATTCAGTACAAAAGATATGAGACAAAAACTTTAAGTGTTATAGGAGACTCACAAAAAATAGCTATTTTGGTTAAATAGGGTATGTGCTTGTCTCTGTGGTGTGTTTGCAAGACACTATAACTTTCTTTTACAAATAGATTTCTAAATTTTATGCCCCTGAAAACATTTCTTTGTTTCCATGCCAATGAAAAAATTTTTACTCTATTACCTCTATTCTTTTTTATTCAATATGTAATTTTCATATTTTATATTGTATATTCACTTCTTTTAGTTGATCAGTGTGTGGTGTAAATGTGTTTGCATTACCATGTCAGTTTGAAGCCTGCTGTGAACCTTCTTTTAGGGTTGCCTTTGTCTGTGTGTTCCTCTTAGATGAATTCAAAGTCAGACTTGCTGGGGTAAAACTTAAGCTCTACTATTTCTCAAGTTTTGCCAAGATTTTTTTAAAAGATGAAGAACAATTCTGTTCTCATAGGTTAGTGTAGACTCATGGGTAAATTTATGAAAAACTGTTAGAATGGAATGGTCTGTAGTGTGTAGTAAATGTTCAGTAAGAATTGTTGTTTCTGTTCTTCATGTTAGAAGTTGTAATTTTTTAATGTTTATTCATTTGTGAGAGAGAGAGAGAGAGAGACAGAGAGCATGAGCAGGGAAGAGAAAGAGACACAGAATCTGAAGCAGTCTCCAGACTCTGAGCTGTCAACACAGAGCCTGATATGTGGCTCAAAACCACGAACCCTAGGATCATGACCTGAGCTGAAGTTGGACCCTTAACCAACTGAGCCACCAGGCACTCCTCTATTTTATCACCCATTTTTTTAAAGTATTGATCCTTTTTAATGTTTATTTAGTTTGCAAGTGGCTGAGGGTAGACAGGGAGAAAGAGAATGTAAGCAGGCTTCATGCTCAGCCCAGAACCTGATTTGGGACTTAATCTCATGACCATGAGATCATGACCTGAGCTGAGATCAAGAAAGGGACACTTAACTGAGTCACACAGGCTCCCCAAAAGTATGGCTTCTGAACTGAAGATGTTGACATCCATTGAAGCTAATGAGAAATGTGAAAAACTCAGACCTCACCCAGAAATCCCAATCAAAATATGAATTTTAACAAGATTTTCAGTTCATTGCCATACACATTAGCATTAGAGACATATATGTGTAGCTTTCAATGGAAAGATCACTTTCCATTGTTCTATGCCTGTCTTTACGTCTGTAATACATTATTTGATAACTGTGGCTTCCTAGTATGTTTTAAATCAGGAAGTGTGGTGCTACCAATGTACTCTTTTTTTTTCATGAATATTCTCATTATGTGATATCCCGTTAATCAACATGAATGTTAGGAGGGGTATTGATCTTTCTGCCTAAGATGCCGTTGGGATTTTGATAGATTGCATGAAATATATGACATTGAGTAGTATTGACAGCTCAGTAGTGAGTTTTTTGGGGGGTAGGTGGGGGGAGAGACACAGAGTCTGAAGCAGGGTCCACGCTCTGACGTGTCAACACAGAGCCTCAACAAAGAACCTGAACAGAACTTGAACCCGCAAACCATGAGATCATGACCTGAGGCAAAGTCAGACACTTAACCAAGTAAACCACCAGGCGCTCCAATAGCTCAGTAGTGTTAAGTGTTCCTATGCAGGAACATGGATATCGTTCCACTTATTTTTCTTTCAATGCTGCACAATATTTTATAGTTTTGATCACAGTAGCTGTGACCTCTATCAAGGTGATAAACCCTATACACTTTATTCTTTGTAATGCTATTGTAAATCTAATTATCTTTATTTTGGGATTGTTGTTTGTTGCATAGACACTGTTAATTTTTAAGTCTTGGGTTTGTATTTCCAACTTTGTAAAATTTGTGTGAGTTTTAACAGGTTTTTTAAAGCAAGGATTCTTCAGAAAAGAGGATGATGGAGGTGATATGGGAGGACCCTAGGCTTATCACATCCCAAAACACAACTAGTTGACTGTCAAATCATCATTAATATCCCAAAAAGAAACCTGAAGATTGACAGAGGAACTACCCAACTAATGAGAGAGAAGTAGCACATCAAAGACTGTAGGCAGTTCAGAGACATGGCTTAGAGAGAAACAGATTGTACTGCTATGGAGGGCAGGGAACTGAGGTTGCAGAGAAAGAGAAGCACAAGGAGGCTATTTCCCCCAAAGCCAGTGGCTTGGGAAACAAGAGGAGTTGAACTTTGTGAGTTCTTTGAACCAGCATGGCTTAATGCCTAGAGTTTTAAAGGTGAGCTGTAGATAGGAGGGCACTGCACTGCTCCTGGAGAGAAGGCAGGCATACAATCTGTGTGTGTGTGTGTGTGGGGGGGGACAGATAGGTTAGAAACAGTGATCTGAAGATCACTGGGGGACACACAGGGGTGAGATTATTCACTATTCTATGAGCACTTCCCTCAATGGCAACATTCACTGAGATGTCTGAGAACAAAGGAGCTGAATGGCACCATTTTCTTCCCCCACCCCTCATCATGAACACAGAGCTACCTGAGTGAAGGAGCTCAATGGGGAGACTGGTTCTCTAAGTTGCTTACACCAAGTCCTACCACCCTGTGCTGTGGTTGCAGTGTCCTTCTCAGTGAAGCTTGCCTCAGGCCCAGCAAGGTCAGCCCCTCTCCAGGAGACTTGCATAAGCCCCTGACCATACCATGTCTCCTGACCAGACAGTTCTGCAGGGCCTCAGTGCTGGTGGAGTTGGTGTCAGGTCTGATTTCACAAAGAGACCTCAGCACACTTAGTGAACACTAATCACATTCAGGCCAGGCACAAAACACTGTCCACAGCAGGCAAGGAGAGCATCTGCAGATCAGTGGTCTGCAGTGAGGAGAAAAATGCAATAAACAAGATTAGAAATTGACTTGATGCAATGAACAGGCTGGAGGAAGCAGAATAATAAATTAGTGACCTAGAAGACAAAATAGAAAAATGTTGTACCATGAAAATTGACTTAGGAACTCAATGACTCCATCAAAATTAATGACATTCTTATTATAGGAGCTCCAGAGTAAGAAAAGGAACAGAAATTCAAGAAATAATAGAAATCATCCTTATTCCGGGGAAGGAAACAGACATCCACATACAGGAGGCACAGAGTATTTGCATCAAAATAAGCAAAAAGCAGGCTGCCACGGAGACATATTTGAATTAAATTTGCAAAATATGGTGACATAGAAAAAAATCTTAAAAGAAAAGCAGTCTTTACTTGCAAGAGAAGACAAGAACCATATGGCTAGCTAGAGATTTCTCAATAGAAACTTGGGAAGCAAGAAAGGAATGGCATAATATTTTCAATGTGCTAAATGGGAAAAATATGCAGCTGCGAACTCTATCTAACAAGGCTATCATTCAGAATAGAAGGAGAGAGAAAGAGATTCCCAGATAAGCAAAATCTAAAGGAATTCATCCCCACTGAAACAGCTCTGCAAGAACTGTTAAAGGGACTTTTTGAGTGCAATGAAGACACCAAAAGTGACAAAGACTAGAGAGGATCAGAAAAAAATCTCCAGAAATATTGACACAAGTAATAAAATGGCAATAAGCCCATATCTATCAATAATTACTTTGAATGAAAAAAGTACTATACATTTCCATCAAAACACATAGGTGTCTGAATGGACTTTAAAAATCCAGACCCATGTATATGCTGCCTAGGAGAGACTCAATTTAGACCTGAAGACACTTGCAGATTGAAAGGGTGAGAGAAACATTTATCATGCAAATGGAGGTCAGAAGAAAGAGTAGCAATAATTATGATGGACAAACTGGACATTTTTGTTCTTGTGTTTATACTGCTTTGCTATCAGGGTAATGTTGGCCTCATAGAATGATTTTGAACATCTTCCCTCTATTCCAGTACTTGTAAGATTTGGATGAAGATCATTATTTATCTTTGTGTGTGTGTGTTTGTACGTGCATGTGTTAGGATTGACCAATGAAAGCATGTGGTCTTGGGCTTTTTTGTGCTGGGAGGGTTTTTATTCCAAATTCAACTTTCATTCTTGTGGTCTAAGAAGAGTTCCTGTTTCTTGGGTTTAAGATTCATATTTCAATCTTGGTAACGTAAGCATTTTATCTATTTTTTCCCTAAGTTATCTGGTTTGTTTATAGTAATCTGTTATCACATGATATACTGTTGGGGGTATTGTGTCATTTTTTCTTCCATTTTTCATTTGGATTTTTAGTTTTCTTTCCTGTTTTCTTAGTTAACTCATTGCCTATTATGCTTATTTTAAAAACTGGTCATCACTTTCAATGTTATTTGTTTATTCTATTTTATTTGTCACTTATTTATTATTTTCCTTGTTATTTCCTTCCTCTACTAAATTTTACCTATGGTTTTTTATTTTCTCTAGTTCGTTGTGATGTAATGTTACAAAAACAAAAGTGAGGGGCTCCTGGGTGGCTCAGTCAGTTTTGTGTCTGACTATTGATTTCAGCTCAGGTTATGATCTCATGGTTCATGAGTTCAAGCCCTAAGTCAGGCTCTGTGCTGCCAGTGTAGAGCCTTCCTGGGATTCTCGGTCTCACTCTCTCTCTCTGCCCCTCCTCTGCTCTTTCTCTCCACCTCTTACTCTCTCAAACATTGAAACAAAAGAAAAATGTTGAAATTAACAACTTGATTTAAGCATTGATAGAATAAAAATTTGAAAATGGAGTGTCTACTAGATAAAATTAGCAGAAATAGTAATACAAGTGGTGACCAAAACAAAGCAAAAAGATAAAAAATATAACAATAAGGATTCTGTAGGAGTTCTATAGATCAATCATCCATAAACAGAAATCATTTTGTTTTTTCTCTTCTGTTTTTGATGCCTTTAATGTATTTTTTTTCTTGCCTAATTGTTCTGAATAGGCTATCCAGTGTTATGTTGAATGGAAGTAGTGAAGTCACTTCATTACCTTGTTTCTGATCATACAGGAGAAGCTTCTAGTGATTTACTATTGAATATGTGAGATTTCAGCTTTCCAACATTCATGGCCTTTATTAAGTTGCTGTTGTTTCCTTCCATTCCTGCTTTATTGAATGTTTTTAATCACGAAATTGTGTCCAATATGCTCACTTCCTGTTGTGCATCGATTAATACGATGCCATTTTTGATCTTCATTCTGTTAAGGCACAGGCTTAAACTCATAGTTTTCCATATATTGAAACACCCTTGAATTTCAAGATTTCCTACTTGCTAATGGTTTAAAATATTAATTTTTAAAATTTAATTTGCTTTAATTGTGGACTTTCCATGAATATTTCCCAGAGGTAGTAGTTTGTACTCTTCTTTACTTGTGATGTCTTCCTTTGCTTTGATAACCTACTAATGCTGGGGTCACAGACAGTGTGTTCTTAATCTCCCTTCTTTTTCCTTCTTGGAAATGTTTGAAGAGATTTGAAGTACTTTCTCATAATTACTTGTTCAATCTACCTAGTAAAGATCAGTTGAGATTTTTAAAAATATTTCTTGAGAGAGTCTAGATAGGTTCTATGTTTTTGACATTTATACCCATTTTTCACCATCTGTTTCTTGGTATGTAATTCTCTATTGTTACCTCTTCTAATTATTTGTATTTCTATGCTATCAGTTATACTGTGTTTGCCTTCACTTCTGATTGTAATTGGTCTCTTTCATTATTTAGTTAATGGCTTGTCAATTTTGTTCATTTGTTCTGAAAATGAACTCTATTGTTGATATTTTCCTGGTTTTGCTATATCCTATATTGTTCATTTTCATTTTATGTTTAAATTTCCTTCCTTGTGGTATTTTGGGCTCCTGTTGTATTTTTCCTGAGTATTTGAGGTATAAGAAAATGATTTGTGCTATACCACGACAATACCACAGCATTATCTATTAGGCTATGTGGTCACTAAGTTGTGTGCAAGATTATGTGTCTATGGAGGAATGATGTCCTGATGATTGCTTCTCAGCCACCTTGCTGACATTCTGATTTTAAGGTTGTATATTAGAAGTTGTCAGCACATCCTCTGAGAATAAGAAGTGGAATGATTTTACTTTTCTGTTATTTGGTATCTTTCAGCTGTATCTTCACATGGCACCGTGAACTTCCTGCCCTCAAGACTTATCATCAGTGAATGAATACTGGAGAGAAACCTTACAAATTCAAAGAATGTGGTAAAACTTTATGGCTTATCACTAAACGAACATAGGAGAATCCATACTGGGGAAAAAACTTACCAAAGTAAAGAATGTGGCAAGGCTTTTAATAGTCACTCAAACCATATTCAACATCAAAGAATTCATACTAAAGAGAAACCTTATAAATGTAAAGAATGTGCCAAGGCCTTTGTCCACCACTCAAACTTTAATCGACATCACAGAATTCATATGGGAGAGAAATCTTATAAATGTGTACAATGTGGTAAGTTTTGTTTTTTATTTAAGTTTATTTATTATTGCAGAAAGAGAGAGAGAGAGACAGAGCATGAGTGAGGGAGGGGCAGAGAGAGAGGGATACACTGAATCTGAAACAGGCTCCAGGCTCTGAGCTGTCAGCACACAGCCCGATATGGGGCTTGAACTGGTGGACAGTGAGATCATGACCTGAGCTGAAGTTGGATGCTCAACTGACTGAGCTACCCAGGCACCCTAAATGTGGTAAGGTTTTTAGCAATCACTCAAACCATATTTAACATCAAAGAATTCATATTGAAGAGAAACCTTACAAATGTAAAGAATATGGCAAGGCCTTTAAGAGCCACTCACACCTTACCATCATAGAATTCATACTTTCCCATGTAAAGAATATGGCACGACCTTTAAGAGCCACTCACACCTTACTCAACATCACAGAATTCTTACTGTGGAGAAACCCTACAAATGTAAATAATGTGGTAAATCCTTTAAAACCCAAACCTTATAAAAGTAAAGAATGTGGCAAGGCTTTTACCATAATTTAAACCTTATTAGAAATCAAAGGATTGATACTCAAGAGAAGCCTTACAAAGGTAAAGAATGTGACAAGGTCTTTAAGAGGCACTGAACTCTTACTTGACATCACAGAAGTCATACTGAGGTAAAACCAAATACATGTAAAGAATGTTCCAAAACCTTGACCTACCACTCAAGCTTACTCAACTATCACAAACTTTGTAGTGGAGAGAATTCTTAGCAAAGTAAAGAACTTGAGAAGTCCTTTAATCACAGTTCCATCTTTACTCATTATCCTAGAATTCATATTGGAGCGAACCTTACAAATTTTAAGATTGACAGTATTTGTAAGAACAGCTCAACCCTACTGCACATTAGAAAATTCATTTTGGAGAATAATGATACACCTAAAAACTGTGGTAAGTCTTTAGGCAATGTAAACCCTGATTACTTATCAGAAAATGCATATTGGAGATGGTGTTACAAATATAAAGAATTTGGCAAGCCCTTTATCTTCAAGTCTCATTCAACATCACAGGATCCATACTCAAATAGAATACTATATATGTGAAAAATGTGGTAAGGCCATGAAATGACATTTTCAATCCATGAAATGAAACAATATCCATATCATAGAAGTGTTGGAAGAAGTAGAGTCAGAGAAAGGCAGGAGATTACCTGAAAAAATCACTGCTGAGAACTTCCCTAATCTGGGGAAGCAAACAGGCATCCAAGTCCAAGAGGCACAGAGAACTCCCTTCAAAATCAACAAAAACAGGTCAACACCACAACATATCATAGTGAAACTGGCAAAATGCAAAGAGAATACTGAAAGCAGCTAGGGACAAACAGGCCTTAACTTACAAGGGTAGACACGTGAGGGAGTTATCAGACATGTCCACTGAAACTTGGCAGGTCAGAAGGGAGTGGCAGGAAATAATGTGCTAAATAGGAAAAATATGCAGCCAAGAATCCTTTATCCAGCAAGGTGTTATTTGAATAAGGGAGATTAAGTCTTTTCCAGACAAAAACTAAACAGAAATTCATGACCACTAAACCAGCTGTGCAGGAGATCTAAAGGGTGACGGAGTGGAAAGCAACCAAGAATATAAAGGACCAGAGATATAATCACAAACATGAAACCTTAGATAACATAACAGACACTAAATCCATATCTTTCAATAATCACTCAATGTAAATGGACTAAATGTCCCAATCAAAAGACACAGGGTATCAGAATGGATTAAAAAGAAAAAAAAAAAAAAGATCCATCTATATGCTGCCTATAAAAGACTCATTTTAGACCTAAGGACAGCTGCAGGTTCAAAGTGAGGGGATGGCTGGGGCGCCTGGGTGGCGCAGTCGGTTAAGCGTCCGACTTCAGCCAGGTCACGATCTCGCGGTCCGTGAGTTCGAGCCCCGCGTCAGGCTCTGGGCTGATGGCTCAGAGCCTGGAGCCTGTTTCCGATTCTGTGTCTCCCTCTCTCTCTGCCCCTCCCCCGTTCATGCTCTGTCTCTCTCTGTCCCAAAAATAAATAAACATTGAAAAAAAAAATTTTAAAAAAAAAAAAAAAAAAACAAAGTGAGGGGATGGAGAACCATCTATCCTGAAAATGAACATCAAAAGAAATCTGGAGTAGCCATACCTAATCAGACAAACTAGATTACAATTTTTTTTAATATTAATTTTTGAGAGAGAGCAAGAGACAAAGCACAAACAAGGGAGGAGCAGAGAGAGAGGGCGACACAGAATCTGAAGAAGGCTCCAGATTCTGAGCTGTCAGCACAGAGCCAAATGTGGGGATTGAAGTCATAAACCATGAGATCATGACCTGAGCTAAAGTTGGACACTCAACTGACTGAGCCACCCAGGTGCCCCCAAATTAGATTTTAAAACAAAGAATGTGGGGCACCTGGGTGGCTCAGTCAGTTGGGCATCCAGCTTCGGCTCAGGTCATGATCTCGCAGTCTGTGAGTTCAAGCCCCGCATCGGGCTCTGTGCTGACAGCTCAGAGCCTGGAGCCTGCTTCAGATTCTGTGTCTCCCTCTCTCTCTGACCCTCCCCTGTTCATGCTCTGTCTCTCCCTGTCTCAAAAATAAATAAACGTTAAAAAAATTAAAAAAAAACAAAGAATGTAACAAGAGATAAAGAAGGACATTATATCATCATCAAGGAGTCTATCCATGAAGAGGAGCTATGTGTTACACCCTAATGTGGAAATACCCAAATATATAGATCAATCATAAACATAAATAACTGTATAGATGATAATACTGTGATTGTAGTGGACTTTAATCCTCCAGTTACAACAATGGGCAGATCATCTAGGCAGGAAAACAATAAGGAAACAACAGCTCAGAATGACACATTGGATTTGATGGACTTAACACATATATTTAGAACTTTTCACCCAAAAGCAGAATACACATTCTTCTCAAGTGTACATGAGACATTCTCCAAAAAAGATCACATAACGCATCAAGTAATTTCTGGAAAGTATATTGTAAGCCCTGGGAAAGTGAATGGGATAACTGCTGAAGAATCAGCGATGTTCTGGTCTCAAGGCTGTCAGACATGATAGCACCATGAGAACAGAGCCCCATGATCTCCCAGGGGCCAGTTACGAGACTGACCCACTGTAACTACCTACCAGTTCTTGAAACTGCACATCTTTCCTGCATGCTTCTCTGTAAACGCCAGATGTGTGTTTGGTCTATGTCTTGAGGCTCTTTGTGTTTTCCTTCCATGCTTTAACATTCTTGGATGTTTATACCTGGTGAACATGAAACAGAGAGTATGTGCAGTTTGCTGCTGCTGTTGCTGTTTTGCTGGCAAAGACAGCCCTGCACATCCACTCAGTCTAAGTGTCTGAGAACTTTTTCTTCACTGCATGGCTACAAGTGGTGCCCAAACAGGGACCAGCAGAATCAACTAGCTCCCAGCTATGCAGCTCATCTCTCAAGCCCCAAAAAGGGAAAAGGACATCCACTCATTCAGGTAGGAACTACTGGCAGTCACTGCCCCTAACCCTCATTCAGGTAGGATCTACTGACACTTGGTGCCCATAAACCTCATTTAGGTAGGGTCTACAGACACTCGGTGCCCATGACACGATGAGCAAAATATACCTTGTCTTTCCTTTTCCAATCAGGCATGCAGAACCCCTCAGCTTCTTGTCTTTTACTTTTATGTTTACTTGTCATGGAAGTTTCACTATCTAAACAGCAAAATATACACAAGGAGCAATCCATATGCTTTTGCACTCATCAGGATGCAAAGTCCCAAAGATTTAACCCAATTGTTTTTTTTATAATTTATCATCAATGCCCATGATACTCCACTAAGGGATCCCTTGAAGTGGCTGATTGAGAGTGCATAGGGTACTACTTAAAAAGAGAGAAAGAAAGAAAGAAAGAAAGAAAGAAAGAGGAAAAGCTCTTGGCCCAATAATGATCTCTAGTTTCCACACCTAATGCCATATTGCTATTCATGCTTTACAAGAAAAATCGGATACAAATAGTTGCCAAGACTTAGTCCCTCTGCCTCCTAATTCAATGCCTCTATCTCCCGTTAGGGCTAAGACCCCAAAACCTGTAGCCTGAGGCACATTGACAAATATGTATAACCCCAACTCCAATAATATGCAGGACCCTCCTTTTCCTCTATGTCCTCCTCTGGTCCTGCCAGTGGATCCTGCATTAATGCCCTCAAGCCCTTCACCTTCTCTAGTAGAACGCATGTTAAAGGAAGGGTAAGTATAGGAAGATTTTGCTATGGCCTTCCCTATTCTATGGGCTCAAGGTCAGGCACCTTGGCACGATCACCTTCCTTTCCAGGTGTGTAAGGAGCTCCATAAAAGCATACATGAAAATGGACTCTACTGCACCTTTACCAGGGGAATTATAGAGGAAGTACGGGGAGGATATGAGATGACCCCTTGGGATTGGAAAACTTTACTTAAAATCATTCTCAGTACTCCTCAATATTCCCTCTGGTTGCAGGAATTTAAAGATGCCTTATAAATTACAGCTATTGAGAATTTATTTATTAAAAAAATACTTTTAATGCTTATTTTGAGACAGAGAGAGACAAAGCATGATCAGGGGAAGGGCAGAGGGAGAGAGGGAGACAGAATCCAAAGCAGGCTCCAGGCTCTGTGCTGTCAGCAGAGAGCCCCATGTGGGGCTCAAACTCAGAGACTGAGAGATCATGACCTGAACTGAAGTGGGACATTTAACTGACTGAGCCACCCAGGTGCCCCCAGCTAAGGAGAATTTAAAGAATGGAATTACTATTGAAATGGACATCCTTTGGGGGGAGGGTCCCTATATGCCTATATAGCCTCAAATAAACATGAACCAAAGAACTTTTCCCCAGATCTCAGATGCAGCATCTAAAGCTTGATCCTGTATCCCTGACGCTTAGACACCCATGGGTTTCTTTTGCCACCATCCAACAAGGTGCAAATGAACCCTATATGTCCTTTAATCAAAGATTACAAACTGCTATCTTAAGACAGGTTGATAATGTGGATGCTCAAAATGTCCTAACCCTTCAATTGGCATAGGAAAATGCTAACCAAGATGGCCAAAAGATCCTTGCTTCCTTAAAGGGACAAAACCTTAATATTGCTGAAATGATTAAAGCCTGTAAAAATGTGGGAACTGAATCCTATAAAGCAGTGTTATTAGCCTCAGCATTAAAACCCCCAAAATATTTTAAATATGGAAAACAAGACCTAAAATGCTCTATTAAAAAATGCCTGAAATGTAAAACAGGATATCCTTGGGACAATCAATGCAGATCAAGAATAGATTCCCAAGGTAACCCTAATTCAGGGAAACTTGAAGAGGGGTGCCCACGCCCCAAGACAAATGGAAATCAGGCATCCCAAATTTGGAATGTGAATGCCAAGGAATGGATCCTCAAGTAAACAACCCCTTTGATCAAAACCCAGACAACCTCATATCTCCTGGCTGCCACCTCTGACAATGCAGGACTTGATTTGGCCCTTACCTCTAATTTAACCCTTAACATCGTGGGGGAAGTCAAGAAGGGACCCACAGGTATTTTCAGCCTCCTGCTTTCCAGTTACACAGGACTTCTATTACGGAGGCCTAGCACCACTTTAAAGGGTGTATTTGTTTTACCTGGAATTACTGATTCTGACTTTTCTGCAGAAATTCATATCATGCTTATTTCCTCTGTTTACACAGAGATTCCTGCAAATATCCCTATAGCATAATTTCT
Organism: Lynx canadensis; assembly: GCF_007474595.2. Lineage (NCBI taxonomy): Eukaryota > Metazoa > Chordata > Mammalia > Carnivora > Felidae > Lynx > Lynx canadensis. The sequence continues at coordinate 56,657,431 of NC_044317.1, forward strand.
TACATTACTTTCTTGGGTGCTGGCAACTGCCAATGGTAAGTGTGGCCCTAAAGGTTTTAGTGCACTAATCCTAAAGATGAAGCATTCTGGGCCATGCTCATACAACATGTAAGACCTACTTTACAAATGAAAATTGCAAACCAAACAATTAATGGTCTAATTGATACTGGGCCAATGTTACAGTTATTAAGACACATGATTGGCCATCTGAGATCCCCCTTGTCTCTACAACAGAGATCATTAATGGGATAGGGGGAAAAGGATTTCCTTTAGGAAATAAATTTCCTGTCTGTACTGACACGGAGGGATAGCAGACTACCATTACCCCATTTGTCCTTGATCTCCCACTATCATTATGGGGTCCAGACTTACTTACCCAGTTAAACCTGTCCATACAAATTTACCCTAATGGCCATTGTTGGCAAAATCACCCCCCACCCCCACCCCAAACTGTCCTGGAAAGCTGGAGAACCTGTCTGGGTGGAGCAATGACCTTTAAAAGGGTAAAAATTAAAGCAAATTCAAATATTAAGAAAAGAACAACTTAATCTTGGACATGTTGAACCTTCAACCTGCCCCTGGAACACTATTTTTGCATTCCAAACAAGTCAGGTAAATAGAGGCTCCTCCATGAGTTCAGGGATGTTAATGCTCACTTGATTTCAATGGGGCCATTGCAGGTAGTTCTTCCTAACCCAGCTTTAATTCCTTGACACTATAATATTATAGTTGATTTAAAAGATTTTTTTCACGGATCCTGGGAAGATGGCGGTGTAGGAGGACGCTGGGCTCACCACGCATCCTGTTGATCACTTAGATTCCACCTACACCTGCCTAAATAACCCAGAAAACCACCAGAACACTAGCGGAACGGAGTCTCTGGAGCCAAGCGCAGACAAGAGGCCCACAAAAGAGGGTGGGAAGGGCAGCGAGGCGGTGCACGCTACACGGACTGGCGGGAGGGAGCCGGGGCAGAGGGGCAGTCCACTGGCCAAGCAGAGCCCCCGAGTCTGGCTTGCAAAAGTGGAGGGGCCGGAGGGAGTGTGTTCCGACAGCAAGTGGGACTTGACATCTGGAAGGTTATAAGCTAACAGCTCTGCTTGGAGAACGGGAGGGCAGGAGGACAATGGGAGAGAGAATTGTTGAGCCCCGGACAACAGAGCTCAGCTTGGCGGGGAACAAAGGCGCTCGCCAGCGCCAACTCCCTCGCCCATCTCCCAGCCAAAATCCCAAAGGGAACCAGTTCCTGCCAGGAAACTTGCTTGCACCAGGCAAACACCCAACGCTGTGCTTCTGCGGATCCATCCCTCCGGCAGGTCTGACTCCCTCCTGGTGCCACAGGGCCCCTCCCGAAGCGGATCTCCAAAGGAAAAGTGAGCTGAGCCTGCCCCTCCTGCCCCTGTGCACCTTGCCAACCCACCCAGCTAATACGCCAGATCCCCAGCACCACAAGCCTGGCAGTGTGCAAGTAGCCCAGATGGGCCATGCCACCCCAGAGTGAATCCCGCCCCCAGGAGAGGGGAAGAGAAGGCACACACCAGTCTGACTGTGGCCCCAGCAGCGGGCTGGGGGCAGACATCAGGTCTGACTGCGGCCCCACCCACCAATGCAAGTTATTCAAGACAGCACAGGGGAAGTGCCCTGCAGTCCCGCACCACTCCAGGGACTATCCAAAATGATGAAAGGGAATAATTCCCCTCAGAAAAACGTCCAGGAAATAACAACAGCTAATGAACTGATCAAAAATGATTTAAATATAACGGAAAGTGAATTTAGAATAATAGTCATAAAATTAATCACTGGGCTATAAAACAGTATAAAGGACAGCAGAGAATCTCTTGCTACAGAGACCAAGGGACTAAGGAACAGCTAGGAGGAGCTAAAAAATGCTATCAATGAACTGCAAAATAAAATGGAGACAACTATGGCTCGGATTGAAGAGGCAGAGGGGACAATAGGTGAACTAGAAGATAAAATTATGGAAAAAGAGGAAGCTGAGAAAAAGATAAAAAAATCCAGGAGTATGAGGGGGAAAATCAGAGAACTAAGTGATGCACTAAAGAGAAATAATCTACGTATGATTGGTATCCCAGAGGAGGAAGAGAGAGGGAAAGGTGCTGAAGGTGTACTTGAAGAAATAATAGGTGAGAACTGCCCGGATCTGGGGAAGGAAAAAGGCATTGAAATCCAAGAGGCACAGAGAACTCCCTTCAGATGTAACTTAAATCGATCTTCTGCATGACATATCATAGTGAAACTGGCAAAATACAAGGATAAAGAGAAAATTCTGAAAGCAGCAGGGGATAAACGTGCTCTAACATATAAAGGGAGACCTATAAGACTTGTGACGGATCTCTCTACTGAAACTTGGCAGGCCAGAAAGAAATGGCAGGAAATCTTCAATGTGATGAACAGAAAAAATATGCAGCCGAGAATCCTTTATCCAGCAAGTCTGTCAGTTAGAATAGAAGGAGAGATAAAGGTCTTCCCAAACAAACAAAAACTGAAGGAATTCGTCATCACTAAACCAGCCCTACAAGAGATCCTAAGGGGGATCTGTGAGACAAAGTACCAGAGACATCGCTAGAAGCATGAAACCTATGGACATCACAATGACTCTAAACTTATATCTTTCTATAATAACATTGAATGTAAGTGGACTAAATGTGCCAACCAAAAGACATAGGGTATCAGAATGGATAAAAAAACAAGACCCATCTATTTGATGTCTACAAGAGACTCATTTTAGACACCTTCAGATTGAGAGTGAGGGGATGGAGAACTATTTATCATGCCACTAGAAGTCAAAAGAAAGCTGGAGTAGCCATACTTATATGAGACAAACTAGACTTTAAATTAAAGGCTGTAACAAGAGATGAAGAAGGGCATTATATAATAATCACAGGGTCTATCCATCAGGAAGAGCTAACATTAAAAATGTCTATGTGCCGAATACAGGAGCCCCCAAATATATAAAACAATTACTCACAAACATGAGCAACCTTATTGATAAGAATGTGATAATTGCAGGGGACTTTAACACTCCACCTACAGAAATGGATAGATCATCTAGACACACGGTCAATAAAGAAACAAGGGCCCTGAATGATACACTGGATCAGATGGACTTGACAGATATATTTAGAACTCTGCATCCCAAAGCAACAGAATATACTTTTTTCTCGAGTGCACATGGAACATTCTCCAAGATAGATCACATACTGGGTCACAAAACAGCCCTTCATAAGTATACAAGAATTGGAATCATACCATGCCTACTTTCAGACCACAATGCTATGAAGCTTGAAATCAACCACGGGAAAAAGTCTGGAAAACCTCCAAAAGCATGGAGGTTAAAGAACACCCTACTAACGAATGAGTGGGTCAACCAGACAATTAGAGAAGAAATTTAAAAATATATGGAAACAAACGAAAATGAAAATACAACAATCCAAACGCTTTGGGATGCAGTGAAGGCAGCCCTGAGAGGAAAATACATTGCAATCCAGGCCTATCTCAAGAAACAAGAAAAATCCCAAATACAAAATCTAACAGCACACCTAAAGGAAATAGAAGAACAGCAAAGACAGCCTAAATCCAGCAGAAGAATAGAAATAATAAAGATCAGAGTACAAATAAACAATACAGAATCTAAAAAAACAGTAGAGAAGATCAATGAAACCAAGAGTTGGTTTTTTGAAAAAATAAACAAAATTGATAAACCTCTAGCCAGGCTTCTCAAAGTGAAAAGGGAGATGACCCAAATAGATAAAATCATGAATGAAAATGGAATTATTACAACCAATCCCTCAGAAGTACAAGCAATTATCAGGGAATACTATGAAAAGTTATATGCCAACAAACTGGACAACCTGGAAGAAATGGACAAATTCCTAAACACCCACACACTTCCAGAACTCAATCAGGAGGAAATAGAAAGCTTGAACAGACCCATAAACAGCGAAGAAATTGAATCGGTTATCAAAAATCTCCCAACAAATAAAAGTCCAGGACCAGATGCCTTCCCAGGGGAGTTCTACCAGCCGTTTAAAGCAGAGATAATACCTATCCTTCTGAAGCTATTACAAAAAATAGAAAGGGAAGGAAAACTTCCAGACTCATTCTATGAAGCCAGCATGACTTTGATTCCTAAACCAGACAGAGACCCAGTAAAAAAAAGAGAACTACAGGCCAATATCCCTGAAGAATATGGATGCAAAAATTCTCGATAAGATACTAGCAAAATGAATTCAACAGCATATAAAAAGAATTATTCACCATGATCAAGTGGGATTCATTCCTGGGATGCAGGGCTGGTTCAACATTCACAAATCAATCAACGTGATACATCACATTAATAAAAGAATAGATAAGAACCATATGATCCTGTCAATCGATGCAGAAAAGGTCTTTGATAAAATTTACCAACGTTTCTTAATAAAAACCCTCGAGAAAGTCAGGATAGAACGAACATACTTAAAGATCATAAAAGCCATTTATGAAAAGCCCACAGCTAACATCATTCTCAATGGGGAAAAACTGAGAGCTTTCTGCCTGAGATCAGGAACAAGACAGGGATGTCCACTCTCACCGCTGTTGTTTAACATAGTGTTGGAAGTGCTAGCATCAGCAATCAGACAACAGGAAATCAAAGGCATCAAAATTGGCAAAGATGAAGTTAAGCTTTCACTTTTTGCAGATGACATGATATTATACATGGAAAATCTGATAGACTTCTAGCAGAAGTCTGCTAGAACTGATACATGAATTCAGCAAAGTTGCAGGATACAAAATCAATGTACAGAAATCAGTTGCATTCTTATACACTAATACTGAAGCAACAGAAAGACAAATAAACTGATCCCATTCTTAATTGCACCAAGAAGCATAAAATACCTAGGAATAAATCTAACCAAAGATGTAAAAGATCTGGATCATGAAAACTATACTAAGCTTATGAAGGAAATTGAAGAAGATATGAAGAAATGGAAAAACATTCCCTGCTCATGGATTGGAAGAATAAATATTGTCAAAATGTCAATACTACCCAAAGCCATCTACACATTCAATGCAATCCCAATCAAAATTGCACCAGCATTCTTCTCGAAACTAGAACAAGCAATCCTAAAATTCATATGGAACCACAAAAGGCCCCGAATAGCCAAAGGAATTTTGAAGAAGAAGACCAAAGCGGGAGGCATCACAATCCCAGACTTTAGCCTCTACTACAAAGCTGTATTCATCAAGACAGCATGGTATTGGCACAAAAACAGACACATAGACCAATGGAATAGAATAGAAACCCCAGAACTAGACCCATAAAGGTATGGCCAACTAATCTTTGACAAAGCAGGAAAGAATATCCAATGGAAAAAAGGCAGTCTCTTTAACAAATGGTGCTGGGAGAACTGGACAGCAACATGCAGAAGGTTGAAACTACACCACTTTCTCACACAATTCACAAAAATAAACTCAAAATGGATAAAGGACCTGAATGTGAGACAGGAAACCATCAAAACCCTAGAGGAGAAAGCAGGAAAAGACCTCTCTGACCTCAGCTGTAGCAATTTCTTACTTGACACACCCCCAAAGGCAAGGGAATTAAAGGCAAAAATGAACTTCGGACCTTATGAAGACAAAAAGCTCCTGCACAGCAAAGGAAACAACCAACAAAACGAAAAGGCAACCAACGGAATGGGAAAAGATATTTGCAAATGACATATCAGACAAAGGGCTAGTATCCAAAATCTATAAAGAGCTCACCAAACTCCACACCCGAAAAACAAAGAACCCAGTGAAGAAATGGGCAGAAAACATGAATAGACACTTCTCTAAAGAAGACATCCGGATGGCCAACAGGCACATGAAAAGATGCTCAATGTTGCTCCTCATCAGGGAAATACAAATCAAAACCACATTCAGATGTCACCTCATGCCAGTCAGAGTGGCCAAAATGAACAAGAGACTATAGATGCTGGCGAGGATGTGGAGAAAGGGGAACCCTCTTGCACTGTTGGTGGGAATGCAAATTGGTGCAGCCACTCTGGAAAACAGTGTGGAGGTTCCTCAGAAAATTAAAAATAGACCTACCCTATGACCCAGCAATAGCACTGCTAGGAATCTACCCAAGGGATACAGGAGTACTGATGCATAGGGGCACTTGTACCCCAATGTTTATAGCAGCACTCTCAACAATAGCCAAATTATGGAAAGAGCCTAAATGTCCATCAACTGATGAATGGATAAAGAAATTGCGGTTTATATACACAATGGAGTACTACGTGGCAATGGGAAAGAATGAAATACGGCCTTTTGTAGCAACGTGGATGGAACTGGAGAGTGTGATGCTAAGTGAAATAAGCCATACAGAGAAAGACAGATACCATATGGTTTCACTCTTATGTGGATCCTGAGAAACTTAACAGAAACCTATGGGGGAAGGGAAGGAAAAAAAAAAAAGAGGTTAGAGTGGAAGAGAGACAAAGCATAAGAGACTGTTAAAAACTGAGAACAAACTGAGGGTTGATGGGGGGTGGGAGGGAGGGGAGGGTGGGTGATGGGTATTGAGGAGGGCACATTTTGGGATGAGCACTGGGTGTTGTATGGAAACCAATTTGACAATAAACTTCATATATTGAAAAAAAAATATTTTTTTCACTATTCCATTACATCCAGATGACAAGGAAAAGTTTGCTTTCTTTGTCCCCTACTAGTAATAATCACCAACATATACAGAGATTTCACTGGAAATTCCTGCACCCACACATGATGAACAGCACCATCATGGGTCAGTCATTTGTTACTGCAGCTGTAACACCCACCAGAAAGCCCCACGTTCTCATTTATCATTATATGAATGATACTCTACCAGCAGCATCCACCCCCCAAAAAATACTTGAGACTTGGTTACAGTTTCTTATTCAGTTACTTCAGTCGGCCTCCACATTGCTCCTAAAAATTTCAGAGGTCAACTCCATGGAAATATTTAGGATATAAATTTTTGCAAAGTTATGTCATCCCACAACATATAAAAAATTCATCTTCCTAATCCTTGGACCCTTAGTTCACTACAACAATGCTTAGGACATATCAATTGGCTCAGACCCACATTAGGAATCCTGACTTATCACCTTACTTCATTGTTTGACTTGTTAACAGGGTACCCTAGTTCTGCTTCCCCACAACACATCATACCAAGAGCTCTAGAGCAATTGTCTCATAGCCCATAGGCCTCCATTATCTTTATTAATCGATAGGCATCCCAATTTTCTTTCACTCTTTTAATTGTAAACATAGCCCATTCTCCCACTGGAATTATTTATCAACTTTTGCTTACTAAATATCTGATCACTGAATGGTTATTTTTATCTTCCTTATCTGTCACTATGACTGCAATTAGTCTGTGAAGGCCACAATCACATCATTCAATTTGTCAGGGTTGACCCTGTATCTATTTTCCCAGGAACTAATAAAGATAAGATAGAATACCTTTGGACCCACAATGAATTTTTCCTAATCACTGTGGCAGATTACACAGGTGATTTTTTTAATTCTTTCCTGGATGATGAAAGAATCCAAGGACTTCAATTTCTTCATTTCTCTGCTAAACCCCTCATTTCAAAACAACCAATTTCTGATGCTCTGTTTTTATTGATGGCTCAAAAGGGGCCTTCCGAGATGTCATTACATGGATAGGAAGCACCACCTGGAAATTTGCCTTTACTGCTCCCACTACTTCTACCCAAAGGGTTGAACTGGTTGCTGCTATATTGGCTCTCAAAACATTTTTGAATCAACCAATTAATTTAATTACCAACTCTCAATATATTGTTCAATTACTTAATGACCTTCTGTGCCACTCTCAATATTAACCTTGATCAACCTTTGTTCAACATGTTTCTAGAAGCCCAAGCACTTTTACAAATGCATCATCATCTCATTTTCACATTCGAAGTCATTCTCATTTATCTGGACCCCTTATGTACGGAAATGACTTAGCTGACTCCTTATTAATAGGATCACTTTTCTCATTAATATCACTTCTTACTCCTTTTTTCACCGAGGTGCACACTCTGTATCCAAACAATTTTCTGTTCCTCTTAAGAGAAACATGTCACTTGTTCCTGCCCAGGAGGTTAACAGTTCTCCCCTATTGCCCCACGGAATAAAACCTCAGAGCCTAATGGCCAATCAATTATGGCAAATGTATGTTACACATATATCATCTTTTGGTAAGTCTCAGTGGGTGCATGTGTCTATAGACACTGTTTCTGTGTATATATGGGCTTCTGACCAGAGGGGAGAGCACACCTCACTTGTTATCTCTCATTTATTGGAACGTTTTACTGTAATGCAGGTACCCAAAAAAAAATCAAAATTGATAATCCCCTGATTTACACCTCACAACAATTAGAACTCTTCTTACAACAAAGGAATATATGCTACTCCACTGTAATTCCTTATAACCCACAAGGTCAAGCTATCATGGAACATGCAAATGTCCTCCTACAACTACTTTTAATAAAACAAAAGGGGGGAAATTCCACCCCTAGCGCCAGATTAATGAGAGCCCTATTTGCATTAAATCATTTACAATTAGAAATTCTCATTCTGCAATGTTCAAACATTTCCAAATGGAACAGGGATTCCCAAAACACAAGGTACGGTATAGGTTGTCCAGTGAGGGGCCAACCTGGAAGGGTCCAGTACCATTGTTAACCTGGGGGAGGGGTTATGCTGCTGTGCTTTCTCCTCAAGGTCCTGTGTGTGTACCTGCCCGTTAAAACCACATCATGAGGGGCGCCTGGGTGGCGCAGTCGGTTAAGCGTCCGACTTCAGCCAGGTCACGATCTCGCGGTCCGTGAGTTCGAGCCCCGCGTCGGGCTCTGGGCTGATGGCTCAGAGCCTGGAGCCTGTTTCCGATTCTGTGTCTCCCTCTCTCTCTGCCCCTCCCCCGTTCATGCTCTGTCTCTCTCTGTCCCAAAAATAAAATAAACGTTGAAAAAAAAAAACCACATCATGAGATGGCATGAGGGACTCAGGAATCCAGTACCAGCCTTCAAATTGATAGCGGTGGCTCCTCCTAATGGGATGTTGAATACAAAGAAGAGGAAGGTTGACCACTCAGCCAGCCAAGACATCTCCTGAGGTGATGTTAAGAAATTAACCTCCCAGGGGCACCTGGGTGGCTCAGTCAGTTGGACATCCGACTTCAGCTCAGGTAATGATCTCAGTCTGTGAGTTTCAGCCCTGAGTCGGGCTTTGTGCTGACAGCTCAGAGCCTAGAGCCTACTTTGGATTCTGTCTCCCTCTCTCTCTGTCCCTCCCTCACTCTTGCTCTGTCTCTTTGTCTCAAAAATAAACATTAATAAAAAATAACCTCCAGCCTGAAGACATTTTAACGAACAAGGGCATGCCCGTGACCCCTGAAAATATGTTTCTATCCATTCATCTCTTGCCTTACTGCCAACTCAAGTAAGGTAACACTCCTGCTAATGTGTCTGCATTTTTTACCTGTTGCTTCTATTCACCCATACTCTACTTTTACCTCTTCGGCTCATCTTCTTAGCCCTCCGATGTTTGATGTAGTCTCCTGGGAAGATCCTGAAATTCCTATCTCACCTAGTGACTCCTCTATTACCAGAGGACACTGGATTCCTATTAATGCTGATGACTTGTCTATCACATAGAGACTGTCAATAAATTGGACTTTGTCTCACTTGGGCATACCTCTTTGTTTCTATTATAATCCTAATATTTGCAATACTAACCTAAGCCTCTGTGTCCCTTTTCACAAACAATGGTATATGAATAACATACTTAAAATACCAGAAGATGAATCTCAGGTAAGTAGTATCAAATATCAACATTTTGTTCTCACAATAGGAATAGGAGGAGACCTATGTGAAGGAAAATGAGTACCGAAACCTCCAGTGCCAGTATGGACCAGGCCCTGGCTGGAGACAGTGTCCTATGATGGCTTCTCATGGCACCTCTGCTGTTCTTGTAATTTTACTCAAATATCATTATTTAATAATACAATCCTTGAAAAGTAAGGACACCAAAGACTAATGGTGATGGAAATTAATAGAACCTGGGAAGGACGTATCTGGAACTGGTCACTTCCTTTCCATTATGATACTTCTAACCCCATATGGAATCCTGGATTTGTGGGTCCAATACTTAGACTCAAATACTCCGCCAATGCCTAGTCCTCTATTAAAACTTCCTCTTGGAGGATTGACCTACCATTTATTCAAAGAAAATTTAGACATGGACCTGCTTCATTTATACGTGGTAAATTTAACTGGTCCTACACTGATGAAATCAACAGTACTCTTATATGTACTACCAAGCCACAGGTTTCCTTACTTGCATCTACAACACCGTATTTTAATGAGATAAACACTGTTTTCACAGGGAACAAAAAGTGGGTGACTCCTGTTTCTCCACTACAAACATATCACATTTGTATATAACCTTTGACTATACAACCAAACAAAAGGCACAGTTCTGGTTGTGAGTCCAATTAAATCGGCCTTGGCAAGGTGGGGGGTAGGGGGTCCCCACTGCAACAGCTTGGCTGTGCATTAGAAGAAAGAGAACCAAAAATTTTCTAGGCACATTGTTGGTGGCTATTTTGGCCATTGTGGCACTTGCAGCAACAGCTGCCTGGGCAGACACCTATCTCCTTAAAGACGGAATATCAGATAAACCAGTATATGCAAAATACCACATTAGATTTAGAATAACAAGTGAGAATTGATCAACAAGTCTTTGCCCAACTTCAGGCATTCAAGGCCACTATTGTCTGGCTAGGGGAACATCAACAGGCATTATGGACCCGATCACAGCTTATATGACTCCGGTTTCACAACCTACTGTATCACTCCCACTTTATACAATGAGTCCAGAGAGAGACAGAGCATGAGCCTGGAAGGGGCAGAGGGAGGGGAAGACAGAAAGTGCGCTTCAGGTTCTGAACTGTCAGTCAGCAAAGAGCCCAATGCAGGGCTCGAACCCAGAAACTGTGAGATCATGACCTGAGCTGAAATTGGATATGTAATTGACTGAGCCACCCAGGCGCCCCTCAAAAATAAACATTTTTTAAAAATGAATGGGTCAACCAGGAAATTAAAGAAGAAATTTTTAAAAATATGGAAGCAAATGAAAATAAAAGCATGATGGTACAAACCCTTTGGGATCAAGCAAAGTTAGTCCTAAAAGGAAAATAAATGGCAATTCATGCCTATCTCAAGAAGCAAGAAAGGTCCCAAATACACAGTCTAGCCTTACACCTAAACGAGCTAGAAAAGAAGTAGCAAATAAAGACCACAGCCAGCAGAGGAAGGGAAATAATAAAGATCAGACCAGAAATAAATGATAAAGCATCCAAAAAATGTAGAACAGATCAATGAAACTAAGAGCTTTTTTTTTTTAACGTTTATTTATTTTTGAAGGGGAGACAGCACAAGCAGGGGAGGGGCAGTGAGAGAGGGAGACACAGAATCTGAAACTGAAGCAGGCTCCAGGCTCCGAGCTGTCAGCACAAACGTGGGGCTCAAACTCACAAGCTGTGATATCATGACCTGAGCCAAAGTTGTATGCCCAACCGACTGAGCCAACCAGGTGCTCCAAGAGCTGTTTTTTTGAAAGAATAAACCAAATTGATAAGCCCTTAGCCAAACTTCTCAAAAAGAAAAGCAAGAAGACCTAAATAGATAAAATCACCAATGAAAGAGGAGACATCACAACCAACACCACAGAAATACAATTATAATAGAATATTGTGAAAAATTATATGCCAACAAACTGCAGAGTCGGAAGAAATGGACAAATTCTTAGACACTCACACACTACCAAAAATCAAACAGGAAGAAATTGAAAATTTGAACAGGTCCAAAACAAGCAAAAACATTTGAATCAGTTATCCAAAATGTTCTGACAAATAAGAGTCCTGGGCCAGGGGAATTCTACCAGACATTTAAAGATTAGTTAAAACCTATTTTCCTCAAAATGTTCCAAAAAATAGAAATGAAAGGAAAGCTTCATTCTATAAAGCCAGCATGACCTTGATTCCAAACCAAAGACCCCTCTAGAAAGAATTGCAGGCCAATATCCTCAAAGAACCTGAATGCAAAAATTCTCAACAAGATATTAGCAAATCAAATTCAACAATACGTCAAAAGATTTAGTCACCACGATTAATTGGGACTCATTCCTGGGCTGCAGTGCTGGTTCAATGTTTGCATATCAATCAATGTGATAAACCACATTAATAAAAGCAAGGATAAGAACCAGATGATCCTTTTAATATATGCAGAAAAAAAGCATTTGACAAAATACAGGATACTTTCTTGTTAAAAAAAAAAAAAAACCCTCGGGGCGCCTGGGTGGCTCAGTCGGTTAAGCGTCCGACTTCGGCTCAGGTCACGATCTCGCGGTCTGTGAGTTCGAGTCCCGCGTCAGGCTCTGTGCTGACTGCTCAGAGCCTGGAGCCTGTTTCAGATTCTGTGTCTCCCTCTCTCTCTGACCCTCCCCCGTTCATGCTCTGTCTCTCTCTATCTCAAAAATAAGTAAATGTTAAAAAAAAAAAAAACCCTTGGGGCGCCTGGGTGGCTCAGTCGGTTGAGCGGCCGACTTCGGCTCAGGTCAGGATCTCATGGTCCGTGAGTTCCAGCCCCGCGTCGGGCTCTGTGCTGATGGCTCAGAGCCTGGAGCCTGTTTCAGGTTCTGTGTCCCCCTCTCTCTCTGCCCCTCCCCCGTTCATGCTCTGTCTCTCTCTGTCTCAAAAATAAATAAACGTTAAAAAAAAAAAAAAAACAAATTAAAAAAAAAAAAAACCCTCAAGAAAGTAGTGATAGAACATACCTTAACATCACAAAGCCATCTATGAAAAGCCCACAGCCAATATCATCCTCAAGGTGGAAAAACTGAGCTTTCTCCCTAAGATCAGGATTGTAATGGGGGTGTCCACTCCACCACTGTTGCTCAACATAGTGCTGGAAGTCCTAACCTCAGCAGTCAGAACATAAAAATAAATAAAAGGCATCCTAATTGGCAAGAAAGAAGTCAAGCTTTCACTTTTTGCAGATGACATGATACTTTCCATTGAAAACCCAAAAGACTCCACCAAAATACTGATACATGAATTCATTAAAGTTTCAAGATATAAAATCAATGTACAGAAATAAGTTGCATTTCAATACACTGATATTGAAGCAGCAGGAAAGATACCAAGAAATCAATCCCATTTCCAATGGCACCAAAAACCATAAGATACATAGGAGTAAACCTAACCAAAGACGTAAAAGATCTGAAAGCTGAAAAGTACAGAAAGTTTATGAAAGAAAGGGAACCCAGTCCCATGTGGATGTTCTGCCAATGATTTGTTTGCCCCTGGCTAGTGGAGGCATCTCAAGGTCCCATCCAGCAGCTGACCAGACCTTGTTGGCCTATGGCACTTTTGCTGTTTTTATTTTTGAGGTATCTACTATAATATTTCTTTTCTCTTTCAGTTTCACCTTAGCCCACAAGTGCACACCATTTCTATTATTTGTGATAAGCTGAGGACAAAACAAGTGTTCAAATTCACCTTATTCTAATAATAAGGCAATGAAGTGCAATGGAGGTCTGAATTCCAACTGTAAATGTTTTTTTGTAACATAACATTTTCTAATCTGCCTAAATCTAGTGAGATTTTTATTACACAATTTGATTTGCACATCAATACAATATTAGACTTGTGATTATATAGATGAAGGAACAAGAATTTAATTTGTAATGAAATAAATATTAGATATATAAAGCACATATAGTGAAAACGGGTAACAGTAAAGGGAGACATCATTTTGCTCAGTCACTAGAGAAAGCCTCTGACACATCCTATTTTAAAGCATCGAATTTATCGTTCTTGCTGATAGAGCAGAACACAAAACAAATATGGATCCCAGGGCTGACTTTCAGAAGTTCCAGCATAGATAGCTTACTACAGTCACCCAATTTGGAAATCACTAGGGACCAGTAAATCACTGCATGAAGGAGTGAATGAGGTCCTTTTTCCTTAGTGTCAGTAAGCTAGGATTATTGTCTCTTAGATTTTCTGGAAAGGACTTACCATTTTCTCAAATATTCAAAAGAAATATATTTCAAATCTGAGCCCTACACAAGCATGTATGTGCTTAGCTCTTAAATACAGAAGAATGATGAGTTTTAAAAATTTATATTATAACTTTATACAGTCTGGACAGTATTGGCCTGAAGAGAAGTTGCTAAACTGTACAATATTTGGTATAAAAAATGGATTCAAGAGAAATTACTAGGAAATGCTGACATACTGAATATACACATTGTTCTTTTAATATATCCCATTATATAGAGAGCAAGAAGTATTGCATTTATAAAGCGAGGAGTTTTTTTTTAGGGTTGTAGGATTTGTGACCCTTTTACATTTTTTCTGATATAGACACATCACCCATCACCTGTCCAAGACTTTGTGCATTTGGTCTTCACCTACAAATATATATGTAAGGAAAATTCATGTCAAAATCAATTGTTCTATATTAAAGACACAGGATAAAATTTAGAATTAAGCTGTCATGAACACACACACATACAAGGTTAGTTTATTTTTATTTTTATAATTTTTTAGAGGTTATTTATTTTGAAAGAGACAGAGAGAGTGCAAGTTGGGGAGGGGTTGAAAGCAAGAGAAAGAATCCCAAGCTGCCAGTGCAGAGCCCCTCTGGGGCTCAAACTCATGAAACTGTGAGATCATGACCTGAGTCAAAACCAAGAGTCACAAACTTAACAGAATGTGCCACCCAGGCACCCTACAAAAGGTTAGTTTTAAAAGACTGAGCATATGAAAAAGTTACCTTTAAGAAGATTATGAGGAAAATGTGTAATGACTCATTATTTATTTAAAAAAATTTTTAAACATGTATTTATTATTGAGAGACAGACAGTGAGTAGGGGAGGGGCAGAGAGAGAAGGAGACACAGAATCTGAAGCAGGTTCCAGGCTCTGAGCTGTCAGCACAGAGCCCGACGCAGGGCTCAAACTCACAAACCACAAGATCATGACCTGAGCCGAAGTCAGACACTTAACTGACTGAGCCACACAGGCGCCCCCGTAATGACTCTTGACTACAGTGCTTTCATTTTGCAGTGAGAGAAATAAGTTATCTAGCTGGGAAGACCTCTCTTGGTAAATAACACCATGTGATGACACCAGAGAAATTTCTTAATTATTTGGTTGGCTTTCATCATAAACTCATTTTCCCTAGGACTAGTCCAGTTCTGGTTATAACAGTTTTCAGAACTTGAGATCTTTTCTGGTTCTGGTTCTGTGTGTGTGTTGTTTGTTTCTTGGCTGCCAATGCGGAACTGTTTCTGATCTAGTTTCCCACCTGCAGCCCATTAGGCTGCATGTTACATAATGGTTGGTGTTCAGTTAGGACTCTAATAAAGGATGATCATTTTCCTTTGTAATACTCCATGGCCCAATATACTGTAGAGTCAGGAAAAGCACATATTCCAGGTCTGTGTCAGAAATGACTCTTCCTCTTAGAAACTTAAAATTCTTCATAGTGTTTTCAATGTAAATGCTTGATGCATTCTGTAGATGAGATTCTGAATGAATCCAAAGACAAAGGACATTAGTTCCTTCATTAGACAGGGACAGAGTAAATAGCACCCAGCAGCCATTACCGGAATTCCCATTCACAACACAAATAATTTAGTTGGTCTCTCAGAGGAAGAATTGAAGAATGAGTCCCTTAACATCCTGAACACTTTGAATTTAGGCAGGTTAAGTCCGGAGAAAACCAAGACACAAAATACAATCAACAAACTCCAGGATGACACCTGAGGGAGCAAGGTCATTCTAAGTAGCACATTCATTCACAGTTAAAACCCCTTAGGTGGTGCTGAGCATTTAAGCCCACTAGGAATCAAAATAAACCATCACAATGGGGAAAAGGATGGAGAACCATCTTCCAACAATCTGGTGGGATTCATGTTTAACACACATGGATGACATATTTGCAAGTATCTAAGTAAATAGGAAATTATACTAAGGATTTTAATGCTCAAGTGGCCTTGAAATACTTAATTTGTACATTTATGCATCCACCTCCAGAGAACCATCTATATTAAACCTCGATATTAAATTGAATGGAATATATATTTTGACTGCTACTTAGAAGTTTTTCAAGAAAACACTGACTACATAGTATCCACACAGGAAATAAATAAGGAACCTTCTGAAATAGTGACAAAAACTGAGTTCAAAAATATCAACTCCTCTACAAGTACGTTCTATCGCTCCAGCATCTTTTTATACTTTTTATACTTGAAATGGGATGCCAAGAAATGAGGCATTTAAGTCAAATTCTCTGTCAGAGAACAAGAATTCTTGTTGTCTTGAAGGTCCTTCTAACTGGATTGTAATCAAATTGCCATGAGACAGACTGACAGGAGAAAATCAAATTTAATAGGTGTATGTACAGGAAATCCACATAAACATGCAATTCTAAAGACTGGCCGGAAAGATGATGTACAAATATAATGGTGAACTATGGGTAGGAGTCTGGCTCTTTGTAGGAAATTAATGCTTTTCACAGAGGGATAAGAAAAGCACATATTTGGTAAATAGATGTTTGTCCTACCTTACAGATGGGTCACTGAGATAAGCTTTGGCTCTGTTAATAACTCTTATTCTGGGAGGACCCCCAATATAGATTCTTCTGTGTGGTTAACAAAGGGGGAAACGTTCTTTCTAACCTGTAGGTTCTCAACTTTCTTCATCTCCAATTATCCACAGGACCAAGTAGCATAATGTGGGGATTAGAGGTGGAAAGACTGTCCTAAACCCATCAGTTCCCCCAGAGAAACTTCCCGAGGAGTTTCTGATATTAAAAGTTGATGTGACAGTCTCATGTCATTGATCCAGCAGTTTAGTCTTGACTGATCAGTTTAGTCAAAATCATTTTAGGAGGCAATAACACAAGTATATTGTCAAAGTTAGTTCTGTGGTTCAAGTAATGTTATTAAATGAGGCATTTATATGAAAACAAAGTAAAAACTATGCTTCATATTTAGATCAATTATTAAATCAGTTTCTGACTTCTAAGGGTGGCTAGTGGCACAGACGTCTAGATGTCAGACTTGAATCATCTTCAGATACAGTAGGGCAGTAGGGACAACCTGACAGATCTTCCTATATTATAGTGCAAACACTTCTGGCAATCTTTTCAGTGGCCCATAGAACCACAGCACTAAGATTGCCTATATATGAGCTATTAACGACAATTTCTTTACATCAAATCACTTATATTAAGTTTGCAGAGCTTCAGGAAAAGAGGCAGTTTTAGTTTTCAAATGATTTCAAGTCAGGAAGGTAGGAGACAAATAAAAATATTACTTTGGGGAGAGGGGCATCTGGGTGGCCAAGCCTATTAAGTGTCTGGCTATTGATTTTGGTTCAGGTCTTCACCTAGCTGTTCCTTGGATTGAGCCCCCTTTTGGACTTTGCCCTGATTGACAGTGAGCAGCCTGTTTGGGATTCTTCCTTTCTCTCTCTTTCTCTCTCTCCTCCTCCTCCTCCCTCACTCATGCTCCCTCTCAAACTCAATAAACAAACATTTAATAAATGTGTTACTTGCAGAATTTCTAGCCAGGTATTGGAGGACACTAGAAGAAATCAGGATCTGGTCCAGGTTATGATGAATAGTATTAAAATGAAATACCTACAAAGATGGATTATTGAAAAATTTTTTCACTCTAGTCACCCTCATTTTTTACCAAACAGAGCCAAATTGACACTAATTTGATTGCAAACTAAGTGTATTTTAAGAAAAAAACAAAACAAAACAAAACTCAGCCTGTTTATTTTCATGAGTGCAGCAAGTATAGAGCTTTTATCTATAGATTCTTTAAAACCAGCTTTACTGGAATTTTTCTTGAGGAATCACTAGATTGAACTATTAATAGCCTTTCAAGTGTATAAAACAAGCCAAATACTTGCCATCAGACTTTGTCTGCAATACCTATAGATTTGGGTGAATTCCTGTATTCTTGAGGTCTCCAAAATATCCAAGCATTATTGAAGCTTTTAGGAAATGAATTTTTTTTTACATTTATTTATTTTTGAGAAACAGAGTGAGACAAATCATGAGTGGGGGAGGGGCAGAGACAGAAGGAGACACAATTTGAAGCAGGCTCCAGGCTCTGATCAAGAGCAGTCAGCCCAGAGCCTGATGCAGGGCTCAAACCCACGAATTGTGAGATCATGACCTGAGCCTAAGTCGGATGCTCAACCAACTGAGCCACCCAGGCACCCCTAGGAAATGAAGTTTTTGATTCACCTGCTAAGGCTGTTGGGAACTCTGTAAGCAAGGTATCATGCTCATACTTCCAAGGGGCTTTATTAAAGTCAATCAGAGGTATTTATAGCTGTTTCTACCTTTGTTGTCCTTTCTTGCCATTTGTGACAATGTAGATAGACCTAGAAAGTATTATGCTATGTGACATAAGTCAAAGATAGACTAATACCATATGATTTAACTTCTATGTACAACTAAACAACAAAACACAGAAACAAGAGGAGAAATATACCCATGAATATTGACTTTGTTTTGAACCAAGTCCACACATAATCTCAAGAACTATAAAAATTCCAAGGTTGCACACATTCCATGATGTAACAAGTTGGTTTGTAACAATTTTCTAATCCTGGCTGAAGACAGGAAATTCCTAGATCGAAATCTAAGGATCTTATGGGTCACGACACAGCAAACACCTTCAACTTCTTGATCACTTTAATTTCACTTCTCAGCCCCCACCTTCAATTCCTATGGGTAGATGCTGCACATGCAGTGGGTTTGTGTTACATCTGTGAGACCCTGAGCATAGGAAACCCTAGTATCTTAAATGAACATCTAGCATATCTGCTTGAACATTGCTGTGGAAGGAGACATGTGTTTTCATACCCAAGAAACAAATCTGTCCTCCATCCAAGAGCAAGATGCTACCATTATATTCCAAAAATTTACATATATATGTGTACACACACACACACACACACACACACACACACACACACACACACATAACTGGAATGACATTAAAATAAGAACTTTCGGGGCACCCTGGGTGGCTCAGTTTGTTAAGTGGCCGATTTCGGCTCAGGTCATGATCTTGCAGTCCATGAGTTCGAGCCCCGCGTTGGGCTCTGTGCTGATAGCTCAGAGCCTGGAGCCTGCTTCTGTTTCTTTGTGTCTCTCTCTCTGCCCCTCCCCCATTCACATTCTGTCTCTCTCTGCCTTTCAAAAATGAATGTTAAAAAAAAATAAAATAAGAACTTTCAATGCTTCTATACATAACCCTTAGAGAAACTTAAACTCATAGAGAAGAATCTCTCAACAATATCCACCAGTTTGACCTTGCTTTGGCTCCTGCATAATTTTCCCATGTGTACACCACCTCATCAAGCACTAATTCTGTCATTAACCTGACACAGGATCTGGAATAAGACCTATTCAATTTACACCATGAAACATTTTCCAAGATTGTGATCAGCAAGATTCAATGCAGAAAAATCAGGTGACCTGTAGCATTCACTTTTTCAATGTCACCGTGGGTACTACATTCAACCAGGTAAAGATATCCTAATACCCATGATGGTCTACCTTGAATTTCTGTAGTGAACTTTCTAAGGGAGATGGATGAAGAAACACCTGAACTGTGCAAAAGCATAGGACTTACATGTATCTGATAAGATGAGAGAATTGTGTATTCCTTACCCAGGCAGAGCAGGTCCTAGATACCATGAAATCATGGCACATTGCAATAAAAGGGCTGATAGTGCAAAACAGATCAGAATTAGGACATGTGTTCACCAACCATCTATAGGGAATATTAAAAAGTACAACACAGAGATAAAAGGTGGAGGACACTGTGTGAAATCAAACAGAGGGGTGATCACAAGGACAAAAATACTGTGGATGGCTCTGAACCTAGATGAAGATATGGAAGAGACAGTGATCTTATGAATGCACTTGACCTACTGCTTCTACCTGTACTGGATGAAAATCAAAGAAATGCTGGTCCAGTTCATAAGGTCACAACATGATCTCAAGAAATAGTAACAAAGCTGTATATAGCAAATATATGATTTTCTTCAGATATTCAGAACAGTACCCAAAATACATTTGCCTTCATGATGTTTTGCTGCTCATTTTGTAGTGACATACAGAGGAAAATTAAAAACTCAATGTATCTGGAAGCTTTTACTTTAAGCTCCTTCCAACCAGGTTGATGGGGCTAATATGAATGGTCTGGAAGTCACCAAAGATACACATTGTACCACAATGGATACACCCCTGGCCATTCTACAAACATATCAGAAATTGTGCATCAAAAATCATGGCAGAAATCTTTTCACCCAAAAGTTTTCACTGTGGTTCAGACTCCTTTAGACATAATGACCAATGGGTTGACTACACTCATTTCTTTGGCAAAAAAAAAAAAAAAAAATCTAGAAATCAATGTACACTCAGTAAAGAGAGAGATAATGGTAAACAAGCAATTGGTTTGCCAATATTCTACACATGCTAGAGTCTGTGACATGAAATTATTGCTATTGTCAAGACCTTGCAGGTCATTCTGTCATGGATATAGAGGAATAAGCATTGATCTAAGCAAAGAGGTCCATTTAAGGCTTTTGACATCAAAATTGACATTGAGTATGTCATCTTGTGAGATTTCTAAACATCACCAGAGGTAGAAAAAGACAGAGAAACAACAAAACTCTGTTCTAAGATCACGCTGATGTCAATCCATGTCAAGAAATGACTTATGCAAGCAAATGAAAAGAAAGCACAATACAACATATTCATTAACATTGTAGTTTGTTAGCCATGTTGGGGGAAAAAGAAAAGATTAGAAAATCTCAGTCAGTACACACACCACACAACACAGGGATTTTTAATACATTTCTTATTGAAATTGTAAAGATAATGGTATTTTTAGAAAAAGAAAAAGGAATGTGACTCTGTGGTCTCAATATAAAGGAAGATTTCTAATAATGATAAAAAAAACCCCACTAATCATGAAAAGGAAGTATAGAGGACAAACATTTATGTTTCTTGATCTCAGTGGCTTACAGACACGTGATCAGCTTGTGAAATTCCCTTGAGATGTTCACTTATCAATTGTACATGTGACTTTACTTAAAAAAAAAACCTCCATTAAAAAATAGAAGTGAATAGATAAGTATCAATGTATATATACTGACAAATTGATACTAAATGTAGAAATTAATTTTACACGGTGACTAGATTTTAAAAGCATGCTTCAAAAAAAGCATGCTTTAATTTCTATCTAAAGCAATATGTTACTGAGTACACAATGTCCACAGAAATAGAATGATATGTAGAAGTATTTTCTGAATATGAATACAAGAAAACACAGGTAACAAAAAATAAAAAAAATGTATATAAGATGTAAGAAAAACAAACGTGGTAAATCTAAGCCCCAATATCTTCACTGGAATATTAACATAAATAAACACTATGTTCCTGGTAACACTAAACTTTGCTTGAAGATAGTACATTGGAATTTTCCTAGAACTATACCTAAAACAGGATGATAAAATTGAAAAAACAAACAAAAAAGACAAACAAAAACCATGTAGTCATAACCAAACAACCAGCAAGACAACATATCATATAAAATAATTTTTTTTATATATATGAAATTTATTGACAAATTGGTTTCCATACAACACCCAGTGCTCATCCCAAAAGGTGCCCTCCTCAATACCCATCACCCACCCTCCCCTCCCTCCCACCCCCCATCAACCCTCAGTTTGTTCTCAGTTTTTAACAGTCTCTTATGCTTTGGCTCTCTCCCACTCTAACCTTTTTTTTTTTTTTTCCTTCCCCTCCCCCATGGGTTCCTGTTAAGTTTCTCAGGATCCACATAAGAGTGAAACCATATGGTATCTGTCTTTCTCTGTATGGCTTATTTCACCTAGCATTACACTCTCCAGTTCCATCCACGTTGCTACAAAAGGCCATATTTCATTTTTTCTCATTGCCACATAGTATTCCATTGTGTATATATACCACAATTTCTTTATCCATTCATCAGTTGATGGACATTTAGGCTCTTTCCATAATTTGGCTATTGTTGACAGTGCTGCTATGAACATTGGGGTACAAGTGCCCCTATGCATCAGTACTCCTGTATCCCTTGGATAAATTCCTAGCAGTGCTATTGCTGGGTCATAGGGTAGGTCTATTTTTAATTTTCTGAGGAACCTCCACACTGCTTTCCAGAGCGGCTGCACCAATTTGCATTCCCACCAACAGTGCAAGAGGGTTCCCATTTCTCCACATCCTCTCCAGCATCTATAGTCTCCTGATTTGTTCATTTTGGCCACTCTGACTGGCGTGAGGTGATACCTGAGTGTGGTTTTGATTTGTATTTCCCTGATAAGGAGCGACGCTGAACATCTTTTCATGTGCCTGTTGGCCATCTGGATGTCTTCTTTAGAGAAGTGTCTATTCATGTTTTCTGCCCATTTCTTCACTGGGTTATTTGGTTTTCGGATGTGGAGTTTGGTGAGCTCTTTATAGATTTTAGATACTAGCCCTTTGTCCGATATGTCATTTGCAAATATCTTTTCCCATTCCGTTGGTTGCCTTTTAGTTTTGTTGGTTGTTTCCTTTGCTGTGCAGAAGCTTTTTATCTTCATAAGGTCCCAGTAATTCACTTTTGCTTTTAATTCCCTTGCCTTTGGGGATGTGTCGAGTAAGAGATTGCTACGGCTGAGGTCAGAGAGGTCTTTTCCTGCTTTCTCCTCTAAGGTTCTGATGGTTTCCTGTCTCACATTTAGGTCCTTTATCCATTTTGAGTTTATTTTTGTAAATGGTGTGAGAAAGTGGTCTAGTTTCAACCTTCTGCATGTTGCTGTCCAGTTCTCCCAGCACCATTTGTTAAAGAGACTGTCTTTTTTTCCATTGGATGTTCTTTCCTGCTTTGTCAAAGATGAGTTGGCCATACGTTTGTGGGTCTAGTTCTGGGGTTTCTATTCTATTCCATTGGTCTGCGTGTCTGTTTTTGTGCCAATACCATGCTGTCTTGATGATGACAGCTTTGTAGTAGAGGCTAAAGTCTGGGATTGTGATGCCTCCTGCTTTGGTCTTCTTCTTCAAAATTCCTTTGGCTATTCGGGGCCTTTTGTGGTTCCATATGAATTTTAGGATTGCTTGTTCTAATTTCGAGAAGAATGCTGGTGCAATTTTGATTGGGATTGCATTGAATGTGTAGATAGCTTTGGGTAGTATTGACATTTTGACAATATTTATTTTTCCAATCCATGAGCAGGGAATGTCTTTCCATTTCTTTAAATCTTCTTCAATTACCTTCATAAGCTTTCTATAGTTTTCAGCATACAGATCCTTTACATCTTTGGTTAGATTTATTCCTAGGTATTTCATGCTTCTTGGTGCAATTGTGAATGGGATCAGTTTCTTTATTTGTCTTTCTGTGGCTTCATTGTTAGTGTATAAGAATGCAACTGATTTCTGTACATTGATTTTGTATCCTGCCACTTTGCTGAATTCATGTATCAGTTCTAGCAGACTTTTGGTGGAGTCTATCGGATTTTCCATGTATAATATCATGTCATCTGCAAAAAGCGAGCTTGACTTCATCTTTGCCAATTTTGATGCCTTTGACTTCCTTTTGTTGTCTGATTGCTGATGCTAGAACTTCCAGCACTATGTTAAACAACAGCGGTGAGAGTGGGCATCCCTGTCGTGTTCCTGATCTCAGGGGAAAAGCTCTCAGTTTTTCCCCGTTGAGGATGATGTTAGCTGTGGGCTTTTCATAAATGGCTTTTATGATCTTTAAGTATGTTCCTTCTATCCCGACTTTCTCAAGGGTTTTTATTAAGAAAGGGTGCTGGATTTTGTCAAAGGCCTTTTCTGCATCGATTGACAGGATCATATGGTTCTTCTCTTTTTTTTTTTTTTGTTAATGTGATGTATCACGTTGATTGATTTGCGAATGTTGAACCAGCCCTGCATCCCAGGAATGAATCCCACTTGATCATGGTGAATAATTCTTTTTATATGCTGTTGAATTCAATTTGCTAGTATCTTATTGAGAAATTTTGCATCCATATTCATCAGGGATATTGGCCTGTAGTTCTCTTTTTTTACTGGGTCTCTGTCTGGTTTAGGAATCAAAGTAATACTGGCTTCATAGAAGGAGTCTGGAAGTTTTCCTTCCCTTTCTATTTCTTGGAATAGCTTGAGAAGGATAGGTATTATCTCTGCTTTAAACGTCTGGTAGAACTCCCCTGGAAAGCCATCTGGTCCTGGACTCTTATTTGTTGGGAGATTTTTGATGACCGATTCAATTTCTTCGCTGGTTATGGGTCTGTTCAAGCTTTCTATTTCCTCCTGATTGAGTTTTGGAAGAGTGTGGGTGTTCAGGAATTTGTCCATTTCTTCCAGGTTGTCGAATTTGTTGGCATATAATTTTTAATAGTATTCCCTGATAATTGTTTGTATCTCTGAGGGATTGGTTGTAATAATTCCATTTTCATTCATGATTTTATCTATTTGGGTCATCTCCCTTTTCTTTTTGAGAAGCCTGGCTAGCGGTTTGTCAATTTTGTTTATTTTTTCAAAAAACCAACTCTTGGTTTCGTTGATCTGCTCTACAGTTTTTTTAGATTCTATATTGTTTATTTCTGCTCTGATCTTTATTATTTCTCTTCTTCTGCTGGGTTTAGGCTGCCTTTGCTGTTCTGCTTGTATTTCCTTTAGGTGTGCTGTTACATTTTGTATTTAGGATTTTTCTCGTTTCTTGAGATAGGCCTGGATTGCAATGTATTTTCCTCTCAGGACTGCCTTCGCTGCGTCCCAAAGCGTTTGGATTGTTGTATTTTCATTTTCGTTTGTTTCCATATATTTTTTAATTTCTTCTCTAATTGCCTGGTTGACCCACTCATTCGTTAGTAGGGTGTTCTTTAACCTCCATGCTTTTGGAGGTTTTCCAGACTTTTTCCTGTGGTTGATTTCAAGCTTCATAGCATTGTGGTCTGAAAGTAGGCATGGTATAATTTCAATTCTTGTATACTTATGAAGGGCTGTTTTGTGACCCAGTATATGATCTATCTTGGAGAATGTTCCATGTGCACTCGAGAAGAAAGTATATTCTGTTGCTTTGGGATGCAGAGTTCTAAATATATCTGTCAAGTCCATCTGATCCAATGTCTCATTCAGGGCCCTTGTTTCTTTATTGACCGTGTGTCTAGATGATCTATCCATTTCTGTAAGTGGGGTGTTAAAGTCCCCAGCAATGACCACATTCTTATCAATAAGGTTGCTTCTGTTTATGAGTAATTGTTTTATATATTTGGGGGCTCCGGTATTTGGCGCATAGACATTTATAATTGTTAGCTCTTCCTGATGGATAGACCCTGTAACTATTATATAATGTCCTTCTTCATCTCTTGTTACAGCCTTTAATTTAAAGTCTAGTTTGTCTGATATAAGTATGGCTACTCCAGCTTTCTTTTGGCTTCCAGTAGCATGATAAATAGTTCTCCATCCCCTCACTCTCAATCTGAAGGTGTCCTCAGGTCTAAAATGAGTCTCTTGTAGACATCAAATAGATGGGTCTTGTTTTTTTATCCATTCTGATACCCTATGTCTTTTGGTTGGCGCATTTAATCCATTTACATTCAGTGTTATTATAGAAAGGTACGGGTTTAGAGTCATTGTGATGTCTGTATGTTTTATGCTTGTAGTGATGTCTCTGGTACTTTGTCTCACAGGGTCCCCCTTAGGATCTCTTGTAGGGCTGGTTTAGTGGTGACAAATTCCTTCAGTTTTTGTTTGTTTGGGAAGACCTTTATCTCTCCTTCTATTCTAAATGACAGACTTGCTGGATAAAGGATTCTTGGCTGCATATTTTTTCTGTCTAGCACACTGAAAATCTCGTGCCAATTCTTTCTGGCCTGCCAAGTTTCAAAAGAGAGATCGGTCACGAGTCTTATAGGTCTCCCTTTATATGTGAGGGCACATTTACCCCTTGCTGCTTTCAGAATTTTCTCTTTATCCTTGTATTTTGCCAGTTTCACTATGATATGTCGTGCAGAAGATCGATTCAAGTTATGTCTGAAGGGAGTTCTCTGTGCCTCTTGGATTTCAATGCCTTTTTCCTTCCCCAGTTCGGGGAAGTTCTCAGCTATTATTTCTTCAAGTACCCCTTCAGCACCTTTCTCTCTCTCTTCCTCCTCTGGGATACCAATTATGCGTATATTATTTCTTTTTAGTGTATCACTTAGTTCTCTAATTTTCCCCTCATACTCCTGGATTTTTTTATCTTTTTCTCAGCTTCCTCTTTTTCCATAACTTTATCTTCTAGTTCACCTATTCTCTCCTCTGCCTCTTCCATCCGAGCCGTGGTGGTTTCCATTTTGTTTTGCATTTCCTTTAAAGCGTTTTTCAGCTCCTCGTGACTGTTCCTTAGTCCCTTGATCTCTGTAGCAAGAGATTCTCTGCTGTCCTGTATACTGTTTTCCAGCCCAGCGATTAATTTTATGACTATTATTCTAAATTCACTTTCTGTTATATTATTTAAATCCTTTTTGATCAGCTCATTAGCTGTTGTTATTTCCTGGAGATTCTTCTGAGGGGAATTCTTCCGCTTGGTCATTATGGATAGTCCCTGGTGTGGTGAGGACCTGCAGGGAACTTCCCCTGTGCTGTGGTGTATAACTGGAGTTGGTGGGCGGGGCCGCAGTCAGTCCTGATGTCTGCCCCCAGCCCACCGCTGGGGCCACAGTCAGACTGGTGTGTGCCTTCTCTTCCCCTCTCCTAGGGGCGGGATTCACTGTGGGGTGGCGTGGCCTGTCTGGGCTACTTGCACACTGCCAGGCTTGTGATGCTGGGGATCTGGCGTATTAGCTGGGGTGGGAAGGCAAGGTGCACGGCGGCAGGGGAGGCAGGCTTAGCTCGCTTCTCCTTAGGTGATCCACTTCAGGAGGGGCCCTGTGGCAGCCGGAGGGAGTCAGATCCGCTGCCGGAGGTTTGGCTCCGCAGAAGCACAGAGTTGGGTGTTTGCGCGGAGCGAGCAATTTCCCTGGCAGGAACCAGTTCCCTTTGGGATTTTGGCTGGGGGATGGGGGGGGGAGATGGCGCTGGCGAGCGCCTTTGTTCCCCGCCAAACTGAGCTCTGTCATCCGGGGGCTCCGCAGCTCTCCCTCCCTTTGTCCTCCAGCCTTCCCGCTTTCCGAGCAGAGCTGTTAACTTATGACCTCTCAGACGCTAAGTCGCGCTTGCTGTCGGAACACAGTCCGTCAGGCCCCTCCGCTTTTGCAAGCCGGACTCAGGGGCTCTGCTTGGCTGGCGAGCCGCCCCTCCGCCCCGGCTCCCTCCCGCCAGTCCGTGGAGTGCGCACCGCCTCGCCGCCCTTCCTACCCTCTTCCGTGGGCCTCTCGTCTGCACTTGGGTCCGGTGACTCCGTTCTGCTAATCCTCTGGCGGTTTTCTGGGTTATTTAGGCAGGTGTAGGTGGAATCTAAGTGATCAGCAGGACGCACAGTGAGCCCAGCGTCCTCCTACGCCGCCATCTTCCTGTCGACCCCTATTTGCACATTTTTAAAACAGGAAGTACTCTAAAATAATTTTTAACAAACAAGGATTTTGTAATTATACTAATAGTGTTATTTTCAATATTAAGTTACATTATTTCAATATTTTACTTCATGGATAACAAGCAATCTGTGTGTATGCATATTTATACACACACACACACAGATATATACCTCCCAAATATAAATAAATAAATACACACACACACATATACTTATGTGTATATATGTATATATGCATATATCTGTGTGCCTGTATGTGTATATATAAATATAAATATATAAATATATATATAACACATACATATATATGTGTGTGTGTATACATGTACAAATATAAACACATGTATATACGGAAACCTTTCTTTTTTAGCTCATGAGACATAAAAACATTCATCACAGAGAACTGACAGATTGACATCATTAGGATGGTGACATAGGTAGTTCCCACTTCAGTACTTCTCAGAAGAAACTGAATTGGCAATTATTCACATTAGACATTACTGGGCAAATCTCAATACCCCAACATAACAGGTAATGAAAATGAATTCTTCTCCTTCCATTGAACAAATGTAAATGGGAGTAGAACATGCTACCCTACTTTATTTTACTGGTTTCTACAACTGATAGACATTCTCTTTCCACTCAGGTCCAAATGGGTGTAAGGATGGCCTAGGCCATGAAACAACATAGGGACATCTAGCCTAAAAACTGGGTAGGCTGTTTAGAGCAGAAATATGCTCAGTATTGGTGACTGGTGACCTGCTTCCAGACTAATCAGTGCTCTGCACACAGTTCAGAGACAGGATTAAACTTGTCACAGGGCCAAGTGGAAGTGAGGGAGGTTTCTGTCAGCTGTGGGTCAGGATCCTTGGAAGGTCACCCATCAACACTAGGTCAGACCTATGTTGGGCTTATATACGTGCAATGTCAGTGCTTTCGGGAACTACCCACAGGTCTTGCTGGTTCTGACTATTAGTGTCCAGCAGCTTTCTTCTTCAACATCAATTTTGTCATATGACATCTTCAAGCCATGCCCACAATGTTTAAGTCATCCAATATCCCCTCTCCATCAACCCACATACATCTGGGTCTGTCAAACTACAGTTACTTATGGCATCCAACAGCATCTAGTCCTTAGTACCACTGGGGAATTCATTAAATCATAAAGAAAAAAGGATCTGACTTCCCTCAATCCCAGAAAACCACCATGTTGGTTCCCAAGTCCACATCTCTGTCACAAGAAGTTTCCTAAGACCTTACAGTGACCAAAGGGAGCCTCCTACTCTGTCCTTCCTTGCCTTTCAGGACTTCTCCATATTTGCTTTTAGTAAGATCTATCTTCCTCTCAAAATATACTATCCTCATGTTTTATCTGTCCTCATAACTCTCTCAGTACCAAGTGCCTGAAATAATCCTGTGGTCCATTGATGGTGTTTTTTCTGTTCTTCCAGGGAAGTGGTGACAAAATGGTATTTAAATATTAGAGAAGGACTCAAATGATCTAATTACCAACCATTTCCTATTATATTAACAAATTCTAGAGGCACCTGGTGGTTCCATCAGTTTAGCATCGGACTTCAGCTCAGGTCATGATCTCACATTTTGTGAGTTTGAGCTCCGCATCAGGTTCTGTGCTGACAGTGCAGATTCTGCGTGGGATTCTTTCTCTTTCCCTCTGTCTCTCTGTCTCTCTTTCGCAAGATGATTAAATAAACTTAAAAAAATTAAAAATGCCAAGCTACTAAGAACAAACAAGTGCCTACAGGGCTTACATGGGAGGGGAAGATTCTCCTTAACACAGCAAAGAAAAACACTGTGATGGCTACATCAGTGGAATGGGGATGAGGAGACAGAAGAACTGGAGATGATTTGTAAAGAAAATGAGTAAAATTTATCCTTCTATAACTCAGTCTCTCATGCAGCCTAGGACAGATGTCCTTCCCCACAAAAAGAATTTGTGCCAATGCTTCAGCCTAGATGTTTTTTATTTCTTATCTTGGACTGCACCAATCTTAATAGAATATTGTTTTCTTCCTACATTTAGAACATCTACTAAATTCTCAGCACTGTCCATGTCTTTTTCCCTTGAAATAAATGTGAAAACAACCCATGACTCTCCAAGTTTCCACCTTATCAAATTGTCCTACTAAAGTGAGTAACATGGATGGTATCATTTCCTAGAAGGGAAAAGAACATTAACTAAAGAAATCTTACTCAGTGTTCTTGTCCAATTGAGAAGGAAGGAAATGTATCGGTTAAACTACATGGAATATGCTCCCTGTAGAATTACTCCTATATTCAAATTAATATTTGATCACCATGTCATTTCATGCAAATAATCTTAAAATCCCTGAGCAAGTCATATAAGCAACAGTTCATGAACATTGGAACATGAAAACACAGTAGATCCCACATGACTAATAGCCAGGTAGATAAGACAGGATTTGTATGGGGAGATTCTCAAACCAAGATACACAGAGATTTAGGGGATATAAGTTTAATACAAACAATGTAGAGAGAATTATTCCCATTATAAATCTGTAACATTTTTGATTGTCAGGAAATCATCAATTTTGAAATTTGAAATATCCTCATTTGAACTAATATTCCCATTCCTTCTGAAGATACAGGTTTGCATACACACATATACACATGCATACTTCTTCCTAATTAGTACCGTCACTCCAAAATCCATCTTTAGCTTAATATAATATATTGCATTCTGGGCATATCAAAATCATAAAACTCTGTTCTGTATGCTCACCAAAACCACACAAACAAAAACAAAACAAAACTAAAGAACACATAGGATAAGACTAGTGATTGAGAATTCTGTAGATATTTCTTATATTTGTAGTGACTTTGTTGAATTAACAATTGTTAAGTAGAACCCCTGTGTATTATTTTGTGAGCCATGGATCAACAAACAACAACAATAACAACAAATTGAAATAATTTACTGCTCATAGATAATGGAGAATGTACACAATATGCCATGAGAGTAACATGGAGAGGTCAAGATTGAGTGCAGGCAGAGAGAACGGCAGGGATTGGGGCAGATGCCTTTTTGGGGCACATGGTTGAACTGCTTCAGAGTTCCTGAGCTAAGTCTAGAATGCACAATTCAAATAAAAATGAAGGGAGAATTGCAGACTCTGTGGGGCTCTTCTCTAAGGGACGCACAAGGTAAATATACTGAGAGTGGGAACTCTTATACAAATGATGATCGGGGAATTCCTATGAAGAACTTATATTTGCTTGTGACTGTGGGGCTGTTCTCTAGTGTGTTTGCTATTAGGTGGAGCTAGAGTCAGTTCAAACCCCCTGCAGCCAGCCTGGTTATACATTATGTATTCCAAGTCACCATTATGTATCCGGAAATTGTTCAGCTACACTCTCAGTAATAGTCCTATATCATCCTTATTAAAAGCACCTAATGCCCCAGCACTTACAAAAAGGAAGAAAAGATATAATATGTAAACTTTGGGAAAATTAAGTTCAAATAATTTGAGATTTAACACCACTGGGAAAAGAGATTATTAGTGATATCACCCCACTGCTTAAAAAGCACCCCTTGAATAATGCAGGTGTTTGGTGTTCCCACCACCCATGCAGCTGAAAATCCGTGTACAAGTTTGACTCCCCAACACGTTATTTTAATAGCTTACTATTGGCAAGAAACCTTATCAAAAATAGTCAGTTAACACATATTTGATATGTTATAGTTGTTGTATATGGTATTCCTATAATAAAGGGAGTTCAAGAAAATATTTAAAAAGTCAAAAGGAAGAGAAATTATATTTACAGTACTGTACTATAAATAAACCTGCCTATAAATGGACCAACACAGTTCAAAACCATGCTGTATGAGGGTCAAGTGTAATTTGGGTTACTGTCTGTTTACCTGCAAACATGATGAAGGTGGGGTAAGCTAAGGCTGGTATAGGATAACACTTCTTTCATTACACAGTGTAAAATCCATTCAGGGTTATTAATGGGTATATATTAATTTCAAATACACTCTAAGCAAACTACTGCAAAATCACTGTATGACCTTGGCCAAAATGCACATTACGGTTTTTCAAGAATCATTCTTGTTCTTCTGATATAATGATCTGTGAGTTGTACTTTCCATGCTACCCAAATTAAGGCTAATTATTGAGTAAAAGTAGATTTACAATAATCTTACATCCTTTTATAGAAGAGTAGCTATACTTTCATCAGATATCTGTGAAAATGTCTTTATTTTAACTGCATAAATAATATTCTTGACTTGTAACAATTGCTATTATGAAGATCTACTCAGATTTTCATGAGTTGCTACCGTATTTTTTCTATACACTAATTAGCAAAACATTTAAATTCAGAATGTTTCTCTAACTTAAAAAAACTTTTTTTTAATGTTTATATTTGAAGGAGAGACAGAGCAGGGGACAAAGAGAGACAGACAGGGGAGGGGCTGAGAGAGGGAGACACAGAATCTGAAGAAGGCTCCAGGCTCTGAGCTGTCAGCACAGAGCCTCAACAATAGGCTATTTCCATGGAAAAGTACGTATGGTTTTAAGTTCTGGGGACTCAAAAGATACACAGAGATTTTCAATGGTAGAGGGGTTAGTGCCCCTTATCCTACACTGATGTAAGTGATCTCGGTATTTTAACTTTGGATTTTTTTCTGTAATAAACACTCTGATTTAGAATCATGTTTGAAAAGTGGTATTGACTTACTGCTTCCTGCTGTGAATTCTCTGATTTTGTTTAGATTTGCCTTTTCATTACATAGATTGCCAAATGTCTACATATTTCAAGTTTTGATCCTTTATAAAGACTCTGGTTTTTACTGATGTGTGTGTTAAAACCCAAAGTCTTTCCTTATTCATTACATTTCTAGGGTTTCTATCCAGTATGTTTTCTTTACTTAAGGTTCTGTTCCAGGTAAAGACTTTGCCAGTATTCTTGCTATTTGTAAGTTATCTCCCCAGTATGTCTCATGTTGAATACTTTTACTTACAAACTAAACACTTCACCACATCCTTTACATTTGTAGGGTTTCACTCAGTATGTTTTTCTGATGTTCAGGAAGTTTTTAGTTGTGATTAACAACTTTGCCATTTATTTATTTTTGTGTATGTGTACACCTACATATATACCTACATCAGTCAGCCTTCTCCCCAGTATGTATCTCCTTAGGTCGATAAGTTTTGAACGGTAAAGACTTTGCCTTGTTTAAATTTGTTACATTTCTTCCCATTATGAAATCTCTGCTGTTGAGTGAATTTTGAAGAACAGTTAAAAGCTGTCCCAGAGTTATCAAAACCACAATGAGATACCACCTCACAGCTGTCAGAATGTCTCACATTAACAACTCAGGCAACAACAGATGTTGGCAAGGATGCAGAGAAAGAGAATCTCTTTTGCATTGCTGGTAGGAATGTAAACTGGTACAGCCAGTCTGGAAATCAGTATGGAGGTTCCTCAAAAAACTAAAAATAGAACTACCCTACGACCCAGCAATTGCACTACTAGGCATTTATCCAAGGGATACAGGTGTGCTGTTTTGAAGGGACACATGCACCCCAATGGTTATAGCAGCACTATTAACAATAGCCCAAGTATGGAAAGAGTCCGTACACATACATACAATGGAGTATTACTCGGCAATCAAAAAGAATGAGATCTTGCCATTTGCAACTACGTGGATAGAACTGGAGGGTATTATGCTAAGTGAAATTTGTCAGTCAGAGAAAGAGAAAAATCATATGACTTCACTCATATGAGGACTTTAAGAGACAAAACAGATGAACATAAGGGAAGGGAAACAAAAATAATATAAAAACAAGGAGGGGGAAAAACAAAAGAGTTAATGAATAACTGTTCATTATTTGAACAAAATGTGGGAGGGATTGTAGGAGGGGGGGTGGGCTAAATGGGTAAGGGACACTAAGGAATCTACTCCCGAAATCATGGTTGCACTATATGCTAATTAATTTGGATGTGAATTAAAAAAATACAATTAATTTTTTTAATTAAAAAAAAAAAAGCTGTCCCAGAGGTGTTATATTTGCTAGTCTTCTCTGCAGTAAGGATATAATGTACGATAAGATTTGAGCTTTCATAGAAGACTTTTCCATAGCTTTTACTTTCACACTGGTTCTCTGGAGATGGAGTTCTCTGATGTTTATTAGGACTTGACCCTCGATTCATATTTTTCCCACACTCATTGCCTTTGTAAGTTCTATCTCCATTATTAACACCTCAGTAATCCAAATGATACCGTCCTCACTAAAGGCCTTCCTAGAACAAAGCACATAAATGCTTGCTCCAAATTTAGTATTATATGATAACTATTGAACACTGATGTTTGGATAATCTCCACCCCCCCCCCCGTGTTTATCAAAATTAGAGACTTTGAAACAGGGGGAATTATGCGTTGGTGGAAGAATAATGAACCCTCCAAACAGGCCTTCTCAAATCAATCGTATTTAGAATTTTTATCTTCCTTTTCAAATGCCAAATTTGTGGAATTAATCCAGTTTTATATTTGAAGTGCTTTCAGCAATTACTTCTGGTATGGACGAGGTGATTTTCCTGCATTTCCAAATGTCCTTCCAGAGAATGTGTAGGTTTAAAAATGGATTTTTGGATTTTACTTCAAAGACATTATTCTGCAACTATAACTGACTTAAGGAGGGGTTTTCCCCCAAATGTTTTCTATACTTGATCTCTTCTAGCAGTAGGATTTCATTACAAGTAATTGTCTCTTTTTGGTTACATCCAATATAATATACTTTCTGCATTTCTTATGCCCCCTTCATCTTCCTCGTCATTTTCTTAAGTAGAAATACTCAGAGACACAGCTTCTACTTCTTCCCATATCACTGTACCAAATGACTCTCCTTTGGTACAGGAGAGTCTCCCGGTGCCAACAAGCCTAGGGTGTTACAGAAAGATACAACTAAAAGATACAAAAGAAGTCATTGTAGTTACTACACTGACAGGCATATATGTAAAAAGGCTAATATGCAAAATTAATACCCATGATAGGACATCAGCAGAATAGAGAAATAGTAGGCAACAGGACTTTACTCTTTCATGGAGACAAAATATAGACCAAAGAACCTTCTTGAGTGCTCCAGAAGCCAGTTGGCAGAACACAGCACATCCAGACAAGTGTAAAAGAAGATCCACATTGAAAAAACAAAGAACGTTTAGGACACTTGCCTACAACAGCTGCCCACTCTCCCTGACACTCCATGACAACACAGTGACAAAAAAGTCTTCCCTCTGTCGAGGAGACAAACAAATGTATGTTCAACGATCTGGTTTCTTTGCTGTCTTGAGGGACTTGTTTCTGTCATGCACGGCATGGGAAGCAGAAGGAATGAGAGCATCCTCTGGATACACTGTGGTGGCTGCTCAGACAAAAGGTGAGCATTTGTTCAAACACGGGAGAGACTACAGAGCTGAAGACAGAGAGAGGAAGGTATCACGAGCTCTAAAGAGTAACTACACTTTTTAAACTTTGCAGTTACAGAAATTCAGACATGACAAATGCCCAGAATGTGTCACTGTCCCCAGAATTACTATAATTTGTGTTCTTCTGTACAACAAAAGTCCATAATCCTGAGCCCAGAGGCTGTAGGTTTTTTTGTTTGTTTGTTTTGTTTTGTTTTACCTTTGGTGGGGTTTTTTGTTTGCTTGTTTTTTTTTTTTAATTCACAAATATCAACCAAAGATATAAAGGGATACAAAGAAATAGGAAATTGTGTTCCAACTAGAGGAACAAAATATATCTCCAAAACTGGTATTAAATTAATAAAGTAGTATTAATTGCTTGACAAAGAATTAAAAATAACCATCATAAAGATGCTTATGGAGGAAGAAGAAAAATAGATATGTAACTAAAATATACCAGGAAAACTATTCATGACCAAAATGTAAACCCAAGGAAACAAATTATAACCAACAGTTAACAAGAAATTGGGAGACAAAAAGTATAATTACTGAATTTAAAAATACACTAAGGGGTCAGTGACAGACTTGATCAAGCAGAAAAAAGAATCAGACAACCTAAAGTACTCTTGTATTAAACTATCTATGAAGAATCAAAGGACAGAGTCTAGAGACTCATGCAACACCAACTGGTAATTCAATACGTACATTAAGGGAACTCCTGAAGAGAGGGGAGGGAAAGGGGGCAGAGCATTGACATCAAGAAGTCAAGTCTGTATGTGGAAAGAAGAGACAAATGATACAAACTCAGTCAATTCACAGCAGGATAAATGTCAAGACATGAACACAGTGACATCTTATACTTAACCTATCAAAACTCACAAGTGAAAAGAGAAATTTGAACCAGCATGGAAAAAGCCACTCATCTCTTACAAGAGAGCTCCTGTAAGACTAGTATTGGGGTTCTCAGTAGACCTTATGGAGGCAGTACGTGGGCCAATGTATTCAAGTATTGAAAGGTCAAGACACATCCATTAAGAATACCCTACCTGGCAAAACCGTTTTCCACGAATGTAGAAATAGAGACTTTCCCAAAAAAAACCCCTCTGAGTTTACAAGTAGACCTGTCCTACAAGGAATATTAAAGGAGGTCCTTCTGGTTTAAATAATAGGATTGTAAATAGTAACTGAAACCACATGAGAACATAAAACTCTCTGCTAAATATAAAAATTTACACAATTGGGCCACTCAGTTGGCCCACTCAGTTGGGTGGTGACTCAGTTGGTTAAGTGACCAACTTTGGCTCAGATCATGATCTCAAGGCCCATGAGTTCTACCCCCCATCAGGCTCTGTGCTGACAGTCCAAGCCTGGGGTCGGTTTCAGATTCTGTGTCTCTGACTCTCTCTGCCTCTCCACATTTGCACTCTCTCACTCTCTCTCTCAATAATAAAAACACATTAAGAATTTTTTTTTAAATGCACAATTATAGAAACCTGTCATGTTGTAATGAGGTAGCACAAGTCACTTTAATTTCTGCTACAGTATTTTTTTTTTCAGTAGGAGTATAAAATATCGGGGCGCCTGGGTGGCTATGTCGGTTGGGCGACCGACTTCGGCTCAGGTCATGATCTTGCACTCCGTGAGTTCAAGCCCCACATCGGGCTCTGTGCTGACAGCTCAGAACCTGGAGCCTGTTTCAGATTCTGTGTCTCCCTCTCTCTCTGAACCTCCCCCGTTCATGCTCTCTCTCTGTCTCAAAAATAAATAAACATTAAAAAAATTTTAAAAAAATATCAGGGACACCTGGGTGTCTCAGTGGATTAAGCATCAGACTTCAGCTCAGGTCATGATCTCATGGTTCAAGAGTCTGAGCCCCTCATCAGGCTCCATTCTTACAGCACAGAGCCTGCTTCCAATCCTTTGACCCCCTTGCTCTCTGCCCCTTCCCTGCTCATTCTCCCTATATAAATAAATAAACAAATCTTAAAGAAGTACAAAAATCATAAATCTAGGTAATAAATTACATATTAAAAGATAGAATTTGTGATATCAGTAACTTAAGGTGGGTGCAGGGATGGAGCTTATAAGTAGAATAATTTTGTATGCAATTATCAGTTTGAAATGGGTTTTTATATCTTTAAGATGTTTTAAGTAACCTTTATGTAAACCACAAAGAAAATATTATAGAGGACACAAAAGTTAATGAGAATGGTACCAAAGCATGTCCTGGGTACGACACCCAATTAAAGATAAAAAAAAATCTAAACTTGATACACAGGTAGATTATTATTATTATTATTATTATTTTGAGAGAGAGAGAGCTGGGGAAGGGCAGGAGGAGAGGGAGAGAGAATCTCAAGCAGGTTCCATTCTCAGCTCATAACCTGACATGGGGCTTAATCTCCTTACTCTAGGGCTCTCACAGCAATGGAGAAGCTCTCAGATTATGGAGGCCCTCACTGTGGATGTGGTGGACCTTCAGTGGAGCTGAAGGACAGTCCTTGGAGAATCAAAGAGCATGATGTGTTAGACAGCAGATGTCCCTCTGGGAGAGGGAAAGACATAAAACTCGGCTTTGTAAATGAATTTCCATTCAAGGAGAGCTACCTGAACAACATTTTAAGACCCATCTTCCTCCTTCACATTTGGACCTCACTTGTGTCATCTGCTTCACTTCCACCTACCTGGGTGTAAGACTACTGTCTCCTTTCTCTTCACACCCCACAGCTCCTTCTCTTGTTCCAAAACAATGACCAGGTCTGGTTTTGACACAAGACCTGTTTATCAGAAAGAAGGAATATAATTATCGCTGGAGATTCTATCTTTCAACCCAGTATTGTACGCAGCAAACAAGAAGGGACATAGGAGAATTCTAAAAAAAATGATTTCCCAAACAGAGTTGCACAAGAAAAAGCCCCTTTAGAACATGCAGGAGGAGTTTCAAATATTCACATCATGACCTGCATTCCAAGTACTACCAATACAATAAGGAATAAAAATTGGAGTTTAAGATTTGGGCAATACCATCTTATGCCACTCAATGTTTAGAATTGACATTAATCTTCAGAAATGGTGATGATACCTTAAAAAAAGGGGAGACTAAAGCTGAAAAGGAAACATCATGAAGATATTTCTCTACATCTACAAATCCTTACCTCCTTCTCTTACTGCAGGAATCTCAATTTCAGTCATGCAAAGAGGAAGCTTCCAAGAGAGAGTTGTCAAAGGAAGGAACAAAACTCTGAGGGTGGTGTGGGAAATCTAGAAGGCGTTACCCTTACCCAAGAAAAGGAGGTGTCCATAGGTCTCAAACATCACATCCATGTACAGTTCCCTCTGACTGTGATTCAGGCATCCCCACTCCTCCTGAGAGAATTCTATTGCCACATCTCTGAAGGTCAGCAGTCCCTGCAATAAATACCACAGTTACAAAGAAGTGGCCATTGGCATAGTTCATAATGGTACCTAAGATGAAAGAGGGAATTATTGTCACCAGATAGACTACAACAACTGACGTTCACCACTTACCTGCATGTACCCACTGACCATATTCCTCATTTTACTTAGCCTCTTTTTTCTATTTTAACTTTTACTTCTGGCAAAACACCCTGTGGACACAGTCTCCTGTCATGGAAACAGAAAACATTCAACAAAATATAATGACTGTCCTAAGAAAGAGCTTGGGCAGGCCACTTTGAGCTTAACCCAACTCATATTTATGTATATGGATGATGGAGTTAACACATGGAGTGAGGACAGCTATCTTAACCTCTTGTAATACCAAAATCTCCACCCAAGGAAGAACACAAACCTCACCTACATAACACAAAGTATGCATAGAAGTGTTCTCTTAAGTCACATGTATGACATTATGTCCAGTTCTACATAAGATGACCAGGTTCCACTTCCTCATTATCCACCCAAATCTAAAATAAAAGGAAATCATCACACACACACACACACCCTTGATCTGAGAGTCTCCTTTGGAAGTTATTCCCTCTGATCTTCTTATCGGCTGCAAATCAATTTTCCTTTGTGTGACAACCCCAGCTGCTGCACTTTCTATTATGACTCTATTATCTTGGAGGATTTTAAGACACACAAATACATCAATTATGTGATTATTGTTTTCATTTTCTCAACATATAAAGCAGTAAATAAAAGGGTATTTCTGTGACCAGAGTGTGGAGTAAAATAAAAATTTATTAGGGCTTTTTTTCTTTTTGTTATTCTACCATGTTTAGCTGTTTTCTCCTTTTTCTCTCCACCTGGTGATGACACTCAGTGGCAGAACATCAAGGGGACAGATGATTCTTTCTCCTCAAGGAAACTCCCACATGTTATCAACTCTAAAGACAGCTGCCTTAGCCTTTCCTAACTCCTACTAAAATTCTCAACTGACCGATCTTCCCTCATAGGTAGGAATATCTCTATGCCCTTATTCATCAGGAAGAAGCTACGGAAGAGGAGACCTTCCACTTTAACAACCTTAAAGACGTAAGGGTCAAAGTTGTTAAAGGAGGAAAATGATGAGTGATACAAGGTCAAGAGACGCGCAGCTTAAATAAAACTTCCTTGTACCTTGCAGCCCAATGATAGACACCTGAGACAGGCAGAACATGCCCTTCCTGAAGGAAATCATAGCTGCTTTCGTGCCTTCATGTTTTTTTTTTTAATTCAATTCTTGAGACAGGCAGAGTATGACATCCTTTATCAATGGGCTGAAAGTTATAAGGAAATTTAATTGAAGGTACATTTCTTTTGCCTTAGTTATCATCAGAAGCTACAAGCAAAGAGAAACTCAGAAGAAAGAAGTTTCCAGTTGAAATGTGATGGTTTCTGCACATCGCTCAGCAAATCTAAGATCTTTAGGAAAGATGGGGGAAAAGATGAACGTTATAGGGGAGAAATCTGGAATAGAGAACAAGGACAGTTAAAGAAGTGAACAACAACTGTAAGGAAACAAACTGCTCTCAGTGCCTAAGAAACACCAAAGGACACATGATCACTGGTGTGTTCTGTTAAATCAGATTATCAGTCTAATTATGAGAGAATACAGTGGATTTATACAAACTTCAATCACATATACTTTCAGTAGAGGCTGCTTTGAGGCAAACAGGTTTGAGCACCCGATTGTAGAGGAGTCCACAGGGACCACCTGGCTGAAGAGAGGCAGGCCCAGCAGGTGACCTGCCTTAAAATATCTATAGGCCTTAACTAACAAATGGATACTTACAACCAGGCAGAATTACCACATGAGGGCAAATTC
Source organism: Lynx canadensis (assembly GCF_007474595.2). Taxonomy (NCBI): domain Eukaryota; kingdom Metazoa; phylum Chordata; class Mammalia; order Carnivora; family Felidae; genus Lynx; species Lynx canadensis. Next base: position 56,697,832 of record NC_044317.1, read on the forward strand.
CATAAGTCACCATACAAACTCATCTTCTCCCTGCAAAATCAGCCCCAAGTCACTGCCTCAAGGCAACAGCCTCTCCTCTGCTATCCTGCCCACCACTCCCTTGAGGTGTATTCATAAATCTTATTCTGCCACAGGTGAATTCTTTTCACCACTCATGCCCTCAGCATCCACAAGATCATTGCCCCATATTTGGAAGCCCCATCTGAATGGGAGAAAAACCACATTTAGATGGCTGTTTCCCTGTCCTGTAATGTCTAGTATATTTTAAACAGAGTATCTTTTTCACATTTTACAAACCAAGACTGCTCTCCCCCTGCTTTTTTAACTTTCCAAGTTATTCAGGCCTCATATCCATTCTCTGTTTTTTTGCATTTAGTATTTGGTGCAAAAAGTTTGTTTTATTATAACACAAAAAGAGGACCTGTGGGCACCAAGATCCACAGTGGGGTGGTGAAGAGTGACTATGCAGCCAGGGGAGGGGAAAAGCAAAAGGGAGGTCTCCAGAAGGATTCCCATATGCTTAAGAGGACTCCTAAGATACTGGAGGCCTTGTATTTTTCATTTTCTTCATCCTGCTCTACAGAGAAGTACTAAATGGGGGAACTAAAGGGGAACGGTTCTCCTCAACTAAAATCCCACCACCAGACCCCATCAGCAACTGGAATCTTGGACTCAACAACTTCCCTTTTGGATCTGTCCTAAAGGGAATGTTTGCAATACTTGCAGGACTTTAACCTCAAAGTGACAAGTGTTGACGTCCTAGTGAAAGCCTTGTTTGAGAGCATAGAGTAGATTCCTGCATATAGGGGAGAAGAGTTCTAAAGACCCAACCTTGAGTATCATTCCTGAGAAGGTTGTAAAGCTTTGGTGAAAACATAAGGCAGAAACACCAAACACAGAGAAACCAACATTTGTGATTTCTACATGCATGGAATTTTAGGGGGAAAAGATGACATGGCCTCCGACCTGGAACACCAGGCTTACCTGAGAGCTGGCCATTTCTTCTTCTTTCCCCTTGTCCTCTAGGTTTCTTTCTCAGAAGGTATTTGTGAACAAATCACACATGCATTAGGAGAAAATGCCCTTAAAGGAATCAACAGAACGTCTTCAAAAGAAAGGGGCTCACTGGTAGGCAGGACTTTGGAATGCAGAACACAAAACTTCCTAGTTTTTTGTGTCAGGAGCTTTTCAGAAACGGAGACTATGTACTTGGAGCCCATTTCTGAGTTTTTCTTCTATAGTTTCAGTGGCTTCCACTCCCACAGGCACCCGCAAATTCTGCTACAGCATAGGAACAGTGTGCTGCGCAGACCTAATCCTCCCACACTCACGTAGAGGAGTTAACTCTCCTTGAGCAAAAGCCTGCACTCAAATCTCATAAATTAATGGAAAGCCTTGCCAACTGACTCTGGCCTCAGGGAGAATCACCTGGAGCACTTAATTAAGTGAACACTGTTGTTTCAATCCACACCAATTGACAGAATCTGAGGAGGGGGGCAACAGCAAGGGTCGGTTTTGAAACTCCACACGGGATCCCTTTGGGAACCATTTAGGGAAGTAAGGAAGGCTATGGTTATTATCCAGGTTTAAACCCATTTCTTCGCCAGTGACCAGAGTTTCTGGACATTGGAAAAAAGAGACTTACAAATTTAAGAGCCAAACACACCTTCAGCTCTTTAGCCGACCTTTCCCATGTCTCCCTAATTCCCCATGACAGGGCTCCAAGGAACCACAGGCATCTTCCTATCAACTGGCTTGGAGAAACTACTCTCTGCACTGGGAATAAAACTGTGTGTGTCCTTACAGCTGAGCTACACTTTTAGTGCTCAAACCCAGTGCTACCAGCAGCCCCTGCCTCAGAGAGCTAAAACAGTTTGAAAAATATGGGTCTCCCATAAATAACAATATGTCCCTGTCTATGAATTTATTCTTTTGTGTCTAGGCCTTTTGAGCGTTACACACCCATTTCTCCTTAGTTTATCTGCCCCAATTCATTTACTGGACTGAGATTTCTTTGAAAAATATCATGCCAGAAATTCTTTTTCCCGCAAAGGGGAAAATATCTAGATTTTGACAGTAGTAACCACATTTGGAAACAAGGGGAAATAAATGACATTTCAACGTGTTTTCTATGCTCTGTCTCTCATGGCACTTTAGCTGAGGTTAGTGGTACTGATCAAATGATCAGTCCTATTGGATGAGCTACCAACCTTCTTGTGAGGAAAATGTTCAACTGATACTGGCACACTCCACAGTGCATCACTCATCAAGCTTCAAATAGATCCGTCAAAATCTCTGCCCTTAGTTAATCATTGCCCCATAAATAGGGAAACCCAACAGGGCAGCAAGCACATAATAGAGGAATACAAGGCTTAGGCCCTAGATCAATGGTCACGCTCAAGCCATCTTGGGCCACAGCTGCATGGAAGGCCAGGACTTCGGACCGTGGCAGTCATGAGGAGCAGGGGCTGGAGTGCATGGGGTGGAGGTCCTGGGGGATAGGAGGTTCCTGGGAAGGAGAGCCCTGGCAAGGGAAGGGGATACTAGTCCCTGTATGACCCCTATTGTACCTGAGAGAAAACCCAAAGGCTGAGGATGGAAGTTTGAATAGGACCCCTGAGCAAAAAATAACATTGCTATCTGTCTTTATCTTTTGTTCCCAACATTCATCCACTAGTGATGTCGATTCCCACTGGAAATTGATTGTTCCCTGAAACACCCATGCAGTCCTTTTCAAAATAGTCCAGTTGATAAGGATAGCCAGTACTTTTTACCTTCAGTTGGGAGGAATGGCAACACACCTGTTGAGTAATGCCTCAGGGTTCCACACAAGGTCCATTCTATATGTGACAACCTTAAATGTTATACTACATGACAGTAAGTTTTCTGCAGGCTCTCCTTTGTTATAGTATGACATAATTTCATTCTCTGCTCCCCTTCTCAAGGTTCTTTGCATGACACCAGCATACACCTGTGAAAACTTGTGGCTTTAAAGAGACATCAGGTGCCCAAAGAAAAATTGCAGTTTGCTCAAAACCAGCTTAGATATTTAAGTCACCTGCTGTCAGAACAAGGACTAGATTTCAAGACATCCTAGAAATCAAAAACTTGAAACTAAGTACCAATTCTGAGACTCTCTGGGACTGTTTGTTCATTTCTGACGTTTGATTCCAAACTTCTCTCTTACAGTTGAAAGTGCACATGCTTTTCTAAAACGGGACAAACCTTACCCAATTATTTGAAAAGAGGGGGACGACACAGTAATTGAGACTTGAATGAAAAGTCTAAATCTATAAAAGCTTCTCAAAGTCAACACCCACAAATCAAGCAACCCAGATAAGAAATGGGCAAAAGACATGAATAGACAGTTTTTGAGAGAAGAAAGCCAGAATGCTAACAGACACATGTAAAGATGTTCAACATCCCTCATCATCATGGCAACAGAAATCAAAACACGGACGAGATACCACTTCCCACCTACCAAAATGGGTAAAATTAACAACACAAGAAACCACAGGGGTTGGTGAGGATGAACAGAAGGGGAACCCTGTTGCACTGTATGTGGGAAAACAAAGTGGTGCAGCAGCCATTCAGGAGAACAGTATGAGGTTTTAAAATAACTAAAAATGGAATTAGAGGTGCTTGGGTGCCTCAGTTGGTGGAGGGTCTAACTCTTGATTTTTCTCAGGTCTTGGTCTCATGGGCATGGCTCAAGCCCCACATGGGGCTCCAAAGTGAGCATGGAGCCTCTCTTCCTTTCTCTGCTTCTCCCCCATTCACACTTGCTCACAATCTCCCTCAAATAAATAAACATTAAAAACAAAGAACAACTTAGTTTCAATCCATGGTGGCCAAAGTAAGATATTTGTATGATTTAACTCTTCCTACATTTCTTAAGACTTTTTTTTTTTTTTTTTGCAGGCTTGCGCATCATCTACACTGGATTATGATCCTTATACCTCATATATTTTGTGTTTAGTACTCATTTATGGTTTTCATGCTTTGTGCACGCACAAGCTGAGGGGCCAACCTATTGATAGGAAGTAATCACAAGTAGATAGTGTCCTGAGATAACAGGTACCCCAAACATCCTTGTCCTAGGGAGCATCTTTGCAACTTTCTATACCCTGTCTTCCATCATTACAATTTTTCTCTTTTTCAGTAGGCCACCTGGAAGGAAGTAAACAACTGGGGCTTAATCAAGGCATTTTTCCCAACTGTCAGGACATTTATCCTGAGTGACAATCACTATGTGTTCACGCTCTTCTCCGTAGCCTGGAGAAATTACAAAGCCTCCCATCTCATGAGAAAAATGTAGTCTGTTGTTCTTCCTGTCAACCATTTATATATTCATGCCTCCAAGAGTGTTAAGGTCATTTACACATCCGTGACCTTGTAAGTAAAATTGTGACTAAAGTAATGTATTCTAGGGACGTCTGGGTGGCACAAGTCAGTTCAGCCTCAGAGTCTTGATCTTGGCTAAGGTCCTGTTTTCATGGTTTGAGTTCCAGCCCCACATCAGGCTGTGTGCTAAAGGCATGGGATTCTGTCTTCCCTTCCCTGCCTCCTCCCCTTCTTGTGCTCTCTTTCTCACATACACACACACAAAATAAATTAGTTAATAAACTAACCAAAACATATCTATTCTAGTAATAAATAATAAATTACAGGCATAAAATGAACCCTTTTATACTTATCATATAAATAGCTGTTCAAATATGTTGTTAATGGCCCCAGCAATCAGTCCAGAATCTCATCAGTAATATAAGAATTTGTCCTGTAATATTGAAGAAATACTTTAAATTATCTTTGAATGTGTAGCTTTCAATATGAGAGATTTTAGTTGTCCAACATTTATCTGGGCATGAAGTTTGAAGACTGTTGCATAAAGACAGTTCAAAGGTCCTTCAAGAAATAGGGAAATAAGGGAAACTGTTTCTCAATTTTAATGTGATTGACCACAGGTGAAGGTGTAGGGAAAGCTAGGTTTTAGGGAATGCAGGCATTCGAGACCAAGTGTTGAATATTGTGCCTTGTGTCCTAGGAGAAATGTTGATGTCTTGATAGATGAAATGCTCAAGGAAATCCATGAGCATATTTAAGTGTTTTCAGTCATAAGTGTAATAGTGAACTGCCTGGGACAGAAGAAAATGCAGGTGGATGTGTCAGCTGATACATATAAAAAGAATGCTTGTAGGTAGTCAATAATGAATAGACATTTCCAGGCTGAGGCACTGAAATAGATAGATGTGCTGAATTTCACTTCTATATTGAGCTAGATGTCAATTGATTCTTTTGAAAAGAAACAGGTTACAAGGATAGTCTTTGCCAGTCTCGATTTTCTTAAAAATGTTTATTGATTTTGAGAGAGAGAGAATGGGAGACTGAGAGAGAGAGAGAGAGAGAGAGAGAGAGAGAGAGAGAGAGAGAGCAAGTGAGAACCAGGGAGGGGCAGAGAGAGAGGGACAAAGAGAATCCCAAACAGGCTCTGTGCTGTCAGAGCAGAGCCTGATGTGGGGCTTGATCTCACAATCCCTGATCTCACAAACAAAACCAAGAGATGCTCAACCAACTGAGCCACCCAGTTTCATGTCAACTTCTTAGTTCAGCCTGAACAACTGGAAAGGGACAGGAATTCTGACACCCCCAAAAGGGGATAGGACATTCTTGCTCCATGGGAGTTTCAGGAGCCAACCCATTCATCACCCTGTTTTCCATTTCTGAACATCTAGAGTTCAGTCAAGTGTTAAAAAGTAAACATACATAGACTTTGTGAAATGGAAAGAGGACCCAGCAGTGCCTTCAACTGTCTCTTTTGACCTTCGTCTGTCCTTTCTAGCTGATTCCATTCTTCTTTCCAGGTCAGCATTTAGCTCAGGAAGAAGCCCCAGCAGGCAAAGCATCCCAGGATGGGAAAGGAAACTACCCCCTCCAGCCACAGGTACTGCCCTGAGCCAGCAAGACCCCACATGCCTCACAGCAATGCAGTGATTGGCCTGCCCTTCACCACCTGCATGTACCACCACCCTTCGTCCTACATTTTCTTTATATAAACCTGGAAGGATTTTCAGCAGGTTGGGGACAGTGTTTGAGATGTTGGTCACCTCTCTTCTCAGTGTTGGCCTCCGTGAAGAAAATCTCCTTCTTGTTTTATCACCATTCATCTCGCTGGTGTTCTTGCCGACTCCGGGGGTCCCACACAGACCGGGTTGGCCACTTACCACTGACAAAATCTCAAGGCAGAGAGATGAGAGGTGGCGAAACACGAGAGGAAGTTATTTCAGGGAGGCTGACACTGCAAAGATGGCTGAATAACGTCTCAAGGACTGTCTCCAAAGTCCTGGATACACTTCCAGGTGTATGGAAGGAAAAAGGGGAGAGGTGGGTGGAGGGGCAAAAGGAGTCAGGACCTGCAGGTAGAGAGTGAAGTCTGTCACTGTCTAGCAGTCAGTCTAGGGTGGGGTTTTTCTGGCTCAGGGCAGTCTTTGAGGCATGAGGGGTAGTTCTAATTCCCCTGAGGGATACTTTGTCCTCAGGGTCTTCCTCCTGAGCCAGGAGACAAGCTGGAAGGAACCCAGTGAGGAAGTTTGAGTTCAAAATTGAGGCAGCAAAGTCTTCTGTCTTGCCCTTGGATTTGGTCAGCCATGAGTGGCAGAACTGGGTCTGTGGGGGCCACTGGAAACAGGTGCTCCTGTACCCTTGGGTCCTGCTTACAAAGTCATTACCACAATCTATCCAATAAACATGTCCCTCATCTCCCATTGTTAATATGTGTGTGTGTACGCATGTGTCTGGAGAACACTTCCGATAGCCTCTCTTAGCAAATCTCAAGGGTACAATACACTAGTATTAAGCACACTCACCGAGGTGTAAACATTCACTGCTCACACATCCTAAATTAGTAGTGCTTTTTGCCATTTGACCAACATCTAAACATTTCTTCCATCCTCAGCCCCTGGCAACAAACTTGCTAATCTTTAATAATTTTGCCATTTTTAAGATTTGCGTGTATGTGATTTCATACAGTATATATTTCTCTGTATGTGGTTTATTTAACTTAACAAAACATCCTCTAGCAACCTATAAGTTGCTGGCAATGGAAAAATGTCCTTTCCTGAGGCTGATACATATACCAAGAATAAATTAGATGAGGGACCTCTACTAGGAAGGAGTTAATAGCAGAGATGAACATTTAATTTTTATTTTATTTTTTTATAGTTTATTGATTTATTCCAGAGAGACAGAGAGAGAATGATCAGGGGTGGAGCAGATAGGGAGACAGAGGATCTGAAGTGGGCTCTGTGCTGACAGCAGAGAGCCCGATGTGGGGCTCAAACTAACCAACTGCTAGTTCATGACCTAAGCCAAGGAGGGACACTTAACTGACTGAGCCATTCAGGTGCCCCTAGCGATGAACCATTTATAAAGAGTTATCTGCGTGGCAGTGCAAACATGTTTGATAAACATTTGCTCTTTCCTTTTTCATTGAATGTAGATATACTTCCTCCTTCTTGAGTTGTAAAGCCCCACCCCCTTTCCTTCATTCCAAATGGCATATAAGCATCGATTGCCTGTCTTTGAGCCTCAAATCTTTGAGGTTCCCATCATCAAGAAATTATTTTTTTCTCTTTTGAACCTGCCTGATGTCAGTTTAATCGTTAGACTGGCCAAAGAATAGAGCACAGAGAAAGGAAAATGTTTCCTTCTCGTACACATTCATTCTGTTGTTGAAAACTGACTTCTGTTCTTCAGAGCTAAAATATAATGTGAAGACAGAGTTTGGGCAAAAGAGGAATAAGAGCTTTATTGTTTTCCCAGGCAGAAGAGGCTGAAGCAGGTTAAGGCCTTCAACATTGCAAGCCCACCCAGAGGAAGGGGCTGGGGATTTTTATAGGGAAAAACAGGATCCATCTTGTTTTGACAAGAATTGTTTTTGGGCTACAAACATTGGTCATCATATTTCCAGTTTGGTACTCTTTGGTTAAAAGAAAAAGGGGGGGGGTGGTTCAGAAGGAATGATGGGAGGTTTCCCCAAGAGAAAAAAGGTTACTAAGTTTAATAGGAAGCCTTGCTGATGTTTTAATGCCACCATTTTGAATTGTTCAACTTTATGCTTTTAAGTGGTTTCAGTTTCAGGCAGCAGCACAACTGTCTTAGATCACTCTATATTTTACTGTGAGAAGCCACTCAATATTTTCTAGAATGGCCAAAATAAGGAAAAGAGGAGAACACCAAATTTCAGTGAAAATAATGAGGAATTAGAAATCTCAAATATTCCTGGAAGGAGTTAAAAAATGCATTCAGTTGGGAAAACTGTTTAGCGGTGACTTAGGAAAGTAAACTTTGCTACTGAATGGGAGCATTTTACCATTCCAAAATGTGTCTCTTTGGCATAAGGATTACTTTAAAGGAGCAGACAAAGGAAAGGTCTGAAACCCTTTTGAAAGAGGCATTTGCATGTATAAGGGAAAGCTCCCTGTGGAAGGGCGTCTCCCACTGCATAGAAGAAAGAGGGGGGATGTGTAAATCTCCAGAAACTCTGATCAGTGGAGAAGGCATGGATTTCAATCTGGACAACCACCAGAGCTATGATCGTGCTTTTTGTCTGGTCACCTTCCCAAATACGTCCCAATAGGATCACTTGTGGAATTTCAAAAAATGATCATATCGCCCCCTCCCCCCCCCACCAGATTCTGTCAATCAACGTTTGTTGAAACAATGGTGTTGTTTTAATTAAGCGCCCCAGGTGATTCTAAAGGAATCCAGGATGAAGCACAAAGGTTTCCCAATAATTTAGGAGGGGTGAGTGCAGGCTTTGGCTCTAGGAGAGGTACCAGGGTCTCCTCTATAGGAGTTGGAGAGGATCAAGGCTGTGTAACAAAGTGTGCATATGGTGTAGCAGCATTTGTGGGGTGTAGTGGCATCTGTGGGAGGAGAAGCATCTGTGGAAAGGAGAAGAGGAAAACTCAGAGGTTGGCATCCAATTAGGAGCTCAAAAGGTTCTGAATAGCTTTTTACACAAAGGAGTAGGAAGTTGGGCCTTTTCTACATTTCAAAGTCTGGCCTGCAGGTGATCAGTTTACAGGTGTAGAGGCTGTGTTAGTGGCTTGGAAGACATTTTCTGCGGATGCAGCTGTGAGATCTTCAGCAAAATCTTCAGAGAAGAAACCCAGGGGACGAGGTGAAAGAAGAAATGGCCAGTTCTCAGGTAAGCTGTGCATCTGAGGGCAGAGACCGTGCCCTGTGTTTCTCTTGAAGGCCCATGCAAACTGAAATCGCAAGTGTTGCTTTTTCTAGTTCTGAGATTTCTGCTTTATTTTTTCACCCAAGTTTTAACCTTTTCAGATGAAACTCAAGATTAGGTTTGTAGAACACTCTTCCCTTGTATCGCTGAGCCTTCTCCCCCTTCTCCAACTCCAAATTAAAGTTCTGCAAGTGTTGAAAATATTCCCTTTGTGAACGATCCACAGGGGAAGGCGTTGAGTCCAAGATTCCTGTTGCTGGTGGAGTCTGGTCCTGCATAGCACTCAAGGAAAACCGTTCCCATTTAGGTCAGATCTGGATGCTTTATCACCTCTCTGGAGACCAGGAGGAAGAAAATGCACAAATACACAGGATGGATATGAGGCCCGGATTAACTCCAAAGTTGTCAGATAAAAGGAAGACTCTTGCTGCTTAGAATGTGAAAAAGATACCCCATTTTCAGGTTGTTTCATTCCAATTTCATTTCAATTTATTTCATTAGGTAGATTTACCGAGTGATATGCAGAAACCATCCCATTTCAACTGGAACAATCTTTCTTCTGGCAAAGTTTCTCTTTGCCTGTAGTTTCTGATGAAAGGAACAGAGGCAAAAGAAATGTCGATAGGATTAAATTTTCTTACAGTTTGCCACCCATTGATAAACACTAGATATAGGCAGAGTATGACATTGCTCAAGGAATTCACAATTGCCTTCATGTGAATGCTTTGCCAGAGGCAAAAGGGAAGCTCAGCTTGAGGAGAGCCAGACTGCCAGTATCCTGCAAGTCTTCTTGACTATCTGAAAATGCTTTTGAAACTTCTTTTATCTCTATGCCTCCAACTTAAAGCATACCAGCAGTGTCTCCTCAAATCCTACTACAGCCCTTGGCGCCCACAATTCCTCTCCCTGTGCTTTCGTGAAAACAGCTTTTTTTGACCAAACAGGTCTCCAGAATCCTTTCTTGACCACTTGCTCCCAACCCACATCCCACCCGTTGCCACTGGACAATGAAGGCTCCCACCTTTGTGTAGTAGAGATAATGACTTCTGGGAGTGGAGGTTCTAAATCACCCGGACTTCCATCCTGTAGATTGTTAGTTTACTCCACATTCTTGATGCAAATCTATTCTTCTATTTAGTTTGTATTTTCAGAACAAGGAAAGAAGAATCCCATAGTTTACATGCTTGCACCTTCGAATCCTGAAACAGAATAGAGCAGAAATGAGGATTGAAACAAAAGCTTTCAATGCAACAGTATATGGTGGGATCATCGAGCACAATGGTTAAGAAACAATTCTGGAGATGTTGGATGATGCAAGATAGTTTATTGGAGTCACACAGAGACTGGACCTGTGGGCAGAGAGAGCCATACAGTGGCTTCATGAAGCTTATATGTCCTGGGGGGGAGGGGAGCTGCACGAAGTATTAGATCACAAATGTTCCTTTTATTTTTTTTTAAGTTTATTTACTTATTTTGAGAAGTAGTCAGAGCATGTGAGGGGGGGAACGGGGAAAAATTGGGAGAGAAAGAGAATCACAAGCAGGCTCCACATACTTGGCAGCATGGAGCCCTACTGGGGGCTCAAACTCATGAACTGTGAGATCATGACTGAAACCACAACCAAGAGACAGAGGCTTAACCCACTGAGCAACTCAGGAGACCCTTCCTTTGAATTTCTGAGTGTGAAACTGCTTCTGCAGGATTTCTCTGGTGATTACCATTCAGTTCAACGTTACCTATGGAGATGTATGGGCAGTCAGGAGACCCCTTAAGAATGTAGCAACCAGCACTTACTTGATGCTTATTAAAACTCTGCAGGCCCTAGGTCAGCCTTCTCTGGTGAAGGTGCACATTTGCCTGTTTGTGTCCCTCATCATACTAGATTCAGAAATAATAGCTGGTTTATGTATATCACTCAATGTGTTTGTGTTGACAGTGTGACTAAAAGACCTAAGCATCATTATCCAAAACTAGATTCATGAGTGTAATATCATTGAAGATGTTTCTTAGTTTCCATGACCATTTTCTGCTCTTCCCTTGTTTTCTGTAGTTTGTGTGAGAGACGGGGAGATCGAGAGAACAAGTGGAGAAGGCGCAGAGAGAGAGAGGAAGAGAGAGAGACAATTTAACACCAGGCTCCCTGTTATCATCGCAGAGTCCAATGTAGGGCGCATACACAGGAGCCTGGAGATCACAATCTCAGTCAAAATCAAAAGTCAGATGCTTAACTAACTGAGCCACCCAGGTGGCCCTCCACTCTATCACTTTTAATATGTATATCTGCTTTCTAAATGTATGGGTGTGTGAATGAAGTGTAAAACAGGAGATCAGTTTTGTGTGGACACTTTCTGGTTTCCATCATTCTTTTCAGCTTTCACACGTGTTACTAACGTTGCTTTAGGGTCCCGTCTAGATATTGACCACTGTGTCATTTTAGATCAACTCTAGGTCAGATAACCCAGGTTAAAATGGAATCTCTTCCATGTACTGGATGCTTGACAAAATATCTACAGAGAAATAGAATAACCTGTTTGCTCTCATAGATGATAATTGTTTATAATTATGATTATTCATTTTCCATTAATTTATGAAAAATGAGTAGATGCTATCTACTAAGTAGGAAATGCTCAGAAAGGCTCCTTGTTGCCTTTTTTGCTATTCTAGTAGAACCTGTGGTTGTTATAAAACCCATGCAGGGGCGCCTGGGTGGCGCAGTCGGTTAAGCGCCCGATTTCAGCCAGGTCACGATCTCACGGTCCGTGAGTTCGAGCCCCACGTCGGGCTCTGGGCTGATGGCTCAGAGCCTGGAGCCTGTTTCTGATTCTGTGTCTCCCTCTCTCTCTGCCCCTCCCCCGTTCATGCTCTGTCTCTCTCTGTCCCAAAAAAAAAAAATAAATAAAATAAAATAAAATAAAATAAATAAATAAAACCCATATAGTTCCAAGTACTCCATGAGTTCCTGCCTTTGAATTGTTGCTCTTTGTTATTCAAATATCTATTCCCTGGCCAATAGGCTAATACCTTGTCAGCAATGCAGAATCTGGGGGCACTTGGATGGTTCAGTCAGTTAAGCATCTGACTCTTCATTTCAGCCTAGGTCAGTAGCTCATGGTTCCTGAGATGGAGCCCCAAGTCAGGCTCTGCACTGTCAGTGGGGAGCCTCCTTGGGATTCTCTCCCTCTCCCTCTCTCTACCCCTCCCCCACTTGCTCTCTCTCTCACTCTCTCAAAATAAGCACATAAACTTAAAAAAATAAAGCTCTTCAATGCACCATTGTGAAATTATAGTTCATATTAGAATATGCTATGTACATTATAACACACCCAGACTTTCCATCTAAGAAATAGACACCAGATATACTACGTGATGTGAATATAGTATTTAAAAATGTGGATGCCTTTGTTGATGCCTTCATTTTATAAATTCGCTTGAATAAACACAATATTTACACTGGTTCTTACCTCAAAGTAAGAAAATAGATGAAAGCATATCATTGTGTGGAAAAAGGTCTTCCTGCAGAAAGCAGGAAACCCCTCTAAGTCAGAACCAGTTTTCCCAATATACCTAAACAAACAGGAATTCACTTCTTGGTGAGTCACAGATAGGATCTATACCAGCTGGGGTTGTCACACAAAGGAAATGTGATTTTCAACAATTAAGGAGACCACAGGGAATCACTTCCAAAGCAGAGACCCCGGGAAGGGAATGGTTTCATATATAGTCAGGGTGGAGAATTAGAGGGAGAGCCCATCACCTTATGTAAAGGTGCAGATCAGGTTACACTTGGGCCTGAAGAAAACAGTTGTATACAGGGGCGCCTGGGTGGCTCAATTGGCTGAGCATCCAACTTCAGCTCAGGTCATGATCATGCAGTCTGTGTGCTCAAAATCTTGCGGTTTGTGAGTTGGAGCCCTGCATTGGGCTCTATGCTGGCAGCTCAGAGCCTGGAGCCTGCTTCCAATTCTGTCTCCCTCCCAGTCCTTCCCCTGCTCCTGCTCTGTCTCTCTCTCTCAAAGATAAATAAATACACATTGAAATGTTTGCTTTTTGAAAACAAGCAGTTCCATACCTACTCTGGATGTTACATAGTAAATGAGGTTTGTGCTCACTCTTAGGTGGAGAGTTTAGTATTATAATCAGGTCATGGTAACAATCCTCTCCCCGTGGTTGACACCACCGTCTACTTGCTTAGGAGTGAGTCAGGGGATGAGCTCAGACAGGGTGGGTATAAGCTCTTTCTCAGATGACATACCTTTTGTTGTATACTTTCTGTTTCCATCACAAGAGATGATGGCCCTGGGGTGTTGTTGCCTGAAGTAACAGATAAGGTTGAAAGAAGAAGTGAAATAAAATGAGGGCCTAAGGGCAGTGGGTATCAACAAGTAAGCAGTGAAGGTCAGGTCTTGGGGTCCAGCTGGTGACATTAACTCCTTCCTGCATCTTAGGTACCGTTATGAACGCTGCCTATGGCTACTTGGTAACTGTGGTATTTCTTGCAGGGACTGCTGACCTTCAGGGATGTGGCCATAGAATTCTCTCAGGAGGAATGGGGATGCCTGAACCAGAGTCAGCGAGAACTGTACAGGGATGTGATGTTAGAGACCTATGGACACCTCCTCTTCTTGGGTGAGGATAACTCCTTCCAGACTTCCCAAACCTCACTCGCGGGTTTGTTCCTTCCTTGGAAGACTGTCTCTTGGAAACATCCTCTTTGCATGACTGGGATCAGATGCCTGCAGTCAGAGAAAGAAGTAGAGTTTGTAGATATAGAGAAATATCTTCATGAGGTGTCCTTTCCAGGTGTAGATTCCCCTTCTTTACGGTGAGGTAAGAGCATCATCATCTGTAGATGAGTGGTAATTGTAAACATTGAGTGGCATAAAATGGTACTGCCCACTTAAGCTCCCAACTGCTACTCATTCCTGTAGTGGTAGTACTTGGACGTGAGGTCATGATGTGAACATTGGAAATTCCTGTCAAGTATACTAAAGGGGCTTTTGGGCAACAGCATTCAGAAATCATTTTCTGGAATTCTACAATGTCCTCTCTCATGTACTGAGCACAGTATTGGGGTGAAAGAATCTGAGAAACAGGTATGATCTTTTTTTTTTTTTTTTCTGATAATCAGGCCTCATTGTGTCGAAACCACACCTGGTCATTTTTTTGGAACAAAAGAGGGAGCTCTGGGATGTGAAGAGAGAGAAGACGGTAGCCTCACCAGCAGGTAGGTGGGCATGAACAAAACAGATGACAGTGGTGATATGCAAATATTTAAAATATGGCTCAAGTAGCTCTCCTTGAATGGAAATTAGTTCGGAAGCCCAGTTTTATGTGTGTCCCACTCATAGCGGGACATCAGCTTTCCAACCCATCATACTCTTACATTCTCGAAGGATTCTTTGTTCTGCTCCAGTGATGGTCCATCACATCCACAGTGAGTGCCAGGAGACTCCCCTTGTGCTTTGAGTATCTCCAAAGTCTGAAAGCTTCTCCTTTGCTTTGGAGGCCCTGGAGAATTCTCCATATTCTGAAAAACTCTATTGTAAGTCATTCCCAATTTCTGTTTTCGTGAGAAATGTGTCATAGTAGTGGTGGACATAGTGGGTTTTGGAGTCCAAATCCCAGGAGCACTGGAGACAGGGATCACGTGATTCAGGTTTATGCTTTCCAATGTTCCTGAGGCTATAATCTTTTTTTTTATTTTAATGTTTGTTTTTGAGAGAGAGACAGAGAGAGGCAGACAGACAGAGCAATTATGGGGGAGGGGCAGAGAGAGACAGAGACATAGAATTTGACCCAGCCTCCAGGCAGTCAGCACAGAGCTTGATGTGGGGTTCGAACTCACAGACCACAAGATCATGACCTGAGCTGAAGTTGGATGGCCAACCAACTGAGCCACCCGACGCCCCACTGATGCTTTAGGCTTAAGCATACAACACTGAGATTCAGTAATTCCCTCAGATAAAAAAGCATTTTCTAAAATGAGAAAATCTCATGCTCTATTTCACTTCAGAAGCTTATTTTTGTTATGAATGATAATAAGAAATTTCCAATTTATGTCTTCCATTCCTCAATGGTGAAATAATTTGTCCATGTGTATTCTCATATTCCTACCAACATTAATGCCACAGGGGAACTAGAACACTGAGAACTTAGAACTCACAGCCTACCATAAAGACTCAATGGGTACGTTATTTCTCAGTAAGTTCATAATTTTCATCTTTTTCTTGTATAATAGAAACTTCCTGTGCCTTTGTCATAAATGTTTTCACCTTGCGTGGCTCTTTATGAGATTCATTTCTGACTTATTTGATGAAAATTCTGACATGGCATGTGCATCATGAGGTATGAGGTAGATCATTTGGGTTGACCTGTTGGTCTTGCAGAGTTTTCCTGATATCATTTAGTTACCTGTTCTCTCTTCTTTCTCCATAAGTCTCTCTAAGATGATCATTTGAATTGTTTGCCATGGCATAGTGGCTTGATATTTGAATAAAATGGTTACTTTCCTTTTGGCTGTTAGACTGTGATTTACATATTTGTTCTGGACATTTATTTCACAGCTGTCGTTCTGTGTCCTTTGAAGAACATTAGCCACCTGATCCCAGTGTCACCCATTACAGGTTCCTTATTTCCTGTGTGCTCTCTGCTGGATCCCTCCACTAGAAGGTTGATATTTTTTCTCTGTTAGCATTAAGTATCATATGGGAGGATGTGCACTAATCATCTCTTTTATTCTGGAAGCTTCCTCCTTCATGTCACCTTGTTTGTTGTCTGCTTTGGAAAATGAAGGATTCCTCCTATGTTTGCTGTAGGAATTGCTATTTAAAGTAGAGATTGTGAATGAGAGTTCTGTCCTGTAAATTTCCATTTTATTCTGCCCTCATGTCCCATAGATACTCTTCCTTATCTCTTTTCTGTTGCTGCAAATAAAGAAAATGTGTATCGCATTAGTTCAAATGCCTTAAAATTGTGAATGTAATCCAGCACAAAACATAAAGGAGACCTAGACTTTTAATGCTATAGAAGACTCAAAAACAATACTATTGGTATTTCTTTTTTTTTTAATATGAAATTTATTGTCAAATTGGTTTCCATATAGCACCCAGTGCTCATCTCAACAGGGGCCCTCCTCAATACCCATCACCCACCCTCTCCTCCCTCCCACTGCCCATCAACCCTCAGTATGTCCTCAGATTTAAGAGTCTCTTATGGTTTGCCTCCCTCCTTCTCTAACCTGTTTTTTTTTTTCTTTCCCTCCCCCATGGTCCTTAGTTTCTCCAGATCCACATAAGAGTGAAAATACATGGTATCTGTCTTTCTCTGTATGACCTCTTTCACTTAGCATAACACTCTCCAGTTCCATGCACGTTGCAACAAAAGGCCATATATCATTCTTTCTCATTGCCAAGTAGTATTCCATTGTGTATATAAGCCACACTTTCTTTATCCATTCGCCAGTTGATGGACATTTAGGCTCTTTCCATAATTTGGCTATTGTTGAGAGTGCTGCTATAAACATTGGGGTACAAGTGCTCCTGTGAATTAACACTCCTGTATCCCTTGGGTAAATTCCTAGCAGTGCTATCGCTGGATCATAGGGTAGCGCTAGTTTTAATTTTTTCAGGAATCTCCACACTGTTTTCCAGAGCGACTGCACCAGTTTGCATTCCCACCAACAGTGCAAGAAGGTACCCGTTTCTCCACATCCTCGCCAGCATCTATAGTCTCCCGATGTGTTCATTTTAGCCACTATGACTGGCGTGCGGTGGTATCTGAGTGTGGTTTTGATTTGTATTTCCCTGATGAGGAGCGACGTTGAGCATCTTTTCATGTGCCTGTTGGCCATCCGGATGTCTTCTTTAGAGAAGTGTCTATTCATGTTTTCTGCCCATTTCTTCACTGGATTTTTTGGTTTTCGGGTGAGGAGTTTGGGGAGTTCTTTTTAGATTTTGGATGCTAGCCCTTTGTCTCATATATCATTTGCAAATATCTTTTGCCATTCCGTTGTTTGCCTTTTCATTTTGTTGATTGTTTCCTTTGCTGTGCAGAAGCTTTTTATCTTCATGAGGTCCCAATAGTTCATTTTTGCTTTGTATTCCCTGGCCTTTGGGGATGTGTCAAGTAAGAAATTGCTGCGGCTGAGGTCAGAGAGGTTTTTCCCTGCTTTCTCCTCTAGGGTTTTGATGGTTTCCTGTCTCACATTCAGGTCCTTCATCCATTTTGAGTTTATTTTTAGGAATGGTGTAAGAAAGTGGTCTAGTTTCAACCTTCTGCATGTTGCTGTCCAGTTCTCCCAGAACCATTTGTTAAAGAGACAGTCTTTTTTTCCATTAGATATTCTTTCCTGCTTTGTCAAAGATTAGCTGGCCATATTTTTGTGGGTCTAGTTCTGGGGTTTCCATTCTATTTCATTGGTCTATGTGTCTGTTTTTGTGTCAATACCATGCTGTCTTGATGATGACAGCTTTGTAGTAGAGGCTAAAGTCTGGGATTGTGATGCCTCCCGCTTTGTTCTTCTTCAACAATATTACTTTGGCTATTCCGGGCCTTTTGTGGTTCCATACAAATGTTAGGATTGCTTGTTCTAGTTTCGAGAAGAATGCTGGTGCAATTTTGATTGGGATTGCATTGAATGTGTAGATAGCTTTGGGTAGTATTGACATTTTGACAATATTTATTCTTCCAATCCATGAGCATGGAATGTTTCTCCATTTCTTCATATCTTCTTCAATTTCCTCCATAAGCTTTCTATAGTTTTCAGGATACAGATATTTTACATCTTTGGTTAGGTTAATCCTACGTATTTTATGCCTCTTGGTGCAATTGTGAATGGGATGAGTTTCTTTATTTGTCTTCCTGTTGCTTCATTATTAGTGTATAAGAATGCAACTGATTTCTGTACATTGATTTTGTATCCTACGACTTTGCTGAATTCATGTATCAGGTCTAGCAGACTTTTGGTGGAGTCTATCACGGGTTTTCCATGTGTAGTATCATGTCATCTGCAAAAAGGGAAAGCTTGACTTCATGTTTGTCAATTTTGATGCCTTTGATTTCCTCTTGTTTTCTGTGTGCTGATGCTAGCACTTCCAACACTATGTTAAACAACAGCGGTGAGAGTGGACATCCCTGTCGTGTTCCTGATATCAGGGAGAAAGCTCTCAGTTTTTCCCCATTGAGGATGATATTAGCTGTGGGCTTTTCATAAATGGCTTTTATGATGTTTAAGTGTGTTCTTTCTATCCTGACTTTCTCAAGGGTTTTTATTAAGAAAGGATGCTGAATTTTGTCTAATGCTTTTTCTGCCTCTATTAACAGGATCCTATGGTTCTTATTTTTTCTTTTACTAATGTGATGTATCATGTTGATTGATTTGCGAATGCTGAACCAGCCCTAATGCTCAGGAATGAATCCCACTTGATCATGGTGAATAATTCTTTCTATATGCTGTTGAATTCGATTTGCTAGTATCTTATTGAGAATGTTTTCATTCACATTCATCAGGGATATTGGGCTGTAGTTCTCTTTTTTTACTGGGTCTCTGGTTTAGGAATCAATGTAATGCTGCCTTCATAGAATGAGTCTGGAAGTGTTCCTTCCCTTTCTACTTTTTGGAGTAGCTTGAGAAAGATAGGTATTATCTCTGCTTTAAATGTCTGGTAGAGGGGCGCCTGGGTGGCGCAGTCGGTTAAGCGTCCGACTTCAGCCAGGTCACGATCTCGTGGTCCGTGAGTTCGAGCCCCGCGTCAGGCTCCGGGCTGATGGCTCGGAGCCTGGAGCCTGTTTCCGATTCTGTGTCTCCCTCTCTCTCTGCCCCTCCCCCGTTCATGCTCTGTCTCTCTCTGTCCCAAAAATAAATAAACATTGAAAAAAAAATTAAAAAAAAAAAATAAATGTCTGGTAGAATTCCCCTGGGAAGCCATCTGGCCCTGGACTCATATTTGTTGGGAGGTTTTTGATAACTGATTCGATTGCTTCGCTGGTTATGGGTCTGTTCAAGCTTTCAATTTCTTCCTGTTTGAGTTTGGAAGTGTGTGGGTGTTGAGGAATTTGTCCATTTCTTCCAGGTGGTCCAGTTTGTTGGCATTAGATTTTCATAGTATTCCCTGATAACTGCTTGTGTTTCTGAGGGATTGGTTGTTATAAATCCATTTTCATTCATGATTTTGTCTATTGGGGTCATCTCCCTTTTCTTTTTGAGAAGCCTGGCTAGAGGCTTATCAATTTTGTTTATTTTTTCAAAACACCAACTCTTGGATTCATTGATCTGCTCTACTGTTTTTTTAGATTCTATATTGTTTATTTCTGCTCTGATCTTTATTATTTGTCTTCTTCTGCTGGCTTTGGGGTGTCTTTGCTGTTCTGTTTCTGTTTCCTTTAGGTGTGCTGTTATATTTTTTGGGGGGAATTTTCTTGTTTCTTGAGATAGGTCTGGATTGCAATGTATTTTCCTCTGAGGACTGCCTTCACTGCATCCCAGAGGGTTTGGATTGTTGTATTTTCATTTTCATTTGTTTCCATATATTTTTTAATTTCTTCTCTAATTGTCTGGTTGACCCATTCATTCTTTAGTAGGGTGTTCTTTAACCTCCATGCTTTTGGAGGTTTTCCAGACTTCTTCCTGTGGTTGATTTCAAGCTTCATAGCATTGTGGTCTGAAAGTAGGCATGGTATGATCTCAATTCTTGTATACTTATGAAGGGTATAGTCTTTAACTTACAGTCTAGTTTGTCTGATATAAGTATGGCTACTCCAGCTTTCTTTTGAGTTCTAGTAGCATGATAGATAATTCTCCATCTCCTGACTTTCAATCTGAAGGTGTCCTTAGGTCTAAAATGAGTCTCTTGTAGATAGCAAATAGATGGGTCTTGTTTTGTTTTGTTTTGTTTTCCATTCTGATACCCTATGTCTTTTGGTTGGAGCATTTAGTTCATTTACATTCAGTGTTATTATAAAAAGATATGGGTTTAGAGTCACTGTGATGTATGTAGGTTTCATGCTTGTAGTGATGTCTCTGGTACTTTGTTTCACAGGATCCCCCTTAGGATCTCTTGTAGGGCTGGTTTAGTGGTGATGATTTCCTTCAGTGTTTGTCTGTTTGGGAAGAACTTCATCTCCTTCTATTCCAAATGACAGACTTGCTGGATAGAGGATTCTCAGCTGCATATTTTTTCTGTTCACCACATTGAAGATTTCCTGCCATTCCTTGCTGGCCTGCCAAGTTTCAGTAGATAGATCCGTCACGAGTCTTATTGGTCTCCCTTTATATGTTAGAGCATGTTTATCTTTAGCTGCTTTCAGAATTCTCTCTTTATCCTTGTATTTTGCCAGTTTCACTATGATATGTCATGCAGAGGATCGATTTAAGTTCCGTCTGAAGGGCGTTCTCTGTGCCTCTTGGATTTCAATGCCTTTTTCCTTCCCCAGATCAGGGAAGTTTTCAGCTATGATTTCTTCAAGTACACCTTCAGCACTTTTCTGTCTCTTCCTCCTCTGGAATCCCAATTATGCATATATTAGCGTTCCTTCATTTCACTTAGTTCTGTAATTCTCCCTCATACTCCTGGATATTTTTTATTTAATCTTTTTCTCAGCTTCCTCTTTTTCCATAATTTTCTCTTCTAATTCACCTATTCTCTCCTCTGCCTCTTCAATCTGAGCTGTGTTCACCTCCATTTTAATTTGCACCTCATTTATAGCATTTTTTAGCTCTTCCTGTTTGTTAGTCCCTTGATCTCTGTAGCGATAGATTCTCTGCTGTCTTCTATAGTTTTTTCAAACCCAACGATTAATTTTATGGCTTTTATTTTATTTTATTTTATTTTATTTATTTTTCAATGTTTATTTATTTTTGAGACAGGGAGAGACAGCATGAACGGGGGAGGGTCAGAGAGAGAGGGAGATACAGAATCTGAAACAGGCTCCAGGCTCTGAGCTGTCAGCACAGAGGCCACGTGGGGTTCGAACTCACGGACCCCGAGATCATGCCCAGAGCCGAAGTCGGATGCTTAACCGACTGAGCCATGCAGGCACCCCTATTATTTTAAATTCATTTTCTGTTATATTGCTTAAATCGTTTTTGATCAGTTTGTTAGCTGTCACTACTTCCTGGCGTTTCTTTTGAGGAGAATTCTTCCGTTTTGTCATTTTGGATAGTCCCTGGAGTGGCACAGAACTGCAGGGCTCTTCCCCTGTGCTGTCTGGGGTAACTTGTGTTGGTGGGCGGGGTCGCAGTCAGACCCGATGTCTGCCCCCAGCCCACTGCTGGGGCCACAGTCACTGGTGTGTAGCTTATCTTACCCTCTCCCAGGGGCAGGACTCACTGTGGAGTGGTGTGGCCCCTGTCTGGACTACTTCCACACTGCCAGGCTTGTGGTGCTTCCTCTGTGGGATCTGGCGTATTAGCCAGGGTGGATCCGCAGGGTGCACAGGGGCGGGAGGGGCAGGCTCAGCTCACTTTGCCTTTGGTGCTCCAAGGTCCGCTGTGGGAGGGGCCCTGCAGCACTGGGAGGGAGGCAGACCCTTTGGAGGGATGGATGCATAGAAGCACAATGTGGGTGTTTGTGCAGTTCAAGCAAGTTCCGTGATGGGAACTGGTTCCCTTTGGAATTTCAGCGGGTGGATGGGCGAGGGAGTTGGCGCTGGCCAGCACCTTTGTTCCCTGGTGAGCTGAGCTCTGTCCTCCAGAGTTCAACAACTCTTCCTCCCATTATCTTCTAGCCCTTCTGCTCTTCGAGCAGAGCTGTTGACTTATAACGTTCCAGATGTCATGTCCCGCTTGGCTGTCAGAAAACAATCGGTAGGGCCCCTCTGCATTTGCAAGTGAGACTGGGGGCTCTGCGTTGCAGGGCAGGCTACCCCTCCACTGCCCCCACTCCCTCCCACCAGTCCATATAGTGCACACCACCTCTCCACTCTTCCTACCCTCTTCTGTGGGCCTCTTGTCTACGCTTGGCTCCAGAGAGTCCATTCTGCTAGCCTTCTGGTGGTTTTCTGGGTTATTCAGGCAGATGGGTTATTCCACCCAGATGTGGGTGGAATCTAAGTGATCAGCAGGACGTGGTGAGCCCAGCATCTCCTACACTGCCATCTTCCCCTCCTTCTGTCCTCCTCTGTATTTCTGAGTTTGTGTGTTTGTGGTGTATTTGCAAGTCACAAAAACCTTTCTCCACAAATAGATGTATAATCTGCATGTCACTGAAAACATTTCTTAGTTTCAGGGAGAGTAAACATTTTCATTCTATCACTTTTATTCTTTTGTATTCAATTGGTAATTTTTGTATTTTATGTGGAATCTTCACTTTTCTCTTTATGTTACTCAGTTTCATGGTTTTAATATATTTGCATTACCATCACCACGTTGAAAGTTTCAGTAAACTTACTTTTAGGATTGTCTCAGTATAATGGTTGGTGTGTTCCTCGTAGATGAATTTAAAGTCGGATAATCTGGATAAAGACACATATTATAGTATTATTGCAATTTTGCCAGATATTCTTTTGGAAGATGAAAACAACACTATTGTTCTCATAGATTACTGGGATAGATGGGTGAATTCATGCAAAACTGTTAGAATGGTCTGTATTGTGTAGTAAGTGTTTAAGGAGAATGGTTGCTTCTGTTCATGATATGAGGCTTAGTAATTTCCTCATTATTCTTCAAGTTCAAAGTCCTCCATGATTTCTTCTTGTGTTTTTTTTTTTTTCTTGGACTATAGAAGTGTGGCTCTTGAAGTGAAGATGTTGGCATGAGTTTCAGGTTTGTGAGAAATGTAGAAACTCAGACCCCACATAAAATTCGAAATCAGAATGTGAGTTTTAAGAAGATGCTCTGTTCGTTTTCATACGTCACACTGACAATGTCACATTGACATTGAAGTGCACGCGTAGCTCACCATCACTTTTTTATTATTCTGTGTCTGTTTTCTTCTGTAGTACATTATTTTGACAACTGATTTTGTCGTATGTTGTAAATTAGGAAGTTTGGTGCCACCAGAATACTCTTTATGTTTCAAGATTATTGTGGGTATATATTATCCTGCCATACCCATGTGAATGTTCCATTTGGTTGTGATCTTTCTGCCAAAAATGTCATTGGGAATTTGATGGGGGTCACATGAAATCAGTAGATCACTTTGAATATAGTGACAGTTGGATAATTTTAAGTATCCCAATGTAAGAACATGGATGTGTTTTCACTTACTTCTTCTTTCAATTCCTTCACAATATTTTATAGTTTTCTCTGCACCAGTTTTGACCTCTAACATTATGTTGAGTCTTAAGTAGTTTATTCTTTGTGATGTTACTGTAACTGTAATTATATTTTTGGGGGGATTGTTCTTTGTTGTGTATAAACCATGAATTCTTATTTGTTGGGTTTGTGATCTCCAATTTTGTAAAATTTGCTTGACTTTTAGCAGGTTTTTCAAAATGAGGATTCTTTGGGGGCACTTGGGTGGCTCAGTTGGTGGAGTGTCTGACTGTTGATTTTGGCTCAGGTCATGATCCCAGGGTCATGGGATCAAGACCTGCCTCAGGCTCCACACCTAACATGCAGCTTGCTTGAGAGTCTCTGCCTCCCTGTGCCCCTAACCTACTTGCACACATACTCTGTCTCAAAAAATAATAATTTAAAATAAAAAAAATAGGGATTCTTCAGAGAGGAAGATAGTATCATGACACACTAGGAATTACCTACCCTCATCACATCCCACAAACACATCTAGCTAACCACCAAACCGTCCTACATATCCCAAAAAGCAACCTTAAGACTGACAAAGTTATTACCCAGCTAATGAGAGAGAAGAGGCACATCAAAGATTGTAGGAAGTATAGAGATTTGGCCGGGGGAGCAACAGATTATAGTACTGCTGAAAGCAGGGAACTGTGGTTGTGGAGAAGGATGAGAGAGAGTGGAGCCCAAAGAAGAATGCACAAGGAGAACATTTCCCTAATGTCATTGTCTTGGAAAGGGAGAAGGCATGCATTTTGTGCTTTATTAGAAACAGTGTGGCTTCAAGCCTTAAGTTTTGAAGTCGGCGGGCTTAGCTTGGAAAGATCCAGGAGGGTACTGCACTGTCCTGGACAGAAGGTAAGTTCACAACCTGGGGGTAGACAGCATGGAAACAGCGATGTGAAGAGCATTTGGGGCACAGATGAGTGAGATTATTTGATAATCTAGGGGCCCTTCAATGAGGTGCATCATGGGGAACAAAGGAGCTGACTGGTTCCATTTCCTTCCCACGTTCCTCAGCATGAACACAGATCACCCTGAGAGAAAGGGCTCAGTGGGGACACTGGCTGCCTGCCTTGCTTACAACAAGCCCCAAGCCCCTATGCTCTGGTGGAACTGCCCTTCTCAGTCAAGCCTGACTCAATCCCAGCAAGGTTGGCCCCTACCTCAGGGGACCTGCATAATCTGCTGCCCACACCACATGTGACCACACAGTTCTGCATGGCCTCAGTTCTGGTGGAGTTGATGTCCGGTCTCATCTCACAAGCAGACCACAGCATAACCAGTCAAAACTCGCCCCATTGAGGACAGGGTCCAAACACTGGCAGGAGAGCTTCTGCAGACCACTGGCGTCAAAGATAGAGCAGGAGGCATAACTGGCTATTTTAACATACAGAGGGTGGTGGAGATGTAGACAAAATGCCAAGATGGAAGAATTTATCCAAAATGAAACAACAAGATATGGCCGTGGCCAGAGATTTCAGTGAAACACTGTATCAGTAACATTCCAAATGGAAAATTGAAGGCAACTGTCATAAGGATACTCACTGAGCTTGTGAAAAGAAGACAGCAGTGAGGCTCTGACTACAGAGATAAGAGGCTTAGCAAAGGAAGAGTGACGTAAAATGCAATAAATGAGATGAGAAATGCACTTGACTCAATGAACAGGATGTTGGAAGAATGAGAGCAGCAAATTGGTGGCCTTAAAGACAAAATAATGGAAAATAGTGAAACTTAACGAAGAGAGAGACAGAGAGACAGAGTAAAACTATGCAACATGAAATAGCCTTAGGAAATCAGGGACTCCCTCAAAAGTGATAAGACTTATATTACAGGGTCACAGAAGAAGATGAGAAAGGGGGTCAGAAAAGTTATATCAGGGAATAATAGAAGAAAACATCCCTAATCAGTTGAAGGAAACAGACCTGCAGATTCAGGAGGCACAGAACTCCATCAAAATCACCAAAAGGAGGCCAACACCAAGACATCTTGGAATCGAATTAGCAAACTATGGTGATAATGACAAAATCTTAAAAGCAGCAACACAGAGGAAGTATTTCACCCATCCTGAAAAGCATAAGGCCAGCTCAAGATTTCTCAACAGAAACTTGGCAACCCTGAGGGAGGGACCTGATAGATTCAAAAGGCTGAATGGGGAAAATAGGCAGCCAAGAACAGTCTATCCAGGAAGACTATCATTCAGACTAGAGGAGAGAGAGATTTCCAGTCAAACAGAAACTAAAGGAGTTTTTGACCACTGAAACAGCCCTCCAAGACATGTTTAAGGATAGTCTTTGACTTCAGAGGAGAGACCAAAAGTGAGAAAGACAAGAAAGTATCAGAAAACACTCTCCAGAAACAATGCCAAAAGTAATAATAAAATGGCAGCAAATAGGTATCTAGTCAATAATTCCTCTGAAGGGAAATGTACTGTGCACTCCAATCAAAACACATACGGTGTCTGAATGGATTAAAAAAAAAAAAAACCCAAACTGATTAATCTGCTGCCTACAAAAGACTCAATTTAGACCTGAAATTGTCTGCCAGTTGAAAGTGAGGGGCTAGAGAAACGTTATCATGCAAATGGATGTCAAAAGAAGGCCAGTGTAGCAATATTTATATTCGACAAACTAGCCTTTTTTCGTTCTTGTATTGTGGTGGTCTCCTCTTGGGTACCAGAGTAATGCCTGCCACCTAGAATGATTTTCAGTGGGTTCCCTGTATTCTATTATTTGTAGAATTTTGATGAATTATCAGCAATTGCTTTTTAAAAAAAATACAATGTTCTCCATTACCGTTTTAATAACTATTTATTTTGAGAGGAGAGATAAGAAGGAAGAGGTAAGGAGAGATAGAGATAGAGAGAATCCCAAGAAGGATGCCCACTGTCAGTGCAGAGCCCAGTGTGGGGCTGGAACTCACAAAGTGAGATCATGACCGGAGCCAAAACCAACAGTTGGATACTAAACCAACTGAGCCACCAGGGCATCCAAGGAATTACTTGTTTAAAAGTTTGGTCCATTGACCAGTGAAGGCATGTGGTCTTGGTCTTTTCCAAATTGTCTAATATGTTAGTGTATGTTTGCTTTAGGAATCGTTTATCACACTATATGTTTCTGTGTGTAACTGTTGCCTCGTTTTCTTTTCCATTTGTCTTTTTCGTTGGTGGGTTTTTTTTTTTTCACTGTAAATATATTTAAAATATTGTCAAGTTTGTTGTATTGGAGAAACAGAATTACTTTCAATGTTAGGTTTATTTGGATCTTCATTTTACTTCTTTCTTATTTTTCTTTAGCATTTCCTTTGACAGAATTTTAGCTAAATTTCTTCATTCTTTTGTTGATTGAGGTGTAATAAAAGAAAAAGGTGAAATACAATAATTAACTCAGTTATAGCATAAAAAATTGAAAGTGGAGGTTCTAGTAGAAAAATTAGGAAGAAATGAATAATAATGATTACCAAAAAAAAAAAAAAGTTTCCTTGGATTTTGTATAGATAATGTCATCCTCTAACAGCTATAATTTTGCTTTTTCTCTTCCAATTTGTTTGCATTTTAGAATTGTTTTAAGCTTATTTATTTTGAGAGAGTAGGAGTCAGGAGAAGCAGAGAGAAAGGGAGAGAGAGAGAGACAGAGAGAACCCCAACAGGCTCTGTGCTGTCAGCATGGATCCTGATGTGGGGCTCAAACTCACATAGTGCCAGGTTGAAAACCAAGAGTCAGACAATTAAGTGAGCCAACCAAGCGCCCCCAATTTGGTTTCCTTTTATGTATTTTTTTCCTAATTGTTCTGAATAGTGCCAGTACTGTGTGGAATGGACATGGGAACGTTGCTTCAATATCTTATTTGTGATCCTATAGGAGGAGCTTTTGGCCTTCTCATCGATTATGTTGGATTTCAGCTTTGCACACATACATGATCTTTATTAGGATGAAGTAGTTTACTTGGATTCTTCCTTATTGAGTATCTTTAATCATGAAATGGTGTCCAATATGCTCACTTCCTGTCCTGTATCAATTAAGATAATCCTCTCTTTGTGATCTTTAGTCTGTAATGTGCAGTCCCATCTCGATAGTTTTCCATATGGTGAAACACTCTTGAATTTCAGGAAGAATTCCCAGTTGATTATGTCATAAAATGGTAAAATGTGCTTTTGATTCAGTTTGTTTTTCATTTGTTTATTTGTTTTGAGAGGGAGAGGAAGGAAGAGGACAATGGGAGGGGCAGAGAGTGAGGAGGAAAGAAGATCCCAAGCAGGTTTTTCAGTTTGTAATGAGCTGGACATGGGGCCTGATCTCACGACTGAAGTCATGACCTGAGCTGAAGTCAAGGGTCGGGTGCTTCACCAACTTAGGCTCACAGGCTCCCCTATTTGCTTAGTTTTATGGAGGACGTTGCATGAATATACCCCACAGATGGTAATTCATAGTCTTCTATACTTGTAGCATCTTCCTTCAGCTTTGATAACCTGTTAAGGCTGGTATGATCAAGGGTTTTCATAATCTCCCTTCTCTTCACTCCCTAGAAATGTCTGGGGAGATTTCAAGTACTTTCTCATGTGTGTCTATGAATTATTCTGTGAATTCATCTGGCATAAGAGTTTTCCTTGCTGGGAGTTTATTTTTTTTATTTATTTTTAATGAAAAAAACATTTTTAATGTTTTTATGTATTTTTGAGACAGGGAGAGATAGAAAGAGACAGAGCGTGAGCAGGGGAGGGGAGGAGAGAGAGGGAGACACAGAATCCGAAGCAGGCTCAAGGCTCTGACCTGTCAGCACAGAGCCCGATGAGGGGCTCAAACTCACACACTGTGAGATCATGGCCTGAGCTGAAGTCTGATGCTTACTCAACTGAGCCACCCAGGCGTCCCATTGGGACTTTATTTATTACAGTGGTAAAGTACTTAGTAGTTGTAGATCTGTTGACTTTTTTCTTTTTCTTTTTTGTTTTCTTTTTTCTTTTTTTTTTTTTTTTGAGTGTGAGAGTCAGTGAGTGGGAGAGAATGCAGAGGGAGAGATAGAGAGAATCTTAAACAGACTTCGTGCTTAGGGTAGAGCCTGATATGGGTGTCCATCACATGACCCTAAGATCATGACCTGAGTCAAAATCAAGAGTTGGATGCTCAACCGACTAAGCCGCCCAGTTTCCTCTTTCATTACATTTTTTTCTCCATGATGATGTCAGGTAGGTTATACCTTATTTGAAATAGGTACTTTTTTTTTTTTTTGGATACCTATTTGTTAGCATGTAATTATCCTTTTTCCCAATTATGATTACTTTTATTTCTATGATATCACATGTACTGTGTCTTGTTTTAGTTCTTCACTTCTGATTTTAGGTGAACTTCAATTTTTCATCCTTACTTGACGGTGTTATAGGTCTGTCAAATTTTTGGGTTACTTCTGAAAACAAACTCGTCCTGTTGTTTTATTCCTACTTTTGCTGTATCATATTTTCATAATTTTAAATTAAATGTGCTTCCTTCTAAATTTTGGCTCATAGGGTAATTTCCTGATTCTTTGTGACACAGGAATTTGATTTGTGCTACACCATTACAGAATTACAGAATGATCTATTAGGCTATTTCTTCACGTTGTAAGTTTCTGTGTCAAGGAAGAATGAAGTCCCGATGAATCCTTCTCAACCATCTTCCTGACATTCTCTGACTGGTTTGAAGGTTGTATATTAGAAGTTGTCAGTACCTTCATGTGAGAGTACTGATTGGAATGATGTCCCTTTTTTTGTTATTTGCTATCTTTCAGCTATATCTTCACATGGCAGCCAGAGCTTCCTGCCAAAGCCATGCATAGAAGCCTCTTCCCAAAATGTGTCACTGGGTACTTGGAAACATCATGCCCTTGAGAATTTACACTTAATGGTAAACTGGGACAGTGGTAGAAAGAATGAAGCACATCAGAAGTTTCATGAAAGACGTAGTCCAATTGAGACGACTGCCCGTAATAAGAAACTCATGGCCCCAAGTGATGAAGGACAAAAAACATCTTGGAAAACCGCCCTTTTTACATCCACTATTTGTGCAAAGCAGAGTGCATCTGTAAGCAGAAGTTCCAATCAAACATGCAAACATACATATTTGTGCAAAGAAAATTTGGAACATTTGCAAAGTTACCTCATCCACACTGAAAACAATGCTGTGAACCATTGTGAAAGTGGGATTGGATTGACCTTTCAGTCAAATAGTTCTAAAACTCAGAGATTCAAAAATGAAGATAAAAGGCCTGGGACGTCTCAATTTGGGAGGTGCTTCACAGAGGAGGTGACCCTGCAACATTACCAGAGCATTTTCAATGGAGCTACACTGGCTCAATACAGTGAATCTGAGACACAGTCTAACCAGGGCTCTCATGTTAGCAAACGTCTGAGGACTCTGCAAGAAAACCATTTTGAATCTAATAAAGGTGAGGAAGTGTTTTATCCAAACTCCAAATATACCAATAGTAAGAGTACACAGAGGGGAGAAATTACTTCTAAATATGATGAATGTGGGAAAGCTCTGAAGCAGTCCTCCAGTATTGCTGATCATCAGAGGATTCATGGGGGTGGAAACCCATACACATATAGTGAATCTGGGAATATGTTTAATCAATCATTAAGCCTAAATACGTATAAGACAAGTGGTACTGGAGAGAAAAGGTACATTGGCAAGGAATGTGGCAAAACCTTTGACAGGCACTCGACACTATCTCAACATCAGCAAACTCATACTGCAACGAAAATTGACAAATGTGAAGAAGGTGGTCAAACCTTTAAGGATGGGTCATCACTCCATGCAGACAGGCGAATCCGTACTGCAAAGAAACCTTACAAATGTCATCAATGTGGCAAGGCCTTTAGCCAGCAATCATTGCTTACTCAGCATCAAAGAATCCACACTGGAGAGAAACCTCACGAATGTCAAGAATGTGGCAAGGCCTTTAAATGGCACTCATACCTTATTAAACATCACAGAATACATACTGGAGAGAAACCTTACAAATGTCAAGAATGTGGCAAGGCCTTTAGGCAGCAATCATCCCTTACTAAGCATCACAGAATACATACTGGAGAGAAACCTTACAAATGTCAAGAATGTGGCAAGGCATTTAGCCACCGTTCATCCCTTACTCAGCATCACAGAAGGCATACTGGAGAGAAACCTTACAAATGTCAAGAATGTGGCAAGGTCTTTGCCCAGCAATCATCCCTTAGTCGACATCACAGAATTCATACTGGAGAGAGACATCACAACTGTCAAGAATGTGGCAAGGCCTTTAGCTACCCATCATCCCTTACTCAGCATCACAGAATCCATACTGGTGAGAAACCTTACCAATGTCAAGAATGTGGAAAAGCCTTTAACTCTTCCTCACGACTTACTGAACATCACAGAATTCATACTGGAGAGAAACCCCACAAATGTAAAGAATGTGGCAAGGCCTATAAAGCTTACTCACAGCTTACTGAACATCACATAATTCATACCGGAGAGAAACCTTACAAATGTAAAGAATGTGGTAAGGCCTTTAGCAGATACTCAACCCTTTTTCTACATCGCATAATTCATACCGGACAGAAACCTTACCAATGTAACAAATGCAGTAAAACCTTTAATTTACCTTCAAGGCTTACTCAGCATCACAGAATCCATACAGGAGAGAAACCTTACCAATGTCAAGAATGTGGTAGAGCCTTTATGCGGCAATCATCCCTTACTCGGCATCACAGAATGCATACGGGAGAGAAACCTTACAAATGTCAAGATTGTGGAAAGGTCTTTAGCCAGCAAGCATCCCTTAGTCAGCATCAGAGAATTCATAGTGGAGAGAAACCTCACAAATGTCAAGAATGTGGCAAGGCCTTTAGGTTGAAGTCAAACCTTAATTACCATCACAGAATTCATACTGGAGAGAAACCTTTCCAATGTCAACAATGTGGCAAAGCCTTTAGGATTAAGTCAAACCTTAATGGCCATCACAAAATTCATACTGGAGAGAAACCTTACCAATGTCAGATATGTGGCAAGGGCTTTACCAAATGCTCAGAACTTCGTCAACATCACAGAATTCATACTTGAGCCAACCTTACCAATGCACCATGTGCAAAAGGCTTTAATCACCAATCATCCTTTATTCAAGATTACAGAAATCATCTTGGAGCAAATGTTACAGAGTTTAAGACTGTGAAGGAATTTTTTCCCCCACTTTTTAAAAAGTTTTTCTTGGATAGAATGAGTGGGAGGGTGCAGAGGCAGACACACACACAGAATGAAAAGCAGGTTCCAGGCTCTGAGGTTTCGGCACAGACAGCTCAGAGCCTGATACAGGGCTCGAACCCATAAACTGCTATATCACGACATGAGGTGAAGTTGGATGCTTCACCGACTGAGCCACCCAGGCACCCCAAGACTGTGAGAGAACTTTTAAGGAGGGCTCAACGCTACTCCACATCACAGAATCCACATTGAGGATTAACGATACCCAAGTAAACAATGTGGCAAGACTTTAACCAATGCTGATCCCTGATTTCTTGTAAGAGAATGTGTTATACAGATGATTTTACACAAAGAATCTGGGAAGCCCTTTAATGGTGCTCAAGCCTCATTCCACACCACCAAATTCATACTTGAGAGACACCTTACAATTGTAGAGAATGTGGTGAAACGTTTCACTTGGCTCAAGCCCTACTCACCATCACATTGTTCATACATAGGACGAACATTGCAAATGTGATGAATGTGGCACACCCCTAGGTGGAAGTCCTAACTCATTCAACATCATAATTCCCATATCAGAGGAAATCTCTAAAATGTGAATTGAATGACAAAGCTTTCAGCTGGAATTCAATCCTTATTCAATATCTCTAAATGCATGCTGAGTTGAAACCATACAAACCTAATGCATGAGGAAATCCCTTCTTCATAAATACACCATTTGGAAAACATCAGAGAGTACCAATAGGAAAGTAAGTTGAAAGAAAAGTACATTTAAAAACATATGTAACTGAACATAAAATGTCAACACGTGTCACAGGATCACAGCAGAAAGCAATAAGTCAGTGTATTCAGACATTACATCAAAATACTTATTAGAAGGAATAATACAAAGTTAAACATTTAGATAATGTATATGCTATTATGCTTTAAATGATAATAGGGATGGCTTTTTGCATAGGTATAATCTCAATGTTTTTACATTAACCTTTTTAAGATTTGTGACTAGTAAACATCAATATACTTCTTATTCTCAAATCGCTTCAGAAAATTCATTTATTCCTAGTGGGCGTGTGAATGTACGCGGCTGAGTGTTGCTACATCAATGACATGAGTTCCCTTCTTTCTTAGGTGGGACTCATACATATGTAATTTTCCATGGAAGGTGAAGAAGAGTTGAATCAAATCTAAATGGAGATACTTTCTGTGCCTCTAACCTTGCTGTAATTATCATGAAAGAGGTGTTCAGGACACCATTGTCCATTTATTTCAACTACAAGTGTGTATTACAAATAAAAAGTTGTACTAAATGGTCTTTAAGGGAAAGAGGGTCAGTCCACTGAAAAACGTGATGCAGGTTCATCATAGCAATAGTTACAAGTACAGAATATCAACTGATGTGATTGAAAGGAAGAAATGTTCACAGATATCAGAAAGAGAAGAGCAAAACCTTCCTAAGATGGCTAGGAAGAATGAAGAATCACCTGTTTCTTCACATGTTTGAAGAATCACCTCAGGCCTGAAAGAATTTCAGTAGGCAAATCGAAGGTGTATATAACTTAAAATAGACTGTCATGTCTTCTGAGTCCTCATGGTAACCACCAAGCAAAACTGTTAATTGATACCCAAAAGATAAAGAGAGAAGAATCAAGGTTTACTATTCTTGAAAATCGTCAGATCACAAAGGTAAAGAGAAAATGGAGAAGAAAGGGAGCAAGAATTCTAAAGTAGCCAGAAAACCATGAGAAGAATGACAACAGTAACTCCATGCCTGGATCAATACTTCCTTTAAATATAAAGGGACTAAATTCCCCAATCAAAAGATAGAGATTGGCTGAATGGAAAGAAATCCAAGACCCAATGCTATGCTGCCTTCATGGGACTCCCATCTGCTTTCAGAACACACTCAGCCTGAAAGTGCAAATATTCAAAACGATATTGCATGCCATTGGAAACCCAAAGAAATGGGGTAGCTATGCTTCAGACAAAATAGACTTGAATGCAAGGACTATAATAAGACACAGCAAAGGTCAGTATTAAACAAACGGGTCAGTTTGTGCAGAGTTTTTAGTTAATGTGCTGTTTGGCAGAATGGCAACAAAGTTTGCCCCCGTTTTGGTTTTGGAAGACAATAATAGTATGGTTCTTTAACTCACGTACTGACACATTGAAAAGAAACACCTTTTTCCGTAAGTGTGGGTGGTGTTTGTGCAGATGCCTGAATTGTAGTTTGTGTTATGTTTCTGTACATCCGTATCTTATGACTCCTCGAAATGGCTACTTGATATTCAAAAACCGATTGCTACCTTTAGAGGGCTGGGGAAAAAAAAAAAAAAAAGAACGCTGAATGACAATGTGAGAAAGACTATTGGTTCCAGCTTTTGAAGTGTGTAGGAAAATACTGTTGCAATGACAATCTTGGTAATTTACTGCAAAAGCAGCCAATAGTTCATCAAAACCAACTTGTACAGGCTAATATCTTTCCCAGATTATTCACTTTTCAAACATCATGCTATTATATCTTGCCGTTTTTTTTCACTCACATGTTGTATGATTTTCATTGTTATCTGCTCTTTTAAACCCATCGAGCAAGTTATTTTTTTATTTCAACCATAATACCTCTCAGTAAGATTTCTGATATTTCTGGGCAGTTCTGTGTATACATTTGCAATGATGGGTTTTTTGGGTCACCGTGTCAGTATAGCAGATTTATTTCAAGTTGAGTTCTTTCTGAAATGTACATCTTCCCATAAGCTAATCTTACATTCCACTTGGGTCCCACATTTTAGATTACATTACATGTGACTAAGGTTTTTATATATCATATGTCTATTTACTACATAGAAGACATTCACTCCTTTAATGTAGGAGAAAGGTAGCTATCTCATGTACTTAGGATTTCTTTGTGTTGCATTACAGCTGTAGGTTTGTAAATGTGTGTAGCATTTGTATTGAGAAACCATTTAGTGGTGTCTTGCTTTTTGTTCCATGAGTTACATAATCGTCTTATTGTGCATTGAATTGTTGTGTTGATCTGGTCACATTTGGATACATAGACATCACTTATTTTTAAATCAATTTTCTTTTATAGATATATAGTCAACTTTTATAGTTTTTTGAAATAAATATAAGCTGCTTTTGCTAAGAACAAAACTCCAAAAATAAAGGAATGAATTCCACCAAAGGATAGAACTTGTATAAATATTTATCCCCTGCCCCCCCCCGCATAAAAGCACCTGTATATGTATACAGCAGGACTTCAGCACTGCACTTTCAATAATGGATTGAGTATTCATACACAACATCAATATGGAAACATCGGACTTCAAGGACATTCAGCAGACAGACTTACAACATTGCATCCAACAGCAACAGAAAACACATTCTTCCCACACGGACACAGAACATTCTCCAGTATAGATTATATGTTGGCACACAAAGCAAGTCTTAATAAACTTATGAGTGAAATCCCATCAAGCAGCTTTTCAACCACAATGGCATGAAACTAGAGTCAGGTAAAACGACAAAACTAGAAAACTCACAAATATGTCAAAGCTAGGCAACATGCCCCATTATTCATAATAACCAAGACATGAAAATAACTTGTGTC
Source organism: Lynx canadensis (assembly GCF_007474595.2). Taxonomy (NCBI): domain Eukaryota; kingdom Metazoa; phylum Chordata; class Mammalia; order Carnivora; family Felidae; genus Lynx; species Lynx canadensis. The sequence continues at coordinate 56,733,129 of NC_044317.1, forward strand.
CATATTCAGTTGCGTAGATAATATGCTGCATATATACAATATAGGCTGGCTAAAATGAGCAATGCCACATTGGTCTCTTAGTCTAAGCACACTGCAGAATTACTGTCTCACAGTTCTGGAGGTTCTTGAAGTCTGAAGCGAGCAGGTGGCAGGGCCACACTGTACCTCAAGAAGTGAGACTTTGCTCTTTCTAACTCCTGGGGACTGTCAGCTGTCCCTGCCCTGGCTTGTCGATGTGTCTCACTCCACCACTGCCTTCCTCATCACACCTTGTTCTGTGTGTGTCTTCATTTTTCTTTTCTTATAAGGATACCAGTCATTGGAGTAAAATTGACCCAAATCTAGCATGACCTCATTTTAACATAAAGCCAAGAGCTTACTGTCCAATAAGGGTACTATTACAGGTACTGAGGGTTAGCACTCGGGCATATTTATTTGACGCACACTATGTAACCCACACTAAGGCTAAAAGGCGCTAGGTTGTGAACTATGACTGAGGGGTTAAGGTGCACTACCAGTTTGAGGTTGGGAGTGGAGTGTAGGCAGGGACAGTAAGGCTGGGCTATATGGGTGGAGAGAATGAGAGGGTAAAAGAAATCCTAGGAAGGAGGGGGATAATGGATGACAAATTAATTGGCTAAAGGCAGTGAAGTGGCAAGGTTGGGTTGAGACCATACAAATGTTTTCTGCCTATGAAGGGTTAAAGAACATAGGGATGGAAAGGAGGTAGTTGCCTGTGAATGGAGTCCGGAGAGAATTCAGTGCTCAACCAGAGAAAGAGTGGAAAGGAAAGATGATGCCTAGGAAACATCATGGGCACAGGGAGTTAGCATGGGTGAATGGGGACCTTGAGAGCTGGGAGAACGGTGGGCATCAGGAGGCTAGAGGGATCATGAGAAAGAGTCAGGAAGTGTAGGGTTGGGGATAATAAGTGCAGGGTCATGAGGAAACTAAGGACTCCTGATAAATGTTGGCTGGCATACGAGAGCAGTGGACATAAAAGACAAAAGAAGTGGGCTGATGTATTGGAATGGGGAAGGAGGAAGGAATGGAGAATGGAGTATTTAGGGGCAGTGGAACGGGAAGAAATTCAGGATGAGGGCTCTGGGATCACGTGAAATGTGCTTTGTTGGTATAGAGGTCTAAATACACCTGATGGCATAGGGCTTGCTGCTGTCATGCAGAGCCAGCTTTGGATCCCCTGCCACTCTCTCCTTTTGCCTGTCCCTTGCTCATGCTTTCTCAAAAGCAAATGAACATGTTATTTTGTTTTTTAAATGAGAAAGAAATATAGGTGCCGGGGTGCCTTAGTAGGTGGAGTGTCCAACATCAGCTCAGGTTTTGATCTAACGGTTCATGGGTTTGAACCCCACGTCAGGGCTGAGCCCACTTCAGATCCTCTGTCCCCCTCACTCTCTGCCCCTCCTCTGCTCAAACTTTCTCAAAATTAAATAAACATAGCCAAATAAAAAAATGCATCTGATGGACTGAGAAGAGCAATGAAGACTAGAAGTGTCATTTGCAGAGAAAGAGTCAGGGTTCATGGATATCTAGAGGCTCCAGGAGTGGAGAGATTGAGGTCACAATGTGGGACAGAAAGGAGGAGAGGGGTGGAGCTGGGGGAGATGACAATTGCAGGGTCCATTGTATGTCATGAATTCATTCTACCCATTAATTCTCTGATTTCACAATTGTCAACGGTTTCGAATTTCAGCCCATGAGGCAAAAACCTTACTTCTGTAAAACACCCAGTAATCCTTTCAATTGAATAGACAATGAAGGACCACAGTTGAAATCTTGAGTAAACAGTGAGACTCAACACGTTTTCTCTTCTTTGGACATACCATGCACAAGGTGTGCCCATGGAGATCATGTAGAAACCATGGTAACAAAATGGATTCTGCCAACAACCTGAATGGTCCTGGAAGTGACTGCACTTGTAGACGTTCCCAAGTAGATCCAATGCCTCATGAACCTTGATTTTAACATTAGAGTGTCCTCCACAGAAAGCTCAGCCAAGTCCACTGAATTTCAGGCTTATTAACAACAGAATTATGTTTTTATAGCTCCTCAATGCATGCAATGGATTATGGTAGTTATAGAAATAACTACATATGTACATGTCATTAATTGTCAAATGAAAATGATAAACTCATAAAATATTTAAAACAAGTAAAAATCTCCATTAATTACCTACATCAATAATAGATCGATCTTCATAACAGTTTGTCAGGTTGAGGTGGATCCTGCCTACTATGTAAATTTCACAGTGTATGTAAATTGCATTTGTAATTGTTTAACACAAAGACACTAAAATATTTTGCACTTGGTTCAACGTTTACGTAAGTATTTTCACATCGAACTTAATCAAATGCTCTCCTTAACCATGCTACATGAAGGTGATATTTTCACACAGGTAGAAACGGCTCTACTGCAACACAGAAACACCTCATATCCCGAGGTAATTGTAAGGAAAACCTCCATGTGGAAACACTCTTTTTTATACAACCGCATGGTTGAACGTATCTGTCTTCTGTTATCACACACACGTTGCAATGTGGATCTTTGCTTTGTATACATGTGACTTAATTGGGTGGTTCTGGGACAGGGATTGTTGTACCATAAGAACCATTCTTACAATGGGTGGACAATTGCTAAATCACCCTGGTAAATGGATTCAAACAAACAAGGTGCCCTAGTGGTTCAGTCAGATGAAAACTAATTGGAATTTGGAGCCCAGCTCATATTCCCAGGGTTGTGGGATCCAGTCGTGAGTTGGGCCCCACTCTGAGCATGGTGCCTGGTAAGACACTCTCTATCCTCTGCCGCTCTTACCCTGCTTGCACTCTCTCTCTCTGCCTCTCAAAAAAAAAAAAAAAAAGAAAAGAAAAGAAAAACAAACAAAAAACACAATGACAGCAACAACAATAAAAAACATAAATCTGGTAGCATCCTACCAAATGTGTTTCCACTGTTAAATAAATAGTGAAGCCATAACCTGAGGAGGCTCTAATGCTTTGGTAGCCTCTCTATGGAAACCACAACTTAATTCTCAGTATTGCACTTGAATGGAAAAAAATATGAACAAATAATTGCAGTCAGTTAGGACTCCCAAAAAGAAGGGAAATGCTTAAGATATATCCAATCAAACACTGCCCTTGCTTTGTTTCCACATCGTCTCTGTAAAAACCTTACCACAACTTCCTACAGGTAGACCATGCCTATTTGAATAGACAAATCAAAGAGCCAAATGAAGTCTTGAAAACTGGAATGTACATCAGTTCATCTTTTAACCCTACACAGTACCCCTTTTTAATTTTAATTGCTTTTCACACGTGACTTGAACACCTTGCCCCCTTGCAACTTGGGCAGAAGACTCAGCATGACACCTTTCCCAGCATCTCACCATCCCCTTTGCACAGGCACCTAGGACACCAGTGTGACTCTGCCCTCCCTTGCCCAGACTTCACCCTTGGTAAAGGCTCTCCACACCTCCTGCACCGACAGTTTCCCCAACAAATGTTGTAAATGTGCAGAAAGGATGGGTGGTACCAACAGCTCCTCCAGGGCCAAAACCTGCATTCATGTGCTCCTTTTCCCACCATCCCAGGTCTCCAGGGCACCAGCCTTGAAACACATCTCAACCAAGCCCACAAACCTGAGTTCACATTTTTGATAAACTGACACCAGAGTCTATGTCCAGACCCGTCCTCCCTCTGAACAGTGTTGTAACCACACCCAGAGTTTTTCTTCTTCTTCTTTTTAATGTTTATTTATTTTTGAGAGAGACAAAGACAGAGTGCACGTGGGTTAGGGGTAGAGAGACAAGGAGACACAGAATCTGAAGCAGGCTCCAGACTCTGAGCTGTCAGCACAGAGCCCAAGCAGCCCCCAAAGCCACAAACTACTAAATCATGCTTGAGTCAAAGACGGATACTCAGCTGAGTGAGTCACCCAGACCCCCTTATCACACCAAGAGTTTTTGATGTCCTCTCCCAATTCTGTCTTTCCTGTTGCCAAAACTTCCCACATGTTCACAAAGAGATTGCAGGTGAAGCCCTCCAGCACCCGGGTGAGGCCCTTCCCACAATGCACAGGACCGCAGAGAAGGATGGGGAGTGGGGTCTGGCTACACAGGACCACCCTGTGCAGTAGAAACTCATAAGCCAACCATCAGTCCCACGTCTCTAGTGGAACTTCTCACGTTCCCAGTTGCCGGTTTCATACTTCAGGCCTAATATTGTGGGTACACAGCTCAGCTGCCCCACAATACGGATCAGGAATAGTACCTCTGCCTACATGGGGCTTGAAGACTCTAACAGAGACTTGTCCCTTCAGATTCTGTCAAAAATTACCTCTTACTACACAAAATTGTTCTCCACATCTCCACTGCTAGTCTCTGATCTTCCCTTCTGAGAACAGAGTTCCTGACTTCTACCTGCTGGGCAGCCCAAATTGGCATTCATACTTTCCTGACATTCAGACTCACATAGAGGAGAGAAAGGACTTACAGTTTGGGGAGTCTGTTTCACCTTTCTGGTTCAAACTGTGCCTCCAAGGTAATATGTCACATCTCATCTTCCGGTTCTGGGATGTCCATTGACAGTGTACACATTCAAATTGACCAAATACACAAATGCAAATGATTGGCCCATCAAAATTTCCTCAGAGCCTCTGTTTCAGCCTTCTTTGCTATCTCCCACTCTGCTGTATACAGTTGTGCCCTCACCTCCAATATTATTCTTAATATTATTTTTAAGATAATGCAAAAGAACAGAAACAATCTCTACTCCCAGGAAGGCTCACCCAGCAACCAAACCCTCCTCGCTAAAGAACATATCATACTCATTTCCCAGGGTTTTGGAAGGAAGAACTCACATAAATAAGATTACCAACCCAAGGTAAAAAAAAATTACCTTAAATTCAAAAACCTGTTTGCTTCACAAAAAGAATATAAGTTCACCCACAAATAGGTGATGACAAGAATACCATATGACAGGCTACCCAGGGTGAAATAACCTTTGACAAATTACCATGAATAGAAACAAACAGGGTAAGTCATATACCAAAAATGTACGTTTAATGTTGACACAACAAAAACACATATAACAATATTGACAATTGACATCTGACTGATTCCTATTTGGATTAAAACTGATACAGTCTTCTGGGTGCCTGGGTGGCTCAGTTGGTTAAGCGTCCGAGGTCAGCTCAGGTCATGATGTTATAGTGTGTGTGTTTAAGATCCACGTCTGGATCCATGCTGAGAGCTCAGAGCCTAGATCCTGCTTTGGATTCTGTGTCTCCCTCTCTCTCAAAAGTAAATAAACAACAACAACAAAAACCCTACAGTCTCTTCAAAAGTACTCAGTTGAAATGTGTTATCCAAAAGTATAAAAAATAGGTGAAAATCCAAAAATTCAATTAATTAATGTAGTGGCTACTATCATTACAAAGGAAGGTTTATAGAGAGCAGTTGACAAAATATAGCATCTTTTCTTGATAAAAACCCTGAAGAAAGTAGGGATAAATGGAACATACTCAACAATCAGAAAGGCCATATATGAAAGACCCGCAGCTAATATCATCCTTACTGCGGAAAATGTGAAAGCTTTTCCCCTAAGGTCAGGAACACAACAGGGATGTCCACTCTCACCACTTGTTCAACATACTACTGGAAGTCCTAACCTCAGAAATCAGAACACAAAAAGAAAAACAAGGCATACAAATTGGTGTGAAAGCAGTATAACTATCACTCTTCACACAAAACATGATATTCTATGTAGAAAACCCCAAAGACTCCACCAAAAAACTGTTAGAACAGATACATGAATTCATCAAAGTTGTAAGATATAAAGTCAAAACACAGAAATCATTTGCATAACTATACACTAGTCATGAAGCAGGAGAAGGAGAAACCAAGAAATCGATTCCAGAGCCCAAATGTCCATTGACGGATGAATGGATAAATAAGATGTGTGGTGTGTGTACGTACGCGCGCGCGCGCACACACACACACACACACACACAATGGAGTATTATTCAGCAATCGCAAAGAATGAAATCTTGCCATCTGCAACTACAAGGACGGAAGTAGAGGGTATTATGCTCAGCAAAATTTGCCAGTCAGAGAAAGGCAAATATCATATGACTTCACTCATAGGAGGCATTTAAGATACTAAACAGATGAACATCAGGGAAGGGAAGCAAAAATAATATCAAAACAAGGAGGGGGGAAAACATAAGAGACTCTTACATGCAGAGAACAAATTGAGGATTGCTGGAGGGGTTGCAATGTGGGTATGCGCAAAATGGATAGTGAGCAAAATGGATATGAGCCCTTTAACATTCGTAACGCTGTGGATTTAGGCAGGCTAAGTCCAGAGAAAACCAAGACACAAAATACAACGAACAAACTCCAGAATGATGCCTGAGGAAGAAAGATCATTTATAGATGAAACTCCTTAAGTAGCGCTGAGCATCTAAACCCACTAGGAATCAGAATAAACCATCACAATGAGGAAAAAGGATGGAGAACCACCTTCCAACAATCTGGTGGGACTCGTGTTTAACACACACCAAGGACATGTTTGCAAAAACCTAAATAAATAGAAAATGATCCTAAGGATGATTTCAATGCTCAAGTGACCTAAGTGAGGTCCCTTGAAACATTTCATCTGTGTACTTAATCACGCACCTTCAGAGAGCCATCTAATCCGCTAGACAAATTGAGCGGGATACATATTTTGAGTGCTCCTTAGAAGCTTTTAAGGAAAACACTGACAAGCTAGTGTCCACACTGATAATAAATAAGGAATCTGCTGAAATACTGACAAAAACTGTGCTCAAAAATATGAACTCCTGTGGAAGTACTTTCTACTGCCCCAGCATGTTTTTATACGTGAAATGCACTGACAGGAAATGAGGCATTAAAGTCAAACCCTCTGGGGGCGCCTGGGTGGCTCAGTCGGTTAAGCATCCGACTTCGGCTCAGGTCATGATCTCGTGGTCCGTGAGTTCGAGCCCCGCGTTGGGCTCTGTGCTGACCGCTCAGAGCCTGGAGCCTGTCTCAGATTCTGTGTCTCCCTCTCTCTCTGACCCTCCCCCGTTCATGCTCTGTCTCTGTCTCTGTCTCAAAAATAAATAAACATTAAAAAAAAAAATTAAAAAAAAAAAAAAAAAAGGCAAACCCTCTGTCAGAGAAGAAGAATTATTGTCTTCCCAAAGGTCCTTCTAGCTGGATGAGAAATCAAACGGACATGAGACAGATTGACAGGAGAAAAACAAATTTAATACACATATGTACAGGAAATCCACACAAACATGGAAATTCCAAAGACTGTCTAGCAAGATGAGGCCCAAATATCATGGTGAACTAAGGAAAAAGGGGTGGGGGCCTGAGGCTTTAGAGGAAAGCAGTGCACTTCACGGGGTGATCAGAAGAGCACATACTTGGTAATTAGATGTTTGTCCCACCTTACAGATGGGTCACTGAGGTAACTTTGGCTCTGTTAATAACTCTTTTTCTGGGAAGACTCCCCAATTTAGACTCTTTTGGGTGGTTAAGGGGGAAAAGCTTCTCCTGAACCAGCAGGTTCTCAAGTACCTTCATGTCAAAGTATCTGCATGACAAAGTGGCCATCCTGGGGGTGAGGGGACTGGAAAGGCTGTCCTAAACCCCCTTCCATTCCCCCATATGAAACTTCCCTGGAAGCTGCACATATTAAAATTGGCCTACATTGTTTCACGTCACTGATCTAGCATTTTAGTCCTGATGATAGATCTGTTTAGTCAAACTCGTTTTAGGAAGCCACGATGAAGGTGTCTTTTCAAAGTCAGCCCTGTGGTTCATGTAATGTTATTCAATGAGCCATTTCTATGAAAACCAAAGAAGACAACCATGCTTCATGATGAGATCAACTCTTAAGCCAGTTTCTGACTTCTCAGAGTAGCCAGAGGCACAGGCGTGTAGATGTCAGACTTGAATCATCTTCAGATACAGTGAGGGCAAGTAGGAGCAACCCGAAGGATCTTCCTGGTTTATAGTTCGAATGCCTCTGGTAATCTTTTCAGTGGCCCATACAGCCACAGCACAAAGATTCTCTATACATGAGCTATTATGACGATTTCTTTCCATCAAGTACTTATATGAAGTTTCCAGAGCTTCAGGACAGAAGGCAGTCTTGTCCTCAAATGATTCCAAGACAGAAAGGTAGGAGAAAAATCAAAATGTTACGTTAAGGGGGTGGCGGGCGCATGGGTGTCCGAGTCCATTAAGCGCCCGAATCTTGATTTTGGCTTGGGTTCACTGCACAGTTGCTGGGATTGAGCCAGCTTTGGGCTTTGCCCTGACGGACAGCAGGGAGACTGCTTGGGATTCTCCCTCTTGCTATCTCTCTGCCCCTCCCTCACTTGTGCGCCTTTCTCTCTCTCTCTCTCTCTCTCTCTCTCTCAAATTCAACACCGGTTTAATAAAAACGTTCTTCTCAGGATTTGTAGCCAGGCATTGGAGGACACAAGAAGAGATCAGGATCTGGTACAATTTATGATTAATATTATTAAAGTCTAAATCTACAAAGATATGTTATTGAAACATTTTTGTCTATAATCATCCTCAGTTTACCAAGTAGAGCCAAATTAACAGTAATGGGATTGCAAACTCAGTGTATTTGGAGAAAAAAATTTGACCTCCTTACTTACGTAAGTGCAATCACAATAGAGGTTTGACTGAAAGACTCTTGAAAACCAGCTTTCCTGGAATTTTTCATAAGATGTCACTAGATTAAACTTTTAATAGCCTCTCAGGGGCAGAGACGAAGCCAAATACTTGCCATCAGGTGTTGCCTGCAACACTTATAGTTTTGGGTGAATTCCTATATTCTTGAGGTCTCCAAAACATCCCAAGATTATTGAATCTATTAGGGAATAAAGTTCTTGATTCACCTGGGAAGGCTTCCAGGGACTCTGTAAGCAAGGAATCATGCTCATACTTCCAAGGGTGCCTTATTGGGTCCATGAAGTTCATCAGAGATCCTTATAGCTGTCTCCTCATTTCTGAATCGATTTCGGTCTTTCTCAGCTATGACATTCTAGTCAAAGTCTTGGTTACCTAAGTGTTTCCAACTGTGTCTTGTCATACGGAGGAAAGATTCTTATTGAAATTATGCAAACACATGTATTGGAATAAACATATAAGAATAGGCGCCGAGAGTTTCTGAGATCTGGAAGAACCAGGTAGGGAGAAAAGATTAATGTTTCCATTTGTTTACCAAGTTATATTCTGTGCACTTGCCGCAGTCAGTTAACCTACGAGGAAAAGGTTCCTCAATCAGTAAAGAACAAAACACTTCCCAGAGGTTTTTCTTTAACTTCCAGGTAGTTAACATACAGTGTAACATTAGTTTCCTGTGGACAATATACTGACTCAACAATTCCATACAACACCCAGGTCTCAGCTCACAAGGGACCTCATCATTCCCCATCACTTATTTAACCCATCTGCCTACCCATCTCCACTCTGGTAACCATTAGTTTGCTCTCTAGAGGTAAGTGTCTTTTTCTTGGTTAGCTTCTCCCTTTTGTTATTTTTCTTTCCCTTTGCTCACTTGTTTTGTTTCTTGATTTCCACATATGAGTGAAATCATATAGGATTTGTCTTTCTCTGACTCTTTTCACTTAGCATAACACTCTCTAACACCACCCATTCATACAAAAGGCAAGATTTCAGGGGTGCCTGGGTGGCTCAGTTGGTTGAGCTTCTGACTTCAGCTCGGGTCATGGTTTCGCACTTCATGAGTTCGAGCCCCGTGTTGGGCTCTGTGCTAACAAACAGCTCAGAGCCTGGAACTTGCTTTGGATTCTGTCTCTCTCTCTTCCCCTCCCCTACTCATGTTCTCTGTCTCTCAAAAATATATAAATGTTAAAAAATGGCAAGGTTTCATACCTTTTTATGCCTACTAACATTCACATACACACCAAATCTTCTTTATTCATTCAGGAGTCAGTGAACACTTGTGCTGGACTGTTGGAATCAGAAAAGCTCACTGCCTGTCACTGTTGAACTGCTGTTCCAACAAATCTGGGCCCTGGACAGAGCAAGAGTACAGAATTATACTCATCTTGGAGCTGACTGATGACAGGAAGGTCCCTCACAACAATGAATTGTCTTTCCTGAAAGGTCACCCATCTACACTGGATCTCACTTTCACTGGAGTTATATCTTGAGATATTAGTGCTTGAACAACCACAGCACACATCCTGCTGATCCCATTACAGTGTCCAGAAGTCTTCTTCATCTCCAAAACCTACTCTGCCATGTGACATTTAAAAGCTATGCCCAAAACGTTTGCATCATCTAATACCCCTCCTCCATCCACTGCCTCTGATCTACACCTAGGCAAACCAGTAATCATTGTCATCTGACAGCTTCTGGGCCTCAGTAAGAGAAAGGAATTCAGTGTCATCATGAAGAATCATAAAGGAGGACATCCCCAATCTTCAGAAACCCAGAATATTTGCCATTTCCTGATCTCCATGACACTTATTCATCCGATGACATCACCAAGAGCTGCCTAGGACCCTGGGTGACTCAAGGGAACCACCTCCAGGTATTTCCCTGCATTAGAAAGAGTCCTTCACATTTGATTTTCATAGGGCTTATTTTTCTCTCTGAGGATGATGGCTTCATCATGTTTTACTTCTATGCCCACCCCGCATGCCAGCGCTACAGGTCTGAATACCCACGGTCTTACATCTCTCATCTCAACTAAGCAGCTAGTGAGGACACTCTCACCACAACACAGGCACAGAAGAATGTTTGTGATGTCTACAAATCTGGCACCAAAAACGAACAAGCATAGCACCGGAGATATGGCGACAACTGGGAAATAAAGCAAGTAGAAGTTATGTTTCTATATGCATTCTCAGTTGTGCAACCTGGGACAGGTGTTTCCTCCACACGCAGAATCCACTATGCTAATTCTTTACCTTGTATATTTTCTGTGTCTCATCTGGGGCTACATTATCACTGCTATTGGAATTTGTTTCTCCTACTTATGGGGTATCTATTACATTCCCAGTACTAGCATGTGTGCATGTTTACTTCATATGCACATGAAAACAACACCGCCCCCCCCGCCATGACTGGGGGCACATAGCTGTCTTAGCTGCCATGGAGGCATGCTTTAGAGCCCCTCACTAAGCCCAGATTTCACTATTCAGACTAAAACAGGTTTAAGCAACCTCTGTGCCTTCTGTAGGGGACACAGAGGGGTAAGCACCAGGAAAATCAGACCCAGTTGCTCACAACAGCAGATAAAAATGTCCTATCAAAAGTTACATTATCTTGTGAGTCTGTAGGGTGTTGTCTAAGGAATGTACTAGTGAGAGGGGCTGGTGTCAGTCAAGACCCTGTAAAACTCCTGGCTAGGGGCACCTGGATGCCTCAGTAGGTTAAACATGTGGCTCTTGATCCCATAGTTAATGGGTCTGAAGCCTGTGTCTGGCTGTGGGCTGACAGCAGAGTTGCTTGGGATTCTCTCCCTACTACTTTGCCCCTCCTATGCTTATGCTGTCTTTCAGATTAAATAAATAAACTTAAAAACATATGTACTGGCTGTGCAAAATGAATGCCACATAGGGTTTCACGGAGTACCTTAGGTAAAAGGTCAACAGTAACCCTGAAGAATCTGTGATATATCCATAATAACATCACAGTATTCACAAAGAGGAGAAAATGGTATCATGGATAAACGAGGGGAAAAATAATGATACACTATGTAAATCCTAAGGCCGTGGAGAAAACGGATTACTGGGTGTGCTATGCCGTTGTGTTAGGAAATGAGTTATAGATTCCATCAGGTACCTACAACCTTAAATACAAGAGGATGGGCTAACATTGCTGGTGGGATCACAGTTCATTCACTACACATCCATGTTAATACATTGAAAACCATTATGTTTTATTAATTAAAATGTATTAAGTTCACACAGACCAATTTATGCATTTAAAATCCACTCGACTCAACAAATCGTTGTTCAAAATATAGAATACAAGTGGTAAAAAAGCATTTATGTGTTGATGTAATGAAAGGGGAGTAGTGATTGCCATAAGTGTCGGGCCGGAGGTAATTGTTGAGAGATGTGGATGTCCAATTTATGCCATTTGGGGGGAGAGTTAGCTAGGCTCTGGCTGCCATCTGTGAAGATGTCTTCAATGCAGCCACATCAACTCATGTGCTCTGACTATTGCTCTTATAAAGATCTATCAGTTCACTGGACTGCCACCTCTTTGCCTTTAAGACCTTATCGTAAAACCTTTCCTTTCTAATATGCAGGAAGTGTTTAGAGTTAATAAATGGACAATGGTGTTCTCAACACCTGTCTCAGGACAACTTACATCAATGGTATAACCACAAACAGCATCTCCATTTAGATTTGTTTCAGATGTTGTGCACCATACTGTATCTTCTGTGGAAAATTAGACATGCCTGGGTCCCACCTAATGAAGAAGGGCATCTCATACCTTTGATGCAACAACAGTCAGCCACATGGTTTCACACACCCACTAGGAAGAAATGAATATTCTGAAGTGATTTGAGAGTAGGAATACATTAATACTTGCTACTTACGAATCCCAAATAGGGTCAATGTAAAAAAAACAAAAAGCACATTTTGAAATTAAGTATACCTATGCAAAAACCTATCCCCTAGATCTTTTGAACCAGATAGCATATACGTTTTCCGAGTGTCTAACTCTGTATTATTCCTTAAGTATTTTGAAGCAATGTCTGAATAGAGTGTCTGACGTACTCCTTTCTACTTGATTTCTGTAACATTGACATTTGATGTTCAATGAAATACTTTTGTAAATCTACCTTTCCAGTTACTTTCTTATATGCAGTCTCTTGTGTTTCCTAAAGTGTATATTTAAAATGAGGGTCTTTGTTCATTCATTACATTTCTAGGGTTTGCATGTAGGGTGCATTTTGTGATATCGAGCAAAGATTGAATTGCAGGTAAAGGTGTGGCCACTTTCCATTTCACAGTTTGGCTCCTATGTGATAACTAGAATGTGGAGTAAGTTGTGACTTGCAGGGAGAGCTTGCACATTCTTTACATTTGTATGGCTACTGTCCAATAGGAATTCTCTGATGTCCCGTAAGGCCTGGGCACCACTTATAGGGACTGACTTACATTCTTTTTACATTATCAGGTTTCTCTCCAATGTGAATTCTGTGATGTGGAGTAAGGATTGAGGGCTGGCTAAAGGCCTTGCCACATTCCTTACATTGGTAAGGTTTCTCTCCAGTATGAGTTCTGAGATGGTGAGTAAGGATTGAGTGCCTGGTAAAGGCCTTGCCACATTCTGTACATTGGTAAGGTTTCTCTCCAGTATGAGTTCTGAGATGTCGAGTAAGGATTCAGTGCCCGGTAAAGGTCTTGCCACATTCCTTACATTTGTAAGGTTTCTCTCCAGTATGAATTCTGTGATGTTGAATAAGGTTTGAGTGCTGGCTAAAGGCCTTGCCACATTCCTTACATTTGTAAAGTTTCTCTCCAGTATGAATTCTGAGATGGCTAATAAGAATTGAGTGCCTGGTAAAGACCTTGCCACGTTGTTGACATTTGTCAAGTCTTTCTCTATTATGGATTTGCCCGGTTCTATTTAGTGATGAGCAGTCCTTAAAGGCTTTACCACACTCTTTACATTTGTATGATTTTTCTCCAGCATGCATTTGTTGATGTGGAGATCGTGTTGACTGCCAATGAAAGACTATGCCACAGTCCTTACACGTGTACCTTTTCTCTCCAGTACCAATTGTCTCATGTGTATTTAGTCTTGGTGACTGACTAAACACACTTCCAGATTTATAACATGTGTATGGGTGTTTCCCCTCACACGTCGTCTGATGATCACCATCAGAAGACTGCTCGAGATCTTTCCCACATTCATTATATTGATAAGGATTTTCTCTCATATGTGTACTCTTCTGTATAATACGTTTAGATCTTTGAGACAAGACTTCCTTACCTCTATTACATTCAAAATGGCTGTCTGGCAAATGAGTACGCAGACATTTGTTAACATTTGAGCCCTGGTTAAATGTTTTCTCAGATTCACTGCAAGGAGCAATTCTATGTCCATTGAAAATACTCTCATTGTTTTGTAGGGTTGACTTCTTTGTGACGTGCCCCTCAAATGGACACCCCTTCACACTTTCTTCTTTATTTCTAAATCTATGGTTTTCAGAAACAGTTGAGTGAAAGGTCATTCCAATCCTATTTTCAAATTGGTTCAAATACTTATTTTCCACCTGAATGAGGTAACTTCCCAGATTTTCCAAATTTTCTTTCGACAAATAAATATGAATCTTTGACTTGAGTTTTTGGTGACGGAAACACACTGCTTTGTAGAAGTAGCTAACTTACAAGGGGAGGTTTTGCAAAATGCTTTATATCCTTCACCATATGGGGCAGTGAGATTCTTCTCATGGGCAGATGTCTCCATTTGGAAATGTCCGTCATGATATGTTTGATGCCCTTCACTCTCCCCATCGTTGTGCCAGTCTATCATTAAGTGTAAATTCTCAAGGGTACTATGTTCACCCACTGACACTTTTTGGAGAGAAGGTTCTAAGCATGGCTTTGACAGGAAATTCTGGGTGCATTGTGAAGATACAGCTGAAAGAGATCAAATAACAGAAAAGTAAAATCATCCCACTTACTACTCAGATGAATATACTGAAGACTTCTATTATGCAACCTTAGAATCAATCAGAAAACATCAGCCAAATGTTTGAGAATGAATCATCAGGACTTCATTTCTCCATGGACACATAACCTTGCACACAAGACACTGACCATATAGCCTAATAGATAATTCTGTAGTATTGTCATGCTATTGTGCAAATCATTTTCCTATACCTCGAGTAATCAAGAAAAGTACCACATGAGCCCAAAATCACCACAGAAGGAAACTTAAACATAAAACTGAAATCCTTAAGACAGGATACAGTAAAGCTAAGACCACATCAGCCATAGGAAGTGTTGGCATTCAGAAAAGATGAACAAAATTGATAGACCTTTCAATCAAGTCAGAATGAAAGAGAAAAGACTAACTAAAGGCAGCAGTGAAGTGAAAGCAGACACATTATAACTGATCCGACTGAAATAAAAATAATTATGAGCGGCAATAGAGGATACTTATATGCCCACAAATACATACCAAGGGATGAGAATAAATTCAAAAAATGGTAGAAGGACCTGTATTCCATCTTGAAAAAAGAATCACTACCGCTGTCAACTATGTAGACTTAAAGAGTAATAAAAAACATGTAAAAACAAAAAAATCAAACTAACTCCAAATAAGGAAAAGTCCTATGTCCGATGAATTCATTGGAGAATTCAAACAAACAGCTCATGAGAAAGTACTTTAAATCTCTTCAAGTATTTCCAAGGAGTGAAAAGACAAAATATGAAAATACTCTGTGGTACCAGCATTGCCAGGTTACCAAATCAAAGGAATACACTACTCTAAAGAAGGCTACAAACTCCTAAAAAAAAAAATTAAAGAAATAAAAAATCTCTGTTCACAGATGATATGATCTTTAGAAAACTCTAAAGAATCCTTATTTTTATTTTATATATTTTGGTCACTGCTTGTTTTATTTCTGGTAAGTTTTTCACTACTTTCGATTTTCCTATTTTTTAAAGTTTTAAATTTTAAAAATTTATTTTTTAAATAAATGCCTCAAATAATGAAAACATTGAAGTCAACAACATTACACCAAAAGGATCGAGAAAAGGAGGACTCTTAGCTGAAATTTAGTAGGAGAAGAAATAACAAATGGAAATCTGAAATCATTTTATTTAGAAAGATAAATCAGAACTAAATAAAATAGAGACCAGAATAAAAAATTACATAACATTGAAAGTAATGCCCAGTTTAACCAGAAAAATGATAAATTGATAATGCTTCAACTATATAAACAATTGTATCCTAACAAGTAACTTAGAAAAGAAATCCTCTGGGGCTCTTGGGTGGCTCAGTCAGTTGGGCATCCAACTGCAGCTCAGGTCCTGATCACAGGGTTAGTGAGTTTGACCCATGGGTCAGGCACTGTGTTCAGAGCTCAGAGTCTAGAGCCTGCTTCTGATTCTGTGTCTCCCTCTTTCTCTGCCCCTTCTCTGCCTGCACTCTCTCTCTCTTTCTCTCAGAAGTAAATGAATATTAAAAAAAATCCACTTAATTCCTAAAAATGTTACTAAGACTAAATTGTGAACCTTAAACCCACAAATTTAGAAATCTTCTTACAGGTAAAAGAAGAATGAAAGTTGAATTCAGAATCAAAAATCTCTCAGCACAGAAAAGCCCAAGATCACATGCATTCCATGGTTAATTCTAACTGACATTTAAAAAAATAATAACTAAAGGTAATCTTTTCAAAATCCTATAAAGCGTGCAAGATCAGGAACACATTCCAAACTATCCTGTGAGGCCAGCATTACTAATGACACCAAGCAAGATAAACACAACAGAAGAACAAAAAAGTCTTGTTTGTCTGATAGAAGTATTGCCACTCTTTCTTTTGACATCCGTTGCATGCTATGTGTTTCTTCATTTCCTCATTGTCAATCTGCAGGTGAGTTCTGTCTGAATGAGTCTCCTAGAGGAAGCATATAGTTTTTTGTTTTTATCCATTTTGCTACTCCTGGATCTGGAAGTCTGTTTCCTTCCAGGATTACCAAGATTTCTGCTATTCTTTCTTTTTTTTTTTCAATATATGAAATTTGTTGTCACATTGGTTTCCATACAGCACCCAGTGCTCATCCCAAATGGTGCCCTCCTCAATACCCATCACCCACCCTCCCGTCCCTCCGATCCCCCATCAACCCTCAGTTTGCTCTCAGTTTTTAAGAGTCTCTTATGCTTTGCCTCTCTCCCACTCTAACCTCCTTTTTATTTTTTTTCTTCCGCTTCCCTATGGGTTTCTGTTAAGTTTCTCAGGATCCACCTAAGAGTGAAAACATATGGTATCTCTTTCTCTATATGGCTTATTTCACTTAGCATCACACTCTCCAGTTCCATCCACGTTGCTACAAAGGGCCATATTGCATTCTTTCTCATTGCCATGTAGTACTCCATTGTGTATATAAACCACAATTTCCTTATCCATTCATCAGCTGATGGACATTTAGGCTCTTTCCATAATTTGGCTATTGTTGAGAGTGCTGCAATAAACATTGGGGTACAAGTGCCCCTATGCATCAGCACTCCTGTATCCCTTGGGTAAATTCCTAGCAGTGCTATTGCTGGGTCATAGGGTAGGTCTATTTTTAATTTTTTGAGGAACCTCCACACTGTTTTCCAGAGTGGCTGCACCAATTTGCATTCCCACCAACAGTGCAAGAGGGTCCCCGTTTCTCCACATCCTCGCCAGCATCTATAGTCTCTTGATTTGTTCATTTTGGCCACTCTGACTGGTGTGAGGTGATATCTGAGTGTGGTTTTGATTTGTATTTCCCTGATGAGGAGCGACGTTGAGCATCTTTTCATGTGCCTGTTGGCCATCTGGATGTCTTCTTTAGAGAAGTGTCTATTCATGTTTTCTGCCCATTTCTTCACTGGGTTATTTGTTTTTCGGGTGTGGAGTTTGGTGAGCTCTTTATAGATTTTGGATACTAGCCCTTTGTCTGATATGTCATTTGCAAATATCTTTTCCCATTCCGTTGGTTGCCTTTTAGTTTTGTTGGTTGTTTCCTTTGCTGTGCAGAAGCTTTTTATCTTCATAAGGTCCCAGTAATTCATTTTTGCTTTCAATTCCCTTGCCTTTGTGGATGTGTCGAGTAAGAGATTGCTACGGCTGAGGTCAGAGAGGTCTTTTCCTGCTTTCTCCTCTAAGGTTTTGATGGTTTCCTGTCTCACATTTAGGTCCTTTATCCATTTTGAGTTTATTTTTGTGAATGGTGTGAGAAAGCGGTCTAGTTTCAACCTTCTGCATGTTGCTGTCCAGTTCTCCCAGCACTATTTGTTAAAGAGACTGTCTTTTTTCCATTGGATGTTCTTTCCTGCTTTGTCAAAGATGAGTTGGCCATACGTTTGTGGGTCTAGTTCTGGGGTTTCTATTCTATTCCATTGGTCTATGTGTCTGTTTTTGTGCCAATACCATGCTGTCTTGATGACGACAGCTTTGCAGTAGAGGCTAAAGTCTGGGATTGTGATGCCTCCTGCTTTGGTCTTCTTCAAAATTACTTTGGCTATTCGGGGCCTTTTGTGGTTCCATGTGAATTTTAGGATTGCTTGTTCTTATTTCGAGAAGAATGCTGGTGCAATTTTGATTGGGATTGCATTGAATGTGTAGACAGCTTTGGGTAGTATTGACATTTTGACAATACTTATTCTTCCAATCCATGAGCAGGGAATGTCTTTCCATTTCTTTATATCTTCTCCAATTACCTTCATAAGCTTTCTATAGTTTTCAGCATACAGATCTTTTACAACTTTGGTTAGATTTATTCCAAGTATTTTATGCTTCTTGGTGCAATTGTGAATGGAATCAGTTTCTTTATTTGTGTTTCTGTTGCTTCATTGTTAGTGTATAAGAATGCAACTGATATCTGTACATTGATTTTGTATCTTGCAACTTTCCTGAATTCATGTATCAGTTCTAGCAGACTTTTGGTGGAGTCTATCGGATTTTCCATGTATAGTATCATGTCATCTGCAAAAAGTGAAAGCTTATCTTCATCTTTGCCAATTTTGATGCCTTTGACTTCCTTTTGTTGTCTGATTGCTGATGCTAGAACTTCCAACACTATGTAGGTCAGCATGAATTTCCCATCATAAAAGAGACCCTCGTGTCTGTGAGACAATAGTCAAATCATTTTGCATGACATAAGCAATAAAGCCATAGCATGAGATGATCTATGAGTAAAACTAATAAAATATGGCATGCAGGGGCGCCTGGGTGGCTCAGTCGATTGAGCATCCGACTTTGGCGTAGGTCATGACCTCGCCATTTGTGAGTTTGAGCCCCGCATCTGGCTCTGTGCTGACAGCTCCGAGCCTGGAACCTGCTTCAGATTCTGTGCCTCTCTCTATCTCTCTCTGCCCCTCCCCTGCTCATGCTCTGTCTCTCTGTCTCAAAAGTAAATAAACATTAAAAAAAATTTTTTTTAATTAATAGAATATGCCATGCAAAAAAAAAAAAAAAAAACAAAAAAAAACCTCAGATATGGTCAATAGAAAAAAAGAGAATAATTATCCTTCTCCAGATATCCATTACCCCTTTATCCTTTCAGGCATCTCCAAAATATAGCTGACCATTCAAGAACATGGGTCCAAACAGTGTGCATCCATTTATACAGAGATTATTTTAAATATAAATCCAATGAACTACTGTAAATAGGTTTTCATTATAGGTTCCTTAATCTTTTGTTTTCTCAAGCTTACTTAATTGTAACAATACCACTTATAATACAGACAACAAAGAAAAGAATGGGATGATTCACCAGCAATGTTCTAGGTAAGGCTTCAGGTCAACAATAAGCTATTTCCATGGAAAAGTAGGTATGGTTTGAAGCTCTGGAGACTCCGAGATACCCACGGATTTTCCATTGGGAGGGGGGTTTAGGGCCCGATACGCCCACACTGATGTAAGTGTTCTCGGTGTTTAAACTTTGGGTTTTCCTCTAAATAAACACTCTGATTTAGAATCATGTGTGAAAAGTGGTATTGACTTATTGCTTCCTGCTGTGCATTCTCTGGCTTTCTTAGATTTGCCTTTTCATTCCATAGTTTGCCTAATGTCTACATCTGTAAAGTGTTTATCCTTTATAAAGACACTGGTATTTACTGAAGTGTATGTTAAAACCAAAAGTCCTTCCTCATTCATTACATTTCTAGGGTTTCCATCCAGTATGTTTTCTCTGATGTTACGTAAGGGTTCAGTTCAGGTCAAGACTGCCAATATTCTTGAATTTGTAAGTCATCTCCCCAGGACGTATTATCTCATGTTGAATAGTTTTGCTTACAAACTAAACGCTTCACCACATCCTTTGTATTTGTAGGGTTTCATTCAGTGAGCTCTCCCTGAGGTTCAGAAAGTTTGTAGTTGGGCTTAACAATTTTGCTCATATTTAAATATTTTTATTTAGCCTTCTCCCCGATATGTATCTCCTTAGGTTGATAAGTTTTGAGTGGTAAGGCCTTTGCCTCCTTGTATAAATTTGTTAGATTTCTTCCCATTATGAAATCTCTGCTGTTGAGTGAGTTTTGAAGACTACTTAAAAGCTGTCCCAGAGTTACTACACTTTTTTTTTTTTAATTTTTTTTTCAACGTTTATTTATTTTTGGGACAGAGAGAGACAGAGCACGAACGGGCGAGGGGCAGAGAGAGAGGGAGACACAGAATCGGAAACAGGCTCCAGGCTCTGAGCCATCAGCCCAGAGCCCGACGCGGGGCTCGAACTCACGGACCGCGAGATCGTGACCTGGCTGAAGTCGGACGCTTAACTGACTGCGCCACCCAGGCGCCCCGTGTTACTACACTTTTTAAAATTCGTTTTGCAGTGTTTTAACCCATGTAGGTATGCAACTATCATAATTTAAAGGATACTGCTTAGTGCTTAGTAATTAATTAGACTGTAAGAAAAAACTACCACAAAATTACATCTCTAAGTGATCAGGGTCCTCAGAATCTCTACATCTTTAAGTCTTCTCTCTGGTCAGGATACAATGATGTACAAGAAGATTCGAGCTTACATAGAAGACTTTCTCACATTTCTTACTTTTATACTGGTTCTCTGGAGATGGAGTTCTCTCATGCTTGTTAGCATTTCACCCTCAATTCATGTTTTCCCCACACTCATTGCTTTTGTAACTTCTGTCTCCACTATAAACACCTCAGTAATTACGGAAGCTAGAGTCCTCAACTAAAGGCCTTTGTAACAACACACACATAACTAGTTGCTCCAAATCAAGTGTTGTATTGTAACTATTGAACAGTGATGTTTGGATAAAACCCTCCCGTGTTTATCAAAATCAGAGCCTTGGGAACAGGGGGATTACGTGTTGGTGGAAGAATAATGAGACCTCCAAGCACGACTTCTCAAATCAATCACATTTAGAATTTTTATCTCCCTTTTCAAATGTCTAACTCACAGAATTGTTTCAGTGAGTGGTTAATCCAATTTTATATTTGGAATACTTTCAGTATGGGCTAGGTGACTTTTCAGAACTTCCAAATGTCCTTCCAGAGAATATGTATCTTTAAAAACTGGATTTTTGACTTTTGCTCCAAAGACATTGTTCTCCAAATATAATGAGTTAAGGTGAGGTTTTCCCCAGAAGGTTTTTTATCCTTGATCTCTTCTAGCAGTAGCATTTCGTTACCAGTAGTTGTGCCCGTTTGGTTATATCCATCATAATAAACATTTGGCATTTCCCTACACCCCATCACCTTCCCCATCGTCCCTTAAGTTTAAATACTCAGGGCCACAGTGTCTACTTTTTCCCATTTCACTGTACCAAAGGACTCTTCTTCGTTGTCGACCAACAAGCCTAGGGTGTTACGGGAAGACACAACTAAAAGATACAAAAGAAGTCATCACACTTACTACATTGCATATATGTAAGTATGCTAATGTGCAAAAGTAATATCCATGATAGGACAGCAGCAGAATGAAGAAATAGGAAGCACCAGGACTTTGCTCCTCCTTGGAGACACAAATAGACCAAAGGAGTTTTTGAGGGCTCCAGAAGTCCATTAGGAGAATACAGCACACCCAGACAAGTACAAAGGAAGAAGAGCCACAGTGAAAAGACAAAGAACGTTTAGGACACTTGCCTACAACAGCTGCCCACTCTCCCTGACACTCCATGACAACACAGTGACACAAAAGTCTTCCCTCTGTCGAGGAGAGAAACAAATGTATGTTCAACGATCTGGTTTCTTTGCTGTCTTGAGGGACTTGTTTCTGTCATGCACGGCATGGGAAGCAGAAGGAATGAGAGCATCCTCTGGATACACTGTGGTGGCTGCTCAGACAAAAGGTGAGCATTTGTTCAAACACTGGAGAGACTACAGAGCTGAAGAACGAGAGAGGAAGGTATCACGGTCTCCAAAGAGTAACGACACTTTCTAACCGTAGCAGTTACAGAAACTCAGACATGACAAATGCCCAGAACATGTGTCACTGTACCTAGAATTACTGTATTTTGTGTTCCTCTGTACAAACCAAGTCCATAATCCTGGGCCCAGAGGCTGTTATTTTCACTTTTTTGTTTTCTTCTGTTTTCATTGTTTTCGTGGGTTTTTGTTTGTTTGCTTTTTAATTCCCAAATGTCAACCAAAGATATAAAAGGATACAAAGAAATAGGATTTTGTGTTCCAATTGGAGGAACAAAATACATCTCCAAAAGTGGCCCTAAATTAATCAAGTACTATTAATTGACTGACAAGGAATTCAAAATAACCGTCGTAAAGATGCTCATGGAGGAAGAAGAAAAATAGGTAGGTAACTAAATGATAGCAGGAAAACTATTCATGATCAAAATGTAAAGCCAAGGAAACAGAACATATCACCAACAATTAACAAGAAATTGGGAGATGAAGAGTACAATTGCTGTATTTAAAAATACACTAAGGGGCCAACAACAGACTTGATCAAGTAGAAGAAAGAATCAGACAACCTAAAGTACTCTTGTGTTCAATTACCTGCTAAGAATCAAAAGACAGAGTCTAGGGACTCATGGGACACCAACAAGCGATCCAATATGTATATTAAGGGACCCCTGAGGAGAGGGAGGGAAAGGGGGAAGAGCATTGATATGAAGAGCTCAAGTCTTGTATGTGGAAAGAAGAGACAAATGTAACAAGCGCAGTGAATTCATAGCAGGGTAAATGTCAAGACGTGAACAGGGTGACACCTTATAATTAACCTATCAAAACTCACAGGCAAGAAGAGAAATTTGAAACAGCATGGCAAAAGCCACTCATCTCGTCCAAGAGAGCTCCTGTTAGCTTAGTGGAATGATAGGCAGAACTTATAGGAAGAAGCACACAGGCCCATGTATTCAGGTATTGAAAGTTCAAAACATATCCACTAAGAATACCGTACCTGGCCAAACTGTTTTTCATGAGTGTAGAAATGGAGACTTTCCCAAGTAAGAACCCCTCTACGTTTCCAAGTAGACCTCTCCTACAAGAAACATTAAAGGAGGTCCTTCTGGTTGAAATAATAGGATTCTAAACAATAACTAAAACCACATGAGAACAAAAAGCCCTCTGCCTAATGTAAAAAATTATACAATTGGGGAGCCTGGGTGACTCAGTTGGTTAAGTGACTGACTTTGGCTCAGGTCAGGATCTCAAGGTCCATGAGTTTACCCCCACATTGGGTTCTGTGCTGACGGTCAGAGTCTGCAGTCTGCTTCGGTTCTGTGTCTCTGTCTCTCTGCCTCTCCCCCATTTGCAATCTCTTTGTCTCAAAAAGAAAAACTCATTAAAAATTTATAAAAAATACACAAATCTGTCAGGTTGTAATGAGGTAGCACAAGTCCCTTTAGTTTCTGCAACAGTATCTTTTTCAATGACAGTATAAAAAATCAGCGGTGCCTGGGTGGTTCAGTATGGTAAGCAACAGACTTCAGCTCAGGTCATGATCTCACAGGTTATGAGTTTGAGCCCCACATCAGGTTCTGTTTTGTCAGCACAGAGCCTACTTCTGATCCTCTATCCCCACCTCTCTCTGCCCCTTCCCTGCCGATTGTCTCTAAACAAATTTAAAAAAAAAAAAGAGTACAAACATCATAAATCTAGGTAAGTACATATTAACAGACAGAAACGGTATTATCAGTAATTTAAGTCAGGTGCAGGGGTGGAGGTGATATGTAGAATAATTTTGTATGCAATTGAGAATATCAGTTTAAAATGTGTTTGTGTACCTTTAAGACATTCTATGTAATCCCTATGTAAACCACAGAGAATATACTACAGAAGATGGAAAAGTTGAAGAGAACGGTACCAAGCATGTCATGGGTATAAGACCACAAATAAGGATAAAAAAAATCTAAATTTGATACAGAGGTACAGAATATACGTGAGAGAGAGGGAGAGCAGGGGAAGGGCAGAAGGAGAGAGGGAGGGAGGGAGAGAAAGAGAGAAAGAGAGAGAGAGAGAGAGAGAGAGAGAAAGAGAGAGAGAGAGAGGGAATCCCAAGGACATTCCATTCTCAGCTCATAGCCTAACATGGGGCTCGATCTCATGACCCTGAGTTCATGACCTGCACCAAAATCAAGACTCAGATCCTTAACAGATTGAGTCACCCAGGCACCCTGAAGGATAGAATGTTGAAAAATGACTTTCAATGCACAAAAGTAATTCTCTCACGCAGGAAGAATATAACGTCACCAATAAATACATGATGAAATTAATTATCTGTTATGATGACTCACCAAGACATTAGTTGTCTATTATTATGACAATTCACCTAGACACAATAAAACATTGACCACTAACCAAGAAAGAAGATGAGTCCCAAAGTATGTGTGGGTCATATTTATAGCAAGAAATACATACATAAATTTATTGGTAAAGGGCCTGGTTGATTCATAATTGACTTAAACTCACATTGTCTTAAAATGCACTAGATGAACATTGTCATCCTGTAACAAGATACACAGGTAAATGAAACTACAACCAGCTCGTGGGGAAAGTCCCATACAAAAGAAAGTACGTTATTATAGAATGTAAAACCAGAATAAGACAAAATTTAACCGCAGTCTACATTAAAAAAAATAGATTAATCCTGTCAAAGGAAACCTACCATATAACTATAATTTTAAACTGTGACTACGTACCCATGAAAAAGGAGCATTTGGATTGTTGGCATGTCTTCATTGACAGTAAAACAGGAAAGGTATTTTTTTTATATCAAGCATAAAATGCTCTAATGAAAAATTTTACAAATAGCACTTAAAACACATTAAAAATGTATTATTTTATTAATATATTCCTCCCCTTACATAGAGTGTAAGGGTATAATCCATTGTTTAGAACCAAGCTGACTAGCACAAAACTTTCCTTTCTAAATCAACAAACACTGCCAAAGTTGGAAAATAGCCTGACAATCACTTTATAAACAAATCAATATTTAGGATGAAATTCAGATACATTCTGAGAAAGTAGAAGAATAATCTTGTGATTAATTTTTTTTCTGAAGTAAAATTACATTTATGAACAATCCTTTTGTATATGGAATTTCTTCTTTAAATGTTTATTTATTATTGAGAGAGAGAGAGAGAGAGAGAGAGAGAGAGCACGGGCAAAGGAGGGGCAAAGGGAGAAGGGACAGGTGATCTAGAGCAGGCTCCACACGGACAGCAGACAGCCCCATGCTAGGCTCTAATTCCCCAACTGTGAGATCATGAACTGAGCCAAAGTCCAATGCTCAATCCACTGAGCCATTCAGGCACCCACTAACTCATTTCTTATACAGCACATACCCATATCATATAGAACTTTTGATTCAAAAAATTTCGAGATGTGTCTCATATACAAATTATTTGAAAGTACAAACACCTATGAAAAAGTCACAGGAACTTCCTACTAAAAGTATAAAATGATGCAGTTACTAGGAAATAAGGTAACCATTGAGACTTTATTATAGGCTGTGAGATCTAACTTCTAAATGTTATAGCTGCTTTATGGCATTAATATGCAAACATGCTAGGAGACACAGAGATGTGTTAAATTATTTCATCATTGAGCAATGGAACACACAGAGTGGAAATTTCAAATGTTGGTTAATACAAAAACAAGTGAAATTTTGGTGTGAAATAAAGGATTAGATTTTCTCATTTGAGAGAGGTGTTCTGTGATCTCGTGAAATTACTGAGCCTCAATTGTGTACAATTAAGATAAAATCCTCTGGAACTTTGGAAAGCATAAACCAGAAAACATGTGATCTCTGTCTCCAATGTTCCCCACATTTCTGCATCAAAACCCAATATGCCCACTGCTACCTTGACACACTTGTCACAAGAAGCAAAACAGAATTCAGAAATGGCTTAGCATAGAGTTCCTCAGAAATACAGAGAGATCCTCTAGGGCTCTCACAGCAGTGGAGAAGCTCTCAGATTATGGAGGTCCTCACCGGGGATGTGGTGGACCTTCACTGGAGCTGAAGGAGAATCCTTGGAGAATCAAGGAGCATGATGTGTTAGAGAGCAGATGTCCCTCTGTGAGAGGGAAAGACATGAAACTAGGCTTCACAAATGAAATTCCATTCAAGGAGAGCTACCTGAACAACACTGTAAGATCTATCTTCCTCCTTCACATTGGGACCTCACCTGTGTCATGTGCTTCACTCCCACCTACCTGAGTGTGAGGCTACTGTCTCCTTTCTCTTCACACCCCACAGCTCCTCCTCTTGCTCCAAAACGATGGCCAGGTCTGGTTTTGACACAATGAGACCTGTTTATCAGAAGAAAGGAATAGAAATACTGCTGGAGATTCTACCTTTCAACTCAGTACTGTACTCAGCAGACAAGAGAGGACATTGAAGAATTCTAACAAATGACTTCTCAAACACTCTTGTGCGAGAAAGAGCCCCTTTAGAACATGCAGGAGGAGTTTCAAATATTCACATCATGACCAGCCTTCCAAATACTACCAATACAATAAGCAGTAAAAGTTGGAGTTTAAGATGTGGGCCATACCGTCTTTTGCCACTCAATGTTTAGAATTGCCATCAATCTACAGAAATGGTGATGGCATCTTAAGAAAGGGAGGCTGAAGCTGAAAAGGAAACCTCATGAAGATATTTCTCTACATCTACAAATCCCCATTTCCTTCCCTTGCTGCAGGGATCTGAATCCCAGTCATACAAAGAGGAAGCTTCCAAGAGACAGTCTTCAAAGGAACGAACAAAACCCGAGCTGGGTTTGGGAAATCTAGAAGGAGATATCCTCACCCAAGAAGAGGAGGTGTCCATAGGTCTCTAACATCACACCCCTGTACAGCTCCCGCTGACTGTGGTTCAAGCATCCCCATTCCTCCTGAGATAATTCTATGGCCACATCCCTGAAGGTCAGGAGTCCCTGAAATAAATACAACAGTCATCCAGTGGCCATTGGCAGTGTTCACAATGGTACCTAAG
This sequence comes from Lynx canadensis, assembly GCF_007474595.2. Taxonomy (NCBI): domain Eukaryota; kingdom Metazoa; phylum Chordata; class Mammalia; order Carnivora; family Felidae; genus Lynx; species Lynx canadensis. Next base: position 56,760,291 of record NC_044317.1, read on the forward strand.
ATGAAAGGGAAATGAATATCATCAGCTAGACTATAAGAACTGACGTTCACCGCCTACCTGCTTGTACCCAATGACTATACTCCCTCATTTTACTTAACCTCTTTCTTCTACTTCTGGCAAAACACCCTGTGGACACAGTCTCCTGTCATGGAAACAGAAAACATTCAACAAAATGGAAGGACAGCCCCAAGGAAGAGCTTGGGCAGGCCACGTTGAGCTTAACCCCTATGCAGATGGATGATGGAGTGAACTCAGGGAGGACAGTTACCTTGACCTCCTTGTAATAGCGAAATCTCCACCCAAGGGGGAAAACAAATCTTATGTAACACACAGCGAATGTATGGAAGTGTCCTCTTAAGGTACGTGTGCCGCCTTATGCCCAGTTCAGGTAAATGACAAGGCTCCACTTCCTAATTGTCCACCCGAATCTTAAATAAAAGGAAATCATCGCCCACCCCCCTTACTCTGTGAGTCTCTCCTTTGAAGGTTATTCCCTCTGATCTCCTTATTGGCTGAAATCAAGCTTCCTGTGTGTGACAACCCCAGCTGCTACACTATGACTCTATTATATTTCAGGATTAAGACACACAAATTTCTCAACTTTTGTATTCTTGTTTTCATTTTCTGAAAATATAAGGCAGTAAATAAAAGGGTATTTCTGTGACAAGACTGTGGAGGAAAATAAAATTTTATTTTGGCATTTTTTTTGTTTTGTTTTTGTCCTTTATCATGTTTTGCTGTTTTCTTTTTCTCTCCACCTGGTGATGAGACTCTTTCAGTGACACAACTTCAAGGGGACAGATGATTCATTCTCCTCAGGGAAACTCCCACGTTTTATCAACTCTAAAGACAGCTGCCTTAGCCTTCCTAACGCCTACTAAATTCCCAACTGACTAATCTTCACTTATAGGTAGGAACCGATTCATCAGGAAGAAGTTACTGAAGTGCAGACCTTCCACTTTAACAACCTTAAAGATGTAAACGTCTACGTTGTTCAAGGGGGGCAATGATGAGGGACGCAAAGTCAAGAGTCGTGTAGCTTCAATTAAATTTCCTTACACTTTGCAACCCAATGACAGGATATGCCCTTCCTCAAGTAAATCATAGCTGCTTTCATACCTTAATGTTTAATTTTTATTAAATACTTGAGACAGGCAGAGTATGACATTCCTTTATCAATGGGCTCCAAAGTGTAAGGAAATTTAATTGAAGCTACACTTCTTTTGCCTTAGTTCTCCCCACCAGAAACGACAAGCAAAGAGAAACGCAGAAGAAAGAAGTTTCCAGCTGAAATGTGATGGCTTCTGCACATCGCTCAGTAAATCTAAGATCCTTAGCAAAGGTCGGGGTGGGGGGGGAGGGGGGAAGGATGAACGTTATAAGGGAGAGATCTGGCAGAGAGAACCAGGCCAGTTAAAGAAGTGAACACGAAGTGTAAGGAAACAAATTGCTATCAGTGCCTAAGACACACCAAAGGACACATGATCCCTGGTGTGTTCTGTTGGCCCCCAAACAGTGAATCTGATAGTCAGTCTAATTATGAGAGAATACAGTGGATTTATACAAACTTCAATCACATATACTTTCAGTAGAGGCTGCTTTGAGATAAACAGGCTTGAGCACCAGGTAGTAGAGGAGTCCACAGGGACCACCTGGCTGAAGAGAGGCAGGCCCAGCAGGTGACCTGCCTCAAAATATGTAGAGGCCATAACTAACTAACAAGTGGGTACTTACACCCAGGCAGAATTACCACATGAGGGCAAATTCCATTAGGTTACCATACATACTCATCTTCCCCCTTCAAAATCAGCCCCAAGTCACTGCTCACAGCAGGAGCCTCTCATCTGCTGTCCTGGCCACCACTCCTTTGGGGTGTTTTCATAAATCTAACGTCTTATTCTGCCACAGATGAATTCTTTTCACCACTCATGTCGTTGGCTTCCACAGGATCATCGGCCCATATTTGGAAGCCCCATCTGAATGGGAGAAACACCACTTTTAGATGACTGTTTCCCTGTCCTGTCATGTCTAGTATATTTTAAAGAGTATCTTTTTCACATTTTACAAAGCAAGACTGCTCTCCCCCTGCTTTTTTACCTTTCCAAGTTATTCAGGCCTCATATCCATTCTCTGGGTTTTTTTGCATTTATTATTTGGTCCAAAAAGTTTGTTTTATTATAACAGAAAGAGAGGACCTGTGGGCACCAAGATCCACAGTGGGGTTGTGAAGAGTGACTATGCAGCCAGGGGAGGGAAAGGCAAAAGGGAGGTCTCCAGAAGGATTCCCATATGTTTAAGAGGACTCCTAAGATACTGGGGGCCTTGTATTTTTCATTTTCTTCATCCTACTCTACAGAGAGGTACTAAATGGGGGAACTAAAGGGGAATGGTTCTCCTTGACTGAAATCCCACCACCAGACCCCATCAGCAACTGGAATCTTGGACTCAACACCTTCCCCTTTGGATCTGTCCTAAAGGGAATGTTTGCAATACTTGCAGGACTTTACCTCAAAATGACAAGTGTTGAAGCCCTAGTGAAAGCCTTGTTTGAGAATGTAGAGAAGATTCCTGTTTATAGGGGAGAAGAGTTCTAAGGACCTAACCTTGAGTATCGTTCCCAAGAAGGTTGTAAAACTTTGTTGAAAACATAAGGCAGAAACACCAAACACAGAGAAACCAACATTTGTGATTTCTAAATGCTTGGAATTTTAGGGGAAAAAGATGACACGGCCTCCGACCTGGAACACCAGGCTTACCTGAGAGCTGGCCACTTCTTCTTCTTTCCCCTTGTCCTCTAGATTTCTTTCTCAGAAGGTATTTGTGAACAAATCACAGCTGCATCAGAAGAAAATGCCCTTAAAGGCACCAACAGAACGTCTTCACCAGAAAAGTGCTCACTGGCAGGCGGGACTTTGGAATGCAGAAGGACAAAACTTCCTGGTTTTTTGTGTCAGGAGCTTTTCAGAAACGGAGACTATGTACTTGGAGCCCAATTCTGAGTTTTTCTTCTATAGTTTCAGTGGCTTCCACTCCCACAGGCACCCGCAAATTCTGCTACAGCATAGGAACAGTGTGCTGTGCAGACCTAATCCTCCCACACTCACGTAGAGGAGTTAACTCTCCTTGAGCAAAAGCCTGCACTCAAATCTCATAAATTAAAGGGAAGCCTTGCCAACTGACTCTGGCCTCAGGGAGAATCACCTGGAGCACTTAATTAAGCGAACACTGTTGTTTCAATCCACACCAATTGACAGAATCTGAGGAGGGGGGCAACAGCAAGGGTCGGTTTTGAAACTCCACACAGGATCCCTTTGGGAACCATTTAGGGAAGTAAGGAAGGCTATGGTTATTATCCAGGTTTAAACCCATTTCTTCGCCAGTGACCAGAGTTTCTGGACATTGGAAAAAAGAGACTTACAAATTTAAGAGCCAAACACACCTTCAGCTCTTTAGCCGACCTTTCCCATGTCTCCCTAATTCCCCATGACAGGGCTCCAAGGAACCACAGGCATCTTCCTATCAACTGGCTTGGAGAAACTACTCTCTGCACTGGGAATAAAACTGTGTGTGTCCTTACAGCTGAGCTACACTTTTAGTGCTCAAACCCAGTGCTACCAGCAGCCCCTGCCTCAGAGAGCTAAAACAGTTTGAAAAATATGGGTCTCCCATAAATAACAATGTGTCCCTGTCTATGAATTTGTTCCTTGTGTTTAGGCCTTTTGAGCATTACACACCCATTTCTCCTTAGTTTTTCTGCCCCAATTCATTTACTGGACTGAGATTTCTTTGAAAAATGTCATGCCAGAAATTCTTTTTCCCGCAAAGGGGAAAATATCTAGATTTTGACAGTAGTTACCACATTTGAAAACAAGGGGAAATAAATGACATTTCAACGTGTTTTCTATGCTCTGTCTCTCATGGCACTTTAGCTGAGGTTAGTGGTACTGATCAAATGATCAGTCCTATTGGAAGAGCTACCAACCTTCTTGTGAGGAAAATGTTCAGCTGATACTGGCACACTCCACAGTGCATCACTCATCAAGCTTCAAATAGATCCGTCAAAATCTCTGCCCTTAGTTAATCATTGCCCCACAAATAAGGAAACCCAACAGGGCACCAAGCACATAATAGAGGAATATAAGGCTTAGGCCCTAGATCAATGGTCATGCTCAAGCCATCTTGGGCCACAGCTGCATCAAAGGCCAGAACTTTGGACCATGGCAGCCATGGGGTCAGGGGCTGGAGAGCATGGGGTGGAGGTCCTGGAGGATAGGAGGTTCCTGGGAAGGAGAGTCCTGGCAAGGGAAGGGGATACTAGTCCCTGTATGACCCCTATTGTACCTGAGAGAAAACCCAAAGGCTGAGGATGGAAGTTTCATTAGGACCCCTGAGCAAAAAATAACATTACTATCTGTCTTTATCTTTTGTTCCCAACATTCATCCACTAGTGATGTCAATTCCCAGTGAAAACTGATTGTTCCCTGAAACACCCATGCAGTCCTTTTCAAAATAGTCCAGGTGATAAGGATAGCCAGTACTTTTTACCTTCAGTTGGGAGGAATGGCAATACACCTGTTGAGTAATGCCTCAGGGTTCCACACAAGGTCCATTCTATATGTGACAACCTTAAATGTTATACTACATGACAGTAAGTTTTCTGCAGGCTCTCCTTTGTTATAGTATGACATAATTTCATTCTCTGCTCCCCTTCTCAAGGTTCTTTGCATGACACCAGCATACACCTGTGAAAACTTGTGGCTTTAAAGAGACATCAGGTGCCCAAAGAAAAATTGCAGTTTGCTCAAAACCAGCTTAGATATTTAAGTCACCTGCTGTCAGAACAAGGACTAGATTTCAAGACATCCTGGAAATCAAAAACCTGAAACTAAGTACCAATTCTGAGACTCTCTGGGACTGTTTGTTCATTTCTGACGTTTGATTCCAAACTTCTCTCTTACAGTTGAAAGTGCACATGCTTTTCTAAAACGGGACAAACCTTACCCAATTATTTGAAAAGAGGGGGACGACACAGTAATTGAGACTTGAATGAAAAGTCTAAATCTATAAAAGCTTCTCAAAGTCAACACCCACAAATCAAGCAACCCAGATAAGAAATGGGCAAAAGACATGAATAGACAGTTTTTGAGAGAAGAAAGCCAGAATGCTAACAGACACATGTAAAGATGTTCAACATCCCTCATCATCATGGCAACAGAAATCAAAACACGGACGAGATACCACTTCCCACCTACCAAAATGGGTAAAATTAACAACACAAGAAACCACAGGGGTTGGTGAGGATGAACAGAAGGGGAACCCTGTTGCACTGTAGGTGGGAAAACAAAGTGGTGCAGCAGCCATTCAGGAGAACAGTATATGGTTTTAAAATAACTAAAAATGGAATTAGAGGTGCTTGGGTGCCTCAGTTGGTGGAGGGTCTAACTCTTGATTTTTCTCAGGTCTTGGTCTCATGGGCATGGCTCAAGCCCCACAAGGGGCTCCAAAGTGAGCATGGAGCCTCTCTTCCTTTCTCTGCTACTCCCCCATTCACACTTGCTCACAATCTCCCTCAAATAAATAAACATTAAAAACAAAGAACAACTTAGTTTCAATCCATGGTGGCCAAAGTAAGATATTTGTATGATTTAACTCTTCCTACATTTCTTAAGACTTTTTTTTTTTTTTTTTTTTTGCAGGCTTGCACATCATCTATACTGGATGATGATCCTTATACCTCATATATTTTGTGTTTAGGACTCATTTATGGTTTTCATGCTTTGTGCATGCACAAGCTGAGGGATCAACCTATTGATAGGAAGTAATCACAAGTAGATAGTGTCCTGAGATAACAGGTACCCCAAACATCCTTGTCCTAGGGAGCATCTTTGCAACTTTCTATACCCTGTCTTCCATCATTACAATTTTTCTCTTTTTCAGTAGGCCACTTGGAAGGAAGTAAACAACTGGGCCTTAATCAAGTCATTTTTCCCAACTGTCAGGACATTTATCCTGAGTGACAATCACTACGTGTTCACGCTCTTCTCCGTAGCCTGGAGAAATTACAAAACCTCCCATCTCATGAGAAAAGTGTAGTCTGTTGTTCTTCCTGTCAACTATATATTCATGCGTCCAAGAGTGTAATGGTCAATTACACATCAGTGACCTTGTAAGTAAAATTGTGACTAAAGTAATCTATTCTAGGGACGTTTGGGTGGCACAAGTCAGTTCAGCCTCAGAGTCTTGATCTTGGCTAAGGTCCTGTTTTCATGGTTTGAGTTCTAGTCCCACATCAGGCTGTGTGCTAAAGGCATGGGATTCTGTCTTCCCTTCCCTGCCTCCTCCCCTTCTTGTGCTCTCTTTCTCACATACACACACACAAAATAAATTAGATAATAAGCTAACCAAAATATATCTATTCTAGTAATAAATAATCCATTACAGGCATGAAATGAACCCTTTTATACTTATCATATAAATAGCTGTTCAAATATGTTGTTAATGGCCCCAGCAATCAGGCCAGAATCTCATCAGTAATATAACAGTTTGTCCTGTAATATTGAAGACATACTTTAAATTATCTTTGAATGTGTATCTTTCAATATGAGAGATTATAGTTGTGCAACATTTATCTGGCCATGAAGTTTGAAGACTGTTGCACAAAGACAGTTCAAAGGTCCTTCAAGAAATAGGGGTAAGGGAAACTGTTTCTGAATTTTAATGTGATTGACCACAGGTGAAGGTGTAGGGAAAGCTAGGTTTTAGGGAATGCAGACATTTGAGACCAAGTGTTGAACATTGTGCCTTGTGTCCTAGGAGAAATGTTGACGTCTTGATAGATGAAATGCTCAAGGAAATCCATTAGCATATTTAAGTGTTTTCAGTCATAAGTGTAATAGTGAACTGCCTGAGACAGAAGAAAATGTAGGTGGATGTGTCAGCTGATACATATAAAAAGAATGCTTGTAGGTAGTCAATAATGAATAGACATTTCCAGGCTGAGGCACTGAAATAGATAGGTGTGCTGAAGTTCACTTGGTCTATATTGAGCTTCGATGTCAATTGATTCTTTTGAAAAGAAACAGGTTACAAGGATAGTCTTTCCAGTCTCAATATTCTTAAAAATGTTAGTTTATTGATTTTGAGAGAGAGAGAATGGGATAGTGAGAGAGAGAGAGAGAGAGAGCAAGTGAGAACCAGGGGGGGCAGAGAGAGAGGGACAAAGAGAATCCCAAACAGGCTCTGTGCTGTCAGAGCAGAGCCTGATGTGGGGCTTGCTCTCACAATCCCTGATCTTACAAACAAAATCAAGAGATGCTCAACCAACTGAACCACCCAGTCTCATGTCATCTTCTTAGTTCAGCCTGAACAACTGGAAAGGGACAGGAATTCTGAAACCCCCAAAGGGGATAGGACATTCTTGCTCCATGGGAGTTTCAGGAGCCAACCCATTCATCACCCTGTTTTCTATTTCTGAACATCTAGAGGTCAGTCAAGTGTTAAAAAGTAAATATACATAGACTTTGTGAAATGGAAAGAGGACCCAGCAGTGCCTTCAACTGTCTCTCTTTTGACCTTCGTCTGTCCTTTCTAGCTGATTCCATTCTTCTTTCCAGGTCAGCATTTAGCTCAGGAAGAAGCCCCAGCAGGCAAACCATCGCAGGATGGGAAAGGAAACTACCCCCTCCAGCAACAGGCACTGCCCTGAGCCAGCAAGACCCCACAGGCCTCATAGCAATGCAGTGATTGGCCTGACCTTCACCACCTGCATGTACACCACCCTTCGTCCTACATTTTCTTTTTTTTTTTTTTTTTTAATTTTTTTTTCAACGTATATTTATTTTTGGGACAGAGAGAGACAGAGCATGAACGGGGGAGGGGCAGAGAGAGAGGGAGACACAGAATCAGAAACTGGCTCCAGGCTCTGAGCCATCAGCCCAGAGCCTGACGCGGGGCTCGAACTCCCGGACCGCGAGATCGTGACCTGGCCGAAGTCGGACGCTTAACCGACTGCGCCACCCAGGCGCCCCCTACATTTTCTTTATATAAACCTGGAAGGATTTTCAGCAGGTTGGGGACAGTGTTTGAGATGTTGGTCACCTCTCTTCTCAGTGTTGGCCTCCGTGAAGAAAATCTCCTTCTTGTTTTATCAACATTCATCTCGCCGGTGTTCTTGCCGACTCGGGGGGTCCCACACAGACCGGGTTTGGCCACTTACCACTGACAAAATCCAAAGGCAGAGAGATGAGAGGTGGCAAAACACGAGAGGAAGTTATATCAGGGAGGCTGACACTGCAAAGATGGCTGAATAACGTCTCAAGGACTGTCTCCAAAGTCCTGGATACACTTCCAGGTGTATGGAAGGGAAAAGGGGAGAGGTGGGTGGAGGGGCAAAAGGAGTCAGGACCTGCAGGTAGACAGTGAAGTCTGTCATTGTCCTGGAGTCAATCCAGGGTGGGGTCTTTCTGCTCAGGGCAGTCCTTGAGGCTTGAGGGGTAGTTCCAGTTCCCCTGAGGGATATTTTGTCTTCAGGGTCTTCCACCTGAGCCAGGAGACAAGCTGGAAGGAACCTAGTGAGGAAGTTTGAGGTCAAAATTGAGGCAGCAAAAGTCCTCCGTCTTGCCCTTGGATTTGGTCAGCCATGAGTGGCAGAACTGGGTCTGTGGGGGCCACTGGAAACAGGTGCTCCTGTACCCTTGGGTTCTGCTTACAAAGTCATTACCACAATCTATCCAATAAAGATATCCCTCATCTCCCATTGTTAATATGTGTGTGTGTGTACATGTGTGTGTTGAGAACACTCCCGATAGCCTCTCTTAGCAAATCTCAAGGGTACAATACACTAGTACTAACTATACTAACTGAGGTGTAACATTCACTGCTCACACATCCTGCATTAGTAGTGCTTTTTGCCATTTGACCAACATGTAAACATTTCCCCCATCCTTAGCCCCTGGCAACAAACTTGCTAATCTTTAATAATTTTGCCATTTTTAAGATTTGCGTGTATGTGATTTCATACAGTATATATTTTTCTGTATGTGGTTTGTTTCACTTAACAAAATATCCTCTATCAACCTCTAAGTTGCTGGCAATGGAAAAATGTCCTTCTTTCCTGAGGCTGATACATATACCAAGAATAAATTAGATGAGGGACCTCTACTAGGAAGGAGTTAATAACAGAGATGAACATTTAATTTTTATTTTATTTTTTAATAGTTTATTGATTTATTCCAGAGAGACAGAGAGAGAATGATCAGGGGTGGAGCAGATAGGGAGACAGAGGATCTGAAGTGGGCTCTGTGCTGACAGCAGAGAGCCCGATGTGGGGCTCAAACTAACCAACTGCTAGTTCATGACCTAAGCCAAGGAGGGACACTTAACTGAGCCATTCAGGTGCCCCCAGCGATGAACCATTTATAAAGAGTTATCTGCGTGGCAGTGCAAACATGTTTGATACACATTTGCTCTTTCCTTTTTCATTGAATGTAGATATACTTCCTCCTTCTTGAGTTGTAAAGCCCCACCCCCTTTCCTTCATTCCAAATGGCATATAAGCATCGATTGCCTGTCTTTGAGCCTCAAATCTTTGAGGTTCCCATCATCAAGAAATTATTTTTTTTCTCTTTTGAACCTGCCTGATGTCAGTTTAATCGTTAGGCTGGCCAAAGAATAGAGCACAGATGAAGGAAAATGTTTCCTTCTCATACACATTCATCCTGTTTTTGAAAACTGACTTCTGTTCTTCAGAGCTAAAATATAATGTGAGACAAGAATTGTTTTTGTGCTACAAACATTGGTCATCATATTTCCAGTTTGGTACTCTTTGGTTAAAAGAAAAGGGGGGGGGGGTGGTTCAGAAGGAATGATGGGCGGTTTCCCCAAGAGAAAAAAGGTTACTAAGTTTAATAGGAAGCCTTGCTGATGTTTTAATGCCACCATTTTGAATTGTTCAACTTTTTGCTTTTAAGTGGTTTCAGTTTCAGGCAGCAGCACAACTGTCTTAGATCACTCTATATTTTACTGTGAGAAACCACTCAATATTTTCTAGAATGGCCAAAATAAGGAAAAGAGGAGAACACCAAATTTCAGTGAAAATAATGAGGAATTAGAAATCTCAAATATTCCTGGAAGGAGTTAAAAAATGCATTCAGTTGGGAAAACTGTTTAGCAGTGACTTAGGAAAGTAAACTTTGCTACTGAATGGGAGCATTTTACCATTCCAAAATGTGTCTCTTTGGCATAAGGATTACTTTAAAGGAGCAGACAAAGGAAAAGGTCTGAAACCCTTTTGAAAGAGGCATTTGCATGTATAAGGGAAAGCTCCCTGTGGAAGGGTGTCTCCCACTGCATAGAAGAAAGAGGGGGGATGTGTAAATCCCCAGAAACTCTGATCAGTGGAGAAGGCATGGATTTCAATCTGGACAACCACCATAGCTATGATCGTGCTTTTTGTCTGGTCACCTTCCCAAATACTTCCCAATAGGATCACTTGTGGAATTTCAAAAAATGATCATATCGCCCCCTCCCCCCCCCACCAGATTCTGTCAATCAATGTTTGTTGAAACAATGGTGTTGTTTTAATTAAGTGCTCCAGGTGATTCTAAGGGAATCCAGGATGAAGCACAAAGGTTTCCCAATAATTTAGGAGGGGTGAGTGCAGGCTTTGGCTCTAGGAGAGGTGCCAGGGTCTCCTCTATAGGAGTTGGAGAGGATCAAGGCCATGTAACAAAGTGTGTGTATGGTGTAGCAGCATTTGTGGGGTGTAGTGGCATCTGTGGGAAGAGAAGCATCTGTGGAAAGGAGAAGAGGAAAACTCAGAGGTTGGCATCCAATTAGGAGCTCAAAAGGTTCTGAATAGCTTTTTACGCAAAGGAGTAGGAAGTTGGGCCTTTTCTACATTTCAAAGTCTGGCCTGCAGGTGATCAGTTTACAGGTGTAGAGGCTGTGTTAGTGGCTTGGAAGACATTTTCTGCGGATGCAGCTGTGAGATCTCCAGCAAAATCTTCAGAGAAGAAACCCAGGGGACGAGGTGAAAGAAGAAATGGCCAGTTCTCAGGTAAGCTGTGCATCTGAGGGCAGAGACCGTGCCCTGTGTTTCTCTTGAAGGCCCATGCAAACTGAAATCACAAGTGTTGCTTTTTCTAGTTCTGAGATTTCTGCTTTATTTTTTCACCCAAGTTTTAACCTTTTCAGATGAAACTCAAGATTAGGTTTGTAGAACACTCTTCCCTTGTATCGCTGAGCCTTCTCCCCCTTCTCCAACTCCAAATTAAAGTTCTGCAAGTATTGAAAATATTCCCTTTGTGAACGATCCACAGGGGAAGGCGTTGAGTCCAAGATTCCTGTTGCTGGTGGAGTCTGGTCCTGCATAGCACTCAAGGAAAACAGTTCCCATTTAGGTCAGATCTGGATGCTTTATCACCTCTCTGGAGACCAGGAGGAAGAAAATGCACAAATACACAGGATGGATATGAGGCCCGGATTAACTCCAAAGTTGTCAGATAAAAGGAAGACTCTTGCTGCTTAGAATGTGAAAAAGATACCCCATTTTCAGGTTGTTTCATTCCAATTTCATTTCAATTTATTTCATTAGGTAGATTTACCGAGTGATATGCAGAAACCATCCCATTTCAACTGGAACAATCTTTCTTCTGGCAAAGTTTCTCTTTGCCTGTAGTTTCTGATGAAAGGAACAGAGGCAAAAGAATTGTCGATAGGATTAAATTTTCTTACAGTTTGCCACCCATTGATAAACACTAGATATAGGCAAAGTATGACATTGCTCAAGGAATTCACAATTGCCTTCATGTGAATGCTTTGCCAGAGGCAAAAGGGAAGCTCAGCTTGAGAAGAGCCAGACTGTCAGTATCCTGTAAGTCTTCTTGACTATCTGAAAATGCTTTAGAAACTTCTTTTATCTCTATGCCTCCAACTTAAAGCATACCAGCAGTGTCTCCTCAAATCCTACTACAGCCCTTGGCGCCCACAATTCCTCTCCCTGTGCTTTCATGAAAACAGCGTTTTTGACCAAAGAGGTCTCCAGAATCCTTTCTTGACCACTTGTTCCCAACCCACATCCCACCCGTTGCCCCTGGACAATGAAGGCTCTCACATTTGTGTAGTAGAGATAATGACTTCTGGGAGTGGAGGTTCTAAATCACCCGGACTTCCATCCTGTAGATTCTTAGTTTACTCCACATTCTTGATGCAAATCTATTCTTCTATTCAGTTTGTATTTTCTGAACAAGAAAAGAAGAATCCCATAGTTTACATGCTTGCACCTTCGAATCCTGAAACAGAATAGAGCAGAAATGAGGATTGAAACAAAAGCTTTCAATGAAACAGTATATGGTGGGATCATCAAGCACAATGGTCAAGAAACAATTCTGGAGATGTTGGATGATGCAAGATAGCTTTTTGGAGTCGCACAGAGACTGGACCTGTGGGCAGAGAGAGCCATACAGTGGCTTCATGAAGCTTATATGTCCTGGGGGGGAGGGGAGCTGCACGAAGTATTAGATCACAAATGTTCCTTTTATTTTTTTTTAAGTTTATTTACTTATTTTGAGAAGGAGACAGAGCATGTGAGGGGGGGAACGGGGAAAAATTGGGAGAGAAAGAGAATCACAAGCAGGCTCCACATACTCGGCAGCATGGAGCCCTACTGGGGGCTCAAACTCATGAACTGTGAGATCATGACCGAAACCACAACCAAGATACAGAGGCTTAACCCGCTGAGCAAATCAGGAGGCCCTTCCTTTGAATTTCTGAGTGTAAAACTGCTTCTGCAGGATTTCTCTGGTGATTACCATTCAGTTCAACGTTACTTATGGAGATGTATAGGCAGTCAGGAGACCCCTTAAGAATGTAGAAACCAGCACTTACTTGATGCTTAGTAAAACTGCAGGCTCTAGGTCAGCCTTCTCTGGTGAAGGTGCACATTTTCCTGTTTGTATCCCTCATCATACTAGATTTAGAAATAATAGCTGGTTTATGTATATCACTCAATGTGTTTGTGTTGACAGTGTGAATAAAAGACCTAAGCATCATTATCCAAAACTAGATTTATGAGTGTAATATCATTGAAGATGTTTCTTAGTTTCCACGACCATTTTCTGCTCTTCCCTTGTTTTCTGTAGTTTGTGTGAGAGACGGGGAGATCGAGAGAACAAGTGGAGAAGGCGCAGAGAGAGAGAGGAAGAGAGAGCGACAATTTGAAAGCAGTCTCCCTGTTATCATCGCAGAACCCAATGTAGGGCGCATACACAGGAGCCTGGAGATCACAATCTCAGTCAAAATCAAAAGTCAGATGCTTAACTAACTGAGCCACCCAGGTGGCCCTCCACTCTATCACTTTTAATATGTATATAACTGCTTTCTAAATGTATGGGTGTGTGCATGAAGTGTAAAACAGGAGATCAATTTTGTGTGGACACTTTCTGGTTTCCATCATTCTTTTCAGCTTTCACACGTGTTACTAACGTTGCTTTAGGGTCCCGTCTGGATATTGACCACTGTGTCGTTTTAGATCAACTCTAGGTCAGATAACCCGGGTTAAAACGGAATCTCTTCCATGTACTGGATGCTTGACAAAATATCCACAGAGAAATAGAATAACCTGTTTGCTCTCATAGATGATAATTGTTTATAATTATAATTATTATTCATTTTCCATTAATTTATGAAAAATGAGTAGATGCTATCTACTAAGTAGGAAATGCCCAGAAAGACTCCTTGTTGCCTTTTTTGCTATTCTAGTAGAACCTGTGGTTATAAAACCCATTTAGTTCCAAGTACTCCATGAGTTCCTGCCTTTGAATTGTTGCTCTTTGTTATTCAAATATCTATTCCCTGGCCAATAGGCTAATGTCTTGTCAGCAATGCAGAATCTGGGGGCACTTGGGTGGCTCAGTGAGTTCAGCATCTGACTCTTGATTTCAGCTTAGGTCAGTAGCTCATGGTTCCTGAGATGGAGCCCCAAGTCAGGCTCTGCACTGTCAGTGGGAGCCTCTTTGGGATTCTCTCTCTCTCTCCCTCTCTGTACCTCTCCCCCACCTGCTGTCTCTCTCACTCTCTCAAAATAAGCATATAAACTTAAAAAAAAATAAAGCTCTTCAATGCACCACTGTGAAATTGTAATTCATATTAGAATATGCTACGTACATTGTAAGACACCCAGACTTTCCATCTAAGAAATAGACACCAGGTATACTACGTGATGTGAATATAGTATTTAAAAATGTGGATGCCTTTGTTGATGCCTTCATTTTATAAATTCGCTTGAATAAACAAAATATTTACACTGGTTCTTACCTCAAGGTAAGAAAATAGATGAAAGCATATCATTGTGTTGAAAAAGGTCTTCCTGCAGAAAGCAGGAAACCCCTCTAAGTCAGAACCAGTTTTCCCAATATACCTAAACAAACAGGAATTCACTTCTTGGTGAGTCACAGATAGAATCTATACCAGCTGGGGTTGTCACACAAAGGAAATGTGATTTTCAACAATTAAGGAGACCACAGGGAATCACTTCCAAAGCAGAGACCCCGGGAAGGGAATGGTTTCATATATAGTCAGGGTGGAGAATTAGAGGGAGAGCCCATCACCTTATGTAAAGGTGCAGATCAGGTTACACTTGGGCCTGAAGAAAACAGTTGTATACAGGGGCGCCTGGGTGGCTCAATTGGCTGAGCATCCAACTTCAGCTCAGGTCATGATCATGCAGTCTGTGTGCTCAAAATCTTGCGGTTTGTGAGTTGGAGCCCTGCATTGGGCTCTATGCTGGCAGCTCAGAGCCTGGAGCCTGCTTCCAATTCTGTCTCCCTCCCAGTCCTTCCCCTGCTCCTGCTCTGTCTCTCTCTCTCTCAAAGATAAATAAATACACAGTGGAATGTTTACTTTTTGAAAGCAAGCAGTTCCATACCTACTCTGGATGTTACATAGTAAATGAGGTTTGTGCTCGCTCTTAGGTGGACAGTTTAGTATTATAATGAGGTCATGGTAACAATCATCTCCCCGTGGTTGGCACCACTGTCTACCTGCTTAGGAGTGAGTCAGGGGATGAGCTCAGACAGGGTGGGTATAAGCTCTTTCTCAGATGACATACCTTTTGTTGTATACTTTCTGTTTCCATCACAAGAGATGATGGCCCTGGGGTGTTGTTGCCTGAAGTAACAGATAAGGTTGAAAGAAGAAGTGAAATAAAATGAGGGACTGAGGGCAGTGGGTATCAACAAGTAAGCAGTGAAGGTTAGGTCTTGGGGTCCAGCTGGTGACATTAACTCCCTCTTGCATCTTAGGTACCATTGTGAATGCTGCCTATGTCTACTTGATAACTGTCGTATTTGTTGCAGGGACTGCTGACCTTCAGGGATGTGGCCATAGAATTCTCTCAGGAGGAATGGGGATTCCTGAACCAGAGTCAGCGAGAACTGTACAGGGATGTGATGTTAGAGACCTATGGACACCTCCTCTTCTTGGGTGAGGATAACTCCTTCCAGACTTCCTAAACCACACTCGCGGGTTTGTTCCTTCCTTTGAAGACTGTCTCTTGGAAACATCCTCTTTGCATGACTGGGATCAGATGCCTGCAGTCAGAGAAAGAAGTAGAGTTTGTAGATATAGAGAAATATCTTCATGAGGTGTCCTTTCCAGGTGTAGATTCCCCTTCTTTACGGTGAGGTAAGAGCATCATCATCTGTAGATGAGTGGTAATTGTAAACATTGAGTGGTATAAAATGGTACTGCCCACTTAAGCTCCCAACTGCTACTCATTCCTGTAGTGGTAGTACTTGGACGTGAGGTCATGATGTGAACATTGGAAATTCCTGTCAAGTATACTAAAGGGGCTTTTGGGCAACAGCATTCAGAAATCATTTTCTGGAATTCTACAATGTCCTCTCTCATGTACTGAGCACAGTATTGGGGTGAAAGAATCTGAGAAACAGGTATGTTGTTTTTTTTTTTTTTTTTCTGAATAATCAGGCCTCATTGTGTCGAAACCACACCTGGTCATTTTTTTGGAACAAAAGAGGGAGCTCTGGGATGTGAAGAGAAAGAAGACAGTAGCCTCACCAGCAGGTAGGTGGGCATGAACAAAACAGATGACAGTGGTGATATGCAAATATTTAAAATATGGCTCAAGTAGCTCTCCTTGAATGGAAATTAGTTTGGAAGCCCAGTTTTATGTGTGTCCCACTCATAGCGGGACATCAGCTTTCCAACCCATCATACTCTTACATTCCCGAAGGATTCTTTGTTCTGCTCCAGTGATCGTCCATCACATCCACAGTGAGTGCCAGGAGACTCCCCTTGTGCGTTGAGTATCTCCAAAGTCTGAAAGCTTCTCCTTTGCTTTGGAGGCCCTCGAGAATTCTCCATATTCTGAAAAACTCTATTGTAAGTCATTCCCAATTTCTGTTTTCGTGAGAAATGTGTCATAGTAGTGGTGGACATAGTGGGTTTTGGAGTCCAAATCCCAGGAGCACTGGAGACAGGGATCACGTGATTCTGGTTTATGCTTTCCAATGTTCCTGAGGCTATAATCTTTTTTTTTTATTTTAATGTTTGTTTTTGAGAGAGAGACAGAGAGAGGCAGACAGACAGAGCAATTATGGGGGAGGGGCAGAGAGAGACAGAGACATAGAATTTGAAGCAGCCTCCAGGCTTTGAGCAGTCAGCACAGAGCTTGATGTGGGGTTCGAACTCACAGACCACAAGATCATGACCTGAGCTGAAGTTGGATGGTCAACCAACTGAGCCACCCAGGCGCCCCACTGATGCTTTAGGCTTAATCATACAAAACTGAGATTCAGTAATTCCCTCAGATAAAAAAGCATTTTCTAAAATGAGAAAATCTCATGCTCTATTTCACTTCAGAAGCTTATTTTTCTTATGAATGATAATGAGAAATTTCCAATTTATGTCTTCCATTCCTCAATGGTGAAATAATTTGTCCATGTGTATTCTCATATTCCTACCAACATTAATGCCACAGGGGAACTAGAACACTGAGAACTTAGAACTCACAGCCTGCCATAAAGACTCAATGGGTACGTGATTTCTCAGTAACTTCATAATTTTCATGTTTTTTCTTGTATAATAGAAACTTCCTGTGCCTTTGTCATAAATGTTTTCACTTTCTGCGTGGCTCTTTATGAGATTCATTTCTGATTTATTAGCTCCAAATTCTGACATGGCATATGCGTCCTGAGGTATGAGGGAGATCATTTGGGTTGACCTGTTGGTCTTGCACAGCTTTCCTGATATCATTTAGTTACCTGTTCTCTCTTCTTCCTCCATAAGTCTCTCTAAGATGATCATTTGAATTGTTTGCCATGGAATAGTGGCTTGATATTTGAATAAAATGGTTATTTTCCTTTTGGCTGTTAGACTGTGATTTACATATTTGTTCTGGACATTTATTTCACAGCTGTCGTTCTGTGTCCTTTGAAGAACATTAGCCACCTGATCCCAGTGTCACCCATTACAGGTTCCTTATTTCCTGTGTGCTCTCTGCTGGATCCCTCCACTAGAAGGTTGATATTTTTTCTCTGTTAGCATTAAGTATCATATGGGAGGATGTGCACTAATCATCTCTTTTATTCTGGAAGCTTCCTCCTTCATGTCACCTTGTTTGTTGTCTGCTTTGGAAAATGAAGGATTCCTCCTATGTTTGCTGTAGGAATTGCTGTTTAAAGTAGAGATTGTGAATGAGAGTTCTGTCCTGTAAACTTCCATTTTATTCTACCCTCATGTGCCATAGATACTCTTCCTTATCTCTTTTCTGTTGCTGCAAATAAAGAAAATGTGCATCGCATTAGTTCAAATGCCTTAAAATTGTGAATGTAATCCAGCACAAAACATAAAGGAGACCTAGACTTTTAATACTATAGAAGACTCAAAAACAATACTATTGGTATTTCTTTTTTTTTAATATGAAATTTATTGTCAAATTGGTTTCCATATAACACCGAGTGCTCATCGCAACAGGGGCCCTCCTCAATACCCATCACCCACCCTCCCCTCCCTCCTATCGCCCATCAACCCTCAGTTTGTCCTCAGATTTAAGAGTGTCTTATGGTTTGCCTCCCTCCTTCTCTAACCTGTTTTTTATTTTCTTTCCCTCCCCCATGGTCCTAAGTTTCTCAGGATCCACATAAGAGTGAAAATACATGGTATCTGTCTTTCTCTGTATGACTTCTTTCACTTAGCATAACACTCTCCAGTTCCATGCACGTTGCAACAAAAGGCCATATTTCATTCTTTCTCATTGCCAAGTAGTATTCCATTGTGTATATAAGCCACAATTTCTTTATCCATTCATTAGTTGATGGACATTTAGGCTCTTTCCATAATTTGGCTATTGTTGAGAGTGCTGCTATGAACATTGGGGTACAAGTGCTCCTGTGAATTAACACTCCTGTATCCCTTGGGTAAATTCCTAACAGTGCTATCGCTGGGTCATAGGGCAGTGCTAGTTTTAATTTTTTCAGGAATCTCCACGCTGTTTTCCAGAGCGACTGCACCAGTTTGCATTCCCACCAACAGTGCAAGAAGGTTCCCGTTTCTCCACTTCCTCGCCAGCATCTATAGTCTCCCGATGTGTTCATTTTAGCCACTATGACTGGTGTGCGGTGGTATCTGAGTATGGTTTTGATTTGTATTTCCCTGATGAGGAGCGACGTTGAGCATCTTTTCATGTGCCTGTTGGCCATCTGGATGTCTTCTTTAGAGAAGTGTCTATTCATGTTTTCTGTCCATTTCTTCACTGGATTTTTTGTTTTTCGGGTGTGGAGTTTGGGGAGTTCTTTTTAGATTTTGGATGCTAGCCCTTTGTCTCATATATCATTTGCAAATATCTTTTGCCATTCCGTTGGTTACCTTTTCGTTTTGTTGATTGCTTCCTTTGCTGTGCAGAAGCTTTTTATCTTCATGAGGTCCCAATAGTTCATTTTTGCTTTTAATTCCCTGGCGTTTGGGGATGTGTCAAGTAAGAAATTGCTGCAGCTGAGGTCAGAGAGGTTTTTCCCTGCTTTCTCCTCTAGCGTTTTGATGGTTTCCTGTCTCACATTCAGGTCCTTCATCTATTTTGCGTTTATTTTTGTGAATGGTGTGAGAAAGTGGTGTAGTTTCAACCTTCTGCATGTTGCTGTCCAGTTCTCCCAGCACCATTTGTTAAAGAGTCTGTCTTTTTTTCCATTGGATATTCTTTCCTGCTTTGTCAAAGATTAGCGGGCCATATTTTTGTGCGTCTAGTTATGGGGTTTCCATTCTATTCCATTGGTCTATGTGTCTGTTTTTGTGCCAATACCATGCTGTCTTGATGATGACAGCTTTGTAGTAGAGGCTAAAGTCTGGGATTGTGATGCCTCCCGCTTTGGTCTTCTTCTTCAATATTACTTTGGCTATTCGGGGTCTTTTGTGGTTCCATACAAAGGTTAGGATTGCTTGTTTTAGCTTCGAGAAGAATGCTGGTGCAATTTTGATTGGGATTGCATTGAATGTATAGATAGCTTTGGGTAGTATTGACATTTTGACAATATTTATTCTTCCAATTCATGAGCATGGAATGTTTTTCCATTTCTTCACATCTTCTTCAATTTCCTCCATAGGCTTTCTATAGTTTTCAGGATACAGATATTTTACATCTTTTGTTAGGTTTATTCCTAGGTATTTTATGCCTCTTGGTGCAATTTTGAATGGGATCAGTTTCTTTATTTGTCTTCCTGTTGCTTCATTATTAGTGTATAAGAATGCAACTGATTTCTGTACATTGATTTTGTATCCTACGACTTTGCTGAATTCATGTATTAGGTCTAGCAGACTTTTGGTGGAGTCTATCACAGGTTTTCCATGTGTAGTATCATGTCATCTGGAAAAAGCAAAAGCTTGACTTCGTGTTTGTCAATTTTGATGCCTTTGATTTCCTCTTGTTTTCTGTGTGCTGATGCTAGCACTTCCAACACTATGTTAAACAACAGCGGTCAGAGTGGACATCCCTGTCGTGTTCCTGATCTCAGGGAGAAAGCTGTCAGTTTTTCCCCATTGAGGATGATATTAGCTGTGGGCTCTTCATAAATGGCTTTTATGATGTTTAAGTGTGTTCTTTCTATCCTGACTTTCTCAAGGGTTTTTATTAAGAAAGGATGCTGAATTTTGTCTAATGCTTTTTCTGCCTCTATTGACAGGATCCTATGGTTCTTATTTTTTCTTTTACTAATGTGATGTATCACGTTGATTGATTTGCGAATGCTGAACCAGCCCTGATGCTCAGGAATGAATCCCACTTGATCATGGTGAATAATTCTTTCTATATGCTGTTGAATTCGATTTGCTAGTATCTTATTGAGAATGTTTTCTTTCATATTCATCAGGGATATTGGGCTGTAGTTCTCTTTTTTTACTGGGTCTCTGGTTTAGGAATCAATGTAATGCTGCCTTCATAGAATGAGTCTGGAAGTGTTCCTTCCCTTTCTACTTTTTGGAGTAGCTTGAGAAAGATAGGTATTATCTCTGCTTTAAATGTCGGGTAGAATTCCCCTGGGAAGCCATCTGGCCCTGGACTCATATTTGTTGGGAGGTTTTTGATAACTGATTCGATTGCTTCGCTGGTTATGGGTCGGTTCAAGCTTTCAATTTCTTCCTGTTTGAGTTTTGGAAGCATGTGGGTGTTAAAGAATTTGTCCATTTCTTCCAGGTGGTCCAGTTTGTTGGCATATAGTTTTTCATAATATTCCCTGATAATTGCTTGTATTTCTGAGGGATGGGTTATAATAAATCCATTTTCTTTCATGATTTTATCTATTTGGGTCATCTCCCTTTTCTTTTTGAGAAGCTTGGCTAGAGGCTTATCAATTTCGTTTATTTTTTCAAAACACCAACTCTTGGTTTCATTGATCTGCTCTACTGTTTTTTAGATTCTATATTGTTTATTTCTGCTCTGATCTTTATTATTTGTCTTCTTCTGCTGGGTTTGAGTTGTCTTTGCTGTTCTGCTTCTGTTTCCTTTAGGTGTGCTGTTAGATTTTTTATTTAGGAATTTTCTTGTTTCTTGAGATAGGCCTGGATTGCAATGTATTTTCCTCTGAGGACTGCCTTCGCTGCATCCCAGAGGGTTTGGATTGTTGTATTTTCATTTTCATTTGTTTCCATATATTTTTTAATTTCTTCTCTAATTGTCTGGTTGACCCATTCATTCTTTAGTAGGGTGTTCTTTAACCTCCATGCTTTTGGAGTTTTTCCAGACTTTTTCCTGTGGTTGATTTCAAGCTTCATAGCGTTGTGGTCTGAAAGTAGGCATGGTATGATCTCAATTCTTGTATACTTATGAAGGGTACAGTCTTTAATTTAAAGTCTAGTTTGTCTGATATAAGTATGGCTACTCCAGCTTTCTTTTGAGTTCCAGTAGCATGATAGATAGTTCTCCATCTCCTCACTTTCAATCTGAAGATGTCCTCAGGTCTAAAATGAGTCTCTTGTAGATACCAAATAGATGGGTCTTGTTTTGTTTTGTTTTGTTTTGTTTTCCATTCTGATACCCTATGTCTTTTGGTTGGAGCATTTAGTTCATTTACATTCAGTGTGATTATAAAAAGATATGGGTTTAGAATCACTGTGATGTCTGTAGGTTTCTTGCTTGTAGTGATGTCTCTGGTACTTTGTTTCACAGGATCCCCCTTAGGATCTCTTGTAGGGCCGGTTTAGTGGTGATGATTTCATTCAGTGTTTGTTTATTTGGGAAGAACTTTATCTCCTATTCTAAATGACAGACTTGCTGGATAGAGGATTCTCGGCTGCATATTTTTTCTGTTCACCACATTGAAGATTTCCTGCCATTCCTTTCTGGCCTGTCAAGTTTCAGTAGATAGATCCGTCACAAGTCTTATAGGTCTCCCTTTATATGTTAGAGCATGTTTATCCCTAGCTGCTTTCAGAATCCTCTCTTTATCCTTGTATTTTGCCAGTTTCACTATGATATGTCATGCAGAGGATCGATTTAAGTTACGTCTGCAGGCAGTTCTCTGTGCCTCTTGGATTTCAATGCCTTTTTCCTTCCCCAGATCTGGGAAGTTTTCAGCTATGTGTTCTTCAAGTACACCTTCAGCACTTTTCCCTCTCTTCCTCCTCTGGAATCCAATTATGCGTATATTATTGCATTTCTTCATATCACTTAGTTCTCTAATTCTCCCTCATACTCCTGGATTTTTTTTTTTAATCTTTTTCTCAGCTTCCTCTTTTTCCATAATTTTCTCTTCTAATTCACCTATTCTCTCCTCTGCCTCTTCAATCTGAGCTCTGTTCGTCTCCATTTTAATTTGCACCTCATTTATAGCATTTTTTACCTCCTCCTGTTTCTTACTCCCTTGATCTCTGTAGCGATAGATTCTCTGCTGTCCTCTATAGTTTTTTCAAGCCCAACGATTAATTTTATGGCTTTTATTTTATTTTATTTTATTTATTTATTTTTCAACGTTTATTTAATTTTTGAGACAGGGAGAGACAGCATGAACGGGGGAGGATCAGAGAGAGAGGGAGACACAGAATCTGAACCAGGCTCCAGGCTCTGAGCTGTCAGCACAGAGCCCACTCAGGGCTCGAACTAACGGAACCCGAGATCATGCCCTGAGCCGAAGTTGGATGCTTAACCGACTGAGCTATGCAGGCACCCCTATTTTTTAAATTCATTTTCTGTCATATTGCTTAACTCGTTTTTGATCAGTTTGTTAGCTGTCACTACTTCCTGGCGTTTCTTTTGAGGAGAATTCTTCTGTTTTGTCATTTTGGATAGTCCCTGGAGTGGCACAGAACTGCAGGGCTCTTCCCCTGTGCTGTCTGGAGTAACTTGTGTTGGTGGCCCGGGTCACAGTCAGATATGATGTCTGCCCCCAGCCCACCGCTGGGGCCACAGTCAGACTGGTGTGTACTTTATCTTCCCCTCTCCCAGGGGCAAGACTCACTGTGGAGTGGTGTGGCCCCTGTCTGGACTACTTCCACACTGCCAGGCTTGTGGTGCTTCTTCTGTGGGATCTGGCGTATTAGCCAGGGTGGGTCCGCAGGGTGCACAGGGGCAGGAGGGGCAGGTTCAGCTCACTTTGCCTTTGGTGCTCCAAGGTCCACTGCAGGAGGGGCCATGCAGCACTGGGAGGGAGGCAGACCCTTTGGAGGGATGGTTGCACAGAAGCACAGTGTCGGTGTGTGTGCAGTTCAAGCAGTTTCCGTGATGGGAACTGGTTCCCTTTGGAATTTCAGCGGGTGGATGGGCGAGGGAGTTGGCTCTGGCCAGCACCTTTGTTCCCTGGTGAGCTGAGCTCTGTCCTCCAGAGTTCAACAACTCTTCCTCCCATTATCTTCACCCTTGTGCTCTTCGAGCAGAGCTGTTGACTTATAACGTTCCAGATGTTATGTCCCACTTGGCTGTCAGAAAACACTCAGTACGGCCCCTCTGCATTTGCAAGTCAGACTGGGGGGTCTGTGTTGGAGGGCAGGCTACCCCTCCACTGCCCCGGCTCCCTCCCACCAGTCCATGTAGTGCGCACCGCCTCTCTGCCCTTCCTACCCTCTTCTGTGGGCCTCTTGTCTACGCTTGGCTCCAGAGAGTCCATTCTGCTAGTCTTGTGGCGGTTTTCTGGGTTATTCAGGCAGACGGGTTATTCCACCCAGATGTGGGTGGAATCTAAGTGATCAGCAGGACGTGGTGAGCCCAGCATCTCCTGCACTGCCATCTTCCCCTCCTTCTGTCCTCCTCTGTATTTCTGAGTTTGTGTGTTTGTGGTGTATTTGCAAGTCACAAAAACCTTTCTCCACAAATAGATGTATAATCTGCATGTCACTGAAAACATTTCTGAGTTTCAGGGAGAGTAAACATTTTTCATTCTATCACTTTTATTCTTTTGTATTCAATTGGTAATTTTTGTATTTCATGTGGAATCTTCACTTTTCTCTTTATGTTACTCAGTTTCATGGTTTTAATATATTTGCATTACCATCACCACGTTGAAAGTTTCAGTAAACTTACTTTTAGGATTGTCTCAGTATAATGGTTGGTGTGTTCCTCGTAGATGAATTTAAAGTCGGATAATCTGGATAAAGACACATATTATACTATTATTGCAATTTTGCCAGATATTCTTTTGGAAGATGAAAAACAACACTATTGTTCTCATATATTACTGGGATAGATGGGTGAATTCATGCAAAACTGTTAGAATGGTCTGTACTGTGTAGTAAGTGTTTAAGGAGAATGGTTGTTTCTGTTCATGATATGAGGCTTAGTAATTTCCTCATTATTCTTCAGGTTCAAAGTCCTCCATGATTTCTTCTTGTGTTTTTTTTTTTTTTTCTTGGAATATAGAAGTGTGGTTCTTGAAGTGAAGATGTTGGCATGAGTTTCAGGTTTGTGAGAAATGTAGAAACTCAGACCACACATAAAATTCGAAATCAGAATGTGAGTTTTAAGAAGATGCTCTGTTCGTTTTCATATGTCACATTGACATTGAAGTGCACGCGTAGCTCACCATCACTTTTTTATTATTCTGTGTCTGTTTTCTTCTGTAGTACATTATTTTGACAACTGATTTTGTCGTATGTTGTAAATTAGGAAGTTTGGTGCCACCAGAATACTCTTTATGTTTCAAGATTATTGTGGGTATATATTATCTTGCAGTATCCATGTGAATATTCCATTTGGTTGTGATCTTTCTGCCAAAAATGTCATTGGGAATTTGATGGGGGTCGCATGAAGTCAGTAGATCACTTTGAATATAGTGACAGTTGGATAATTTGAAGTATTCCAATGTAAGAACATGGATGTGTTTTCACTTACTTCTTTCAATTCCTTCACAATATTTTATAGTTTTCTCTGCACCAGTTTTGACCTCTAACATTATGTTGAGTCTTAAGTTGTTTATTCTTTGTCATGCTACTGTAACTGTAATTATATTTTGCGGGGGATTGTTCTTTGTTGTGTATAAACCATGAATTCTTATTTGTTGGGTTTGTGATCTCCAATTTTGTAAAATTTGCTTGACTTTTAGCAGGTTTTTCAAAATGAGGATTCTTTGGGGGCACTTGGGTGGCTCAGTTGGTGGAGTGTCTGACTGTTGATTTTGGCTCAGGTCATGATCCCAGGGTCATGGGATCAAGACCTGCCTCAGGCTCCACACCTAACATGCAGCTTGCTTGAGAGTCTCTGCCTCCCTGTGCCCCTAACCTACTTGCACACATACTCTGTTCCAAAAGATAATAATTTAAAATAAAAAAAAATAGGGATTCTTCAGAGAGGAAGATAGTATCATGACACACTAGGAGTACCCTACCCTCATCACATCCAAGAAACACACCCAGCTAACCACCAAACCGTCGTATGTATCCCAAAAAGCAACCTTAAGACTGACAGAGGAATTACCCAGCTAATGAGAGAGAAGAGGCACTTCGAAGATTGTAGGAAGTATAGAGATTTGGCCGGGGGAGCAACAGATTATAGTGCTGCTGGAAGCAGGGAACTGTGGTTGTGGAGAAGGATGAGAGAGAGTGGAGCCCAAAGAAGAATGCACAAGGAGAACATTTCCCTAATGTCATTGTCTTGGAAAAGGAGAAGGCCTGCATTTTGTGCTTTCTTTTTTTTTTTTTTTTATATATATGAAATTTATTGACAAATTGGTTTCCATACAACACCCAGTGCTCATCCCAAAAGGTGCCCTACTCAATACCCATCACCCACCCTCCCCTCCCTCCCACCCTCCATCAACCCTCAGTTTGTTCTCAGTTTTTAACAGTCTCTTATGCTTTGGCTCTCTCCCACTCGAACCTCTTTTTTTTTTTTTTCCTTCCCCTCCCCCATGGGTTCCTGTTAAGTTTCTCAGGATCCACATAAGAGTGAAACCATATGGTATCTGTCTTTCTCTGTATGGCTTATTTCACTTAACATTACACTCCCAGTTCCATCCACGTTGCTACAAAAGGCCATATTTCATTTTTTCTCATTGCCACATAGTATTCCATTGTGTATATATACCACAATTTCTTTATCCATTCATCAGTTGATGGACATTTAGGCTCTTTCCATAATTTGGCTATTGTTGAGAGTGCTGCTATGAACATTGGGGTACAAGTGCCCCTATGCATCAGTACTCCTGTATCCCTTGGGTAAATTCCTAGCAGTGCTATTGCTGGGTCATAGGGTAGGTCTCTTTTTAATTTTCTGAGGAACCTCCACACTGCTTTCCAGAGCGGCTGCACCAATTTGCATTCCCACCAACAGTGCAAGAGGGTTCCCGTTTCTCCACATCCTCTCCAGCATCTATAGTCTCCTGATTTGTTCATTTTGGCCACTCTGACTGGCGTGAGGTGATACCTGAGTGTGGTTTTGATTTGTATTTCCCTGATAAGGAGCGACGTTGAGCATCTTTTCATGTGCCTGTTGGCCATCCAGATGTCTTCTTTAGAGAAGTGTCTATTCATGTTTTCTGCCCATTTCTTCACTGGGTTATTTGTTTTTCGGGTGTGGAGTTTGGTGAGCTCTTTATAGATTTTAGATACTAGCCCTTTGTCTGATATGTCATTTGCAAATATCTTTTCCCATTCCGTTGGTTGCCTTTTAGTTTTGTTGGTTGTTTCCTTTGCTGTGCAGAAGCTTTTTATCTTCATAAGGTCCCAGTAATTCACTTTTGCTTTTAATTCCCTTGCCTTTGGGGATGTGTCGAGTAAGAGATTGCTACGGCTGAGGTCAGAGTGGTCTTTTCCTGCTTTCTCCTCTAAGGTTCTGATGGTTTCCTGTCTCACATTTAGGTCCTTTATCCATTTTGAGTTTATTTTTGTAAATGGTGTGAGAAAGTGGTCTAGTTTCAACCTTCTGCATGTTGCTGTCCAGTTCTCCCAGCACCATTTGTTAAAGAGACTGTCTTTTTTCCGTTGGATGTTCTTTCCTGCTTTGTCAAAGATGAGTTGGCCATACGTTTGTGGGTCTAGTTCTGGGGTATCTATTCTATTCCATTGGTCTATGTGTCTGTTTTTGTGCCAATACCATGCTGTCTTGATGATGACAGCTTTGTAGTAGAGGCTAAAGTCTGGGATTGTGATGCCTCCTGCTTTGGTCTTCACCTTCAAAATTCCTTTGGCTATTCGGGGCCTTTTGTGGTTCCATATGAATTTTAGGATTGCTTGTTCTAATTTCGAGAAGAATGCTGGTGCAATTTTGATTGGGATTGCATTGAATGTGTAGATAGCTTTGGGTAGTATTGACATTTTGACAATATTTATTTTTCCAATCCATGAGCAGGGAATGTATTTCCATTTCTTTAAATCTTCTTCAATTACCTTCATAAACTTTCTATAGTTTTCAGTATACAGATCCTTTACATCTTTGGTTAGATTTATTCCTAGGTTTTATGCTTCTTGGTGCAATTGTGAATGGGATCATTTTATTTGTCTTTCTGTTGCTTCATTGTTAGTGTATAAGAATGCAACTGATTTCTGTACACTGATTTTGTATCCTGCAACTTTACTGAATTCATGTATCAGTTCTAGCAGACTTTTGGTGGAGTCTGTCGGATTTTCCATGTATAATATCATGTCATCTGCAAAAAGCGAAAGCTTGACTTCATCTTTGCCAATTTTGATGCCTTTGATTTCCTTTTGTTGTCTGATTGCTGATGCTAGAACTTCCAGCACTATGTTAAACAACAGCGGTGAGAGTGGGCATCCCTGTCGTGTTCCTGATCTCAGGGAAAAAGCTCTCAGTTTTTCCCCGTTGAGGATGATGTTAGCTGTGAGCTTTTCATAAATGGCTTTTATGATCTTTAAGTATGTTCCTTCTATCCCGACTTTCTCAAGGGTTTTTATTAAGAAAGGGTGCTGGATTTTGTCAAAGGCCTTTTCTGCATCGATTGACAGGATCATATGGTTCTTCTCTTTTTTTTTGTTAATGTGATGTATCACGTTGATTGATTTGCGAATGTTGAACCAGCCCTGCATCCCAGCAATGAATCCCACTTGATCATGGTGAATAATTCTTTTTATATGTTGTTGAATTCGATTTGCTAGTCTTATTCAGAATTTTTGCATCCATATTCATCAGGGATATTGGCCTGTAGTTCTCTTTTTTTACTGGGTCTCTGTCTGGTTTAGGAATCAAAGTAATACTGGCTTCATAGAAGGAGTCTGGAAGTTTTCCTTCCCTTTCTATTTCTTGGAATAGCTTGAGAAGGATAGGTATTATCTCTGCTTTAAATGTCTGGTAGAACTCCCCTGGGAAGCCATCTGGTCCTGGACTCTCATTTGTTGGGAGATTTTTGATAACCGATTCAATTTCTTCGCTGGTTATGGGTCTGTTCAAGCTTTCTATTTCCTCCTGATTCAGTTTTGGAAGAGTGTGGGTGTTCAGGAATTTGTCCATTTCTTCCAGGTTGTCCAATTTGTTGGCATATAATTTTTCATAGTATTCCCTGGTAATTGTTTGTATCTCTGAGGGATTGGTTGTAATAATTCCATTTTCATTCATGATTTTATCTATTTGGGTCATCTCCCTTTTCTTTTTGAGAAGCCTGGCTAGCGGTTTGTCAATTTTGTTTATTTTTTCAAAAAACCAACTCTTGGTTTCGTTGATCTGCTCTACAGTTTTTTTAGATTCTATATTGTTTATTTCTGCTCTGATCTTTATTATTTCTCTTCTTCTGCTGGGTTTAGGCTGCCTTTGCTGTTCTGCTTCTATTTCCTTTAGGTGTGCTGTTACATTTTGTATTTGGGATTTTTCTTGTTTCTTGAGATAGGCCTGGATTGCAATGTATTTTCCTCTCAGGACTGCCTTCGCTGCGTCCCAAAGCGTTTGGATTGTTGTATTTTCATTTTCGTTTGTTTCCATATATTTTTTAATTTCTTCTCTAATTGCCTGGTTGACCCACTCATTCGTTAGTAGGGTGTTCTTTAACCTCCATGCTTTTGGAGGTTTTCCAGACTTTTTCCTGTGGTTGATTTCAAGCTTCATAGCATTGTGGTCTGAAAGTAGGCATGGTATAATTTCAATTCTTGTAAACTTATGAAGGGCTGTTTTGTGACCCAGTATATGATCTATCTTGGAGAATGTTCCATGTGCACTCGAGAAGAAAGTATATTCTGTTGCTTTGGGATGCAGAGTTCTAAATATATCTGTCAACTCCATCTGATCCAATGTCTCATTCAGGCCCCTTGTTTCTTTATTGACCATGTGTCTAGATGATCTATCCATTTCTGTAAGTGGGGTGTTAAAGTCCCCTGCAATTACCACATTCTTATCAATAAGGTTGCTTATGTTTATGAGTAATTGTTTTATATATTTGGGGGCTCCGGTATTCAGCACATAGACATTTATAATTGTTAGCTCTTCCTGATGGATAGAGCCTGTAACTATTATATAATGTCCTTCTTCATCTCTTGTTACAGCCTTTAATTTAAAGTGTAGTTTGTCTGATATAAGTATGGCTACTCCAGCTTTCTTTTGGCTTCCAGTAGCATGATAAATAGTTCTCCATCCCCTCACTCTCAACCTAAAGGTGTCCTCAGGTCTAAAATGAGTCTCTTGTAGACAGCAAATAGATGGGTCTTGTTTTTTTATCCATTCTGATACCCTATGTCTTTTGGTTGGCGCATTTAATCCATTTACATTCAGTGTTATTATAGAAAGATACGGGTTTAGAGTCATTGTGATGTCTGTATGTTTTATGCTTGTATCAATGTCTCTGGTACTTTGTCTCACAGGGTCCCCCTTAGGATCTCTTGTAGGGCTGGTTTAGTGGTGATGAATTCCTTCAGTTTTTGTTTGTTTGGGAAGACCTTTATCTCTTCTATTCTAAATGACAGACTTGCTGGATAAAGGATTCTGGGCTGCATATTTTTTCTGTCTAGCACACTGAAAATCTCGTGCCAATTCTTTCTGGCCTGCCAAGTTTCAAAAGAGAGATCAGTCACGAGTCTTATAGGTCTCCCTTTATATGTGAGGGCACGTTTGCCCCTTGCTGCTTTCAGAATTTTCTCTTTATCCTTGTATTTTGCCAGTTTCACTATGATATGTCATGCAGAAGATCGATTCAAGTTACGTCTGAAGGGAGTTCTCTGTGCCTCTTGGATTTCAATGCCTTTTTCCTTCCCCAGTTCAGGGAAGTTCTCAGCTATAATTTCTTCAAGTACCCCTTCAGCACCTTTCCCTCTCTCTTCCTCCTCTGGGATACCAATTATGCGTATATTATTTCTTTTTAGTGTATCACTTAGTTCTCTAATTTTCCCCTCATACTCCTGGATTTTTTTCTCTCTCTTTTTCTCAGCTTCCTCTTTTTCCATAACTTTATCTTCTAGTTCACCTATTCTCTCCTCTGCCTCTTCCATCCGAGCCATGGTGGTTTCCATTTTGTTTTGCATTTCATTTAAAGCGTTTTTCAGCTCCTCGTGACTGTTCCTTAGTCCCTTGATCTCTGTAGCAAGAGATTCTCTGCTGTCCTGTATACCGTTTTCAAGCCCAGCGATTAATTTTATGACTATTATTCTAAATTCACTTTCTGTTATATTATTTAAATCCTTTTTGATCAGCTCATTAGCTGTTGTTATTTCCTGGAGATTCTTCTGAGGGGAATTCTTCCGCTTGGTCATTTTTGATAGTCCCTGGTGTGGTGAGGACCTGCAGGGCACTTCCCCTGTGCTGTGGTGTATAACTGGAGTTGGTGGGCGGGGCCGCAGTCAGTCCTGATGTCTGCCCCCAGCCCACCGCTGGGGCCACAGTCAGACTGGTGTGTGCCTTCTCTTCCCCTCTCCTAGGGGCGGGATTCACTGTGGGGTGGCGTGGCCCGTCTGGGCTACTTGCACAATGCCAGGCTTGTGATGCTGGGGATCTGGCGTATTAGCTGGGGTGGGAAGGCAAGGTGCACGGCGGCAGGGGGGTCAGGCTTAGCTTGCTTCTCCTTAGGTGATCCACTTCAGGAGGGGCCCTGTGGCAGCCAGAGGGAGTCAGATCCGCTGCCGGAGGTTTGGCTCCACAGAAGCACAGAGTTGGGTGTTTGCGCGGAGCGAGCAATTTCCCTGGCCGGAACTGGTTCCCTTTGGGATTTTGGCTGGGGGATGGACGGGGGAGATGGCGCTGGCGAGCGCCTTTGTTCCCCGCCAAACTGAGCTCTGTCGTCCGGGGGCTCCGCAGCTCACCCTCCCTTTGTCCTCCAGCCTTCCCGCTTCCAGAGCAGAGCTGTTAACTTATGACCTCCCAGACGCTAAGTCGCGCTTGCTGTTGGAACACAGTCCGTCAGGCCCCTCTGCTTTTGCAAGCCCAGCTTGGGGGCTCTGCTTGGCTGGCGAGCCGCCCCTCTGCCCCGGCTCCCTCCCGCCAGTCCGTGGAGCGCGCACCGCCTCGCCGCCCTTCCTACCCTCTTCCGTGGGCCTCTCGTCTGCACTTGGGTCCGGTGACTCCGTTCTGCTAATCCTCTGGCGGTTTTCTGGGTTATTTAGGCAGGTGTAGGTGGAATCTAAGTGATCAGCAGGACGCGCGGTGAGCCCAGCGTCCTCCTACGCCGCCATCTTCCTGTTGATCCATTTTGTGCTTTCTTACAAACAGTGTGGCTTCAAGCCTTGAGTTTTGATGCCGGAGGGCTTAGCTTGGAAAGATCCAGGAGGGTACTGCACTGTCCTGGACAGAAGGTAGGTTCACAACCTAGGGGTAGACAGCATGGAAACAGCGATGTGAAGAGCATTTGGGGCACAGATGAGTGAGATTATTTGATAATCTAGGGGCCCTTCAATGAGGTGCATCATGGGGAACAAAGGAGCTGACTGGTTCCATTTCCTTCCCACGTTCCTCAGTATGAACACAGATCACCCTGAGAGAAAGGGCTCAGCGGGGACACTGGCTGCCTGCCTTGCTTACAACAAGCCCCAAGCCCCTATGCTCTGGTGGAACTGCCCTTCTCAGTCAAGCCTGACTCAATCCCAGCAAGGTTGGTCCCTACCTCAGGGGACCTGCATAATCTGCTGCCCACACCACATGTGACCACACAGTTCTGCATGGCCTCAGTTCTGGTGGAGTTGATGTCCGGTCTCATCTCACAAGCAGACCACAGCATAACCAGTCAAAACTCGCCCCATTGAGGACAGGGTCCAAACACTGGCAGGAGAGCTTCTGCAGACCACTGGCGTCAAAGATAGAGCAGGAGGCATAACTGGCTATTTTAACATACAGAGGGTGGTGGAGATGTACACAAAATGCCAAGATGGAAGAATTTATCCAAAATGAAACAACAAGATATGGCCGTGGCCAGAGATTTCAGTGAAACACTGTATCAGTAACATTCCAAATGGAAAATTGAAGGCAACTATCATAAGGATACTCACTGAGCTTGTGAAAAGAAGACAGCAGTGAGGCTCTAACTACAGAGATAAGAGGCTTAGCAAAGGAAGAGTGACGTAAAATGCAATAAATGAGATGAGAAATGCACTTGACTCAATGAACAGCATGTTGGAAGAATGAGAGCAGCAAATTGGTGGCCTTAAAGACAATGGAAAATAGTGAAACTTAAGGAAGCAAGAGACAGAGAGACAGAGTAAAACTATGCAACATGAAATAGCCTTAGGAAATCAGGGACTCCCTCAAAAGTGATAAGATTTATATTACAGGGGTCACAGAACAGGATGAGAAAGGGGGTCAGAAAAGTTACTTCAGGGAATAATAGAAGAAAGCATTCCTACTCAGGATTAGGGAGGCACAGACCTGCAGATTCAGGAGGCCCAGAACTCCATCGAAATCACCAAAAGGAGGCCTACACCAAGACATCTTGGAATCCAATTAGCAAACTATGGTGATAATGAAAAAATCTTAAAAGCAGCAACACAGAGGAAGTATTTCACCCATCCTGAAAGGCCAGCTCAAGATTTCTCAACAGAAACATGGCAACCCTGAGGGAGGGACATGATAGATTCAAAAGGCTGAATGGGGAAAATAGGCAGCCAAGAACAGTCTATCCAGGAAGACTATCATTCAGACTAGAGGAGAGAGAGATTTCCAGTCAAACAGAAACTAAAGGAGTTTGTGACCACTGAAACAGCCCTCCAAGACATGTTTAAGGATAGTCTTTGACTTCAGAGGAGAGACCAAAAGTGAGAAAGACAAGAAAGTATCAGAAAAAAAATCTCCAGAAACAATGCCAAAAGTAATAATAAAATGGCAGCAAATAGGTATCTAGTCAGTAATTCCTTTGAAGGGAAATGTATATGCACTCCAATCAAAACACATAGGGTGTCTGAGTGGATTAAAAAAAAAACCCAAACCGATTTGGATTAATTAACCCAAACCTACAAAAGACTCAATTTAGACCTGAAGTTGTCTGCCAGTTGAAAGTGAGGGCCTAGAGAAACATCATCATGCAAATGGATGTCAAAAGAAGGCCAGTGTAGCAATATTTATATTCAACAAACTAGCCTTTTTTGGTTGTTCTATTGTGGTTATCTCCTCTTGGGTATCAGGGTAATGCCTGCCACCTAGAATGATTTTCAATGGGTTCCCTGTATACTATTATGTGTAGAATTTTGATGAATTTTATCAGCAATTGCTTTTTTATTTTCAACGTTTTTTTTTTTATTTATTTGTGACAGAGAGAGACAGAGCATGAACGGGGGAGGGGCAGAGAGAGAGGGAGACACAGAATCGGAAACAGGCTCCAGGCTCTGAGCCATCAGCCCAGAGCCCGACGCGGGGCTCGAACTCACGGACCGCGAGATCGTGACCTGGCTGAAGTCGGACGCTTAACCGACTGCGCCACCCAGGCGCCCCAGCAATTGCTTTTTTAAAAAATATAATGTTCTCCATTACCTTTTTAATAACTATTTTGAGAGGAGAGATAAGAAGGAAGAGGTAAGGAGAGATAGAGATAGAGAGAATCCCAAGAAGGATGCCCACTGTCAGTGCAGAGCCCAGTGTGGGGCTGGAACTCACAAAGTGAGATCATGACCAGAGCCAAAACCTACAGTTGGATGCTAAACCAACTGAGCCACCGGGGCATCGAAGGAATTACTTGTTTAAAAGTTTGGTCCATTGACCAGTGAAGGCATGTGGTCTTGGTCTTTTCCAAATTGTCTAATATGTTAGTGTATGTTTGCTTTAGGAATCGTTTATCACACTATATGTTTCTGTGTGTAACTGTTGCCTCGTTTTCTTTTCCATTTGTCTTTTTCGTTGGTGAGGTTTTTTTCACTGTAAATATATTTAAAGTATTGTCAAGTTTGTTGTATTGGAGAAATGGAATTACTTTCAATGTTATGTTATTGTTTATTTGGGTCTTCATTTTACTTCTTTCTTATTTTTCTTTAGCATTTCCTTTGACAGAATTTTAGCTAAATTTCTTCATTCTTTTGTTGATTGAGGTGTAATAAAAGAAAAAGGTGAAATACAATAATTAATCATTTATAGCATAAAAATTGAAAGTGGAGGGTCTAGTAGAAAAATTAGGAAAAAATGAATAATAATGATTACCAAAAAAAAAAAGTTTCCTTGGATTTTGTATAGATAATATCATCCTCTAACAGCTATAATTTTGCTTTTTCTCTTCCAATTTGTTTCCATTTTAGAATTGTTTTAAGTTTATTTATTTTGAGAGAGTGGGAGTCAGGAGAAGCAGAGAGAAAGGGAGAGAGAGAGAGAGACAGAGTGAACCCCAACAGGCTCTGTGCTGTCAGCACGGAGCCTGATGTGGGGCTCAAACTCACATAGTGCCAGGTTGAAAACCAAGAGTCAGACAATTAAGTGAGCCAACCAAGCGCCCCCAATTTGGTTTCCTTTTATGTATTTTTTTCCTAATTGTTCTGAATAGTGCCAGTACTGTGTGGAATGGACATGGGAAAGTTGCTTCAATATCTTATTTGTGATCCTATAGGAGGAGCTTTTGGCCTTCTCATCGATTATGTTGGATTTCAGCTTTGCACACATACATGATCTTTATTAGGATGAAGTAGTTTACTTGGATTCTTCCTTATTGAGTATCTTTAATCATGAAATGGTGTCCAATATGCTCACTTCCTGTCCTGTATCAATTAAGATAATCCTCTCTTTGTGATCTTTAGTCTGTAATGTGCAGTCCCATCTCGATAGTTTTCCATATGGTGAAACATTCTTGAATTTCAGGAGAAAATCCCAGTTGATTATGTCATAAAATGGTAAAATGTGCTTTTGATTCAGTTTGTTTTTCATTTGTTTATTTGTTTTGAGAGGGAGAGGAAGGAAGAGGACAATGGGAGGGGCAGAGAGTGAGGAGGAAAGAGGATCCCAAGCAGGTTTTTCAGTTTGTAATGAGCTGGACATGGGGCCTGATCTCACGACTGAAGTCATGACCTGAGCTGAAGTCAAGGGTCGGGTGCTTCACCAACTTAGGCTCCCAGGCTCCCCTATTTGCTTAGTTTTATGGTGGACGTTGCATGAATATTCCCCACAGATGGTAATTCATAGTCTTCTATACTTGTAGCATCTTCCTTCAGCTTTGATAACCTGTTAAGGCTGGTATGATCAAGGGTTTTCATAATCTCCCTTCTCTTCACTTCCTAGAAATGTCTGGGGAGATTTCAAGTACTTTCTCATGTGTGTCTATGAATTATTCTGTGAATTCATCTGGCATAAGGGTTTTCCTTGCTGGGAGTTTTTTTTTTTTTATTTATTTTTAATGAAAAAAACATTTTTAATGTTTTTATGTATTTTTGAGACAGGGAGAGATAGAAAGAGACAGAGCATGAGCAGGGGAGGGGAGGAGAGAGAGGGAGGCACAGAATCCGAAGCAGGCTCAAGGCTCTGACCTGTCAGCACAGAGCCCGATGAGGGGCTCGAACTCAAGCACTGTGAGATCATGGCCTGAGCTGAAGTCTGATGATTACCCACCAGAGCCACCCAGGCGTCCCATTGGGACTTTATTTATTACAGTGTTAATGTACTTAGTAGTTGTAGATCTGTTGACTTTTTTCTTTTTTTTTTTTTTTGAGTGTGAGAGTCAGTGAGTGGGAGAGAAAGCAGAGGGAGAGAGAGAGAGAATCTTAAACAGACTTCGTGCTTAGGGTAGAGCCTGATATGGGTGTCCATCACATGACCCTAAGATCATGACCTGACCCAAAATCAAGAGTTGGAGGCTCAACCGACTAAGCCGCCCAGTTTCCTCTTTCATTATAATCTTTTCTCCATGATGATGTCAAGTAGGTTATACCTTATTTGAAATAGGTACTTTTCTTTTTTTGGATACCTATTTGTTAGCATGTAATTATCCTTTTTCCCAATTATGATTACTTTTATTTCTATGATATCACATGTACTGTGTCTTGTTTTAGTTCTTCACTTCTGATTTTAGGTGAACTTCAATTTTTCATCCTTCCTTGACAGTGTTATAGGTGTGTAAAATTTTTGGTTTACTTCTGAATACAAACTCGTCCTGTTGTTTTATTCCTACTTTTGCTGTATCATATTTTCATAATTTTAAAGTGCTTCCTTCTAAATTTTGGCTCATAGGGTAATTTCCCAATTCTTTGTGACACAGGAATTTGATTTGTGCTACACCATTACAGAATTACAGAATGATCTATTAGGCTATTTCTTCACGTTGTGTGTAAGTTTCTGTGTCAAGGAAGAATGAAGTCCCGATGAATCCTTCTCAACCATCTTCCTGACATTCTCAGACTGATTTGAAGGTTGTATATTAGAAGTTGTCAGTACCTTCATGTGAGAGTACTGATTGGAATGATGTCCCTTTTTTTGTTATTTGCTATCTTTCAGCTATATCTTCACATGGCAGCCAGAGCTTCCTGCCAAAGCCATGCATAGAAGCCTCTTCCCAAAATGTGTCACTGGGTACATGGAAACATCATGCCCTTGAGAATTTACACTTAATGATAAACTGGGACAGTGGTAGAAAGAATAAAGCACATCAGAAGTTTCATGAAGGACGTAGTCCAATTGAGACGACTGCCCGTAATAAGAACCTCATGGCCCCAAGTGGTGAAGGACAGAAAACATCTTGGAAAACCGCCTTTTTTACATCCACTATTTGTGCAAAGCAGTATGCATCTGTAAGCAGAAGTTCCAATCAAACATGCAAACATACATGTTTGTGCAAAGAAAATTTGGAACATTTGGAAAGTTACCTCATCCACACTGAAAACAATGCTGTGAACCATTGTGAAAGTGGGATTGGATTGACCTTTCAGTCAAATAGTTCTAAAACTCAGAGATTCAAAAATGAAGATAAAAGGCCTAGGACGTCTCAATTTGGGAGGTGCTTCACAGAGGAGGTGACCCTGCAACATTTCCAGAGCATTTTCAATGGAGCTACACTGGCTCAATACAGTGAATCTGAGACACAGTCTAACCAGGGCTCTCATGTTAGCAAACGTCTGAGGACTCTGCAAGAAAACCATTTTGAATCTAATAAAGGTGAGGAAGTGTTTTATCCAAACTCCAAATATACCAATAGTAAGAGTACACAGAGGGGAGAAATTACTTCTAAATATGATGAATGTGGGAAAGCTCTGAAGCAGTCCTCCAGTATTGCTGATCATCAGAGGCTTCATGGGGGTGGAAACCCATACACATATAATGAATCTGGGAACATGTTTAATCAATCATTAAGCCTAAATACATATAAGACAAGTGGTACTGGAGAGAAAAGGTACATTGGCAAGGAATGTGGCAAAACCTTTGACAGGCACTCGACACTATCTCAACATCAGCAAACGCATACTGCAAAGAAATTTGACAAATGTGAAGAAGGTGGTCAAACCTTTAAGGATGGGTCATCACTCCATTCAGACAGGCGAATCCGTACTGCACAGAAACCTTACAAATGTCAACAATGTGGCAAGGCCTTTAGCCAGCAATCATTTCTTACTCAGCATCAAAGAATCCACACTGGAGAGAAACCTCACGAATGTCAAGAATGTGGCAAGGCCTTTAAATGGCACTCATACCTTATTAAACATCACAGAATACATACTGGAGAGAAACCTTACCAATGTCAAGAATGTGGCAAGGCCTTTAACCAGCAATCATCCCTTAGTCAGCATCACAGAATGCATACTGGAGAGAAACCTTACAAATGTCAAGAATGTGGCAAGGCCTTTAGGCAGCAATCATCCCTTACTAAGCATCACAGAATACATACTGGAGAGAAACCTTACAAATGTCAAGAGTGTGGCAAGGCCTTTAGCCATCCAACATCCCTTACTAAGCATCACAGAAAGCATACTGGAGAGAAACCTTACAAATGTCAAGAATGTGGCAAGGTCTTTCCCCAGCAAT
The DNA here is from genome assembly GCF_007474595.2 of Lynx canadensis. Classification (NCBI taxonomy): domain Eukaryota; kingdom Metazoa; phylum Chordata; class Mammalia; order Carnivora; family Felidae; genus Lynx; species Lynx canadensis. Next base: position 56,798,560 of record NC_044317.1, read on the forward strand.
CATCCCTTAGTCGACATCACAGAATTCATACTGGAGAGAAACCTCACAACTGTCAAGAATGTGGCAAGGCCTTTAGCTACCAATCATCCCTTACTCAGCATCACAGAATCCATACTGGTGAGAAACCTTACCAATGTCAAGAATGTGGAAAAGCCTTTAACTCTTCCTCACGACTTACTGAACATCACAGAATTCATACTGGAGAGAAACCCCACAAATGTAAAGAATGTGGCAAGGCCTTTAAAGCGTACTCACAGCTAACTCAACATCACCTAATTCATACAGGAGAGAAACCTTACAAATGTAAAGAATGTGGTAAGGCCTTTAGCAGATACTCAACCCTTTTTCTACATCGCATAATTCATACCGGACAGAAACCTTACCAATGTAACAAATGCAGCAAATCCTTTAATTTACCTTCAAGGCTTACTCAGCATCACAGAATCCATACTGGAGAGAAACCTTACCAATGTCAAGAATGTGGTAGAGCCTTTATCCGGCAATCATCCCTTACTCGGCATCACAGAATGCATACGGGAGAGAAACCTTACAAATGTCAAGAATGTGGAAAGGTCTTTAGCCAGCGAACAACACTTACTCAGCATCATGTAATTCATACTGGAGAGAAACCTTACAAATGTCAAGTATGTGGCAAGGTCTTTAGCCAGCAAGCATCCCTTAGTCAGCATCAGAGAATTCATAGTGGAGAGAAACCTCACAAATGTCAACAATGTGGGAAGGCCTTTAGGTTGAAGTCAAACCTCAATGACCATCACAGAATTCATACTGGAGAGAAACCTTTCCAATGTCAACAATGTGGCAAAGCCTTTAGGATTAAGTCAAACCTTAATGGCCATCACAAAATTCATACTGGAGAGAAACCTTACTAATGTCAGATATGTGGCAAGGGCTTTACCAAATGCTCAGAACTTCGTCAGCATCACAGAATTCATACTTGAGCCAACCTTACCAATGTAACGTGTGCAAAAGGCTTTAATCACCAATCATCCTTTATTCAAGATTATAGAAATCATCTTGGAGCAAATGTTACAGAGTTTAAGACTGTGAAGGAATTTTCCCCCCACTTTTTTAAAAGTTTTTCTTCGATAGAATGAGTGGGAGGTTGCAGAGGCAGACACACACACAGAATGAAAAGCAGGTTCCAGGCTCCGAGGTTTCTGCACAGACATCTCAGAGCCTGATGCAGGGCTCGGACCCATAAACTGCTATATCACGACATGAGGTGAAGTTGGATGCTTGACCGACTGAGCCACCCAGGCACCCCAAGACTGTGAGAGAACTTTTAAGGAGGGCTCAACGCTACTCCACATCACAGAATCCACATTGAGGATTAACGATACCCAAGTAAACAATGTGGCAAGACTTTAGCCAATGCTGATCCCTGATTTCTTGTAAGAGAATGTGTTATACAGATGATTTTACACAAAGAATCTGGGAAGCCCTTTAATGGTGCTCCAGCCTCATTCTTTTCACCACTCATGCCGTTGACTTCCACAGGATCATCGGGCCATATTTGGGAGCCCCATCTGAATGGGAGAAACACCACTTTTAGATGGCTGTTTCCCTGTTCTGTCATGTCTAGTATATTTTAAAGAGTATCTTTTTCACATTTTACAAAGCAAGACTGCTCTCCCCCTGCTTTTTTAACTTTCCAAGTTATTCAGGCCTCATATCCATTCTCTGTTTTTTTGCATTTATTATTTGGTGCAAAAAGTTTGTTTTATTATAACACAAAGAGAGGACCTGTGGGCACCAAGATCCACAGTGAAGAGTGACTATGCAGCCGGGGGAGGGAAACGCAAAAGGGAGGTCTCCAGAAGGATTCCCATATGTTTAAGAGGACTCCTAAGATACTGGGGACCTTGTATTTTTCATTTTCTTCATCCTGCACTACAGACAGTTACTAAATGGGGAAGTAAAGGGGAACGGTTCTCCTCGACTGAAATCCCACCACCAGAACCCATCAGCAACTGGAATCTTGGACTCAACACCTTCCCCTTTGGATAGGTCCTAACGGGAATATTTGGAATACTCGCAGGACTTTAATTAGAAGTAACAAGTGTTGACGTCCTAGTGAAAGCCTGGTTGGATAATGTAGAGAGGACTCCTGCTTATAGGGGAGTGAGTTCTAAAGACCCAACCTTGAGTATTGTTCCTGAGAAGGTTTTAAAGCTTTGTTGAAAACATAAGGCAGAAACACCAAACACAGAGAAACCAACATTTGTGATTTCTAAATGCATGGAATTTTAGGGGGAAAAGATGACACGGCCTTTGACCTGGAACACCAAGTTTACCTGATATCTGGCCATTTCTTCTTCTTTCCCCTTGTCCTCTAGATTTCTTTCTCAGAAGGTATTTGTGGACAAATCATATCTGCATCAGGAGAAAATGCCCTTAAAGGCACCAACAGAACGTCTTCACCAGAAAAGTGCTCACTGGCAGGCGGGACTTTGGAATGCAGAAGGACAAAACTTCCTGGTTTTTTGTGTCAGGAGCTTTTCAGAAACGGAGACTACGTACTTGGAGCCCAATCTCTGAGTTTTCCTTGTATACTTTCAGTGGCTTCCACTCCCACAGACACCCACAAATTCTGCTACAGCATAGGAACAGTGTGCTGGGTGGACCTAATCCTCCCACACTCATGTAGAGGAGACCCTGTTACCTCTCCTTGAGCAAAAGCCTGCACTGAAATCCCATAAATTAATGGGAAGCCTTGCCAACTGACTCTGGCCTCAAGTAGAATCACCTGGAGCACTTAGTTAAGTCAACACTGTTGTTTCGCACCACAACAATTCACAGAATCTGAAGAGGGGGGCCACAGTAAGGGTCAGTTTTGAAACTGCACACAGGATCCCATTGGGAACCATTTGGGGAAGAAATGAAGGCTATGGTTATCATTCAGATTCAAACCCATTTCTTCTTCTCTGCTCAGAGTTCCTGGACATTGGAAAAAAGGGTTACAAATTTAAGAGCCAGACACACTTTTAGCTCTTTAGCTAAACTTTTCCATGTTTTCCTAATTCCCAATGACAAGGCTCCAAGGAACCACAGGCGTCTTTCTAGTCCCCCCTTTCAATTGGCTTGGAGAAACTACTCTGTGCCCTGGGAATAAACCTCTCTTTGTCCTTATTGACACCCGAGCTATACTCTTAGTGCTCACACCCTGTGCTACCAGCAGCCCTTGCCTCAGAGAACTAAATCAGTTTAAAAAAAACCGGGGTCTCCATAAATAGCAATGGGCCCCAGTCTATGAACTTATTCCTTTGTATCTAGGACTTTTGAGCATTACACACCCATTTCTCCTTAGTTCACTTGCCCCAATTCATTTACTGGACTGAGACTTCTTTGGAAAATGTCATGCCAGAATTTCTTTTTCCCAAAAAGGGGGGAAATCTAGAATTTGACAGTAGTAACCACATTTGGAAAGAAAGGGAGATAAATGACATTTCAACGTGTTTTCTATGCTCTGTCTCTCATGGCACTTTAGCTGAGGTTAGTGGAACTGATCAGTTAGTCCTATTGGATGAGCTACCAACCTTCTTGTGAGGAAAATGTTCAGTGGATATTGGCACAGTCCACAGGGCATCACTCATTGAGTTTCAAATAGATCCCTCAAAATCTATGCCTGGAATTATTACCCTATAAATAAAGAAACAGAACAGGGTATCAAGCACATTATAGTGGATTACAAGGCTCAGGCCCTAGTTCAATGGTCATGTTGAAGCCATCTTGAGCCTCAGTTGCTGCAAAGGCCAGGACTTCGGACCATGGCAGCCTGGCAGAGGGGGACGGGGATCAGAGAGCAGGGGTGGATGAGGTCCTGGAGGCAAGAGGTTCCCGGGAAGGAGAGTCCTGGCAAGGGAAGTTTATATCAGGAGGGGAGTTGTTCCGGTCCCTGTAACACCCCTATTGTACCTGTGAGAAAACCCAAAGGCTGAGGATGGAAGTTTGATTAGGACCCCTGAGCCAAAAATAACATTGTTATCTGTCTGTATCCTCTTGTTCTCAACATTCATGCACTAGTGACATCCATTCCCGCTTAAAACCAATTTTCCCCTGGAATTAACCCATGCAATCCTTTTTAAAATAGTCCAGTTGAGGGTGTTGTATGGAAACCAATTTGTCAATAAATTTCATATATATATATATATATATATATATATATATATATATAAATAAAATAAAATAAAATAAAATAAAATAGTCCAGTTGATAAGGATAGCCTGTATCCTTTCACCTTCACTTGGGAGGAAAGGGAATACACCTGGTCAGTAATCCTCAGGGTTCCACAGAGAATCCATCCTGTATGTGACAACCTTACAGGCTATATTGCATGATAATAAGTTTTCTGCAGTCTCTCCTTTGTTGTAGTATGTACATAATTTTGTTCTCTGCTCCCCTTCTCAAGGTTCTTTGCATGACACTAGCATACACCTGTGAAAACGTGTGGCTTTAAAGAGACATAAATTGCCTGAAGAAAAATTGCAGCTTGTTCTAAGCCAGCTTAGATATTTAAGGCACCTGCTGTCTGAACAAAGACTAGAATTCAAGACATCCTGAAAATCAAAAACCTATGTACCAATTCTGAGGCTTTCTTGGACTGTTTGGATCTTACCAAATTTGGAGTCCAAACTTCTCTTTTATAGCTCAAAGTGTATAAGCTTTACTAAAAAAGGACAAACTTCACCCTATTATTTAAAAAGAGTGGGATGGCATAGTGTTTGAGACTTTAATGAAGACTCTAAATCCATAAAGAACTTATCAAACTCAACACCCAAAAAACCAAACAACCCAGTTAAGAAATGGGCAGAAGACATGAATAGACAGTTTTTGAAAGAAGACAGCCAGATGGCTAACAGACACATGAAAAATATGCTCAACATCACTCATCTTCAGGTAAATACAAATCAAAGCAATAATGACATACCACCTCACACCTGTCAAAATGGGTAAAATTAACAGAAGAATCAACAGGTGTTGGTGAGGATGAAGAGAAGGGGAACCCTCTTCCACTGCTGGTGGGAATGCAAAGTGGTCCAGCCACTCTGGAAAGCAATATGAGGTCCTCAAAAAACTAAAAATACAATTATGGGCAACTGGGTGCCTTAGTTGGTTAAATCTGACTCTTGATTTTGGCTCAGGTTGTGATCTCATGATTGTGGAATTGAGCCCCACGTCACACCAAGCATGAGGCCTGCTTGAGATTCTCTGTCTCCCTTGCTTGCTGCCTGTCCCCCCACCCAAATAAATAAACATTTAAAAACAAGAACAACTGGGTCACCTGGGTGGCTCAGTTGTTTAAGCGTCCGCCTTCAGCTCAGGTCATCTCACATCTGTGAGTTTGAGCCCCACATCAGGCTCTGTGCTGACATCTCAGAGCCTGGAATCTGCTTCAGATTCTGTGTCTCCCTCTCTCTGACCCTCCGCCGTTCATGTTCTGTCTCTCTTTGTCTCAAAAATAAATAAATGTTTAAAAAAATTTAAAAACAAGAACAATTTAGTTTCAATCCATCATGACCAATAAAGATACTTGTATTATTTTAATCTTCCTAAATTTCTTAAGACTTGTTTTGTAGACTGGCATGTCATCTATCTCGATGTATCTCAGAATCTCAGAAATTTTGTTTTTAGGACTCGTTGTGGTTCTCATTCTGTGCACGCACAAGCCAAGGGATCAACACATTAATAGGAAAACTATCTCAAGTAGATTGTCTCTTGAGATAACAGCTACCCCATGCATCCTTTCCTAGGGAGCATCTTAGTAACTTTTTATGCCCCCTCTTCCATCATTGCAATTTTTCTCTTTTTCACCAGACCACCTGGCAGCAAGTGAACGCCTGGGCTTAATGAATGCACTTTTCCCAACTGCCAGCCCATATTGTCTTGAGTGACTATCACTGTGTATACAGGTTCTTCTCTGAATCCTGGAAGAATTACAAAACTTCCTCATCTCATGAGAAAAATGTAGTCTGTTGTTTTTCATGTCAGTCATTTATATATTCATGCCTTATAGAGTATTATGTAGAATTACAAGCCAGTGACATTGTAGGTAAAATTATCAATAAGGTAATCTATTCTAGTAACAAACAATAAATTATACCTATAGAATGAAACCTCTTATATTTATTATATAAATGGCTGTACAGTTATATTGTTAATGGTCCCAGCAATAAAGCCAGAGTCTTATCAGTAATACAACCAGTTGTCCTGTAATAATGCAGAAATACTTGAAATTCTCTTTGATTGTGATTATAATCTCTTTCAATATGAGAGATTATATTCACCCAACACTTATCTGAGTACGGGGTGTGAAGACAGTTGCACAAAGATAGTTAACAAGCTAGAGGGTCCCTCAAGAAATGGGGGTGAGGGAAATTGTCTTTGAATTGTAATGCAACTGAGCAGAGATGAAGTTGTAGGGAAAGTTAGGTTTTAGGGAATGCAGGCATTAGAGACCAAGTGGTGAACATTGTGCCTTGTATCCTAGGAGAAATGTTGAAGTCTTGATAGATGACAATACTCAAGGAAATCCATTAGCATGTTTAAGTGCTTTCAGTTATAATTGTAATATTGAACTGCTGGTACAGAAGAAAATGCAGGCAGATGTGTCAGCTGATATATAAAGAGAATGCTGGTAGGTAGCAAATAATGAATAGACTTCCTGTCTGAGATCAATTTAATGTATTAGGTGATGTGCTGTAGTTCACTTGGTCTGTGTTAAGCTTTGATGCCAATTCACTCTTTTGAAAAGAAATAGGTTACAAAAATAGTCTTTGGCAGTCTCAATTTTTTGAAAAAAATGTTCCTTTATTTAGAGACAGAGAGTGTGAGCAGGGGAGAGAGGCAGAGAGTGAGAGATAATCTGAAACACTGTTAGCACAGAGACTAAAACAGGTCTCAATTCCAAAACCATCCCTGGGATTATGACCTGAGCCAAAATCAAGAGTCAGAGGCTCAACTGATTGAGCAACCCAGGTGCCCCAAGAAAAGAATTTTATTATTGGTAGTAGTACTGTTTTTGTTTACCTTGTGTAGAATAGGAGATAGTTGACCTCTAAACAATGTGAGACTTAGGGCCATGGATCCCATGATGAAGTTGATAATTCATGTATCACTTCTGACACCCCCAAATTTAACTGTTAATAGACAACCGTTAACTGGAAACCTTACCAATAACATAATCAATTACACATTTTGTATTATATATATATCATGGCCATCATATATAGATATGATGGTCTCACAATATAAGTAAGCTAGAGAAGTATTAAAAAACATAAGGAAATTATATTTACAGTACTCTAGTGTATTTATCAAAAAAAAAAATGTGTGTGCAGATAGACCCATGCATTCAAACCCATGTCTTTCAAGGGTCAACTTTAGTTACTAGTAATATTGTCTCAGAAATCTGAGTGTTTATGTTAAATTGCTTTTTATTCTCTTACAAAATAGACACAGAATTGGCTTAAGTAGAATTGTACAAAGTTTTTGCTACATAAATTTGGAAAGACAAAACTGGGAATATCCCATAGGCAGGGAGATAAAGAAACATCTTTGCCTCCCCAGCTTCATCCAGAACCCTCGCTTGTAAAGCTCTTCTAGGTCTGGCCCCCTCCTGGACTCTCCCTTCACTGAAGAGCAAACCAAACCTGATCTCTGAGGTTTGGTTTGCTACTCCTCCCACTTCTCAATGATAGGTGCTAACATTTTGCTGAAAATCCAATATGGAAGAAAAGTCTGTAGGTTTTGGTGACTTAATTTCTTTCTCATTAAATTCTGTGCCTTGAAAGGGATTGGGACAGGCCCTGCCAGAAAGTACCACTTTGGCATGTGGATTATTTGGAGCTGAAGGCAATGAAGACTCTATGGGCTCAAGAGAAACTTTGGTTCCTTCTTTAACTAGGCAGAGGAATCTAAATTGGGGGTCCTTTCCATAATAAGAGTTATTACAGACATAAATTTTATCTGACTAATCCATGTATATGGCAGAGCAAACATCTAATTACCAATGCCAGGGAGCAAGAATTCATGTTCCTTCAAGGGTCTTTCTAGCTGGAATAAGAATCAAATTGACAAAAGACAGATTAATAGGAGAAAATCAAGTGTAATAGCATATGTACAAGGAATCCACAGAGATATGGAAATTTTAAAGAAAGGCAAAATGAGGCATATATGTGATTGTGAACTGAGGCAAAGAAGGTAGAGGTCCCGGATTTCAGAGGGAAGGGTAATAATTCACAGGGTCATAGGAAGAGCAGAAGTCAGGTAATTAGACACTTTCCATACCACAGAGATGAGTCACTCAGAGAAAGTTTATTTGTTAATAACCTTTATTCTGGAAAAGGCCTTCAATTTAGATTCTTCTGTGTGGTGAAGGGAGGAACAAACCTTTCCCCTGAGACCATAGTGACTTTCAAGTGTTTTCAGCTCAGAATAATCCACATGCCAAAGTGGCACATTCTGGGTAGGGGGTGGCTGTCCTGAACCTCTTCATCAAACACCTGCTCCTTCCTATTCACTCTGTCAATAGCATTCCTTTATTTTGAAATCCCAGACTCCTACTCCTTTCTCCTTGGTTCAGGATGAAATATATACCTCATTTTGCCTGCCTGACTTTGGAATGGCCATGTGTACATGGATTCCCCATAGGTATGTAGCAAGATTCTTGCACAGAGAGTCATGACACTGCGGCTTTTCTTTCTAGGAAGCAACTTTATTTGTGCCGACACGGGCTCAGTTGGGTTCATACCTGACAAACTGAGCCCTGAACGCCACGTGGTGTAGCCTTTCATGCATTTTCTACTTCTTTGTATCCCACATATGGGCAACATAGAGACATACAGTCTGGTTGGGTGGTCTCATGTTACAGGGTCTTGAGGGATGTCACCTACGCACATAGCCAGGTTGCTTTCCCTCATGTTGAGGTCTTTTCTCACCACATTCCTTAGGGAGGGGACTCTACCACACTGCCTCCTTTGATTCTTGGACCCCCCCATCTTGGACCAAAGAGCATCATCTTGGATTAGAGGTTTATATTTCCATAACATCATCACATGCATGGCCGTTTTTCTTTCAACCATTGCCTCAATGAGGCTGGAGACAGACCATATAAGCAGAGGAGCTAGGCAAGGTAGGATTAAGCAAGGTCCCAAAAATCAAGATGATAATTCACATGAGGGTTTTGAATCTCCTGAGACTTGAAAAACATTCTCCGAATAACTTCCTGGGGTTCCAACATTTCCAGCTCTGGACTAGGACATGAACAAACTTTCTCATTCAATCTATGATCTCTTCTATGACTTTTTTTTCCTTTTTCTCTTTTTACTTCTTTAACAAACTTTTTATTTTAGAATGATTTTAATTTTATAAAAAAAAGTTAGAGACAGCACAGAGAGTTACCATATACACCATAAGCAGTCTCCCCTATTGTTGACATCTTGTGTTAGTATGGTACATTTGTCACAACTAAGAAACCCAATATGATGGATAACTTATTCACTAGTCATTACATTATTTAGATTTTTAACATTTTTTACTTAATGTCCCTTTTCTATTCAGGATTCTATCCAGGATACCATGTTAATATAGTCATCTTGTCTCTTAGCTTTCTTTTGGCTGTGAAAGTTTCTTAGGCTTTTCTTGCTTTTAATGACCTTGACAGTTTTGAAGAGCACTTTTTTAGTCACATATTTTTTGGTCACGTACTTTGTGGAATGTGTCTCACTTTGGATTGGCTGATATTTTTCTCATGATTAAACTGGAGTTGTGGGCTTAAGGTTTAGGAAAAACCACAGAGTTAAAGTGTCATTTTCATCACATCATATGAAAGGTATATGCTATGAACATGACTTTCCACTGTTGGTTTTAACCTTGATCATCTGGCTATAGGTGTTTTTCAGCTTTCTCTACTGCAAAGTTACTCTTTTCCCCATTTCCATACTGTACTCTTTTTAAGGAAGTCAGTATATTTAGTCCATAGTTACAAACTGAAGAGTTATTCTCCACCTTCCTGAGAGGGGTGTGTCTACGTAAATTATTTGGAATTCTGCACAAGAGATTTTTCTATTCTCTCCCATTTTAAAATTTATTCAGTTATTTATATCAGTATCAGTTCATGGTATATATTTTATACTTTCAGTTATAATACAATATACTATATTATTTAATATTTTATTCAAATTGTTCTAGTTTGGGCCATTGGGGGGCTCTTTCACTTGGCTCCTGTGCCTCTTCCAAGTACACTTATCATTGTGCTTTTGTTACTTTTTTCTTGTTTTTCTCTTTTTTTAAATACAATTTATTGACAAATTGGTTTCTATACAATATCCAGTGCTCATCCCAACAAGTGCCCTCTTTAATGCCCATCACCCACTTTCCCCTCTCCCCCACCCCCCATCAACCCTCAGTTTGTTCTCAGTATCCAAGAGTCTTTTATGGTTTGCCTCCCTCCCTCTCTGTAACTTTTTTTTTCCCTCTTCTCCTCCCCAATGGTCTTCTGCTAAGTTTCTCAAGATTCACCCATGAGTGAAAACATAGGATATCTTTCTCTGACTGACTTATTTCACTTAGTATAATACCTTCCAGTTCCATCCATGTTGCTGCAAATGGCCAGATTTTATTCTTTCTCATTGTCAAGTAGTATTCCATTGCATATATAAACCACATCTTTATCCATTCGTCAGTTGATGGACATTTAGGCTCTTTCCATAATTTGGCTGTTGTTGAAAGTGCTGCCATAAACATTGGGGTACATGTGCCTCTATGCATCAGCACTCTTGTATCCCTTGGGTAAATTCCTAGCACTGCTATAGGGCCTGTCATTTCCTTTGAGTCTCCCTGTCCGCATACACTTAGATTCCCAAATGTTCCCCTCTGGCAAGTGAGAGCAGGAAGAAAGATGGATGAATAGTTCCCAGCACACATGACCCTGACCAGCCTGAAGGAAGTACTGGACAGGCTATCTTTCCACATGTACAGTATAGTCCACCTGTGGCCTGCCATTTGATAGCTGTGTGGACATTGTCCCAGGCCTCTCGGAGATGAGAGAAGTTAGGCAGGGGGTGGGGATCTGGCTCAAGATGCTCTGGGGACCCCCACCATTGGGTTTCCCAGGTGGTTGAATTATAAAATCTTTGCTCTAGGCATGTTAAGTTTCTAACAGAGATGGTAGACTTTCTCCCCCACTGGGCAAGACAGTTTTTCCCAATAATTGAGCTTTTGTGGAGCCAAACCCCAGTAATAGGACTGGGGTATTCTGTTCCACTGTAAGGTTTGCAGGGAACTAATTCTCTAGCCTCCCATGGCCATTGATTCTTCATGTTGGTACCAACGAAGCATCCTATCCACAAAGGGAAGGTGAGTGCTATCAGAAACCTCTCATCACACTCCCAGCTGTCCAGGGTGGCCTCTGCCAATCCTATGGTGAAAAGTAGAGCAAGAATCACAATAACAGCGAGAGACACAGGGTGACAGTGCATCACAATAAGGAAACATACAGAAAATACGGACAGTCTATTTGTTCCACCGGACCATCGACTCCTCAGGCTTTTGCCATGCATGGATTCGTCAGCTTCCAGAGTAACTAAAGCAGGGGTGCAGTCTCCCAGAGCCTCTGGAGTTGCAGATTGCTTCTTCTGTATAGTCAGCTTGCACAGCCTTGATAGACCAGGAATGAACTCCCAGTTTTGAGATGCTGGCTTCACTCTGCTGTGGTGAATCTAGGGACCCACCTCGGCCACCTTTACTGCAGGAGGAGTGGACAATATGACAGTGAACAGGCCCCTCCAGAGGGGTTTTAGGGTTTGGACATTCCAATCTTTCACCCATAAAGCATCTCCTGGTTTAAAGGGGTGAGTGTCTGTGGCCAGAATTCACAAGTAATTGCTCCCTAACACAGTGGTGTAAGGTGGTTAGGGTAAAGCCAAAGACATGCATCTGTTGCTTTAAGGTTATATTTCCTACCTTCTTTTGGTCCCCACTTATGCCCTTGATAATGGGGAGCAGGGAGGGCGAAGGAGCCCATAACGATTTCATAAGGGGAGAAATCTGTCTGCTTCTTCAGCTTCCCATTTGCGTCTGCAGTCTGCCTTCCTGAAGGTCCCTTATCTCTCCCTACCTAACGCTAACCTTTTCCCTATTTATTCCTCCCCCTGGAATAGGGCCCCTACCTGCCATTAGGGAACAGGGATGATGACCTTACTGGCTTCTTCAAGCTGATAAGGGACGGTGTGGGGGTACAGCAGTTAGAGTTTACCCAAGGGTCAGTTGAGTGGCCCACGGTATGGTTCTACAGGAAGGCTGGCAGGCACGAGGTGGCATAAACATCGGCAGACACAAAGAGAAAAACACAAAGTAAAGATTATACTGACCAACAAGATGGCATCTTAAGATAATGTCCCCAGTTCCCAAACCAATCAAACAATCCAGGAGAGACCCTGACTTTGTTCAATTATGCCTGAATGCCATCTATCAGTTCTAAGACTCTGTGAGAATCATCGGTCATATTAAAACAGCATGTCAGCGAATCTCTCATAACCCAGGTGATGGAGGAGCAGTAAGTAATCATGACCTGAGTCGAAGTCGGACGCTTAACTGACTGAGCCACCCAGGCGCCCCCAAGAGAGCAGCTCTTAAAATTTCTTGTCACACATGAAACCTTGGTAACTGTGAGGTGGTGGGTGTAACTAAACTTACTGTGGTAAATGTTTTGCAATGTATACATTTATCAAATCATTAAGATGTACACCTTCAACTACTATAATGTCATATGCCAGTATCTCCGTAAAACTGGAAACAAGTTAAATAAGCAGATTAGTAGAATCTTAGGCATGAGGATAAGAGGATGAGGGTAGGGATAGATAAAGAGTATGGAGGTTTCTTTATGAGGTGATGAAATATTCTATGATGGATAATGGTTTGCTTCTACCTACATATGAATTGGTTAAAAACCTATCAATTTTATACATTAAATGGGTGAAATAAATATGCAGCATGTATATTATATCCAAAAAAGTTGTTTAAAAAGAACCCAAGGGGCACCTGGGTGGCTCAGTTGGTTAAGTGTTTGACTTCAGCTCAGGTCATGATCTCACAGTCCATGAGTTTGAGCCCCACATTGGGCTCTGTGCTGACAGCTCAGAGTCTGGAGTCTGCTTCAGATTCTGTGTCTCCCTTTCTCTCTGCCCCTCCCCTGCTCATGCTCTGTCTCTCTCTGTCTCAAAAATAAATAAAAACATTTTAAAAATTAAAAAAAATAAGAAATTCCTACATAAGAAGGCCTAGTATTAATAACAAGTATCAAAGACTGCATAAATTCAAGTTTTAATTAAATTCACACATACACACAGGTAAGCTTCCAATGGAAGTTAGGATTTAACTTTCTCCTCCATTTTATTTTGTGTGATAATACAAAAAACAATCTTGAAAAGAAGCACATAAGTTTTGTCAAATAAGATATAATTATCAGTGTGAAAGAAGTTCAACAGTTTGATGATGAATGAAGAAAATGTACAGACAGTAAAATCTGTATGAGGTGTCTCCAAAGAGAATCAATGGAATGGATATCTATACATCTATTTTTGTGGGTTTTTTTTATATCTAAAGATCTAGAAATAGATCTCTCTCTCTCTCTCCCTCCCTCCCTCTCTTTCCCTCTCTTTCCATAGATAGACAGGAATATTTCTTTAATGAATTGGCTAACACTATTGTGAGTCCTGGCAAGTGTTAAGTCTATAAAGAAGGCGAGCAGGCTGGAGACCCAGGGAAGAGCTGATATTGAAGCTTGAGAATCAGAAGGCAGTGTGGAGACACACATAGGTGAGTGGGAAAAAGAACCTCTGGAAAATACAGGTAATTACTATATTCTCTAGAATGGAGTGTCTAATGAGTCATATGGGTTTATTTGGGTAAACCTTTTATATAAACGGATTTAAGTTGGAATAATGCAAATGACTTTTAAAAAACAGTTAAACATAATCTTATAAATACTGTGACTAACTGTATGAGAATATATACCATCTCTTCCACAAAAGATACAAAGTCAGAATTATGGTAGGATGGACACATTTAATAGTATAATCAAGAATGATACAATGTGTGCAACTCGAGTAAGGGGCATTGCCACTTTAGGGCAAGATGTGTGGCATGAAGATGTGGAGTGATATAGTTGAGTAAGAAAGAGGGCACAGGGACAAATGGAGCTGCAGAGAGCCTGGATGCTTGAGGTCACAGAGCCACAGGGGAAGACAGGACGGGATCTGTGTTAGTTTCCTAGGGCTGCTGTCACACATTCCACACCTGAGTGTCTAAACACACTGAGAAATTACTGTCTCAAAGTTCCAGAGGTTCTTAGAAGTCTGAAGTTGAGCTGTTGGCAGAGCCACACTTTACTTTAAGAATTGAGTCTTTCCTCTTTCTAACTTCTGAGGACTGTCAGCTATCCTTAGCCTGGCCTGGCTTGTGGATGCATCACTGAGTCTCTGCCTTCATCATCACACACTGTTCTGTGTGTGTCTAAATTTTCCTCTTATAAGGATATCAGTCAATGAGTTAGAATTGACCCAAATCCAGGATGACCTTATTTTAACTTGATTACATCTGCAAAGATCTTACTGCCCAGTAAGGTTACAATTACAGGGTTAGGACTTGAGCATATTTATTTAAGGCACACTATGTAAGCCACAACAGGCACTAGGTAGTTAAGTGTCACGGAGAGGTTAAAGTACACTACAGGTTTTGAGGTTGGGGGTGGAGTGTATGCAAGGACATTAAAGAGATGAGGGATATGTGTATTGAGGAAGTAAGAGGGTAAAGGAAATCATGGGAAGGAAGGGAATAATGGATGAGGAAATGATTGGCAAAAGGGAGTTAGGAGGCAAGGATGAGTAAAAGGCATACAAACCTTACTGCTTATGAAGGGTTATAGAACATAGGGATGGAAGGGAGATAGTTACTGGTGAATGGAGTCCTTAGAGAGTATTCAGTG
This sequence comes from Lynx canadensis, assembly GCF_007474595.2. Taxonomy (NCBI): domain Eukaryota; kingdom Metazoa; phylum Chordata; class Mammalia; order Carnivora; family Felidae; genus Lynx; species Lynx canadensis. Next base: position 56,813,564 of record NC_044317.1, read on the forward strand.
CTCTAACCAGAAATAAAGGGTAGGAAGAAAAGACGATGCCTGAGGAACATAATGGGTACAGTGAGTTAATGTGGGTGGAGGCAGATCATCAGAGCTGGGAGAAAAGTGGGTACCAGAAGTCTAAAGGCCCATGAGAAAAAAATCAGGGGAGTGTAGGGTTAGGGGTCATGGGTGCAAGATCACGAGGAAACTAAGGACTCATGATAAGTGACAGCTGGGACATTGAGAGTGGTAGACATAAAAGACAGCATAGATGGGCTGAAGTCATTGAAATCACTTCATGGAGGCCCATGGAGGCCCATGGAGAGGGCCGGAGAGGCAATATAAATGGCAATGGAGGACGAGGAGGAGGAGGAGGAGGAGGAGGAGGAGGAGGAGGAGGAGGAGGAAAAAATGGAGGATGGAGGAGTTGAGGGCCATGGCAGAGAAAGAAGACTGGGCTGAGGGTTCTGGGATCAGATAAAACAGAGTTTATTGGTATAGTGGTCTAAAATGCACCTGATGAACTTAGGTGAGCAATGAAGAGAACTAGGAGGGTCATTTGTGGGGAAAGAGTTAGGTTTCATGGAAATCTAAAGGCCCTAGGGGTGCAGAGATTGAGGTAACAATGGGGATAGTGAGGGGGGAGGAGGAAAATGAAGGTTGGGGTAATGAAAATGTCATGTGTACATTTGGAGGTCCTTAATTCATTCTCCTACTCATTAATATTTTTATTTGGACTTTATTCACAATTGTCAATAGTTTCGAATTTCAGTCCATGAGGTAATAACTTTACTTCTATAAAATACCCAGTAATCCTTTCAATGATATAGACGGTAAAGGAAAACGGGTGGAATTTTGAATGAACAGTGAGACTCATTATTTTCTCTCTACTGTGGGGATACCATGCACAAAGTGTGACCATGGAGGAGACCACGTGGAAACCACGAGAAGAAAATGGGTTATGCCCACAATTTGTATGGTCGTGAAAGTGACCTGATCTAGAGGTTCCCGAGAAAATTCATTGCCTCATGAAACTTGATTTTACCAACTAAATGTAGGCATATCATTAATTGTAAAATGAAAATTATATAGTGTAAACTTATAAAATAAAGCAAAATATACTTTAAGTAAAATACTTAATAAAGTAAAAAGAGAAAAAAAAACGTTACCACCATTCGAGAAAAGTTTGATCTTCAGACATAACCGTTTGTCAAGTTGAGGTGGATCCTCCCTCTTGTGCAAACTCAGAGTGTATGTGCAATTGCATTTGAAATTGTATAACATACAGCAGTAAAATATTTTCTCCTTGGTTCAATGTTTACATAAATATTGTCATATCAAACTTACTGACAATCAAATTACTTTCCTTAACCAATAATATATGAAGGTGATATTTTCACACCAGTAGAAATGGATCTGCTTCATATCCCAAGATAACTGTTAATTAAACCTCCTCATTGGAACACTCTTATTTATACCTTTACATAATTGAATGTATCTGTCTCCTGCTATCACACACATCATGAAATGTGCATCTTTGATTTGTACACATATGACTTAACTGGGTGGTTCTGAGACAAGAGATTGTTGCACCATCATGACTGTGCGTTCTTACAATGAGTGGATGTTAGTGGATTACATAGTTCTTACAATGTTAGTGGATTAAAAAAAAACAAACAAACCTGTAATATATTATCAACTATGGTTTCACTGTTAAAGAACTCAGGTGGCTCTAATACCTTGATAGTCTCTGTAAAGAAACCACAACGTAATTCACGGTCACTGTACTGGACAGAAGAAAATGAACTGAAAAAAATTACAGTCAACTAGGTCTTCAAAAATAAGACAACTGTTTAAGATATACCCAATCAATTTCCTTGCTTTGCTTCCACATCCTCTTTAAAAACCTTACCACTACCTTCTACAGGTGGAGAATGCCCAACCGTCTGAATAGACAACTGGTCCAATGAACTCTTGGAAATCTGAACATACATCAGATCGTCATTGAACACCACACAGCATCACCTTCCATTCTGACCACTTTTTTTACATGCCCTGAATACCTTGCTCATATTGTGGGCTTAAGAGTCACTGTGACATCTTTTCCTGCCCCTCTTGGCCCACTTTTGCACATGCGTGCTTAAGACACCAATGAAACACCTTCACTTGCCCAGACTTGACTCTTGGTAATAGCTCCGCATAGTGCATGTGCAGATTCAGTTTCCAGAGAAGTGCTGCACATGCGCACAGAGGACTTCCGGCACACACGACGCTTCTTGGGGCCAAAACCTGCAGTAGTGTGCTCCTCCCTTCATCAGCCCAAGTCTCCAGAGCGTCAGCATTAAATTCCAGCTCAACCAAGCCCACACACCTGAGTTCATAGTTCAGGCAAGCTGGGGGCACAGTCCATGGACAGATCAGTCCTCCCTCTGACCCATGTTGTTATTGCACCCAGAGGTTTTGATGCCCTCTCATGTTTCTCCTTTTCTTTCTGCCAAAACATCACACATGCGCACAAACAGAACACAGGTGACCCATCCCTCCATTGCCACCGCCACCCAAGGAACTGAATCCGGCACTTCCCACAATGCAGGGGACCACGGAGCAGACCGCGAGCAGGGACTGGCCATCCAGGATCACCCTGTGTAATATGAACACATAAGACGCCCATCAATCCCACCTCCAGCAGACCTTCTGATGCTCCTGCCCCCAGCCCCAGTTCCTGTTTCATACTTCGGGGCTAACATTCTGGGCACAGAGCTCAGCTATCCCAGAATTTGCATGAGGAATAGTCCCTTTGCCTAAATGGGGCCTGCAGAGCCTAACAGAGAATTATCCCTTCAGATTTTGTCGAAAATGACCTCTTAGACCATGAAATTGCCCTCCACAGCTCCACTGCCAGTCCCTGATCCTCCCTTCTCAGACAGCTCAGAGAACAGAGTTCCTAGCAGCTTCACCTCCTGGGTGACCCAAGTTGGCATTCATACTTCGCTGACACTCAGACTCAGATAAAGGAGGGCAAAGGATTTACAATTTTGGAAGTCACTTTTACCTTTCTGGTTCAAACAGTACCTCCAAGGTAACACGTCTGCAAACCATCTTCCATTCCTGGGGTGTCCATTGATTTTTCACACATTAAAATAAACCAAATACATAAATGCAAATACATAAATACATCAGGTTTCCCTCAGAGCCCCTAATCTACCCTTCCATTCTGTCCCCCAGTCTGCTTTCTATATTTGTGCCCTCACATCCAACATTATTTTTAAACTTACTGATAATGAGAAAGAAGAGAAGGACTCTCTACTCCCAGGAAGGCATACACAGAAACCAATCCTCCTGGAAAAATGAACACATACCACCCGATTCCCCCGACTTTAGAAAGATTAACTCACAGCTTGTATGTAAGATTCCCAGCACAGTGTTCTGGACACAGTGTGTCCTCATACACCTGGGGCATATAGTAGATACTCAATAAACATCCCTTTGATGAATGAGTACATATTATTTACCCCAAACAGCCTCACTCAGACACCACTGCCTTATTTAGTCCCTTTCCAATTTGCAGGGGATTTGCAGAGAATGACATCTTCCCAAAAGCTGTTAGTAGTTTTCACACTGGGAACAGCAGCGTTTGTGTTGAGATAGGACAGTTGGGTGTAAGGGACTCAGGTGTGGTCTTCTGCTTTCTCTAGCTTAGTGCTACTGGAGATGAAGCTTGGGGACAATAACCTCAATGCTTGTTAAAAACACAAATTAATGGGCTTCATCCAGATCTAAAGAGTAATGATGTCTGAGTATGGGGACCCAGAATCTGTTTTTAAAGGGAACCTCAAGTGATTCGTATATACGTGAAAGTTTGACAACGCATGTTTAGAAAAGTCATTCTCAGCATTGGTTTCACACTGGGATCCACTGTGTAGTTCTAAAACTACAATCTCCGGGGCGCCTGGGTGGCGCAGTCGGTTAAGCGTCCGACTTCAGCCAGGTCACGATCTCGCGGTCCGGGAGTTCGAGCCCCGCGTCGGGCTCTGGGCTGATGGCTCAGAGCCTGGAGCCTGTTTCCGATTCTGTGTCTCCCTCTCTCTCTGCCCCTCCCCCGTTCATGCTCTGTCTCTCTCTGTCCCCCCAAAAATAAATAAACGTTGAAAAAAAATTTTTTTTTTTTTAAATAAAACTACAATCTCCTGTGTCTCAACCCTATAGTCCTTAGTCCCTGATGAGGCCTAGCATCAATTAGGTCTTAATGAAGAGGCCCAATTATTCCACTGTGAGTCCAATGTAAGCAGTGAGGCTCCCAGTACATCTCTGAGGAAAGAGTACCAGGTTGTGTTAATGGGGAGGGCTGCTCTGTAGAAGATTTGATAGGGGAGCACCAGCCTGCCCCACATTTCTGATGTTGTACCAGAGTCTGTATGTGTCTCCAGGAGACAAGTGTACCCCAAAACTGGAGAGGATTGAATCACATTGGGGCCTCCAGTTAAAAGTTCTCTGTGTGTACAAAATTTCACATCCCCCGAAAGCAATGGAATAGTACTCAGGTCACATACACCCTCACTGTACATGGGGAGGCTTTTGGAATTCACTGTGAATATCATGGAAAACACTGGCAAAATCGTACCGAGTACGAAAAACTACCCATGGCCATGTAACATCTGGCGGCTGTGAGAGAGGGTGGTGCCCTCTGAGCCTCTCTTGAAAGCTGTCCTGATATCAAAGAAGGCAAAGAAGTGTGTGTCTGTGTGTGTCTGTGTGTGTCTACTGTATGTATGTCTGTGTGTGTCTGTTATATGTATGCCTGTGTACATGTATAAGTGTATGCGTATCTGTGTGTGTGCCTGTGTATGTGTGTATCTGTGTCTGTGTGTATGTCTGTGCATGTGTCTAAGAGTATATGTCTGTGTGTCTGTGTCTGTGTCTATGTGTGTGCTGTGTATATGTGTCTCCCTGTGTATGTATGTATGTGTCCATGTCTGAGTGTATGTGTCTATGAGTATGCATGTGTCTGTATGTATGTCTGTGAGCTGGCGTGTATGCGTATCTGTGTGTGCCTATGAATGTGTGTATTGGTGTGGGTGTGTATAAAATCCATTCAGAGGCTCACCTTTCGATGGGAAATACACTCCAGAATTCTGGCAGCTTCCAGGATAGTGGTAGGAGCTAAGATGGGAAGCCACGCTCATTCTTTTCCAAGGCCCATCCATAATTTCCACCCTGGGAGAAATGGAAATAAAAGTCTCCACTATTCAGTTCTGCATTGTGGACAAGCCAGTATCCCTTTCAGGAAAGAAAAAGATACAGACAGCAGAGCAGAATCAGAAGGCAGCAGCTCACATTCAAGTAACATTCAAATGACAAAAAGCAGAGTAAGTAGACACCAAAAAAGAGAGAAAAAAAAAAGGAAAAAAAATCTAAAAACAACAAATTCAGGAATCTGAGCCCATGTAACATGGTACAAAGAGGTCTGAAATAACTGGGTACTAGTTCTCAGTGTTACCAATCGGATCAGTAAGTGTGGGCAACTCTGGTACCCAGAGTCCCAATTTCCTTACCTGCAAAATGGGCATGTCCTTCTCCGCCTCTGCCTGCAGAGTGTACTGGAAGGAGGAACGATCTGAGAGCCAAAAGATCTGGGTTCTAATCCCACCCAATCAGCCCGGTACCCGATGGCAGGGTGAGTTAGCTGGGCTCCCCAGGCTTCTCCCACCTACCATCCTGTGGCAAAATGAGGTGGACCAAACGAATAATCTCTAAGACTCCTTCCAATGCTGATAGTCCATCAACCACATGCCATCCTGCAATGCTGGGTATTGGTCCCAGACTATGGATGCCATGCAAATGCTGCATATATGGCAACATTTTATCTGCTTAAAGCCAACCATAATTTTGTTTTCTAGCTAAAACGATTCTTACTCAAGCGTGTAGAAAAGTCCCTGTGGCTCATTGCTCTAACCCTAGCAATCAGACAACACTCCTCAATTGCCTTTGTACCCAATTCTGGCTATGCCTCAAGTGGGAGAAAACCTGTCTGTCTGTCTCTCTCTCTGTTTTTATATAAAAATAGAATTTTCCTGGAGGCGCCTGGTGGTTCAGTTGGTTAAGCCGCCAACGTTAGCTCGGGTCATGATCTCATAGTCTGTGAGTTTGAGCCCCACATCAGGCTCTGTGCTGACAGCTCAGAGCCTGGAGCCCAGTTTGGATTCTGTGTCTCCCTCTGTCTCTCTGTCCCTTCTCTACTCATGCTCTGTTTCTCTTGCTTTAAAAAATAAATTTAATTTTTTTAATGGAATTTTCCATCAGGCAGAGTCTATCTCTAAATCCCACTGTGAGAAGAGCTCCCCTGGAAAAGGAGCTGTCCACATGCCAAATCAAAGTGGCCAGCACTTCAGCAACACATCCTGTCACTGTGCAACTCCCCACGGCTGCAAGCCCCAGGTCTGTGAGCAGAAATGCCATTTGCTCCATCAATAATGATGTTCTCACCAGAGTCAGGCCCCACAGGCAGCTGGCCCTCCTCTCACACACCCGGAGCCCCACTGCAAGGAGGTGGTCCTAAGACCCAAGGGAAACAGCACTGAGACATTCTCTCCTCTGTTTCCAGAATGAGGGGCAAAGGAATGGAGGGGGCAGGACGAGAGGGGGGAGGGGGATGACTTTGTTCCTGGAAACTAGAATTCAAATCCTGCTTCTCCTAAACCCTGAATCACCTCCTACTCTTCCAATAGATGAGTGTGGTGGATAAGAATTTCCATATATGGAGAAGTCTGTTCTCTCCTCTGGTACTTGAAGAACATGGACCCACATAGGACAGAATTCCTTACTCAGAGTAGACAATTAACCCCAAAAGAAGTGGAGTCTTAACTGCCCCACAGGATATCCTGTTACAGGAATATGGCATCTCCAGCACAAACAAGGAAGTGACTGGGTTGAAAGGCTTTACATTGACCTGAGGAATGGGCCTTCTAGAATGCAATGACATTTATGAAGTCAGTCTGTTAATTCAGAAGAAGGAGGGGGTGTTATGTGGGGAAGACGTACCTGAAGAGGTCACCAAGAATCTAGAGCACAGTTCTTCTAATGACAGATGAGCCCTAAAACTATCCTCACTCTTGGCCCCAATTCCCTGACTCCCTTGGGCCAGGAATCCCCCTGGGAATGTAGTTTTGCACTAGTTATTCATAGAACTGACACCAGGCAGAAAAACCCAGAATAAAACCAGACTTTCAGGAGAACACTGTAGAGGGGGAAGGAGGGTTGAATGCTCAATTTAATTTGTAAGCTTACTTGTGATCAGAAGGTCCTGACAAGTGTTTGATCAGTAAAGTGAACCAGTAAATCCAGTCTGGAGCATATCTGGTCTAAAATGAGTCCAGATGGAACCAGCAGAAGAGGAAGGAGAGATGAAATGCTGGAAAAACCACAGTGCAGGTGGTGAGGGGTTGGCTCAGAGGAGGGAATCTGCATCTCTGCTTCCCAGTGGCTCTCTCTCTCTCTCTCTTTTTTTTTTGAGAGAGAGAGAGAGAGAGAAAGGCACATGAGCAGGGAAGGGACAGAGAGAGAATCTTAAGCAGACTCCGTGCTGACTTAGGGCTCGAATTCACCACCTGTGAGATCATGACCTGAGCTGAAATCAAGAGTCGGACACTCAACCCCTGTTCCTGATGACTCTTGACAATCTTCCAGCCCCTCTGCTTATACAACTCCTTCACAAGTTCAGCCCTCCTGTTCTGATTTCACACCCTCAACCCTAGTCACATGTCCTTGTGTCTGAATCACCTAGTGTGTGAGCACACCTTTCATTTGTAGAACTTTCAACCCTGTTTCTGTGATTACAGTGCATGTCTGAGTCCCCTCCTATGCTCAGATGCTACAGACTGGATCCATGGCTCACAGCAGCTTTTCCCAAAGCACACTGGAACTCTAAGCCTAAGAAATGTCTTAGGGGGATTAAGGAAAAAAAAAAGGAGGAGGAGGAGGGTGGGGACTCTCTGATCAAATAACTTTGAGAAACAAACCTCTTGGGAGGTCACAGTGTGCATTAGGTTACTAAAGGCTCAGAGAGTCCCATGATAAAAATACCCATTTAATTTTGTTGCGCTTGGACTTTACCACACTTAGTTGGCTATAGGACCTTTTTCTAACAGAATAGTCATAATACTCTGGGGAACAGGACCCCAAATAATCACAGCATTCTAAGGGACATCACATCTTGCCCAATATATATTCTATTGCACCTCTCTTACCGGACTGTGTGTCTTGTTTAAAAGCAAGGAGCCTGGGTGGCTCAGTCAGTTAAGTGTCCTACTTTGGCCCAGGTCATGAATTCATGGTTCATGAGTTCAAGTGCTGCATCGGGCTCTGTGCTAACAGCTCAGAGCCTGGAGCCTGCTTTGGATTCTGTGTCTCCCTGTCTCTCTGCCCCACCCCGCTTGCACTCTGTCTTTGTGAAAAATGAGTAAACATTAAAAAAAAAAAAAGGGCAAGGACCTTGGGGCACCTGGGTGGCTCAGTCAGTTGAGTGTCAGACTCTTGATTTTGACTCAGGCTGTGATCTCAGGCTGAATCCCTGAGATCAAATACCTGCTTGGGATTCTCTCTCCCTCTGTCTCTGCCCCTCCCCCACACTCTCTAAACAAACAAACAGACAAATAAATAGCAAGGACCTTTTCCAAATCATCATGGCACCCCTGAGACACAGCAAAGTGCTTTATAAACTGCAGGACAATAAATATGTGGTAAATGAATGCACTAAACCCAATCATCTCATTTCCATGATGAGAAAATAAAGCCAAATATGTCAACACAACTTTCTCCAGATCTTCCTAAATGTTTAAAAGGATGTCTTAGACAAAGAACGTGCTCAGTGGGGCACCTTGGTGGCTCAGTCAGTTGAGCAACTGACTTCGACTCAGGTCATGATCTCACAGTTTGTGAACTCGAGCCCAGTATCAGGCTCTTGGCTGTCAGCACAGAGCCTGCTTCAGATCTCCTGTCCCCCAGTCTCTCTCTGGCCCTCCCCTGCTCATGTTCTCTCTCTCTCAAAATAAATAAACTTAAAAAAAAAAAAAAAAAGGTGGTAACTCTTGCAGAATGGAACAAAATAGAACAGAATAGCACAGAAGCTCCTCAGCTAAGCCCGAAGCCAAAAGTTCTCATAACACCATGACTACCTATGTCCTTCCCCTCTCCATTGCCCAAGTCAGGTGTCAGCCAGAAGAAAATGAAGATGACAAATCAGAAAATGAAAGCCATGGGAAAACCAAAGGTCCTTAGGGATGGGAGGGGGGGAAATGGTGTTTGCAGACTGAAGGGAGTCAACAGGACCTGTCTGTGTCTAATTTAGACTTAACTTCAATGTCTAACCTAAGACCTGGCCCTTCCAACAAACTCCCATATGAGTTCCAGTGCATACACAACTTAGTGCTGTACTGTACCACTCTCGTGGCAGAACCTTCTTCCCTTTTTTTCAAGTTTATTTTTGAGAGACAGAGAGAGAGCGCAAGCACACGCGCACACGCTCATGAGTGGGGGAGGGGCACTGAGAGAGGAGAGAGAGAGAGAGAGAGAGAATCCAAAGGAAGCTCCACATTGTCGGTGCAGATCCCTACTCAGGGCTCGAATTCACGAACTGTGAGATCATGACCTGAGCAGAAACCGAGAGTCAGACTCTTAACCGACTGAGACACCCAGGCTCTGGGTGGGAGGCCTGCTTGGGACTCTATCACTCCCCTGCTTGTGGTCTCTCAAAAAAAAAAAGAAAAAAAAAAGACTTAAAAAAAAAAAAGGAGTTCATTGAACCAAAATTTCTTGAGCACATACCATCTCCTCTAACAAAAACGGTGGGTGTTTGTTGAGTCACTACCATGGGCCTAGACTTACGCTTATTTCTTGCACTACCTACACAGTGAAATAATACTAAGTTTCTTGCCAGTGTATAGGACCTGCTAAGGACTTTCCCGTCAACTTCTCATGCTTAACCTGCATGAGTCAAGGACCACGAGAGGAGCTTTGGAGATGGGAATCTGATTCTCATTCTGTCAGTTAAAGCCGAGCACCCCATGGGAAAGCTCTTCACCCCTGAACTCTTGCCCACACTCTGCAAAACAAGACTAATTCTTGTGACCCATCTCTCCCACAGCAACTGGGAGCTAAGTAATAAAAACAATTGTAAAATTCACCTACCACGTAAAAAAGTGCTATGAAGGCAATGCAATACTAATGACTTCTGTGAGATGGGGGGCTTTAAGAGGGAAGAAAAAGGGGCACCTGAATGGCTCAGTCAGTTGAGCATGGGAGTTCGGCTCGGGTGAGTTCAAGCCCCACATTGGGCTTGCTACTGTCAGCGCAGAGCCCCGCTTGAGATCACCCCTCTCTCTCAAAAATAATAAACAAAAAAACAAAACAAAACAAAGAAAGCCAAAACACCTTTATCCAATTCGTTCCCCCCGATTTATCTTGGATCAGGTTAAGCACCTCAGTTGACTGAGCGGTCCTTAAGGGCTGGGACTGGGCCCCACCGGCCTCTCTGACCCCACACCCAGCACAGCGCTTGGCACACAGTGGGTACTAGAGAAATGCTTGGAGAAAAGGAAACAGCACTTGGAAACCATCTATGTCAATTATGGCTCGGCCTCTAGTGAGTGACTCCGGGGAGGCCCTCCTCCTCTCCGGGGCTTGAACGACTAGCTTCCCAGGCTCTTTGTACCAGGAGAGCTCCAAGTGGCTGTGTGTGGCCCGCCCCCAGGACGCACAGGAAATCCAAGGCAGGGTGTGCAGGGGCACTCAGGGAAGGGCTCCAACCCCGCCCAGACCCAGACTTCCGGAAAGCTCGGGTTCCCCTCCGCCGTGCGTGCATCCAGTGCTTGCGCCGCGGCCGGCACTTGCGCACCGTGGGCCGGGGCTATGCGCGCGCTCCAAGCTCCGCGCTCCTGCCTCCCCGGAAGCCCTCTCGCCGGAGAAGGGCCGGGGGTTCCCCGGGCGCCCCCCAGCGGAAGGTGGTGGGGAAGGAAGAAGGATTTGCAACAACACCTCGGGGAGGAGGCGGCCGAGGCGGAGGCGGCGGCAGCTGGAGGCGGAGGCAGAGGCGAAGGAGGGCCCCGGCCCCGGACAGGCCCCGCCCCTCGCCCCGCCCCGCCCCGCCCCGCGCCCAGGGCCGTGCAGCCTGCCCTTACCGTGCAGCCTGCCCTTACCGTGCAGCGCCGAGCTCTTCCCTGCCCGCTAACGCTACTTATCCCGGGAAAGCTCGCGCGGGGCGGGGGAGCAGACCCACAGACTAAAAGTGAAACTTGAGCAGCGCTGGCACGGCTGCTGGCTGGTGCCTTTCCCCCTCCTGCCTCCCCGCCGTCGCCACGCCCTCCGCTGAGAGCTGGAGGCCGACGTCAGGGGCAGGATTCCTGACTACGCTTGCAGGCATCTGTCCAGGTAACTAAGGTATGGGAAGGTGTGGGTCCGTACGGTGGGGGGAGGGGCGCCCGCTGGAGCTCCCGCTGGGCCGGAAGGTGGGCGCACGCAGGGCACGTTGCTTCCGGGGAGGAAGAGGAGGAGCCGCAGGCCTGCTGGGAGCTTGCAAAGGAGGTCGGGAAAGAGGGAGGTGTGGAGGAAGGCTCCTATCCTGCACGGAAGGCTGTGGAAGGCCACCTAGAAGGAGAAAGTCTGAGTGGAGGGGATGCTGAAGAAATGTGTCTGCTATGGAAGAGCCAATTTATGGCTCTGATCCCGAGTAGGAGAGATCCTGCCATGGAATCCCCTTCTGAGATCTTGCTCCTGAGCCTCGCCCTGGATTCCCAGCAACGCTCAGCACCTGTTGGATGGCAGAACTGGCAAAGACCAGCTTCCCAACCCGCCCACTTCACGCGGGAGAAAACTGAACCTGGGAAAAGAAACCACTTGCCCAGGGTCATGCACAACACAGATCCAGTCGTGGGACCCAGATGCTAGCTTCCCAGCCCTGTTCCTGCAGCCAGTCAGGGTGCTGACTCCCTCTGTCCCACAGAGCTATGAAGCAGGGTACCTGTCCATGGGTCAACACACACCACCCTGTGAAGAGCTTACACCTATTCTTGGCCCCAAGAATCAGTTCCTGGAAGGGTCTGAGTTTTTGTTTTTGTTTTTTGTTTTTTTAACTTATTTTTAGAGAGAGAGAGCACCCATGCGTGTAAGAGGGGAGGGGCAGAAAGAGAATCCCACAAACCATGAGATCATGACCTGAGCTGAAATCAAGAGTCAGATGCTTAATCTACTGAGCCACCCAGGCGCCCCCCCCCCCCCCCCCCCCCCCCCGCCTTTTCTTGTTTGGAACATAACCTCAAGATCTTATTATCTTCATAATGTAATAAAATATGAAGCTTAGAACTGGATCACTTGGCCCTTTCTTTTCTTATCTCCTCCCAGTTCAAAATGCTTGCATCTCATAATAGCCAGCATTCTCTTATCTCCAGTTGGTACCAACACATTCAAGCCTCAGAACAATCTTCTTTGTAGTTTTAGCCTTTTTCCAGAAAGTCAGTTTCGTTTGCCCACCACAGCCACTCTGCTTCCTGTCATAACACCACTTTCCCTGGGCATAAAGAGAATCTTTGCCTTTCTTGTGCTGTGTCACTTTGCAGGATTGGTGCTTGCCACACTTCTTGCAGAAAGTCTGGTGGGTTTTAGGAAGGTTCACCATGGTTGCGAGAACACTATCAGCAGGGAAAGAAAGAGCTGGAAGGTTCTGATTGATGGTGAGCCCTAACAATGACAGTCAGTTACTTCAGGGCAGCTTCCTCTGTCCAGTGCCCAAAGGAAACTCTGTAGTTTAACATTTACTTCCCACCCTTGTCTAGAAGCCCAGAAAGCTTGCTATGTGCTTATACCTGTGAAATAAATAAGTAAATAAATAAGTAAATAAATAAATCAATAAATCTGTGAGTTGGGCGAACTGTTTTGAATAGAGGCAAGCCTGTTTTTGGGAAGTGTGAGTCAGATTTTTTTTCCCCCTCTGACATTTGTAAATGCAAGCAACCATGAAAACCACATTTACGTAGTGAAGAGGTTGAATGTTCAGCAGCTAGTGCCTGGAAGGCACTTCAAGGATGGGGACGTTGTTTCCTTGTATTTCTGGCCTCCGGGTACCTAAAGTAATAATCCCCACCTCAGAGATGTGGAAAATTTGGGGTTTGGAGCCCATGGCCAAGAAAGAATTCTTGAGATGTCTTTGGTACAAAAAGGTGGTTTTATTAAAGCACAGGGACCATAGGCAGAGAGGGCTGCACTGGGGTTATGACAGGTGACTAATTATGTACCTTCAAGTTGGGAGGCGGTTAGGGATAGTGTAAGTCTAAGGAATTTTGGAAGCAAGGTTTCCAGGATCCTGAGGGGACTATCTATTGTTAAGAAAAGGTCATTTATTACTGTTTGGTAAAAACTCAGTCACAAGACCCTTCAGATGTATATCAGTGGGCCAGATGCTTAGAAGATGATTGCCAACATATATCTTGGGATGGGTGGGGAGGGGGTAGAGATAAAAGAAGTTTCCACAGGAATTTTTATATGTTAAAATAGACTTACAGGATCCTGGAGAGTTGGGTTAAGATTGCCTTTTGTCCTTAGTGAAGAGTCATCATCCAGGCAGCTAAATTCCTAGAGGAATGTCACTCTCTGTGTTTCAAGGACTTGTGAATGGGCTATAGGCAGTATGGAAATTTATTTTCTTGTGCCTTTGTTTCCCACATCATTTCCCCCTGAATAATTTTGACCCTTAAATCTTTATGGCTGCTGAGGGTGGAAGGTCTCATCTTCTGTAACGTCTTCCTACTGAATGAGGGGCATAGAGATGTCCCTACCTATGGGTCAACATTGATCAGTTGGGGACTTATATATATAGGACAGCTGAGTCCAAGGGAGATCTCATGTATGGATCTTCCTGAATGCAAAGGATCATCTGTCAGCTTGAAGTTATGGCGGTGAAGGAGTCTAGGCACCAAGTAGAGAGACATGGGAGAAAACAACAAAACACGATTAGAATAACAAAACGAAGATGAAGCTCAAATAAGAGTCCTTTGGTAGTTGACAAAAATCCTCTTCCAGTCCAGGAGTTTGACCAATCATTAAAGGAAAGGGAGGGATCTTTTAGAGCAGCAATGTGAGTATTTATATCAGTTAGAAACCCAGAAACATTTTTATGGTGACCTGGAACGTATACACAGCATTCTGTACTTAATGATAGCACATGTTACACCTTGTGCAGCAGGTAAAATGTCTAATGCCATTTTATTTTTAAAATTGCTTTATGCATTTGTATTCCTTCAGTGTTTAATAGGGAAATGCTATTTCGAGTGTCATTTAGGGCTTTGACTGTGTATTTATAGAACTTCCATGTGCCAAGCAACATCCTCCAGTCCCAGGAGGGAACAAAGATGGATGCTAGGTGGTCATACCGATAAGACACAGAACCTGTCCATCATTGCTTTAAATTTGGAAGTTTGGCTGGGTTGGTAATGGTTTTAATAATGCATCCATGTATCCAGGCAAAACCCAAAGTACAGTGGCCTATCCAGCCTGGGCTAAGCCATGGACACAAGTTAGACCCACATAGCCATCCAGTCCCCTCAGGAGTCGTCATCTAATTCCGGGCCTCCTTGAACTTCAGTCAGGATATCAAGGGCCATTTGGTTTTGGAGGGTTACCTTTCCAGAGCACTGTGGACACCAGACTAAATGTAAGTAGTAATTAATTTCTTTAAGGCCCAAGCTATTTCCTGAATTATTTGTGCAATAAAAGACAGTCCTTTGTCACTTTGTGGGGATGAAGGCAGTCCAAATCTAGGGACAATTTCTTTTAGCAAGGATTTTGTCACCTCAGTAGCCTTTTTACTAAAGTAGCCTTGTGCAAACCCTATATTACCTTCCATTGATTATTTGGGGTGGGGGGGGGGATAATAAATATTTTCCTCTCATTATTAACGCTAGTGTATAGACTAGTGTAAGACTTCGTATTTGTTTATTTTGTGCTGCCTGCTTGGCTGCACAGCCTGCTAAATTGTTTCCTTTAGATCCTAAGGTCATATCTTTTTACTGTCCTTTGAAGTGAATTACAGCTACTTCCTTGGGTAGGTGTACAGCCTCAAGAAGAGTAATCATTTAGGGCCCATATTTGATTGGGGAGTTATTATGGGCTTGATTGTAATCCCCTTTCCTTCCAAATTGTTCCGTGGGGATGTAGAATTAGGAAGTCATATTTAGAGTCAGTATACATCTTAATTTTGAGACCCTTTGCCAGTTGTAAAGCATGAGTGACTCTGCTTCTTAGGCAGATGTATTTGCTGGGAGGGCTTTGGCCTCAGCAGTCTGAGTCAGACTGACTGTAGCCTACTGAGCTTTTCTTATCCCCCTTTCCATGAAACTACTGCTATCAATAAGCCAACTGTCATCAGCATTTTCAATAAGGGGAGTCTTAAATCTGATTGGCTAGACTAAATGAGATCAATAATCTCTGAGCAGTCATGTTGTAACACAGATGTACGATAGTCAGGCCCAGACATAGGGGTAGCTGGATTTAAAATTGGATAGGTGTTAAGTATTTAAGGTATATTTAAGAGCATAACCTGGTATTTAATACGTCAGCCTCCCATCACCCACTGGGCCTTTGGTCTCTAAGACACTCTGGACCTGATGTGGAGTCATTTCTGTCAGAGACTACCCCATAGCAAGTTTTGAGGTTTCTTAACCAGGAGGGCTGTTGTGTGCTTGTATAAAGCCTCTATTTGGAATCGTACATCAATAGAGGTGGTTCCTGGGACAAATAGGACTAAGGAATAAAACCATCAAGAAACCCTCTTTGTTTGAGGTCTAGCCTTACTAATATCCTAATTATGAGGAATCACTGGCAAGTGGGAGAAGACTTGTCTCAGGAGATAAGGGCATTCCTAAGTGCATTATCCAATCTAACCATAAGGAAAGTGGGGTCATGCATTATGTCCACAAGTCCATAGTTAACCCTGGACTGGGGTACACTCTGGCTTTTAAAGAGCAATTTTGTCATTCTAGCCACAAAGAATTGATCAAGGTGATAGTTGAGTTATGAAGTTGTTGGGGGATCCATCCCATTTTCCAACTGTTCAAATAATCATATGTCCATGGGGTCCTGTTGTCCCCATAGAATAATGAGCAACTATCATCCAGTATGTCAGGAGGACTTTGAGGCCTTGGGCCCTTAAGGTTCTCATAATTAAGTTTTTTTTTTTTTCCTCTTGTGATTTTGTCTTATGTCAGTTTAACTATTATAACAACCAAAGAATTGAGAATGGAAGAAGAAGAAAGTTTTCCTCTCCTACATATTCATTCTGTTATTGAAAACTGACATCAGTACTCCAGAGCCAATATAACCAGAAGTCAGAGACTGGGAAAAAGAGGAAAAATAGCTTTATTGTTTTACCAGGCACAGGTGGCTGCAGCAGGTTAGGGCCTTCAGAACTGTAAGCTCACCCAGAGGAAGGGGCTGGAGGGTTTTGTAGGGAAATGTGGGACCTATCTGGGTTAGACAGGAATTATCTTTGCTGCCAGCCTTGTTCATCATATTTTCAGTGCAGTACCGGTTCTGTAAAGGCCAAAAAAAAAAAAAGAAAAAAAAAAGAAAGCTAAGAAGGAAAGACTGAAAGTTTCCCAAAGGAGAAAAAAAAAAAAAGGTTAGTTTAATGTCAACCCTCATTGATGTTTTGATGTAGCCATTTTGATTTTTGTTCAACTTTATGTTTTTAAGTGGTTTCAGTTTGAGTCATCAGGACAACTGTAGTAAGACCACTTCATATTTTACAGTGAAAAACCACTGAATATTTTCTAGAATGGCTAAAATAAAGAAAAAGGATAACACCAAATTTCCATTTAAATGTTGAGGAATTACAATTCTCATATATTGCTGATGGAAGTGTAAAAAATACATTCACTTCAGAAAACTGTGTGTGGCAGTTACTTATGAAAATAAACATTTTCCTACTGAAGAGGGGCATTTTCTCACCCCAAAATGTATCTTTGTCCTAAGAATTATTATAGGTTGTTATTTTAAAGAAACAACAAAGGAAAACCTTTAAACCCAGTACAAGTTTCCTTTGTAAGAGACATTTGCAAGTCTGATACATGTGCATATATCAGGGAAAGTTCCATTTGTAAGGGTGTCTCCCTCCTTGAAGCCAAAGGAGAGAGAATGTGTAATTCTCCAGAAACTCTGATCAGTGAAGAAGGAATGGATTTAAATGTGGATAACAATCATAGCCTTGGTTAATGGTTTTTTTTTTTTTTTTTTTTGCTTGGTCACCTCCCCAAATGCTTCACCATAGATCACACTTGGAGTTTCAAACAACAGTCATATCTGGTGCCTTCCCCCTCAGATTCCATCAGTTGGTGTGAGTGGGAACAACAGTGTTGTTTTAAGTGCTCCAGGTGATTCTAAGTGAGGCTAGGGTTAAGCATGAAGGCTTCCCATTAATTTAAGAGTGTGGAGTGCAGGGTTTGGCTCAAGGAGAGGTAACTAGATCTCCCCTACAGGAGTCTGTGTGGGTCAGGCCCATGCAGCACATTGTTCCTATGCTGTAGCAGAATGGGTAGGAGGAGAAGCCCCTGAAAGAAGAGAAGGGAGAGTCAGTCACTGATTGGTCTGCAAGTAGGAGCTCATAGTTTCCAAATATCAGGATGCAAAAGACTAGGAAGTTTCGCCTTTTTTGCATTACAATGTCCTGCCTGCAGGTAGACTCTTCCAGTGGGTATAAAGGCCTTTTCCCCTGATGCACCAGTGATTTCTCCACAAATATCTTCTGAGAAAGAAATCTAGAGAACGAGGTGAAAGAAGAAATGGCCAGTCCTCAGGTAAGCCTGGTATCCCAGGTCAGAGTCTGTATTGTCTTTTTCTCTTGAAATACCATGCATTTAGAAATTGGAAATGTTGATTCCTCTACTTCTGATGTTTCTGCCTCATTTTTTCACCTAATTTTAAAACCTTTTCAGAAATGATATTCAAGGTTATATCTTTAGAACACTGTTGCAGACTTTGAGTCTGGAGTTCTCTCTTGTCCAGCAAGAGAACAGATGCAGAATTGAATATGAGAGGCTAATGTCCAGGAGGGGACAAGAGCCCTGAACACGGGTTTTGTCTCCGTATTTATTGAGCTCTCAAGAATTTACATATGTGGTGAATGCGCAGAAGAAAACAATAAGATAGTGACCTTTAACTTGTGGGTGTAAGAAGCAAAAGGTTTGGGGAGCAAGTGGCATTAGAAGTTGAGATTAAAGCACAATGATATACCCAGGCGCCCCACCAACAGACTTCTTAAACTTACTTCCCACCGAACACTCCTCCCCTATTTCCCAGAGACTATTCCTTATTCTCCAACCTGGCTTCCAATAGGGAACCAACAATTGTCGCTTTGATGTAAAGTCCTGCATGTATTGAAAATATTCCCCTTGTGGGGCGCCTGGGTGGCGCAGTCGGTTAAGCGTCCGACTTCAGCCAGGTCACGATCTCGCGGTCTGTGAGTTCGAGCCCCGCGTCAGGCTCTGGGCTGATGGCTCGGAGCCTGGAGCCTGTTTCCGATTCTGTGTCTCCCTCTCTCTCTGCCCCTCACCCGTTCATGCTCTGTCTCTCTCTGTCCCAAAAATAAATAAAAAACGTTGAAAAAAAAATTTAAAAAAAAAGAAAATATTCCCCTTGTGACAGATTCACAGGGGAAGGTGTTGAGTCCAAGATTCCTATTGCTGATCGGCTCTGTTATTGGGATTTCAATCAATATCTTACATAGGTTCCATCTGGATGTGTTATCAGCTCTGTGTAGACCAGGATTAATACAATGCACAAATGCACAGGATGTATCGATATGAGGCCCAAATAACTC
This sequence comes from Lynx canadensis, assembly GCF_007474595.2. Taxonomy (NCBI): domain Eukaryota; kingdom Metazoa; phylum Chordata; class Mammalia; order Carnivora; family Felidae; genus Lynx; species Lynx canadensis. The sequence goes on from NC_044317.1 coordinate 56,832,402, forward strand.
GGAAAGTTTTTGAAAAAAGTGGGAGGCTTCCTCCTTAGAATGTGAAGAAGATACTGTTTAAAATATACTGGATATTACAGAACGTGGAAAGTATATGTGATTGAACTTTGTATAAATGCACTGTATTTTCATAATTGGATTTTAATTCTGATTCACTCTTTTGTGGCCACAAGAACACACCACTAATAATAGGTCCTTTGGCATGCCTTAGGCACTGATATCATTTTTCTCATTAAAGCTGATGCTACCTTCTATTATTTGGCTTGGTGTCTTTGCCGGATTTCTCCCTTACAAAGTTCATATTTGTCCTCTCATCATTCATAAGGATCTTAGGTGGGTTTATGGAATGATGTTCAGAAACCATCACAATTAAACTGGAAACTTTTTTCTGAGCTTCCCTTGCTTGCAGTTTTTGATGAGGAAAACAAAGACAAAAGAAGTGTAGATAAAATTAAATTTCCTTGAACTTGCAGTGCATTTGTAAATACCTGGGATATGTAGAGTATGACATTGTTCAAGAAATGCCCAACAGCCTTAATTTAATGCTTTGTTAGATGCAAAAAAGGACTTTAGCTTGACCAAAGCCAGACTTGCAGGACTCTATTGGTCTTCTTTAACATATGAAAATCTCTTTAGAAACTTTCTTATCTCTACCCCCCAACTTAAAAGTATAAAATCAATGGCTTCTCCAAATGACAGTGTAGGTTGCTCTGCCCATGGGTCATTACCCATGCTTTATTAAAAACAACTTTTTACACCAAAATCACCTCAAAGATACTTTCTTGACCCTGAATTCCAGTCCCACATCACATCAGTTTTCACTGGACAATGAAGGGCTCACCTTTCTGTTGTAAGGATATTGACTTGTGGGAGTGGAGATTCTAAATCAGACTTCCACCCTCTATTTTTTTTTTTTAATGTTTATTTATTTTTGAGAGAGTGTGAGGGAGAAGGGGCAGATAGAGAGGAAGAGGAAGACACAGAATCTGAAGCAGTCTCCGGGCCTCTGAGCTGTCAGCACAGAATCCGACATGGGACTTGAACTCACAAACCCTGAAATCATGACCTGAGCTGAAGTCAGATGCTCAACCAACTGAGCTACCCAGGTGTCCCCCATCCTCTATGTTTGTAATTCATTCCACATCAGGACACAGAAATCCCATTCTATTTACTTCTTTGTATTTTCATAAAATGAAAACAAGAATCATATGACTGACATGTTCAAGTATCTTAAAATCCTGAAATATAACAGTCATAGATAGAAACTGCACCAGGTGGAGTCATCACAGAAAGGAAACTTGATTTTTCACCAGTAAGGAGATCACAGGCAATAACTTCCAAAGCAGAGACACACAGAGGGAAGGGGAATGGTTTCCTTTTATTTAGGGTTAGGGTGGATATTTAGAAAGAGAGGCCTTGTCATATAGATGTGGGCATAAGATCACACGTGTTCCTTAAGACAACAGTTCTTTACATACTTTCTATCTTATATAAATGAGGTTTGTGTTCCTACTTGGGTGGAGATTTTAGTATTATAATGAGTAATGATAATGAGTCACGAGGAGACTGGGTTACTCCTTGGTCCATCTGCAGAGGTGTGAGTCAGGGGTTCAGCTCAAACTAGGCCAATCCAAGCTCTTCCTCAGGGCAGTCATTGTCTTTTGTTGGATACTTTCTGTTTCCATCACAGGAGACTGTGCCCATGGGGTGTTTTGCCTGAAATAAAAGATAAGTTGGAAAGAAGAGGTTAAGTAAAATGAGGACTAAGGTCAGCGGGCACAAGCAGGTAAGCAGTAAAGGTCAGGTCTTGGGTCTAGCTGGTGACATTAACTCCCTCTTTCATCTTAGGTACGATTATGAACCCCACCTTGGGCCACTTGGTAACTGTGGTATTTATTGCAGGAACTGCTGACCTTCAAGGATGTGGCCATAGAATTCTCTCAGGAAGAGTGGGGTTTCCTGAACCACAGTCAGCGGGAGCTCTATAGAGATGTGATGTTAGAGAACTATGGACACCTCCTCCTGTTGGGTGAGGATAACTCCTTCCAGACTTCCCAAACCACACTCGGGGTTTTGTTCCTTCCTTTGAAGACTGTCTCTTGGAAGCTTCCTCTTCACATGACTGGAATTCAGATTCCTGCAGTAAGGGAAAGAAGTAGGGGTTTGAAGATAGAGAAATATCTTCCTGATATTTCCTTTTCAGCTTCAGCTTTCTCTTAAGGTACCATCATCATTTATGTTGATTAGTGGCCATTCTAAACATTGAATGGCATAACAAGGTATTGCCCACATCTTAAACTCCAGTTTTCGCTCCTTATTATTGTGTCTAGTACATGGAAGTGGGAGGTCAAGATGTGAACATTGGAAATCCCTTCTGTGTGTTCTCAAAGGGGCTGTTGGGCAACAGCATTTGGGAAATCATTTTTTAGAATTCTACAATGTCCTCTTTCATCTACTGAGCATAGTAGTGGACTGAAAGGTAGAATCTCCAGTAATACTCCTATTCCTTTTTTCCAATTTACAGGTCTTGTGTCAAAACCAGACCTGGTCAACTTCTTGGAGCAAAAGAAGGAGGCTTGGGATGTGAATGGAAAGGGGACAGTAGCCACACATCCAGGTAGGTGGACCTGAATGAAGCAAATGACAGAGGAGAGGTCCAAATGTGAGGGAGGAAGATAGACCTTAAAATGTAGTTCAAGTGACTCTCCTTGAATGGAAGTTAGTCAAGAAGCCTAGTTTTATTTCTCTCCCTCTTACAGAGGGACATCTGCTACCCAACATTATCATGCCTTTATACTCCCTAAAGATTCTTCTTTAGCTCCAGTGATGGTCCGTCATGTCCACTGTGAGGGCCAGAAGATTCCCCTTGGAGTGTGAGGGCCTCCATAATCTGAGATCTTCTCCTTTGCTTTGAGGGCTCCAGAGAAATCTCGGTATTTCTGAGGAACTGTATGCTAAGCCATTTCTAACTTCTGTTTTGCCTCCTGTTACAAGTGTGTTAAGAGTAGTGGCGGCCATATTGGGTTTTGGTGTAGAAATCCCTGGAACACTGGAGACCGTGATCACACATTTTCTGGTTTATGGTTTCCAATATTATGGAGGCTTTAGTCTTAATCCTAAAAAATTGAGAGTCAGTAATTTTATCAGGTAACAAAGCACCTCCCTAATAGGAGAAAGTCTAATCCGTTAGTTCACTTCAAAAATTCATTTTTCTTTGTATTAACTGAAGCTGAAATCTCCATTCTATGTGATCATTCCTCAGTGATGAAATAATTTTTTTAACTTGTTTTTAATGTTTATTTATTTTTAAAAGAGAGACAGAGAAGGAGATAGAGCATGAGCAGAGAAGGGACAGAGAGAGAGGGAGACAGAATCTGAAGCAGGCTCCAGGCTCTGAGCTGTCAGCACAGAGCCTGATGCCAGGCTCAAACTCACGAGCTGTGATCATGACCTGAACTGAAGCCGGACGCTTAACCGACTGAGCCATCCAGGTGCCCGTGATAAAATAATTTAATGTACCTATTCGTATCCTAGAATTCTTGCTTAAATTAATGTCACAGGGGACCTAGAACATTTAGAATGTAGAATTTGTAGCGTGTAAAAAAGTTTCAATTGTAACATTCATTAATAATTGTATCATTTTATAATTTTGACTTATATGAAGTTCTTGTTACCTTTTTATATGTGTTTTCACTTTCTGGTTAGTTATATATGAGATTCATCTCTGATTTTTTAGCTCAAACATTATGATATGGGCATGTGCTTTATAAGAAGTGAGGTGTAGGGTCACCTGGGTGGCTCAGTCGGTTAAGTGTCCGACTTCAGCTCAGGTCATGATCTCACAGTTCATGGGTTTGAGTCCCATGTTGGGCTCTTTGCAACAGCTCAGAGTCTGGACACTGCTTCAGATTCTGTGTCTCCCTCTCTCTTTTTGCCCTTCCCCTGCTCACACTCTGTCTCTCTCTTAAAAATAAAGATTTAAAAAAATTTTTAATAATAAAAAAATTTCAAAAAAGAAGTGAGGTGGATAATTCATTAAATTTTCATATTAAAAAAGTAGTTTTCTTTAAATAAAATTTAGGAAGAATTAATCATTAGGTTTTTTCTCAACTTAATCCCAAGTATCTGTTTTTCTGAACTTAATTCCAAATATTTATTTTTTCTAAAGTGATTTCCCTTATATTTTACAACTTTGATGGTGTTTATTTAGAAATGAAAGGTTTTGTTCATCTGCTTGGTACTAAAGAATGGATTATAGGGGCGCCTGGGTGGCGCAGTGGGTTAAGCATCCGACTTCAGCCAGGTCACGATCTCGCGGTCCGGGAGTTCGAGCCCCGCGTCGGGCTCTAGGCTGATGGCTCGGAGCCTGGAGCCTGCTTCCGATTCTGTGTCTCCCTCTCTCTCTGCCCCTCCCCCGTTCATGCTCTGTCTCTCTCTGTCCCAAAAATAAATAAAAAACGTTGAAAAAAAATTAAAAAAAAAAAAGAATGGATTATAGCTTCGCATTCATAGTAAGAGAAAGAATATATTAATAACATAAAACATTTTAAATGTATTTTCAGTGTTTACTCATGAAATTTTTCATGAGAGCTCTTTATGGTTGGTTTTTTAAGTTTATTTATTTATTATAAGAGAGACACAGAGAGAGAGGGAGAGAGAGAATTCCAAGCAGGCTCTGTGCTCCCAGAGTGGAGCCCAACGTGGAACTCAAAGTCATAAACCGCGAGATTGTGACCTGAGCTGAAACCGAGAGTCTGACGCTTAACCGACTGAGCCACCCAGGCGCCCCATGTTTATGATTGATTTTAATGAAAATTCTTTACTATTTATTGTCAATGAGACATTACAATAAGTCAAAATGATTGCTTTCCATGAGTACACAGTCACAGTTTAAAATTATAGTTATATAGCAAGTTTCCTTTTAAAAATTCATCTGTTTTTGTGTAGTACTTTTGGTTTAAATTTTGTTATTCTGGCTTTGCAATCCCATAGTAATATGTTTCCTTTTGTCGGGACTTTCCACAACATTAGGTAGCTGCTTTTGTCATGGTGTTTTAAAATTCTCCTTTTCTCTGTAATTTTCGAGGTTAGTTTTATAATGTGTCACTGTGTTCATGTTTTTTTTTTTTAAATCATGCTTCACTGTGTTCATATCTTGACATTTATCCTGCTGTGAATTTACTGAGCTTGTTGAAATTGTCTCTTTTTTCCACATATGTAAGAAGTACAAACCTTTAGTTTTTTATGTAGGCTCTCTGCCCCCTTTCATTCTCCTCTCCTTATGGGATCCCCTTAATTTACATTTGGACCTCTTTTTTGTGTGTCACTTGAGTCATGTAGGCTCCATCCTTTTACATATTTTTCTAGTCTCGTCCCACTAGATAATTTAAAACAAGGTGTCTTTAACTTGTCTGATTCTTTTCTGCTTGATCAAGTCCATCCCCCACCCAACACCCCACCAACAACCCTCAGTTTGTTCTCTGTATTTAAGAGTCTCTTATGGTTTTCTCCCTTTCTGTTTTTATCTTGCATTTGCTTCCCTCCCCCTGTGATTATCTGTTTTGTTTCTTAAAGTCTAAATATGAGTGAAGTCATATATTTTTCTTTCTCTGGCTGACTTATTTCACTTAGCATAATACACTTCAGTTTCATCCATATTGTTCCAAATGGCAAGATTTCATTTTTGATCGCTGAGTAATATTCCATTGTTATATATATACCACACCTTCTTTATCCATTCATTAGTCGATGGACATTTGGACTCCTTCCATATTTAAGCTGTTGTCAATAGTGCTGCTATAAACATTGGGGTGCATGTGCCCCTTTCAATCAGCATTCCTGTATCCTTTGTATAAGTGCAATGGCTGGGTTATAGGGTAGTTCTATTTTTATTTTTTTGAGGAAACTCCATACTGTTTTCCAGAGGGGCTGCACCAGTTTGCATTCCCACCAGCAGTGCAAAAGAGTTTCTCTTTCTATGCATCCTTGCCAGCATCTGTCATTGTCTGAGTTGTTAATTTTAGCAATTCCGACTGGTGTGAGGTGGTATCTCATTGTGGTTTTGATTTGTATTTTCCTGATGATGAAAGATGTTGAACATTTTTTCATGTGTCTATTAGCCCTCTGGATGTCTTCTTTGGAAAAGTGTCTATTTGTGTCTTTTGCCCATTTCTTCACTGGATTATTTGGCTTTTTTTGGGTGTTGAGCTTAATAAGTTCTTACTAGATTTTGGATACTAACCCTTTATTTGATATGTAATTTGCAAATATCTTCTCCCATTCTGTCTGTTTTGCTGTTTGTTTTTTATTTTTTATTTTTTTTGTTTAATTTTTTTTTTTCAACGTTTATTTATTTTTGGGACAGAGAGAGACAGAGCATGAACGGGGGAGGGGCAGAGAGAGAGGGAGACACAGAATCGGAAGCAGGCTCCAGGCTCTGAGCCATCAGCCCAGAGCCTGACGCGGGGCTCGAACTCACAGACCGCGAGATCGTGACCTGGCTGAAGTCGGACGCTTAACCGACTGCGCCACCCAGGCGCCCCATGCTGTTTGTTTTTTAGTATTGCTGTTTGTTTCCTTCCCTGTGCAGAAGATTTTTATCTGGATGAAGTCCCATTTTTGGTTTTGTTTCTCTTGCCTCTGGAGACATGACAAGTAAGAATTTCATGCGGCTGAGGTCAAAGAGGTTGTTGCCTGTTTTCTCCTCTAGGATTTTGGTGGCTCCCTGTCTTACAGTTAGGTCTTTCATCTATTTTATTTTTGTGTATGGTGTAAGAGAATTGTCCAGGTTAATTCTTCTGCATGTCACTGTCCAGTTTTCCCAACACAATTTGCTGAAAAGACTGTCTTTATTCCATTGGATATTCTTTCCTGCTTTGTCAAAGATTAGTTGGCTGTACATTCGTGGGAACCCACTTCTGGGTTCTCTATTCTGTTCAAGTGATGCATGTGTCTGTCTTTGTGCCAGTACCATACTGTCTTGATGATTAAAGCTTTGTTAACACAGCTTGAAGTCTGGAATTGTGATGCCTCCAGCTTTGGTTTTCTTTTTCAACATTACTTTGGCTATTCTGGGTCTTTTGTGGTTCCACACAAATTTTAGAAGTGTTTGTTCTAGCTCTATGAAGAATGCTGGTGTTACTTTGATAGGGATTACATTGAATATGTAGATTGCTTTGGGTAGTATCAACATTTTAACAATATATTTGTTCTTCCAATCCATGAGCATGGAACGTTTTTCCATTTCTTTGTGTCTTCTTCAATTCCTTTCATAAGCTTTCTATAATTTTCAGTGTATAGATTTTTCACCTCTTTGGTTAGGTTTATCCCTAGATATTTTATGGCTTTTGTTGCAATTGTAAATGGGATTGATTCCTTGATTTATTTTTCTGCTGCTTCATTATTGGTGTATAGAAATGCAACTGATTTCTGTACATTGATTTTATATCTTGCGACTTTGCTGAATTCATGGATTCACTTCTAACAGTTTTTTTTGTGGAGTCTTTTGGGTTTTTCATGTTGTCAGTGAAGAGTGAGAGTTTGACTTCCTCCTTGCCAATTTGGATGCCTTTTATTTCGTTTTGTTGTCTGATTGATGAGGGTAGGACTTTCAACACTATGTTGAATAACAGTGGTGACAGTGGACATCTTTGTCATGTTCCTGACCTTAGGAGGAAAGCTCTCAGTTTTCCCCATTGAGGATGATATTAGCTGTGGATTTTTCATATATGGTCTTTATGATGTTGAGGTATGTTCCTTCTATCCCTACTTTCTTGAGGTTTTTCATCAAGAAAGGATGCTGTACTTTGTCAAATGCTTTTTATGCATCTATTGAGAGGATCATATGGTTCTTATCTTTTCTTTTATTAATGTGATGTACTATGGTGATTGATTAGGGATATTGAACCAGCCCTGCATCCCAGGAATAAACCTCACTTGATTTTGGTGAATAATTCTTCTAATGTATTGTTGGATCTGGTTGGCTAGTATCTTGTTGAGAAATTTTGTATCCATGTTCATCAGGGAAATTGGTTTGTAGTTCTCCATTTTAGTGGGGTTTTTGTCTGATTTGGGAATCAAGGTAATGCTGGCCTTGTAGAATTAGTTTGGAAGTTTCCCTTCCATTATGACTTTTTGGAACAGCTTCAAAAGAATAGGTGTTAAATATTTGAATTTTTGGTAGAGTTCCCCTAGGGAGCCATCTGGCCCTGGAATCTTGTTTGTTGGGGGATTTTTGATTACCAATTCAGTTTCTTTACTGGTCTGCTCAAATTTTCTATTTCTTCCTGTTTTAGTTTTGGTAGTTTACATGTTTCTAAGACTTTGTGTATTTCTTCCAGATTACCCAATTTGTTGGCATGTAATTGCTCATAATATTCTCTCATTGTTTGTGTTTCTGCAGTGTTGGTTGTGATTTCTCCTCTTTGATTTGTGATTTTGTTTATTTGGGTCCTTTGCTCTTTCTTTGTGATCAATCTGGCTAGGTATTTATCAATTTTGTTAATTCTTTCAAAGAACCAGCTCATGATTTGTTTGCTATTGATCTGTTCTACTGCTTTTTTTTTGTTTGTTGTTTTTTTCCCCGATATCATTGATTTCTGCTCTAATCTTTTTTCTGGTTTGGGGCTTTATTTGCTGTTCTTTTCCCTGCTCCTTTGGGTGTAAGGTTATGTTGTGCATTATGTTCCCTATATACTTCCTATTACTGCCTTTACTGCATCCCAGAGGTTTTTGGATGGACTATTTTCATTTTCATTGGCTTCCGTGTACTTTTTAATTTCCTCTCTAATTTCTTGGTTAACACATTAATTCTTTAGTAGGATAATCTTTAATCTCCAAGTATCCATGGTCTTTCCAAATTTTTTCTTGTGGTTGATTTTGAATTTTATAGCATTGTGGTCTGAAAATATCATGCATAGTTTTCTGATATCATTTAGTTATCTAGTTGTTTTCCATTCTTCCTCCATGAGCACCTTTATGATGTTTTTTTTTCCTTTTTTTTTTTTTTAAGATTTTATATTTAAGTGATCTCTACACCCATGTGAGGCGAGAACTCACAACCCCAAGATCAAGAGTCACACGCTCCACCAACTGAGCCAGCCAGGTGCCCCATTTATGATCATTTTTTGAAATCTTTGTTGGGCAATTATTAGTTCTTTATTAATTTAGGGCCAGTTTTGTAGGTTTATTTTGTTCTGATTTAAATGCATTTTTCCATTTCTTGGTATATTTTGTGATCTTTTCATGAGATTTAGGAATTAAAAAAAAAACCCTCTGGGCACAGGCTTATGGACTTGCTTTGTAGAAAAGAACACAAAGAATGGTATTTCTGGTGCCTCTCACACATGATCTGGGCATTTGTAATGTCTGAGTTTTTGTTCTTTCCCAGTTTAAGAAGTTGTAGTTACAATTATTCCTCTCTTTGTCTTCAGTTCTGTAGTTTCTGTTGTTTGAACAAATGCTGACCTTTTATCTGAGTGACCACCACACTGTGTCCAGAGGATGCTCTCATTCCCTCTATTTTCCATGTAATCCATGACAGAAACAAGTCCCTTACACAGCTGCAAAGAAGTTGTGAACATACAGGTCACTCATTTGTTTCCATCAGGAGAGTTAAGGGATCTCACTGCTGTGGAGGGCAGGGAGCTGTGGCTGTGGAGAAGGGTGAGAGAAAGGAGACCACGCAGGGGAATTCAGGAGAATGCTTCCCCAAAGCCAATGGCTTGGCAAATGAGAGGGGCTATACTTCATAAGTTCTTAAAACTATTATGGCTTAAAGCCTAGAGTTTTAACAGTCAGGTGGAGACAAACAGCCACTGCATTGCTCCTGGAGAGAAGGCAGGTACACTACCCGGGGGCAGACAGCTTGGAAACAATGATCTGAAGAACACTAGGAGCACACAGGGGTGAGATTATTTACTATTCTAGGAGCATTGCCCTCAGAGGCAACATTCACTGAGATGCCTGCTTGAGAGCAAAGGAGATGGGTGACACCATTTCCCTCCCCACTCCTCAGAATAAACATAGAGTCACTTGAGTGAAGCAGCTTAGTGGGGACACTGGTTGTCTAAGTTGGTTACACCAACCTCCCCCCACCCCCACCCCCACCCCCATGCTGTGGTGGGAGTACCATCCTGATTCAAGCTTGCCTCAGGCTCAAAAAGGTCAGCTCCTCTCCAGGAGACATACACAAGCTGCTGCCCACACCACATTTCCTGACCAGATAGTTCTGCAGGGCCTCAGTTCTGGTGGAGTTGGTATCAGGTCTGATTTCACAAAGAGACCAGACCACACCTAGTGAACAGTCGCCACGTTCAGGCAAGGGACCAAACACTGTTCACAGCAGGCAAGGAGAGCATCTGCAGATCACTGGCCTGGAGGATATAACAGAAGATAGAACTGCCTTTTCTAACTTCCAGAGGAAGGCAGAGATTTAGACAAAGTGCCAAGATGGAAGAATGTTTCCCAAATGAAAGAACAAGATGTGGCTTCAGCCAGAGATCTAAGCAAAACATTTATCAGTAACAAACCAAATGGAGAATATAAGACATTAATCATAAGGACATTCTCTGGGTTGAGAAAAGAATCACACGAACCTTACTTTATTTTTGAGAGAGAGAGAGAGAGAGACAGGGCATGAGCAAGGGAGGGGCAGAGAGAGAGAGAGACAGAATCCAAAGCAGGCTCAGACTGTGAGCTGTCAGCACAGAGCCTCAGGGAGGGCTCGAACCCACAGACTGATGGGGTCAGATCATGACCTGAGCCGAAGTTGGGCACTTAATCGACTGAGCCACCCAGATGCCCTTTGAGAACTTTACCACAGAGGAAAAAGAGTTAAAGAAGAATCAAATAAAGATAAAGAATGTGAATAAATGAGGTTGGAAATTGGCTTGTTGCAGTGAGCAGCAGGCTGGATGAAACAGGAATGAATTAGTGACCTAGAAGACAAGATAATGGAAATTAATCAAGTTGAACAAAAGAAAGAGAAAAGAATGATCCAGTATCAGAATAGATTTAGGGCATTCAGTGTCTCCATCAAAAGTAATGACATTCTTGGGGAGCCTAAGGGGCTCAGTCAGTTGAGCATTGGACTTCAGCTCAGGTTGTGGTCTCGCAGTTCATGAGTTCGAGCCCCGCGTCAGGCTCTGTGATGACAGCTCAGGGGCTGGAGTCTGCTTCAGATTCTGTATGTGTGTGTGTCTCTCTCTCCCCCTCCCCTGCTCATGATCTGCCTCTCTCTGTCTCTCAAAAATAAATAAATGCTACCAAAAAAAAAGTAATGATATTCTTAATATAGGAGCTCCAGAATAAGGAGACAGAGAAAAAGGGTAGAAAAATTTCTTCAAGAAATAGCAGAAAACTTCCCTAATCTGGAAACAGACATCCACATTCAGGAGGCACAGAGTACTTGCATAAAATAACCAAAAGCGGACCCACACCAAGACATTGGATTTAAAATTTCAAATATGGTGATAAAGAAAAAAATCTTAAATTTGTCTTAAAGACAAAAGCAGTCCTTCACTTGCAGGGGAAAACCCATAATGCTAGCTGGAGATTTCTCAATAGGAACTTGGAAAGTCAGAAGGGAGTGACATGATGTATTTAATGTGCTGAATTGGAAATGTCTGTAACCAAGAATACTCTATCCACCAAGGCTATCATTCAGAATAGAAGGAGAGATAGAGTTTCCCAGATAAGCGAAAAGTAAAGGAACTTGGGACCACTGAACCAGTCCTGCAAGAAATGTTAAAAAGGAATCTTTGAGGTCACAGAAGACACCAAATATGAAAAGACAAGAAAGGATCAGAGAAAATGTCCAGAAACAATGATAAAACAAGTAATAAGGCAACAATAAATACATATCTATCAATAATTACTTTGAATGAAAAGGTATTTATACACTCCCATCAGAACACTTACGGTGTCTGAATAGATTAACAAACAAACAAACAAAAGACAAACAAAAAATGACCCAGACCCACCTATATGCTGCCTACAAGAGACTCAATCGAGTACTGAAGACACCTGCAGATTAAAAGTGAAGGGGTGGAGAAACATTTATCATGCAAATGGATGTCAAAAGAAAGTCAGAGTAGCAATACTTATGAATGACAAACCAAACATTTTTGTTCTAGTATTGCATTTATCCTTCCTAATGACTTTGAACAGGTTCCCTCTATTCCATAATTTGTAAGATTTGGAAGAAGATTGTCATTAATGTTGTTGTTGTTTTTTTTTAATGTTTGTTAGAATTGACCAATGAAGGTATGTGGTCTTGGACTTTCCTGTGCTGAGAGGTTTTTTTTTTTGTTTTTTTTTTTTTTAATTTCAAATTCAATTTTAATCGTTATTCATCTCAGAAGATTTCATATTCCTTGGGATTAAGATTCATATTTTAATCTTGCTAAGTTGTGTGCATTTTTAGGAATTATCTGTGTTTTCCCCCTAAGTTATCTGATTTTTTAATATATATTTATTGTAATCTGTTATCATACTATATACTAATTGGATTCTTTGTTGTGTTATTTTCTCTTCAACTTCTCATTTGGTTTTTGAGTCTTCTCTCCTTTTTTCCTTGGTTAATGTAGTTAGAAATTGCCAATTATGTTTATTTTTTGGAAATACTGGGTATCACTTTCAATGTTATATTGTTTATTCTGTTCTCTATTTTATTTCTTTTTTTTAATTTTTTTTAAAGTTTATTTATTTTTGAGACAGAGAGAGACAGAGCATGAATGGGGGAGTGTCAGAGAGAGAGGGAGACACAGAATCCGAAACAGGCTCCAGGCTCTTGAGCAGTCAGCACAGAGCCCGAAGCGGGGCTCGAACTCACGGACCGCGAGATCATGACCTGAGCTGAAGTCGGAGGCTTAACCGACTGAGCCACCCAGGCACCCCTATTTTATTTATTTCTGATTTTTCCTTGTTATTTTCTTCCTCTACTAAATTTCACCTATATTTGTTCTTTTTTTCTAGTTCCTTGTGGTGTAAGGTTAAGAAAATAAAGTTGAGGGACACCTGGGTGACTCAGTTGGTTAAGTGCCCTACTGTTGATTTTTGGCTCAGGTCATCATCTCAGAGTTCATGAGTTCAAGCCAGATGTCAGGTTCCACTCTAACAGTGCATAGCCTGCTTTGGGTTCTGTCTCTCAAGAATAAATAAACATTTATTTATTATTTGAAATAAATAATTTATTTATTGAAGTTGAAACAAACAATTTAAACATTTATAGCATACAAAATTTGAAATTGGAGTGTTCAGTATATAAAATTATTAGAAATAAACAATGCAAGTGATAACCAAAAGAATAACACAACTAAAATATAAAAATAAGGATTCTCTAGGATTTCTGTAGATTATCATCTATGAACAGAAATAATTTTATTTTTTCTCATCTAATTTAGAGTTCTTTAATTTTTCTTTTCTTTCCTAATTGTTCTGACTAAAACATACAGTACTATTTTGTTTTGTTTTTTTTTTTTTTTTTCAACGTTTATTTATTTTTGGGACAGAGAGAGACAGAGCATGAACGGGGGAGGGGCAGAGAGAGAGGGAGACACAGAATCGGAAACAGGCTCCAGGCTCTGAGCAGTCAGCCCAGAGCCTGACGCGGGGCTTGAACTCACGGACCGCGAGATCGTGACCTGGCTGAAGTCGGACGCTTAACCGACTGCGCCACCCAGGCGCCCCTTTACAGTACTATTTTGAATGGAAGTGGTGAAGTCACTTCATTACCTTGTTTCTGATCATACAGGAAAAGCTTCCAGTCTTATACTACTGAATAATATGTGAGATATCAGCTTTTCCTACATATATGGCCCTTAGTAGGTTGCAGCTGTTGCATTGTATTCCTGCTTTACTGTTTTTAATCATGAAATGGTGTTCAATATGCTCACTTCCTGTTCTGTAACTAATATGATCATAGCATTTTTGATCTTCATTCTGTTAATTTGAAGTCTTAAACTGATAGTTTTCCATATGTTGAAACACCCTTGAATTCCAGGAAGAATTCACAGTTGACTATGCTATAAAATGGTAAAATGAACTTTTGATCCAGTTTGCTTTATTTTTTGGTGGGCTTTGCATGACTATTCCCCACAGGTAGTAGTTTGTAGTCTTCTTCACTTGTAGCATCTTCCTTTAGCATTGGTAACCTCTTAATGCTCGTGTTACAGAGAGTTTTTCCATAATCTCCCTTGTCTTTACTCCTTGGAAATGTTTGAGGAGAATGAAGTACTTTCTCATTAAATGTTTGTATGAATTATTTAGAGAATTCATCTGGTACAGGACTTGTCTTTATTTAGAGTTGTTTTTTTGTTTTTTTTTTTAATTTTTTTTTTTTTCAACGTTTATTTATTTTTGGGACAGAGAGAGACAGAGCATGAACGAGGGAGGGGCAGAGAGAGAGGGAGACACAGAATCCGAAACAGGCTCCAGGCTCTGAGCCGCCAGCCCAGAGCCCGATGCGGGGCTCGAACTCACGGACCGCGAGATCGTGACCTGGCTGAAGTCGGACGCTTAACCGACTGCGCCACCCAGGCGCCCCTATTTAGAGTTTTTGTTTTGTTTTTTGTTTTAATAACTTTTTCAATTTACTTATTAGTTGTAGATCAGTTGAGATTTTTTAAATCTCGTATAATTACCCATTGTCACCTCTTAAAATTATTTTTATTTCCATGCTATTAGTTATACTGTGTCTGCCTTCACTTCTTCACTTCTGATTGTAGTTGGTCTTCTCTCTTTCATTCCTTCTTGATTTAGTTAAAAGTCTGTCAATTTTGTTGATTTGTTCTGAAAAACAAATATTCCTACTATTGATATTCTCCTATGTTTGTTATATTCTAGTTTGTTCATTTGTGTTTTGTATTTAAATGTCTTCCTTCTGATAATTTTGGCCTCATATGAGGCATAGGAAAGTGATTTGTGCTACACCATGACAATACTACAGAATTATCTATCAGGCCATGTGCTCAGGACATTGTGTGCAAATTTATGTGTCCACAGAGGAATGAAGTCCTTATGATTACTTCTCAGCCATCTTGCTGACCTTCTCTGACTGATATTAAGGTTGTATAATAGAAGTCATAAGCCCATTCATCTGCAAGTAGGAAGTGGAAAGATTTTACTTTTCTGTTATTTGATATCTTTCAGCTGTATCTTCACATGGCACCCTGAGCTTCCTGCCAAAGTCTTGCATAGAAGCTTCTTTTCAAAACAAGTCAATGGGGAGATGCAAACACAGCACCCTTGAGAATTTACACTTAATGATAGACTGGGACAATGATGGTGAAAGTGAAGGGCATCAAGGATATCATGAAGGACATATCCCAACTGAGACAAGTGCCCATAATAAGAATCTCAGTGCCCAAAATGGTGAAGAATATAAAGCATTTTGGAAAAACCTTTTTAAGTCCAGCACTTCAGCAGCGCCATGTGTTTCTGTAAGCAAAAGCTCAAATCAAGTATTGAAACATACATATTTATGGAATGAAAATTTGGAAGATGTGGAAAATTACCCAGTGAATGCTGAAAATAATTATTTGAACTATTTTGAAAATAGAATTATATTGACCTTTCAGTCCAATATTTCTGAAAGTCAGAGATTTCAAGATGAAGAAAAAAGTGCTAAGTGGCATAAATTTGGGAGGTCCTTTACCGAGCAGTTGACCCCACAAACTTACCAGAGCACTTATAATGAAGACACAATTGTTCAATGCAGTCAATATGAGAAAAAATTTAACCACACCTCAAATGTTAACAAACATCTGAGGAGTCATTTTCCAGAGAAGCATTTTGAATATAATAAATGTGGGGAAGATTTTTATCAAAGCTCAAAACTTATTATGCATAATAAGAATAAGTATATGAGAGAGAATCCTCATAAGTATAATGAATATGAGAAAGCTCTTAACCAGTTCTCCAATGTTGGTGATCATCAGAGGACTCATGTCGGGAAAAACACATACAGATGTCATAAACCTGGGAACATGTTTAGTCAGTCATCAAGACTAACTATACATAAGACAATTGAAACTGGAGAGAATAGGTACATTTGTAAGGAATGTGGCAAAACCTTTGAGTCACACTCAAAACCAACTCAACATCAGCAAATACTTGCTGGGGAGAAACCTTACAAATGTGAAGAATGTGGGAAAGCTTTTAAGGATGGCTCATCACTAAATGGACATAGGCGAATCCATACTGGAGAGAAACATTACAAATGTAAAGAATGTGGCAAGGCCTTTACCCATCGCTCAAGCCTTACTCAACATCACAGAATTCATACTGGAGAGAAACCATATAGATGTAAAGAATGTGGTAAGGCCTTTAACCAGTACTCAAAAGTTATTCAACATCACAGAATTCATACTGGAGAAAAACCTTACAAATGTAAAAAATGTGGCAAGGCCTTTAACCTGCATTCAAACCTTACTCAACATCACAGAATTCATACTGGAGAGAAACCTTACCAATGTAAAGAATGTGGCAAGGCCTTTAACCAGCATTCACACCTTACTCAACATCACAGAATTCATACTGGAGAGAAACCTTACAAATGTATAGAATGTGGCAAGGCTTTTAAGAGGCACTCAAATCTTATTCAACATCACAGAATCCATACTGGAGAGAAACCTTACAAATGTAAAGAATGTGGCAAAGTCTTTAATGGTTATTCACAACTTACTATACATCACAGAATCCATACTGGAGAGAAACCTTATGACTGTAAAAAATGTGGCAAGGCCTTTAAACACCAGTCAAACCTTACTCAACATCACAGAATCCATACTGGAGAGAAACCCTACGACTGTAAAGAATGTGGCAAGGCTTTTAACCAGCACTCAAACCTTATTCGACATCAAAGAATTCACATTATATAGAGACCTTTAAAGTGAAAGAACCTGGCAAGGCCTTTACCCAGGACTCAAGCCTTACTCAACTATCACAGAATTCAAAGTGGGGAAAATCTTTACTAATGTAGAAAAATGTGGGAAGGCCTTTAATCACTGTTCCACCTTTAGTCATTATCAGAATTCATACTGGAGCAAACCTTACAGATTTTAAAACTGTGAGAATTTGTAAGGATATTCAACACTTACTCCACATCAGAGAATTAATATTAGAGATTAATGATACACATGTAAAGACTGTTATAAGATGCTTAAGCTGTGTAAACCCTGATTCCTGACCACAGAATGTGTCCTAGAGATGATTTTACAATATAAAATATTTGGCACGCCCTTTAATCCATGTTTAAGTCTCAATTGACACCAGAGAATTCATACTAGAGGGGAACTCTATAAATAGGAAAAATGTGGTAACATTTTCGGACTGCTTCAGCCTTACTTAGCATCACAGAGTTCATTCCGAGGAGAAGCATCACAAAATGCAAAGAATGTGGCAAACCTCTAGCTGAAACTCACAATGTACTTAACATCATAGTTATGATACAAGAAAAAACTGTAAAATGTAAAGAGAGCAGCCTAGCCCTTAATTGCCGTTCGATCGTTATTCATGAGTACCCCAAAATGAACACTTGGTTCAATCCCTACAGATGTAGTGAATTAGCAAAGACCTTCATTTTAAATATAAACTTTAGAAAAC
Source organism: Lynx canadensis (assembly GCF_007474595.2). Taxonomy (NCBI): domain Eukaryota; kingdom Metazoa; phylum Chordata; class Mammalia; order Carnivora; family Felidae; genus Lynx; species Lynx canadensis. Next base: position 56,850,006 of record NC_044317.1, read on the forward strand.
ATCAAAAAAAAATAAAGTAACTTGGAAGATATAAATATTTAGAAATGTATTTAATTGAATATCAAATGTCACAAATTCACAGAAAGCAGCACATCAGTCACTCTATTCAGACATTACATCAAAAGATTTATAAGGAATAATGCAAAGTTCAACACTTAGAAAATGTATATGCTATTTTGTTTCAAAAGATAGAAGAGATAGATTTTTGCATAGGTATAATTTCAATATGTTTTTGTTTTACATTGACCTTCTTTAAGATTTGTGACTAGCAAATATTAGTGTATTTCTAGTTTCATATCACTCTAGAAAATTCATTTATTCTTAGGGAGGTGTAAAAGTATGTGGCTGATTGTTGCTGCATCAAAGATATGAGATGCCCTTCCTTAGGTGGGACTCACGCATATCTACTTTTCCATGGAAGATGAAGGACAATATGATGTGCAATATGTGTAGAAAATCTAAATGGAGATGCTATTTGTGGTTATAACATTGAAGGAATTTCGTGAAAGAGGTGTTCAAAGCATCATCCTTCTCCATTTATTAAAACTAACCATGGTTCTCAGTGTTAGAAATAAAATATTTTACTAATTGGTCTCTAAGGAAAAAGAGGTGGCAGTCTAGTAAAGTACTGATGAAATGTCATAATAACAATAGAAATAGAGAATATGAATCAATGTGGTTGGAATGAAATCTTCACAGATATCACAAAGAGGATAGCTAACTCTTCCCTAAAGTGGCATAGGATTGTACATTCACATTTTTAAAAAATAACTTCAGGTTTGGAAGAGGTTTAGTATGCAAAATTAAGCTCTTAACAGCTGAAAGTAGACTATTATGTTTTCTTTAAGCCTCATGGTAACCATAAAATGAAAACCTGTAGTAGATACACAAAAGATAAAAGGATGGAAGTACACCACGATAGAAATCATCAAATCACAAATGTAAAGAGCAAATGAATAAGAAAGGGCAGATAATTCTAAAACAGCCAAAAAACAATGAAAATAATGTTTCCAGAATTTGATGTGTGTGGGAAAATACTGTTGAATAAAAGTTGTAATTTACTGTAACAAGTAGCCAATAGTTTATCAAAACCAACTTGTACAGGCTAATAAATCTTTTCTACAGTACTCTGTTTTCTAACTTTCTTTTTTTTTCAACGTTTTTTATTTATTTTTTGGGACAGAGAGAGACAGAGCATGAACGGGGGAGGGGCAGAGAGAGAGGGAGACACAGAATCGGAAACAGGCTCCAGGCTCTGAGCCGTCAGCCCAGAGCCCGACGCGGGGCTCGAACTCACGGACCGCGAGATCGTGACCTGGCTGAAGTCGGACGCGTAACCGACTGCGCCACCCAGGCGCCCCTGTTTTCTAACTTTCTATTATACATTGTATTTTTTTCACTCATGTTATTTAATTTACATTTTAGCTGGTATTCTAATCTCCATAAGTTACTTGTCCTTTCAGGCATGTTGCCATAATACCCCCAAAGTCCTAAGATTTATTATATTAATTTTGGGGCAGTTTTTCCTTATGTAAAATTGCATTCTAAAAATAAGATACCTACTGAAGGTTTATCCAATCAGTGTCCTTCCTTTGCTTCCACATTATCTCTAGACAAACCTTATCACTGTCTCCTACAGAAGGAACATGCCTAACCATTTGAATGGACAAATTTACTGGTCCAATGAATTCTTGAAAATTTGAATGTACATCAGTTCATCATTTAACACCACACAGTATCACCTTTTATTTTGATCACTTTTCTCACATGGTATGAATATCTTGCCCACTTGCATTGTGGTCATAAGACTCAGGGTGACAGGGGCGCCTGGGTGGCGCAGTCGGTTAAGCGTCCGACTTCAGCCAGGTCACGATCTCGCGGTCCGTGAGTTCGAGCCCCGCGTCAGGCTCTGGGCTGATGGCTCGGAGACTGGAGCCTGTTTCAGATTCTGTGTCTCCCTTTCTCTCTGCCCCTCCCCCACTCGTGCTCTGTCTCTCTCTGTCTCAGAAATAAACATTAAAATAAAAAAAAAAAAAGACTCAGGGTGACATCTTTACTTGCCCCTCTTGGCTCACTTTTCAACATGCGCATTATAAGACCATGGTTAGTAGTGGCTCCCCTGAGCGCATGCGCAGATAAGGGTTTTCTCCTCAAGTGCTGCACATGCTCACAGAGGACACCACACATCTCAGGGCCAAAGCCTTCAGTCATGTGCTCCTACCTTAACCTGCCCAGATTTTCAGAGTACCAGCCCTGAATCTTAGCTCAACCACCCACACACCTGAGTTCACAGTTCAGGCAAGTTGGAACCAGGCCTCTCTCAGACCAATGTTATCACACCCAGAGTTTTTTGTTTTGTTTTTTATTATTATTTTTTAATATGAAATTTGTTGTCAAATTGGTTTCCATACAACATCCAGTGCTCATCCCAAAAGGTGCCCTCCTCAATACCCATCACCCACCCTCCCCTTCCTCCTACCCCCCCCCCCAACCCTCAGTTTGTTCTCAGTTTTTAACAGTCTCTTATGTTTTGGCTCTCTCCCACTCTAACCTCTTTTTTTTTTTTTCTCTTCCCCTCCCCCATGGACTTCTGTTAAGTTTCTCAGCATCCACATAAGAGTGAAAACATATGGTATCTGTCTTTCTCTGTATGACTTATTTCACTTAGCATAACACTCTCCAGTTCCATCCACGTTGCTACAAAAGGCCATATTTCATTCTTTCTCATTGCCAAGTAGTATTCCTTTGAGTATATAAACCACAATTTATCCATTCATCAGTTGATGGACATTTAAGCTCTTTCCATAATTTGGCTATTGTTGAGAGTGCTGCTATAAACATTGGGGTACAAGTGCCCCTATGCATCAGCACTCCTGTATCCCTTGGGTAAATTCCTAGCAGTGCTATTGCTGGGTCATAGGGTAGGTCTATTTTTAATTTTTTGAGGAAACTACACACTGTTTTCCAGAGGGCTGCACCAGTTTGCGTTCCCACCAACAGTGCAAGAGGGTTCCCGTTTCTCCACATCCTCTCCAGCATTTATAGTCTCCTGATTTGTTCATTTTAGTCACTCTGGTGTGAGGTGATATCTGAGTGTGGTTTTGATTTGTATTTCCCTGATGAGGAGCGACGTTGAGCATCTTTTCATTAATACCTAGAGTTTTTAATGCTCTCTCCCATTTCTACCTTTCCTAGTACCAAAACTTCAGACATGCACACAAGCAGAATGCAAGTGAACCCACTGCCCTACACCCCAACTAGGGACCTGAGTCTGACACCGTCCACAATGCAGGGGACCCTGAGCAGACAGGGAACAGGAACTAGTCATTCAGGATCACCCTGTGTACTATAAACACACACGACACCCATCAATCCCACCTCCAGCAGACCTTCTGATGCTCCTGCCCCCAGCCCCAGTTCCTGTTTCATACTTCGGGGCTAACATTCTGGGCACAGAGCTCAGCTATCCCAGAATTTGCATCAGGAATAGTCCCTTTGCCTAAATGGGGCCTGCAGAGCCTAACAGAGAATTATCCCTTCAGATTTTGTCGAAAATGACCTCTTAGACCATGAAATTGCCCTCCACAGCTCCACTGCCAGTCCCTGATCCTCCCTTCTCAGACAGCTCAGAGAACAGAGTTCCTAGCAGCTTCACCTCCTGGGTGACCCAAGTTGGCATTCATACTTCGCTGACACTCAGACTCGGATAAAGGAGAGCAAAGGACTTATAATTTTGGAAGTCACTTTTACCTTTCTGGTTCAAACAGTGCCTCCAAGGTAACACCTAGCATCCCACCTTCCATTCCTGGGATGTCCATTGACTTTCCACCCATTAAAATTAACCAAATACATAAGTGCACATGATTGACTCATTAAATTTCCCTCAGAGCTTCTAATCCACCTTCTTTCTGTCTCCCATTCTGCTCTCTATATTTGTGCTTCCACACCCAACATCATTTTTTAAATTACTGATAATGAAAAACAAGAGAAGGAATGTTTGCTCCCAGCAAGGCTCACCCAATATTTAAATCCTCCTAGAAAAAATGAACATATGGTATCTAATTCCCAGGGTTTTAGAAAGATTAAATTGCATAATGTGACAATCCCAGCCCAGCATCCTGGACACAGTGAATTCTCATACACTTGGAGCCTATAGTAGATACTCAATAAACATTCCTTTCATAAATGTGTACATATTATTTAGTCCATACAGCCTTGCTCAGACACCACAGCCTTATCTAGTCCCTTCTCAGCTTGCAGGAGATGAGCAGAGAATGTCATCTTTCTAGAAGCTGTTAGTAATTTTCACTGGCAACAGCAGTATTTGTGTTGAGATAGGATGATGGGTGGGCATAAGACAGTCAAGTGTGCTCTTCTGTTTTCTCTTGCTTTGTGCTACTGGAGATGAAGTCTGGGGAGAGCAATCTTACTGGTTGTTAAAAATACAAATTAAAAAAAAAAATGGGGCGCCTGGGTGGCGCAGTCGGTTAAGCGTCCGACTTCAGCCAGGTCACGATCTCGCGGTCCGTGAGTTCGAGCCCCGCGTCGGGCTCTGGGCTGATGGCCCAGAGCCTGGAGCCTGTTTCCGATTCTGTGTCTCCCTCTCTCTCTGCCCCTCTCCCGTTCATGCTCTGTCTCTCTCTGTCCCAAAAATAAATAAACGTTGAAAAAAAAAATACAAATTAATGAGCTTCATCCAGACCTAGGGAGTCATGATATCTGAGAGGAGGGCCCTAGAATCCGTTCTTAATAGGAAACTACAGTGATTTCTGTGTACATGAAAGCTTTACAAGCAATGTTTAGAAAAGCTGTTTTTAGCCTTGGCTTCATATTGGGATCCCCTGTATAGTTTTTAGAATTACCATCTCCAGTGTCTCAACCCCAGAGATTCTGTCACTTGTTGATAGAGTCTTGCATCAAGTAGGTCTTAATGAAATGGCTCAACTTATTCCACTGTGAGGCCAATGTAAACACAGAGGGTCCCAGGTTCACTTCTGAAGATGAAGTACAACGTCTGGTCAATGGGGAAGCCTCCATGGAGAGGCCTTCTCTGTGTTACATTTGATAGGGGAGGGTCAGTCTACCCCACATCCCTGATATGGTACTAGAACTTGTGCGTGTCTCCCGAAGATAAGTGCACCCCAAAATGGGAGAGGACTAAATCATATTGGTGCCCCCACTTAGAAACTCCCTATATGTAAAGTTTTTCACATGTCCCCATAGCAAACAGATCACACACCCTCACTGGCCACGGGGTGGCTTTTGAATTTTACTGTGGATGCCAGGGAAGCCACTGGAACAGAACATAAGTCCTTAGAGGATGTAGGAGCATGGGAAGAGTGAGACAGAGAGATGTCCTTCTGTGACCACCAGAGAAATAAACCTAGACTTCCAATATCAGTCCATTCAAGCAGAGCTTCCCAAAGTACATTTTAAAGTTGGGTTTTCTCCTTTGACTTTTGGCCCTCACCTGTGCCACCTGCTTCATTCATTCCCACCTACCTGGGTGTGTGGTACTGTCTTCTTTCTTTTCATGTGCCAGGGCTCTTAACTTCCCCAAAGAAGGTGACCAGATCAAGTCTAGAGACAGCAAGACCTGTTTATAAGCAAAAGAAAGAGACTCTTGCTGGAGAATCTTCTATTTCAAATCCAGCACTATGGTAAGTAGAGAAGAGATGACATTACAGAAGGATATAGAAAATTATTTCTCCAAATGCTGTTTGGAGTCCCCAGTATGTAACCTCTTCCTCTCATTCTCTCCACAATCCTGAATTCAACAATTTATGCATTTGCTGTAGTCTAAAAATTCCTGTGTGGTAGGGGTCACGACTCTTCATCTGTTTTTCTAATGGCCAGAATCCATGGAAACAATCAGTTTCTATCTATTTGCATCTCTATACTTGCTCAGTGTCCTTTAACGTAGCAAAAGGAATTAGAATGAGTCCCACATGGGTACCACAAAAGAAGTTAGGAGAAAGAAGACCCTGGATGACTCCTTTTTCTCTGAGATGAAAGCGGATTCATATTCTGTTGTCAGTCTAACTGCAGTCTATGTAGGACATTCCCAAATATTCCAAAGAGTCCCTGGTCCTGAAGATAGTGTCCCTAGTGAGACTAACCTGATGACCCCTTAGGGATCCAGGTCCAGAACCTGAGGCTGAGTCTGGGCCATCAGGTAGAACAGAGACCTGTCCGGATGGAGCAGTATCCCTGATGCAGGTGTGATGTTTCCTGTCCCTGAAAAGGACTCTCTGGAGTAAGAAGCTTCTACTTCAGTTAACACAGGTTACAGATAGCTGTAGTTGTGGTCATAATTCTAGATATTTTGTGGTCTTAACCTTGCAGTGTTAAAGATCTCTCCTTCTCAGGTTGCATTAAGGTCGGACCTTGTGACAGGTTTTAATGCCTATGCTTGATGCCACTTAGAGATTCTGTAGTGACCGTTAGTGCCAGTTACTTGAATGACCATCAAACATGGTAACCATCTTTGTGGAACTGTCTTCAAAACCTCACACCCAGGTAAATTTTGAGCAAATATAATATCTTATAGTGAAAGATACACATTCAAAGATAATTTGAATATCCCTGCATTTTTTCAGGAAAAACGATTTCATTCCTGATTGAACTTTGACCTTATCTCCTGGGAAATTAATACAACATAATTTTATGAATAATTATAAAATAGTTCATTGTATGGCTATAATTCATTAGTTATTACTAGAATAGATTCTCTATGTTAGTCACAATTTTACCTACAATGTGAATGCCTTATAATTCTACATACACTCTGAGACATGAATATATAAATGACTGACATGGAGAAAAGCCGACATAAGTTTTTTCATAAGATGAGGAAGTTTTATAATTCCTCCAGTATATAGAGAAGAACCTAGATACACACAGTGGTCATCATTCAAGAGAAATTGGTCTGTGGTTCTCCTTTTTAGTGAGATTTTAGTCCGGTTTTGGAATCAAGGTAATGCTGGCCTTGTACAATGAGTTTGGAAGCTTTCCTTCCTCCCTTCTTTTTTTTTTTTTTTTTAACAACTTCAAAATAATAGGTGTTAACTCTTCTTTAAATGTTTGGTATATCCCCTGGAAATCCATCTGGTCCAGGACTCTTGTTTATTGGGAAAGTTTTGATCACTGATTCAATTTTTTCTACTGGTTGTGGGTCTGTTCAAATTTTCTATTTCTTCCTGTTTCAGTTTTGGTAGTTTATATGTTTCTAGGAATTTGTCTATTTCTTCCAGATTGCCCAATTTGTTGGCATATAATTGATTATAATATTCTCTTATTATTATTTGTATCTCTGTGGTGTTGGTTGTGATCTCTCCTCTTTCACTCATTATTTTATTTACGTGGATCCTTTCCTTTTTCTTACTGATCAATCTGGCTAGGGGTTATCGATTTTGTTAATTTTTCAAAGAACCAGCTCCCGGTTTCATTGATCCATTTTACTATTTTTTAATTTTGATATCATTGATTTCTTCTCTAATCTTTAGTATTTCACTTCTTCTGCTGTTTTTGGGCTTTATATGTTTTTTTTTTTTTTTTTTTTTTTTTTTTTTAGCTCCTTGAGGTGTAAAGTTATATTGTGTACTTGAAACCTTTCTTCCTTCTTTAGTAAGTCCTGGATTGCTATGTACTTCCCTCTTATGACCACCTGTGCTGAATCCCAGAGTTTTGGGAATGGACTGTTGTGTTTTCATTTTCATTGGCTTCTATGTACTTTTAAATTTCCTCTTTAATTTCTTGGTTAACCCATTCATTCTTTAGTAGGTTGTTCTTTAATCTCCAAGTATTCATGGTTCTTCCACATTTTTTTCTTGTGTTGATTTTGAGTTTCATAGGGTTGTGGTCTGAAAATATGCATGGTATGATCTTGATATTTTTGTACTTGTTGAGGGTTGATTTGTGACCCAGTATGTGATCTCTTCTGGAGAATGTTCCATGTGCACTCAAGAAGAATGTGTATTCTGCTGCTTTAGAATGAAATGTTCTAAATATATCTGTTAAGCACATCCAGTCCAGTGTGTCATTCAAAGCCATTGTTACCTTGCTGATTTTCTGCTTAGATGATCTGACCACTGATGTAAGTGAGGTGTTGAAGTCCCCTACTATTATGGTATTACTTGTGATTAATTGATTTATATATTTGGGTGTTTCACATTTGGGGGTGTAAATATTTATAATTGTTAGATCTTCTTGGTGGATAGACCCCATAATTATGATATAATGCCCTTCTTCATCTCTTGTTACAGTCTTTATTTTAACATCTAATTGGTCTGATATAAGTTTGGCTACTCCAGCTTTCTTTTGATGACCATTAGCATTATAGATGGTTCTCCACCCCCTTACTTTCAATCTGCAGGTGTCTTTAGGTCTAAAATGAGTCTCTTTTAGGCAGAATATATGGTCTTGTTTTCTCATCCATTCTGATACCCTATGACTTTTGATTGGAGCACTTAGTCCACTGACATTTAGAGTGAGTACTGAAAGCTATGAATTTAGTGTCATTGTGTTGCCTAAAGAGTTGATGTTTCTGGTGATATTCTCTGGTCCCTTCTAGTCTTTGTTGGCCTTTTTTGTTTTGTTTTGTCTTTTCTCTACTCAAAGAATCCCCCTTAAAATTTTTTGCAGGACTGGTTTAGTGGTCACAAACTTCTTTAGTTTTCGTTTGCCTGGGAGGTCATCACTCAAGAGAATAAAGGGACTGGCAGTTGAGAAACATGCATTGATAAAGGCCTGGGTGTTCACTTCCCTCCACATAGTCTAATGAAAAAGAAGAAAAAATTACAATGGTGGAAGAGATGGTATGAAAAGTTACAAAAGTGCTCCTCGGGACAAGAATGCTTGGTGTAGCTGTTATCTCATGGGAGGATCCAGGTGTGCTTGTTCCTGTGAATATATTGGCTCCTCTGCTTGTGCATGCACAGAATGAAAACCATAATGAGTCCTAAACACACAGTATCTGGGGGTACATCTGAATGCTGCATTGAGTAAGTCTACGTGATTGCCACAAAGTATAGCAGAGCAGGTTCCAATACTTACAGTGTTTGTGATGTATTTGTTGTTCTTGGCACACACATCCATAGCAACTGTGATATTTACCAGTTCAGATAGGATCCTGTAGATGATATTGGAGGGGCCTATGGAGTCTGTGGCTGTAACTTAATTACTTAATGCTTTGCCCACCTGGAATTCCTGGGACTGATGGTGATGGCCTGGAAAACACTCAAGGACCAGAGTTGCCAATGGACTCACCTCTGAACACTGTCTGAAACTAGAATATAAGCCTGTGTCCAAAATCATGGAGAAAACATTTCAAACCAAAAGCTGCCAAGATATCTAGGATGCCCTAGAAGGAATGAGCAACACTTGGCTACATTCAGATGACTGTGAAAAATTTGTCAGATTTGTGCTGGTTCCACTTCAGTAAAGGAAAATAATGACATGAAAGGTAGAAATCCTGCAGGTTTCCATGGAAAATCTGAACAGAAAGTTCATTCCCAGTGTCAGATTCTCAGTTGCCATTTTTCAGGGTTCAAAATTTATGTTCACAAACAGAGAAACCAGCATGGAAACATAATTTGTGGACCACCTTTTCCATGAAAAATGAAATCTACAATATTCATTAACATCTAAAGTAATTATATAGTATATGGCCCACTGTTACTATTCATTAGCATCTAAAGTAATTATATGGTATATGACCCACTGTTACTAATGCTATCTTCCAATCATTTTAACATTGATGACTTTATGCTTCTGGACTAATTTTTTTTTCCCACTGATGTCAAATAATATAATACATACATATTTTTCTCTCTTTCTGGTTTTGGCACAAGTCTCCTAAAACTCTAATAATTTCAAAGTGATAATAGATAGTACTTGGAGCATTTCATGTTCTAATGAAGTGACTCTGGGTGGGCTTCTGGATGGGAGCTGACCACCAGAAAGACCAAGCCATGATCAGAAACTTGGGACATTCAGCTTCATCTCCCCAATCCCCTTACTCTAGAAAAGAAAAAAGGGCTGGAAATGGAGTTAATGACTGGTCGTGCCTGCATGAAAAGGGGTCTATAAGAGCCCAGTAGTATGGAGTTGGACAGCTTCCAGGCTGGTGAACACATCCACACAGGGAGGGTGACACGTCCTAACTCCATAGGGACAAAAGGTCCTGTGTGTAGGACCCTTCCAGACCTCACACTATGTATCTCTTCATCTGGCTGCTCATCTGTACCCTTTATCATATCCTTTGATAAGCTGGTAAACATAAATGTCTCCCTGAGGTTTGCGAGCCACACTAGCAAATTAATTGAACCCAAATAGGAGATTATTGGAAGCTAAAATCTATACCCAGTCAGTCACAAGTATGAGTAATAGCCTGACCTTGTGAATAGTGTCTGAAAGTATGTGTATTGTTGGGGAGGGGGCAGTCTTGTGAGATTGAACCCTTATGTGTGAGACCTAACAATATGTCTGGGTAAATAGTGTTCAAATTGAGTTTAATTGCAAGACATACAGGTGGTGTTGGAGACTTGCTAGTTGTTGAATGGAAAGCACATTCCTCATATTTGTGACTAGAAGTGTCATAAGTGCTTTGTGTGTATAGTAAGAGTGACATACAGGAGAGAAACACAGTAGAGAAGAACTGGCCTTTTTCCTTCATAGGATAGAAACAATAGGGTTTTTTTTCTCTTTACAACTGACCAAAACAATTTAGTTTAAAAAAATGTTTAGTGATCACCTAATTACTGGTAGAATCAACATTTGAACCTGGGTACTGACAGCAACAGCAGGAATTCACATGCCCTTCCAGAAGAACAACTGTTCTTGGATTCTCTCCTCTGTTTGGCCATCAATGCTTCATCCAGAAGCCTTCACGTGGAATAGCCTTCATGGTCTGAGACTAGACTAGACTAGTTTTTTAAGAAAATGTTTTATTTTTTATAGTTTAAGAAAACTATATGTGTGAAGAGATAGAAATAGAAGTAGAGTGAGAGAGGAGACAAAGCCCTCATTCTTAGCATATATACAGAAGTACAAAGCCTGAACAAAAGGATATCACAACTGAACAAATAGGCACAATAAATAACTATAGACTTTGAAAAAAAAAGATTATCTAAAGGTTAATGCCCAAACTCCATAGTAACAGGAAGTAGTAATGAAAACAACAAAGATGCTCAACATCACTTACCACTGAAGAAATCCATATCAAAACTATGTTGAAATATCATGTGACACCTATCAAAATAAAAAACATAAGAAACAACATGTGTTGATAAGGATCTGGAGAAAAAGGAACCCTCATACTGCTGTTGGGAATGCAAACTGGTGCAGCCACTCTGGAAAACAGTATGGAGGTTCTTCAAAAAGTTAAGTATAGAACTACTCAACTATCCAGCAATTGCACTTCTAGGTATTTACCCAAAGGATACAAAATTACAGATTCAAGGGGTACATGCACCATGATGTTTATAGCAGCATTATCAACAATAGCCAAACTAGAAAAGAGCCCAAATGTCCACCGACTGATGAATGGATAAGGAAGATGTGGGGTGTGTGTGTGTACAATGAAATAGTACTCAGTCACCATAAGAACTAAATCTTGTCATTTGCCATGATGTGGATGGAGCTAGAGTGTACAATGCTAAGTTAAATAAGTCAGTCAGAGAAAGACAGATACCATATGATTTCACTTATATGTGGAAATTAAGAAACATAACAGATGAACATATGGGGGAGAGGAAAGAGATGGGAAACAAACCATAAGAGACTCAGCAATAGAGAATAAACTTATGGGTGATGGAGGGATGTGGGAGGGGCATAGGCTAGATGGGTGATGGCTATTAAGAAGGGCAGTTATTATGATGAGCACTAGATGTTGCAAATAAGTGATCAGTCACTGAATTCTACTGAAACCAACATTTTGCTGTATGTTAATGAACTATAATTTAATTAAAAATTAATAATAATAATAAAGCAAAAAAAATTAAGACTTAATTATAGGCTGCTTGAGATTTTCTCTCTGCCTCTCCTCCACACATACACACCAAAATAAATAAATGTTTAAAAATTCTAATCCTTCAACATTTTCATCAATATTTGGTGTTCTTCTCTTTTTTTATTTCAGTTATTCCAGAAAATACTGTTTTCTTACTGTAAATATGAAGTGGTCTTACTACAGTTTTCCTGTCGACTCAAATTAAAATTGCTTAAAAGCAGGGGCGCCTGGGTAAGTCAGTCAGTTAAGCATCCGACTTCGGCTCAGGTCATGATCTCGTGGTTTGTGGGTTTGAGCCCCGCGTAGGGCTCTGTGCTGACAGCTCAGAGCCTGGAGCCTGCTTCGGATTCTGTGTCTCCTTCCCCCTCTGCCCCTCCCTGACTTGTGCTCTGTCTCATTCTGTCTCTTAAAAATAAATAAATGTAAAAATTTTTTTTAATTGCTTAAAAGCATAAAGTTGAACAAAAATCAAAAGGGTCACATTAAAACATCAGCGAGGCTTGATATTAAACCAAGTAACCTTTTTTCTCTTTTAGGAAACCTCCCCTCCTACTGTTCTTTATCCCCAAACTCTGTCTTCTCCTTGTATTGCTCTGAAGCACTGAGGTTCGTTTTCAGCAACAGAATGGATGTGTAGGAGAGGAAAACTTTTTTCTTCTCCCATTCTCAATTCTTTAGCTGGTTATTTTATTTTATATTTTATTTATTTTATTATTTTATTTTATTTTATTTTATTTTATTTTATTTTATTCTCAACTTAGTTAACATACAGTGTAGTCTTGGTTTCAGGAGTAAAATCCAGTGATTCATCACTTACATATAACACCCAGTGCTCATTGAACAAATGCCCGTCTTAATTCCCATCACCCATTCCCCCCCACCACCATCACCTCCATCCCCATCAACCCTCAGTTTCTTCTCTTTATTTAAGAGTCTCTCATAGTTTGCCTCCCTCTCTGTTTTTATCTTATTGTTCTTATCCTCCCCCTATGATCATCTGTTAAGTTTCTCAAATACCACACATGAGTGAAATCATGTAATATCTTTCTCTGACTAACTTATTTTGCTTAGCATAATACCCTCCAGTTCCAACCATGTTGTTGCAAATGGCAAGATTTCATTCTTTTTCATCTCCTAGTAGTTAGTGTTCCATTGTGTATATATACCACATCTATATATAATCCGTTCACCGGTTGATAGACATTTGAGCTCTTTCCATAATTTGGCTATTGTTGATAGTGCTGCTATAAACATTGGGGCACTAACCCTTCCACAATTGAAAATCTGTGTATCTTTTGAGTCCCCAGAACTTAAAACCATACCTACTTTTCCATGGAAATAGCCTATTCTTGGCCTGAAGCCTTACATAAAACATTAACAGTCAATCATTCCATTCTTAGTATGTTGTCTGTGTTACATATAGTACTGTTATAATTTAGTAAGCTTGAAAAAAGAAAACATTAACTAAACTATGATGAAAACACATTTCCAGTAGTACATCATATTCATAAAAAAATAATGTGTATAAAGTGACCAGTCCTGTTTAGACACATGTTATTAAATGGTCAATTTTTTTTAATATGTCTGAAAAGATCAAGGGGGGAATGGATGTCTAGAGAGGTATAATTATTCTCAGTGTGTCTCTCATTTTCTTTTGACCACATTCAAGGTTTTTTTTTATTTTTGCATGACATATATTACTCATTTTACTCTTAAATTATTTCATGCTATGGTTTTATAGCTTCTGTGCATGCAGAATGATTTGATTGTTGCTGTTTCACAGACATAAGGGGCTATTAGATGATGGGGAATTCATGCTTCCCTACTTTTCCATGGAAGATTAAGGACACTGTCATGTATAATGTATGAAGAAAGTCTACATGGAGATGTTATTTGTAATTGACATATGAGAGTGATATCAGTCACCAAGAAGTAAGTGTTTAGGCCACTATTCTTTCCATTAAAGTAAGAGAGAGAAACATTCTGAATTTAAATAGTTTTGGCAGTTGCTCTATAGAAAGAATATGGTGGCAGTTCATAAAAGTCTGAGTATATCTTCATAATAGCAATTGTTACAAGTCAAGAATATTAGTTATACTGTTGAAATAAAGATATTTTCAAAGATATTTGAGGAAAGTATAGATAACTTCTGTAAAAGTATGTAAAAATTTGGAAATCTACTTTTACTCAATAATTAGTCTCAGTTTGAGTAGCACGGAAAGCATAACTCACAGATCCTTATATCAGAGGAACAAGAATGGTTCTTGAAAGATTGTGATGGGTATTTTGATCAAAGATCATACAGTGATTTTGCAGTGGTTTGTTTAGTGTGTATTTTAAATTCATATATTTTCATAAATAACCCTGAATGGATTTTAATGTCTTAACACTGACTTTTAATAAAAGAAGTGTTATCCTACACCAACCTTAGCCTGCCCCATCTTCATCAAGGTTGCAGGTAAACAGACAGTAACCCAAAGTACACTTGACCCTTGTATAACATGGGTTTGAACTGTGGTGTAGGTCCAACTTATAGTCAGATTTATTTTTAGTACAGTACTGTAAATGTATTTTCCCTTCCTCTTGATTTTCTTAATAGTTTCTATTCTTGAGTGCCCTTTCTGGTAAGAATACGTATCAAACACCTATATATATCAAATATATATTAATTGACTACTTTTGATAAGTTTTCTTGTCAACAGTAGACTATTAAAATGAAGTATTGGGGAGTCAAATTTGTACAGATTTTCAATTGCATGGGTGGTGCATACACTGAACTCTTAGAATATTCAACAATCACTTGTACTTGTTAAAACAAAGGGATGATATCACTAATAATCTCTTTTCCCAGTAGCCTTAAGCTACAAATTATTTGAGCTTAATTTTCCCAAAGTTTATATATTACATCTTTTCTTCCTTTTTGTAACTGCTGGGACATTATGGTGTTATTAAGAAGGATGACAGGGGCGCCTGGGTGGCGCAGTCGGTTAAGCGCCCGACTTCAGCCAGGTCACGATCTCGCGGTCCGGGAGTTCGAGCCCCGCGTCAGGCTCTGGGCTGATGGCTCAGAGCCTGGAGCCTGTTTCCGATTCTGTGTCTCCCTCTCTCTCCGACCCTCCCCCGTTCATGCTGTCTCTCTCTGTCCCAAAAATAAATAAACGTTGAAAAAAAAATTTAAAAAAAAAAAAAAAAAAGAAGGATGACAAAGAAGGATTATTGAGAGTGTAGATGAATAATTTCTTGATACTGCTGACTTGGAATCCATTTTGTATAACCAGGCTGGCTGCGGGGTTCTGAAATGACTCTAGCTCCACCCAATAGCAAACACACTAGATAACAGCCCCTACAGTCACAAGCAAATATAAGTGCTATAGTTTTCAGCATACAGGTCTTTTACATCTTTGGTTAGGTTTATTCCTAGGTATTTTATGATTCTTGGTGCAATTTTGAGTGGGATCCGTTTCTTTATTTGTCTTTCTTTTGCTTCATTGTTAGTGTATAAGAACGCAACTGATTTCTATACATTAATTTTGTATACTGTGACTTTGCTGAATTCATGTATCAGTTCTAGCAGACTTTTGGTGGAGTCTGTCGGGTTTTCCATGTATAATATCATATTATATGAAAAAAGGGAAAGCTTGACTTCATCTTTGCCAATTTTGATGCCTTTGATTTCCTTTTGTTGTCTGCTGATGTTAGCACTTCCAACACTATGTTAAACAACAGCAGTGAGAGTGGACATCCCTGTCATGTTCCTGATCTCAGGGAAAAAGCTCTCAGTTTTTCCCCATTGAGGATGATGTTAGCTGTGGGCTTTTCATAAATGGCTTTTATGATCTTTAAGTATGTTCCTTCTATCCCGACTTTTTTGAGGGCTTTTATTAAAAAAAGGATGCTGAATTTTGTCAAATGCTTTTTCTGCATCGATTGACAGGATCATATGGTTCTTTTCTTTTATTAATGTGATGTATCACATTGATTGATTTGCAAATGTTGAACCAGGCCTGTAGCCCAGGAATGAATCCCACTTGATCATGGTGAATAATTCTTTTTATATGCTGTTGAATTCGATTTGCTAGTATCTTATTGAGAATTTTTGCATCCATATTCATCAGGAATATTGGCCTGGAGTTCTCTTTTTTTGCTAGGTCTCTGTCTGGTTTAGGAATCAAAGTAATGCTGGCTTCATAGAATAAGTATGGAAGTTTTCTTTCCCTTTATATTTTTTGGAACAGTTTGAGAAGGATAGGTATTATCTCTGCTTTAAATGTCTGGTTGAGTTCCCCAGAGGAGCCATCTAGTCCTGGACTCATATTTGTTGGGAGTTTTTGATAACTGATTCAATTTCTTTGCGGTTATGGGTCTGTTCAAACTTTCTATTTCTTCCTGTTTGAGTTTTGGAAGTGTGTGAGTACTAAGGAATTTGTCCATTTCTTCCAGGTTGTCCAGTTTGTTGGCATATAATTTTTGATAGTATTCCCTGATAATTGCTTGTATTTCTGAAGGATTGGTTGTGATAAATCCATTTTCATTCATGATTTTATCTATTTGGGTCATCTCCCTTTTCTTTTTGAGACGCCTGGCTAGAGGTTTCTCAACTTTGTCTATTTTTTCAAAAAAAAAACAAAAAAACAAAAAAAAAAACCTCTTGGTTTCATTGATGTGTTCTACTATTTTTTGGATTCTATATTGTTTATTTCTGCTCTGATCTTTATTATTTGTCTTCTTCTGCTGGGTTTGGGGTGTCTTTGCTGTCCTGCTTCTAGTTCCTTTAGGTGTGCTGTTAGATTTTTTATTTGGGATTTTTCTTGTTTCTTGAGATAGGCCTGGATTGCCATGTATTTTCTTCTCAGGACTCCCTTCGCTGCATCCCAAAGCATTTGGATTGTTGTATTTTCATTTTCATTTGTTTCCATATATTTTTAAATTTCTTCTCTAATTGTCTGGTTGACCCATTCATTCTTTAGTAGGGTGTTTTTTAACCTCCATGCTTTTGGAGGTTTTCCAGACTTTTCCCTGTGGTTGATTTCAAGTTTCATAGCATTGTGGTCTGAAAGTGTGCATGGTATGATCTCAACTCTTTTATACTTATGAAGGACTGTTTTGTGACCCAGTATGTGATCCATCTTGCAGAATGTTCCATGCACACTCGAGAAGAAAGTATATTCTGTTGGTTTGGGATGCAGAGTTCTAAATATATCTGTCAAGTCCATCTGCTCCAATATATTATTCAGAGCCCTTGTTTCTTTATTGATCCTGTGTCTAGATGATCTATCCATTGTTGTAAGTGGAGTACTAAAGTCCCCTGCAATTACCACATTCTTATCAATAAGGTTGCTTATGTTTGTGATTACTTGTTTTATATATTTGGGGGCTCCTGTATTCAGCTCATAGACATTTATAATTGTTAGCTCTTCCTGATGGATAGACCCTGTAATTATTATACAATGCCCTTCTTCATCTCTTGTTACAGCATTTCATTTAAAGTCTAGTTTGTCTGATATAAGTATGGGTACTCCGGCTTTCTTTTGACTTCCAGTAGCATAATAGATAGTTCTCCATCCCCTCACTTTCAATCTGAAGGTGTCCTCAGGTCTAAAATGAGTCTCTTGTCTGTTAAAAATTGAGAACAAACTGAGGGTTGATGGGGGGTGGGAGGGAGGGGAGGGTGGGGGGGATGGGTATTGAGGAGGGCACCTTTTGGGATGAGCACTGGGTGTTGTATGGAAACCAATTTGACAATAAATTTCATATATTGAAAAAAAATAAAATAAAAAAATAAAAAAAATAAAATGAGTCTCTTGTAAACAGCAATTAGATGGGTCTTGGGTTTTTTATCCATTCTGATACCCAATGTCTTTTGGTTGGAGCATTTAGTCCATTTACAATTCAGTGTTATTATTGAAAGATATGGGTTAGAGTCACTGTGATGTCTTAGGTTTCATGCTTGTAGTGATATCTCTGGTCCTTTGTGGTCCTTGCAACATTTCACTCACAGAGTCCCCCTTAGGATCTCTTGTAGGGCTGGTTTAGTGGTGATGAATTCCTTCAGCTTTTGTTTGGGAAAACCTTTATTTTTCCTTGTATTCTGAATGACAGACTTGCTGGGTAAAGGATTCTAGGCTGCAAATTTTTCCTGTTCATCACTTTAAAGATTTCCTGCCATTCCTTTCTGACCTGCCAAGTTTCAGTACATAGGTCTGCCACTAGTCTTATGGGTCTCCCTTTATAAGTTAGAGCATGTTTATCTCTAGCTGCTTTCAGAATTTTCTCTTTATCCTTGTATTTTGCCAGTTTCACTATGATATGTCGTGCAAAAGATCGATTCAAGTTACGTCTGAAGGGAGTTCTCTGTGCCTCTTGGATTTCAATGCCTTTTTCCTTCCCCAGATCAGGGAAGTTCTCAGCTATGATTTGTTCAAGTACACCTTCAGCCCCTTTCTCTCTCTTCTTCTTCTGGAATTCCTATGATGCAGATATTGTTCCCTTTGATTGCATCACTTAGTTCTCTAATTCTCCCCTCATACTCCCAGATTTTTTTCTCTCTCTTTTTCTCAGCTTCCTCTTTTTCCATAATTTTATCTTCTAATTCACCTATTCTCTCCTCTGCCTCTTCAATCTGTGCTATGGCCACCTCCATGTATTTTGCACTACATTTGTAGCATTTTTAAATTCCTCATGACTATTTCTTAGTCCCTTGATCTCTGTAGCAATAGATTCTCTGCTGTCCTCTATGCTTTTTTCAAGCCCAGTGATTAATTTTATGACTACTATTCTAAATTCTTCTTCTGTTATATTGCTTAAATCGGTTTTGATCAATTCATTAGCTGTTGCTACTTCCTGGAGTTTGTTTTGAAGAGAATTCTTCCGTTTCATCATTTTGGGTAGTCCCTGTGGTAGCTCCAAACTGCAGGGCACTTCCCCTGTGCTGTCCAGGTAATTTGTGTTGGTGGGCGGGGCCACAGTCAGACCCAAGGTCTGCTACCACCCCATCGCTGGGGCCACAGTCAGACTGGTGTGTACCTTGTCTTCCCCTCTCCTAGGGGCAGGGCTCACTGTGGAGTGGTGTGGCCCCTGTCTGGGCTACTTGCACACTGCCAGGCTTATGGTGCTGCTTCAATGGGATCTGTCCAAGGGCATATTAACTGGGGTAGATCTACAAGGTTCACAGGGGCGGGAGAGGTAGGCTTAGCTTGCTTTGCCTTGGGTGGCCCCCTGCGAGAGGGGCCCTGCAGCACCGGGAGGGAGGCAGGCCCCTAGGATGGATGGATCCACACAAGCACAGCGTTGGGTGTTTGCATAGTGCAAGGAAGTTCGGTGATGGGAACTGGTTCCCTTTGGAATTTCAGCTCAGGGATGGGAGAGGGAAATGGGGCTTGCTAACACCTTTGTTCCCCCGCTGAGCTGAGGTCTATCTTCCAGGGCTGAACAAGTCTCCGTCCCAGTGTCCTCTCATCCTCCCTGCTCTCCAAGAGTAGAGCTGTTGACTTTTAACATTCCAGATGTTAAGTCCTGCTGGCTGTCAGAACTCACAGAGTCTGGCCCCTCTGCTTTTGCAAGCCAGACTTTGGGGCCTCTGCCTTGCCCAGCAGGCTGTCCCTCCACCGCCCCGGCTCCCTCCTGCAAGTCTGTGTATACACACCACCTATCTGCCCTTCCTCCCTTCTTCTGTGGGCCTCTTGTCTATGGTTGGCTCTGGAGAGTCTGTTCTGCTAGTCTTCTGGTGGTTTTCTGAGTTATTTAGGCAGATGTGGGTGGAATCTAAGCCATCAGCAGGACGAGGTAAGCCCAGTGTCCTCCTACACAGTCATCTTCCCAGGTCTTCCTAGTTTCATGTTTTAAATACAGTTAGTGCCTTAGACTGAACTCAAGCTGGATTCCATGTGGACTCGATTCAATCTCTTGGTTCCCATTCAAGGTGTGCCTGCCTCTTCCTTCTATTTTTCTCCCACCTAGTAAGGAATCAATTTTTATCATTCTTTGATTAAACCTGAGAGATAAATGAGGTAAGGGAGCCATAGGTTCAGCCCTGGCATTAAGTGAATTCTGCCTGTTCCTCTTCTACCTTACTGGATAAATAATGTTTGCATGGAGAGATACCTTGCTATGGGCACTCTCAGTCATAAAAGAAGAACATTATCCTGGAGACAGAAAAAATTGGACAGGAACCTTAGTTAGCATGAGCACTAGGGCTTCTGTTAATACTCCCAGTCTATCTGTGTTGCTCTGGAGAAATCCCACAGAGTTTCAGGAACTCCGGAGGACATTATTAAGTGAAGGAAGGGCACATATGGGAGATTGGAGTTCCACAATTCCTCTACATCAGTTAACCTCCCATGTCAGAGTCTCTGGACCAAGACTTTGTGATTGAGCTGATGAGAACACAAAGATGAGCCTGTGAAGCCTCTGATCAAACATGAAAGACAAAGCTGAAATGCACTATTACACATTTCAGAGTATGGGCACTTTATTTGGCTTGATATTTGAATAAAACAGATGTTTTCATGTTTACTTTTATTTATTTTTTTTTATTTTTTTTTCAACGTTTATTTATTTTTGGGACAGAGAGAGACAGAGCATGAACGGGGGAGGGGCAGAGAGAGAGGGAGACACAGAATCAGAAACAGGCTCCAGGCTCCGAGCCATCAGTCCAGAGCCTGACGCGGGGCTCGAACTCACGGACCGCGAGATCGTGACCTGGCTGAAGTCGGACGCTTAACCGACTGCGCCACCCAGGCGCCCCTCATGTTTACTTTTAGATTGCAATGTACTTACCTACTGCTCTGGACATTTATTTCACAACAGTTATTATGTGTCCTCTCAAGAATGTTAGGCACCTGACACCGCTGAGAAACATTACAGGTCTGTGTGCTTTATCTTCTCTGTACTCTGTGTAGTATCCCTCCACATTAAGGTTAATATTTTCCACATATATCAAAATACCTTGGGAGGATTTCCTGAACGATGTCCCTAACTCACCTCATTTAATCTGGAAATTCGCTTCTTTGTTTCACGTTGTTTTTAGTCTCCTTTAGAATATGAACACTGTCTCCTACATTTGCTGGAGATACTAGTGTTTGAAAAGGAAAGTGTAAATCAGACCTTGCTTCTAAAAGTTTCCATTTGATTCTATACTCATGTCACAGATATACTGTTCCTTATCACTTCTCTGTTGTTCTAGTAGAAATAAACATGCCTCATATATACTCAACTGTCTTAAAATGGTAAAATATAACTCAGCTGAAAAGATAAATGAGACAAAAAACTTTCAATGTCCTTGGGGATTCACAAACAACAGCTACATTGGTTATATCAGTGTGAGTCTTTTTTCTCTGTGGTGTGTTTGCAGGACACAAAAACCTTCCATCACAAATAAATTTATATGTTTTAAGCCCCTGAAAACTTTTCTTAGTTTTAATGACCAAAAAATGTTCATTCTATCACATTTATTATTTTTATTCATTTTGTACTTTTTACATTTTGTATTGTATCCTTACTCCCCTCTTTTGGTTGATCATTTCTGTGGTTTAATCATGCTTGCATTATCATTGTTATTTTGAAACCTGCTGAATCTTCTTTTAGCGTTTCCTCTGTATAGTGTTCTGTGTGTTCCTCTTAGACAAATTCAAAGTCAGACAATCTGGGCTAAAACTAGGACTCTTCTCTTAGTGAAGTTTTGCCAGGACATTCTTTTAAAAGATTAAAAACAATTCTAATGTTCTCATCGGTTACTGTGGATCGTGGGTGAATTTATGTGTTAGAATTTTAAGTAGTGTGTAGTAAATGTTCAAGAACAATTGTTTCTGTTCTTATAATTTCTACAATTATCTTTAAGTTCAAAGTCATCCATGATTATTATTGTTTCTTCTTATTCTTCTCCTTCTCCTAATTCTTCCTCTTCCTCTTCTTCTTTCTTGGAATTTAAGTGTATCTGTTGAGTATGTTAGCACCACATGCAAGCTTGTGAGAAATGTGGAAACTCAGACCCCAACCTGAAATCCAAGTCAGAATATGAATTTAACATGATCTTCAGTACTTTGTCATATGCGTTAACATTGGTGAAGTATACGTCTAGCTCATCATCACTTGTCCATTATTCTATGCCTGTCTTTATATCTGTAGGATGTTATGTTGATAACTATGGCTTTGTAGTATACTTTAAATTAGGAAGTGCATTGCCACCAAGGTGTCCTTCATTTTCAGGATTATTCTGGATATATGTTACCCTGTGACATCCGTGTGAAAGTTTGGATGGATTTTGATATTTCTGCCAAAAATGGCATTGGGATTTTGATAGAGATTGCATTACATCTGTAAGCCCTTTGAGTACTACTGACAGCTCAATAATATTAAGTATTCGAATCCAATAATATGGATGTGCTTTCATTTGTTTCTTCTTTCCATTCCTGCACAATATTTTATAGTGTTAATCAAACCAGGTTTGACCTCTATATGTTAAATTGTAAGCATTTTATATTTGGACGTGCTACTGTAAATGTATTACATCTTTATTTTGGGAACTGTTCTTTGTTGTGTAGAACCACAACTAATTTTTATGTGTTGGGTTTGTATTCTCCAACTATGTAAAATTTGTGTGAGTTTTAATAGGTTTATATATAGGTATTCTTCAGAAGAGAGAAAAATGGTAGTGCAGTAGGACCCTAGACTCCTTGCAGCTGACAAACATGACTTGATAACTGACAAATCATTCTAAATACTCAAAAATGGGCCTAAGACTGACAAAACAAACTCCCCAACTTAAGGTATAGAAAAGGCCACATTGAAGATAGTAGAAAGTTCAGAGACCTGATTTAAGGAGAAAAGGATTGCAGCGCTGCAGAGGGCAGGGAGCCTGGGTCAAGGTGAAGGTCACGTGAGACAGAAGCACACACAGGAATGCGTAAGGAGAACATTTCCCCAAAACCATTGACTTGGAAAATGAGAAGGACCGAATTTTGTGAGCTCTTGAAGCTAGCCTATCTTAAAGCCTGGACTTTTAAAGATCAGCGGACTTGGCTGGGATACAGCCAAAAGGGCACTGTGCTGCTTCTGGAAAGAAGGCAGACAAACCACCTGGGGGCAATCAACATGGACAAAGCCATCTGAAGAATGCCTGGGGAACACAAGGTGGGAAATTATTTACTACTGTAGGGACACTTCACTGACAGGCACCATTCATTGAGATGCATATTTTGGAACTAAAGACCTAGCTGGAACTTCTTCTTTCCCCTGCCCCTCAGTATAAACACAGAGACACCTGAGGGAAGTAGCTCAGTAGGGACTTTGGATGTCTGCCTTGCTTACACCAAGCCATACCCCTCAATGCTCTGGTGGGACTGCCCTTTTCTGTCAAGCTTGCCTCAGTCCCAGCAAGGTCTGCCCCTGTCCCAGGAGACCTACACAAGCTGCTGCCTATACTACATCTGACCACACAGTTCTGTTGTGCCTCAATTTTGTTGGAGTTGATGTCAGGTCTATATTCACAAGCAGACAACAGATCACCCCGCTATAACTTACCATGTTCAGGCCAGGGATCCTATACTGTCTGTACCAGTCAAGGAGAGCATCTTCAGGCCACTGTCCTAAAAGACAGAGCAGGAGACATAACTGTCTTTTCTAATATACAGAGGAGGGTAGAGCCTTAGACAAAATGCCAAGATGGAAGAATTTATCCAAAATAAAAGAACAAGATATGGCCATGGCCAGAGAAATACGGGAAACAGTTATGAGAAACATGCTTGATGGAGAACTTAAGGCAACATTCATAAGGATAGTCACTGGGTTGAGAAAAGAATAGTGAGAACCTTACCAGAGAGCTGACACAGTTAAAAAAAAAAATCCAACAGAGATGAATAGTGCAAGGAAGAAGGTTGAGGGATACCTGGCTGGGTCACTCAGTTAAGCACCCAACTTTTTTTTTTCTCTCCAAAGTGATAGTTTATTGAAGATTTTCTCATTTTTTAATTTATTTTTTATTTTTAAATTTTATTTTTATTATTTTAAATTTACATCAGAATTAACATATAGTGCAACAATCATTTTGGGAATAGATTCCTTAGTGCCCCTTACCCATTTAGCCCATCCCCCCTCCCACAATCCCTCCAGTGACCCTCAGTTTGTTCTCCATATTTATGAATCTCTTCTGTTTTGTCCGCCTCGCTGTTTTTATATTATTTTTGTTTCTCTTCCCTTACGTTCATGTTTTGTCTCTTAAAGTCCTCATATGAGTGAAGTCATATGACTTTTCTTTCTCTGACTAATTTCACTTAGCATAATACCCTCCAGTTCCATCCACGTAGTTGCAAATGGAAAGATTTCATCCTTTTTGACTGCCAAGTAATATTCCATTGTATATATATACCACATCTTCTTTTTTTTTTAATATATGAAATTTATTGTAAAATTGGTTTCCATACAACACCCAGTGCTCATCCCAAAAGGTGCCCTTCTCAATACCCATCATCCACCCCCCCTCCCTCCCACCCCCCATCAACCCTCAGTTTTTTCTCAGTTTTTAACAGTCTCTTATGCTTTGGCTCTCTCCCACTCTAACCTCTTTTTTGTTTTTTTCCTTCCCCTCCCCCATGGGTTCCTGTTAAGTTTCTCAGGATCCACATAAGAGTGAAAACATATGGTATCTGTCTTTCTCTATATGGCTTATTTCACTTAGCATCACACTCTCCAGTTCCATCCACGTTGCTACAAAAGGCCATATTTCATTTTTTCTCATTGCCACATAGTACTCCATTGTGTATATAAACCACAATTTCTTTATCCATTCATCAGTTGATGGGCATTTAGGCTCTTTCCATAATTTGGCTATTGTTGAGAGTGCTGCTATAAACATTGGGGTACAAGTGCCCCTATGCATCAGCACTCCTGTATCCCTTGGGTAAATTCCTAGCAGTGCTATTGCTGGGTCATAGGGTAGGTCTATTTTTAATTTTCTGAGGAACCTCCACACTGCTTTCCAGAGCGGCTGCACCAATTTGCATTCCCACCAACAGTGCAAGAGGGTTCCCGTTTCTCCACATCCTCTCCAGCATCTATAGTCTCCTGATTTGTTCATTTTGGCCACTCTGACTGGCGTGAGGTGATACCTGAGTGTGGTTTTGATTTGTATTTCCCTGATAAGGAGCGACGTTGAGCATCTTTTCATGTGCCTGTTGGCCATCCGGATGTCTTCTTTAGAGAAGTGTCTATTCATGTTTTCTGCCCATTTCTTCACTGGGTTCTTTGTTTTTCGGGTGTGGAGTTTGGTGAGCT
This sequence comes from Lynx canadensis, assembly GCF_007474595.2. Taxonomy (NCBI): domain Eukaryota; kingdom Metazoa; phylum Chordata; class Mammalia; order Carnivora; family Felidae; genus Lynx; species Lynx canadensis. The sequence goes on from NC_044317.1 coordinate 56,875,282, forward strand.
CTTTATAGATTTTGGATACTAGCCCTTTGTCCGATATGTCATTTGCAAATATCTTTTCCCATTCCGTTGGTTGCCTTTTAGTTTTGTTGGATGTTTCCTTTGCTGTGCAGAAGCTTTTTATCTTCATAAGGTCCCAGTAATTCACTTTTGCTTTTAATTCCCTTGCCTTTGGGGATGTGTCGAGTAAGAGATTGCTACGGCTGAGGTCAGAGAGGTCTTTTCCTGCTTTCTCCTCTAGGGTTTTGATGGTTTCCTGTCTCACATTCAGGTCCTTTATCCATTTTGAGTTTATTTTTGTGAATGGCGTGAGAAAGTGGTCTAGTTTCAACCTTCTGCATGTTGCTGTCCAGTTCTCCCAGCACCATTTGTTAAAGAGGCTGTCTTTTTTCCATTGGATGTTCTTTCCTGCTTTGTCAAAGATGAGTTGGCCATACGTTTGTGGGTCTAGTTCTGGGGTTTCCATTCTATTCCATTGGTCTATGTGTCTGTTTTTGTGCCAATACCATGCTGTCTTGATGATGACAGCTTTGTAGTAGAGGCTAAAGTCTGGGATTGTGATGCCTCCTGCTTTGGTCTTCTTCTTCAAAATTCCTTTGGCTATTCGGGGCCTTTTGTGGTTCCATATGAATTTTAGGATTGCTTGTTCTAGTTTCGAGAAGAATGCTGGTGCAATTTTGATTGGGATTGCATTGAATGTGTAGATAGCTTTGGGTAGTATTGACATTTTGACAATATTTATTCTTCCAATCCATGAGCAGGGAATGTCTTTCCATTTCTTTAAATCTTCTTCAATTACCTTCATAAGCTTTCTATAGTTTTCAGCATACAGATCCTTTACATCTTTGGTTAGATTTATTCCTAGGTATTTTATGCTTCTTGGTGCAATTGTGAATGGGATCAGTTTCTTTATTTGTCTTTCTGTTGCTTCATTGTTAGTGTATAAGAGTACAATTGATTTCTGTACATTGATTTTGTATCCTGCGACTTTGCTGAATTCATGTATCAGTTCTAGCAGACTTTTGGTGGAGTCTATCGGATTTTCCACGTATAATATCATGTCATCTGCAAAAAGCGAAAGCTTGACTTCATCTTTGCCAATTTTGATGCCCTTGATTTCCTTTTGTTGTCTGATTGCTGATGCTAGAACTTCCAGCACTATGTTAAACAACAGAGGTGAGAGTGGGCATCCCTGTCGTGTTCCTGATCTCAGGGAAAAAGCTTTCAGTTTTTTTCCCCGTTGAGAATGATGTTAGCTGTGGGCTTTTCATAAATGGCTTTTATGATCTGTAAGTATGTTCCTTCTATCCTGACTTCTCAAGGGTTTTTATTAAGAAAGGGTGCTGGATTTTGTCAAAGGCCTTTTCTGCATCGATTGACAGGATCATATGGTTCTTCTCTTTTTTTTTGTTTGTTAATGTGATGTATCACGTTGATTGATTTGCAAATGTTGAACCAGCCCTGCATCTCAGGAATGAATCCCACTTGATCATGGTGAATAATTCTTTTTATATGCCGTTGAATTCGATTTGCTAGTATCTTATTGAGAATTTTTGCATCCATATTCATCAGGGATATTGGCCGGTAGTTCTCTTTTTTTACTGGGTCTCTGTCTGGTTTAGGAATCAAAGTAATACTGGCTTCATAGAATGAGTCTGGAAGTTTTCCTTCCCTTTCTATTTCTTGGAATAGCTTGAGAAGGATAGGTATTATCTCTGCTTTAAATGTCTGGTAGAACTCCCCTGGGGAGCCATCTGGTCCTGGACTCTTATTTGTTGGGAGATTTTTGATAACCGATTCAATTTCTTCGCTGGTTATGGGTCTGTTCAAGCTTTCTATTTCCTCCTGATTCAGTTTTGGAAGAGTGTGGGTGTTCAGGAATTTGTCCATTTCTTCCAGGTTGTCGAATTTGTTGGCATATAATTTTTAATAGTATTCCCTGATAATTGTTTGTATCTCTGAGGGATTGGTTGTAATCATTCCATTTTCATTCATGATTTTATCTATTTGGGTCATCTCCCTTTTCTTTTTGAGAAGACTGGCTAGAGGTTTGTCAATTTTGTTTATTTTTTCAAAAAACCAACTCTTGGTTTCATTGATCTGCTCTACAGTTTTTTTAGATTCTATATTGTTTATTTCTGCTCTGATCTTTATTATTTCTCTTCTTCTGCTGGGTTTAGGCTGCCTTTGCTGTTCTGCTTCTATTTCCTTTAGGTGTGCTGTTAGATTTTGTATTTGGCATTTTTCTTGTTTCTTGAGATAGGCCTGGATTGCCATGTATTTTCCTCTCAGGACTGCCTTCGCTGCATCCCAAAGCGTTTGGATTGTTGTATTTTCATTTTCGTTTGTTTCCATATATTTTTTAATTTCTTCTCTAATTGCCTGGTTGACCCACTCATTCGTTAGTAGGGTGTTCTTTAACCTCCATGCTTTTGGAGGTTTTCCAGACTTTTTTCTGTGGTTGATTTCAAGCTTCATAGTATTGTGGTCTGAAAGTATGCATGGTATAATTTCAATTCTTGTAAACTTATGAAGGGCTGTTTTGTGACCCAGTATATGATCTATCTTGGAGAATGTTCCATGTGCACTCGAGAAGAAAGTATATTCTGTTGCTTTGGGATGCAGAGTTCTAAATATATCTGTCAAGTCCATCTGATCCAATGTCTCATTCAGGGCCCTTGTTTCTTTATTGACCGTGTGTCTAGATGATCTATCCATTTCTGTAAGTGGGGTGTTAAAGTCCCCTGCAATTACCACATTCTTATCAATAAGGTTGCTTATGTTTATGAGTAATTGTTTTATATATTTGGGGGCTCCGGTATTCGGTGCATAGATATTTATAATTGTTAGCTCTTCCTGATGGATAGACCCTGTAACTATTATATAATGTCCTTCTTCATCTCTTGTTACAGCCTTTAATTTAAAGTCTAGTTTGTCTGATATAAGTATGGCTACTCCAGCTTTCTTTTGGCTTCCAGTAGCATGATAAATAGTTCTCCATCCCCTCACTCTGAATCTAAAGGTGTCCTCAGGTCTAAAATGAGTCTCTTGTAGACAGCAAATAGATGGGTCTTGTTTTTTTATCCATTCTGATACCCTATGTCTTTTGGTTGGCGCATTTAATCCGTTTACATTCAGTGTTATTATAGAAAGATACGGGTTTAGAGTCATTGTGATGTCTGTATGTTTTATGCTTGTAGTGATGTCTCTGGTACTTTGTCTCACAGGGTCCCCCTTAGGATCTCTTGTAGGGCTGGTTTAGTGGTGACAAATTCCTTCAGTTTTTGTTTGTTTGGGAAGACCTTTATCTCTCCTTCTATTCTAAATGACAGACTTGCTGGTTAAAGGATTCTTGGCTGCATATTTTTTCTGTCTTGCACACTGAAAATCTCGTGCCAATTCTTTCTGGCCTGCCAAGTTTCAAAAGAGAGATCAGTCACGAGTCTTATAGGTCTCCCTTTATATGTGAGGGCACGTTTGCCCCTTGCTGCTTTCAGAATTTTCTCTTTATCCTTGTATTTTGCCAGTTTCACTATGATATGTCATGCAGAAGATCGATTCAAGTTATGTCTGAAGGGAGTTCTCTGTGCCTCTTGGATTTCAATGCCTTTTTCCTTCCCCAATTCAGGGAAGTTCTCAGCTATTATTTCTTCAAGTACCCCTTCAGCACCTTTCCCTCTCTCTTCCTCCTCTGGGATACCAATTATGCGTATATTATTTCTTTTTGGTGTATCAGTTAGTTCTCTAATTTTCCCCTCATACTCCTGGATTTTTTTCTCTCTCTTTTTCTCAGCTTCCTCTTTTTCCATAACTTTATCTTCTAGTTCACCTATTCTCTCCTCTGCCTCTTCCATCCGAGCCGTGGTGGTTTCCATTTTGTTTTGCATTTCATTTAAAGCGTTTTTCAGCTCCTCGTGACTGTTCCTTAGTCCCTTGATCTCTGTAGCAAGAGATTCTCTGCTGTCCTGTATACTGTTTTCCAGCCCAGCGATTAATTTTATGACTATTATTCTAAATTCACTTTCTGTTATATTATTTAAATCCTTTTTGATCAGCTCATTAGCTGTTGTTATTCCCTGGAGATTCTTCTGAGGGGAATTCTTCTGCTTGGTCATTTTGGATAGTCCCTGATGTGGTGAGGACCTGCAGGGCACTTCCCCTGTGCTGTGGTGTATAACTGGAGTTGGTGGGCGGGGCCACAGTCCGACCTGATGTCTGCCCCCAGCCCACCGCTGGGGCCACAGTCAGACTGGTGTGTGCCTTCTCTTCCCCTCTCCTAGGGGCGGGATTCACTGTGGGGTGGTGTGACCCGTCTGGGCTACTTGCACACTGCCAGGCTTGTGATGCTGGGGATCTGGCGTATTACCTGGGGTGGGTAGGCAAGGTGCACAGGGGCAGGAGGGGCAGGCTTAGCTCGCTTCTCCTTAGGTGTTCCACTTCAGGAGGGGCCCTGTGGCAGCGGGAGGGAGTCAGATCCGCTGCCGGAGGTTTGGCTCCACAGAAACACAGAGTTGGGTGTTTGCCCGGAGCTAGCAAGTTCCCTGGCAGGAACTGGTTCCCTTTGGGATTTTGGCTGGGGGATGGGCGGGGGAGATGGCGCTGGTGGGGGAGATGGCGCTGGCGAGCGCCTTTGTTCCCCACCAAACTGAGCTCTGTCATCCGGGGGCTCAGCAGCTCTCCCTCCCTTTGTCCTCCAGCCTTCCTGCTTTCTGAGCAGAGCTGTTAACTTATGACCTCCCAGACGTTATGTCACGCTTGCTGTCGGAACACAGTCCGTGAGGCCCCTCCGCTTTTGCCAGCCAGACTCAGGGGCTCTGCTTTGCTGGCGAGCCGCCCCTCTGCCCCGGCTCCCTCCCGCCAGTCCGTGGAGCGCGCACCGCCTCGCCGCCCTTCCTACCCTCTTCCCTGGGCCTCTCGTCTGCACTTGGCTCCGGAGACTCCATTCTGCTAATCCTCTGGTGGTTTTCTGGGTTATTTAGGCAGGTGTAGGTGGAATCTAAGTGATCAGCAGGACGCGCGGTGAGCCCAGCGTCCTCCTACGCCGCCATCTTCCCTCTTCTCTCCTGTTGAGCATCTTTTCATGTGTCCTTTAGTCATCTGGATATCTTGTTTGAAAAAGTGTCTATTCATGTCTTTTGACCATTTCTTAACTGGGTTGCTTGTTTTTTTGGGTGTTGACTTTGAGAAGTTTTTTTTTTTTATAGATTTAGACTTTTTTTTTTTAATTTTTTTTTTCAACGTTTATTTATTTTTGGGATAGAGACAGAGCATGAATGGGGGAGGGGCAGAGAGAAGGGAGACACAGAACTGGAAACAGGCTCCAGGCTCTGAGCCATCAGCCCAGAGCCCGACGCGGGGCTCGAACTCACAGACCGCGAGATCGTGACCTGGCTGAAGTCGGACGCTTAACCGACTGCGCCACCCAGGCGCCCCTAGATTTAGACTTTTAATTCAAGTCTCAATTACTATGTCATCCCCATCTTTCCAAATGATAGGGTTAAGTTTGTCCTTTTTCGGTAAAGCACATACACTTTGAGCTATAAGAGAGAATTTTGGAATCGAATTTCACTAAAAACCAAACAGTCCCAGAAAGCCTCAGAATTGGTACTTAGTTGTAGATTTTTGATTTTCGGGATGCGTTGAAACCTAGTCCTTGTTCTGACAGCAAGTGCCTTAAATATCCATGCTGGTTGAGCAAACTGCAATTTTTCTTTGGACACTTGATGTCTCTTTAAAAACCACGAGTTTTCACAGGTGTATGCTGGTGTCATGCAAAGAATCTTGAGAAGGGGAGCAGAGAGCAAAATTATATGCATACTATAATAGAGGAGAGCCTGCAGAAAACTTACTATCATCCAATATAGCCTTAAGATTGTCACCTATAGGATGGACCCTCTGTGGAACCCTGAGGCATTACTGCCCAGGTGTATTGCCTTTCCTCCCAAGTAAAGGAAAAGATACTGGCTATCCATATCAAATGGACTATTTTTAAAAGGACTACATGGGCCAGTTTCAGGGAAAAATTGGTCTTCAGTAGGAATCGATGTCACTAGTGCATGAATGTTGGGAACAACAGGATACAGACAGATAACGTTATTTATTGCTCAGGGGTCCTAATCAAACTTCCATCCTCAGCCTTCGGGTTTTCTCACAGGTACAATAGGGGTGATAAAAGGACTGGAACTGCTCCCCTCTTAATATAATCTTCCCTTGCCAGGACTCTCCTTCCCAGGAATCCCCTTCACCCTAGGACCCCTCCTCCTCCCCAAAGGAGCTCCTCCACCCCCTGCGCTCTGCCCCCCCAATCCAGTCTACCATGGTACCGGGTCCTGTCCTTCATTGCAGCAGTGGCCAAATATTTCTCGAGCATGACCATTGATCTAGGGCCTGAGTTTTGTAATCCACTATTATGTGTTTGATGCCCGGTTGCGTTTCTTTACTTATAGGGTAATGATTAATTCTAGACAAAGACTTTGTGGGATCTATGTGAAACTTGATGCGTGATGCACTGTGGATCGTGCCAATATCACTTGAACATTTTCATCACAAGATGGTTGGCAGGTCATCCAATAGGACTAAATGATCAGTTCCACTAACCTCACCTGAAGTGCCATCACAGACAGAGCATAGAAAACACGTTGAAATATCATTTATCTCCTCTTGTTTCCAAATGTAGTTACTACTGTCAAATTCTAGATTTTCCCACTTTTTGGGGAAAAGAAATCCTGGCATGACATTTCCCAAAGAAATCTCAGTCCAGTGAATGAATTGGGGCAGATGAACTAAGGAGAAATGGGTGTGTAATGTTCAAAAGGCCTAGACACAAAGGAAAAAAGTTAATAGACAGGGACCCATTGCTATGTATTGAAGACCTATATTCTTTGAATTGTTTTAGTTCTCTGAGGCAGGGGCTGCTGGTAGCATTGGGTTGGAATACTAAGAGTGTAGCTCAGATGTCAATAAGGACAGAGACAAGTTTATTCCCAGGGAACAGAGTAGTTTCTCCAAGCCAATTGACAGGGAGGACTAGGAAGATGCCTGTGGTTTTTGGAGCCCTGTCATTGGGAATTAGGAAGACATGGAAAAGGTTGGCTAAAGAGCTCAAGGTGTGTTTGGCTCTTAAATTTGTCACTCTCATTTTTCCAATATCCAGAAACTCTGATCAGAGAAGAAGAAATGGGTTTAAATCTGAATAATAACCATAGCCTTCCTTACTTCCTAAAATGGTTCCCAAGGGATCCTGTGTGGATTTTCAAACCGACCATTGCTGTTGCCCCCCTCCTCAGATTCTGTCAATTGTTGTGGTTGGAAACAACAGTGTTGACTTAATTAAGTGCTCCAGGTGATTCTACCTGAGGCTAGAGTCAGTTGGCAAGGCTTCCCATTAATTTATGAGATTTGAGTGCAGGCTTTTGCTCAAGGAGAGGTAATCGGGTCTCGTCTACATGAGTGTCAGAGCATTAGGTCTGCGCAGCACACTCTTCCTATGCTGTAGCAGAATTTGTGGGTGTCTGAGGGAGTGGAAGCCACTGGAACTATAGAAGGAAAACTCAGAGATTGCGCACCAAATACGTAGTCTCCGTTTCTGAAAAGCTCCTGACACAAAAAACTAGGAAGTTTTGTCCTTCTGCATTTCACAGTCCCGCCTGCCAGTGAGCACTTTTCTTTTGAAGACGTTCTGTTGGTGCCTTTAAGGGCATTTTCTCCTGATGCATGTGTGATTTCTCCACCAATACCTTCTGAGAAAGAAATCTAGAGGACGAGGGGAAAGAAGAAATGGCCAGCTCTCAGGTAAGCCTGGTGTTCCAGGTCAGAGGCCGTGTCATCTTTTCCCCTTAAAATTCCATGCATTTAGAAATCGCATATGTTGGTTTCTCTGTGTTTGGTGTTTCTGCCTTATGTTTTCACCAAAGCTTTACAACCTTCTCAGGAACGATACTCAAGGTTAGGTCTTTAGAACTCTTCCCCCCTATAAGCAGGAATCTTCTCTGTATTCTCAAACAAGGCTTTAACTAGGATGTCAACCCTTGTCACTTTGAGGTAAAGTCCTGCAAATATTGCAAATAATCCCTTTAGGACAGACCCAAAGGGGAAGGTGTTGAGTCCAAGATTCCTGTTGCTGATGGGGTCTGGTGGTGGGATTTCAGTCGAGGAGAACTGTTCCCCTTTAGTTCCCCATTTAGTACCTCTCTGTAGAGCAGGATTAAGAAAATGGAAAATACAAGGCCCCCAGTATCTTAGGAGTCCTCTTAAGCATATGGGAATCCTTCTGGAGACCTCCCTTTTACCTTTCCCTCCCCCGGCTGCATAATCACTCTTCACAACCCCACTGTGGATCTTGGTGCCCACAGGTCCTCTCTTTGTGTTATAATAAAACGACCTTTTTGTACCAAATAATAAATGCAAAAAAACACAGGATGGATATGAGGCCTGAATAACTTGAAAGTTAAAAAATTGGGGGGGGGGACAGTCTTGGTGTAAAATGTGGAAAAGATAATCTGTTTAAAATATACTAGACATTACAGGACAGGGAAACAGCCATCTAAAAGTGGTGTTTCTCCTATTCAGATGGGGCTCCCAAATACGGGTCGATGATCCTGTGGAAGCTGAGGGCATCAGTGGTGAAAATAATTCACGTGTGGCAGAATAAGACATTAGATTTATGAACACACCTCAAGGGAGTGGTGGGAAGGACAGCAGAGGAGAGGCTCCTGCCTTGAGGCAGTGACTTGGGGCTAATTTTGCAGGGGGAAGATGTGTATGTATGGTAACTTATGGAATTTGCCCTCATGTGGTAATTCTGCCTGGGTTGTAATGGATTACAAATGGGTTGTAAGTACCCATTTGTTACTTCGTTAGGGTCTATAGATATTTTAAGGCAGGTCACCTGTTGGGCCTGCCTCTCTTCAGCCAGGTGGGCCCTGTGGACTCCTCTACAATCTGGTGCTCAAGCCTGTTTGCCTCAAAGCAGCCTCTACTGAAAGTATATGTGATTGAAGTTTGTATAAAGCCACTGTATTCTCTCATAATTAGACTGACAATCAGATTTACTGTTTGGGGGCCAACAGAACACACCAGGGATCATGTGTCCTTTGGTATGTCTTAGGCACTGATAGCAATTTGTTTCCTTACACTTCGTGTTCACTTCTTTAACTGGCCTGTTTCACTCTGCCAGATTTCTCCCCTATAACGTTGATCTTTCCCCCCTGTCTTTGCTAAGGATCTTAGATTTACTGAGTGATGTGCAGAAGCATCACATTTCAGCTGGAAACTTCTTTCTTCTGGGTTTCTCTTTGCTTGTAGTTTCTGGTGAGGAGAACCAAGCCAAAACAAATGTAGCTTCAATTACATTTCCTTACACTTACCTTGAAGCCCATTAATAAAGGAATGTCATACTCTGCCTGTTTCAAGTATTTAATAAAAATTAAACATTGAGGCGTGATAGCAGCTATGATTCCTTGAGGAAGGGCATATCCTGCATGTCTCAGGTGCCTATCATTGGCTCCAAGGTGTAAGGAAATTTAATTGAAGCTACATTTCCCCACGTGAACGAATTACACCCTTACATCTTTAAGGTTGTTAAAGATGGAAGGTCTCCTCTTCAGGAGCTTCTTCCTGCTGAATCAGTTCCTACCGATGAGTGGAGGTTGGCCAGTTGAGAATTTAGTAGGAGTTGGAAAGGCAAGGCAGCTGTCTTTAGAGTTGATGACATGTGGGAGTTTCTATGAGTAGAAAGAGTCATCTGTCCCCTTGATGTTCTGCCACCAAAAGGGTCTCATCACCAGGTGGTTATGCTTTATATTTTCAGAAAATGAAAACAAGATTCACATACTTGACATGTTTGTGTGTTAACGTCCTCAAATATAATAGAGTCGTAGATAGAAAGTGCAGCACGTGAGGTCGTCACACACAGGAACCTTGATTTGCAGCCAATAAGCAGATCAGAGGGAATAACTTCCAAAGGAGAGTTGCACAGAGCAAGAGGGAGGGACGTGATTATTTCCTTTTATTTAAGATTTGGGTGGACACTTAGGAAGTGGAGCTATGTCATTTTCTCCGAACTGGGCATAAGGTGGCACACATGCCTTAGGAAAACACTTCCGTACATACGCTATGTGTTATGTAAATGAGGTTTGTGCTCCCCCTTGGGTGGAGATTTTGGTATTACACGGGGGTCAAGGTAACTGTCCTCACTCCATGAGTTAATCCAGTCGTCCATCTGCATTGGTATGAGTCAGGGGTTAAGCGCAAAGTTGGCCTGCCCAAGCTCTTCCTTAGGGCGGTTGTTACATTTTGCTGTATGTTTTCTGTTTCCATGACAGGAGACTCTGCCCATAGGAGGTTTTGCCAGAAGTAAAAGACAAGGTAGAAAAGAGGTGAAGTAAAATGATGGAGTATGGTCCGTGGGTACAAGTAGGTAAGCGGTGAAGAACAACTCTTGGAGTCTAGCTGGTGACATTAACTCCCTCTTGCATCTTAGGTACCATTATGAACTCTGCCAATGGCCACTTCATAACTGTGGTTTTTATTGCAGACGCTGCTGACCTTCAGCGATGTGGCCATCGAATTCTCTCAGGAGGAGTGGGGATGCCTGAATCACAGTCAGAGGGAACTGTACAGAGATGTGATGTTAGAGACCTGTGGACACCTCCTCTTCTTGGGTGAGGATATCTCCTTCTAGATTTCCCAAACCCCACTCGGGTTTTGTTCCTTCCCTTGAAGAGTCTCTCTTGGAAGCTCCCCCTTTATATGACTGGGATTCAGATCCCTGCAGCAAGGGATAGAAATGGGGATTTGTAGACATAGAGAAATATCTTCATGATATTTCCCTTTCAGCTTTAGCCTCCTATCTTTTAAAGGTACCATCATCATTTTTGTAGATAAATGGCAATTCTAAACATTGAGTGGCATAAGACGGTATGGCCCACATCTTAAACTCCAACTTTTACTCCTTATTGTATTGGTAGCACTTGGAAGGCAGGTCATGATGTGAATGTTTGAAAGTCCTCCTGCATGTTGTAAAGGGGCTTTTTCTTGTGCAACGGTGTTTGGGAAATCATTTTTTAGAATTCTCCCATGTCCCTTGTTGTCTGCTGAGTACATTACCAGGTCGAAAGGTAGAAACTCCAGCAATAATTATATTCCTTCGTTCTGATAAACAGGTCTTGTGTCAAAACCAGACCTGGTCATCGTTCTGGAGCAAAAGAAGGAGCTGTGGGGTGTGAAGAGAAAAGAGATAGTAGCCTCACACCCAGGTAGGTGGGAGTGAAGCACACGACACAGGTGAGGTCCAAATGTGAAGGAGGAAGATGGATCTTACAATGTTGTTCAGGTAGCTCTCCTTGAATGGAAATTCATTTGCAAAGCCAAGTTTTATGTCTTTCCCTCTCACAGAGGGACATCTGCTCTCTAACGCATCATGTCTTTGATTCTCCGAAGAGTCTCCTTCAGCTCCAGGGAAGGTCCACCATATCCATGGTGAGGACCTCCATAATCTGAGAGCTTCTCCATTGCTGTGAGAGCCCTAGAAGATCTCTCTGTATTTCTGAGGAACTCTATGCTAAGTCATTTCTAAATTCTGTTTTGCTGCTTGCAATAAGTGTGTGAGGGTAGTGGTGGGCCCACTGGGTTTGAGGCAGAAGTCTTGAGAACAATGGAGACAGAGATCTCATGTTTTCTGGTTTAGGATTTCCAAAGTTACAGAGGATTTAATCTTAAGTGTGGAAAATTGAGGCTCAGCAGTTTCATAAGATCACAGAACACGTCCCTCAAATGAGAAAATCTAATCCTTTATTTCACATCAAAAGTTTATGTGTCTTTGTAGTAATTAAAATTTGAAAAATGCACTCTGTGTTCCACTGCTCAATGGTGAAATAATTTAATGTATCTATGTGTTTCATAATTACCTATATATTAATGCCATAAGGGAGCTAGAACATTTACAAGTTAGAACCCACAGCCTATAATAAAGTTTCCATCATTACCTTTATTTCCTAGTAATTGCATTATTTTTATAATTTTGTATACTTGGAAGTTCCTGTGCTTTTTCATATGTGTCTTCACTTTCTAAAAACTTGTATATGAGATGCATCTCTGATTTTTTAAATCAAAAGTTCTCTATGACCTGGGTATGTGCCTTATAGGAAATGAGGTAGAGGGTGCCTGAGTGGCTCAGTCAATTGAACATTGGACTTGGGCTCAGTTCATGATCTCACAGTTGGGGAATTGGAGCCTAGCATGGGGCTGTCTGCTGTCCATGTGGAGCCTGCTTAGATTATCTGTCCCCTCTCCCTTTGCCCCTTCACTGTTTGCATGATCTCTCTCTCAGTAATACATAAACTTTAAAAACAAAAGGAATTGATGTAAATAAATACTTAAGTCCATATTAAAGAAATAAAAAAGGATTGTTCATAAATGTAATCTTACCTCAGGAAAAGTTAATCATGAGATTATTCTCCCACTTTCCTCAGCATGTATCTGAAGTTCATCCCAAATATTTATTTGATTATGAAGTGATTGTCACTATATATTCCAACTTTGGCAGTGTTTGTTGATTTAGAAAGGTTTTTTTTAGTCAGCTTAGTTCTAAAGAATGGATTATACCCTACACTCTGTGTAAGAAGAGGAATATCTTAAGAAAATAATTCCTTTTTAATGTCTTTTACGTGCTTATTTGTAAAATTTTTCAGTAGTTGATTTTAATGGATATCATTCCTGTGAACTGCCAATGAAGACATGACAATTCAAAAGCTTCTTTTTCATGGGTCCGTAGTTGCAGTTTAAAATTATAGTTACATAGTACATTTCCTTTAAAAGGATTAATCTATTTCTTTTATGTAGGCTGGTTGGAGTTAAATTTTGTCTGATTCTGGCTTTGCATTCTATAAATATGTGCTTTCTTTTGTATGCAACATTCCACACATGAGTTCGTTGTAGTTTCATTTACTTGTATATCTTGTTACAGGATGTCAGTGTTCATCGAGTACATTTTAAGACCATGTGAGTTGAAGTCAAGTATGAATCAGCCATGCTCTTACCAGTAAAATTATGTATGTACTTCTTTGTATAAATATGACCCATACATGATTTGGGACTCATCTTATTTCTCTCTTTCCTTGGTTAGTGGTCAGTGAATGTTTTATCATGTCTCGGTGAATTGTCATAATAACAGACAACTAATGTCTTGGTCAGTTGTCATAATAGATCATTAATTTCATCTTATATTTATTGGTGACTTTATATTCTCCTTGCATGAGAGAATCTCTTTTATGAATTGAAAGTAATTGTCCAACATTCTATATCTCCAGAGTACCTGGGTGACTGAGTCTGTTAAATGTCTGAGTCTTGAATTGGGTTCAGGTCATGAACTCAGGGTCATGAGATTGAGTCCCATGACAGGCTATGAGCTGAGAATGGAACCTGCTGGGATTCTCTCTCCCTCTCCTCCTGCCCTTCCCCTGCTCTCTCTCTCTCTCAAAAAATTAATTAATTAACAAGTAATAATAATAATAGTAATTCTCTACCACTGTATCAAGTTTAGTTTTTTTTTTATTATATCTTTTCCGTAAATTTTATTATGAGGATTTTTTCTTATAGTTTATTTGAATTTTATTTTTTTTTTACTTACATCCAAATTAGTTAGTGTATATTGCAACAATGATTTCACGAGTAGATTCCTTAATGCCCCTTACCCATTTAGCCCACCCCCCTCAACACTCCCTCCAGTAACCCTCTGTCTGTTCTCCATATTTATGAGTCTCTTATGCTTTGTCCCCCTCTCTGTTTTTATATTATTTTTGTTTCCCTTCCTTTATGTTCATCTGTTTTGTCTCTTAAAGTCCTTATATGAGTGACGTCATTTGATATTTGTCTTTCTCTGACTAATTTCGCTTAGTGTAATACCCTCCAGTTTATCCACGTAGTTGCAAATGGCAAGATTTCATTCTTTTTGATTGCCGAGTAATACTCCATTGTATAGATATACCACTTCTTCTTTATCCATTCATCCATCAATGGACATTGGGCTCTTTCCATACTTTGGCTATTGTTGATAGTGCTGCTGTAAACATTGGGGTGCATGTATCCCTTTGAAACAGCACACCTGTATCCTGTGGATAAATGCCTAGTAGCACGATTGCTGGGTCATAGGGTAGTTCTATTTTTAGTTTTTTGAGGAACCTCCATGCTATTTTCCAGAGTGGCTGCACCAGCTTGCATTCCCACCAACAGTGCAAAAGAGATCCTCTTTCTCTGCATCCTTGCCAACATCTGATGTTGCCTGAGTTGTTAATATTAGCCATTCTGACCAGTGTAAGGTGGTATCTCATGGTGGTTTTCATTCATATTTCCCTGATGATGAGTGATGTTGAGCATTTTTTCATGTGTCTGTGACATCTTGATGTCTTCTTTGGAGAAGTGTCTATTCATGTCTTTGCCCATTTCTTCACTGGGTTATTTGTTTTTTTCGGTGTTGAGTTTGATAAGTTCTTTGTAGATTTTGGATTCTAACCCTTTATCTGATATGTCGTTTGCAAATATCATCTCCCATTCTGTCGGTTGCCTTTTAGTTTTGCTGATTGTTTCTTTCGCTGTGCAGAAGGTTTTTATTTTCACGGGGTCCCAGTAGTTCATTTTTGCTTTTGTTTCCCTTACCTCTGGAGACTTGTTGAGTAAGAAGTTACTGCGGCCAAGATCAAAGAGGTTTTTGCCTTCTTTCTTCTCGAGGATTTTGATGGCTTCCTGTCTTACATTGAGGCCTTTCATCCGTTTGAGTTTATTTTTGTGTATGGTGTAAGAAAATGGTCCAGGTTCATTCTTCTGCACGTCGCTGTCCAGTTTTCCCAGCACCACTTGCTGAAGAGAAAGTCTTTATTCCATTGGATGTTCTTTCCTGCTTTGTCAAAGATTAGTTGGCCACACATTTCTGGGTCCATTTCTGGGTTCTCTATTCTGTTCCACTGACCTGCGTGTCTGTTCTTGTGCCAGTACCAAACTGTCTTCAGGATTACAGCTTTGTAGTATAGCTTGAAGCTCTGGGATTCTGATGCCTCCTGCTTTGGTTTACTTTTCAAGATTGCTTTAGCTCTTTGGGGTCTTTTCTGGTTCCATACAAATTTTAGGATTGTTTGTTCTCGCTCTGTGAAGAATGCTGGTGTTATTTTGATACAGATTGCATTGAATATGTAGGTTGCTTTGGGTACTATTGACATTTTAACAATATTTGTTCTTCCATCCAGGAGCATAAATCTTTTTCCATTTTTTTGTGTTGTCTTCAATTTTTTTCATAAGCTTTCTATAGTGATTTTCAGTGTACAACTTTTTCACCTCTTTGGTTAGATTTATTCCTAGGTATTTTATTTTTTTTGGTGCAAATGTAAATGAGATTAATTCCTTGATTACTCTTCCTGTTGCTTCATTGTTGGTGTATAAGAATGCAACCGATTTCTGTGCATTGATTTTATATCCTGCAACTTTGCTGAATTCATGAACCAGTACTAGCAATTTTTGGTGGAATCTTTAGGGTTTTCCATATAGAGTGTCATGTCATCTGCAAAGAGTGAAAGTTTGACCTCCTCCTGGTCGATTTGGATGCCTTTTATTTCTTTCTGTTGTCTGATTGCAGAGGCTAAGTCTTCCAATACTATGTTGAATAACAGTGCTGAGAGTGGACATCCCTGTCTCATTCCTGACCTTTGGGGGAAAGCTCTCAGTTTTTCCCCATTGAGGATAATATTAGCATTGGGTCATTCATACATGGTTTTTATGATCTCGAGGTGTGATCCTTCTATCCCTACTTTCCTGAGGGTTTTTTATCAAAAAAGTATGCTGTATTTTGTCAAATGCTTTCTCTGCATTTATTGAGAGGATCGCATGGTTCTTGTCCTTTCTTTTATTGATGTGATGAATCACGTGTTTGTTTTGCAGATATTGAACCAGCCCTGCATCCCAGGTGTAAATCCCAGTTGGTTGTGGTGAATAATTTTTCTAATGTATTGTTGGAGCTGGATGGCTAATAACTTCTTGAGGATTTTTGCATCCATGTTCATCAGGGAAATTGGTCTACAGTTCTCCTTTTTAGTAGGGTCTCTCTCTGATTTTGGAATCAAGGTAATGCTGGCTTCATAGAATGAGTTTGGAAGTTTTCCTTACATATCTATCTTTTGGAGCAGCTTCAAGAGAATAGGTGTTAACTCTTGCTTAAATGGTAGAATTCCCCTGGAAAGCCATCTGGCCATGGATTCTTGGTTTTGGGGAGATTTTTGATTACCAGTTTGATTCCCTTAGTAGTTATGTGTGTGGTTCAAATTTTCTATTTCTTCCTGTTTCAGTTTTGGTAGTGTATATGTTTCTAGGAATTTGTCCATTTCTTCCACATTGCCCATCTTATTGGCATATTGTTGCTCATAATATTCTCTTATGATTGTTCCTATTTGTGCTGTGTTGGTTGTGATCTTTCCTCTTCATTCTTGATTTTATTTATTGGGGTCCCTTCCTTTTTCTTTTTGATCAAACTGGCTGATTTATCAATTTTGTTAATTCTTTCCAAGAACCAGCTTCTGGTTTCATTGATCTGTTCTACTTGTTTTTTGGTTCTGGTAGCATTAATTTCTGCTCTAATCTTTATTATTTCCTGTCTTCTGCTGGTTTGGGGTTTTATTTGCTGTTCTTTTTCCAGCTCCTTAAGGCATAAGGCTACGTTGTGTATCTGAGATCTTTCTTCTTTCTTTAGGAGGACCTGGATTGCTATAAACTTTCCTCTTATGACCACCTTTGCTATGCCCCAGAGGTTTTGGGTTGTGGTGTTATCATTTTCTTGGCTTCTATATACTTTTTAATTTCCTCCTTAACTTTTTGGTTAGCCCATTCATTCTTTAGTAAGATGTTCTTCAGTCTCCAAGTATTTGTTACCTTTCCAAATGTTTTCTTGTGGTTGATTTGGATCAAATTTAGAATTTTTATCCTTAATTGTGGTGCTATTCCCATGACATGATTTGGTACCATTCTCATTAACTTGTGTGTCCTCTGTAGTATTTGTGGCTTAATAAAGATTACTTAAAACAACTTCAAGGTATAAAAACTCATTTTAAACTGATACTCTAATTGCATACACAGTCATTCTACTTTTCATCTCCACCCCTGTGCCCACCTTAACTTACTGATGCCACAAATTCTATCTTTTCATATGTACTTTATTACCTACATTTATGATGTTTTATACTCTTTTTTTAAAGTTTGTTTCTTTTTTTATTTATTTAGAGCAAAGGATCAGGGAAGGGTCAGAGAGAGAGTGGGACAGAGGATTGAAAGAAGGCTCTGATAGCACAGAGCCCGATATGGGGCTCAAACTCATGAGCGGCGAGATCATGATCTGAGCTGCAGTTTGATGCTTAACTGACTGAGCCACCCAGGCACCCCTGATTTTTTTATACTCTTACTGAAAAAAGTATTGTAGCAGAAATTAAAATGACTTGTTCTACCTCATTACAATGCAACAGGTTTCTATAATTGTGTAGTTTTTTTAGATTTTGTAATGTGTTTTTATTTTTGAGAGAGAGACAGAGACAGAGAGTGCAAATGGGGGAAAGGTAGAGAGAGACAGACACACAGAATCTGAAGAAGACTCCAGGTTCTGACTGCAGCACAGAGCCCGACATGGGGGTAGAACTCATGGACCTCGAGATCATGACCTGAGCAGAAGTCAGTCACTTAGTCAGCTGAGTCACCCAGGGACTCCAATTGTGTATTTTTTATATTTAGCAGAGAGCTTTATGTTCTCATGTGGTTTTAGTTACTGGTTACAATCCTCTTATTTCAACCAGAAGGATTTGCTTAATATTTCCTGTAAGACAGGTCTACTTGGAAACTTACACTGGTTTTTACTTGGGAAAGTCTCCATTTCTACATTCATGGAAAACAGTTTGGCCAGGCAGGGTATTCTTAGTGGACATGTTTTGAACTTTCAATACTTAAATACACTGGCACTTTTTCCTATAAGATCTACTAATCATCCCACTACTAATCGTATAGGAGCTCTCTTGGACGAAACAAGTTGCTTTTGTGATGCTGGTTCAACATTCTCTTCTTGCCTGTGAGTTTGATAGGGTTAAATATAAGGTGTCACTGTGTTCACGTCTTGATATTTATCCTACTGTGAATTGACTGAGCTTGTTGCAATTGTCTCTTCTTTCCACATACAAGACTTCAGCTCTTCATGTCAATGCTCTACCCCCTTTCCCTCCCCGCTCCTAAGGGGTTCCCATAATGTACATATTGGATCACTTGTTGGTGTTCCATGAGTCCATAGACCCTGCCCTTTGATTCTTAGCAGGTATTGAACACAAGAGTACTTTAGGTTGTCTGATTCTTTATTCTACTTGACCAAGTCTGGTGTTGGCCCCTTAGTGTATTTTTAAATTCAGCAATTGTACTCTTCATCTCCCAATTTCTTGTTCATTATTGGTGATATGTTCTGTTTCCTTGGCTTTACATTTTGGTCATGAAAAGTTTTCGTGCTATCATTTAGTTAGCTATCTATTTTTCTTCTTCCTGCATGAGCATCTTTATGGTGGTTATTTTGAATTCCTTGTCAGGCAATTAATACTACTTTATTAATTTAGGACCAGTTTTGGAGATATATTTTGTTCCTGTAATTGGAACGTGATTTCCTCTTTCTTTGCATCCCTTGATATCTTTGGGTGACGTTTGGTAATTAACAAACAAACAAAAACAACCCAAACAAACCATAAAAACATAACAAAACAAAACAAACGAAGCCTCTGGGCCCTGGATGATGGACTTGATTTGTAAAGAGGAACACAAAATGTAGTAATTCTTGGGGCAGTGACACACGTTCTGGGCATTTGTCATGTCTGACTTTCTGTAACTGCCAAGTTTAGAAATGCGGTTACTTTTTAGAGCCCGTGATACCTTCCTGTCTCGGTTTGTCTTCAGCTCTGTAGTCTCTCCCGTGTTTGAACAAATGCTCACCTTCTGTCTGAGCAGCCAACACAGAGTATCCAGAGGATGCTCTCATTCCTTCTGATTTCCATGTCATGAGTGACAGAAGGGAGCCCCTCAGGACAGCGAAGAAGCCAGATCGTCGAACATACATTTGTTTCTGTCCTCAACAGAGGGAACACTTTTCTCACTGTGTTGCCATGGAGTGTCAGGGAGGGTGAGCAGCTGTTGTAGGCAAGTGTCCATGTGACTCTTCTTCATTTGTACTTGACTGTGTGTGCTGTATTCTCCTAATGGGCTTCTGGAGCCCTCAGAAAGGTCCTTTGGTCTATTTTTGTCTCCATGGAGGAGCAAAGTCCTGGTCTTCCTATTTCTCCATGCTGGTCGTATCCTATCATGGGTATTTTGCACATTACCGTACTTACATATGTGCATGTCAGTGTAGTAAGTGTGATGACTGCTTTTGCATCTGTTAGTTGTATCTTTCCATAACACCCTAGGCTTGTTGGTAGACAAACCAACAAGAGTCCTTTGGTACAGTGATATGGGAAGAAGTGGACACTGTGGTCCTGACTATTTATACTTAAGGGATGATGGGCAAGGTGATGGGGTGCAGGGAAGTGCAGAGTGTTTACTATGATAGGTATAACCAAACAGGAACAATTATCTGTAATGAAATGCTACTGCTAGAAGAGATCAAGGATAGAAAACCTTCTGGGGAAAACCCCACCTTAAGTCAGTTATTTGCAGAACAGTGTCTTAGAAGCAGTAGTCAAAAATCCATTTTTAAACAAACATATTCTCTGGAAGGACGTTTCAAAATGCTGAAAATTCTTCTTGTCCATACTGAAAATAGTCACTGGAAGTATTTCAAATATAAAGTTGGATTAGCCATTCCCTGAAATATTCTGAGAGTTAGGCATTTGGAAAGGAAGATAAAAATTCTAAATGTGATTGATTTGAGAAGCCCTGTTTGGAGGGTTCATTATACTTCCACCAACACATAATCCCCCTGTTCCCAAGGCTCTGATTTTGATAAACACAGGAGGGTTTAATCCATACATCACTGTTCAATAGTTACAATATAAGACTTAATTTGGAGCAAGTATTTATGTGCTGTGATCTTAGGAAGGCCTTGAGTTGAGCCCTCTAGCTTCTGTAATTACTGTGTGTTTATAGTGGAGATAGAGGGTACCAAGGCACTGAGTGTGGGAGAAACATGAATCCAGGGTGAAGTGTTAATAGACATGAGAGAACTCCATTTCCAGAGAACAAGTATGAGGTTAAGAAATGTGGAAAAGTCTTCTCTGTAACCTCAAATCTGATTGTACATGATTGTATCCACACTGGGTAGAAGAGTTACAAATGTAATCACTCTGGACAGCTTTTAGCTAGTCTTCAAAACTCAGTCAACAGCAGAGATGTATTTCATAATGGGAAGAAATCTAACAAATTTATACAATGAGGCAAAGTCTTTACCACTCAATACGCTTCTACCTAAGGAGGTACATACTGGGGAGAATGTTAAATAAATGTATTTAAATATGTATAAACACACACACACACACCCGGCATAGTTGTTAAGCCCAACTACAAACTTTCTGAACATCAGCAAGAGTACACTGAATGAAACCCTACAAATGTAGAGAATGTGATGAAGCACTTAGTTTGTAAGCAAAACTGTTCAAAATGAGATAATACATCCTGGGGAGGTAATTTACAAATGTCAAGAATATTGGCAACCTCTTTCCCTGGAACTGAACCCTTCCTCAGCATCAGAGAAAACATACTGGATAGAAACCTTAGATATGTAGAGGCGCCTGGGTGGCGCAGTCGGTTAAGCGTCCGACTTCAGCCAGGTCACGATCTCGCGATACGTGAGTTCGAGCCCCGCGTCGGGCTCTGGGCTGATGGCTCAGAGCCTGGAGCCTGTTTCCAATTCTGTGTCTCCCTCTCTCTCTGCCCCTCCCCCGTTCATGCTCTGTCTCTCTCTGTCTCAAAAATAAATAAACGTTGAAAAAATTAAAAAAAAAAAAAAGAAATGTAATGAACGAGGAAGTATTTTGGGTTTTAATATACACTTCAGGAAAAACCAAAGCCTTTATAAAGGATAAAAACTTTACTAAGATGTAGACATTTGGCAAAGTATGGAATGAAAGGCAAATCTAAATAAAATGAGAGAATTCACCCCAGGAAGCAGTAAGTCAATACCACTTTTCAGACATGATTCTAAATCAGAGTGTTTGTGGAGAGGAAAATCCAAAGTTGAAACCTGGATATCACTTCCATCAGTGTAGGCATAAGGGGCACTAACCCCCCCCATCGTGGAAAATCTGAGTATCTCTTGAGTCCTTGGAACTTAAAACCATACCTACCATTCCATGGAAATAGCCTATTGTTGACCCCAAGGCTTACCTACAACATTACCAGTCAATCATCCCATTCTTAGTTGTCTGTGGTATAAATGGTATTGTTAGGATTAAGGAAGTTTGAGAAAACAAAAGATTAAGAAAACTATAATGAAAACACATTTACAGTAGTGAATGGGTTTATATTTTTTGAAAACCTGTGTATAAATGGACAGACACAGTTTAGATGCATGCTATCGAATGGTCAGGTGTAGTTTTAAGATGTCTGAAAGGATCAAGGCAGAATGGATGTCTGGAGAAGGACAATTATTCTCAGTCTGTCTCCTTTTTTCTATTGTCCATATTTGAGGGTTTATTTAACATGGCATATATTATTAATTTTACCCATAAATCATCTCATGCTATGGCTTTTTGCTTCTGTGCATGGAAAATCATTTGATTTTTGTTGTCTCACAGACATGAGGGACTCTTTTATGATAGGAAATTCATGTTTACCTATTTTTTCCTGGGAAGATTAAGGACTCTGGTATGTCCTACATAGGAAGGAATCTTACATGAGGATGCTGTTTGTGATGGATATATAAGAGTGACATCAGCCACCAAGAAGTGTTCAAGGCATCATGTTTTGCAAAAAAATGCTTGACAGAGAAACGTTCTGAATTTAAATGTTTTGCCAATTCGTGTGTAGAAAAAATACGGTGGTAGCTCATAAACACCTGAGTATATCGTCATAATAGCAATTGTTACAAGTCAAGAATATTAGTTATGTATCTGAAATCAAGAGATTTTCACGGATATCTGAGGAAAGTATAGCTAACTCTTTTCTAAAGGGGTGAAAGATGATTATCAATCTACTTATACTCAATAATTAGCCTTAGTTTGAACGACATGGAAAGTACAACTCACAAATCAATACATTAGAGGAAAAAGAGTGGTTCTTGAAAGATTTTAATGTGTATTTTGACCAAGGATCACACAGTGATTTTGGAGTGGTTTTTAAGAGTCTATTTGAAATTTATATATATTCATTAATCATCCTGAATGGATTTGAATATGTTAACACGGATTTATACTGAAAGAAGTGGTATCCTAATGCAACCTTAGCCTGCCCCATCTTCATCAAGGTTGCAGGTAAACAGGAACACAAAGTACGCTTGACTCTTGTACAAGATGAGTTTGAGCTGTGTGGGTCCAACTTATAGGCAGATTTATTTATAGTACAGTACTGTAAATATAATTTCTCTTCCTTTGCATTGTCTTAATATTTTCTTTTCTTGGGCTTCCTTGGTAGTAGGAATACCATAATAAACACCTATAAAATATCAAGTATATATTGATTGACTGCTTTTCTTGTCAGTAGTAGGCTATTAAAATGACATGTTGGGGAGTCAAACTTGTACACAGATTTTTCAACTGCATGGGTGGTGGTTACACCAAACCCCTGCCTTATTCAAGGGTCACTTGTACTTGTTTAAGCAGTGTGGTGCTATCACTAATAATTTTTTTTCCCCAGTGGCCTTAAACCTCAAATTATTTGAATTTAATTTTCCCTAAGTTTACATACTATATCTTTTCTTCCTTTTTTAAGTGCTGGGGCATTAGGTGCTTTTAATAAGGATGATATAGGAGTATTATTGAGAATGTACCTGAACAATTTCCTGATACTCCTGCCTTGGAATCCATTTTGTATAACCAGGCTGACTGCAGGGGGTTTGAACTGACTCCAGCTCCACCCAATAGCAAAGTCACTAGATAACAGCCCCACAGTCACAAACAAACAGAAGTTCCTGATAGGAGTTCCCAATCATCATTTGTGTAAGAGTGCCCACTCTCAGTATATTTACCTTGCACACCCTTTAGAGAAGACCCCTGCAGAGAGCGTCTGCCATTCTCCACTCATTTTGATGTGAATTGTGCATTCTAGACTTAGCCCAGGAGCTCCACAGCTGTCCAACCATGCACCCCAAAAAAGACATCTGTCCCAATTCCTGCCATTCCCTCTGCCTGTGCTCATCCTTGACCTCTACATCTTGTTCCCCATGACATATTATATACATACCCCATGGTCTATCAGTAGTCAATTATTTCTCTTTTGTTTATTGATACTTGGCTCACAAAATGATTCACAGTTTCTACTTAACAAGGGCTAATTGAACAAAGTTACTACAAATATAAGACCTCTCTACAGAACTCAATCACTATTTAAAGTCTTAACCTATATGTTTAGTTTAGTTTAGTTTAGTTTAGTTTTTTCCTTCTGTGGTTTCTGTGAGCATATGGAATGCAGATGTTTATGGTTTTGATATGCACAGAAGGCAATATTTTATATTAAGTTAAAGAATGATTTTGGAATAACAGTCCTAATTAGGAAGAATTAAGCGTGTGTATATGTGTGTATGCAAACCTAGATCTTCAGAAGGAATGGGAATATTTGTTCAAATGAGGATATTCCAAATCTCAAAATTGATGATTTCCTCACAACCAAAAATGTTACGGATTTTTAAAAATTGGGAATACTTCTCTACATTGTTTTTATTGACTGTATGTGTCCTATATCTCTGTGCATCTTGGTTTGAGAATTTCCCCATGCAAATCCTGTCTTGCCTACCTGGCTATTACTCATGTAGGATGTACTCTGTTTCCAAGTTCCAGAGTTTATAAACTATTGCTTCTATGACTTTTGCAGTGATTTTAAGATTAGTTTGCATGAAATGACATGGTGTTCAAATGTTATTTGAATATGGCAGTAATTCTACAGGGAGTATATTAAATTCCATGTAATTTATTTGATACATTTCCTTCCTTCTCAATTGGAGAAGAACACTGAGTAAAACTTCTTTAGATACTGTTGTTTTCCCTTCTCAGGAGTGACCTCATCCAAGTTACTCCCTTTAGGGGAACAATTTGATGAGGTGAAAACTTGGAGAACCGTGAGTCATGGGTCGTTTTCACATTTATTTTAAGGAAAGATGGACAGTGCTGAGAGTTTAGTAGATGTTCTAACTGTAGGAAGAAAACAGTATTCCATTAAGAGTGATGATGTCGCTCAAGATAAGAGATAAAAAAAAATCTAGGCTGAAGCATTGGCATGAATTCTTCATGTGGGGAAGGACATTTGTCCTAGGCTGCACGAGTGACTCTGAATTATAGAAGGGTAAATTTTACTCGTTTTCTTTCCAAATCCTCTCTAGTTCTTCTGTCTCCTCATCTCCATTCCAGTGATGTAGCCATCACAGTTGTTCTTTCCTGTGTTAGGGAGACTGCCCCCTCCCACAAAACCATGCTGCCACTTCTTTGTTCTTAATGGCTTACAATTTTTAAGTTTTTAAAAAGTATATTTAATTATCAGAGAGAGAGAATTGGGAAGGGACAGAGAGAGTGAAAGAGGGAGAACCTCAAGCAGGATCTGCACTGTCAGCACAGAGCCTGATGCACAGGGCTCAAGCTCATAAACCATGAGATCATGACCTGAGCTCAAGTCAGATGCTCAACAGACTGTGCCACCCAGGTGTCCCTAGAATTTTTTAATATAATGGAAAACGGTTGGTAATTGAATCAACTGAGCCATCTCTAGTATTGCAATACATTGTTGACACCACTTCAATGGAAGGAACAGGAAAATACCATCAATTGTACACAGGATTCCTTCAGGCACTTGGTATGGAGAGAATTATGAGGACAGATAAAACATGAGGATAGTATGCTTTGAGAGGAAGATAGGTCTTACTAAAAGCAAATATGAAAAACTTCTGAAATGTGATGAAATCTCTGACAAGAAGCTCCCTTTGGTCACTGCAAGGTCTTTGAAAACTTCTTGTGACGAACAAATGTGACAGAGATGGGGACTTGTGAATCAACGTGGTGTTTTTCTGGGATCGAGGGAAGCCTGATTTTTTCCTCATGATTTATTGAATTCTGTAGTGGTACTGTGGACCAAATGCTATGGAATGCCATAGACAACTGTATTTTCCCAGGCCAAGATTTGTGGATATTAATGGAGAGGAGAACATTGTGGGCATACCTTAAAGATGTCACATGCCAGAGTTGGTTCTGAAGAGGAAGATGGCTGCTGGACACTAATAATCAGAACCAGCAAGACCTGTGGGTAGTTCCTCAAAGCACTGGCATCGCAGGAATAAGCCCAACATAGGTCTGATCCAGTGTTGATGGGTGTTCTTCCAAGGATCCTGACCCACAGCTGGCAGAGACTTCCCTCCAATCCACTCAACCCTGTGTTGAGTCGAGTCTGTGCTCCGAACTGTGTGCAGAGCACTGATTCCTTGGGAAGCTGGTCAACAGTCACCAGCACTGAGCATATTTCTGCTCTAAACAGCCTACCCAGTTTTTGGTTAGATGTCCCTATGATGTTTCACAGCCTATGCTGTCCTTATACCCATTTGGGCCTGAGTGGGAAGAGGATTTCTATCAGTTGTAGAAACCAATAAAATAAAGTAGGGTAGCATGTTCTACCCACATTTCAACTGGTTCAATGGAAGGAGAAGAATTCATTTTTCAATACCTGTTATTTTGGGGTATTGAGATTTCCCCAGTGATGTCTAATGTGAATCGTTGCCAGCTGAGCCTTCTATGAGAATTACTGAGTGGGAACTACCTCTGTCACCATTTTTATGATGTCACTCCTTTGTGATGAATGTTCTTATCTCTCATGGGCTAAGAAAGGTTTCCCTATACACATGTATTTATATTTGTATACTTAATACAAATGTGTGTGTGTATAACTATGCACACACACACTAAGATTTTTCGTCATCCAAGGAGTATAATATTGAAATACTGTAACTTGATATTGAAAAATAACACTATTAATACAGTGACAAAGTCCTTTCTTTTTTTTTTCTTTAATTTTTTTTTACACTTATTTATTTTTGAGAGACAGTGAGAGATAGAGCACAAGTGGGGGAGGGGCAGAGAGAGAAGGAGACACAGAATCTGAAGCAGGCTCAAGGCTCCAAGCTGTCAGCACAGAGCCCAATGCGGGGCTCGAGGCCACGAACCACGAGATCATGACCTGAGACGAAGTCGGACGCTCAACTGACTGAGCCACCCAGGAGCCCCCAAAGCCCTTCTTTTTAAAGATTATTCCATATGATATATTGCGTTGTTGCTTGTTTGATTGGTTATGACTACATGGTTGTTGTCTTTTGCTTCTTTTCCTATTTTTATCGTCTTCTTGTAGGTATAGTTCTAGGAAAGTTCCAATGTACTATCTTTAAGCAAAGTTTTGTGCTACCAGGAACATATTGTTTACTTGGGTGACTTCTACATCATTCAGATTAGTCTCACGGACTCTGGTTTGAAGGAGCTTAAACTGAAAGCTTTCAAATAAATTCAGTTTTTAATTTTCCTCTGTATGTCACTGTCAAATGCACAACAAAACATCATGAAGGAAACATATTTTGGGTACTGTTGTGGATATCCAAACACAACCATACATTTGCTTTATTCAGAATTGTTCCTATTTCTTGAGATTGTGTTGTCAGCTTATGATGTGGGCCAACATTTCCATGATTTTCATCAAGTACAAGCCCAAGGAAAATGTCAAGTGCGTTCATAAGATCAATGTTTCCTCCATATCTTCACGAAAATTCAGAGCCATCTGAAGTATTTTTGTCCTGTGATCACTCCACTGTTTCATTTTATATACTCTCCTCCATCTATTATCTCCGAGTTGCTCTTCCAAATATGCCCTGTTGATGGTTTGTGAACACCTGCGAATTCCTACCCTTTTCTCAATTAGCAGCTCTTTCATTACAATGAGTTGTGATTTCATGGTATCCAGGACCTGCTTTGCCTGGGTAAGGAGAACAAAATCCTCTCATCTTCTCTGATACATGTATATCATATGCTTTTGCACAGTTCAGGTGTGTCTTCACCCATCTCCCTTAGAAAGTTCACTACAGAAATTTAAGGTAGATCATCATGGATATTAGGATTTCTTTACCTGGTTGAATATAAGGACACCCCCCTCCCCATCCCCCACCCCTGGCTGGGACAGGACAGAAATGAATGCTACAGGCCACCTAATTTTTCTTCATTGAATCATGTTAATCACAGTCTTGGAATATATTTCCTGACATGAATTGAATAGATTTTATCCCATTTCCTGTGTTCGATTCATCAGTGTTTGATGAGATGTTGGACACGAGGGAAAATTAGGCTGGAGCGAAATTTAGCCAAGGTCAAAGTGATTGGAAAATATTGTTAGGAGATGGTTCTCTATGGGTTTAAGCTTTTTCATGAGTCATGGATACAAGCATTGAAAGTTCTTATTCTATGCCATTCCACTTATGTTTGTGTATAAAAAAGCTTTGGAATATAATGATAGTATCTGGCTCTTAGCGGACAGGTTTGTTTCTTGGACACGAAAACACGTGTCTGCTTCATTGGCAAAGGTTTGAGCAGATATGCTAGATATTCTTTGAAGATACTGAGTTTCCTATGTCCAGGGTCTCACAAACCCACTGTATGTGGAGCATCTACCTGTAGGAGTTGGGGGTGGGGGCTGACAAGTGATATTAGAATGATCAAGAAGTTTGTGGTGTTAGGTGTGTCATGAGCCATAAGATCCTTGGGGGTTGATCTAGGCGTCTCCTATCTTCAGCCGGGATTGGAAAATTGTTACAGACTAGCTGGTTACATTATGGAATGTGTAGAATCATGGAATTTTATAGTTCTAGAGATTCTCCATGGATTTTATCAAACCAAAGTAGATATTCATGGGTCGGTTTCTCCTCTTGTTTGTGCATTTGTTTTGTTATTTATTTGTACATTATGTGAAACAACATAATATTCTTTCTTTGACTTATGTCACATAGCATAATACTTTCTAGGTCTATCCATGTTGTCACAAATGGCAATAAAGGACAGCAAACCAGAAATACCTGGTTACCAGAGTGGAACAGGGAGGGAGCTTGGGCAAAATGGATAAATGGGATAGTGAAGGACAGGCTTCCAGTTAGGGAATTAATAAGTCATGGTGATAAAAGACACAACATAGGGAATACATTCGATGTTATTATAACAGCACTGTATGGTGACAGATGGTAGCTCGCTTGTGGTGAGCATAACTAACCCTGTAGAGTTGTCAAGTGATGAAGCTGTACATCTGAACTGCTGTAACATTGTGTGTCAAGTATACTTGAAGGGAACAGAGAGAAAACAAAGTAGTTACCAATCCACCTGTACATGTATAGGTTAAACCATTTTGTTAAGAAGTTGTCTGTAATGAAAGCTAACCTACTCTCCAAATCATGCCCATCCTAGGTGTTCATAGTAAGATGCAGACTTAGGAAAGCTAATTTATCTTTATCAAAATGGAGATAAAGGTAAATTGCTGGAGGACAGGCAGGCCATGGGAGAGAGGAGAGTGTGTCCCGCTGAGTGGAAACGTGAATAGGAGCATCTAGAGGAGTCTGGAGTCCTCACTGGCTGAGCATCCCAGGAGATACATGAAGAACAGTCATTTCTGTGAGAGCTTCTCAAACTGCTTGCCCTGCCATGTGCTCTGTCTCATCTCTCCTCTCCTAAAGTGCCTGTCATAATGGGCACATGTCTTCTGAAGGCTTTTCTGTGTAAGTGAATTCTTTTGGGAAAACGCCAAATTGCAACTACACTTTATGTCCATGCTCATTTTAGTCAAAGTCAGATTTTGGGAAGAAACCTGAGTTGAAAACACAAGAGATCCTGTAGCATGAAGCTGTGGGAGTTACTAAAAGGACAGGGAAAACTTGATATTTTTAAAGGTTATGGCATTGATAGGCTCCAAGCTAAGAAATGTAACATTGCAATCAGAAGCAGTTGTACCTGCATCACTGGGTAAAAGAGGCAACTACTTCCAAGAATATGTTTGGTATGGTGATGAGAAGAAGGAGAAATAAAAGTGGTTGACCAAGTTCTCCACGCAAGGGTGGAGGCAGCTTGAATGAAAAGAGAAGAGAGAGAAGAGCCTTAGTTAGGCTCACCTATTTTGTCCTCTTCCCCATGTTTAAGAATCCTTTGAAACTGTTCATTTCCTGTGATGCAGGCCTGGAATTTTATCTGGGGCATATGTTCTACAGCCTAGAAGGGGCAGTGTGCTTCTGATTATAGAAGTATTGTGTGGTTTTGTTTCATTTTGTAAATACACGTAGTGCCCATGACTGAACTCAAGCTGATTTCCATGGAGACTTGATTCAACCTGTTGGTTCCACTTGAGGTGTGGGAACCAACACTTCCCTCTCTTCCCTCTCTTTTTCTACCACCTCAAAAGGATTCACATTTTTACCATTCTTTGGTTAAACCTGAGAGACAAATGAGGTAAAGTAGCCATAGATTCAGCTGGCATTAAATAAACTCTGCCTTTCCTCTTCTATGTGACAGGATGAATAACATTTGTATGGAGAGGTACCTGGCTTTGGGCACACTGAGGGTGGAATACAAGAACATCATCCTGAGAGAAAAACATTAGACATCAGTCAGCAGGAGAACTGGGGCTCCTATCAGTATGTTTTCATGTTTACTTTTACATTACGATTTACTTACTTGCTGCTCTGGGCATGTATTTCCCAGCAGTTATTATATGTCCTTTCAATAATGCTAGGTACCTGACACAACTGTGAACCATTACAGATCTCTGCACTTCATTTGCTCTCTGCTCTCAGCAAGATCCCTCCATGATGAGTTAATATTTTTTTCCCATGTAACGTTAAATTCCTTGGGAGGATTTATTGAAAGATGTGCATAAATCACGCCATTTAATCTGGACTGGCTTCTGTGTTTCATGTTGTTTTTAGTCTCTTTAGAAAATGAAGGCTCTTATGTTTGCTGGAGATACTAGTGTAGAGAGTGGAAATTGTAAATCAGTCAGGCCTTGCTGCTGAAAATTCCCATTGGATTCTAAACTCATGTCACAGATGGACTGTTCCTTATCACTTCTCTGTTGTTCTAGGAAAAAAAAAATAATTATGCATCACATATACTCAACTTCCTGAATATTTAAAATATAATTCAGCAGAAAAGATCAATGGGACAGAACTTTGAAAACCCTAGGGGATTCACAAACAATAGCTATGTCAGTTGTACCAATGTGAGTGTTGGACTCTGTGGTTTGTTTGGAGGACACAAAAAGCTTCCACCACAAATAGATCCATATGTTTTAAGCCCCTGAAAACATTTTTGGTTTCAATGATGAAAACAGTTTAATTCTATCTCATTTGTTTTTTTATTTGATTTGTAATTTTCGTATTTTGTGTTGTTTCTTTACTGCTCTCTTTGGGTTGATGAGTTCTGTGGTTCAGTCGTGTTTGTGTTACCTTTTTCACTTTGGAACCTACTCTGAACCTTCTTTTAGGGTTTCCTCTGTATAGTGGTCTGTGTGTTCCAATAGACAAATTAAAAGTCAGGCAATCTGGGCTAAAACTCAAGCTCCACTAGGACTACAGTTTTTCGAAGATATTCTTGCGAAAGATGAAAAACACATATAACGTTCACATCGGTCACCGTGGACTCATGGGGGAATTTATGAAAAAGTGTTAGAATGGTTTGTAGTGTGTAGTAAATGTTCAAGAACACTTGTTACTGTTCATGAGGTTATAAGTTGTAATTTTCCCAACAATCTTTACGTTCAAAGTCATCATGATTTCTTCTTTTTTCTTTTCTTTCTTTTGTTTGTTTTTGTGTTGTTGCTTGTTTGTTTCCCTTGTTTTGTTTTGGAATTTAAAAGCATGTCTTTGAACCGAATATGTTAGCATCACTTGCAACTTAAAGACATATGGAAACTCAGACATCAGCCTGAAATCCAAGTCAGAATATGAATTTAATGAGATCCTCATCTCATTGTCCTACACGTTAACATTGGTGAAGTACACATGTAGCTCAGCAGCACTTGTCCATTATTCTAGGCCTGTCTTGATGTCTCTAGGATGTTATTTTGATAACTATGGCTTTGTAGTATGCTTTAAATTAGGAAGTGTTTGCCACCAAGTTGCCCTTCATTTCTGGGATTATTCTGGGTATATGTTACCCTGTGTCATCCATATGAATGTGTGGGTGGATTTTGATATATCTGCCAAAAAATGATATTGGAATTTTGATTAAAAATGCATTAAGTGAGTAGAGCACTTTGAGTACTATTAACCGCTCAAGTATTAAGTACTCCAGTCCAAGAACTCGGATATGTTTCCATTTGTTTCTTCTTTCAATTCCTGCACAATATTTCGTAGTGTTAAGCTAGGTTTGACTTTTATTATTATGTTAAAGTATAAGCATTTTTTTGTATGGAAACACAACTAATTTTTTTTAACATTTATTTATTTTTGAGACAGAGAAAGACAGAGCATGAATGGGGGAGGGTCAGAGAGAGGGAGACACAGAATCTGAAACAGGTTCCAGGCTCCGAGCTGTCAGCACAGAGCCTGACGCGGGGCTTGAACTCACGAACCGCGAGATCATGACCTGATCCGAAGTCGGCCGCTTAACCGACTGAGCCACCCAGGCGCCCCACTAATTTTTATGCGTTGCATTTGTACTCTCCAAATTTGTAAAGTGTGTGTGAGTTTTATATATAGAGATTCTTCAGAGGGGAGGAAAATGGCAGTGGAGTAGCAGGACCCTAGGCTCCTCACATCTCATAAACATGACTGGATAACTGACAAATCATTCCAAAAATCTCAGATATGTGCCTGAACACTGACAGAACAAAGTCCCCATCTTAAGGGAGAGGAGAGGACACACACACTCAAGATGATAGAAAGCTTAAAGACATGGTTTAGGGAGAAAAGGATTGTAGTGCTGCAGAGGGCAGGGAGCCACAGTCAAGGAGAAGATCACCTGAGACAGGAGCACACACAGGAATGCATAAGGAGAACATTTCCCCAAAGCCATTGGCTGGGAAAATGAGAAGGACTGAATTTCATGAATTTTGGCAGCTAGGCTATCTTAAATGCTGAAGTTTTAAAGATCATTAGGCTTGGCTGGGATAGAGCCAAGAGAGCACTGTGCTGCCTCTGGAAAGAAGACAGACAAACAACTTGGGATCACTCAATGTGGCAAAGTCCTCTGAAGAATGCCTGGAGCATACAGGGTGGGAGATTATTCACTTCACTAGAAGCACCGCGCTGACAGGCAAAATTCTCTGAGATGCCTCTAGAGGAACTAAAGACCTAGCTGGAGCCCCTTCTCTCCCCTGCCCCTCAGCCTAAACACAAAGCCACCTGAGGGAAGTAGCTCAGTAGAAACCGTGGATGTCTGCCTTGCTTACTCCAAGCTCCCACCTCGCTATGTTCTGTTGGGACTGCCCTTCTCTGTCAAGCTTGCCTCATTCCCAGCAAGGTCTGTCCCTGCCCCAAAGGATCTACACAAGTTGCTGACCACTCTACATTTCCTGACCAAACAGTTCTGTAGGGCTTCAGTTCTGGTGGAGTTGATGTCAGGTCTAAATTCACAAGCAGACCGTGGTGCATCTAGCTATGACTTACCATGTTCAGGCCAGGGACCCTACACTGTCCATAGCAATCAAGGAGAACATCTGCAGGCCACTGAACTAAATGATCTATGGGAGACATAACTGTCTTTTCTAACATACGGAGGAAGGCAGGGCCTTAGACAAAATGCCAAGGTGGAAGAATTTATCCAAAGTCAAAGAACAAGATATGGTCATGAAGAGAGATTTAAGTGAAATGGTTGTAAGTAACATGCTTGATGGAGAATTGAAGGCAATATTCATAAGGATACTCTCTGGGTTGAGTAAAGAATAGTGAGAACCTTACCAGGGAGCTAAAACAGCTAAAAAGAATCAAACAGAGAAGAACAGTGCAATGAACAAGATTGAGGGACACTTGGGTGGGTCATTGAATTAAGCATCCAGCTCTTGATTTTGGCTTAGGTTATGATGTCACGGTTTGGGAGATAGAGCCCCAACTTCTCTGCAGTGACTGCCTCTGGAGTCTGATAGGGATTTTCTCTCCCTCTCTCTCTGCCTCTCTTCTTCTTTCACTCTCTGTATCTCTCTCAGAAAATAAACAGGTTTTTTTTTTTTTCAGATTGGAAACAGGCTTAGCAGTGAACAGCAGGCTGGAAGTACCAGAGGAATGACTTTGTCACCTAGAAGAAAAATAATAAAAATAATGAATCTAAGCAAAAGACAGGAAAAGAATCAGGCAACAGTATTGACTCAGGAAACTCAGAGACTCCATCAAATGTAATAATATTTGCATGATAGGAGTCTCAGAAGCAAAAGGGAGAGAAAAGGGGGAAGAACCTTTATTTCAAGAAATATTAGCAGAAAGCTTCCATAATCCTGGAAGGAAACAGACCTCCAGATCCAGGAGTATCAAAATAAATAAAAGCAAAAAACCAAAAAACTATATGCTGCCTCTAAGGACTCATTTAGACATAAAGCCACCTGCCGGTTAACAATGAAGAAATGAATAAACACATACCATACAACTAGATATCAAAAGAAAGTCAGAGTGGCAAAACTTGTATCAGACAAACCAGACATTTTTGTTCTTCTATTGTGTTTATCCTGCTTGGTGTCAGAGTAGTGCTGGCCTCACAGGATAGTTTTGAATGTGTTCCTGCTCTTCCACTACTTGTAGGATTTTGAAAAGATTATCTTTAATTATTATTTTTTAAATGTTAGTTAGAATTGACCAATGAACGCATGTGATTTTTGGCTTTTCTGTGCTGAGAGATTTTTTATTTTGATTTCAACATTTATTCTTCTTGTAGGTATAAGATTTTTGATTTCTTGGGTTTAAGGTTCATAATTCAATCATAGTAACTTGTGCATTTTTAGGAATTAAGTGGAAGTCTTTTTTTTTCATGTTTCTTTCTGAGAGAGACAGAGTGTAAGCTGGGGGCAGGGTGTGCAGAGACAGGAGACACAAAATTGGAAGCAGGCTCCAGGCTCTGAGCTGTCAGCACAGAGCCTGATGCAGGGCTCAGACTCCCTATCCCTGAGATTAAAACCTGAGCCAAAGGGGGACAATGAACTGACTGAGCCACCCATGGGCCCCAGTGGATTTCTTTTCTAAGTTATTTTATTTGTTAGGATATCGTTGTATATGTAGTTGAAGCATTACCAATTTTGTTATTTTTCTTGTTACATGGGCATTACTTTCAATGTTATGTTACCTTTTTATTCTGGTCTCTATTTCATTTATTTCTGATGTTTCCTTCTAAATAAAATAATTTCAGATTTTGCTTTGTAATTTCTTCCTCTACTAAATTTCAGCTAACAGTGTTCCTTTTCTAGTTCCTTTTGGTGTAATGTTGTTAATTTCAATGTTTTCCTTAACTGAAGCATTTATGGCATTAAAAAATAGAAAACTTGAAAGCAGTATAAAACCTAGCAGAAATAACTCAAGCAATGACCAAAATAATACAAAATAAAAATAAGGATCCTTTAAGGTTTTCTATAGATCGTGTCATCTGTGAGAAGAGATAACTTTTTTTAGGAGTTTGTAGCCTTCTTTACAGTAGTTATTCCTTTCATTTGGTAACCTGGTAATGCTGGTACCACAGAATATTTTCATATTTTCCCTTATCTTCACTCCTTGGAAATACTCGAGGAGATTTAAAATACTTTCTCATGAAATGCTTGTTTGAATGATCCACTGAATTTATCAGACATAGCACTTTTTCTTGTTTGGAGTTAGTTTTGGTCTTAGTTTTACTGTATGCTATTTTGTTGATTTCAGTTTTATGTTTAAGTTTCCTTCTGTGGTAATTTTGGCCTCATGTGGTACTTTTCCTGATCATTCGAGGTATAGGAAAATGATTTGTATGATAACATGACAATACTACAGAATTACCTATTAAGCTATATGGTCAGTGTATTGTGTGCAAGTTGATGTGTCCATGGAGGAATGAAGTCCTGATGATTCCTTCTCAAACATTTGACCAACATTTTCTGATTGATTCTAAGGTTGCACAATAGAAGTCTTCAGTATATTCATCTGAGAGTAGTAAGTGGGATGATTTTACTTTTCTGTTATTTGATATCTTTCAGCTGTATCTTCACAATGCACCCAGAATTTCCTGCCAAAGCCGTGCTTAGAACCTTCTCTCCAAAAAGTGTCAATAGGTGAATATAGTACCCTTGAGAATTTACACTTAATGATAGACTGGCACAACGATGGGGAGAGTGAAGGGCATCAAACATATCATGACGGACATTTCCAAATGGAGACATCTGCCCATGAGAAGAATCTCACTGCCCCATATGGTGAAGGATATAAAGCATTTTGCAAACCCTCCCCTTTTATGTTAGCTACTTCTACAAAGCAGTGTGTTTCTGTCACCAAAAACTCAATTCAAAGATTCAAACATAAATATTTGTCGATAGAAAATTTGGAAAATCTGGAAAGTTACCTCATTCAGATGGAAAATAAGTATTTGAACCAATTTGAAAATAGGATTGGATTGACCTTTCAGACAACTGTTTCTGGAAATAATAGATTTAAAAATGAAGATGAAAGTGTAACGAGGTGTCAATTTGAGGGGCATGTCAGAAAGGAGTCAACCCTACACAACTACGAGAATATTTTCAATGGGCATAGAATTGCTCCTTGCAGTGAATCTGAGAAAACATTTAACCAGGGCTCAAATGTTAACAAATATCTGAGTACTCATTTGCCAGACAACCATTTTGAATGTGATAAAGGTGAAGAAGTTTTGTCTCAAAGATCTAAACATATTATACAGAAGAGTATGCATATGAGAGAAAATCCTTATAATACCTGTGGGAAAGATCTGAAGGAGTCCTCCAGTGTTGGTGATCATCAAACAATTTGTGTGGGAAAAAACACATACACGTGTAATAAATCTGGAATTGTGTTGAGTCAGTCACGAAGACTAAATGCACATAAGACAATTGGTCCTGGAGAGAAAAGGTACACGTGTAAGGACTGTGGCATAGTCTTTCATTGGCACTCGGCACTATCTCAACATCAACAAATGCATGCTGGAAAGAAATTGTACAAATGCGAAGAATGTGGTGAAACCTTTAAGGACTGCTCATCACTAAATAGACACAGGCAAATCCATATCAGAGAGGGACTTGACAAATATCAGCAATGTGGCAAAGACTTTAGCAGGCACTCCTACCTTCTTAGACATCACAGCATCCATACTGGAGAGACCCCTTACCAATGTAAAGATTGTGGCAAGGCCTTTAGCCAGCGCTCAAACCTTACTCGACATCTCAGAATTCACACTGGGGAGAAACCTTACCAATGTAAAGAATGTGGCAAGGCCTTTAGCCAACACTCAAACCTTACTCGACATCTCAGAATTCACACTGGGGAGAAACCTTACCAATGTAAAGATTGTGATAAGGCCTTTAGCCGGCACTCACACCTTATTCAACATCATAGAATTCATACTGGAGAGAAACCTTACCAATGTAGTGAGTGTGGCAAGGCCTTTGGCCAGTACTCACACCTCACTCAACACCACAGAATTCATACTGGAGAGAAACCTTACCAATGTAAAGAATGTGGCAAAGCCTTTAGCTTTCATTCAAACCTTATTGAACATCTCAGAATTCATAGTGGAGAGAAACCTTACCAATGTAAAGAATGTGGCAAGGCCTTTAGCTACCACTCAGTCCTTATTCACCATCACAGAATTCACACTGGAGAGAAACCTCACCAATGTAAAGAATGTGGCAAGGCCTTTAGTCAGCATTCAAAACTTACTGGACATCTCAGAATTCATACTGGAGAGAAACCTTACAAATGTAAGGAATGTGGCAAGGCCTTTACCACGTACTCAAACCTTATTCGACATCTCAGAATTCACACTGGGGAGAAACCTTACCAATGTAAAGATTGTGATAAGGCCTTTAGCCGGCGCTCACACCTTATTCAACATCATAGAATTCATACTGGAGAGAAACCTTACCAATGTAGTGAATGTGGCAAGGCCTTTGGCCAGCACTCACACCTCACTCAACACCACAGAATTCATACTGGAGAGAAACCTTACCAATATAAAGAATGTGGCAAAGCCTTTAGCTTTCATTCAAACCTTATTGAACACCTCAGAATTCATAGTGGAGAGAAACCTTACCAATGTAAAGAATGTGGCAAGGCCTTTAGTCAGCATTCAAAACTTACTGGACATCTCAGAATTCATACTGGAGAGAAACCTTACAAATGTAAGGAATGTGGCAAGGCTTTTACCACGTACTCAAACCTTATTCGACATCTCAGAATTCATACTGGAGAGAAACCTTACAAATGTAAGGAATGTGGTAAAGCCTTTAAGGACTGCTCATCACTAAATAGACATGGGCAAATTCATATCAGACAAAGACTTGACATATGTCAATGTGGCAAGGTCTTTACCAGGCACTCAATCCTTACTCGACATCACAGAATTCATACTGCAGAGAAACCTTACAAATGTAAAAAATGTGGCAAGGCCTTTACCCAGCACTCAATCCTTACTCGACATCACAGAATTCATACTGGAGAGAAACCTTACAAATGTAAGGAATGTGGCAAGGCCTTTACCAGGTACTCAAACCTTATTCCACATCTCAGAATTCATACTGGAGACAAACCTTACAAATATAAGGAATGTGGCAAGGCCTTTAAAGGACCCTCAGACCTCACTCGACATAACAGAATTCATAGTGGAGAGAAACCTCACCAATGTAAGGAATGTGGCAAGGCCTTTACCCAGCCCTCTATCCTTACTCGACATCACAGAATTCACACTGGAGAGAAACCTGATAATGTAAAAAGAATGTAAGTCAGTGCCTATAAGTGGTGCCCAGCCCTTACGGGACATCAGAAAATTCCTATTGGAGAGTAACCGTACAAATGTAAAGAATGTGCAAGCTCTCCCTGCAAGTCACAACTTACTCCACATTCTAGTTATCACATAGGAGCCAAAGTGTGAAATGGAAAGTGGCCATGCCTTTACCTGGAATTCAACTTTTGCTCGATATCACAAAAGACACCCTAGACGCAAACCCTAGAAATGTAATGAGTGAACAAAGACCCTCATTTTAAACTTTTTTTTTTTTTCAACGTTTTTTATTTATTTTTGGGACAGAGAGAGACAGAGCATGAACGGGGGAGGGGCAGAGAGAGAGGGAGACACAGAATCGGAAACAGGCTCCAGGCTCTGAGCCATCAGCCCAGAGCCTGACGCGGGGCTCGAACTCACGGACCGCGAGATCGTGACCTGGCTGAAGTCGGACGCTTAACCGACTGCGCCACCCAGGCGCCCCCAAAGACCCTCATTTTAAATATACACTTTAGGAAACACAAGAGAGTGCATATAAGAAAGTAACTGGAAAGGTAGATTTACAAAAGTATTTCATTGAACATCAAATGTGAATCATGTTACAGAAATCAAATAGAAAGAAGTATATCTGTCATTTCATTCAGACATTGCTTCAAAATACTTATAACGAATAATACAGAGTTAGACACTTAGAAAACATATATGCTATTCTGGTCCTAAAGATCTAGTGGATCGGTTTTTGCATAGGTATAATTAATTTCAAATTGTGCCTTGGTTTTTTTTTTTTTTTTACTTACATTGACCCTCTTTGGGATTTGTGACTAGCAAATATTCATGTATTTCTACTCTCAAATCACTACAGATTATTCATTTATTCCTAGTGGGTGTGTGAAACCATGTGACTGACTGTTGTTGCATCAAAGGTATGAGATGCCCTTCTTCATTATGCAGGACTCAGGCATATCGAATTTTCCATGGAAGATAAAGGACAATATGATGTACAACATCTGAAACAAATCTAAATGGAGATGCTGTTTGTGGTTATACCACTGATGTAAGTTGTCCTGAGACAGGTGTTGAGAACACCATTGTCCATTTATTAACTCTAAAAACTTCCTGAATATTAGAAAGAAAATGTTTTACGTTAAGGTCTTAAAGGCAAAAGAGGTGGCAGTCCAGTGCACTGATAGATCTTTACAACAGCAATAGTCAGAGCACATGAGTTGATGTGGCTGCAATGAAGACATCTTCACAGATGGCAGCCAGAGCCTAGCTAACTCTTCCCCCAAATGGCATAAATTGTACATCCACATCTTTCAACAATTACCTCCGGCCTGATATTTATGGAAATCACTACTCCCCTGTCATTACATCAACACATGAATGCTTTTTTACCACTTGTATTCTATATTTTGAACGATTTGTTGAGTCGAGTGGATTTGAAATGCGTAAATTGGTCTGTGTGAACTTAATATATTTTAATTAATAAAACATAATTGTTTTTAATGTGTTAACATGGATGTGTAA
Source organism: Lynx canadensis (assembly GCF_007474595.2). Taxonomy (NCBI): domain Eukaryota; kingdom Metazoa; phylum Chordata; class Mammalia; order Carnivora; family Felidae; genus Lynx; species Lynx canadensis. Next base: position 56,914,893 of record NC_044317.1, read on the forward strand.
TGAATGAAGTGTGATCCAACCAGCAATGTTACCACATCCTCTTGTATTTAAGGTTGTAGGTAACTGACGGAATCTATAACTCTTTTCCTAACACAACGGCATAACATACCCAGTAATCCGTTTTCTCCGCGGCCTTAGGATTTACATAATGTGCCATTATTTTTCCTCTTGTTTATCCATTATACCATTTTCTCCTCTTTGTGAATACTGTGATATTCTTATGGATATATTATGGGGTCTAGAGGGGTACTGCTGACCTTTTACCTAAGGTCCCCCGTGAAACGCTATTTGGCATTCATTTTGCACAGCCAGTCCATTTGTTTTTAAGTTTATTTATTCTGAGACAGAGCATAAGCATGGGAGGGGTGAAGCAGCGGGGAGAGAATCCCAAGCAACTCTGCTGTCAGCACACAGCCAGACACAGGCTTCAGACCCATTAACTATGGGATCAAGAGCCACATGCTTAACCTACTGAGGCATCCAGGTGCCCCTAGCCAGGAGTTTTACAGGGTCTTGACTGACACCAGCCCCTCTCACTAGTACATTCCCTAGACAACACCCTACAGACTCACAAGATAATGTAACTTTTGATAAGACAGTTTTAATCTGCCCCTGTGACCAACTGGGTCTGCTTTCTCCCAGTGTTTTCCCCTCTGTGTCCCCTACAGAAGGCACAAAGCATGCTTAAACCTGCTTTAGTTTGGCAAAATCTGGACTTAGCCAGGGCTCTAAAGCATGCCATCATGGCAGCTAAGACAGCTAACTGCCAGTCATTGGGGGGTAGGTGTTGTTTTCATGTGCATATGAAGCAAACATGCACATATGCTAGTACTAGGTGTGTAATAGATACCCCATAAGTAGGAGAAACAAATTCCAATAGTAGTGATAATGTAGCCCCAGATGAGACATAGAAAATATACAAGGTAAAGAATTAGCATAGTGCATTCTGCATGTGGAGGAAACACCTGTCCCAGGTTGCACAACTGAGAATGCATATAGAAAGATAACTTCTACTTGCTTTATTTCCCAGTTGTCTCCATATCTCCACTGCTGTGTTTGTTCATTTTTGGTGCCAGATATGTAGACATCACAAACATTCTTTTCTGCCTGTGTTGTGGTGAGAGTGTCCTCACTAGCTGCTTAGTTGAGATGAGAGATGTAAGGCTGTAGGTATTCAGACCTGTAGCGCTGGGATGAGGGATGGGAATATAAGTAAAACATGATGAAGCCATTATCCTCAGAGAGTAAGATAAGACCTATGAAAATAAAATGTGAAGAACTCTTTCCAATGCAGGGAGGTACCTGGAGGTGGTTCCCTTGAGTCACCCAGGGTCCTAGGTAGTTCTTGGTGGTGTCATTGGATGAATAGGTGTCATGGAGATAAGGAATTGGCAAATATGGTGGGTTTCTGAAGACTGGGGATGCCCTCCTTTATCTCCATGATTGCACTGAATTCCTTTTTCTTACTGAGGTCCAGAAGCTGTCAGATGACAATGATTACTGGTTTGCCCAGGCCTAGATCAGAGGCAGTGGATGGAGGAGGGGTATTAGATGATGCAAACGTTTTGGGCATAGCTTTTAAATGTCACATGGCAGAGTAGGTTTTGGAGATGAAGAAGACTTCTGGACACTGTAATGGGATCAGCAGGATGTGTGCTGTGGTTGTTCAAGCACTAATATCTCAAGATATAACTCCAGTGAAAGTGAGATCCAGTGTAGATGGGTGACCTTTCAGGAAAGACAATTCATTGTTGTGAGGGATATTCCTGTCATCAGTCAGCCTCAAGATGAGTATAGTCCTGTACTCTTGCTCTGTCCAGGGCCCAGATTTGTTGGAACAGCAGTTCAACAGTGACAGGCAGTGAGCTTTTCTGATTCCAACAGTCCAGCACAAGTGTTCACTGACTCCTGAATGAATAAAGAAGATTTGGTGTGTATGTGAATGTTAGTAGGCATAAAAAGGTATGAAACCTTGCCATTTTTTAACATTTATTTGTGAGAGACAGAGAGAGACAGAGCATGAGTAGGGGAGGGGGGGAGAGAGGGATAGAGAATCTGAAGCCAGCTACAGGCTCTGAGGTGTTTGTTAGCACAGAGCCCAACGTGGGGCTTGAACTCATGAAGTGTGAAACCATGACCTGAGTTGGAGTCAGAAGCTCAACAAACTGAGCCACGTAGGCACCCCTGAAATCTTGGCATTTGTATGAATGGGTGGTGTTACAGAGTGTTAATGCTAAGTGAAAACAGTCAGAGAAAGACAAATCCTATATGATTTCACTCACATGTGGAAATCAAGAAACAAAACAAGTGAGCAAAGATAAAGAAAAATAGCAAAAGGGAGAGGCAAACCAAGAAAAAGATGCTTAACTATAGAGAGCAAACTGATGGTTACCAGAGTGGAGATGGGTAGGCAGATGGGTTAAATAAGTGATGGGGAATAATGAGGTCCCTTGTGAGTTGAGACCTGGGTGTTGTATGGAATTGTTGAGTCAGTATATTGTCCACATGAAACTAATGTTACGCAATATGTTAACTACCTGGAAGTTAAAGAAAAACCTCTGGGAAGTGTTTTGTTGTTTATTGATTGAGGAACCTTTTCCTCTTAGGTTAACTGACTTCAGCAAGTGCACAGAATATAACTTGGTGAACAAATGGAAACATTTATCTCTTCTTCCTACCTGGTTCTTCCAGATCTCAGAAACTCTCTATTCTTATATGTTTATTCTAATACATGTGTTTGCGTAATTTCCATAAGAATCGTTTCTCCGTGTGACAAGACGCAGTTGGAAACACTGTTAGGTAACCAAGACTTTGACTAGAATGTCATAGCTGAGAAAGACCGAAATCGATTCAGAAATGAGGAGACGGCTATAAGGATCTCTGATGGACTTCATGGACCCAATCAAGCCCCCTTGGAAGTATGAGCATGATTCCTTGCTTACAGAGTCCCTGGAAGCCTTCCCAGGTGAATCAAGAACTTTATTTCCTAATAGGTTCAATAATCTTGGCATGTTTTGGAGACCTCAAGAATATAGGAATTCACCCAAATCTATAAGTGTTGCAGGCAAAACCTGATGGCAAGTATTTGGCTTCATTTCTGCCCTTGAGAGGCTACTAAAAGTTTAATCTAGTGATGTCTTATGAAAAATTACAGCAAAGCTGGTTTTAAAGAGTCTATTGGTCAAACCTCTATTGTGGCTGCACTTATGTAAATAAGGAGGTCAATTTTTTTTCTCCAAATACACTGAATTTGAAATCCCATTACTGTTAATTTGGGTCTACTTGGTAAACTGAGGATGATTATAGACAAAAATGTTTCAATAACACATCTTTGTTGATTTAGACTTTAATAGTATTCATCATAAATTGTACCAGATCCTGATTTCTTCTTGTGTCCTCCAATGACTGCCTAGAAATCCTGAGAAGAAAATTTCTATTAAATCTGCATTAAATTTGAGAGAGAGAGAGAGAGAGAGCACAAGCGAGGTAGGGGCAGAGAGAGAGTGAGAGGGAGAATCCCAAGAAGTCTCCCTGCTGTCAGTCAGGGCAAAGCCCAAGGCTGGCTCAATCCCAGCAACTGTGCAGTGATGACCCAAGCCACAATCAAGATTCGGGCACTTAATGGACTTGGCCACCCATGGGCCCACCACCCCCATAAAGTAATATTTTGATTTTTCTCCTACCTTTCTGTCTTGGAATCATTTGAGAACTAAAACTGCCTTCTTTCCTGAATCTCTGGAAACTTTATATAAGTACTTGATGTAAAGAAATCGTCATAATAGCTCATGTACAGACAATTTCAGTTCTGTGGCTGTATAGGCCACTGAAAAGATTACCAGAGGCATTTGAACTATAAACCAGGAAGATCCTTCAGGTTGCTCCTACTTGCCCTCACTGTATCTGAAGATGATTCAAGTCTGACATCTAGACGTCTGTGCCTCTGGCTACCCTGAGAAGTCAGGAACTGGCTTAAGAGTTGATGTCATCATGAAGCATAGTTGTCTTCTTTGGTTTTCATAGAAATGCCTCATTGAATAACATTACATGAACCACAGGGCTAACTTTGAAAAGGCACCTGCATCAAGGCCTCCTAAAACGAGTTTGACTAAACAGATCTACCGTCAGAACTAAAATGCTGGATCCATGACATGAAACAATGTAGGTCAACTTTTAATATGTGCGGCTTCCAGGGAAGTTTCATATGGGGGAATGGAAGGGGTTTAGGACAGCCTTTCCAGTCCCCTCACCCCCAGGATGGCCACTTTGTCATGCAGATACTTTGACATGAAGGTACTTGAGAACCTGCTGGTTCAGAAGAAGCTTTTCCCCCTTAACCATGCAGAAGAGTCTAAATTGGGGAGTCTTCCCAGAAAAAGAGTAAATAACAGAGCCAAAGTTATCTCAGTGACCCATCTGTAAGGTAGAACAAACATCTAATTGCCAAGTATGTGCTCTTCTGATCGCCCTGTGAAGTGCATTGCTTTCCTCTGAAGCCTCAGGCCCCTACCCATTTTTCCTTAGTTCACCATGATATTTGGACCTGATGTTGCTAGACAGTCTTTGAAATTTCCATGTTTGTGTGGATTTCCTGTACATATGTGTATTAAATTTGATTTTCTCCTGTCAATCTGTCTCATGTCCATTTGATTTCTCATCCAGCTAGAAGGACCTTTGGGGAGACAAGAATTCTTGTTCTCTGACAGAGGGTTTGACTTTAATGCCTCATTTCCTGTCACTCCATTTCACGTATAAAAAGATGCTGGGGCAGTAGAAAGTACTTCCACAGGAGTTCATATTTTTGAGCACAGTTTTTGTCACTATTTCAGCAGATTCCTTATTTATTGTCAGTGTGGATACTAGCTTGTCAGTGTTTTCCTTAAAAGTTTCTTGGGGCGCCTGGGTGGCGCAGTCGGTTAAGCGTCCGACTTCAGCCAGGTCACGATCTCGCGGTCCGTGAGTTCGAGCCCCGCGTCGGGCTCTGGGCTGATGGCTCGGAGCTTGGAGCCTGTTTCCGATTCTGTGTCTCCCTCTCTCTCTGCCCCTCCCCCGTTCATGCTCTGTCTCTCTCTGTCCCAAAAATAAATAAACGTTGAAAAAAAAAATTAAAAAAAAAAAAAGTTTCTAAGGAGCACTCAAAATATGTATCCCGCTCAATTTGTCTAGCCGATTAGATGGCTCTCTGAAGGTGGGTGATTAAGTACACAGGTGAAATGTTTCAAGGGACCTCACTTAGGCCACTTGAGCATTGAAATCATCCTTAGGATCATTTTCTATTTATTTAGTTTTTTTCAAACATGTCCTCGGTGTGTGTTAAACACGAGTCCCACCAGATTATTGGAAGGTGGTTCTCCATCCTTTTTCCTAATTGTGATGGCTTATTCTGATTCCTAGTGGGATTAGATGCTCAGCACTACTTTAGGAGTTTCAGCTGTGAATGATCTTGCTTCCTCAGGCATCATTCTGGAGTTGGTTGATTGTATTTTGTGTCTTGGTTTTCTCTGGACTTAGCCTGCCTAAATTCACAGTGCCACAAATGTTACGGGGCTCATTTGTCTATTCTTGCTGTGAGAGTACAACTAAATTATTTGTGTTGTGAATGGGAATCCTTGTAGGATGGCTTTTGGGTGCTATTGACTCTGCCCCTGTCTAATGATGGAGCTAATACCCTTTGTCTTTGGATTCATTCAGAATCTCATCTACAGAATGTATCGAGCATTTACATTGGAAACACTGTGAAGAAGTTTAAGTTTCTAAGACAAAGAGTCATTTCTGCCACAGACCTGCAATCTGTGGTTTCCTGACCATAAAGTTTATTGTGGTCGTGCAGTATTACCAACAAATTTGTCTTTCTTTTAGTAGAGTCCCAAGGGAACACCAACTGATTGTGTAACATGCAGCCTCACAGGCTGCACGTGGGGAGCCAAATCAGCAACACTTGCCCATTGCTAGCCAAGAAGCAATTGAAACATCACACCCAGAAAACTAGAACCAGAGAGCATCTCAGATGCTGAAACCTGCTATAAACAGAAGAGGACCAGTCCTCAGGAAAATGAGTTGATGATGAAACACCAACCAAGTAATTAAGAAAGTTCTTTACCAAGACAGTCCTTTCAGCCAGATTCCTTATTTCTCTCACTGCAAAATGAAAGCACCATAGTCAAGAGACATTTCACATTTTCCTTCATAGTCTTCTCAAAGGTAACTTTTTTATTTGCTCATTTTAAACTAACCCTTTGTGGAGCAGCTGGGTAGCTCAGTCAGTTAAGAGTCTGAGTCTTGGTTTCATCTCTGGTCGTGATCTCACAGTTTCATGCATCTGAGCCCCAGCTGGGCTTGGCAGTGGCAGCACAGAGCCTGCTTAGGATCCTCTCTCTCCCTCTCAAACCCTCTCCAACTTGCACTGTCTCTATATCCCTCAAAGAAATAAACTTAAAAAAATGATAAAAATAAAAATAAACTACCCTTTGTGTGTGTGTGTGTGTGTGTGTGTGTGTGTGTTCATGACAACCTAATTCTAATTTTTTTTGTGTGCCTTTAATATAAAACAATTGTTTTGACGTGAATTTTCCTGATGTATATATTTTTAGGTTGAAAGCAGATGCATGAAGTTTGGGACAGGTGACATTTGTGGTGTGTCTATATCACAACAAATGTAAAAGTGTCACAAATATTAGCGTGCTAAAAACTCCTTGCATTATAAATGCATTATTTCTGGTTCTCGTTATAACGGGGTATACTTAAAAAACAATGTATATAGAGTGTGTCAGCATTTCGTAGTTAGTTTTCTTAAGTCCATTTTTAATACCAAATATTGTTTAGGTTGGTGACTTCTCTTCAGGCCAATACTGTCCAGATGGTATAAATTTGTAAAATAAATTTTCAAAACTGACCATTCTTCTGCATTCAAGAGCAAAGCACATACATGCTTGTGTAGAGCTCAGAGGTGCAATACATTTCTCTTGAATGTTTGGGAAAACATGAAGTCTTTTCAAGAACATCTAAGAAACAGAATAATCCTAGCCTGCTGACACTAAGGAAAAAAAACTTGCCTGAAATTCTGATTTTGTTTCTTAGCAATTTCTGTTGCTTAGAGAGCTCAAGGGCATGGTTTGGTTGAGGATCACTGAGAAACTGCATGTCCTTGATTCGAGACCCGTGAGGCCATGTTAGCAGATGTTACTTGATAACTTCTGCTGCCACTTTGCCTGATACCCCAGAGGTGTATTCCATCTCAAAAGACTTTGAGTTACAAAAATATCTTCTTCTTTTTCTTAAAGGATTTATTAGGTGCATTTGGTAGCTCAATCTGTAGGGTAGTGCTGATTAACTGCTTGTAAGCTAGTGGGGTTACATTACTATCTCTTGAGCTTCGGCTGCAATTTCTTTGGCTGGCACAGCTGGGACTGGGGCCAATATGGCCTGTAGTGTGCATCCTCTGCTCAGGTCCTGGTCTCTGGGTGGTGAGTTCAAGCCACACATTGGGCCTCCACTTAAACACCAAAAAAAAAAAAAAAAAAAAAAAAATTCTCTTGGGCCTACAGTGTATCAGTTGTCTTTGGCCCCAAAATCCTTTATGCCAAAGTTACTCATCTTGGGGCAACCTAACCTCGGCCCCTAGGGAACATTGCTTTAAGGTATTCTCTGCATACAGAGCTGTGTATCGTGTTAGATAAACTCTAGGTCAGATAATCTTGGTAAAAGCTTGTTTTCCATTTGTTGGTTGTTTGGCAAAATACTGTCATAAAAGCCAAAGGAATTATATATTTGGTCTCAAATTATTTTCATATTTATTGTTTTGCATTAACTTATAAAGAATTGTTACAAGGCTGTCTAGTGACTACTTAATGTTTAAAATGGATTGTTGTCATAATTCAGATACCAGTAGAACTTGTACTTGCCATAAGAGCATTCGATTCAAATTCTTCAAATAATAGCTTTTTAAGGAAATGATTTTCGAGAATTCTACATTGCCCTCTCTCCTCTATCTACCGAGGGCAATGTTGGGCTGGAAATTTGAGAATCTCCAACACAACTCATATTCCTATTTTTAAAATAAATGGATTTTGTTCTATGTAAACCATACCTGGTCACCATTTTGGAGCAAAGATGGAGCCCTGGGATGTAAAGACAAAGTGTTTTACATCCAGATTGGTGGGAATGAATCAGCAGATGACACAGGTTCGGTCCAAAGGCGAAGGAGACTGCACCTTGCCATGTGGTTTGAATGGAAATGATTTTCGAGAAGCTTCAGTTCATTGATCTTGCTGTCACCAATAGACAATCCTAACACTCACCAAGCTTTTACATCCTGTGAGATTCTCGTTCTTCTCCCCTGCTCGTCCATAATATTCAAAGTGAGGGGCAAAGAACTTTCCATAACCAGTGAGGGTCTGCAGGATCTGTCTATTTTTCTATGATTTTTGGGGGTCTGGGGAAATTTGTGCAATTTTCTGAGGAACTCTACACTAAGCCATTTTCTAAGTTCCAATTTGCCCTCATGACAGAAGTCACTTTTTACTGTATTTCTTAACAAGTAGGATATTCTAGTTTTATTTATGTGAAGTTCCTGTGACTGTCTTCTATATACATTACTCAGCATATTTAACAATCATAGTGTTTCTTTATGCAGAAATTTCTTACTCTTGTTGCTGTTGCTTGCAAAGGACGAATAACACCCTTGGCATTTTCTGTAACAGTGAGATTATCTCTTAATAAAAAATTCTCTAATGTCATTTAAAGGCTTATCATAAAATTTTTCTTACCACCCATTTCTTTACTTCCAATTTCGGTCTCAGTTATTACAACCCATTGCTCAGTAATAATGGATTGTCTGAGAAATTTATTTCTTTAATGTTTCTTTGTTTTAAGAGAGAGGGCAGGGAGGGGTAGACGGAGTGGTGGAGAGAGAATCCCAAGAAGACTCCTGGCTCTCAGTGAGGAGCCTTCTGTGGGGATTAATCCCCGGGACCATGCGATCATGTCCAGACAGAAATTAAGAGTTGGACACTTTATCTACTGAGCTACACAGACTGTCCCTTCTGAGCAATTCATGTCATATAACATATGCTAGTGCCTCAAATGCATGGGGTTTTTGAGTGTACAGTCTCAGTTTATACTTACATGAAAGGATCCTTTTAAAATAATAAATGTTTTATTCAGATTTTTTTGTTACAACTACTCTTATTGTTTTGTATTTCAATAAAAAAGCTTCCTTTTTTGTGAATAGAAAATAGCTTTATTTTAAAATATCTTTTTTTTCCCTCCAAGTTTTTATTTAAATTCAATTACTTAACGTATAGTATAGTATTGGTTTCAGGCATTGAATTCAGTGGTTCCTCACTTACATACAACACCCAGTGTTCATTACAGGTCCTCTCCTTAATGCCTGTCATCCATATGGCCCAGCCCACTACCACCTCCCTTCCAGCACCCCTCAGTTTGTTCTCTATACTCAAGAGTCTTTTAAGGTTTGCCTCTTTCTCTGTTCTTATTGTATTTTACTTTTCTTTTCCTTCCCCTATGTTCATCTGTTTTGTTTCCTAAATTCCACATATGGGGGAATTCAATTGTCTTTCTCTGGCTGACTGAATTCACTTATCCTAATACACTCTAGTTCCATCCACATTGTTGCAAATGGCAAGATGTCCTTCTTTTGGATGGCTATATAATATTCCATTGTGTATATATGCCACATCTTCTTTATCCATTTAACCCTCCATGGACATCTGGGCTCTTTCCATAATTTGACTATTGTTTATAGGGCTGCTATAATTATGGGGGTGCATGTGCCCCTCGAATCTGTATTTTTGTATTCTTGGGGTAAATCCTAGCAGTGTAATGGCTGGGTCGTAGGGGGGTTCTCTTTTTTCCCTTTTTGAGGAAACTCCATATTGTCTTCCAAAGTGGCTGCACCAGAATGCATTCATACCAACAGTGAAACAGTGTTCCCCTTTCTTGGCATCTTCACCAACATCTGTTGTTTCCTGAATTGTTAACTTTAGCCATTCTGACAGGTGTGAGGTGGCAACTCACTGTGGGTTTGACTTGTATTTCCTTGATGATGAGTAATGTTGAACATCTTTTCATATGTCTATTGGCTATCTGGATGCGTTCTTTGGAAAAATGTCTACTCGTGTCTTCTCATTTCTTATCTGGGTTATTTATTTTTGGAGTGTTGGTTTTGATAACCTGTGTATAGGCTTGGTTTACTAGCCCACTAATTGAGCTGTCATTTCCAAGTATCTTTTTCTAATCTCTAGGTTGTCTTTCAGTTTTGCCAATTGTTTCCTTTGCTGTGCAGAAGCTTTTTATCTTAATACTTCATTTTTGCTTTTGTTTTCCTTGCCTTTGCCAGCATGTCTAGTAAGAAGTTTTTGTGGCTGAGGTCAAAGAGGTTGTTCCCTGTGTTCTCCTGTAAGATTTTGATGGTTTCCTGTGTCACATTTAGGTCTTTGTTCTGTATTGAATTTATTTTTGTGTATGGTATAAGAAAGGGGTCCAATTTCTTTGTTTTTTAAGTTTAATTATTTATTTTGAGAGAGAGGGAGCATAAGCAGGGGAGCGGTGAGAGGGAAAGAAAGTGAGAAGGAGAGAGAGAGGATTCCAAAAGGGATCATCCACGCCAACAGCACAGAGCCTGACACAGGGCTACAACCCATGAACGATGAGATCATGACCTGAGCTGAAATCCAGACTCAGATGCCCAACCAACAGAGCCACCCAGGTACCCCAGAAGATGGTCTACTTTCATTTCTCTGCATGTCACTCTCCAGTTTTCCCAACACCATTTATTGAAGAGACTGTCTTCTTTCCTTGAATATTCTTTCCTGCATTGTCAAAGATTTGTTGACCATATAGCTGTGGGTCCCCTTCTGCGTTTTCTATTCTGTTCCACTGATCTACTTGTCTGTTTCTGTGCCAATACCATACTGTCTTGCTGATTACAGCTTTATAACATAGCTTGAAGTCCAGAATTGTGGCGCTTCCTGCTTTCCTTTACTTTTTCAACAACACTTGGCTATTTGTGTTTTCTTGTGGTTCCATACACATTTAGAATGGTTTATTCCAGCTCTGAAAAAAATATCAGTGTTGTTATGTTTGGGATTGCATTGAATACATAGATTGCTTTGCAGAGTATAGACATTTGAAGAATATTTGTTCTTCCAAGCCATGAGTATGGAATGCTTTTCCATTTCTTTGTGTCATTTTCAGCTTCATTCAGAAGTTTTCTATAGTTTTTAGAGTACAAATATTCTACCTCTTTGGTTAAGTGTATTCCTAGGTTTTTTGCGGGTTTTGGTGCAATTGTAAATATCTTGCGGTTTTTGGTGCTATTATAAATAGAATTGATCTCTTTCTTTATTTTTAACTTCTTTTTTTAATTTACATCCAGGTTAGTTAGCATATAGTGCTTTAATGATTTGAGGAGTAGATTCTAGTGATTCATCCCCTATGATAAACCCAGTTCTCCTCCCAGCAAGTGTCCTCCATAATGCTCATTACCCATTTTGCCCATGCCCACACTCCAACCCCTCCAGCAATCCTCAATTTGTTCTCTGCACTTAAGAGTCTCTTATGTTTTCCCCCTCCTTGTTTTGATATTATTTTTGCTTCCCTTCCCTTAAGCTCATATGTTTCGTATCTTAAATGCCTCCTATGAGTGAAGTCATATGATATTTGCCTTTCTCTGACTAGCAAATTTCGCTGGGCATAATACCCTCTAGTTCCATCCATGTAGTTGCAGATGGCAAGATTTCATTCTTTTTGACTGCTGAGTAATACTCCACTGTGTGTGTGTGTGTGTGTGTGTGTGTGTGTGTGTGTGTGTGTTTACACACCCCACAACTTCTTTATCCATTCATCCGTCAATGGACATTTGGGCTCTGGAATCGATGTCTTGGTTTCTCCTGCTGCTGCTTCATTACTGGTGTATACTCATGCAAATGATTTCTCTGTTTTGACTTTATATCTTACAACTTTGATGAATTCATGTATCTGTTCCAGCAGTTTTTTGGTGGAGTCTTTGGGGTTTCTACATAGAATATCATGTCTTCTGTGAAGAGTGATAGTTATACATCTTTCACGCCAATTTGGATGGCTTGTATTTCTCTTTGTGGTCTGATTTCTGAGACTAGGGCTTCCAGTACTATGTTGAACAAGTGGTGAGAGTGGACATCCCTGTTGTGTTCCTGACCTTAGGGGAAAATCTCTCATATTTTCCACAGTAAGGATGATATTAGCTGTGGGTCTTTCATATATGGCCTTTCTGGTTGTGAAGTATGTTCCTTTTACCCTTACTTTTTGAGGGTTTTTATCAAGAAAGGATGCTATATTTTGTCAACTGCTCTCTATAAACCTTCTTTGTAAAGATAGTAGCCACTACATTAATTAATTGTCTTTTTGGATTTTCACCTATTTTTTATACTTTTGGATAACAATTTTCACCTGAGTACTTTCGAAGAGACTGTAGGGTTTTTTTAAATTTTTGTTTATTTACTTTTGGGAGAGAGAGGGAGACACAGAATCCAAAACAGGATCCAGGCTCTGAGCTCTCAGCACAGATCCAGGTGTGGATCTTAAACTCACACACCCAAACATCATGACCTGAGCTGACTTTGGACGCTTAACCAACTGAGCCACCCAGGCACCCAGAAGACTGTATCAGTTTTAATCCAAATAGGAATCAGTCAGATGTCAATTGTCAATAACATTATATGTGTATTTGTTGTGTCAATATTATCCATACATTTTTGGTATGACTTACCTTGTTTGTTTCTTTTCATGGTAATTTGTCAAAGGTTGTTTCACCCTGGGTAGGCTGTCATATGGTATTCTTGTCATCACCTATTTGTGGGTGAATTTATATTCTCTTTGAGAAGCAAACATGTTTGGAATTGAAAGTAATTTTTTTTACCTTGGGTTGGTAATCTTATTTTATGTGAATTCGTCCTTCTAAAACCATGGGAAATGAGTATGATATGTTCATTTATTGAGGAGGGTTTGGTTGCTGGGTGAGCCTTCCTGGGAGTAGAGATTGTTTCTGTTCTTTTGCATTATCTTAAAAATAATATTAAGAATAATATTGGAGGTGAGGGCACAAGTATACACAGCAGAGTGGGAGATAGTAAAGAAGGCTGAAATAGAGGCTCTGAGGAAAATTTGATGAGTCAATCATTTGCATTTGTGTATTTGGTCAATTTGAATGTGTCACTGTCAATGGACATCCCAGAACCAGAAGATAGATGCAACGTACTACCTTGGGAGCACAGTTTGAACCAGAAAAGTGAAACTGACTCCCCAAACTGTAAGTCCTTTCTCTCCTCTATGTGAGTCTGAATGTCAGAAAAGTATGAATGCCAACTTGGGCCGCCCAGCAGGTATAGTAGTCAGGAACTCTGTTCTCAGAGCTGTTTTGAGAGGGGAGGATCAGAGACTAGCAGTGGAGCTGTGGAGAACAATTTCTGGTGTAAGAGGTAATTTTTGACAGAATCTGAAGGGAGAAGTCTCTGTTAGGGTCTGCAAGCCCCATGTAGGCAGAGGTACTATTCCTGACTCATATTCTGGGGCAGCTGAGCTGTGTACCCACAACATTAAGCCTGGAGTATGAAACTGGCAACTGGGGACGTGAGAAGTTCCACTGGAGAGGTGGGACTGATGGTTGGCTTATGAGTTTCTACTACACAGGGTGGTCCTGGGTAGCCAGACCCCACTCCCCATCCTTCTCTGTGGTCCTGTGCATTGCAGGAAGGTCCTCATCTAGGTCCTGGAGGGCTTCACTTGCATTCACCTTGTGCACATGTGGGAAGTTTTGGCAACAGGAAAGACAGAATTGGGAGAAGACATCAAAAACTCTTGGTGTGATAAGGGTGTCTAGGTGACTCAGTCAGTTGAGTGTCCATCTTCGACTCAAGTCATGATTTAGCAGTTTGTGGTTTTGGGTGCTGCTTGGGGCTCTGTGCTGTCAGCCCAGAGTCTGGAGCCTGCTTCAGATTCTGTGTCTCCTTGTCTCTCTGTCCCTAACCCATTCGCACTCTGTCTTTGTCTCTCTCAAAAATAAATAAACATTAAAAAGAAGAAGAAGAAAAACTCTGGGTGTAGTTACAACATTGTTCAGAGGGAGGACTGCTCTGGACATAGACTCTGGTGTCAGTTTATCAAAAATGTGAACTCAGGTGTGTGGGCTTGGTTGAAATGGGATTCAAGACTTGTGCCCTGGAGACCTGGGATGGTGGGAAAAGGAGCACATGAATGCAAGTTTTGGCCCTGGAGGAGCTGTTGGTGCCACCCATCCTCTGTGCGCATGTACATTTGTTGGGGAAACTCTACCTGTGTAGGAGCTGTGGAGAGCCTTTGCCAAAAGTGAGGTCTAGGCGAGGGACGGCAGAATCACACTGGTGTCCTAGGTGTCTGTGCAAAGGGAATGGCGAGATGCTGGTAATGGTGTCATACTGAGTCTTCTGTCCAAGGTGCAAGTGGGCAAGGTGTTCAGGCCATTTGGGAAAAGAGATCAAAATAAAAAGGGATACTGTGCAGGGTTAAAAGATGAACTGATGTACATTCCAATTTTCAAGACTTCATTTGGCTCTTTGATTTCTCTATTCAAATAGGCATGGTCTATCTGTAGGAAGTTGTGGTAAGGTTTTTATAGAGACGATGTGGAAACAAAGCAAATGCAGGGTTTGATTGGATATATCTTAAGCATTTCCCTTATTTTTGGGAGTCCTAATTGACTGCAATTATTTGCTCATATTTTTTTTCCATTCAAGTGCAATACTGAGAATTAAGTTATGGTTTCCTTATAAAGGCTACCAAGGCTTTAGAGCCTCCTCAGGTTTTGGCTTCACTATTTATTTAACACTGGAAACACATTTCGTAGGACATTACCGGATTCATATATTTTATTGTCTGTTGTTTTTGTTGTTTTTCGTTTGTTTTCCTTCTTTTCCTTTTTTCTTTCATTCCTTTTTTTTTCTATTTTGAGAGAGAGAGTTCAAGCAGGGGGAGAGGGGCAGAGGACAGAGAGAGAGTCTTAAGCAGGCACCATGCTCAGAGTGGGGCCCAACTCAGGGCTGGATCCCACAACACTGGGAATATGAGCTGGGCTCTAATCACTAATTGGTTTCTCAGCTGACTGAACCACTAGGGCACCCTTTTGGTTGGTTGGTTTGTTTATCCATTTGCCAGTGTGATTTAGCAATTGTCCACCCATTGTAAGAATGGTTCTTATGGTACAAAAATCCCTGTCCCAGAACCACCCAATTAAGTCACATGTATACAAAGCAAAGATCCACATTTCAATGTGTGTGTGATAACAGAAGACAGATACATTCAACCATGCAGTTGTATAAAAAAGAGTGTTTCCACATGGAGGTTTTCCTTACAATTACCTTGGGATATGAGGTGTTTCTGTGTTGCAGTAGATCCGTTTCTACCTGTGTGAAAATATCACCTTCATGTAGCATGGTTAAGGAAAACATTTGATAAGTTCGATGTGACAATACTTATGTAAACATTGAACCAAGTGCAAACTATTTTAGTGTCTTTGTGTTATACAATTGCAAATGCAATTTACATACACTGTGAAACTGCATAGTAGGCAGGATCCACCTCAACCTGACAGACTGTTATGTTTGAAGATCGATGTATTATTGATGTAGGTAATTAATGGAGATTTTTACTTGATTTAAATATTTTATGAGTTTATCGATTTCATTTTACTTTTAATGACATGCCAATGTGTAGTTGTTTTCTACCACTACCACAATCAATTGCATGCATTTAGGAGCTATAAAAACATAATTCTGTTTAATAAGTCTGAAATTCAGTGGACTTGGCTGAGCTTTCTGTGGAGGGCACTCTAATGTTAAAATCAAGGCTCCTGAGGCATTGGATCTACTTGGGAACCTCTACAAGAGCAGTCACTTCCAGGACCATTCAGGTTGTTGGCAGAACCCATTTTGTTACCATGGCTTCCACATGATCTCCATGGGCACACCTTGTGCATGGTATGTCCAAAGAAGAGAAAAAGTGTTGAGTCTCACTGTTTACTCAAGATTTCAACTGTGGTCCTTCATTGTCTATTCAGTTGAAAGGATTACTGGGTGTTTTATAGAAGTAAGGTTTTTGCCTCATGGACTGAAATTCGAAACCATTCACAATTGTGAAATCAGAGAATTAATGGGTAGAATGAATTCATGACAGACAAATGGACCCTGCAATTGTCATCTCCCCCAGCTGCACCCCTCTCCTCCTCTGTGTCCCACATTGTGACCTCAATGTCTCCACTCCTGGAGCCTCTAGATATCCATGAAACCTGACTCTTTCCCTGGAAATGACACTTCTAGTCTTCTTCATTGCTGTTCTCAGACATTAAGGTGCACCTTTTTTTTATTTGTATATGTTTATTTAATTTTGAGAGAGTTTGAGCAGGGGATGGGCACAGAGCAAAGGGAACAGAGGCTCTGAAGTGGGCTAAGCATGACAGCAGCAAGCCTGATGTGGGGTTCAAACCCATGAACCGTTAGATCAAACCTGAGCCAATGTTGGACACTCCACCTACTGAGGCACCGGCATCTATGTTTCTTTCTCATTTAAAAAAATAAAATAACATGTTCATTTGCTTTTGAGAAAGCATGAGCAAGGGACAGGTGAAAGGAGAGAGTGGCAGGGGATCTGAAGCTGGCTCTGCATGACAGCAGTGAGCCCTATGCCATCAGGTGTATTTAGACCTCTATACCAACAAAGCACGTTTCACGTGATCCCAGAGCCCTCATCCCAAATTTCCTCCCCTTCCACTGCCCCTAAATACTCCATTCTCCATTCTTTCCTCCTTCCCCTTCTAATACGTCAGCCCACTTCCTGTGTCTTTTTATGTCCACTGCTCTGGTGTGCCAGCCAACATTTATCAGGAGTCTTTACTTCCTCATGACCCAGCACTTATTACCCCCACCCCTTCACTTCCTGACTGTTTCTCATGGGCCCTGTAGCTTACTGATGCCCGCTGTTCTCCCAGCTGTCAATGTCCCCGAACACCCATGCTAATCATCTTTTCTTTCCACGCTTTCTCTCTGGTTGGAGCACTGAATTCTCTCTGGACTCCATTCACAGGCAACTATCTCCTTTCCATCCCTATGTTCTTTAACCGTTCATAGGCAGAAACGTTTGTATGCTCTCAACCCAACCTTGCCACTTCACTCCCTCTTGCGAATTAATTTGTCATCCATTATCCCCCTCCTTCCTAGGATTTTTTTTACCCTCTTATTCTCTCCACACATACAGCCCAGCCTTACTGTCCCTGCCTACACTCCACTCCCAACCTCAAACCGGTAGTGTACCTTAACCCCTCAGTCACATTTCACAACCTAGTGTCTTTTAGCCTTAGTGTGGGTTACATAGTGTGCATCAAATAAATATGCCTGAGTGCTAACCCTCATTACCTGTAATTGTACCCTTTGGGCAGTAAGCTCTTGGCAGATGTCTTTACATTAAAATGAGGTCATGCTAGATTTGGGTCAATTTTACTCCAATGACTGGTATCCTTATAAGAAAAGAAAAATGAAGACACACACAGAACAAGATGTGATGATGAAGGCAATGATGGAGTGAGACACACCGACAAGCCAAGCCAGGCCAGGGACAGCTGACAGTCCCAGGAGTTAGAAAGAGCAAAGTCTCAATTCTTGAGGTACAGTGTGGCCCTGCCAACTGCTCGCTTCAGACTTCAAGAACCTCCAGAACTGTGAGACAGTAATTCCTCAGTGTGCTTAGACTAAGAGACCAATGCGGCATTGCTCATTTTAGCCAGCCTATATTGTATATATGCAGCATATTATCTACGCAACTGAATATGGACACAAGTTATTTTCATGTCTTGATTATTATGAATAATGGGGCATGTTGCTTAGTTTTGACATACTTGTGAGTTTTCTAGTTTTGTCGTTTTACCTGACTCTAGTTTCATGCCATTATGGTTGAAAAGCTGCTTGATGGTATTTCACTCATAAATTTATTAAGATTTGCTTTGTGTGCCAACATATAATCTATACTGGAGAATGTTCTGTGTCCGTGTGAGAAGAATGTGTTTTCTGTTGCTGTTGGATGCAATGTTGTAAATCCGTCTGCTGAATGTCCTTGAAGTCCGATGTTTCCATATTGATGTTGTGTCTGAATACTCAATCCATTATGGAAAACACAGTGCTGAAGTCCTGCTGTATACTTATATAGGTGCTTTTATGTGGGGGGGGGGGGCGGTAAATATTTATACAAGTTCTATCCTTTGGTGGAGTTTACTCCTTTATTTTTGCAGTTTTCTTCTTAGCAAAAGCAGCTTATATTTATTTCAAAAAACTGTAAACGTTTACTATATATCTATAAAAGAAAATGATTTTAAAAATAAGTGATGCATATGTATCCAAATATGACCAAATCAACACAACAATTCAATGCACAATAAGAGTATTGTGTAACTCATGGAACAAAAAGCAAGACACAACTAAATGTTTTGTCAATACTAATGCTACACACATTTACAAACCTACAGCTGTAATGCAACACAAACAAATCCTAAGTACATGGGATAGCTACCTTTCTCCTACATTAAAGGAGTGAATGTCTTCTATGTAGTAAATAGACATATAATGTATAAAAACTTTAGTCACATGTAATGTAATCTAAAATGTGGGACCCAAGTGGAATGTAAGGTTAGCTTATGGAAAGATACACATTTCAGAAATAACTCAACTTGAAATAAATCTGCTATATTGACACAGTGATCCATAAAAAATCCATCATTGCAAATGTATACAAAGAACTGCCCAGAAATATCAGAAATCTTACTGAGAGGTATTATGGTACCCTGCCTGAAATAAAAAATAACTTGCTTGATGTGTTTATAAGCGTAGATAACAATGAAAAGTAAATAACATGTGAGTGAAAAAAATTGCAAGGTATAATAGCATGATGTTTCAAAAGTGAATAATCTGGGAAAGATATATTAGCCTGTACAGGTTGGTTTTGATGAACTCTTGGCTGCTTTTGCAGTAAATTACCAAGATTTTCATTGCAACAGTATTTTCCCCACACTTCAAAATCTGGAAGCATTAGTCTTTCCAACATTGTCATTTAGCGTTCTTTTTTTTTTTTCCCCAACCCTCTAAACAGAGCAATCGGTTTTTGAATATCAAGTTGCCATTCGAGGAGTCATAAGATACAGATGTTCAGAAACATTACACAAACTACAACTCAGGCACCTGCACAAAAACCACCAACACTTATGGAAAAGGTGTTTCGTTTCAATGTGGTCAGTACGTGAGTTAAAGAACCACACTATTACTGTCCACCAAAAACAAAATGGGGGCAAACTTTATTGTCATTCTGCCAAACAGCACATTAACTAAAAACCCTGCACAAACTGACCTGTTTGTTTAATACTGACCTTTGCCGTGTCTTATTATAGTCCTTGCACTCAATTCTATTTTGTCTGAAGCATAGCTACCCCATTTCTTTTGGTTTCTGATTGCATGCAATATTGTTTTGAATATCTGCACTTTCAGGCTGAGTGTGTTGTGAGTCTTGTGAAGGCAGCATAGCATTGGGTCTTGGATTTCTTTCCATTCAGCCAATCTCTATCTTTTGATTGGGGAATTTAGCCCCATTATATTTAAAGGAAGTATTGATCTAGGCATGGACTTACTGTTGTCATTCTTTTCATGGTTTTCTGGCTACTTTAGAATTCTTGCTCCCTTTCTTATCCATTTACTTTTTACTTTGTGGTTTGATGATTTTCAAGAATAGTAAACCTTTATTCTTCTCCCTTTATCTTTTGGGTATCGATTGCCAGTTGGGCTCGGTGGTTACCATGAGGATTCAGAAGACATGACAGTCTATTTTAAGTTATATACACCTTAGATTTGCCTACTGAAATTCCTTCAGGCCTGAGGTGATTCTTCAAAAATGTGAATGTAGAATCCTAGCCATTTTAGGAAGGTTTTGCTATTCTCTTTCTGATATCTGTGAATGTTTTTTTTTCCTTTCAATCACATCAGTTGATATTCTGTACTTGTAACTATTGCTATGATAAGCCGCATTACGTTTTTGAGTGGACTGACCCTCTTTTCCTTAAAGACCATTTACTACAACATTTTATTTGTAATACACACGTTTAGTTGAAATAAATGGACAATGGTGTCCTGAACACCTCTTTCATGATAATTATAGCAAGGTTAGAAGCACAGAAAGTATCTCCATTTAGATTGTATTCAACTCTTCTTCACATTCCATGGAAAATTACATACATATGAGTCCAACCTAAAGAAGAAGGGAACTCATATCATCGATGTAGCAACACTCAGGCACATACTTTCACACACCCAGTAGGAATAAATGAATTTTCTGAAGTGATTTGAGAATAAGAAGTATATTAAGGTTTACTAGTCACAAATCTTAAATGAGGTTAATGTAAAAACATTGAGATTATACCTATGCAAAACCCCATCCCTTTTATCATTTAAAGCATAATAGCGTATACATTATCTAAATGTTTAACTTTGTATTATTCCTTCTAATGAGTGTTTTGATGTAATG
The DNA here is from genome assembly GCF_007474595.2 of Lynx canadensis. NCBI lineage: Eukaryota > Metazoa > Chordata > Mammalia > Carnivora > Felidae > Lynx > Lynx canadensis. The sequence goes on from NC_044317.1 coordinate 56,935,473, forward strand.
TCTGAATACACTGACTTATTGCTTTCTGCTGTGAATCCTGTAACACTTGTTGACATGTTATGTTCAGTTAAATATATTTTTAAATACTTCTTTCAACTTACATTCTTTTTTTTTAACTGGATAGAAAAAATTTTATTTATTTTTTTCAATATATGAAATTTATTGTCAAGTTGGTTTCCATACAACACCCAGTGCTCATCCCAAAAGGTGCCCTCCTCACTATCCATCAGCCACCCTCTCCTCCCTCCCACCCCCCATCAACCCTCAGTTTGTTCTCAGTTTTTACGAGTCTCTTATGCTTTGGCTCTCTCCCACTCTAACCTCTTTTTTTTTTCCTTCCCCTCCCCCATGGGTTTCTGTTAAGTTTCTCAGGATCCACCTAAGAGTGAAAACATATGGTATCTGTCTTTCTCTGTATGGCTTATTTCACTTAGCATCACATTCTCCAGTTCCATCCACGTTGCTACAAAGGGCCATATGTCATTCTTTCTCATTGCCATGTAGTACTCCATTGTGTATATAAACCACAGTTTCTTTATCCATTCATCAGTTGATGGACATTTAGGCTCTTTCCATAATTTGGCTATTGTTGAGAGTGCTGCTATAAACATTGGGGCACAAGTGCCCCTATGCATTAGTACTCCTGTATCCCTTGGATAAATTCCTAGCAGTGCTATTGCTGGGTCATAGGGTAGGTCTATTTTTAATTTTCTGAGGAACCTCCACACTGCTTTCCAGAGCGGCTGCACCAATTTGCATTCCCACCAACAGTGCAAGAGGGTTCCCATTTCTCCGCATCCTCGCCAGCATCTATAGTCTCCTGATTTGTTCATTTTGGCCACTCTGACTGGCGTGAGGTGATATCTGAGTGTAGTTTTGATTTGTATTTCCCTGATGAGGAGCGACGTTGAGCATCTTTTCATGTGCCTGTTGGCCATCCGGATGTCTTCTTTAGAGAAGTGTCTATTCATGTTTTCTGCCCATTTCTTCACCGGGTTCTTTGTTTTTCGGGTGTGGAGTTTGGGGAGTTCTTTATAGATTTTGGATACTAGCCCTTTGTCCGATATGTCATTTGCAAATATCTTTTACCATTCTGTTGGTTGCCTTTTAGTTTTGTTGGTTGTTTCCTTTGCTGTGCAGAAGCTTTTTATCTTCATAAGGTCCCAGTAGTTCATTTTTGCTTTTAATTCCCTTGTCTTTGGGGATGTGTCGAGTAAGAAATTGCTACGACTGAGGTCAGAGAGGTCTTTTCCTGCTTTCTCCTCTAGGGTGTTGATAGTTTCCTGTCTCACATTCAGGTCCTTTATCCATTTTGAGTATTTTTGTGAATGGTGTGGGAAAGTTGTCTAGTTTCAATCTTCTGCATGTTGCTGTCCAGTTCTCCCAGCACCATTTGTTAAAGAGACTGTCTTTTTTCCATTGGATGTTCTTTCCTGCTTTGTCAAAGATGAGTTGGCCATACGTTTGTGGGTCTAGTTCTGGGGTTTCCATTCTATTCCATTGGTCTATGTGTCTGTTTTTGTGCCAATACCATGCTGTCTTGATGATGACAGCTTTGTAGTAGAGGCTAAAGTCTGGGATTGTGATGCCTCCTGCTTTGGTCTTCTTCTTCAAAATTCCTTTGGCTATTCGGGGCCTTTTGTGGTTCCATATGAATTTTAGGATTGCTTGTTCTAGTTTCGAGAAGAATGCTGGTGCAATTTTGATTGGGATTGCATTGAATGTGTAGATAGCTTTGGGTAGTATTGACATTTTGACAATATATATTCTTCCAATCCATGAGCACAGAATGTTTTTCCATTTCTTTATATCTTCTTCAATGCAAATTACGTTAGTTTTGGTACTCTCTGCTGTTTTCCAAATGGTATATTTATGAAGAAGGGTTTTCTTCATTCATTGGGTTTGTATGGTTTGAACTCACATTCATTTGAAGGTATTGAATAAGGATTGAATTCCAGATGAAAGCTTTCTCATTCTCTTTACATTTTAGAGATTTCCTCTGATATGAGAGCTATGATTTTGAATAAGGTAGGACTTCCACCTAGGGGTTTGCCACATTCATCACATTTGCAATGTTCTTCCTATGTATGAACCATGTGATAGTGACTAAGGCTTGAGCCATGTGAAACGTTTCACCACATTCTCTACAACTATAAGGGTTCTCTCAAGTATGAATTTGGTGGTGTGGAATGAAGATTGAGCACCATTAAAGGGCTTCCAAGATTCTTTCTATGTGGAAAATCATTTCTATAACACATTCTTTGACAAGAAATCAGGGATCAGCATTGGTTAAAGTCTTGCCACATTGTTTACTTGTGTATCGTTAATCTTCCATGTGGAGTCTGTGATGTGGAGTAGCATTGAACAGTCCTTAAAAGTTCTCTTAGAGTCTTTGGGCGCCTGGGTGGCTCAGTCAGTGAGGCATCCAACTTTACCTCAGGTCATGATATCGCGACTTGTGGGTTGGAACTCTGCTTCAGGCTCAGAACTATCTGGTCCAACAGCTCAGACCCTGGAACCTACTTTTGATACTGTGTGTCTCTTTCTCTGCACCCTCCTACTCATTCTGTCTAAGAAAAAAAAAATTTAATAAAATAAGTTCTCTCACAGTCTTAAACTCTGTCTTAAACGTTTGCTCCAAGATGGTTTGTGTGGTATTGAATAAAGGGTGAATGGTGATTAAAGCCTTTTGCACACTCGTTACATTGGTAAGGTTCTCAAGTGTGAATTTTGTCATGTCGAGTAAGTTTTGAGTGTTTGGCAAAGGCCTTGCCACATGTCTTACATTGTTAAGGTTTCTGTCCAGTATGAATTCTGTGATGATCAGTAAGGTTTGACTGCAACCTAAAGGCCTTGCCACATTCTTGACATTGGTAAGGTTTCTCTCCAATATGGATTCCGTGATGCTGAATAATGCTAGAACAGAAATTAAGAGTTTTGCTGCATTTGTTACATTGGTAAGGTTTCTGTCTGGTATGAATTCTGTGATGTCGAGTAAGGATTGAGTACTCACTAAAGGCCTTGCCACATTCTTGACATTTGTATGGTTTCTCTCTGGCATGAATTCTCTCATGTCGAGTAAGCTATGAATACACCTTAAAGGCCTTGCCACATTTGACATGTGTAAGGTTTCTCTCCAGTATGAGTTCTGTGATGTTTACTAAGGTGTGAGTGCTGGATAAAGTCTTTGTCACATTCTTGATATTGGTAAGGTTTCTCACCAGTGTGGATTCTGTGATGCCGAGTCAGGGTTGAGTATTCACTAAAGGCCTTGCCACAGTCTTGACATTTGTGAGATTTCTCTCCAGTGTCGATTCTGTGATGTTGACTAAGGGATGATTGCTAGCTAAAGGCCTTGCCACATTCTTGACATTTGTGAGGTTTCTCTCCAGTGTGGATTCTGTGATGTTGACTAAGGGATGTTTGCTGGCTAAAGGCCTTGCTGCATTCTTGACATTTGTAAGGTTTCTGTGCAGTATGGATTTGCCTGTGTGCATGGAGTGATGACCCATCCTTAATGGTTTGACCACCTTCTTCACATTTGTCAATTTTTTTGCAGTATGCATTTGCTGATGTTGAGATAGTGTCGAGTGCCTGTCAAAGGTTTTGCCACATTCCTTGCAAATGTACCTTTTCTCTCCAGTACCACTTGTCTTATAGGTATTTAGGCTTAATGATTGTTAAACATGTTCCCAGATTCAGTATATGTGTATGGGTTTCCACCCCCATGAATCCTCTGATGATCAGCAATACTGGAGGACTGCTTCAGAGCTTTCCCACATTCATCATATTTAGAAATATTTTCTCCCCTCTGCGTACTCTTACTCTTGGTACATTTGGAGTTTGGATAAAAGACTTGCTCATCTTTATTAGATTCAAAATGGTTTTCTTGCAGAGGAGTCCTCAGACGTTTGCTAACATGGGAGCCCTGTTTAGACTGTGTCTCAGATTCACTGTATTGAGCCAGTGTATCTCCACTGAAAATGCTCTGGTAATGTTGCAGGGTCACCTCCTCTGTGAAGCACCTCCCAAATTGAGACGTCCTAGGCCTTTTATCTTCATTTTTGAATCTCTGAGTTTTAGAACTATTTGACTGAAAGGCCAATCCAATCCCACTTTCACAACGGTTCAAAGCATTGTTTTCAGCGTGGATGAGGTAACTTTCCAAATGTTCCAATTTTTCATTGTACAAATATGTATGTTTGCATATTTGAATGGAACTTCTGCTTACAGGTGCACAGTGCTTTGCACAAATAGTGGATGTAAAAAGGGCGGTTTTCCAAGAAGTTTTATGTCCTTGGCCACCTGCGGCTGTGAAGTTCTTGTTATGGGCGGTCGTCTCAATTGGACCACGTCCTTCATGAAACTTCTGATGTGCTTCATTCTTTCTACCACTGTCCCAGTTTATCATTAAGTGTAAATTCTCAAGGGCATGATGTTTCCATGTACCCAGTGACACATTTTGGGAAGAGGCTTCTATGCATGGCTTTGGCAGGAAGCTCTGGCTGCCATGTGAAGATATAGCTGAAAGATAGCAAATAACAAAAAAAGGAACATCATTCCAATTACCACTCTCACATGAATGTACTGACAACTTCTAATATACAACCTTCAAATCAGTCAGAGAATGTCAGGAAGATGGTTGAGAAGGATTCATCGGGAATTCACTCTTCCTTGACACAGAAACTTACACACAACGTGAAAACGTAGCCTAATAGATCATTCTGTAGTTGTTTAATGGTGTAGCACAAATCATATTCCTGTGTCACAAAGAATCAGGAAATTACCCTATGAGCCAAAATTTAGAAGGACATTTAACTCAAAAGTCAAACAGAAATTATGCAAATACGATATAGCCAAAGTAGGAATAAAACAACAGGACGAGTTTGTTTTCAGAAATAACCCAAAAATTTCACAGATCTATAACGCCATCAAGTAAGGATGAAAAATTGAAGTTCACCTAAAATCTGAAGTGAAGAAATAAAACAAGACACAGTGCAAGTGATATCATAGAAATAAAAGTAATTATAATTGGGAAAAAGGATAATAACATGCTAACAAATATGTATCCAAAAAAAAAAAAAAACAAAACTACCTATTTCAAAAAAAGGTATAACCTACCTGACATCATCATGGAGAAAAGAACATAATGAAAGGGGAGCCTGGGTGGCTTAGTCGGTTGAGTGTCCAACTGTTGATTTTGACTCAGGTCATGATCTTAGGGTCATGTGATGGACCCCAATATCAGGCTCCGCCCTAAGCATGAAGCCTGCTTAAGATTCTCTCTCTCTCTCCCACTACCTTCTCCCCCACTCACTGACTCTCTCACATTCAAAAAAAAAAGAAAAAGAAAAAGAATAAAGTCAACTGATTTACAACCACTAAGTATATTAAAACTGTAATAAATAAACCGCCAACAAGGAAGTCCTGTGCCACATGAATTCACAGGATCATTTATAGACACACATGACAAAGTACTAGAAATCTCCCCAAACATTTCCAGGGAGGGAAGAGAAGGGAGATTATGAAACCACTTGATCATATGAGCATTAACAGGCTATCAAAGCCAAAGGAAGATGCGACAAGTATACAAGAATATGAATTACTACCTGTGGGGAATATTCATGCAAAGTCCACCATAAAACTAAGCAAATAGGGGAGCCTGGGTACCTAAGTCAGTTAAGCACCCAACTCTTGACTTCAGCTCATGTCATGATCTCAGTCGGGAGATCAGACCCCATGTCTAGCTCATTGCAGACTGTGAAACCTGCTTGGGATCCTCTTTCCTCCTCACTCTCTACCCCTCCCATTCTCCTCTTCCTCTTTCTCCTTCTCAAAAAAACAAAAACCAAACTGAATCAAAAGCACATTTTACCATTTTACAACATAATCCACTGGGAATTCTTCCTGAAATTCAAGGGTGTTTCACCATATGGCAAACTATCGAGTTGGGACTGCACATTAGAGACTAAAGATCACAAAGAGAGGATAATCTCAATTGATACAGAACAGGAAGTGAGCATATTGGACACCATTTCACGATTAAAGATACTCAATAAAGGAGAAATCAAAGGAAACTTACTCAACCTAATAAAGATCATGTATGTGTGAAAAGCTGAAATCTAACAAAATCAATGAGAAGACCAAAAGCTCCTCCTATAGGATCAGAAACAAGGTAAGGAAGCGACTCTCCCACTTTCATTCCACACAGTACTGGGACTCTTCACAACAATTAGGCAAGAAAAAATACATAAAAGGGGACCAAATTGGGGGCGCTTGGTTGGCTCAGTCGGTTAATTGTCTGACTCTTGGCTTTCAAGTGGCTCCTGATCTGACACTTTGTGAGTCTGAGCCCCTTGGACTTCTCTGCATTCAAAGACTATCCTTGAGGGGCGCCTGGGTGGCGCAGTCGGTTAAGCATCCGACTTCAGCCAGGTCACGATCTCGCGGTCCGTGAGTTCGAGCCCCGCATCAGGCTCTGGGCTGATGGCTCAGAGCCTGGAGCCTGTTTCCGATTCTGTGTCTCCCTCTCTCTCTGCCCCTCCCCCGTTCATGCTCTGTCTCTCTCTGTCCCAAAAATAAATAAACGTTGAAAAAAAAAAAAAGACTATCCTTGAACATGCCTTGGAGTGCTGTTCCAGTGGTCACAAACTCCTTTAGTTTCTGTTTGACTGGAAATCGCTTTTCTCCCCTTTAGTCTGGATGATAGTCTTCCTGGATACAGTATTCCTAGCTTCATATTTTCCCCATTCAGCATTTTGAATCTACCTTGTCCCCCCATCAGGCTTGCCAAGTTTCTGTTGAGAAATCTTGAGCTGCTCTTATGGTTTGTTCATGTAGGTGAAATACTTCTTCCACGTTGCTGCTTTTAAGATTTTGTCATTCTCATGATCGTTTGCAAACTTGATTCCAAGATGTCTTGGTGCTGGCCTCCTTTTGGTGATTTCAATGGAGTTCTGTGCCTCCTGAGTCTGTAGGTCTGTTTCCTTCAACTGATTAGGGATGCCTTCTGCTATTATTCCCTGAAATAACTTCTCTAACCCCCTTTCTCGTCGTCTTCTGTGACCCCTGTGATATAAATGTTATCACTTTTGATGGAGCCCCTGATTTCCTAAGTCTGTTACATGTTGCCTAAGTCTCCTCTCTCTGTCTGTCTGTCTGTCTCACTCTCTCCACCTTAAGCTTCACTATTTTCCATTATTTTGTTTTCAAGGTCACTAATTTGCTGCTCTAATTCCCCCAACCTGCTGTTCATTGAATCAATGTGTTTCTCATCTCATTTATTGCATTCTGCATCTCTCATCCTTTGTTGAGCTTCTTGTCTCTGTGTTAAGAGTCTCACTGCTGTTGTCTTTTCACAAGCCCAGTGAGTATCCATAATGTAGTTCCTTCAGTTTACTATTGAGAATGTTACTGACAAAGGTTTCACTTAGAACTCTGGCTGTGGCCATAACTTGTTCTTTCATTATGGATAAAATCTTCCATCTTGGCATTTTGTCTAAGTCTCTGGCACCCTCTGTATGTTAAAACATCCAGTTATGTCTCCTGCTCTATCGTTCTGGCCAGTGGTCTGCTGAGGCTCTCCTTCCAGGGTTTGGACCCTGTCCTCAATGGATTGAGTTTTAACTAGTTATGCTGTGGGCTGCTTGTGAGATGAGACCTGACATCACCTCCACCAGAACTGAGGCCCTACAGAACTGCGTGGTCACATGAGGTGTGGGGAACAGCTTAAGCAAATCTCTTGGGGAGGGGACAGCCTTGCTGGGATTGAGTCAGGCTTGACTGAGAAGGGAAGTCCCACCAGAGAATAGGGGCTTGGGGCTTGTTGTAAGCAAGGCAGACAGCCAGCGTCCCCGCTGTGCCCTTTCTCTCAGGGTGCTCTGTGTTCCTGCTGAGGAGAATGGGAAGAAAATGGAACAAGCCAGCTCATTTGTTCCCATCATGCACCTCATTGAAGGGCCACTAGGATATCAAATAATCTCACTCATGTGTGCCCCAGGTGCTCTTCACATTGCTGTTTCCATGCTGTCTACCCTCAGGTTGTGGGCCTACCTTCTGTTCAGGAGCAGTGCAGAGCCCTCTAGGATCTTTCCCAGCCAAGCTTGCTGATCTTGAAAACTCGAGGCTTGAAGCCACACTGCTTGCAAGAACACAAAAAATGCAGGCCTTCTCATTTTCCAAGACAATGACACTAGGGAAATATTCTCCTTGTGCATTCTTCTTTGGGCTCCACTCTCCTACCCTTCTCCACAACCACTGCTCCCTGCTTTCAGCAGCACTATAATCTGTTGCTCCCCCAGCCAAATCTCTGTACTTCCTACAATCTTCGATGTGCCTCTTCTCTCTCATTAGCTGAGTAGTTCCTCTGTCAGTCTTAAGGTTGCTTTTTGGGATACTTAGGATAGCTTGGTGGTTATCTACATGTGTGTGGGTGGGATGTGATGAGGGTAGGCTACTCCTAGTCTGTGACGATACTATTTTCTTTTTCTCTGAAGAATCCCTATTTTTTTTTATTTTAAATTATTTTATTGGAGAAAGAGAGTTTGTGCAACTAGGGAGAGGGGCACAAGGAGGCAGAGACTCTCAGGCAAGCTCCATGTGGTGTGGAGTCTGAGGCAGGGCTTGATCCCATGATCTTGGGATCATGACCTGAGCCAAAATCAACAGTCAGACACTTCACCAACGGAGTCACCCAGGTGCCCCTGAAGAATCCTCATTTTGAAAAACTTATTAAAACTCACACAAATTATACAAAATTGGAGATTACAAACCCAACACACAAAAATTCATGCTTTATACACAACAAAGAACAATTCCCCCAAAGATATAATTACAGTTACATTATCGTCACAAAGAATAAACTGCTTAAGACTTAAAATAATGCTAGAGGTCAAAACTAGTGAAATGAAAACTATAAAATATTGTGAAGAATTGAAAGAAGTAAGTGAAAACACATCCATGTTCTTACATTGGAATACATCAAATTATCCAACTGTCAGTATACTCTAAATGATCTACTGATTTCTTCCGACCTCCATCAAATTCCCAATGACATTTTTGGCAGAAAGATCACAACCAAATGGAACATTCACATGGATACTGCAGGATAATATATAACCACAATAATCTTGAAACATAAAGAGTACTCTGGTGGCACCACACTTCCTGATTTGCAGCATACTAGAAAATCATTTATCAAAATAATATACTACAGAAGAAAACAGAGGCATACAATAATGAAAAAGTGATGGTGACCTACACTTGCACCTCAATGTCAATGTGTATGAAAACAAACAGAGCATCTTCTTAAAACTCACATTTTGATTTGGATTTTTAGGTGGGGCCTGAGCTTCTACATTTCTCACAAGCCTGAAACTCATGCCAACATCTTCACTTCAAGAGCCACATTTCTATATTCCAAGAAAAAAAAAAAAAGAAGAAATCACAGAGGACTTTGAACTTGAAGAATAATGAGGAAATTACTACTCCTCATATCATGAACAGAAACAACCATTCTCCTTGAACACTTACTACACAGTACAGACCATTCTAACAGTTTTGCATAAATTCACCCACCAATCCCAGTAACTTATAAGAAAAATAGTATTGTTTTTCATCTTTCAAAAGAATATGTGGCACAATTGCAGTAATAGTATAGTATGTGTTTTTATCCAGATTATCTGACTTAATTCACCTAAGAGAAACACACCAACCATTATACAGAGATCATCCTATAAGAAGGTTCACAGAAAGTTTCAATATGACAATGGTAATGCAAATATGATAAAACCACAAAACTGAGTAACATAAAGCAAAAAGTGAGGATACCACATAAAATACGAATATTACAAATTGAATACAAAAGAATAAAAGTGATAGAATAAAATGTTTACTCTCCTTAAAACTAAGAAATGTTTTCAATGACATAAAGCTTATATATCTATTGGTGGAGAAGGGTTTGGTGACTTGCTAACACCAAAACATACACACTCACAAATAGAAATAGGTATTGTTTTTGAGTCTTTTATAGCATTGAAAGTCTAGGTCTCAATTCTCTTTTCTGCTGGATTACATTTTACAATTTGAAGGCATTTGAACATATATGATGCATATTTTCTTTTTCTGGAGCAACAGAAAAGAGATAGGGAAGAGTATATATGGAACACAAGGGCAGAATAAAATGGAAATTTACAGGACTGAGCCGATTCACAATCTCTACTTCAAACAGCAATTCCTACAGCACACATAGGAGAAATCCTTCATTCCAAAGCAGACAACAAACAAAGTGAAATGAAGGAGGAAGCTTCCAGAATAAATGAGATGATTATGCACATCTTCCTGTAAAGATACTTAATGATAACAGAGAAAATATATCCACCTTCTAGTGGAGGGATCCAGCATAGAGCACACAGGAAATAAGGAACCTGTAATGGGTCACATTGGGATCAAGTGCCTAACATTCTTCAAAGGACACATATGACAGCTGTGAAATAAACGTCCAGAACAAATATGTAATCAGTGTCTACATGCCAACATGAAAATATCCATTTTATTCAAATATCAAGCCAATAAAGCTTGGCAAACAATTCAAATGATCATCTTAGAGAGACTCCTGGAGGAAGAAGAGGGAACACGTAACTAAATGATATCAGGAAAACTGCAGGACCAACAGGTCAACCCAAATGATCTACCTCATACCTCACGAGGTGCATGCCATGTCAGAATTTCGATCTAATGAATCAGAAATGAATCTCATGAAGAACCCTCAGAAACTGAAAACGTTTATGACAAAGACACAGGAATTTGCTATTATACAAGAAAAAAAGTTGAAAATGATGAAGTTACTAAGAAATAATGTAACCATTGAGACTTCATTACAGGCTGTGAGTTCTAAGTTCTCAATGTTCTAGTTCCCCGGTGGCATTAATGTTGGTAGGAATGTGAGAATACACATAGACTAGTTCACCATTGAGGAATGGAACACATAGAGTGGAAATTTCTTATCGTTCATAAGAAAAATGAACTTCTGAAGTGAAACAGAGGATGAGATTTTCTCATTTTAGAAAGTGCTTTTTTATCTGATGAAAGTACTCAATCTCAGTGTTGTACGATGAAGATGAAAGCCTCAGTGGGGCGCCTGGCTGGCTCAGTTGGTTGAGCATCCGACTTCAGCTCAGGTCATGATCTCATGATCTGTGAGTTTGAACCCCACGTCAGGCTCTGTGGTGACAGCTCAGAGCCTGGAGCCTGCTTCTGATTCTGTGCCCCTCTCTCTCTGTCCCTCCCCCATAATGGCTCTGTCTCCCTCTCTCTCTCACTCAAAAATAAATTAACATAAAAATTTTTTATATCCATAATTTTTAATTCAGTTGTTTGTTCATGTAAATAACAGACAGTTACTGCAGTTTCTATCTACTCAGATGGAATATATATGTTCTATTTAACACCTGAGTGCTCTCCTAACTATTATGCTCTGTGAAAGACAGAATGAATACTGGAGCTAAACATTCCACGTGTAAATAATTACTTCAAAAATTATAACAATCCTCCAGTTCTATAATGAATTTTTAAATGCATCCTTCTTTAGGATGTCTTTTTCATGACATGTCTTTTTCAGAAACTCATAAAAAAAATCAGTAATTTATTTTCTTATCAATAATGAAAATTGTTTTATAGTAGCAGATTAGCTTACAAAAGAAGTTTAATATACTGTGACTTGCTGAACAAAAGACACACACGTTTTATTTTTCTTTGGTAATATGAGTATTAAGTATTAGTTTAACATAATTGCAAAGGAAACAAATTATATTCATTTTTAACTTTTTTGAACATACATTATTTGGAAAATAACAATTGTTACGTGTGAAATAAATTGGAACAATATTTAATAAAATGCACATTTATATTTTAAAATTAATAAGGACTTAATTTGGTGTAAAATTTGAAAATAAAACAGATTGTAGTTCAGAACAATTTGCCACAGGAAGTTTCATGATTAAATGTAAAAAAATTAACATGTCCTTTGTCTAAAACACACAATGAAAGAGAAAATGTATAAAACAAAACAAATGCATAAAAACATTTATAGGTAAGTGATATAGAAAATAAACTCTATAATTTGAAAAGTCATCGCATATACCAGGCATCACAGTAGAATTCACAAATGCTAGAAGTCGTTTCAATAAAGGAAAGAAAACCAATTAGTTTTTCCTTGACAAAGTCCCAGTAAGTATACGGACTTCACACTTTCTGAGGCTTTCGTTGATCCCCTACCACACTCCTTCTTTTTATTCTGTGTTTCCACTCCTTTCAAAAAACAAGAAATCAATGAGGAAACATGCACCAAGCATTACAGCTTTCATTTTCACATCAAGGTCTAAAGGGAACTGGATACCAAAGTAATCAGCATCTGTAAATGCCTCTCTCACAAAACCAGTCCACTGCTTGGAAATCTTGCCGACTATAGTTTCTTCATCAAGAGATTTAATCTCAAAATCAACATCTGCACAAGAGCTGCACACAACACATGGACCAATAATTTTTAGTACATCCTCTCTCCTCTCATTTTGAATTGTAAACCTTGGCAGGCATGGATGCCAGGTCTGAGTAACATAACCTAAAGGTACACCAGGAGGAGCATGGACTTCAATCTTCTGAAGGCAGCAAGGGCAACAACAGCTGTCACACCTTAGTGGTATCTCCAGAGTTATAACTTCTTGGCCCATATTATCAATAATCCTTATGGTAAAAGGCCGAGAAGCCCCACAGCAATTCCAGGTACAGCAGTCTGTATCCTCTACTGCAAAGTAAATCTTCTGTCCAAAGCTGTTCTTAATTTCATATTTGTTATTAGTTTCAAAACCTGTTATGACTTCCAGAAGCTCAATTTGCTGATGAACCAGTATCTGATCTATCTGACTTAAATATTCCAATCTGGGTGGACAGCCTGATGGAGGTGGTGGTGCTGGCATCCAGGGTACCCCTGCAGGTCCACCTGGCTGATTATACACAGGCTGGTGTTGGACAGGAAACCTTACTGGGCCAGCACCTGAATAACCAGCTGGTGGAATTGAGTAGCCAGCCTGGGGGCCAGGATAGTCAGCCTGGGGGGCAGGGTAGCCAACCTGGGGGCCAGGGTAGCCAGTATGTCCTGGAAGTCCTTGGAGTGTTGCTGAAGGATATTGAGGGGGATAGTCAGATGGTAAATTCATTCCTGGGTGAGGAGCATTCCGTTGTCTGTTTTGCTTTTCCATGATTTATAGAGTTCTGGGGTTACAGGTGCTCCACGCTGCCGAGAACCCTAACATAAAAATTTAAAAAAAGAATTAAAGCCTCAGTAGCATTGGAAAGCATAAACCAGAAATCACATGATCCCTGTCCCCAGTGTTCCTGCGATTTGGGCACCAAACACAGTATGTCCACCACTACCCTGACACCCGTCTCACAGGAGGCAAAACAGAAATTGGCAATGGCTTAGGATAGAATATCTCAGAAATATGGAGAATTCCCCAGGCCCCTCAATGCAATGGAGAAGCTCTAAGACTTTGGAGACCCTCAAGCTCCAAGGGGGGTCTCTAGGCACTCACTGTGGAGATGATGGGCCATCACTGGAACTGAAGAAAGAATCCTTAGACAATGTAAGAGCATGATGTGTTGGATAGCTGATGTCCTGCCATGAGAGGGACAGACATAATACTAGGCTTCTTAAACTAATTCCCATTCAAGGAGAGCTACTCCAACCACATTTTAAGGTCTAGCTTCACCCTGTTTACATTTCACTTTTGTCATCCTTTTCATTCATGCCCAGCAACCTAGGGGTGAGGCTAGTCTTTCTCTTCACATCCCAGAGGTCGCTCTTTTGTTCTAAAAAAAAAATGACCAGGTCTGGATTTGACAGAATAAGACTTGGTTATCAGAAAAAAAAGGAATGTAACTATTTCTCAGATTCTATCTTTCAACCCAATATTGTGCTCAGTACACAAGAGAGGACATTGCAGAATTCTAGAAAATGATTTCCCAAATGCTGTGGCCCAACAGCCCCTTTAGTACACTCAAGAGGAATTTCCAGTGTTCACATCATGACCTCACTTCCAAGTATTACCACTACAGGAAGGAGTAGCAGTTGGGAGCATACGTGGGCAGTACCAATTTATGCCACTCAATGTTTACAATTACCACTCATCTATAGATGATGATGCTCTTACCTAACCTTAAAGAAGGGAATCTACAGCTGAAAAGGACACCTCATGAAGATATTTCTCTGTATCTACAAACCCCTACTTCTTTCCCTGACTGCCGGGATCTGAATCCCAGTCATGCAAAAAGGAAGTTTCCAAGAGACAGTCTTCAAAGGAAGGAACAAACCGAGTGTGGTTTGGGAAGTCTGGAAGGAGTTATCCTCACCCAAGAAGAAGAGGTGTCCATAGGTCCCTAACATCACATCCCTGTACAGTTCTCACTGACTCTGGTTCAGGCATCCCCACTCATCCTGGGAGAATTCTATGGCCACATCCCTGAAGGTCAGCAGTCCCTGCAACAAATGCCACAGTTACCAAGTAGCCATAGGCAGCATTCATAATGGTACCTAAGATGCAAGAGGGAGTTAATGTCACCAGCTGGACCCCTTCTCTGCTTATGTGTTAGTACCACTGCCCTTAGGCCCTCATTTTATTTCACTTCTTCTTTCAACCTTATCTGTTACTTCAGGCAACAACACCCCAGGGCCATCGTCTCTTGTGATGGAAACAGAAAGTATACAACAAAAGGTATGTCATCTGAGAAAGAGCTTATACCCACCCTGTCTGAGCTCATCCCCTGACTCACACCTAAGCACGTGGACAGTGGTGCCAACCAAGGGAATAAGATTGTTACCATGACCTCATTATAATACTAAACTCTCCAGCCAAGGGCAAGCACAAACCTCATTTACTATGTAACATCCAGAGTATGTATAGAAGTGTTTGCTTTAAAAAAGAAAAAATTCGAATGTGTATTTATTTTTGAGAGAGAGACAGACAGAGCATGAGCAGGGGAAGGACAGAGAGGGAGACACAGAATCAGAAGCAGGCTCAAGTCTTTTGAGTTGTCAGCACAAGCCCAATGCAGGGATCGAACTCACAAACCACAAGATTTCGAGCATACAGCCTGCAAGATCATGACCTGAGCTGAAGTCGGATGCTCAGCCAACTGAGCCACCCAGGCACCCCTGTGTACAACTGTTTTCTTCAGGCCAAAATGGTGGCATGAAACCAACAGCAAGTCTTGCTATTAAACTAAGTAAGCTTTTTTTTCTATTGGGGAAACCTCTCCTTATCCCTTCTTACCCCCCTCCTTTTTTTTTTTTTTTTTTTTTTTTTTGTCTTTAAGGAACCAAGTCCCACACTGGAAATATGACGACAAAGGCTGGCAACACAAACACAATTCCTGTTGAAACCTGTGGATCGTGTATTTCCCTATAACCTCCCCCGCCCAACCCCCAGCCCCTTCTTCTGGGTGGGCTTGCAAGGTTGAAGGCTTTAACCTGCTTCAGCCTCTTCTGCCTGGGAAAACAATAAAGCTCTTATTCCTCTTTTGCCCAAACTCTGTCTTCACATTATATTTTAGCTCTGAAGAACAGAAATCAGTTTTTAACAGCAGAAAGAATGTGTACGAGAAGACAATATTTTTCTTCATCTGTTCTCTATTCTTTGGCCAGCCTATCAATTAAACTGACACAAGGCATGGTCACAAGGGGAAAAAAATAATTTCTTAGTTATGAGAAACTGAAAAATGATGAGACTCAAAGTCAGGCAGTTGATACTTATATACCATTTCAACTAAGGAGAAGGGGATAGGGATTTACATCTCAAAAAGTAGGAAGTACGTTCAAAGAGAAAGGAAAGAGCAAATGTTTATCCAACATATGTTTGCCCTGCCAGGCAGGTAACTCTTTATAAAATGTTCATCGTGGGTGCACCTGAATGGCTCAGTCAGTTAAGTGTCCCTCTTTGGCTTAGGTCATGAACTAAGTTGGTTAGTTTGAGCCCCACATGGGGCTCTCTGCTGTCAGCAAAGGGCCCACTTCAGATCCTCTGTCTCCCTATCTGCTCCAACCCTGCTCGTTCTCTCTCTGTCTCTCTCTCAAAATCAATAAACTTTACAATAAATAAAAATTAAAGTTTCATCTTTGCTATTAGCTCCTTCCTGGTAGAGGTCCTTCATCTAATTTATTCTTGGTATATATATCAGCCTCAGGAAAGAAGGACATTTTTCCATTGCCAGCAACTTAGAGGTTGCTAGAGGATATTTTGTTAAGTTAAATAAGCCACATACAGAAAAATATATATACTGTATGAAATCACATACATGCAAATCTTTAAAAAGGCAAAATTATTAAAGATTAGCATGTTTGTTGCCAGGGGCTGAGGATGGGGGAAATGTTTAGATGTTGGACAACTGGCAAAAGGCACTACTAATGCAGGATGTGTAAGCAGTGGATGTTTACACCTCGGTGAGTATGGTTAATACTAGTGTATTGTACCGTTGAGATTTGCTAAGAGAGGCTATCGGAAGTGTTCTCAACACACACGTATACACACACACATATTAACAATGGGAGATGAGGGATATGTTTATTGGATAGATTGTGGTAATGACTTTGTAAGTAGGACCCAAGGGTACAGGAGCACCTGGTTCCAGTGGCCCCAGACAGACCCAGTTCTGCCACTCATGGCTGACCAAATCCAAGGGCAAGACAGAGGACTTTTGCTGCCTCAATTTTGACCTCAAGCTTGCTCACTGGGTTCCTTCCAGCTTGTCTCCTGGCTCAGGAGGAAGGCCCTGAAGACAAAGTATCCCTCAGGGGAACTGGAACTACCCCTCATGCCTCAAAGACTGCCCTGAGCCAGAGAGACCCCACCCTAGACTGACTCCTAGACCGTGACAGACTTCACTGTCTACCTGCAGGTCCTGACTCCTTTTGCCCCTCCACCCACCTCTCCCCTTTTCCCTTCCATAAACCTGGAAGCGTATCTAGCACTTTGGAGACAGTCCTTGAGACAATATTCAGCCATCTTTCCAGTGTCAGCCTCCCTGAAATAACTTCCTGTCTTGTTTCACCACCTCTCATCTCTCTGCCTTTGGATTTTGTCAGTGGTAAGTGGCCAAACCTGGTCTGTGTGGGTCCCCCAGAGAAGGCAAGAACAGCAGTGGGATGAGTGGTGATAAAACAAGAAGGAGTTTTTTTCACGGAGGCCAACACTGAGAAGAGAGGTGACCAACATCTCAAACACTGTCCCCAACCTGCTGAAAACCCTTCCAGTTTATATAAAGAAATGTAGGACGAAGGGTGGTGGTACATGCAGGTGGTGAAGGCCAGGCCAATCATTGCATTGCTGTCAGGCAGGTAGGGTCCTGCTGGCTCAGGGCAGTCCCTATTGCTGGAGGGGCTAGTTTCCTTCCCCTCCTGGGATGCTTTGCCTGCTGGGGTTTCTTCCTGAGCTAAATGCTGACCTGGAAAGAAGAATGGAATCAGTTAGAAAGTACAGGGGCGCCTGGGTGGCGCAGTCGGTTAAGCGTCCGACTTCAGCCAGGTCACGATCTCGCACTCCGTGAGTTCGAGCCCCGCGTCAGGCTCTGGGCTGATGGCTCAGAGCCTGGAGCCTGTTTCCGATTCTGTGTCTCCCTCTCTCTCTGCCCCTCCCCCGTTCATGCTCTGTCTCTCTCTGTCCCAAAAATAAATAAACGTTGAAAAAAAAATTAAAAAAAAAAAAAAAAAAGAAAGTACAGACAAGGTCAAAAGAGAGACAGTTGAAGGCACTGCTGGGTCCTCTTTCCATTTCACAAAGTCTATGTATATATTTACTTTTTAAAACTTGACTGACCTCTAAATGTTCAGAAATGAAAAACAGGGTGATGAATGGGTTGGCTCCTGAAACTCCCATGGAGCAAGAATGTCCTATCCCCTTTTGGGGGTGTCTGAATTCCTGTCCCTTTCCGGTTGTTCAGGCTGAACTAAGAAATTGACATGAGACTGGGTGGCTCAGTTGGTTGAGCATCTCTTGATTTTGTTTGTGAGATCAGGGATTGTGAGATCAAGCCCCACATCAGGCTCTGCTCTGACAGCACAGAGCCTGTTTGGGATTCCCTTTGTCCCTCTCTCTCTGCCCCTCCCTGGTTCTCACTTCCTCTCTCTCTGTCTCCCATTCTCTCTCTCTCTCAAAATCAATACACTAACGTTTTTAAGAAAATTGAGACAGGCAAAGACTATCCTTGTAACCTGTTTCTTTTCAAAAGAGTCAATTGACATCAAAGCTCAATATAGACCAAGTGAACTTCAGCACATCTATCCATTTCAATTCCTCAGGCTGGAAATGTCTATTCATTATTGACTACCACGAGCTTTCTTTTTATATGTATCAGCTGACACATCCACCTGCATTTTCTTCTGTCCTAGGCAGTTCACTATTACACTTATGACTGAAAATACTTAAACATGCTAGCGGATTTCCTTGAGTATTTCATCTGTCAAGACATCAACATTTCTCCTAGGATACAAGACACAATGTTCACCACTTGGTCTCTAATGCCTGCATTCCCTAAATCCTAGCTTTTCCTACAGCTTCACCTGTGGTCAGTTGCATTACAATTCAGAAACAATTTCCCTTACCCCTGTTTCTTGAAGGACCTTCTAACCTTTAAACTGTCTTTGTGCAACAATCTTCAAACTCTGCACCCAGATAAATTGGGAAACTATAATGTCTCATATTGAAAGATACACATTCAAAGATAATTTCAAGTGTTTCTTCATTATTACAGGGAAAACTGTTATATTACTGCTAAGACTCTGGCCTTATTGGTGGAACCATTAACAACATAATTGTTAATAACAAGCTGCTTATATTATAATTATGAAAGGTTTCATTTTATGCCTGTAATTTATTATTTTTTACTAGATAGATTACATTTTTTCTTACTTTATTTTAATTTATTTTGAGAGAGAGAGACTTCCAGCACAAGAAGGGGAGGGGACAGGGAAGGGAAGACTGAATCCCAAGCAGGCTTCACGTCATCAGTGCACAACCTGATTGGGGCTGAACCTCAAACCGTGAAATCACCTTAACCAAGATCAAAACTCAGAGGCTTAACCGCTTGGGCCACCCAGGATTCCCTAGAATACATTACTTTATTCACAATTTTACTTACAACATCACTGACATGTAATTGACATAACACTCTGGGAGGCATGAATATATAAATGACTGACAGGAAGAACAACAGACTACATTTTTCTCATGAGATGGGGGAGTTTGGGTATAAAGGTTACAAAGATGCTCCCTAGGACAAGGATGCTTGGGGTAGCTGTTATTTCAGGAGACAATCTACTTGTGGTACTACTCCTATCAATAGGTTGGCCCCTCAGCTTGCACATGCATAGCAGGAAAACCATAAATGAGTCCTAAACACAAAATACCTGAGGTGTGAGGATCATCATCCTGTCTAGAGGATGTGCGAGTCTGCAAAAGAAGTCTTAGGAAATTTAGGAAGAGTAAAATCATGCAAGTATCTTATTTTGGCCACCATGGACAGAAACTAAGTTATTCTTTGCTTTTAATGTGTATTTATTTGAGCGATAGAGAGTGAACAAGTGTGAGTGGTGGAGGGGGAGAGAGGCTCCATACTCACTGTGGGGCCCCATGTGGAGTTTGACCCATGCCCATGAGATCAAGACCTGAGCAAAATCAAGAGTTAGACACCCCACCGAGTGAGGCACCCAAGCACCTCTAATTCCATTTTTAGTTATTTTAAAACCTCATCTACTGTTCTCCTGAATGGCTCCTGCACCACTTTGCATTCCCACCTACAGTGCAACAGGGTTCCCCTTCTCTTCATCCTCGCCAACACCTGTGGTTTCTTGTGTTGTCAATTTTACCCATTCTGACATATCTCATCAGTGGAAAGTGATATCTCATTTGTGTTTCCCTGGTGATGAGTGATGCTGAGCATCTTTTCATGTGTCTGTTAGCCATCTGCCTATCTTTCTCCCAAAAGTGTCTATTCATGTCTTCTGCCCATTTCTTAACTGGGTTGCTTGTTTTTTGGGGTGTTGACGTTGAGAAGTTTTTTATAGATTTAGACTTTTCATTCAAGTCTCAATTACTATGTCATCCCCATCTTTCCAAATGATAGGGTTAAGTTTGTCCTTTTTTGGTAAAGTACATACATTTTGAGCTAGAAGAGAGAATTTTGGAATCGAATTTCGGCAAAAACCAAACAGTCACAGAAAGCCTCAGAATTGGTACTTAGTGGTAGGTTTTTGATTTTCAGGATGCCTTGAAACCTAGTCCTTGTTCTGACAGCAAGTGCCTTAAATACCCATGCTGGTTTTGAGCAAACTGCAATTTTTCTTTGGACACTTGATGTCTCTTTAAAAACCACAAGTTCACAGGTGTATGCTGGTGTCATGCAAAGAATCTTGAGAAGGGGAGCAGAGAACAAAATTATGTACATACTATAACAAAGGAGAGCCTGCAGAAAACTTACTATCATCCAATAGCCTTAAGATTGTCATCCAGGAGGCGCAGGAAGATGGCGGCGTAGGAGGACGCTGGGCTCACCGCGCGTCCTGCTGATCACTTAGATTCCACCTACACCTGCCTAAATAACCCAGAAAACCGCCAGAGGATTAGCAGAACGGAGTCACCGGACCCAAGTGCAGACGAGAGGCCCACGGAAGAGGGTAGGAAGGGCGGCGAGGCGGTGCGCGCTCCACTGACTGGCGGGAGGGAGCCGGGGCGGAGGGGCGGCTCGCCAGCCAAGCAGAGCCCCCGAGTCCGGCTTGCAAAAGCGGAGGGGCCTGATGGACTGTGTTCCAACAGCAAGCGCGACTTAGCGTCTGGGAGGTCATAAGTTAACAGCTCTGCTCGGAAAGCGGGAAGGCTGGAGGACAAAGGGAGGGTGAGCTGCGGAGCCCCCGGACGACAGAGCTCAGTTTGGCGGGGAACAAAGGCGCTCGCCAGCGCCATCTCCCCCGCCCATCCCCCAGCCAAAATCCCAAAGGGAACCGGTTCCTGCCAGGGAAATTGCTCGCTCCGCGCAAACACCTAACTCTGTGCTTCTGCGGAGCCAAACCTCCGGCAGCGGATCTGACTCCCTCCGGCTGCCACAGGGCCCCTCCTGAAGTGGATCACCTAAGGAGAAGCGAGCTAAGCCTGCCCCCCCTCCCGCCGTGCACCTTGCCTTCCCACCCCAGCTAATACGCCAGATCCCCAGCATCACAAGCCCGGCAGTGTGCAAGTAGCCCAGACGGGCCACGCCACCCCACAGTGAATCCCACCCCTAGGAGAGGGGAAGAGAAGGCACACACCAGTCTGACTGTGGCCCCAGCGGTGGGCTGGGGGCAGACATCAGGACTGACTGCGGCCCCGCCCACCAACTCCAGTTATACACCACAGCACAGGGGAAGTGCCCTGCAGGTCCTCACCACACCAGGGACTATCCAAAATGACCAAGCAGAAGAATTCCCCTCAGAAGAATCTCCAGGAAATAACAACAGCTAATGAGCTGATCAAAAAGGATTTAAATAATATAACAGAAAGTGAATTTAGAATAATAGTCATAAAATTAATCGCTGGGCTGGAAAACAGTATACAGGACAGCAGAGAATCTCTTGCTACAGAGATCAAGGGACTAAGGAACAGTCACGAGGAGCTGAAAAACGCTTTAAAGGAAATGCAAAACAAAATGCAAACCACCACAGCTCGGATGGAAGAGGCAGAGGAGAGAATAGGTGAACTAGAAGATAAAGTTATGGAAAAAGAGGAAGCTGAGAAAAAGAGAGATAAAAAAATCCAGGAGTATGAGGGGAAAATTAGAGAACTAAGTGATACACTAAAAAGAAATAATATACACATAATTGGTATCCCAGAGGAGGAAGAGAGAGGGAAAGGTGCTGAAGGGGTACTTGAAGAAATTATAGCTGAGAACTTCCCTGAACTGGGGAAGGAAAAAGGCATTGAAATCCAAGAGGCACAGAGAACTCCCTTCAGACGTAACTTGAATCGATCTTCTGCACGACATATCATAGTGAAACTGGCAAAATACAAGGATAAAGAGAAAATTCTGAAAGCAGCAAGGGGTAAACGTGCCCTCACATATAAAGGGAGACCTATAAGACTCGTGACTGATCTCTCTTTTGAAACTTGGCAGGCCAGAAAGAATTGGCACGAGATTTTCAGGGTGCTAGACAGCAAAAATATGCAGCCGAGAATCCTTTATCCAGCAAGTCTGTCATTTAGAATAGAAGGAGAGATAAAGGTCTTCCCAAACAAACAAAAACTGAAGGAATTTGTCACCACTAAACCAGCCCTACAAGAGATCCTAAGGGGGACCCTGTGAGACAAAGTACCAGAGACATCACTACAAGCATAAAACATACAGACATCACAATGACTCTAAACCCGTATCTTTCTATAATAACACTGAATGTAAACGGATTAAATGCGCCAACCAAAAGACATAGGGTATCAGAATGGATAAAAAAACAAGACCCATCTATTTGCTGTCTACAAGAGACTCATTTTAGACCTGAGGACACCTTTAGATTCAGAGTGAGGGGATGGAGAACTATTTATCATGCTACTGGAAGCCAAAAGAAAGCTGGAGTAGCCATACTAATATCAGACAAACTAGACTTTGAATTAAAGGCTGTAACAAGAGATGAAGAAGGACATTATATAATAGTTACAGGGTCTATCCATCAGGAAGAGCTAACAATTATAAATGTCTATGCGCCGAATACCGGAGCCCCCAAGTATATAAAACAATTACTCATAAACAGAAGCAACCTTATTGATAAGAATGTGGTAATTGCAGGGGACTTTAACACCCCACTTACAGAAATGGATAGATCATCTAGACACACAGTCAATAAAGAAACAAGGGCCCTGAATGAGACATTGGATCAGATGGACTTGACAGATATATTTAGAACTCTGCATCCCAAAGCAACAGAATATACTTTCTTCTCGAGTGCACATGGAACATTCTCCAAGATAGATCATATACTGGGTCACAAAACAGCCCTTCATAAGTTTACAAGAATTGAAATTATACCATGCATACTTTCAGACCACAATGCTATGAAGCTTGAAATCAACCACAGGAAAAAGTCTGGAAAACCTCCAAAAGCGTGGAGGTTAAAGAACACCCTACTAACGAATGAGTGGGTCAACCAGGCAATTAGAGAAGAAATCAAAAAATATATGGAAACAAACGAAAATGAAAATACAACAATCCAAATGCTTTGGGACGCAGCGAAGGCAGTCCTGAGAGGAAAATACATTGCAATCCAGGCCTATCTCAAGAAACAAGAAAAATCCCAAATACAAAATCTCACAGCACACCTAAAGGAAATAGAAGCAGAACAGCAAAGGCAGCCTAAACCCAGCAGAAGAAGAGAAATAATAAAGATCAGAGCAGAAATAAACAATATAGAATCTAAAAAAACTGTAGAGCAGATCAACGAAACCAAGAGTTGGTTTTTTGAAAAAATAAACAAAATTGACAAACCTCTAGCCAGGCTTCTCAAAAAGAAAAGGGAGATGACCCAAATAGATAAAATCATGAATGAAAATGGAATTATTACAACCAATCCCTCAGAGATACAAACAATTATCAGGGAATACTATGAAAAATTATATGCCAACAAATTGGACAACCTGGAAGAAATGGACACATTCCTGAACACCCACACTCTTCCAAAACTCAATCAGGAGGAAATAGAAAGCTTGAACAGACCCATAACCAGCGAAGAAATTGAATCGGTTATCAAAAATCTCCCAACAAATAAGAGTCCAGGACCAGATGGCTTCCCAGGGGAGTTCTACCAGACATTTAAAGCAGAGATAATACCTATCCTTCTCAAGCTATTCCAAGAAATAGAAAGGGAAGGAAAACTTCCAGACTCATTCTATGAAGCCAGTATTACTTTGATTCCTAAACCAGACAGAGACCCAGTAAAAAAAGAGAACTACAGGCCAATATCCCTGATGAATATGGATGCAAAAATTCTCAATAAGATACTAGCAAATCGAATTCAACAGCATATAAAAAGAATTATTCACCATGATCAAGTGGGATTCATTCCTGGGATGCAGGGCTGGTTCAACATTCGCAAATCAATCAACGTGATACATCACATTAACAAAAAAAAAAGAGAAGAACCATATGATCCTGTCAATCGATGCAGAAAAGGCCTTTGACAAAATCCAGCACCCTTTCTTAATAAAAACCCTTGAGAAAGTCGGGATAGAAGGAACATACTTAAAGATCATAAAAGCCATTTATGAAAAGCCCACAGCTAACATCATCCTCAACGGGGAAAAACTGAGAGCTTTTTCCCTGAGATCAGGAACACGACAGGGATGCCCACTCTCACTGCTGTTGTTTAACATAGTGCTGGAAGTTCTAGCATCAGCAATCAGACAACAAAAGGAAATCAAAGGCATCCAAATTGGCAAAGACGAAGTCAAGCTTTCGCTTTTTGCAGATGACATGATATTATACATGGAAAATCCGATAGACTCCACCAAAAGTCTGCTAGAACTGATACATGAATTCAGCAAAGTTGCAGGATACAAAATCAATGTCCAGAAATCAGTTGCATTCTTATACACTAACAATGAAGCAACAGAAAGACAAATAAAGAAACTGATCCCATTCACAATTGCACCAAGAAGCATACAATACCTAGGAATAAATCTAACCAAAGATGTAAAGGATCTATATGCTGAAAACTATAGAAAGCTTATGAAGGTAATTGAAGAAGACTTAAAGAAATGGAAAGACATTCCCTGCTCATGGATTGGAAAAATAAATATTGTCAAAATGTCAATACTACCCAAAGCTATCTACACATTCAATGCAATCCCAATCAAAATTGCACCAGCATTCTTCTCGAAATTAGAACAAGCAATCCTAAAATTCATATGGAACCACAAAAGGCCCCGAATAGCCAAAGGAATTTTGAAGGTGAAGACCAAAGCAGGAGGCATCACAATCCCAGACTTTAGCCTCTACTACAAAGCTGTCATCATCAAGACAGCATGGTATTGGCACAAAAACAGACACACAGACCAATGGAATAGAATAGAAACCCCAGAACTAGACCCACAAACGTATGGCCAACTCATCTTTGACAAAGCAGGAAAGAACATCCAATGGAAAAAAGACAGTCTCTTTAACAAATGGTGCTGGGAGAACTGGACAGCAACATGCAGAAGGTTGAAACTAGACCACTTTCTCACACCATTTACAAAAATAAACTCAAAATGGATAAAGGACCTAAATGTGAGACAGGAAACCATCAAAACCTTAGAGGAGAAAGCAGGAAAAGATCTCTCTGACCTCACCCGTAGCAATCTCTTACT
This sequence comes from Lynx canadensis, assembly GCF_007474595.2. NCBI lineage: Eukaryota > Metazoa > Chordata > Mammalia > Carnivora > Felidae > Lynx > Lynx canadensis. Next base: position 56,960,879 of record NC_044317.1, read on the forward strand.
CGGCACATCCCCAAAGGCAAGGGAATTAAAAGCAAAAGTGAATTACTGGGACCTTATGAAGATAAAAAGCTTCTGCACAGCAAAGGAAACAACCAACAAAACTAAAAGGCAACCAACGGAATGGGAAAAGATATTTGCAAATGACATATCGGACAAAGGGCTAGTATCTAAAATCTATAAACAGCTCACCAAACTCCACACCCGAAAAACAAATAACCCAGTGAAGAAATGGGCAGAAAACATGAATAGACACTTCTCTAAAGAAGACATCCAGATGGCCAACAGGCACATGAAAAGATGTTCAACGTCGCTCCTTATCAGGGAAATACAAATCAAAACCACACTCAGGTATCACCTCACGCCAGTCAGAGTGGCCAAAATGAACAAATCAGGAGACTATAGATGCTGGAGAGGATGTGGAGAAACGGGAACCCTCTTTCACTGTTGGTGGGAATGCAAATTGGTGCAGCAGCTCTGGAAAGCAGTGTGGAGGTTCCTCAGAAAATTAAAAATAGACCTACCCTATGACCCAGCAATAGCACTGCTAGGAATTTATCCAAGGGATACAGGAGTACTGATGCATAGGGGCACTTGTACCCCAATGTTCATAGCAGCACTCTCAACAATAGCCAAATTATGGAAAGAGCCTAAATGTCCATCAACTGATGAATGGATAAAGAAATTGTGGTATATATACACAATGGAGTACTATGTGGCAATGAGAAAAAATGAAATATGGCCCTTTGTAGCAACGTGGATGGAACTGGAGAGTGTGATGCTAAGTGAAATAAGCCATACAGAGAAAGACAGATACCATATGTTTTCACTCTTAGGTGGATCCTGAGAAACTTAACAGGAACCCATGGGGGAGGGGAAGGAAAAAAAAAAAAAAGAGGTTAGAGTGGGAGAGAGCCAAAGCATAAGAGACTGTTAAAAACTGAGAACAAACTGAGGGTTGATGGGGGGTGGGAGGGAGGGGAGGGTGGGTGATGGGTATTGAGGAGGGCACCTTTTGGGATGAGCACTGGGTGTTGTATGGAAACCAATTTGTCAATAAATTTCATAAAAAAAAAAAAAAAAGATTGGCATCCATAGGATGGACCCTCTGTGGGACCCTGAGGCATTACTGCCCAGGTGTATTGACTTTCCTCCCAAGTAAAGGTAAAAAGATACTGGATATCCCTGTCAAATGGACTATTTTTAAAAGGACTACCTGGGCCAGTTTCAGGGAAAAATTGGTTTTCAGTAGTAATCGATGTCATTAGGGCATGAATGTTGGGAAAAACAGGACACAGACAGATACGAATGTTATTTATTGCTCAGGGGTCCTAATCAAACTTCCATCCTCAGCCTTCGGGTTTTCTCACAGGTACAATAGGGGGTGACACAGGACTGGAACAACTCCCCTCCTGATATACCCTTCCCTTGCCAGGACTCTCCTTCCCAGGAACGCCCTTTCCCCCAGGACCCCTCCTCTTCCCCAAAGGAGCTCCTCCACCCCCTGCTCTCTGCCCCCTCACCCAAGGCTACCATGGTCCCAGGTCCTGGCCTTCATAGCAGCAGTGGCCCAATATGGCTTGAGCATGACCATTGATCTAGGGCCTAAGCCTTGTAATCCACTATAATGTGCTTGATGCCTCGTTCTGTTTCTTTATTTATAGGGTAATAATTCCAGGCATAGATTTTTGAGGGATCTATTTGAAACTCAATGAGTGATGCCCTTTGGACTGTGCCAATATCCATTGAATATTTTCCTCACAAGAAGGTTGGTAGCTCATCCAATAGGACTAAATGATCAGTTCCACTAACCTCACCTCAAGTGCCATCAGAGAGCATAGAAAACACGTTGAAATGTCATTTATCTCCCCTTGTTTCCAAATGTGGTTACTACTGTCAAATCCTAGATTTTCCCCCTTTTTGGGAAAAAGAAATTTTGGCATGACATTTTCCAAAGAAATCTCAGTCCAGTAAAGGAACTGCAGCAAGTGAATAAGGAGAAATGGGTGTGTAATGCTCCAAAGGCCTAGACACAAAGGAATAAGTTCATAGACAGGGACCCATTGGTATTTATTGAAGACCTGTATTCTTTGAATTGTTTTAGTTCTCTGAGGCAGGGGCTGCTGATAGCATTGGGTTGGAGCATTAAGAGTGTAGCTCAGGTGTCAGTAAGGACAAAGACAGGTTTATTCCCAGGGCACAGAGTAGTTTCTCCAAGCCAACTGACAGGGAGGTCTAGGAAGACACCTGTGGTTCCTTGGAGCCCTGTCTTTGGGAATTAGGAAGACATGGAAAAGGCTGGCTAAAGAGCTGAAGGTGTGTTTGGCTCTTAAATTTGTAACTCTCTTTTTTCCAATGTCCAGAAACTCTGATCACTAGGGAAGAAATGGGTTTAAACCTGGATAATAACCAAAGCCTTCCTTACTGCTCCCAATGGTTCCCAATGGGATCGCGTGTGGAGTTTCAAAACTGACCCTTGCTTTTGGCCCCCTCCTCAGATTCTGTTGATTGTTGTGGTGGGAAACAACAGTGTTGACTTAATTAAGTGCTCCAGGTGATGCTACCTGAGGCCAGAGTCAGTTGGCAAGACTTCCCATTAATTTATGAGATTTGAGTGCAAGCTTTTGCTCAAGGAGAGGTAACAGGGTCTCCTCTACGTGAGTGTGGGAGGATTAGGTCTGCGCAGCACACTGTTCCTATGCTGTAGCAGAATTTGTGGGTGTCTGCGGGAGTGGAAGCCACTGAAAGTATACAAGGAAAACTCAAGAGATTGGGCTCTAAGTACGTAGTCTCCGTTTCTGAAAAGCTCCTGACACAAAAAACTCGGAAGTTTGGCCCACCTGCACTTCAAAGTCCTCCCTGCCAGTGAGCACTTTTCTGGTGAAGACGTTCTATTGGTGCCTTTAAAGGCATTTTCTCCTGATGTAGCTGAGATTTGTCTACAAATACCTTCTGAGAAAGAAATCTAGAGGACAAGGGGAAAGAAGAAATGGCCAGCTCTCAGGTAAGCTTGGTGTCCCAGGTCAGAGGCTGTGTCACCTTTTCCCCCTAAAATTCCATGCATTTAGAAATCACAAATGTTGATTTCTCTGTGTTTGGTGTTTCTGCCATATATTTTCACCAAAGCTTTAAAACCTTCTCAGGAATGATACTCAAGGTTAGGTCTTTAGAACTCTTCTCCCCTATAACCTGGAGTCTTCTCAACATTCTCCAACCAGGCTTTCACTAGGACATCAACACTTGTCACTTTGAAGTAAAGTCCTGCAAGTATTGCAAACATTTCCTTTAGGACAGATCCAAAGGGGGAGTTGTTGAGTCCAAGATTCCAGTTGCTGATGGGGTCTGGTGGTGGGATTTCAGTCGAGGAGAACTGTTCCCCTTTAGTTCCCCATTTAGTACATCTCTGTAGAGCAGGATGAAGAAAATGAAAAATACAAGGCCCCAGTATCTTAGGAGTCCTCTTTAGCATATGAGAGTCCTTCTGAAGACCACCCTTTTGTTTTTTCCCTCCCACAGCTGTATAGTATATAACCAGTCACTCTTCACAACCCCACTGTGGCACGTGGTGCCCACAGGTCCTCTCCTTGTGCCATAATAAAGCCACTTTTTCGTAGTAAAAAAATTAATACAAATATACACAGCCTTGATATAAGGTCCAGAACATCTTGGAAAGTTAAAAAAGCGGGGGGGGGGGTAGTCTTGGTTTGTAAAATGTGAAAAAGATACTCCGTTTAAATATACTAGACATTACAGGACAGGGAAACAGCCATCTAAATGTGGTGTTTCTCTCATTCAGATGGGGGCTCCCAAATGCGGGTCAATGATCCTGTGGAAGCTGAGGGCATGAGCAGTGAAAAGAATTCACCTATGGCAGAATAAGGTGATAGATTTGTGAATACACCTCAAGGGAGTGGTGGGCAAGACAGCAAAGGAGAGGCTCCTGCCTTGAGGCAGTGACTTGGGGCTAATTTTGCAGGAAAAAGATGCTTATGTATGCTAACTTATGGAATTTGCCCTCATGTGGTAATTCTGCCTGTAATGGGTTACAAATGGGTTGTAAGTACCCATTTGTTACTTCGTTAGGGTCTATAGATATTTTAAGGCAGGTCACCTGTTGGGCCTGCCTCTCTTCAGCCAGGTGGGCCCTGTGGACTCCTCTACAATCTGGTGCTCAAGCCTGTTTGCCTCAAAGCAGCCTCTACTGAAAGTATATGTGATTGAAGTTTGTATAAAGCCACTGTGTTCTCTCAAAATTAGACTGACAATCAGATTTACTGTTTGGGGGCCAACAGAACACACCAGGGATCATGTGTCCTTTGGTATGTCTTAGGCACTGATACCAATTTGTTTCCTTACACTTCATGTTCACTTCTTTAACTGGCCTGTTTCACTCTGCCAGATTTCTCCCCTATAACGTTGATCTTCCCCCCCCCCATCTTTGCTAAGGATCTTAGATTTACTGAGTGATGTGCAGAAGCATCACATTTCAGCTGGAAACTTCTTTCTTCTGGGTTTCTCTTTGCTTGTAGTTTCTGGTGAGGAGAACCAAGCCAAAACAAATGTAGCTTCCATTACATTTCCTTACACCTTGAAGCCCATTAATAAAGGAACGTTATACCCTGCCTGTCTCAAGTATTTAATAAAAATTAAACATTGAGGCATGAAAGCAGCTATGATTTCCTTGAGGAAGGGCATATCCTGCATGTCTCAGGTGCCTACCATTGGCTCCAAGGTGTAAGGAAATTTAATTGAAGCTACATTTCCCCACTTGAACGAATTACAGCCTTACATCTTTAAGGTTGTTAAAGATGGAAGGTCTCCTCTTCAGGAGCTTCTTCCTGCTGAATCGGTTCCTCCCAATGAGTGGAGGTTGGCCAGTTGAGAATTTAGTAGGAGTTGGAAAGGCAAGGCAGCTGTCTTTACAGTTGATAACATGTGGGAGTTTCCGTGAACAGAAAGAATCATCTGTTCCCTTGAAGTCCTGCCACTGAAAGGGTCTTGTCACCAGGTGGAGAGAAAAAGGAGAAAACAGCAAAACATGATAAAATGACAAAAATGAAAGAAAGCCCAAGAAAGTTTGTATTTACTTCCACACTCTGGTCACAGAAACACCCTTCTATTTACTGCTTTATATTTTCAGAAAATGAAAACAAGATTCACATACTTGACATGTTTGTGTGTTAAAATCCTCAAATATAATAGAGTTGTAGATAGAAAGTGCAGCACGTGAGGTTGTCACACACAGGAACCTTGATTTGCAGCCAATAAGCAGATGAGAGGAAATACCTTCCAAAGGAGAGACGCACAGAGCAAGAGGGAGGGGCATGATCACTTCCTTTTATTTAAGTTTTGATGGACAATTAGGAAGTGGAGCCATGTCATTTTCTCTGAACTGGGCATAGGGCGGCACACGTGCCTTAAGAGAACACTTCTGTACATACGCTGTGTGTTATGCAAATGAGGTTTGTGCTCCCCCTTGGGTGGAGATTTGGGTATTACACGGGGGTCAAGGTAACTGTCCTCACTCCATGAGTTAACCCAGTCGTCCATCTGCATAGGTATGAGTCGGGGGTTAAGCGCAAAGTTGGCCTGCCCAAGCTCTTCCTTCGGATGGTCGTTACATTTTGTTGTATGTTTTCTGTTTCCATGACAGGAGACTGTCCATAGGGTGTTTTGCCAGAAGTAAAAGATAAGGTAGAAAAAAGAGGTGAAGTTAAATGATGGAGTATGGTCCGTGGGTACAAGTAGGTAAGCGGTGAAGAACAACTCTTGGAGTCTAGCTGGTGACATTACTCCCTCTTGCACCTTAGGTACCATTATGAGCTCTGCCAATGGCCACTTCATAACTGTGGTTTTTATTGCAGACACTGCTGACCTTCAGGGACGTGGCCATCGAATTCTCTCAGGAGGAGTGGGGATGCCTGAATCACAGTCAGAGGGAACTGTACAGAGATGTGATGTTAGAGACCTATGGACACCTCCTCTTCTTGGGTGAGGATATCTCCTTCTAGATTTCCCAAACCCCGCTCGGGTTTTGTTCCTTCCCTTGAATAGTCTCTCTTGGAAGCTCCCCCTTTATATGACTGGGATTCAGATCCCTGCAGCAAGGGATAGAAATGGGGATTTGTAGACATAGAGAAATATCTTCATGATATTTCCCTTTCAGCTTTAGCCTCCTATCTTTTAAAGGTACCATCATCATTTTTGTAGATAAATGGCAATCCTAAACATTGAGTGGCATAAGACGGTATGGCCCACATCTTAAACTCCAACTTTTACTCCTTATTGTATTGGTAGAACTTGGAAGGCAGGTCATGATGTGAATGTTTGAAAGTCCTCCTGCATGTTGTAAAGGGACTTTTTCTTGTGCAACGGTGTTTGGGAAATCATTTTTTAGAATTCTCCCATGTCCCTTGTTGTCTGCTGAGTACATTACCGGGTCAAAAGGTAGAAACTCCAGCAATAATTATATTCCTTCGTTCTGATAAACAGGTCTTGTGTCAAAACCAGACCTGGTCATCCTTTTGGAGCAAAAGAAGGAGCTGTGGGGTGTGAAGAGAAAAGAGACAGTAGCCTCACACCCAGGTAGGTGGGAGTGATGCACATGACACAGGTGAGGTCCAAATGTGAAGGAGGAAGATGGATCTTACAGTGTTGTTCAGGTAGCTCTCCTTGAATGGAAATTCATTTGCAAAGCCGAGTTTTATGTCTTTCCCTCTCACAGAGGGACATCTGCTCTCTGACGCATCATGTCTTTGATTCTCCGAAGAGTCTCCTTCAGCTCCAGGGAAGGTCCACCATATCCATGGTGAGGACCTCCATAATCTGAGAGCTTCTCCATTGCTGTGAGAGCCCTAGAAGATCTCTCTGTATTTCTGAGGAACTCTATGCTAAGTCATTTCTAAATTCTGTTTTGCTGCTTGCAATAAGTGTGTGAGGGTAGTGGTGGGCCCACTGGGTTTGAGGCAGAAGTCTTGAGAACAATGGAGACAGAGATCTCATGTTTTCTGGTTTAGGATTTCCAAAGTTACAGAGGATTTAATCTTAAGTGTGCAAAATTGAGGCTCAGTAGTTTCATAAGATCACAGAACACGTCCCTCAAATGAGAAAATCTAATCCTTTATTTCACATCAAAAGTTTATGTGTCTTTGTAGTAATTAAAATTTGAAAAATGCACTCTGTGTTCCACTGCTCAATGGTGAAATAATTTAATGTATCTATGTGTTTCATAATTACCTATATATTAATGCCATAAGGGAGCTAGAACATTTACAAGTTAGAACCCACAGCCTATAATAAAGTTTCCATCATTACCTTTATTTCCTAGTAATTGCATTATTTTTATAATTTTGTATACTTGGAAGTTCCTGTGACTTTTTCATATGTGTCTTCACTTTCTAAAAACTTGTATATGAGACGCATCTCTGATTTTTTAAATCAAAAGTTCTCTATGACCTGGGTATGTGCCTTATAGGAAATGAGGTAGAGGGTGCCTGAGTGGCTCAGTCAATTGAACATTGGACTTGGGCTCAGTTCATGATCTCACAGTTGGGGAATTGGAACCTAGCATGGGGCTGTCTGCTGTCCATGTGGAGCCTGCTTCGATTATCTGTCCCCTCTCCCTTTGCCCCTCCACTGTTTGCATGATCTCTCTCTCAGTAATAAATAAACTTTAAAAACAAAAGGAATTGAAGTAGATAATTACTAAAATCCATATTAAAAAAAAGAAAAGGATTGTTCATAAATGTAATCTTACCTCAGGAAAAATTAATCACGAGATTATTCTCCCACTTTCCTCAGCATGTATCTGAATTTCATCCCAAATATTTATTTGATTATGAAGTGATATTCACTGTATATTCCAACTTTGGCAGTATTTGTTGATGTAAAAGGAAAGGTTTTTTTTAGTCGGCTTGGTTCTAAAGAATGGATTATAGGGGCGCCTGGGTGGCTCAGTCGGTTAAGCGTCCGACTTCGGCTCAGGTCATGATCTCGTGGTCCGTGAGTTCAAGCCCCGTGTCAGGCTCTGTGCTGACTGCTCAGAGCCTGGAGCCTGTTTCGGATTCTGTGCCTCCCTCTCTCTCTGACCCTCCCCCATTCATGCTCTGTCTCTCTCTGTCTCAAAAATAAACGTTAAAAAACATTTTTTTTAATAATAATAAAAAAAGAATGGATTATACCCTTACACTCTGTTTAAGAAGAGGAATATCTGAAGAAAATAATACCTTTGTAATGTCTTTTACGTGCTTACTTGTAAAATTTTTCAGTAGTTGATTTTAATGAGTATCTTTCCTGTGAACTGCCAATGAAGACATGACAACAATTCAAAAGCTTCTTTTTCATGGGTCCATAGTCGCAGTTTAAAATTATAGTTAATACTACATTTCCTTTGAAAGGATTAATCTATTTCTTTTACGTAGACTGGTTGGAGTTAAATTTTGTCTGATTCTGGTTTTGCATTCTATAATAATGTACTTTCTTTTGTATGGGACGTTCCACACATGAGTTAGTTGTAGTTTCATTTACCTGTGTATCTTGTTACAGGATGTCAGTGTTCATCGAGTACATTTTAAGACCATGTGAGTTGAAGTCAAGTATGAATCAGCCATGCCCTTTACCAATAAAATTATGTATGTATTTCTTTGTATAAATATGACCCATACATAATTTGGGACTCATCTTATTTTTCTCTTTCCTTGGTTAGTGGTCAGTGAATGTTTTATCATGTCTCGGTGAAGTGTCATAATAATAGACAACTAATGTCTTGGTTAGTTGTCATAATAGACCATTAATTTCATCTTGTATTTATTGGTGACTTTATATTCTCCTTGCATGAGAGAATCTCTTTTATGAATTGAAAGTAATTGTCCAACACTCTATATTTCCAGAGTACCTGGGTGATTCAGTATGTTAAACATCCAAGTCTTGATTTGGGTTCAGGTCATGAGCTCAGGGTCATCAGATTGAGTCCATGTCAGGCTATGAGCTGAGAATGGAACCTGCTGGGATTCTCTCTCCTTCTCCTTCTGCCCTCCCCCTGTTCTCTAAATAAATAAATAAATAAATAAATAAATAAATAAATAAATAACAATAATAATAATAATTCTCTACCACTGAATCAAGTTTAGAATTTTTTATTATACTCTTTTCCATAAATTTTATTATGAGGATTTTTTTCTTATAGTTTATTTGAATTTTCTTTTTTTAATTTACATCCAAATTAGTTAGTGTATATTGCAACAATGATTTCATGAGTAGATTCCTTAATGCCCCTTACCCATTTAGCCCACGCCCCTCAATACTCCCTCCAGTAACCCTCTGTCTGTTCTCCATATTTATGAGTCTCTTATGCTTTGTCCCCCTCCCTGTTTTTATATTATTTTTGTTTCCCTTCCTTTATGTTCATCTGTTTTGTCTCTTAAAGTCCTTATATGAGTGACGTCATTTGATATTTGTCTTTCTCTGACTAATTTCGCTTAGTGTAATACCCTCTAGTTTTATCCACGTAGTTGCAAATGGCAAGATTTCATTCTTTTTGATTGCCAAGTAATACTCCATTGTATAGATATACTACTTCTTTATCCATTCATCCATCATTGGACATTGGGCTCTTTCCATACTTTGGCTATTGTTGATAGTGCTGCTGTAAACATTGGGGTGCACGTGTCCCTTCGAACAGCACACCTGTATCCCTTGGATAAATACCTAGTAGTGCAATTGGTGGGTAATAGGGTAGTTCTATTTTTAGTTTTTTGAGGAACCTCCATGCTGTTTTCCAGAGTGGCTGCACCAGCTTGCATTCCCACCAACAGTGCAAAAGAGATCCTCTTTCTCTGCATCCTTGCCAACATCTGATGTTGCCTGAGTTGTTAATATTAGCCATTCTGACCAGTGTAAGGTGGTATCTCATGGTGGTTTTCATTCATATTTCCCTGATGATGAGTGATGTTGAGCATTTTTTCGTGTGTCCGTTGGCCATCTGGATGTCTTCTTTGGAGAAGTGTCTATTCATGTCTTTGCCCATTTCTTCACTGGGTTATTTGTTTTTTTCGGTGTTGAGTTTGATAAGTTCTTTGTAGATTTTGGATTCTAACCCTTTATCTGATATGTCGTTTGCAAATATCATCTCCCATTCTGTCGGTTGCCTTTTAGTTTTGCTGATTGTTTCTTTCGCTGTGCAGAAGGTTTTTATTTTCACGGGGTCCCAGTAGTTCATTTTTGCTTTTGTTTCCCTTACCTCTGGAGACTTGTTGAGTAAGAAGTTACTGCGGCCAAGATCAAAGAGGTTTTTGCCTGCTTTCTTCTCGAGGATTTTGATGGCTTCCTGTCTTACATTGAGGCCTTTCATCCATTTGAGTTTATTTTTGTGTATGGTGTAAGAAAGTGGTCCAGGTTCATTCTTCTGCATGTCACTGTCCAGTTTTCCCAGCACCACTTGCTGAAGAGAAAGTCTTTATTCCATTGGATGTTCTTTCCTGCTTTGTCAAAGATTAGTTGGCCACACATTTCTGGGTCCATTTCTGGGTTCTCTATTCTGTTCCACTGACCTGCGTGTCTGTTCTTGTGCCAGTACCAAACTGTCTTCAGGATTACAGCTTTTTTTTTTTTAATTTTTTTGTTTCAACGTTTATTTATTTTTGGGACAGAGGGAGACAGAGCATGAACGGGGGAGGGGCAGAGAGAGAGGGAGACACAGAATCGGAAACAGGCTCCAGGCTCTGAGCCATCAGCCCAGAGCCCGACGCGGGGCTCGAACTCCCGGACCGCGAGATCGTGACCTGGCTGAAGTCGGACGCTTAACCGACTGCGCCACCCAGGCGCCCCCAGGATTACAGCTTTGTAGTATAGCTTGAAGCTCTGGGATTCTGATGCCTCCTGCTTTGGTTTACTTTTCAAGATTGCTTTAGCTTTTTGGGGTCTTTTCTGGTTCCATACAAATTTTAGGATTGTTTGTTGTAGCTCTGTGAAGAATGCTGGTGTTATTTTGATACAGATTGCATTGAATATGTAGGTTGCTTTGGGTACTATTGACATTTTAACAATATTTGTTCTTCCATCCAGGAGCATAAATCTTTTTCCATTTTTTGTGTCGTCTTCAATTTTTTTCATAAGCTTTCTATAGTGATTTTCAGTGTACAACTTTTTCACCTCTTTGGTTAGATTTATTCCTAAGTATTTTATGATTTTTGGTGCAAATGTAATTGAGATAAATTCCTTGATTACTCTTCCTGTTGCTTCATTGTTGGTGTATAAGAATGCAACCGATTTCTGTGCATTGATTTTATATCCTGCACCTTTGCTGAATCCATGAACCAGTACTAGCAATTTTTGGTGGAATCTTTAGGGTTTTCCATATAGAGTGTAATGTCATATGCAAAGAGTGAAACTTTGACCTCCTCCTGGTCGATTTGGATGCCTTTTATTTCTTTCTGTTGTCTGATTGCAGAGGCTAAGTCTTCTAATACTATGTTGAATAACAGTGGTGAGAGTGGACATCCCTGTCTCATTCCTGACCTTTGGGGAAAAGCTCTTAGTTTTTCCCCATTGAGGATAATATTAGCATTGGGTCATTCATATATGGCTTTTATGATCTCGAGGTGTGATCCTTCTATCCCTACTTTCCTGAGGGTTTTTTTTATCAAGAAAGGATGCTGTATTTTGTCAAATGCTTTCTCTGCATCTATTGAAAGGATCGCATGGTTCTTTCCCTTTCTTTTATTGATGTGATGAATCACGTGATTTGTTTTGCAGATATTGAACCAGCCCTGCATCCCAGGTGTAAATCCCATTTGGTTGTGGTGAATAATTTTTCTAATGTATTGTTGGAGCTGGATGGCTAATAACTTCTTGAGGATTTTTGCATCCATGTTTATCAGGGAAATTGGTCTATAGTTCTTTTTATTTATTTTATTTTTTTTATATAGTTCTTTTTAGTAGGGTCTCTCTCTGATTTTGGAATCAAGGTAATGCTGGCTTCATAGAATGAGTTTGGAAGTTTTCCTTACATATCTATCTTTTGGAACAGCTTCAAGAGAATAGGTGTTAACTCTTGCTTAAATGTTTGGTAGAATTCCCCTGGAAAGCCATCTGGCCCTGGAATGTTGGTTTTGGGAAGATTTTTGATTACTAGTTTGATTCCCTTAGTAGTTATGTGTGTGGTTCAAATTTTCTATTTCTTCCTGTTTCAGTTTTGGTGGTGTATATGTTTCTAGGAATTTGTCCATTTCTTCCACATTGCCCATTTTATTGGCATATAATTGCTCATAATATTCCCTTATGATTGTTTCTATTTCTGCTGTGTTGAGATCTCTCCTCTTTCATTCTTGATTTTATTTATTGGGGTCCCTTCCTTTTTCTTTTTGATCAAACTGGCTGATTTATCAATTTTGTTAATTCTTTCCAAGACCAGCTTCTGGTTTCATTGATCTGTTCTACTTGATTTTTGGTTCTGGTAGCATTAATATCTGCTCTAATCTTTATTATTTCCTGTCTTCTACTGGTTTGGGGTTTTATTTGCTGTTCTTTTTCCAGCTCCTTAAGGCATAAGGCTACGTTGTGTATCTGAGATCTTTCTTCCTTCTTTAGGAGGACCTGGATTGCTATAAACTTTCCTCTTATGACCACCTTTGCTGTGTGCCAGAGGTTTGGGTTGTGGTGTTATCATTTTCATTGGCTTCCATATACTTTTTAATTTCCTCCTTAACTTCTTGGTTAGCCCATTCATTCTTTAGTAGGATGTTCTTCAGTCTCTAAGTATTTGTTACCTTTCCAAATGTTTTCTTGTGGTTGATTTGGATCAAATTTAGAATTTTTATCCTTAATTGTGGTGCTATTCCCATGACATGATTTGGTACCATTCTCATTAACTTGTGTGTCCTCTGTAGTATTTGTGGCTTAATAAAGATTACTTAAAGCAACTTCAAGGTATAAAAACTCATTTTAAACTGATACTCTAAGTTGCATACACAATCATTCTACTTTTCATCTCCACCCCTGTGCCCACCTTAACTTACTGATGCCACAAATTCTATCTTTTCATAAGTACTTTATTACCTACACTTGTGATTTTTTATACTCTTTTTTTAAGTTTGTTTCTTTATTTATTTAGAGCAAAGGATCAGGGAAGGGTCAGAGAGAGAGTGGGACAGAGGATTGAAAGAAGGCTCTGATAGCACAGAGCCCGATATGGGGCTCAAACTCATGAGCGGCGAGATCATGATCTGAGCTGCAGTTTGATGCTTAACTGACTGAGCCACCCAGGCACCCCTGATTTTTTTATACTCTTACTGAAAAAAGTATTGTAGCAGAAATTAAAATGACTTGTTCTACCTCATTACAATGCGACAGGTTTCTATAATTGTGTAGTTTTTTTAGATTTTGTAATGTGTTTTTATTTTTGAGAGAGAGACAGAGACAGAGAGTGCAAATGGGGGAAAGGTAGAGAGAGACAGACACACAGAATCTGAAGAAGACTCCAGGTTCTGACTGCAGCACAGAGCCCGACATGGGGGTAGAACTCACGGACCTTGAGATCATGACCTGAGCAGAAGTCAGTCACTTAATCAACTGAGTCACCCAGGGACTCCAATTGTGTATTTTTTATATTTAGCAGAGAGCTTTATGTTCTCATGTGGTTTTAGTTACTGGTTACAATCCTCTTATTTCAACCAGAAGGATTTGCTTAATATTTCCTGTAGGACAGGTCTACTTGGAAACTTACACTGGTTTTTACTTGGGAAAGTCTCCATTTCTACATTCATGGAAAAGTTTGGCCAGGTAGGGTATTCTTAGTGGACATGTTTTGAACTTTCAATACTTAAATACACTGGCACTTTTTCCTATAAGATCTACTAATCATCCCACAACTAATCTTACAGGAGCTCTCTTGGACGAGATGAGTTGCTTTTGCCATACTGGGTCAAATTTCTCTTCTTGCCTGTGAGTTTTGATAGGTTAATTATAAGGTGTCACTGTGTTCACGTCTTGATATTTATCCTACTGTGAATTGACTGAGCTTGTTGCAATTGTCTCTTCTTTCCACATACAAGACTTCAGCTCTTCATGTCAATGCTCTACCCCCTTTCCCTCCCCGCTCCTAAGGGGTTCCCATAATGTACATATTGGATCACTTGTTGGTGTTCCATGAGTCCATAGACCCTGCCCTTTGATTCTTAGCAGGTATTGAACACAAGAGTACTTTAGGTTGTCTGATTCTTTATTCTACTTGACCAAGTCTGGTGTTGGCCCCTTAGTGTATTTTTAAATTCAGCAATTGTACTCTTCATCTCCCAATTTCTTGTTCATTATTGGTGATATGTTCTGTTTCCTTGGCTTTACATTTTGGTCATGAATAGTTTTCGTGCTATCATTTAGTTAGCTATCTATTTTTCTTCTTCCTGCATGAGCATCTTTATGGTGGTTATTTTGAATTCCTTGTCAGGCAATTAATACTACTTTATTAATTTAGGACCAGTTTTGGAGATATATTTTGTTCCTGTAATTGGAACGTGATTTCCTCTTTCTTTGCATCCCTTGATATCTTTGGGTGACGTTTGGTAATTAACAAACAAACAAAAACAACCCAAACAAACCATAAAAACATAACAAAACAAAACAAACGAAGCCTCTGGGCCCTGGATGATGGACTTGATTTGTAAAGAGGAACACAAAATGTAGTAATTCTTGGGGCAGTGACACACGTTCTGGGCATTTGTCATGTCTGACTTTCTGTAACTGCCAAGTTTAGAAATGCGGTTACTTTTTAGAGCCCGTGATACCTTCCTGTCTCGGTTTGTCTTCAGCTCTGTAGTCTCTCCCGTGTTTGAACAAATGCTCACCTTCTGTCTGAGCAGCCAACACAGAGTATCCAGAGGATGCTCTCATTCCTTCTGATTTCCATGTCATGAGTGACAGAAGGGAGCCCCTCAGGACAGCGAAGAAGCCAGATCGTTGAACATACATTTGTTTCTGTCCTCAACAGAGGGAACACTTTTCTCACTGTGTTGCCATGGAGTGTCAGGGAGGGTGAGCAGCTGTTGTAGGCAAGTGTCCATGTGACTCTTCTTCATTTGTACTTGACTGTGTGTGCTGTATTCTCCTAATGGGCTTCTGGAGCCCTCAGAAAGGTCCTTTGGTCTATTTTTGTCTCCATGGAGGAGCAAAGTCCTGGTCTTCCTATTTCTCCATGCTGGTCGTATCCTATCATGGGTATTTTGCACATTACCGTACTTACATATGTGCATGTCAGTGTAGTAAGTGTGATGACTGCTTTTGCATCTGTTAGTTGTATCTTTCCATAACACCCTAGGCTTGTTGGTAGACAAACCAACAAGAGTCCTTTGGTACAGTGATATGGGAAGAAGTGGACACTGTGGTCCTGACTATTTATACTTAAGGGATGATGGGCAAGGTGATGGGGTGCAGGGAAGTGCAGAGTGTTTACTATGATAGGTATAACCAAACAGGAACAATTATCTGTAATGAAATGCTACTGCTAGAAGAGATCAAGGATAGAAAACCTTCTGGGGAAAACCCCACCTTAAGTCAGTTATTTGCAGAACAGTGTCTTAGAAGCAGTAGTCAAAAATCCATTTTTAAACAAACATATTGTCTGGAAGGACATTTCGAAATGCTGAAAATTCATCTTGTCCGTACTGAAAATAGTCACTGGAAGTATTTCAAATATAAAGTTGGATTAGCCATTCCCTGAAATATTCTGAGAGTTAGGCATTTGGATAGGAAGATAAAAATTCTAAATGTGATTGATTTGAGAAGCCCTGTTTGGAGGGTTCATTATACTTCCACCAACACGTAATCCCCCTGTTCCCAAGGCTCTGATTTTGATAAACACAGGAGGGTTTAATCCATACATCACTGTTCAATAGTTACAATATAAGACTTAATTTGGAGCAAGTATTTATGTGCTGTGATCTTAGGAAGGCCTTGAGTTGAGCCCTCTAGCTTCTGTAATTACTGTGTGTTTATAGTGGAGATAGAAGGTACCAAGGCACTGAGTGTGGGGAAACATGAATCCAGGGTGAAATGTTAATACACAGGAGAGAACTCCATCTCCAGAAAACCAGTATAAGATTAAGAAATGTGGAAAAGTCTTCTTGTAAGCTCAAATCTGATTGTACACGATTGTATCCACACTGGAGAGAAGGCTTACAAATATAATCACTCTGGACACCTTTTAACTAGTCTTCGAAACTCACTCAACAGCAGAGATGTATTTCATAATGGGAAGATATCTAACAAATTTATACAATGAGGCAAAGTCTTTACCACTCAGTACGCATCTACCTAAGGAGATACATACTGAGGAGAAGGCTAAATAAATGTATTTAAATGTATATAAACACACACACACACACACACATCTGGCAAAGTTGTTAAGCCAACCTACAAACTTTCTGAACATCAGCAAGAGTACACTGAATGAAACCCACTGAATGTGGTGAAGCATTTAGTTTCTAAAAAAAAAAAAAAAAACTATTCAACATGAGATAATACATCCTGGGGAGGTAACTTACAAATGTCAAGAATATTGGCAACCTCTTTCCCTGGAACTGAACCCTTCCTCAGCATCAGAGAAAACATACTGGATAGAAACCTTAGAAATGTAATGAATGAGGAAGTATTTTGGGTTTTAATATACACTTCAGGAAAAACCAAAGCCTTTATAAAGGATAAAAACTGTACTAAGATGTAGACATTTGGCAAAGTATGGAATGAAAAGGCAAATCTAAATAAAATGAGAGAATTCACCCCAGGAAGCAGTAAGTCAATACCACTTTTCAGACATGATTCTAAATCAGAGTGTTTATGGAGAGGAAAATCCAAAGTTGAAACCTGGATATCACTTCCATCAGTGTAGGCATAAGGGGCACTAACCCCTCCATCATGGAAAATCTGAGTATTTCTTGAGTCCTCAGAACTTAAAGCCATACCTACTATTCCATGGAAATAGCCTATTGTTGACCCCAAGGCTTACCTACAACATTACCAGTCAACCATCCCATTCTTAGTTGTCTGTGGTATAAATGGTATTGTTAGAATTAAGGAAGCTTGAGAAAACAAAAGATTAAGAAAACTATAATGAAAACACATTTAGTGTAGTGAATGGGTTTATATTTTTTGAAAACCTGTGTATAAATGGACAGACACAGTTTAGATGCATGCTATCGAATGGTCAGGTGTAGTTTTAAGATGTCTGAAAGGATCAAGGCAGAATGGATGTCTGGAGAAGGACAATTATTCTCAGTCTGTCTCCTTTTTTCTATTATCCATATTTGAGGGTTTATTTAACATGGCATATATTACTAATTTTACCCATAAATCATCTCATGCTATGGCTTTAGTGCTTCTGTGCATGGAAAATGATTTGATTTTTGTTGTCTCACAGACATGAGGGACTCTTTTATGATAGGAAATTCATGTTTACCTATTTTTTTCCTGGGAAGATTAAGGACTCTGGTATGTCCTACATAGGAAGGAATCTTACATGAGGATGCTGTTTGTGATGGATATATAAGAGTGACATCAGCCACCAAGAAGTGTTCAAGGCATCATGTTTTGCAAAAAAAAAAAAAAATGCTTGACAGAGAAACGTTCTGAATGTAAATATTTTGCCAATTCGTGTGTAGAAAAAATACGATGGTAGCTCATAAACACCTGAGTATATCGTCATAATAGCAATTGTTACAAGTCAAGAATATTAGTTATGTATCTGAAATCAAGAGATTTTCACGGATATCTGAGGTAAGTATAGCTAACTTTTCTCTAAAGGGGTGAAAGATGATTGTCGATCTACTTTTACTCAATAATTAGCCTTAGTTTGAACGACATGCAAAGTACAATTCACAAATCAATACATTAGAGGAAAAAGAGTGGTTCTTGAAAGATTTTAATGTGTATTTTGACCAAGGATCACACAGTGATTTGGAGTGGTTTGTTAAGAGTCTACTGAAATTAATATATATTCATTAATCACTCTGAATGGATTTGAATATGTTAACACGGATTTATACTGAAAGAAGTGGTATCCTAATGCAAACTTAGCCTGCCCCATCTTCATCAAGGTTGCAAGTAAACAGGAACACAAAGTACGCTTGACTCTTGTACAAGATGAGTTTGAGCTGTGTGGGTCCAACTTATAGGCAGATTTATTTATAGTACAGTACTGTAAATATAACTTCTCTTCCTTTGCATTGTCTTAATATTTTCTTCTCTTGGTCTTCCTTGGTGGTAAGAATACCATAATAAATACCTATAACATACAAAGTATATTTTGATTGACTGCTTTTCTTGTCAGTAGTAGGCTATTAAAATGACGTGTTGGGGAGTCAAACTTGTACACAGATTTTCAACTGCATGGGTGGTGGGTACACCAAACCCCTGCCTTATTCATGGGTCACTTGTACTTGTTTAAGCAGTGTGGTGCTATCACTAATAATTTTTTTTTCCAGTGGCCTTAAACCTCAAATTCTTTGAACTTAATTTTCCCAAAGTTTATATATTATATCTTTTCTTCCTTTTTTTAAGTGCTGGGGCATTAGGTGCTTTTAATAAGGATGCTATAGGAGTATTATTGAGAATGTTGCTGAACAATTTCCTGATACTGCTGCCTTGCAGTCCATTTTGTATAACCAGGCTGACTACAGGGGTTTCAACTGACTCTAGCTTCACCCAATAGCAAACTCACTAAATAATAGTCCCATAGTCACAAGCAAACAGAAGTTCCTGATACGAGTTCCCATTCATCATTTGTGTAAGAGTGCCCACTCTCAGTATATTTGCCTGTCACATCTCCTCTGCAGAGAAGACCCCTGCAGAGAGCGTCTGCCATTCTCCACTCATTTTGATGTGAATTGTGCATTCTAGACTTAGCCCAGGAGCTCCACAGTTGTCCAACCACGCACTCCAAAAAAGACACATGTCCCAGTTCCTGCCATTCCCTCTGCCTGTGCTCATCCTTGACCTCTACATCTTGCCCCCATGACATATTATATGCATACTCCATGGCCTATGAGTAGCCATTTATTTCTCTTTATTGATCCTTGGCCCACGGAATGATGCACAGTGGTTCTACCTAACACCTACTAACTGAACAAAGTTACTACAAATATAAGACCTCTCTACCGAACTCAATCACTATTTAAAGTCTTAACCTATGTGTTTAGTTTTTTTTCCTTCTGCGGTTTCTGTGACCATGTGGAACACAGATTTTTATGGTTTTGATAGGCACAGAATGCAATATGTTATATTGAGTTAAAGAATGATTTTGGTATAACAGTACTAATTAGGAAGAAGTAGACGTGTGCATATGTGTGTACCCAAACTAGATCTTTTTTTTTCAACGTTTATTTATTATTTTTTGGGACAGAGAGAGACAGAGCATGAACGGGGGAGGGGCAGAGAGAGAGGGAGACACAGAATCGGAAACAGGCTCCAGGCTCCGAGCCATCAGCCCAGAGCCTGACGCGGGGCTCGAACTCACGGACCGCGAGATCGTGACCTGGCTGAAGTCGGACGCTTAACCGACTGCGCCACCCAGGCGCCCCCCAAACCCAGATCTCAAGAAGGAATGGGAATATTTGTTCAAATGAGGATATTCCAAATCTCAAAATTGATGATTTCCTTACAACCAAAAATGTTACGAATTAAAAAAAAAAAAAAGGGAATACTTCTCTACATTGTTTGTATTGACTGTATGTGTCCTATTTCTCTGTGCATCTTGGTGTGAGAATCTCCCCATGCAAATCCTATCGTGCCTGCCTGGCTATTACTCATGTAGGATGTACTCTGTTTCCATGTTCCAAAGTTTATAAACTGTTGCTTCTATGACTTGTGCAGTGATTTTAAGATTAGTTTGCATGAAATGACATGGTGTTCAAATGTTATTTGAATATGGCAGTAATTCTACAGGGAGTATATTAAATTCCATGTAATTTATTTGATACATTCCCTTCCTTCTCGATTGGAGAAGAACACTGAGTAAAACTTCTTTAGATATTATTCTTTTCCCTTCTCAGGAGTGACCTCATCCAAGTTACTCCCTTTAGTGGAAGAATTTGCTGAGGTGAAAACTTGGAGAACCGTGAGTCATGGGTCGTTTTCACATTTATTTGAAAGGAACATGGACAGTGCTGAGAGTTTAGTAGATGTTCTAACTGTCGGAAGAAGACAGTATTCCATTAAGAGTGATGATGCAGCTCAAGATAAGAGATAAAAAAAATCTAGGCTGAAGCATTGGCATGAATTCTTCATGTAGGGAAGGACATTTGTCCTAGGCTGCACAAGTGACTCTGAATTATAGAAGGGTAAATTTTACTCGTTTTCTTTCCAAATCCTCTCCAGTTCTTCTGTCTCATCTCCATTCCAGTGATGTAGCCATCACGATTGTTCTTTCCTCAGTTAGGGAGACTGCCCCCTCCCACAAAAGCCATGCTGGCTCTTCTTGGTTTTTAGTAGCTTAGAATTTTTAAATTTTTAAAAAGTATGCTTAATTATCAGAGAGAGAGAGAGAGAATGGTGAAGGGACAGAGAGGGAAAGTAAGAGAACCCCAAGCAGGATCTGCACTGTCAGCACAGAGCCTGATGCACAGGGCTCAAGCTCATAAGCCGTGAGATCATGACCTGAGCTGAAGTCAGATGCTAAACTGACTGTGCCATCCAGGCGTTCCTAGAATTTTTTAATATAAAAGAAATGGTTGGTAGTTGAATCAACTGAGCCATTTCTAATATCGCAATACATTGTTGACACCACTTCAATGGAAGGAACAGGAAAAAAAAAACATCAATTGTACACAGGATTTCCTCAGGCGCTTGGTATGGAGAGAATTATGAGGACAGATAAAACATGAGGATAATATACTTTGAGAGGAAGATAGTTCCTACTAAAAGCAAATATGAGAAACTCTTGAAATGTGATGAAAGCTCTGACAAGAAGCTCCCTTTGGTCACTGCAAGGTCTTTGAAACTTCTTGTGATGAACAAATGTGACAGAGATGGGGACTTGTGAATCAACGTGGTGGTTTTCTGGGATTGAGTCAGATCCTTTTCTCATGATTGATTAAATTCTCTAGTGGTACTGTGGACAAGATGATGTTGGATGCCATAGGTGTCTGTCCTTTCCCAGGCCCAGTTTTGTGGAGGTTGATGGAGAGGAGAATGTTGTGGGCATAGCTTGAAGATGTCACATGCCAGAGATGGTGTTGAAGAGGAAGAAGGCTGCTGGACACTAATAGTTAGAACCAGCAAGGCATGTGGGTAGTTCCTCAAAGCACTCGTATCGCAGGAATATAAGCCCAATATAGGTCTGATCCAGTGTTGATGGGTGTTCTTCCAAGGATCCTGACCCACGGCTGGCAGAGACCTTCCTCACATCCACTCAGCCCTGTGTTGAGTCAAGTCTGTGCTCCGAACTGTGTGCAGAGCACTGATTGCTTGGGAAGCTGGTCACCAGTCACTGGCACTGAGCATATTTCTGCTCTAAACAGTCTACCCAGTTTTTAGGCTGGATGACGCTATGATGTTTCACAGCCTGGGCTGTCCTTACACCCATTCGGACCTGAGTGGGAAGAGGATATCTATCAGTTGTAGAAACCAATAAGATAAAGTAGGGTAGCATGTGCTACCCACATTTCACATTGGCTCAACCGAAGGACAAGAATTCCTTTTCAATACCTGTTGTTTTGGGGTATTGAGATTTCCTCAGTGATGTCTCATGTGAATAGTTGCCAGGTGAGCTTACTCTGAGAAGTACTGAGTGGGAATTACCTCTGTCACTATTTTTGTGATGTCACTCCTTTATGATGAATGTTTTTATGTCTCATGAGCTAAGAAAGGTTTCCCTATATACATGTATTTATATTTGTATGCTTAATACAAGTGTACATGTGTGTATAAATATGCACACACACACTAAGATTGTTTATCCATGGAGTAGAATATTAAAATAGTGTAACTTGATATTGAAAAATAACACTATTAATACAGTGACAAAGTCCTTCCTTTTTTTTCATTAAAAATTTTTTTTTACATTTATTTATTTTTGAGAGACAGTGAGAGATAGAGCATAAGTGGAGGAGGGGCAGAGAGAGAAGGAAACACAGAATCTGAAGCAGGCTCAAGGCTCTGAGCTGTCAGCACAGAGCCCAACGCGGGGCTCGAACCCACAAACCACGAGGTTATGACCTGAGCTGAATTCGGATGCTCAACCGACTGAGCCACCCAGGAGCCACCAAAGCTCTTCCTTTTAAAGATTATTCTGTATGATATATTGCTTTGTTGCTTGTTTGATTGGTTATGACTGCATGGTTGTTGTCTTTTGCTTCTTTTCCTATTTTTATCGTCTTCTTGTAGGTATAGTTCTAGGAAAATTTCAATGGACTATCTTCAAGCAAATTTTAGCTGCCAGGAACATATTGTTTACTTACGTTTAGAATTCTAATGAAGATATTGTGGTTTGGATTTACCACGTTTGTTTTTTCCAGACACCTTACCTATTTTTTATTTGTTTCCTGTGTTTCCCTGTATTCATATACAGAAAATAGTTCTAAATTTCATTCTATTTCTCTGGACATTGTATACTCAGTAACATATTACTTTAGGTAGAAATTAAAACATACTTTTTTTTTGAAGCATGCTTTTAAAATCTAGTCACTGTGTGACATTACTTTCTACATTTAATTTCAATTTGTTACTATATGTACACTGATACTTATCTATTGACTACTATTTTTTGATGAGTTTTTTCTTTTTAAGTGAAGTCACATGTACAGATCATAAGGGAAGACTTCAGTAGAATTTCACAAACTGATCACATCTCTATGATCCACTGAGAACAAGAAACATAAATGTTGGTCCTCTATAATTCTTTTTCATGGCTAGTGGGTTTTTTTAATATGTTTTAGAAATCTTCTCTAATATTGAAACCACAGGCACAAATATTTTTCTTTTTCCAAACATATCATTATCTTTACGATTCCAATCAGAAATGTATTAAAAATACCTGTGTTGTGTGGTTTGCGTACAGACAGATTTCTATTCTTTGTCTTTCCCCAACATGGCTACAAATTTCAGTGTATTCTGAAAATGTTTGAGCATGCTTTCTTTTCATTGGCTTGAATAAATCATTTCTTCATATGGACTAACCTCATTGTTATCTTGGAACAGACTTCTGTCAGTTCTCTGTCTTTTTCTGCCTCTAGTGATGTTGAGAAATCTCACAAGACTACACCCTCAATGTCAGTTATGAGGTCAAAAACGTTCTATCTGGAGCCCCTTCTCTTCCCTGCCCCTCAGCATAAACACAGAGCCACCCGAGGGAAGTAGCTCAGTAGAGACCCTGGATGTCTGCCTACCTTACTCCAAGCTCCCACCTCCCTATGCTCTGGTGGGCCTGCCCTTCTCTCTCAAGCCTGCCTCATTCTCAGCAAGGTCGGTCCCTGCTCCAAGAGACCTGCACAAGTTGCTGCCCACACCTCATTTCCTGACCAAACAGTTCTGGAGGGCCTTAGTTCTGGTGGAGTTGATGTCAGGTCTCAATTCACAAGCAGACTGCAGTGCATCTAGCTATGACTTACCATGTTCAGGCCAGGGACCCTACACTGTCCATAGCAATCAAGGAGAGCATCTACAGGCCGCTGTCTAAATGGTCTACGGGAGACATAACTGTCTTTTCTAACATACAGAGGAAGGCAGGGCCTTAGACAAAATGCCAAGGTGGAAGAATTTATCCAAAGTCAAAGAAGAAGATATGGCCATGAAGAGAGATTTAAGTGAAATGGTTGTAAGTAACATGCTTGATGGAGAATTGAAGGCAATATTCATAAGGATACTCTCTGGGTTGAAAAAAGAATAGTGAGAACCTTACCAGGGAGCTAAAACAGCTAAAAAAGAATCAAACAGAGAACAGTGCAATGAATGAGATTGAGGGACACTTGGGTGGGTCCTTGAATTAAGCATCCAACTCTTGATTTTGGCTTAGGTCATGATGTCACGGTTTGGGAGACAGAACCCCAACTTGTTCTCTGCAGTGACTGCCTCTGGAGTCTGATAGGGATTTTCTCTCCCTCTTGCTCTACCTCTCTTGTGCTTTCACTCTCTGTATCTCTCTGAAAAAATAAACAGTTTTTTTTTTAAGTAAAGAAAAGGAAAAGATTGGAAACAAGCTTAGCAGTGAACAGCAGGCTGGAAGTACCAGAGGAATGACTTTGTCACCTAGAAGAAGAAAAAAATGAAGAAAAATAATGACTCTAAGCAAAAGACACGAGAAGAATCATGCAACAGTACTGACTCGGGGAACTCAGAGACTCCATCAAATGTAATAATATTTGCATGATAGGAGTCTCAGAAGCAAAAGGGAGAGAAAAGGGGGGGGTGGAAGTACTTTATTTTAAGAAATATTAGCAGAAATCTTCCATAATCCTGGAAGAAAACAGACCTCCAGATCCAGGAATATCAAAATAGATAAAAACAAAAAAATAAAAAACTATATGCTGCCTCTAAGGACTCATTTAGACATAGAGACACCTGCAGGTTGTTTTCTTAGAAAAGAAACAGGTTGTTTTCCACTGCTCCCCAGTGGATTTCTTTTCTAAGTTATTTGATTTGTTAGGATATCATTGTATATGTAGTTGAAGCATTACCAATTTTGTTATTTTTCTTGTTACATGGGCATTACTTTCAATGTTATGTTACCTTTTTATTCTGGTCTCTATTTCATTTATTTCTGATGTTTCCTTCTAAATAAAATAATTTCAGATTTTGCTTTGTAATTTCTTCCTCTACTAAATTTCAGCTAACAGACTTCCTTTTCTAGTTCCTTTTGGTGTAATGTTGTTAATTTCGATGTTTTCCTTAACTGAAGCATTTATGGCATTAAAAAATAGAAAACTCGAAAGCAGTAGAAAACCTAGCAGAAATAACTCAAGCAATGACCAAAATAATACAAAATAAAAATAAGGAACCTTTAGGGTTTTCTATAGATTGTGTCATCTGTGAACAGAGATAAGATTTTTAGGAGTTTGTATCCTTCTTTGCAGTAGTTATTCCTTTCATTTGGTAACCTGGTAATGCTGGTACCACAGAGAGTATTTTCATATTTTCCCTTATCTTCACTCCTTGGAAATACTCAAGGAGATTTTAAGTACTTTCTCGTGAAATGCTTGTTTGAATGATCCACTGACTTTATCGGACATAGCAGCTTTCCTTGTTTAGAGTTAGTTTGTTTTTTTTGTTTGTATTTGTTTAAATTACTCTTTGAATCTACTTACTACTCAGCAGTAGTGATTTTTTTTTTTGTTGTTTTCATGATGGAGTATAGGTGGTTATACCTTATTTGAATTCATTATCCTCTGTTGGTATCAATTTGTGGGCATATAATTATCCATTGTTGCCTCTTTTATTCATTTTATTTCAACAGTATCAGTGATAACATGCCTGCTTTCACTTCACTGCTGCTTTAGTTGGTCGTTTCTCTTTCATTCTGACTTGATTGAAAGGTCTATCAATTTTGTTCATTTTTTCTCAAAGCCAATGCTTCCTCTCTGGTTGCTATGGTCTTAGTTTTACTGTATGTTATTTTGTTGATTTCAGTTTTATGTTTAAGTTTCCTTCTGTGGTGATTTTGGGCTCATGTGGTAGTTTTCCTGATCATTCAAGGTATAAGAAAATGATTTCTATGATAGCATGACAGTACTACAGAATTATCTATTAGGACATATGGTCAGTACGTTGCATGCAACTTTATGTGTCCATGAAGGAATGAAGTCCTGATGATTCCTTCTCAAACATTTAGTCGATGTTTTCTGATTGATTCTAAGGTTGCATAATAGAAGTCTTCAGTATATTCATCTGAGAGTAGTAAGTGGGATGATTTTACTTTTCTGTTATTTGATATCTTTCAGCTGTATCTTCACAATGCACCCAGAATTTCCTGCCAAAGCCGTGCTTAGAACCTTTTCTCCAAAAAGTGTCAATGGGTGAACATAGTACCCTTGAGAATTTACACTTAATGATAGATTGTGACAACAACGGGGAGAGTGAAGGGCATCAAACATATGACGGACATTTCCAAACGGAGACATCTGCCCATAGGAAGAATCTCACTGACCCATATGCTGAAGGATATAAAGTATTTTGCAAACCCTCCCCTTTTAAGTTAGCTACTTCTACAAAGCAGTGTGTTTCTGTCACCAAAAACTCAAGTCAAAGATTCAAACATAATTATTTGTTGAAAGAAAATTTGGAAAATCTGGAAAGTTACCTCATTCAGGTGGAAAATAAGTATTTGAACCAATTTGAAAATAGGATCGGATTGACCTTTCAGACAACTGTTTCTGAAAATCATAAATTTAAAAATGAAGAAGAAATTGTTAAGGGGTGTCAATTTGAGGGGCACGTCACAAAGAAGTCAACCCTACAAACCTATGAGAGTATTTTCAATGGACATAGAATTGTTCCTTGCACTGCAACTGAGAAAACATTTAACCAGGGCTCAATTGTTAACAAATGTCTATGTACTCATTTGCCAGATAACCATTTTGAATGTAATAAAGGTAATGAAGTTTTGTCTCAAAGATCTAAACATATTATACAGACGAGTATGCCTATAAAAGAAAATCTTTATAAATATAATGCATGTGGGAAAGATCTGAAGGAGTCCTCCAGTGTTGGTGATCATCAGACAATTTGTGTGGGAAAAAACACATACATGTGTAATAAATCTGGAAGTGTGTGGAGTCAGTCACGAAGACTAAATGCACATAGGACAATTCATCCTGGAGAGAAAAGGTACACTTGTAGGGAATGTGCCATAGTCTTTCATTGGCACTCGGCACTATCTCAACATCAGCGAATGCATGCTGGAACGAAATTGTACAAATGTGAAGAATGTGGTAAAACCTTTAAGGACTACTCATCACTAAATAAACACAGGCAAATCCGTATCAGAGTGGGACATAACAAATGTCAACAATGTGGCAAAGCTTTTAGGAGGCACTCCTACCTTCCTAGACATCAGAGCATCCATACTGGAGAGACCCCTTACCAATGTAAAGAATGTGGCAAGGCCTTTAGCCAGCGCTCAACCCTTACTCAACATCTCAGAATTCACACTGGGGAGAAACCTTACCAATGTAAATATTGTGATAAGGCCTTTAGCCAGCACTCAAACCTTATTCGACATCATAGAGTTCATACTGGAGAGAAACCTTACCAATGTAGAGAATGTGGCAAGGTCTTTGGCCAGCACTCACACCTTACTCAACACCACAGAATTCATAGTGGAGAGAAACCTTACCAATGTAAAGAATGTGGCAAGGCCTTTAGCCACCACTCAGTCCTTATTCACCATCACAGAATTCACACTGGAGAGAAACCTCACCAATGTAAAGAATGTGGCAAGAACTTTACCGAGCACTCAAACCTTACTCGCCATCTCAGAATTCATACTGGAGAGAAACCTTACAAATGTAAGGAATGTGGCAAGGCCTTTACCCAGCACTCAATCCTTACTCGCCATCTCAGAATTCATACTGGAGAGAAACCTTACAAATGTAAGGAATGTGTCAAGGCCTTTACTAGGTACTCAAATCTTATTCGACATCTCAGAATTCATAATGGAGAGAAACCTTACAAATGTAAGGAATGTGGCAAGGCCTTTAAAGGACCCTCAGACCTCACTCGACATTACAGAATTCATAGTGGAGAGAAACCTCACCAATGTAAGGAATGTGGCAAGGCCTTTACCAGGCACTCACACCTTATTCAACATCTCAGAATTCACACTGGAGAGAAACCTCACCAGTGTAAAGAATGCGGCAAGGCCTTTAGCTACCACTCAGTCCTTATTCACCATCACAGAATTCACACTGGAGAGAAACCTCACCAATGTAAAGAATGTGGCAAGACCTTTACCGAGCACTCAAACCTTACTCGCCATCTCAGAATTCATACTGGAGAGAAACCTCACCAATGTAAAGAATGTGGCAAGACCTTTACCGAGCACTCAAACCTTACTCGCCATCTCAGAATTCATACTGGAGAGAAACCTTACAAATGCAAGGAATGTGGCAAGGCCTTTACCAGGTACTCAAATCTTATTCGACATCTCAGAATTCATAGTGGAGAGAAACCTCACCAATGTAAGGAATGTGGCAAGGCCTTTACCAGGCACTCGCACCTTATTCAACATTTCAGAATTCACACTGGAGAGAAACCTCACCAATGTAAAGAATGTGGCAAGGCCTTTAGCTTGCATTCATGCCTTATTCAACATCTCAGAATTCATGCTGGAGAGAAACATTACCAATGTAAAGAATGCGGCAAGTCCTTTACCCAGCCCTCAATCCTTACTCAACATCACAGAATTCACACTGGAGAGAAACCTGATAATGTACAAAGAATGTAAGTCAGTGCCTGTAAGTGGTGCCCAGCCCTTATGGGACATCAGAAAATTCGTATTGGAAAGTAGCCATACAAATGTAAAGAATGTGCAAGCTCTCCCTGCAAGTCACAACTTACTCCACATTCTAGTTATCACATAAGAGCCAAAGTGTGAAATGGAAAGTGGCCATGCCTTTACCTGGAATTCAATCTTTGGTCGATATCACAAAATGTACCCTAGATGCAAACCCTAGAAATGTAATGAATGAAGACCCTCATTTTAAATATACACTTTAGGAAACACAAGAGATGCATATAAGAAAGTAACTGGAAAGGTAGATTTACAAAAGTATTTCATTGAACATCAAATGTGAATCATGTTACAGAAATCAAGTAGAAAGGAGTATATCAGTCATTTCATTCAGACATTGCTTCAAAATACTTATAAGGAATAACACAGAGTTAGACACTTAGAAAACATATATGCTATTCTGGTCCTAAAGATCTAGTGGATCGGTTTTTGAATAGGTATAATTAATTTCAAAATGTGCTTTGTTTTGTTTTTTGTTTTTTGGGGTTTTTTTTGGTTTACATTGACCCTCTTTGGGATTTGTGCCTAGCAAATATTAATGTATTCCTACTCTCAAATCCCTTTGGAATATTCATTTATTCCTGGTGGATGTGTGAAACCATGTGGATGACTTGTTGAATCAAAAGTATGAGATGCCCTTCTTTATTAGATGGGACCCAGGCATGTCTAATTTTCCACAGAAGATAAAGGATAGTTTGATGCACAACATCTGAAGCAAATCTAAATGGAGATGCTGTTTGTGGTTATACCACTGATGTAAGTTGTCATGAGACAGGTGTTGAGAACACCATTGTCCATTTATTAACTCTAAAAACTTCCTGAATATTAGAAAGAAAATGTTTTACGTTAAGGTCTTAAAGGCAAAAGAGGTGGCAGTCCAGTGCACTGATAGATCTTTATAACAGCAATAGTCAGAGCACATGAGTTGATGTGGCTGCAATGAAGACATCTTCACAGATGGCAGCCAGAGCCTAGCTAACTCTTCCCCCAAATGGCATAAATTGTACATCCACATCTCTCAACAATTACCTCCGGCCTGATATTTATGGAAATCACTACTCCCCTGTCATTACATCAACACATGAATGCTTTTTTACCACTTGTATTCTATATTTTGAACGATTTGTTGAGTCGAGTGGATTTGAA
The DNA here is from genome assembly GCF_007474595.2 of Lynx canadensis. Classification (NCBI taxonomy): domain Eukaryota; kingdom Metazoa; phylum Chordata; class Mammalia; order Carnivora; family Felidae; genus Lynx; species Lynx canadensis. The sequence continues at coordinate 56,990,505 of NC_044317.1, forward strand.
ATGCATAAATTGGTCTGTGTGAACTTAATATATTTTAATTAATAAAACATAATTGTTTTTAATGTGTTAACATGGATGTGCAATGAATGAAGTGTGATCCAACCAGCAATGTTACCACATCCTCTTGTATTTAAGGTTGTAGGTAACTGATGGGACCTATAACTCTTTTCCTAACACAACAGCATAACATACGCAGTAATCCATTTTCTCCGCGGCCTTAGGATTTACATAATGTGCCATTATTTTTCCTCTTGTTTATCCATTATACCATTTTCTCCTCTTTGTGAATACTGTGATATTATTATGGATATATTATGGAGTCTAGGGGGGTACTGCTGACCTTTTGCCTAAGGTCCCCCGTGAAACGCTATTTGGCATTCATTTTGCACAGCCAGTCCATTTGTTTTTAAGTTTATTCTGAGACAGAGCATAAGCATGGGAGGGGTGAAGCAGTGGGGAGAGAATCCCAAGCAACTCTGCTGTCAGCCCACAGCCAGACACAGGCTTCAGACCCATTAACTATGGGATCAAGAGCCACATGCTTAACCTACTAGGGCATCCAGGTGCCCCTAGCCAGGAGTTTTACAGGGCCTTGACTGACACCAGCCCCTCTCACTAGTACATTCCCTAGACAACACCCTACAGACTCACAAGGTAATGTAACTTTTGATAAGACAGTTTTAATCTGCCCCTGTGACCAACAGGGTCTCCTTTCTCCCAGTGCTTTCCCCTCTGTGTCCCTTACAGAAGGCCAGAGCTTGCTTAAACCTGCTATAGTTTGAATGGCAAAATCTGGACTTAGCCAGAGGCTCTAAAGCATGCCATCATGGCAGCTAAGACAGCTATGTGCCCCCAGTCATTGGGGGGTGGGTGTTGTTTTCATGTGCATATGAAGCAAACATGCACATATGCTAGTACTGGGTGTGTAATAGATACCCCATAAGTAGGAGAAACAATTCCAATAGTAGAGATAATGTAGCCCCAGATGAGACATAGAAAATATACAAGGTAAAGATCTAGCATAGTGGATTCTGTGCATGGAGGAAACACCTGCCCCAGGTTGCATAACTGAGAATGCGTATAGAAACATAACTTCTACTTGTTTTATTTCCCAGTTGTCTCCATATCTCCACTGCTGTGTTTGTTCATCTTTGGTGCCAGATTTGTAGACATCACAAACATTCTTCTGTGCCTGTGTTGTGGTGAGAGTGTCTTCACCAGCTGCTTAGTTGAGATGAGAGAGATGTAAGGCCGTGGATATTCAGACCTGTAGCGCTGGAATGTGGGATGGGAATAGAAGTAAAACATGATGAAGCCATCATCCTCAGAACGATAAGACCCATGAAAATCAAATGTGAAAGACTCTTTCCAACGCAGGGAAGTACCTGGAGGTTGTTTCCTTTAGTCACCCAGGGTCCTAGGCAGCTCTTGCTGGTGTCATTGGATGAATAAGTGTCATGGAGATAAGGAGTTGGCAAAAATGGTGGATTTCTGAAGATTGGGGGTGTCCTCCTTTGTCTCCATGATTGCACTGAATTCCTTTGTCTTACTGAGGCCCAGAAGCTGTCAGATGACAATGATTACTGGTTTGCCCAGGCCTAGATCAGAGGCAGTGGATGGAGGAGGGGTATTAGATGATGCAAATGTTTTGCATAGCTTTAAAATGTCACATGGCAGAGTCAATTTTGGAGATGAAGAAGACTTCTGGACATTGTAATGGAATCAGCAGGACATGTGCTGTGGTTGTTCAAGCACTAATATCCCAGGATATAACTCCAATGAAAGTGAGATCCAGTGTAGATGGGTGACCTTTCAGGAAAGACAATTCATTGTTGTGAAGGACCCTCCTGTTGTCAGTCAGCCCCATGATGAGTATAGTCCTGTACTCTTGCTCTGTCCATGGCCCAGATTTGTTGGAACAGCAGTTCAACAGTGATAAGCAGTGAGCTTCTCTGATTCCAACAGTCTAGCACAACTGTTCACTGACTAAATGAACAAATATTTGGTGTGTATGTGAATGTTAGTAGGCATAAAAAGGTATGAAACCTTGCCATTTTTTAACATTTATTTATTTTTGAGAGACACAGAGAGGCAGAGCATGAGCAGAGGAGCTGCAGAGAGAGAGAGAGAGAGAGAGAGAGAGAGATACAGAATCCGAAAAAAGCTCCAGGCTCTGAGCTGTTTGTTGGCACAGAGCCTGACATGGGGCTTGAACTCACGAACTGTGAGACCATGACCTGAGCTGAAGTCGGAAGCTCAAACAACTGAGCCACCAAGGCACCCCTGAAATCTTGCCTTTTGTATGAATGGGTGGTGTTACAGAGTGTTAATGCTAAGTGAAACAATCAGAGAAAGACAAATCCTATGTGATTTCACTCACATGTGGAAATCAAGAAACCAAACAAGTGAGCAATGGGAAAGAAAAATAACAAAAGGGAGAGGCAGACCAAGAAAAAGATGCTTAACTATAGAGAGCAAACTGATGGTTACCAGAGTGGAGATGGGTAGGCAGATGGGTTAAATAAGTGATGGGGAATAATGAGGTCCCTTGTGAGTTGAGACCTGGGTGTTGTATGGAATTGTTGAGTCAGTATATTGTCCACAGGAAACTAATGTTACACTATGTGTTAACCACCTGGAAGATAAAGAAAACCCTCTGGGAAGTGTTTTGTTGTTTACTGATTGAGGAACCTTTTCCTCTTAGGTTAACTGACTTCAGCAAGTGCACAGAATATAACTTGGTAAACAAATGGAAACATTTATCTCTTCTTCCTACCTGGTTCTTCCAGATCTCAGAAAATCTTGGTGCCTATTCTTAAGGTTTATTCTAATACATAGCTTGCATAATTTCAATAAGAATCTTTTCTCCGTGTGACAAGATGTAGTTGGAAACACTTAGGTAACTAAGACTTTGACTAGAATGTCATAGCTGAGAAAGACTGAAATCAATTCAGAAATGAGGACAGCTTTAAGGATCTGTGATGGACTTAATGGACCCAATCAAGCCCCCTTGGAAGTATGAGCATGATTCCTTGCTTACAGGGTCCCTGGAAGCCTTCCCAGGTGAATCAAGAACTTTATTTCCTAATAGGTTCAATAATCTTGGCATGTTTTGGAGACCTCAAGAATATAGGAATTCACCCAAATCTATAAGTGTTGCAGGCAAAACCTGATGGCAAGTATTTGGCTTCATTTCTGCCCTTGAGAGGCTATTGAAAGTTTAATCTAGTGACTTCTTATGAAAAATTACAGCAAAGCCGGTTTTAAAGAGTCTATTGGTCAAACCTCTATTGTGATTGCACTTATGTAAATAAGGAGGTCAAGGTTTTTTCTCCAAATACACTGAGTTTGCAATCCCATTACTGTTAATTTGGGTCTACTTGGTAAACTGAGGATGATTATAGACAAAAATGTTTCAATAACACATCTTTGTAGATTTAGACTTCAATAGTATTCATCATAAATTGTACCAGATCCTGATTTCTTCTTGTGTCCTCCAACGCCTGGCTACAAATCCTGAGAAGAATGTTTTATTAAATCTGTGTTGAATTTGAGAGAAAGAGAAAGGGTGCACAAGTGAGGGAGGGGTAGAGAGAAAGGGAGAATCCCAAGCAGTCTCCCTGCTGTCAGTCAGGGCAAAGCCCAAAGCTGGCTCAATCCCAGCAATGTGCAGTGATGACCCAAGTCAAAATCAAGATTTGGGGGCTTAATGGACTCGGCCAGCCATGCGCCCGCCACCCCCTAAAGTAACATTTTGATTTTTCTCCTTTCTGTCTTGGAATCACTTGAGGACAAACTTTCTTCTGTCCTGAAGCTCTGGAAATTTCATATAAGCACTTGATGTTAAGAAATCGAGCATTAACATTGGAAACACTGTGAAGAAGTTTAAGTTTCTAAGACAAAGAGTCATTTCTGCCACAGAACTTCAATCTGTGGTTTATTGTGGTCGTGCAGTATTACCAACAAATTTGTCTTTCTATTTTTTTTTTAATTTTTTTTTCAACGTTTATTTATTTTTGGGACAGAGAGAGACAGAGCATGAACGGGGGAGGGGCAGAGAGAGAGGGAGACACAGAATCGGAAACAGGCTCCAGGCTCTGAGCCATCAGCCCAGAGCCCGACACGGGGCTCGAACTCACGGACCGCGAGATCGTGACCTGGCTGAAGTCGGACGCTTAACCGACTGCGCCACCCAGGCGCCCCAAATTTGTCTTTCTTTTAGTAGAGTCCCAAGGGAACACCAACTGATTGTGTAAAATGCAGCCTCACAGGCTGCACGTGGGGAGCCAAATCAGCAACACTTGCCCATTGCTAGCCAAGAAGCAACTGAAACCTCACACACAGGGAACTAGAACCAGAGAGCATCTCAGATGCTGAAACCTGCTATAAACAGAAGAGGACCAGTCCTCAGGAAAATGAGTTGATGATGAAACACCAACCAAGTAATTAAGAAAGTTCTTTACCACAGGCCGGCATCTGCCACTGGTAGGTATTCAGTAAATACTAGCCATTATTATCTTATTAGTAATAGCATTGATATTGGTTATTACAATTACCCTTATCTAGAAATCTGGCCTTATTTGACAATGCTTTCAAACTATTATATATAATGACATCAGATTAATAGCTCTGTGTGCTTACTACAATACCAGGCACCACAGAGTTGATAGATTATTTCTCTTTACAGAGGAAACTGGGACACGGGTTAAGCAGCTTGCACACAGTCACACGGCCAGTAGGTAGCACAGCAAGAACGCTAATCCAAGAATTCTGGCCCAGACACTGTTGCAACACGCCAGTGATGCCATCATAACTCATTATTTATCCACAAGGTGGTGCTCAGCAGTAGACAGTGACTTTTTCTGCTAAACCCTCTCAAGCAAAGAGATAAGCAACTCAAAATGAGGCCCCATGGGGTGAGTCAGTATTTTTAATGTAGACATTTTCTTCCAAAAGCAGAACTTCAATCCAGTATTTAAGGACAGCATGTAAGTCATGAGGGTATAACGTACTGCATGACTATAGTTAATAATACTATACTGCATATTTGAAACTTGCTCAGAGAGTAGATCTCAAAAGTAAAGTAGTAATAATGAAAGCAGATAGGTGGTGTGGTCACTAGCACAAATGTAGCGCACAAGAGAGGCACTTACATGCTTAAAATATATGAGGGAAAAACTTGCAAGAGTGTAACATAAGCAACTCCCTACAACTAACTGCCCTATACGTCTGGTCTATTGCACAAATTTCACATCCTCATATCCACATTGCTTTGGAGAGATGAAAACTATAGGAAATTTACACTGCATGTATATTAATTTGTAAGTGTTCGTTACCTTTTACCCTTCCCCAGTGTATTAAAGAGAATTCTGCTTCATTCTGGGCTTTTCACTAGACCTCAGTCCCTCCCCAACTTCAAAAAAAATAGATTCAAAGCACTCCAGTTCTGCTCCTGGCCCATTTTTGGTAGCGAATTGGCAAATGAGAAGAGAAATGCATGGAGAAGTGGAGAGAAATTTCATCAGAAAGGCAAATAGGTAGTCAACTGAGAGCATAAAATAGAGAGCTGAAGGATATGAAAGGAGAAGAAACATGGAGATCACTAAGGCTCAGTTTTATTTTCTTTTGTGTTTTTACCAACACGAGTTTCATGGAAGATGAATAGTGAAGGTTTAAAATAAAGGCTTAGGGTGGCTCTAGAGCATGAGAGATGTGAACACAGGAGGCAGGGGAAAGGAGGATGTAGAAGAACCGAGTAGGAGATGCACCCCTGTTGATGTCTGCCAAGGGATTCAAATAAAGAGCTGAATCACTTCTAAAAAAAAAAAAAAAAAAAAAAAAAAAAAAGAAATTTCTTTACCAAGACAGTCCTTCCAGCCAGATTCCTTATTTTTCTCACTGCAAAATGAAAGCACCATAGTCAAGAGACATTTCACATTTTCCTTCATAGTCTTCTCAAAGGTAAATTTTGGGTAGGATCCGTCATTTTAAGCTAACCTTTTGTGGGGCACCTGGGTGGCTCAGTCAGTTATGAGTCTGAGTCTTGGTTTCATCTCTGGTCATGATGTCACAGTTTCATGCATTTGAGCCCCAACTGGGCTTGGCAGTGGCAGCACAGAGCCTGCTTAGGATCCTCTCTCTCCCTCTCAAACCCTCCCCGACTTGCACTGTCTCTGTCTCCCTCAAAGAAACAAACTTTAAAAAAATGGTAAAAATAAAAATTACCTATGCTTTGTGTGTGTGTGTGTGTGTCTGTGTGTTTGACAACCTAATTCTAAATTTCTTTTGTGTGACTTTAATATAGAACAATTGTTTTGACATGAATTTTCCTGATGTATATATTTGTAGGTTGAAACAAGATGCATACAGTTTTGGACAGGTGACATTTGTGATGTGTCTATATCACAACAAATGTAAAAGGGTCACAAATATTAGCGTGCTAAAAACTGCTTGCATTATAAATGCATTACTTGTGGTTCTCGATATAATGGGATATACTTAAAAAACAATGTGTACAGAGTTATCAGCACTTCATACTTTTCTTGAGTCCATTTTTAATACCAAATATTGTTTAGGTTGGTGACTTCTCTTCAGGCCATTACTGTCCAGATGGTATAAATATGTAAAATAAATTTTCAAAACTGACCATTCTTCTGCATTCAAGAGCAAAGCACATACATGCTTGTGTAGAGCTCAGAGGTGCAATACATTTCTCTTGAATATTTGGGAAAACATGAAGTCTTTTCAAGAACATCTAAGAAACAGAATAATCCTAGCCTGCTGACACTAAGGAAAAAAAACCTGCCTGAAACTTTGATTTTGTTTCTTAGCAATTTCTTTTGCTTAGAGCGCTCAAGGGCATGGTTTGGTTGAGGATCACTGAGAAACCGGTGTCCTTGATTGGAAACCCGTGAGGCCATATTAGCAGCTGTTACTGGATTACTTCTGCTGCCACTTTTCCTGATACCCCAGAGGTGTATTCCGTCTCAAAAGACTTTGCGTTACAAAAATATCTCTTCTTTTTCTTTAAGGATTTATTAGGTGCATTTGGTAGCTCAATCTGTAGGGTAGTGCTGATTAACTGCTTGTAAGCTAGTGGGGTTACATTGCTATCACTTGAGCTTCGGCTGCATATTCTTTGGCTGACACAGCTGGGACAGGGGTCAATATGACCTGTAGTGTGCATCCTCTGCTCAGGTCCTGGTCTCTGGGTGGTGAGTTCAAGCCACACATTGGGCCTCTACTTAAACACCAAAAAAAAAAAAAAAAAAAAAAATTCTCTTGGGCCTACAGTGTATCAGTTGTCTTTAGCCCAAAAACCTTCATGCCAGAGTTACTCATCTTGAGGCAACCTATCCATGGCCCCTAGGGAACATTGCTTTAAGGTATTCTCTGCATACAGAGCTGTGTATCATGTTAGATAAACTCTAGGTCAGATAACCTTGGTAAAAGCTTGTTTTCCATTTGTTGGTTGTTTGGCAAAATACTGTCATAAAAGCCAAACGAATTATATATTTGGTCTCAAATTATTTTTGTATTTATTGTTTTGCATTAACTTATAAAGAATTGTTACAAGGCTGTCTAGTGACTACTTAATGTTTAAAATGGATTGTTGTCATAATTCAGATACCAGTAGAACTTGTACTTGCCATAAAAGCAGTCGATTCAAATTCTTCAAATAATAGCTTTTTTAGGAAATGATTTTCAAGAATTCTACATTGCCCTCTCTCCTCTGTCTACCGAGGATAATGCTGGGCTGGAAATTTAAGATTCTCCAACACAACTCATATTGCTATTTTTAAAATAAATGCATTTTGTTCTATCTAAACCATACTTGGTCACCATTTTGGAGCAAAGAAGGAGCCCTGGGATGTATAGACAAAGTGTTTTACATCCAGATTGGTGGGAATGAATCAGCAGATGACACAGGTTCAGTCCAAAGGTGAAGGAGAAGACTGCACCTTGCCATGTGGTTTGAATGGAAATGATTTTCGAGAAGCTTCAGTTCATTGATCTTGCTGTCACCAATAGACAATCCTAACACTCACCAAGCTTTTACATCCTGTGAGATTCTTGTTCTTCTCCCCTGCTCTTCCATCATATTCAAAGTGAGGGGCAAAGAGCTTTGCATAACCAGTGAGGGCCTGCAAGATCTGTCTACTTTTCTATGGCTCTTGGGGGTCTGGGAAAATTTGTGCAATTTTCTAAGGAACTCGACACTAAGCCATTTTCTAAGTTCCATTTTGCCCTCGTGGCAGAAGTCGCTTTTTACCGTATTTCTTAACAAGTAGGATATTCTAGTTTTATTTTGTGAAGTTCCTGTGACTGTCTTCTATATATATTACTCAGCATACTTAACAACAATCATAGTGTTTCTTTATGCAGAAATTTCTTACTGTTGTTGCTGTTGCTTGCAAAGGACGAATAACACCCTTGGCATTTTCTGTAACAGTGAGATTATCTCTTAATAAAAAATTCTCTAATGTCATTTAAAGGCTTATCATAAAATTTTTCTTACCACCCATTTCTTTACTTCCAATTTCGGTCTCAGTTATTACAACCCATTGCTCAGTAATAATGGATTGTCTGAGAAATTTATTTCTTTAATGTTCCTTTGTTTTAAGAGAGAGAGCAGGGAGGGGTAGAGAGGGTGGAGGAGAGAGAATTCCAAGAAGACTCCAGCCTCTCAGCAAGGAGCCTGCTGTGGGGCTTAATTCCCACAACCACGAGGTCATGTCCTGAGCAGAAATCAAGAGTGGGACACTTTACCTAATGAGCCACACAGGCACCCCATTCTGAGCAATTCGTGTCATATAACATATGCTAGTGCCTCAAATGCATGGGATTTTTGAGTGTACAGTCTCAGTTTATACTTATATGAAAGGATCCTTTTAAAATAGTATGTGTTTTATTCAGATTTCTTGTTACAATTCCTCTTGTTTTGCAATTCAATAAAAAAGCTTCCTTTTTGGGGAATGGAAAATAGCTTTATTTTAAAATATCTTTTTTTTCTCCACGTTTTTATTTAAATTCAAGTTACATAACATATAGTATAGTATTGGTTTCAGGAGTTGGATTCAGTGGTTCCTCACTTACATACAATACCCAGTGTTCATTACAGGTCCTTTCCTTAATGCCTATCATCCATTTGGCCCAGCCCACTACCACCTCCCTTCCAGCACCCCTCAGTGGTCTATACTTAAGAGCCTTTTAAGATTTGCCTCTTTCTCTGCTCTTACTGTATTTTACTTTTCTTTTCCTTCCCCTGTGTTCATCTGTTTTGTTTCTTAAATTCCACATATGAGGGAATTCATTTGTCTTTCTCTGGCTGACCGAATTCACTTATCCTAATACACTCTAGTTCCACCAACATCATTTCAGATGGCAAGATGTCCTCCTTTTGGATGGCTGTGTAATATTCCATTATGTATATATACTACATCTTGTTTACCCATTCAATCCTCCATGGACATTTGGGCTCTTTCCATAATTTGGCTATTGTTGATAGGGCTGCTATAAATATGGGGGTGCATGTGCCCCTCGAATCTGTATTTTTGTATTCTTTGGCTAAATCCTAGCAGTGTAATGGCTGGGTCGTAGGGAGGTTCTATTTTTTCCTTTTTGAGGAAACTCCATATTGTTTCAAAACTGTCTGCACCAAATGCATTCATACCATCAGTGAAAGAGGATTCCCCTTTCTTGGCATCTTCACCAACATCTGTTGTTTCCTGAATTGTTAACTTTAGCCACTCTGACAGGTGTGAGGTGGCAGCTCACTGTGGTTTTGATTTGTATTTCCTTGATGATGAGTGATGTTGAGCATCTTTTCATATGTCTGTTGGCCATCGGGATGGTTTCTTTGGAAAAATGTCTGCTTGTGTCTTCTCATTTCTTATCTGGGTTATTTATTTTTGGAGTGTTGGTTTTGATAACATGTGTATAGGTTTGGGTTACTAGCCCACTATCTGAGTTGTCATTTCCAAGTATCTTCTTCTAATCTCTAGGTTGTCTTTCAGTTTTGCTGATTGTTTCCTTCTCTGTGCAGAAGCTTTTTATCTTGATGAGGTCATAATACTTCATTTTTGCTTTTGTTTTCCTTGCCTTTGCCAGCATGCCTAATAAGAAGTTTTTGCAGCCGAGGTCAAAGAGATTGCTGCCTGTGGTCTCCTGTAGGACTTTGATGGTTTCCTGTGTCACATTTAGGTCTTTCATCTATATTGAATTTATTTTTGTGTATGGTATAAGAAAGGGGTCCAATTTCTTTGTTTTTTAAGTTTAATTATTTACTCTGAGAGAGAGAGAGAGCATGAGCGGGGGAGCGGTGAGAGGGAAAGAAAGTGAGAAGGAGAGAGACAGGATTCCAAAAGAATCACCCACGCCAACATCACAGAGCCTGACACAGGGCTACAACCCATGAATGATGAGATCATGACCTAAGCTGAAATCCAGACCCAGATGCCCAACCAACAGAGCCACCCAGATACCCCAGAAGATGGTCTACTTTCATTTCTCTGCATGTCACTCTCCAGTTTTCCCAACACCATTTATTGAAGAGACTGTCTTGTTGCCTTGAATATTCTTTCCTGCATTGTCAAAGATTTATTGACCATATAGCTGTGGGTCCCCTTCTGGGTTTTCTATTCTGTTCCACTCATCTACTTGTCTGCTTCTGTGCCAAAACCATACTGTCTTGCTGATTACAGCTTTATAACATAGCTTGAAGTCCAGAATTGTGGCGCTTCCTGCTTTCCTTTACTTTTTCAACAACACTTGGCTATTTGTGTTTTCTTGTGGTTCCATACACATTTAGAATGGTTTATTCCAGCTCTGAAAAAAATATCAGTGTTGTTATGTTCGGGATTGCATTGAATGCGTAGATTGCTTTGCAGAGTATAGACATTTGAAGAATATTTGTTCTTCCAAGCCATTAGCATGGAATGCTTTTCCATTTCTTTGTGTCATTTTCAGCTTCATTCAGAAGTTTTCTATAGTTTTTAGAGCACAAATATTTTACCTCTTTGGTTAAGTGTATTCCTAGGTTTATTGCAGTTTTTGGTGCATTTCTAAATAGAATCGATCTCTTTCTTTATTTTTAAGTTCATTTTTTTTTTTCAATTTTACATCCAGGTTAGTTAGCACGTAGTACTCTAATGATTTCAGGAATAGATTCCAGTGATTCATCCTCTATGATAAACCCAGTTCTCATCCCAACATTGTCCTCCCTAATGCACATTACCCATTTTTCCCATGTCCCCACCCAACCCCTCCAGCAATCCTCAGTTTGTTCTCTGCATTTAAGAGTCTCTTATGTTTTCCCCCTCCTTGTTTTGACATTATTTTTGCTTCCCTTCCCTTAAGTTCATCTGTTTCATATCTTAAATGCCTCATATGAGTGAAGTCATAAGATATTTGCCTTTCTTGGACTGGCTAATTTCGCTGAGCATAATACCCTCTAGTTCCATCCATGTAGTTGCAAATGGCAAGATTTCATTCTTTTTGATTGATGAGTAATACACCATTGTGTGTGTGTGTGTGTGTGTGTGTGTGTGCGCGTGTGTGTGTGTATGAGTGTGTGTGTACACACCCCACATCTTCTTTATCCATTCATCCGTCAATGGACATTTGGGCTCTAAAATTGATTTCTTAGTTTCTTCTTCTGCTGCCTCATTACTGATGTATAGTCATGCGAATGATTTCTGTGTTTTGACTTTATATCTTACAACTTTGATGAATTCATGTATCTGTTCTAACAGTTTTTTGGTGGAGTCTTGGGGGTTTCTACATAGAATATCATGTTTTCTGTGAAGAGTGATGGTTGCACTTCTTTCATGCCAATTTGGATGGCTTGTATTTCTCTTTGTGGTCTGATTTCTGAGGCTAGGACTTCCAGTACTATGTTGAACAAGTGGTGACAGTGGACATCCTTGTTGTGTTCCTGACCTTAGGGGGAGAGCTCTCAGATTTTCTGCAGTAAGGATGATGCTATCTGCGGGCCTTTCATATATGGCCTCTCTGATTGTTGAAGTATGTTCCTTTTATCCCTACTTTCTTGAAGGTTTTTATCAAGAAAGGATGGTATATTTTGTCAAATGCTCTCTATAAACCTTACTTTTTGATGATAGTAGCCACTACACTAATTAATTGTATTTTTGGATTTCATCTATTTTTTATGCTTTTGGATAACAATTTTCAACTGAGTGCTTTTGAAGAAACTGTAGGGGGGTTTTTTGTTGTTGTTTATTTACTTTTGAGAGAGAGAGGGAGACACAGAATCCAAAGCAGGATCCAGACTCTGAGCTCTCAGCACGCATGCAGGTGTGGATCTCAAACTCACACACTCTAAGATCATGACCTGAGCTGACTTCAGACACTTAATCAACTGAGCCACCCAGGCACCCAGAAGACTGTATCAGTTTTAATCCAAATAGGAATCAGTCAGATGTCAATTGTCAATATTGTTATATGTGTTTTTGTTGTGTCAACATTAAACGTACATTTTTGGTATATGACTTACCCTGTTTGTTTCTATTCATGGTAATTTGTCAAAGGTTGTTTCATCCTGGGGAGGCTGTCATATGGTATTCTTGTCATCACCTATTTGTGGGTGAATTTATATTCTCTTTGAGAAGCAAACAGGTTTTTGAATTTAAGGTAATTTTTTTTACTTTGGGTTGGTAATCTTATTTTATGTGAGTTCTTCCTTCTAAAACCCTGGGAAATGAGTATGGTATGTTCATTTATCGAGGAGGGTTTGGTTGCTGGGTGAGCCTTCCTGGGAGTAGAGATTGTTTCTCATCTTTTGCATTATCTTAAAAATAATATTACAAATAATATTGGAGGTGAGGGCACAAGTATACACAGCAGAGTGAGAGATAGTAAAGAAGGCTGAAATAGAGGCTCTGAGGAAATTTTGATGGGTCAATCATTTGCATTTGTGTATTTGGTCAATTTGAATGTGTGACTGTCAATGGACATCCCAGAACTGGAAGATGAGACGCGACGTATTACCTTGGAAGCACAGTTTGAACCAGAAAGGTGAAACTGACTCCCCAAACTGTAGGTCCTTTCTCTCCTCTATGTGAGTCTGAATGTCAGGAAAGTATGAATGCCAACTTGGGCCGCCCAGCAGGTAGAAAAGTCAGGAACTCTGTTCTCAGAAGGGAGGATCAGAGACTAGCAGTGGAGCTGTGGAGAAAAATTTTGTGGTGTAAGAGGTAATTTTTGACAGAATCTGAAGGGAGAAGTCTCTGTTAGGGTCTGCAAGCCCCATGTAGGCAGAGGTACTATTCCCAATTCATAATTGGGACAGCTGAGCTGTGTACCCACAATATTAGGCCTGAAGTATGAAACCGGCAATTGGGAACGTGAGAAGTTCCACTGGAGAGGTGGGACTGACGGTTGGCTTATGAGTTTCTACTACACAGTGTGGTCCTGGGTAACCAGATCCCACTCCCCATCCTTCTCTGTGGTCCTGTGCATTGCTGGAAGGGCCTCATCCGGGTCCTGGAGGGCTTCACCTGCATTCTCTCTGTGCACATGTGGGAAGTTTTGGCAACAGGAAAGACAGAATTGGGAGAGGGCATCAAAAACTCTTGGTATGATAAGGGGGTCTGGGTGACTCAGTCAGTTGAGTATCCGTCTTTGACTCAAGTCATGATTTAGCAGTTTGTGGCTTTGGGCGCTGCTTGGGGCTCTGTGCTGACAGCTCAGAGTCTGGAGCCTGATTCAGATTCTGTGTCTCCTTGTCTCTCTGCCCCTAACCCACGTGCACTCTGTCTTTGTCTCTCTCAAAAATAAATAAACATTAAACAGAAGAAAAAGAAAAACTCTGGGTGTGGTTACAACATTGTTCAGAGGGAGGACTGGTCTGGACGTAGACTCTGGTGTCAGTTTATCAAAAATGTGAACTCAGGTGTGTGGGCTTGGTTGAGATGGGATTCAAAGCTAGTGCCCTGGAGACCTAGGATGGTGAGAAAAGGAGCACATGAATGCAGGTTCTGGCCCTGGAGGAGCTATAGGTGCAACCCGTCCTCTGCAGTCATGTACAACATTTGTTGGGGAAACTGTCTGTTGAGGAGCTATGGACAGCCTTTGCCAAAGTTGAAGTCTGGGCAAGGGAGGGCAGAGTCACACTGGTGTCCTAGGTGCATGTGCAAAGGGGATGGTGAGAGGCTGTGAAAGGTGTCATGCTGAGTCTTCTGCCCAAGTTTCAAGTGGGCAAGGTGTTCAAACCATGTGGGAAAGCAATCAAAATGAAAAGGGGTACTGTGTAGGGTTAAAAGATGAACTGATGTACATTCCAATTTTCAAGACTTAATTTGACCATTTAATTTCTCTTTCTTATTTGTGTGCAAATAGATAGACATTCTCCATCTGTAGGAAATGGTAGTAAGGTTTTTACAGAGACCATGTGGAGACAAAGCAAGGGCAGTGGTTGATTGGATATATCTTAAGCATTTCCCTTCTTTTTGGGAGTCCTAATTGACTGCAATTATTTGCTCATATTTTTTTTTTCCATTCAAGTGCAATGACTGAGAATTAAGTTGTGGTTTCATTACAGAGGCTGCCATGGCATTAGAGCCTCCTCAGGTTATGGCTTCCCTATTTAATTTACTTCACAGTGGAAACACACTTGGTAGGATACTACCAGATTTATGTTTTTTGTTGTTGCTGTCATTGTGTTTTTTTTTCTTTTCTTTTTGTTCTTCTTTTTTTTTTTTTTTGAGAGAGAGAGATAGTGCAAGCAGGGGAAGAGCGGCAGAGGATAGAGAAAGTCTTAACAGGCACCATGCTCAGAGTGGGGCCCAACTCACAGCTGGATCCCACAACCCTGGGAATATGAGCTGGGCTCCAAATTCCAATGAGTTTTTCATCTGACTGAAACACTAGGGCACCTTGTTTGTTTGTTTGTTTGTTTTTTAATCCATTTGCCAGTGTGATTTAGCAATTGTCCACCCATTATAAGAATGGTTCTTATGGTACAACAATCCCATGTCCCAGAACCACCCAATTAATTCATATGTACAAACCAAACATCCACATTTCAAGATGTGTGTGATAACAGAAGACAGATACATTCAACCATGCAGTTGTATAAAAAAGAATGTTTCCACATGGAGGTTTTCTTTACAATTACCTTGGGATATGAGGTGTTTCTGTGTTGCAGTAGATTCGTTTCTACCTGTGTGAAAATGTCACTTTCATGTAGCATGGTTAAGGAAAGCACTGGATTAAGTCGATGTGACAATACTTATGTAAACATTGAACCAAGTGCAAACTATTTTAGTGTCTTTGTGTTATACAATTGTAAATGCAATTTACATACACTGTGAAACTGCATAGTAGGCAGGATCCACCTCAACCTAAAACTGTTATGTTTGAAGATTGATCTATTATTGATGTAGGTAATTAATGGAGATTTTTACTTGATTTAAATTTTTTATGAGTTTATCATTTTCATTTTACAATTAATGGCATGCCTAGGTGTAGTTGTGTTCTATCACTACCACAATCAATTGCATGCATTTAGGAACCATAAAAACATAATTCTGTCGTTAATAAGTCTGAAATTCAGTGGACTTGGCTCAGCTTTCTGTGGAGGGCACTCTGATGTTAAAATCAAGGTTCAAAACTGAGGGTTGATGGGGGGTGGGAGGGAGGGGAGGGTGGGTGATGGGTATTGAAGAGGGCATCTTTTGGGATGAGCACTGGGTTTTGTATGGAAACCAACTTGACAATAAATCTCATATATTAAAAAAATTAAAAAAAAATAAAAGTTCATGAGGCATTTGATCTACTTGGGAACCTCTACAAGCGCAGTCACTTCCAGGACCATTCAGGTTGTTGGCAGAATCCATTTTGTTACCATGGTTTCCACATGATCTCCATGGGCACACCTTGTGCTTGGTATGTCCGAAGAGAAAATGTGTTGAGTCTCACTGTTTACTCAAGATTTCAACTGTGGTCCTTTATTGTCTATTCAGTTGAAAGGATTACTGGGTGTTTTATAGAAGTAAGGTTTTTGCCTTGTGGGCTGAACTTAGACACCACTCACAATTGTGAATCAAGTGCAAATCAGAGACTTAATGAGAATGAATCCATGATGTACAAATGGACCCTGCAATTGTCATCTCCCCCATCTCCACCCCTCTCTCTGTGTCCCACATTGTGACCTCAATCTCTCCACTCCTGGTGCCTCTAGATATCCATGAAACCTGACTCTTTCCCTGCAAATGACACTTCTAGTCTTCATTGCTCTTCTCAGTCCTGCAGGTGCACTTTTTTTAAAATTTGTATATGTTTGTTTAATTTTGAGAAATTTTGAGCAGAGGAGGGTCAGAGAGCAAGGGGGACAGAGGATGTGAGGCGGGCTCAGCACGACCGCACCAAGTCTGATGTGGGGTTCAAACCCATGAACCGTTAGATCAAAACCTGTGTCGATGTTGGACACTCCACCTACTGAGGAACCCCGACACATGTATTTCTTTCTCTTTTAAAAAATAAACATGTTTGTTTGCTTTTGGGAGAGCATGAGCAAGGGAGAGGCAAAAGGAGAGAGTGGCAGGGGATCCGAAGCTGGCTCTGCATGACAGCAGTGAGCCCTATGCCATCAGGTGTATTAGACCTCTATACCAACAAGCATGTTTCACGTGATACCACAGCCCTCATCCCGAATTTCCTCCCCTTCCACTGCCTCTAAATACTCCATTCTCCATTCATTCCTCCTTCCCCATTCCAATATGTCAGCCCACTTCTTGTGTCTTTTATGTCCACTGCCCTCGTGTGCCAGCCAACATTTATCAGGAGTCCTTAGTTTCCTCATGTCCCTGCACTTATTACCCCCAACTCTACACTTCCTGACTCTTTCTCATGATCCCTCTAGCCTCCTGATGCCAACTGTTCTCCCAGCTCTGAAGGTCTCTGTCCACCCACACTAACTCCCTGTGCCCATGATGTTTCCTAGGCATCATCTTTTCTTTCTACTCTTTCTCTCTGGTTGGAGCACTGAATACTCCCAGGACTCCAGTCACAGGCAACTATCTCCCTTCCATCCCTATCTTCTTTAATCCTTCATTGGCAAAAAGGTTTCTATGCTCTCTACCCAACCTTGTCACTTCACTCCCTTTTGCGAATTAATTTGTCACCCATTATTCCCCTCCTTCCTAGGACTTCTTTTTACCCTCTTATTCTCTCAACACCTATAGCCCAGCCTTAATGTCCCTGCCTACACTCCACTCCCAACCTAAAATGAGTAGTTTGCCTTAACCCTTCAGTCACATTTCACAACCTAGTGTCTTTTAGCCTTAGTATGGGTTACATAGTGTGTGTCAAATAAATATGCCCAAGTGCTAACCCTCATTACCTGTAATTGTACCCTTATTGGGCAGTAAGCTCTTGGCAGATGTCTTTACGTTAAAATGAGGTCATGCTAGATTTGGGTCAATTTTACTCCAATGACTGGTATCCTTATAAGAAAAGAAAAATGAAGACACACAGAACAAGGTGTGATGATGAAGTCAATGATGGAGTGATATACATCTACAAGCCAAGCCAGACCAGGGACAGCTGACAGTCCCCAGGAGTTAGAAAGAGCGAAGTCTCACTTCTTGAGGTACAGTGTGGCCCTGCCAACAGCTTACTTCAGACTTCAAGAACCTCCAGAACTGTGAGACAGTAATTCCTCAGTGTGCTTAGACTAAGAGACCAATGCACCATTGCTCATTTTAGCCAGCCTATATTGTATATATGCAGCATATTATCTATGCAACTATGGACACAAGTTATTTTCTTGTCTTGGTTATTATGAATAATGGGGCATGTTGTTTAGTTTTTACATATTTGTGAGTTTTCTAGTTTTGTCCATTTACCTGACTCTAGGTGCATGCCATTGTGGTTGAAAAGATGCTTGATAGAATTTCACTCATAAATTTATTAAGACTTTTTTTGTGTGCCAACATATAATCTATACTGGAGAGTGTTCTGTGTCCGTGTGGGAAGAAAGTTTTCTGCTGCTGTTGCATGCAATGTTGTAAGTCCATCTGCTGAAGTCCAATGTTTTCATATTGACGTCGTGTCTGAATACTCAATCCATTATTGAAAGTGCAGTGCTGAAATCCTGCTGTATACATACATAGGTGTCTTTATGTGGGGGGTGGGATAAATATTTATACAAGTTCTATCCTTTGGTGGAATTGACTCCTTTATTTTTTCAGTTCTGTTCTTAGCAAAAGCAGCTAAAAACTATAAAACATTACTTTATATCTATAAAAGAAAATGATTTCAAAATTAAGTGATGCACATGTATCCAAGTGTGACCAAATCAACACAATAATTCAATGCACAATAAGTGTATTATGTAATTCATGGAACAAAAAGCAAGACACAACTAAATGTTGTCAGTACAAATGCTACACACATATACAAACCTACAGCTTAGTGCAATACAAACAAATCCTAAGTACTTGGTATAGCTACCTTTCTCCTACATTAAAGGAGTGAATGTCTTCTATGTAGTAAATAGACATAGAATGTATAAAAACTTTGGTCACATGTAATGTAATCCAAAATGGGGGACCCAAGTGGAATGTAAGGTTAGCTTATGGGAAGATGAACATTTCAGAAAGAACTCAACTTGAAATAAATCTGCTATATTGACACGATGACCCATAAAAAACTGATCATTGCAAATGTATACAAAGAACTGCCCAGAAATACCGGAAATCTTACTGACAGGTATATTACAGTACCATGCCTGAAATAAAAAATAACTTGCTTGATGTGTTTAAAAGAGTAGATAACAATGAAAAGTAAATAACATGTGAGTGAAAAAAATTGCGAGGTACAATAGCATGGTGTTCGAAAAGTGAATACTCTGGGAAAGATGTATTAGCCTGTACAATTTGGTTTTGATCAACTATTGGCTGCTTTTGCAGTAAATTACCAAGATTTTCATTGCAACAGTATTTTCCCACACACTTCAAAATCTGGAAGCAATAGTCTTTCTCGCATTGTCATTTATTGTTTTTTATTTTCCCCAGCCCTCTAAAGGTAGCAATCGGCTTTTGAATATCAAGTAGCCATTTCAAGGCGTCATAAGATACACATGTGGAGAAACATTACACAAACTACAATTCAGGCATCTGCACAAACACCACCCACACTTACAGAAAAAGGTGTTTCTTTTCAATGTGTCAGTATGAGTTAAAGAACCAAACTATTATTGTCCTCCAAAACCAAAACAGGGGGAGACTTTATTGCCTTCTGCCAAATGGCGCATTAACTAAAAACCGTGTACAAAGTGACCCATTTGTTTAATACTGACCTTGCCGTGTCTTATTATAGTCCTTGATTCAAGTCTATTTTGTCTGAAGCATAGCTACCCCATTTCTTTTGGTTTCCAATTGCATGCAATATCGTTTTGAATATCTGCACTTTCAGGCTGAGTGTGAACACAACATAGGATTGGGTCTTGGATTTCTTTCCATTCAGCCAATCTCTATCTTTTGATTGGGAATTTAGTCCCTTTATATTTAAAGGAAGTATTGATACAGGAATGGAGTTACTGTTGTCATTCTTTCCATGGTTTTCTGGCTACTTTAGAATTCTTGCTCCCTTTCTTATCCATTTTCTCTTTACTTTTGTGATCTGATGATTTTCAAGAATGGTAAACCCTGATTCTTTTCTCTTTATCTTTTGGGTATCGATTACCAGTGTGCTCCATGGTTACCATGAAGATTCAAGAAGACACGACAGTCTATTTTAAGTTACGTACAGCTTAAGTTTGCCTACTGAAATTCTTTCAGGCCTGAGGTGATTGTTCAAAAATGTGAATGTAGTATCCTAGCTATTTTAGGAAGGTTTTGCTATATTCTTTCTGATATCTGTGAAGATTTCTTCCTTTCAATTACATCAGGATATTGACATTGATATTGATATTCTGTACTTGTAACTATTGCTATGATGAACCTGCATCACGTTTTTCAGTGGACTGACCCTCTTTCCCTTAAAGATCATTTAGTGCAACATTTTATTTGTGATACACACTTGTAGTTGAAATAAAGGGACAATGGTGTCCTGAACACCTCTTTCATGATAATTACAGCAAGGTTAGAGGCACAGAAAGCATCTCCATTTAGATTTTATTCAACTCTTCTTCTTCACCTTCCATGGAAAATTACATATGTATGAGTCCCACCTAAGAAAGAAGGGAACTCATATCATTGATGTAGCAATACTCAGCCACATACGTTCACACACCCACTAGGAATAAATGAATTTTCTGAAGTGACTTGAGAATAAGAAGCATATTAATGTTTACTAGTCACAAATCTTAAATAGGTTAATGTAAAAATATTGAGAGTATATGTATGCAAAACGCCATCCCTTTTATCATTTAAAGCATAAGCATATACATTATCTAAATGTTTACCTTTGTATTATTCCTGCTAATAATTATTTTGATGTAATGTCTGAATACACAGACTTACTGCTTTCTGCTGTGAATTCTGTGACACGTGTTGACATTTTATGTTCAGTTAAATATATTTTTAAATACTTCAATCTTTCAACTTACTTTCCTTTTGGTACTCTCTGATGTTTTCCACATGGTATATTTATGAAGAAGGGCTTTCCTCATGCATTCAGTTTGAATGGTTTGAACTCACATGCATTTGGAGATATTGAATAAGGATTGAGTTCCAGATGAAAGCTTTGTCATTCTTTTTACATTTTAGAGTTTTCCTCTCATATGGGAATTATGATGTTGAATAAGGTAGGACTTCCACCTAAGGGTGTGCTACATTCATCACATTTGCAATGTTCCTCCTATGTATGAACAATGTGATGGTGAGTAAGGCTTGAGCTGAGTGAAATGTTTCGCCACATTCTCTACAATTGTAAGGATCTCTCAAGTATGAATTTGGTGGTGTGGAATGAGGCTTGAGCACCATTAAAGGGCTTTCCTGAATCTTTCTATGTGAAAAATCATCTCTATGACACATTCTCTGACACGAAATCAGGGATCAGCATTGGTTAAAGTCTTGCCACATTGTTTACTTGGGTATCGTTAATCCTCAATGTGGATTCTGTGGTGTGGAGTAGCGTTGAGCCCTCCTTAAAAGTTCTCTCACAGTCTTGGGGTGCCTGGGTGGCTTAGTCAGTGAAGCATCCAACTTCACCTCGTCATTATATAGCAGTTTACGGGTTCGAGCCCTGCATCAGGCTCTGAGCTGTCTGTGCCAAAATCTTGGAGCCTGGAACCTGCTTTTCATTCTGTGTGTGTGTCTGCCTCTGCAACCTCCCACTCATTCTATCGAAGAAAAACTTTTAAAAAAGTGGGGGGAAAATTCCTTCACAGTCTTAAACTCTGTAACATTTGCTCCAAGATGATTTCTGTAATCTTGAATAAAGAATGATTGGTGATTAAAGCCTTTTGCACACGTTACATTGGTAAGGTTGGTTCAAGTATGAATTCTGTGATGTTGACGAAGTCCTGAGCATTTGGTAAAGCCCTTGCCACATGTCTTACATTGGTAAGGTTTCTCTCCAGTATGAATTCTGTGATGGCCATTACGGTCTGACTGCAACCTAAAGGCCTTGCCACATTCTTGACATTTGTAAGGTTTCTCTCCAGTATGAATTCTCTGGTGCTGACTAAGGGATGATTGCTGGCTAAAGACCTTGCCACATACTTGACATTTGTAAGGTTTCTCTCCAGTATGAATTCTGTGATGCTGAGTAAGGGTTGTTTGCTGACGAAAGACCTTACCACATTCTTGACATTTGTAAGGTTTCTCTCCCGTATGCATTCTGTAATGCTGAGTAAGGGATGATTGCTGGATAAAGGCTCTGCCACATTCTTGACATTGGTAAGGTTTCTCTCCAGTATGGATTCTGTGATGCTTAGTAAGGCTGGAACACAAATTAAAGGTTTTGCTGCACTTGTTACATTGGTAATGTCTCTGTCCGGTATGAATCCTATGATGTCGAGTAAGGGCTGAGTATTCGCTAAAGGCCTTGCCACATTCTTTACATTTGTGGGGTTTCTCCCCGGTATGAATTCTGTGATGTTCAATAAGTCGTGAGGAATAGTTGAAGGCTTTTCCACATTCTTCACATTGGTAAGGTTTCTCACCAGTGTGGATTTTGTGATGCTGAGTAAGGGATGATTGCTGTCTAAAGGCCTTGCCACATTCTTGACATTTGTGAGGTTTCTCTCCAGTGTGGATTCTGTGATGTCCACTAAGGGATGATTGCTGGCTAAAGGCCTTCCCACATTCTTGACATTTGTAAGGTTTCTCTCCAGTATGAATTCTGTGATGTCGACTAATTGATGTTGGATGGCTAAAGGCTTTGCCACATTCTTGACATTTGTAAGGTTTCTCTCCAGTATGCATTCTGTGATGCTTAGTAAGGGATGCTGGCTGGCTAAAGGCCTTGCCACATTCTTGACATTTGTGAGGTTTCTCTCCAGTATGAATTCTGTGATGTCGAATAAGGGATGATTGCTGCCTAAAGGCCCTGCCACATTCTTGACATTTGTGAGGTTTCTCTCCAGTGTGGATTCTGTGATGCTGAATAAGCAATGATTGCTGGCTAAAGGCCCTGCCACATTCTTCACATTTGTAAGGTTTCTCTCCAGTATGCATTCTGTGATGTTGAATAAGGGATGATTGCTTGCTAAAGGCCTTGCCACATGTTTGACATTTGTGAGGTGCAGTATGGATTTGCCTGTGTGCATGGAGTGATGACCTATCCTTAAAGGTTTGACCACCTTCTTCACATTTGTCAATTTTCTTTGCAGTATGCATTTGCTGATGTTGAGATAGTGTTGAGTGCCTGTCAAAGGTTTTGCCACATTCCTTGCAAATGTACCTTTTCTCTCCAGTACCACTTGTCTTATACGTATTTAGACTTAACGATTGACTAAACATGTTTCCAGATTCATTACCTGTGTATGGGTTTTCCCCCACACGAATCCTCTGATGACCAGCAATACTGGAGGACTGCTTCAGAGCTTTCCCACATTCATCATATTTAGAAGTATTTTCTCCCTTCTGCGTTCTCTTACTCTTGGTACGCTTGGAGTTTGGGTAAAAGACTTCCTCATCTTTATTAGGTTCAAAATGGTTTTCTTGCAGAGTCCTCAGATGTTTGCTAACATGGGATCCCTGGTTAGACTGTGTCTCAGATTCACTGTATTGAGCCAGTGTATCTCCACTGAAAATGCTCTGGTAATGTTGCACGGTCACCTCCTCTATGAAGCGCCTCCCAAATTGATACGTCCTAGGCCTTTTATCTTCATTTTTGAATCTCTGAGTTTTAGAACTATTTGACTGAAAGGTCAATCCAATCCCACTTTCACAATGGCTCAAAGCATTGTTTTCAGTGTAGATGGGGTAACTTTCCAAATGTTCCAAATTTTCGTTGCACAAATATGTATGTTTGCATATTTGATTGGAACTTCTTACAGATGCACACTCCTTTGCACAAATAGTGGATGTAAAAAGGGCGGTTTTCCAAAATGTTTTATGTCCTTCACCACTTGCGGCCGTGAGGTTCTTATTATGGGCATTCGTCTCAATTGGACCACGTCCTTCATAAAACTTCTGATGCGCTTCATTCTTTCTATCACTGTCGCAGTTTATCAAGTGTAAATTCTCAAGGGCATGATGTTTCCCTGTACCCAGTGACACATTTTGTAAAGAGGCTTCTATGCATGGTTTTGGCAGGAGGTTCTGGGTGCCATGTGAAGATATAGCTGAAAGATAGCAAATAACAAAAAAAGGAACATCATTCCAATTACTACTCTCACATGAATGTACTGACAACTTCTAATATACAACCTTCAAATCAGTCAGAGAATGTCAGGAAGATGGTTGAGAAGGATTCATCGGGACGTCATTCTTCCTTGACACAGAAACTTACATACAACGTGTTGAAGACATAGCCTAATAGATCATCCTGTAGTTGTTTAAAGGTGTAGCACAAATCACATTCTTGTGCCACAAAGAATCAGGAAAGTATCCTATGAGCCAAAATTTAGAAGCAAGGACATTTAATTTAAAAGTCAAACAGAAATGATGAAAATACGATATAGCAAAAGTAGGAATGAAACAACAGGACGAGTTTGTTTTCAGAAATAACCCAAAAAATTTACAGATCTATAACACCATCAAGTAAGGATGAATAATTGAAGTTTTCCTAAAATCAGAAGTGAAGAAGTAACGCAAGACACAGTACATGTGATATAGATATAAAATAATTATAATTGGCACAAAGAATAATTACATGCTAACAAGTAGGTATCAAAAAAAAGTACCTATTTCAAAAAAAGGTATAACCTACCTGACATTATCATGGAGAAAAGAACATAATGAAAGAGGAGCCTGGGTGGCTTAGTTGGTTGAGCGTCCAACTCTTGATTTTGGCTCAGGTCATGATCTTAGGGTCATGTGATGGACCCCCGTATCAGGCTCTACCCTAAGCAAGAAGCCTGCTTAAGATTCTCTCTATATGTACCTCTGCCTTCTCCCCCACTTACTGACTCTCACACTCAAAAAAAAAAAGAAGAAAAAGAAAAAGAAAAAAAGAAAAAAACGTATCTACAACTACTAAGTAGATTAAAACTGTAATAAATAAACTCCCAGTAGGGCGCCTGGGTGGCTCACTTGGGTAAGCATCTGACTTCAGCTCAGGTCAGGATCTCACAGTCCGTGAGTTTGAGCCCTGCATCGGGCTCTGTGCTGACAGCTCAGAGACTTGAGCCTGCTTTGGATTCTGTGCCTCCCTCTCTCTCCTCCCCTCCCCTGCTCATGCTCTGTCTCTTTCTGTCTGTCTCTGTCTCAAAAATAAATGAAAACATTAAAAAAATTTTTAATTAAAAATAAATATAAAAATAAATTTCCAACAAGGAAAATGCTTATGCCAGATGAATTCACGGAATAATTCATAGACAGACATGATAAAGTACTTGAAATCTCCCCAGACATTTCTAGGGAGTGAAGAGAAGAGAGATTATGAAAACCCTTGATCATACCAGTCTTAACAGCCTTAACCTTATCAAAGCTGAAGGAAGATGCTATAAGTATAGAAGACTATGAATGACTATCTGTGGGGAATATTCATGCAAAATCCACCATAAAACTAAGCAAATAGGGGAGCCTGGGTGCCTAAGTCGGTGAAGCATCTGACTCTTGACTTCAGCTCAGGTCATGACTTCAGTCGTGAGATCAGGCCCCATGACCAGCTCCTTGCAAACTGAAAAACCTGCTTGGGATCCCCTTTCCGCCTCACTCTCTGCCCCTCCCATTGTCCTCTTCTTCCCTCTCCCTCTCAAAACAAATAAACAAATGAAAAACAAACTGAATCAAAAGCACGTTTTACCATTTTACAACATAATCAGCTGGGAATTCCTCCTGAAATTCAAGGGTGTTTCACCATATGGCAAACTATCAAGTTGGGACTGCACATTACAGACTAAAGATCACAAAGAGAGGATTAATTGATACAGGACAGGAAGTGAGCATATTGTACACCATTTCATGATTAAAGATACTCACTAAAGGAAGAATCAAAGGAAACTACTTCATCCTAATAAAGATAATGTATGTGTGAAAGGCTGAAATCCAACATAATCAATGAGAGGACTGAAAGCTCCTCCTATTGGATCAGAAATAAGTTATTGAAAGCAACTTTCTCATGTCCATTCCACACAGTATGGGGACTATTCAGAACAATTAGGCAAGAAAAAAAATACATAAAAGGAAACCAAATTGGGAGCGCTTGGTTGGCTCAGTTAATTGTCTGACTGTTGGTTTTCAATCTGGCACTTTGTGAATTTGAGCCCCACATCAGGCTCCAGGCTGATAGCACAGAGCCTATTGGGGTTCTCTCTCTCTGTTTCTTTCCCTCTCTCTCTGCTTCTCCCCCACTCCCACTCTCTCAAAATAAATAAACTTAAAACAATTCTAAAATTGAAACAAATTGGAAAAGAAAAAGCAAAATTATTGTTGTTAGAGGATGAAATTATCTATATAAAATCCTAGGAAACTTTTTTTTTTGGTAACCATTATTATTCATTTTTGCTAATTTTTCTACTAGACCCTCCACTTTCAATTTTTTATGCTATAAATGATTGAGTTAATTACTGTATTTCACCTTTTTTCTCTTATTACACTCAATGAACAAAAGAAATTTAGATAAAATTCTGTAAAAGGAAACACTAAAAAAATAAGAAAGAAGTAAAATGAAGACCCAAATAAACAATAACATAACATTGAAAGTAATTCCATTTCTCCAATACAACACACAAAATTGGCAATACCTTAAATACATTTACATTGAAAAAAAAACCCACAAACGAAAAATGGAAAAGAAAACGAGGCAACAGTTACCCACAGAAACATATAGTGTGATAAAAGATTCCTAAAGCAATCATACACTAACATATTAGACATTTTGGAAAAGACCAAGACCACATACTTTCACTGGTCAATTGACCAAACATTTAAACAAGTAACTCCTTGGATGCCCCAGTGGCTCAGTTGGTTAAGCATCCAACTGTTGGTTTTGGCTCAGGTCATGATCTCACTTTGTGAGTTCCAGCCCCACACTGGGCTCTGCACTGACAGTGAGCATCCTTTTTGGGATTCTCTCTATTTCCCTCTCTCCTTACCTCTTCCCTCTTATCTCTCCTCTCTCTCAAAATAAATAATTATTAAAAAGGTAATGGAGAACATTATATTTTTTTAAAAAAGCAATTACTGATAAAATTCATCAAAATTCTACAAATAGTAGAATAGAGGGAACCCATTGAAAATCATTCTAGGTAGCAGGCATTACCCTGGTACCAAAGAGGACATAACCACAATACAAGAACAAAAAAAGGCTAGTTTGTCGAATATAAATATTGCTACACTGACCTTCTTTTGACATTCATTTGCATGATAACTTCTCTAGCCCCTCACTTTCAATTGGCAGACGGCTTCAGGTCTAAATTGAGTCTTTTGTAGGCAGCAGATTAATCGGTTTGGGTTTTTTTTTTAATCCATTCAGACACCCTATGTGTTGTGATTGGAGTGCATAGTACATTTCCCTTCAAAGGAATTATTGACTAGATACCTATTTGCTCCCATTTTATTATTACTTTTGGCATTGTTTCTGGAGATTTTTTCTGATACTTTCTTGTCTTTCTCACTTTTGGTCTCTTCTCTGAAGTCAAAGACTGTCCTTAAACATGTCTTGGAAGGCTGTTCCAGTGGTCACAAACTCCTTTAGTTTCTGTTTGACTGGAAATCTCTCTCTCCTCTAGTCTGAATGATAGTCTTCCTGGATAGACTGTTCTTGGCTGCCTATTTTCCCCATTCAGCATCGGGTCTGACTGCAGCCCCAGCCACCAACACAAGTTACCCCAGACAGCATAGGGG
Source organism: Lynx canadensis (assembly GCF_007474595.2). Classification (NCBI taxonomy): domain Eukaryota; kingdom Metazoa; phylum Chordata; class Mammalia; order Carnivora; family Felidae; genus Lynx; species Lynx canadensis. The sequence continues at coordinate 57,017,930 of NC_044317.1, forward strand.
GAGAGCCCTGCAGTTCCACACCATTCCAGGGACTATCCAAAATGACGAAATGGAAGAATTCTCCTCAAAAGAAACTCCAGGATGTAGTGACAGCTAACAAACTGATCAAGAACGATTTAACCAATATAACAGAAAATGAATTTTAATTAATAGTCATAAAATTAATCGCTGGGCTTGAAAAAAGTATAGAGGACAGCAGAGAATCTATTGCTACAGAGATCAAGGGACTAAGCAACAGTCAGAAGGAGCTAGAAAATGCTATAAATGAGGTGCAAAATAAAACGGAGGGGACCACAGCTCGGAATGAAGAGGCAGAGGAGAGAATAGGTGAATTAGAAGATAAGATTATGGAAAAAGAGGAAGCTGAGAAAAAGAGATTAAAAAAAAATCCAGGAGCATGAGGGGAGAATTAGAGAACTAAGTGATGCAATGAAACACAATAATATACGCATAATTGGGATTCCAGAGGAGGAAGAGAGACAGAGAAAGGTGCTGAAGGTGTACTTGAAGAAATCATAGCTGAGATCCAAGAGGCACAAGAAATCCAAGAGGCACAGAGAACTCCCTTCAGACGTAACTTAAATCAATCTTCTGCATGACATATCATAGTGAAACTGGCAAAAAAAAAAAAAAAGGATAAATAGAGAATTCTGAAAGCAGCTAGGAATAACCATGCTCTAACATATAAATGGAGACCGATAAGACTCGTGACGGATCTGTCTACTGAAACTTGGCAGGCCAGAAAGGAATGGCAGGAAATCTTCAACGTGGTGAACAGAAAAAATATGCAGCCAAGAATCCTTTATCCAGCAAGTCTGTCATTTAGAATACAAGGGGAGATAAACTTCTTCCCAAACAAACAAAAACTGAAGGAAATCATCACCGCTAAACCAGCCCTACAAGAGATCCTAAGGGGGATCCTGTGAGACAAAGTAACAGAGACATCACTACAAGCATGAAACCTACAGACATCGCAGTGACTCTAAACCAATATCTTTCTATAATAACACTGAAAGTAAATGGACTAAATGCGCCAACCAAAAGACATAGGGTATCAGAATTGAAAAAAAAAAAAAAAAAAAAAAAAACAAGACCCATCTATTTGCTGTCTACAAGAGACTCATTTTAGACCTGAGGACACCTTCAGACTGAAAGTGAGGGGATGGAGAACTATCTATCATGCTACTGCAACTCAAAAGAAAGCTGGAGTAGCCATACTTATATCAGACAAACTAGACTTTAAATTAAAGGCTGTTCCCTTCATAAGTATATAAGAATTGAGATCAAACCATGCCTACTTTCAGACCACAATGCTATGAAGCTTGAAATCAACCAAAGGAAAAAGTCTGGAAAACCTCCAAAAGCATAGAGGTTAAAGAACACCCTACTAAAGAATGAATGGGTCAACCAGGCAATTAGAGAAGAAATTAAGAAATATATGGAAACGAATAAAAATACAACAATCCAAAGGCTTTGGAATGCAGCAAAGGCAGTGCTGAGAGGAAAATACATTGCAATCCAAGCCTATCTCAAGAAACAAGAAAAGGGGCGCCTGGGTGGTGCAGTCGGTTAAGCGTCCGACTCCAGCCAGGTCACGATCTCGCGGTCCGTGAGTTCGAGCCCCGCGTCGGGCTCTGGGCTGATGGCTCAGAGCCTGGAGCCTGTTTCCGATTCTGTGTCTCCCTCTCTCTCTGCCCCTCCCCCGTTCATGCTCCGTCTCTCTCTGTCCCAAAAAAAAAAAAAAAAAAAAAAAAAAAAAAACTTTGAAAAAAAAAAAAGAAACAAGAAAATTCCCAAATACAAAATCTAACAGCACACCTAAAGGAACTAGAAGCAGAAGAGCAAAGACACCCCAAACCCAGCAGAAGAAGAGAAATAAAAGATCAGAGCAGAAATAAACAGTATAGAATCTAAAAAAACAGTAGAGCAGATCAATGAAACCAAGAGTTGGTTTCTTGAAAAAATAAACAAAATTGATAAACCTCTAGCCAGGCTTCTCAAAAAGAAAAGGGAGATGACCCAAATAAATAAAATCACGAATGAAATGGAATTATTACAACCAATCCCTCAGAAATGCAAGCAATTATCAGGGAATACTATGAAAAACTATATGCCAACAAACTGGACAACGTGGAAGAAATGGACAAATTCCTAAACACCCACACACTTCCAAAACTCAAACAGGAAGAAATAGAAAGCTTGAATAGACCCATAACCAGCAAAGAAATGGAATCATTTATCAAAAATCTCCCAACAAATAAGAGTCCAGACCAGATGGCTTCCCAGGGGAATTCTACCAGACATTTAAAGCAGAGGTAATACCTGTCCTTCTCAAGCTATTCCAAAAAGTAAAAAGGGAAGGAAAACTTCCAGACTCATTCTATAGAGCCAGCATTACTTTGATTCCTAAACCAGACAGAGACCCAGTAAAAAAAGAGAACTACAGGCCAATATCCCTGATGGATATGAATGAAAAATTCTCAATAAGATACTAGCAAATCTAATTCAACAGCATATAAAAAGAATTATTCACCATGATCAAGTGGGATTCACTCCTGGGCTGCAGGGCTGGTTCAAAATTCGCAAATCAATCAATGTAATACATCAAATTAATAAAAGAAAAGATAACCATATGAGACTGTCAATCGATGCAGAAAAAGCATTTGACAAAAATCAGAATCCTTTCTTAATAAAAACCCTCGAGAAAGTCGGGATAGAAGGAACACACTTAAAATCATAAAAGCCATTTATGAAAAGCCCACAGCTACTATCATGCTCAACAGGGAAAAACTGAGAGCTTTCTCCCTGAGACCAGGAACATGACAGGGATGTCCACTCTCACCACTGTTGTTTACCATAGTGTTGGAAGTGGTAGCATCAGCAATCAGACAACAAAAGGAAATCAAAGTCATCAGAATTGGCAAAGATGAAGTTAAGCTTTCACTTTTTGCAGATGTCATGATACCAAACATGGAAAACCTGTGATAGACTCCACCAAAAGTCTGCTAGACCTGATACATGAATTTAGCAAAGTCGCAGGATACAAAATCAATGTACAGAAATCAGTTGCATTCTTATACACTAACAATGAAGCAACAGAAAGACAAATAAAGAAACTGATCCCATTCACAATTGCACCAAGAGGCATAAAATACCTAGGAATAAACCTAACCAAAGGTGTAAAATACCTGTATGCTGAAAACTGTAAAAAGCTTATGAAGGAAATTGAAGAAGATACAAAGAAATGGAAAAACATTCCGTGCTCATGGATTGGAAGAATAAATATTGTCAAAATGTCAATACTACCCAAAGCTATCTACACATTCAATGCAATCCCAATCAAAATCGCATCAGCATTCTTCTCCAAGCTAGAACAAGCAATCCTAACATTTGTATGGAACCACAAAAGACCCCGAATAGCCAAAGTAATATTGAAGAAGAAGACCAAAGAAGGAGGCATCACAATCCCAGACTTTAGCCTCTACTACAAAGCTGTCATCATCAAGACAGCATGGTATTGACACAAAAACAGACACATAGACCAATGAAATAGAATGGAAACCCCAGAACTAGACCCATAAAGGTATGGCCAACTAATCTTTGACAAAGCAGGAAAGAATATCCAATGGAAAAAAGACAGTCTCTTTAACAAATGGTGCTGGGAGAACTGGACAGCAACATGTAGAAGGTTGAAACTAGACCACTTTCTTACACCATTCACAAAAATAAACTCAAAATGGATAAAGGACCTGAATGTGAGACAGGAAACCATCAAAACCCTAGAGGAGAAAGCAGGGAAAAACCTCTCTGACCTCAGCTGCAGCAATTTCTTACTGACACATCCCAAAAGGCCAGGGAATTAAAAGCAAAAATGAACTATTGGGTCCTCATGAAGATAAAAAGTTTCTGCACAGCAAAGGAAACAATCAACAAAACGAAAAGGAAACCAATGGCATGGCAAAAGATATTTGCAAATGACATATCGGACAAAGGGCTAGTATCCAAAATCTATAAAGAACTCTCCAAACTCCACACCCGAAAAACAAAAAATCCAGTGAAGAAATGGGCAGAAAACATGAATAGACACTTCTCTAAAGAAGACATCCAGATGGCCAACAGGCACATGAAAAGATGTTGAACGTCGCTCCTCATCAGGGAAATACAAATCAAAACCACACTCAGATACCACCGCACGCCAGTCATAGTGGCTAAAATGAACAAATCAGGAGACTATAGATGCTGGCGAGGATGTGGAGAAATGGGAACCCTCTTGCACTGTTGGTGGGAATGCAAACTGGTGCAGTCGCTCTGGAAAACAGTGTGGAGATTCCTGAAAAAATTAAAACTAGCACTACCCTATGACCCAGTGATAGCACTGTTAGGAATTTACCCAAGGGATACAGGAGTGCTGATTCATAGGAGCAGTTGTACCCCAATGTTTATAGCAGCACTCTCAACAATAGCCAAATTATGGAAAGAGCCTAAATGTCCATCAACTGACGAATGGATAAAGAAATTGTGGCTTATATACACAATGGAATACTACTTGGCAATGAGAAAGAATGAAATATGGCCTTTTGTTGCAACGTGGATGGAACTGGAGAGTGTTATGCTAAGTGAAATAAGTCATACAGAGAAAGACAGATAGCATATATTTTCACTCTTATGTGGATCCTGAGAAACTTAGGACCATGGGGGAGGGAAAGAAAATAAAAAACAGGTTAGAATAGGAGGGAGGCAAACCATAAGAGACTCTTAAAAACTGAGAACAAACTGGGGCGCCTGGGTGGCGCAGTCGGTTAAGCGTCCGACTTCAGCCAGGTCACGATCTCGCGGTCCGTGAGTTCGAGCCCCGCGTCGGGCTCTGGGCTGATGGCTCAGAGCCTGGAGCCTGTTTCCGGTTCTGTGTCTCCCTCTCTCTCTGCCCCTCCCCCATTCGTGCTCTGTCTCTCTCTGTCCCAAAAATAAATAAACGTTGAAAAAAAAAATTAAAAAAAAAAAACTGAGAACAAACTGAGGGTTGATGGGGGGTGGGAGGGAGGGGAGGGTGGGTGATGGGTATTGAGGAGGGCCCCTGTTGGGATGTGCACTGGGTGTTATATGGAAACCAATTTGACAATAAATTTCATATTAAAAAAAAAAGAAATACCAATAGGTATTGTTTTTGAGTCTTCTATAGCATTAAAAGTCTAGGTCTCCTTTATGTTTTGTGCTGGATTACATTCACAATTTTAAGGCATTTGAACTAATGTGATACACATTTTCTTTATTTGCAGCAACAGAAAAGAGATAAGAAAGAGTATCTATGGGACATGAGGGCAGAATAAAATGGAAATTTACAGGACAGAACTCTCATTCACAATCTCTACTTTAAACAGCAATTCCTACAGCAAACATAGGAGGAATCCTTCATTTTCCAAAGCAGACAACAAACAAGGTGACATGAAGGAGGAAGCTTCCAGAATAAAAGAGATGATTAGTGCACATCTTCCCATAAAGATACTTAATGATAACAGAGAAAAAATATCAACCTTCTAGTGGAGGGATCCAGCAGAGAGCACACGGGAAATAAGGAACCTGTAATGGGTGACACTGGGATCAGGTGGCTAACGTTCTTCAAAGGACACAGAACGACAGCTGTGAAATAAATGTCCAGAACAAATATGTAAATCACAGTCTAACAGCCAAAAGGAAAATAACCATTTTATTCAAATATCAAGCCACTATGCCATGGCAAACAATTCAAATGATCATCTTAGAGAGACTTATGGAGGAAGAAGAGAGAACAGGTAACTAAATGATATCAGGAAAACTCTGCAGGACCAACAGGTCAACCCAAATGATGTACCTCATACCTCATGATGCACATGCCATGTCAGAATTTTGATCTAATAAATCAGAAATGAATCTCATATAGAGCCACGCAGAAAGTGAAAACATTTATGACAAAGGCACAGGAAGTTTCTATTATACAAGAAAAAAGATGTAAATTATGATGTTACTGAGAAATAACGTAACCATTGAGTCTTTATGACAGGCTGTGAGTTCTAAGTTCTCAGTGTTCTAGTTCCCCTGTGGCATTAATGTTGGTAGGAATATTAGAATACACATGGACAAATTATTTCACCATTGAGGAATGGAAGACATAAATTGGAAATTTCTTATTATCATTCATAAGAAAAATAAGCTTCTGAAGTGAAATAGAGCATGGGATTTTCTCATTTTAGAAAATGCTTTTTTATCTGAGGAAATTACAGTTTTGTATGATTAGGCCTAAGCATCAGTGGGGCGCCTGGGTGGCTCAGTTGGTTGACCATCCAACTTCAGCTCAGGTCATGATCTTGTGGTCTGTGAGTTCAAACCCCAGATCAAGCTCTGTGCTGACTGCTCAAAGCCTGGAGGCTCCTTCAAATTCTATGTCTCTGTCTCTCTCTGCCCCTCCCCCACAATTGCTCTGTCTGTCTGCCTCTCTCTGTCTCTCTCTCTCAAAAACAAACATTAAAATAAAAACAAAGATTATAGCCTCAGGAACATTGGAAAGCATAAACCGGAAATCACAAGATCCCTGTCTCCAGTGCTTCTGGGATTTGGACACTAAAACCCACTCTGTCCACCACTACTATGACGCATTTCTCACGAAAACAGAAATTGGGAATGACTTACAATAGAGTTTCTCAGAATATGGAGAATTCTCCAGGGCCTCCAAAGCAAAGGACAAGCTTTCAGACTTTGGAGATACTCAACGCGCAAGGGGAGTCTCCTGGCACTCACTGTGGATGTGATGGACCATCACTGGAGCAGAACAAAGAATCCTTCGAGAATGTAAGAGTATGATGGGTTGGAAAGCTGATGTCCCGCTATGAGTGGGACACACATAAAACTGGGCTTCCAAACTAATTTCCATTCAAGGAGAGCTACTTGAGCCATATTTTAAATATTTGCATATCACCACTGTCATCTGTTTTGTTCATGCCCACCTACCTGCTGGTGAGGCTACCGTCTTCTTTCTCTTCACATCCCAGAGCTCCCTCTTTTGTTCCAAAAAAATGACCAGGTGTGGTTTCGACACAATGAGGCCTGATTATCAGAAAAAAAAAAAAAAAAGAACATACCTGTTTCTCAGATTCGTTCACCCCAATACTGTGCTCAGTACATGAGAGAGGACATTGTAGAATTCCAGAAAATGATTTCTGAATGCTGTTGCCCAAAAGCCCCTTTAGTATACTTGACAGGAATTTCCAATGTTCACATCATGACCTCACGTCCAAGTACTACCACTACAGGAATGAGTAGCAGTTGGGAGCTTAAGTGAGCAGTACCATTTTATGCCACTCAATGTTTACAATTACCACTCATCTACAGATGATGATGCTCTTACCTCACCGTAAAGAAGGGGAATCTACAGCTGAAAAGGACACCTCATGAAGATATTTCTCTATATCTACAAACTCTACTTCTTTCTCTTACTGCAGGGATCTGAATCCCAGTCATGCAAAGAGGATGTTTCCAAGAGACAGTCTTCAAAGGAAGGAACAAACCCGCGAGTGTGGTTTAGGAAGTCTGGAAGGAGTTATCCTCACCCAAGAAGAGGAGGTGTCCATAGGTCTCTAACATCACATCCCTGTACAGTTCTCGCTGACTCTGGTTCAGGCATCCCCATTCGTCCTGAGAGAATTCTATGGCCACATCCCTGAAGGTCAGCAGTCCCTGCAACAAATACCACAGTTATCAAGTAGACATAGGCAGCATTCACAATGGTACCTAAGATGCAAGAGGGAGTTAATGTCACCAGCTGGACCCCAAGACCTAACCTTCACTGCTTACTTGTTGATACCCACTGCCCTCAGTCCCTCATTTTATTTCACTTCTTCTTTCAACCTTATCTGTTACTTCAGGCAACAACACCCCAGGGCCATCGTCTCTTGTGATGGAAACAGAAAGTATACAACAAAAGGTATGTCATCTGAGAAAGAGCTTATACCCATCCTGTCTGAGCTCATCCCCTGACTCACTCCTAAGCAAGTAGACAGTGGTGTCAACCACGGGGAGAGGATTGTTACCATGACCTGATTATAATACTAAACTCTCCACCTAAGAGCGAGCAAGAACCTCATTTACTATGTAACATCCAGAGTAGGTATGGAACTGCTTGCTTTCAAAAAGTAAACATTCTAATGTGTATTTATTTTTGAGAGAGAGACAGAGCAGGAGCAGGGGAAGGACAGAGATGGAGACACAGAATTGGAAGCAGGCTCCAGGCTCTGAGCTGTCAGCACAGAGCCAATTGCAGGGATCGAACTCACAAACCGCAAGATCTTGAGCACACAGACTGCATGATCATGACCCGAGCTGAAGTTGGATGCTCAGCCAACTGAGCCACCCAGGCCCCCCGTATACAACTGTTTTCTTCAGGGCCAAGTGCAACCTTATCCCCACCTTTACATAAGATGATGGGCTCTCCCTCTAATTCTCCACCCTGACTATATATGAAACCATTCCCTTCCTGGGGTTTCTGCTTTGGAAGTGATTCCCTGTGATCTCCTTAATTGTTGAAATTCACTTTTCCTTTGTGTGACAACCCCAGCTGGTATAGAATCTATCTGTGACTCACCAAGAAGTGAATTCCTGTTTGTTCAGGTACTTTAGGAAAACTGGTTCCGACTTAGAGGGGTTTCCTGCTTTCTGCAGGAAGACCTTTTTCAACACAATAATATGCTTTCATGTATTTTCTTACTTTGAGGTAAGAACCAGTGTAAATATTGTGTTTATTCAAGCGAATTTATAAAATGAAGGCATCAACAAAGACATCCACATTTTTAAATACTATATTCACATCACGTAGTATACCTGGTGTCTATTTCTTAGATGGAAAGTCTGGGTGTGTTATAATGTACGTAGCATATTCTAATATGAATTACAATTTCACAATGGTGCATTGAAGAGCTTTATTTTTTTTTACGTTTATATGCTTATTTTGAGAGAGTGAGAGAGCAAGTGGGGGAGGGGTAGAGAGAGGGAGAGAGAGAGAATCCCAAGGAGGCTCCCCACTGACAGTGCAGAGCCTGACTTGGGACTCCATCTCAGGAACCATGAGCTACTGACCTAAGCTGAAATCAAGAGTCAGATGCTTAACTGACTGAGCCACCCAAGTGCCCCCAGATTCTGCATTGCTGACAAGACATTAGCCTATTGGCCAGGGAATAGATATTTGAATAACAAAGAGCAACAATTCAAAGGCAGGAACTCATGGAGTACTTGGAACTACATGGGTTTTATAACAACCACAGGTTCTACTAGAATAGCAAAAAAGGCAACAAGGAGCCTTTCTGAGCATTTCCTTACTTAGTAGATAGCATCTACTCATTTTTCATAAATTAATGGAAAATGAATAATAATCATAATTATAAACAATTATCATCTATGAGAGCAAACAGGTTATTCTATTTCTCTGTGGATATTTTGTCAAGCATCCAGTACATGGAAGAGATTCCGTTTTAACCCGGGTTATCTGACCTAGAGTTGATCTAAAACGACACAGTGGTCAATATCCAGACGGGACCCTAAAGCAACGTTAGTAACACGTGTGAAAGCTGAAAAGAATGATGGAAACCAGAAAGTGTCCACACAAAAGTGATCTCCTGTTTTACACTTCATGCACACATCCATACGTTTAGAAGGCAGTTATATACATATTAAAAGTGATAGAGTGGAAGGCCACCTGGGTGGCTCAGTTGGTTAAGCATCTGACTTTTGATTTTGACTGAGATTGTGATCTGAAGGCTCCTGAGTTTGCACCCTACGTTGGGCTCTACGATGATAACAGGGAGCCTGTTTTTAAACTGTCTCTCTCTTTCTCTCTCTCTCTGCCCCTTCTCCACTTGTTCTCTTGATCTTACCATCTCTCACACAAACTACAGAAAACAAGTGAAGAGCAGGAAATGGTCGTGGAAACTAAGAAACATCCTCAATGACTTTACACTCATAAATCTAGTTTTAGATAATGATGCTTAGGTCTTTTATTCACACTGTCAACACAAACACATTGAAAGATATACATAAAACAGCTATTATTTCTGAATCTAGTATGATGAGGGATACAAACAGGAAAATGTGCACCTTCACCAGAGAAGGCTGACCTGGAGCCTGCAGAGTTTTAATAAGCATCAAGTAAGTGCTGGTTGCTACATTCTTAAGGGGTCTCCTGACTGCCTATACATCTCCATAAGTAACGTTGAACTGAATGGTAATCACCAGAGAAATCCTGCAGAAGCAGTTTTACACTCAGAAATTCAAAAGAAGGGGCTCCTGAGTTGCTCAGTGGGTTAAGCCTCTGTCTCTTGGTTGCAGTTTAGGTCATGATCTCACGGTTTATGAGTTTGAGCCCCCAGTAGGGCTCTGTGCTGCTGAGTATGTCGAGCCTGCTTGCGATTCTCTTTCTCTCCCAATTTTTCCCCGTTCCCCCCCTCATGTGCTCTGTCTCCTTCTCAAAATAAGTAAATAAACGTAAAAAAAAAAATAAAAGGAACATTTGTGATCTTAAACTGCGTGCAACTCCCCTCCCCCCCCAGGACATATAAGCTTCGTGAAACCACAGTATCACTCTCTCTGACCACAGGTCCAGTCTCTGTGCTACTCCAATAAACTATCTTGCATCATCCAACATCTCAAGAATAGTTTCTCGACCATTGTGCTTGATGATCCCATCATATACTGTTGCATTGAAAGCTTTTGTTTCAATCCTCATTTCTGCTCTATTCTATTTCAGGATTCTAAGGTGCAAGCATGTAAATTATGGGATTCTTCTTTTCTTGTTCTGAAAATACAAAGTAAATAGAAGAATAGATTTGCATCAAGAGTGTGGAGTAAACTAACAATCTACAGGATGGAGGTCTGAGTGATTTAGAACCTCCATTCCCAGAAGTCAATATCTCTACTACACAAAGGTGAGGGCCTTCATTGTCCAGTGGAAACTGCTGGGATGTGGCTTGGGAGAAGGGGTCAAGAAGGGATTCTGGAGCCCTCTTTGGTCAAAAAAGCTGTTTTCATGAAAGCACAGAGAGAGGAATTGTGGCACCAAGGGCTGCAGTAGGGTTGTGAGGAGACACTGATGGTATGCTTTAAGTTGGAGGCATAGAGATAAAAGAAGTTTCTAAAGCATTTTCAGATAGTCAAGAAGACTTGCAGGATACTGGCAGTCTGGCTCTCCTCAAGCTGAGCTTCCCTTTTGCCTCTGGCAAAGCATTCACATGAAGGCAATTGTGAATTCCTTGAGCAATGTCATACTTCGCCTATATCTAGTGTTTATCAATGGATGGCAAACTGTAAGAAAATTTAATCCTATCGACATTTCTTTTGCCTCTGTTCCTTTCATCAGAAACTACAGGCAAAGAGAAACTTTGCCAGAAGAAAGATTGTTCCAGTTGAAATGGGATGGTTTCTGCATATCACTCGGTAAATCTACCTAATGAAATAAATTGAAATGAAATTGGAATGAAACAACCTGAAAATGGGGTATCTTTTTCACATTCTAAGCAGCAAGAGTCTTCCTTTTATCTGACAACTTTCGAGTTAATCCGGGCCTCATATCCATCCTGTGTATTTGTGCATTTTCTTCCTCCTGGTCTCCAGAGAGGTGATTAAGCATCCAGATCTGACCTAAATGGGAACTGTTTTCCTTGAGTGCTATGCAGGACCAGACTCCACCAGCAACAGGAATCTTGGACTCAACGCCTTCCCCTGTGGATCGTTCACAAAGGGAATATTTTCAATACTTGCAGAACTTTAATTTGGAGTTGGAGAAGGGGGAGAAGGCTCAGCGATACAAGGGAAGAGTGTTCTACAAACCTAATCTTGAGTTTCATCTGAAAAGGTTAAAACTTGGGTGAAAAAATAAAGCAGAAATCTCAGAACTAGAAAAATCAACACTTGTAATTTCAGTTAGCATGGACTTTCAAGAGAAAAAGAGGGAATGGGTTCTGCCCTCGAAAGCACAGCTTACCTGAGAACTGGCCATTCCTTCTTTCACCTGGTCCGCTAGATTTCTTCTCCAAAGATTTTGCTAGAGATATCACAGCTGCAGAAGGAAAAACTATCTTCCAAGCCACTAACACAGCCTCTTCCACTGTAAACTGATCACCTGCAGGCCAGACTGAAATGTAGAAAAGACCCAATTTCCTACTCCTTTGCGTAAAACTATTCAGAACCTTTTGAGCTCCTAATTGGATGCCAACCTCTGAGTTTTCATCCTCTGGCTTCTGGAGGCTTCTCTGCCCACAGATGCCACTACCCCCACAAATGCTACTACATCATAGGCACACTTTTTTACAAGGCCCTGATCCTCTCCAACTTCTGTAGAGGAGACCCTAGTACCTCTCCTAGAGCCAAAGCCTGCACTCACCTCTCCTAAATTATTGGGAAACCTTTGTGCTTCATCCTGGATTTCCTTAGAATCACCTGTAGCACTTAATTAAAACAACACCATTGTTTCACCAAACATTGATTGACAGAATCGGGGGGGGGGGGAGGAAGGGGGCGATATGATCATTTTTTGAAATTCCACAAGTGATCCTGTTGGGAAGTATTTGGGAAGGTGTCCATGCAAAAAGCACTATAATAGCTATGGTTGTTGTCCAGATTTAAATCCATGCCTTCTCCACTGATCAGAGTTTCTGGAGATTTACACATCCCCCCTCTTTCTTCTTTGCAGTGGGAGACACCCTCCCAGGGAAAGCCCAGGGAGATTTCCCTTATACATGCAAATGCCTCTTTCAAAGGTTTTCAGAGCTTTTCCTTTGTCTGCTTCTTTAAAGTAATCCTTATGCCAAAGACACACATTTTGGAATGGTACAATGCTCCCCTTCAGTAGCAAAGTTTATTTTACTAAGTCACTGTTAAACAGTTTTCCCAACTGAATGCATTCTTTAATTCCTTTGACATTTCTAATTCCTCATTATTTTCACTGAAATTTGGTGTTATCCTCTTTTCCTTATTGTAGCCATTCTAGAAAATATTGAGTGGTTTCTCACAGTAAAATATGGAGTGATCTAAGACAGTTGTGCTGCTGCCTGAAACTGAAACCACTTAAAAGCATAAAATTGAACAATTGAAAATGGAGGCATTAAAACATCAACAAGGCTGGCTATTGAACTTAGTAACTTTTTTTCTCCTGGGGAAACCTCCCATTATTCCTTCTTAACCCCCCCCCCTTTTTTTAACCAAGTACCACACTGGAAATATGATGACAAAGGCTGGCAACACAAACACATTTCCTGTTGAAACAGGATGGATCCTGTTTTTCCCTATAAAAACCCCCAGCCCCTTCCTCTGGGTGGGCTTGCAATGTTGAAGGCCTTAACCTGCTTCAGCCTCTTCTGCCTGGGAAAACAATAAAGCTCTTATTCCTCTTTTGCCCAAACTCTGTCTTCACATTATATTTTATCTCTGAAGAACAGAGGTCAGTTTTCAACAACAGAATGAATGTGTACGAGAAGAAAACATTTTCCTTCATCTGTTCTCTATTCTTTGGCCAGCCTAACAATTAAACTGACATCAGGCAGTTTCAAAAGAGAAAAAAAAGAATTTCTTGATGATGGGAACCTCAAAGATATGAGGCTCAAAGACAGGCAATTGATGCTCGTATGCCATTTCGAATGAAGGAGAAGGGGGTGGGGATTTACATCTCAAGAAGGAGGAACAACATCTACAGTCAATGAGAAAGGAAGACAAATGTTTATCAAATATATTTGTACTGCCACGCAGATAACCCTTTATAAATGGTTCATCGCTGGGGGCACCTGAATGGCTCAGTGAAGTGTCCCTCCTTGGCTTAGGTCATGAGCTAGCAGTTGGTTAGTTTGAGTCCCACATCAGGCTTTCTGCTTTCAGCACAGAGCCTGCTTCAGATCCTCTGTCTCCCTATCTTCTCCAACCCTGCTCCTTCTCTCTCTGTCTCTCTCTCTCTAGAATAAATCAATAAACTATTTAAAAAATCAAATAAAAATTAAAGGTTCATCCCTGCTATTAACTCCTTCCTAGTAGAAGTCCCTCATCTAATTTATTCTTGGTATATGTATCAGCCTCAGAAAAGAAGGACATTTTTCCATTTCCAGTAACTTAGAGGTTGCTAGAGGATATTTTGTTAAGTTAAATGAGCCACATACAGAAAAATATATACTGTATGAAATCACATACATGCAAATCTTAAAAACAGCAAAATTATTAAAGATCAGCATGTTTGTTGCCAGGGGCTGAGGATGGGGGAAATGTTTAGATGTTAGTCAAGTGGCAAAAAGCACTACTAATGCAGGATGTATGAGCAGTGCATGTTACACCTCAGTGAGTATAGTTAGTACTAGTGTATTGCACCCTTGAGATTTGCTAAGAGAGGCTATTGGAAGTGTTCTCAACACACACATGTATACACACACATGTATTAACAATGGGAGATGAGGGATATGCTTATTGGATAGATTGTGGTAATGACGTTGTAAGCAGAACCCAAGGGTGCAGGAACACCTGGTTCCAGTGGCCCCAGACAGACCCAGTTCTGCTGGGTTGACCAAATCCAAGGACAAGACAGAGGACTTTTGCTGCCTGAATTTTGACCTCAGACTTCCTCACTAGGTTCCTTCCAGCTTGTCTTCTGGCTCAGGAGGAAGACCCTGAAGACAAAGTATCCCTCAGGGGAACTGGAACTACCCCTCAAGCCTCAAGGACTGCCCTGAGCAGAAAGACCCCACCCTGGATTGACTCCAGGACAATGACAGACTTCACAGTCTACCTGCAGATACTGACTCCTTTTGCCCCTCCACCCACCTCTCCCCTTTTCCCTTCCATACACCTGGAAACGTATCTAGCACTTTGGAGACAGTCCTTGAGACATTATTCAGCCATCTTTGCAGTGTCAGCCTCCCTGAAATAACTTCCTCTCGTGTTTCACCACCTCTCATCTCTCTGCCTTTGGATTTTGTCAGTGGCAAGTGGCCAAATCTGGTCTGTGTGGGACCCCCGGAGCCAGCAAGAACACTGGCAAGATGAATGGTGATAAAACAAGATTTTCTTCACGGAGGCCAACACTGAGAAGGCAGGTAACTAACATCTCAAACACTGTCCCCAACCTGCTGAAAATCCTTCCAGGTTTATATAAAGAAAATGTAGGAGGAGGGGTGGTGGTACATGCAGGTGGTGAAGGTCAGGCCAATCACTGCATTGCTGTGAGGCATGTGGGGTCTTGCTGGCTCAGGGCAGTGCCTGTTGCTGGAGGGGGTAGTTTCCTTTCCCATCCTGGGATGCTTTGCCTGCTGGGGCTTCTTCCTGAGCTAAATGCTGACCTGGAAAGAAGAATGGAATCAGCTAGAAAGGACAGACGAAGGTCAAAAGAGAGACAGTTGAAGGCACTGCGGGGTCCTCTTTCCATTTCACAAAGTCTATGTATATTTACTTTTTAAAACTTAACTGACTTCTAGATGTTCAGAAATGGAAAGCAGAGTGATGAATGGGTTGGCTCCTGAAACTCCCATGGAGCAAGAATGTCCTATCCCCTTTTGGGGGTGTCAGAATTCCTGTCCCTTTCCAGTTGTTCAGGCTGAACTAAGAAATTGACATAAGACTGGGTGGCTCAGTTGGTTGAGGGTCTCTTGATTTTGTTTATGAGATCAGGGATTGTGAGAGCAAGCCCCACATCAGGCTCTGCTCTGACAGCACAGAGCCTGTTTGGGATTCTCTTTGTCCCTCTCTCTCTGCCCCTCCCTGGTTCTCACTTGTTCTCTCTCTCTCTCTGTCTCCCATTCTCTCTCTCTCTCAAAATCAATACACTAACGTTTTTAAGAAAATTGAGACTGGCAAAGACTATCCTTGTAACCTGTTTCTTTTCAAAAGAGTCAATTGACATCAAAGCTCAATATAGACCAAGTGAACTTCAGCACATATATCCATTTCAGTTCCTCAGGCTGGAAATGTCTATTCATTATTGACTACCACGAGCTTTCTTTTTATATGTATCAGCTGACACATCCACCTGCATTTTCTTCTGTCCCATGCAGTTCACTATTACACTTATGACTGAAAACACTTAAATATGCTAATGGATCTCCTTGAGCATTTCATCTATCAAGACGCCAACATTTCTCCTAGGACACAAGGCACAATGTTCAACACTTGGTCTCGAATGCCTGCATTCCCTAAAACCTAGCTTTCCCTACACCTTCACCTGTGGTCAGTCACATTAAAATTCAGAAACAATTGCCCTTACCCATATTTCTTGAAGGAACTTTGAACTATCTTTGTGCAACAGTCTTCAAACCCATGCCCAGATAAATTTTGGACAACTATAATCTCTCATATTGAAAGATACACATTCAAAGATAATTTAAAGTATTTCTCCAATATTACAGGACAAACTGTTATATTACTGATAAGATTCTGGCCTTATTGCTGGGGCCATTAACATATTCAAACAGCTACTTATATGATAATTATAAAAGGGTTCATTTTATGCCTGTAATTTATTATTTATTACTAGAATACTTAAAATTTGGTTAGTTTATTAATTTATTTTGTGTGTGTGTATGTGAGAAAGAGAGAGAGCACAAAAAGGGGAGGAGGCAGGGAAGTGAAGACAGAATCCCATGCCTTTAGCACAGAGCCTGATGTGAGGCTAGAACTCAAACCATGAAAACAGGACCTTAGCCAAGATCAAGACTCTGAGGCTGAAATGACTTGTGCCACCCAAGCATCCATAGAATAGATTACTTTAGTCACAATTTTACTTACAAGGTCACTGATGCATAATTGAACATAACACTCTTGGAAGAATGAATATATAAATGGTTGACAGGAAGAACAACAGACTACATATTTCTCATGAGATAGGGAGGTTTTGTAATTTCTCCAGGCTACAGAGAAGAGCGTGAACACGTAGTGATTGTCACTCAGAATAAATGTCCTGACAGTGGGGAAAAATGCCTTGATTAAGCCCCAGTTGTTTACTTGCTTCCAGGTGGCCTACTGAAAAAGAGAAAAATTGTAATGATGGAAGACAGGGTATAGAAAGTTGCAAAGATGCTCCCTAGGACAAGGATGTTTGGGGTAGCTGTTATCTCAGGACACTATCTACTTGTGATTACTTTCTATCAATAAGATGGCCCCTCAGCTTGTACATGCGCAAAGCATGAAAACCATAAATGAGTCCTAAACACAAAATATCTGAGGTATAAGGATCATCATCCAGTATAGATGATGTGCAAGCCTGCAAAAAAAAAAAAAAAAAAAAAAGTCTTAAGAAATGTAGGAAGAGTTAAATCATACAGATATCTTACTTTGGCCACCATGGATTGAAACTAAGTTGTTCTTTGTTTTTAATGTTTATTTATTTGAGGGAGATTGTGAGCAAGTGTGAATGGGGGAGTAGCGGAGAAAGGAAGAGAGGCTCCATGCTCTCTTTGGAGCCCCATGTGGGGCTTGAGCCATGCCCATGAGACCAAGACCTGAGAAAAATCAAGAGTTAGACCCTCCACCAACTGAGGCACCCAAGCACCTCTAATTCCATTTTTAGTTATTTTATTTTATTTAATTTTTATTTTTTTTAATATATGAAATTTATTGTCAAATTGGTTTCCATACAACACCCAGTGCTCATCCCAAAAGGTGCCCTCCTCAATACCCATCACCCACCCTCCCCTCCCTCCCACCCCCCATCAACCCTCAGTTTGTTCTCAGTTTTTAACAGTCTCTTATGCTTTGGCTCTCTCCCACTCTAACCTCTTTTTTTTTTTTCCTTCCCCTCCCCCATGGGTTTCTGTTAAGTTTCTCAGGATCCACATAAGAGTGAAACCATATGGTATCTGTCTTTCTCTGTATGGCTTATTTCACTTAGCATCACACTCTCCAGTTCCATCCACGTTGCTACAAAAGGCCATATTTCATTCTTTCTCATTGCCATGTAGTATTCCATTGTGTATATAAACCACAATTTCTTTATCCATTCATCAGTTGATGGGCATTTAGGCTCTTTCCATAATTTGGCTATTGTTGAGAGTGCTGCTATAAACATTGGGGTACAAGTGCCCCTGTGCATCAGTACTCCTGTATCCCTTGGATAAATTCCTAGCATTGCTATTGCTGGGTCATAGGGTAGGTCAATTTTTAATTTTCTGAGGAACCTCCACACTGCTTTCCAGAGCAGCTGCACCAATTTGCATTCCCACCAACAGTGCAAGAGGGTTCCCGTTTCTCCACATCCTCTCCAGCAATTTTTAGTTATTTTAAAACCTCATACTGTTCTCCTGAATGGCTGCTGCACCACTTTGTTTTCCCACCTACAGTGCAACAGGGTTCCCTTTCTCTTCATCCTCACCAACACCCATGGTTTCTTGTGTTGTTAATTTTACCCATTTTGGCAGGTGGGAAGTGGTATCTCGTCCGTGTTTTGATTTGTGTTGCCATGATAATGAGGGATGTTAATCATCTTTACATGTGTCTGTTAGCATTCTGGCTATCTTCTCTCAAAAACTGTCTATTCATGTCTTTTGCCCATTTCTTACCTGGGTTGCTTGATTTGTGGGTGTTGACTTTGAGAAGCTTTTATAGATTTAGACTTTTCATTCAAGTCTCAATTACTGTGTTATCCCCTCTTTTCAAATAATTGGGTAAGGTTTGTCCTGTTTTAGTAAAGCATATGCACTTTCAACTGTAAGAGAGAAGTTTGGAATCAAACGTCAGAAATGAACAAACAGTCCCAGAGAGTTTCAGAATTGGTACTTAGTTTCAGGTTTTTGATTTCCAGGATGTCTTGAAATCTAGTCCTTGTTCTGACAGCAGGTGACTTAAATATCTAAGCTGGTTTTGAGCAAACTGCAATTTTTCTTTGGGCACCTGATGTCTCTTTAAAGCCACAAGTTTTCACAGGTGTATGCTGGTGTCATGCAAAGAACCTTGAGAAGGGGAGCAGAGAATGAAATTATGTCATACTATAACAAAGGAGAGCCTGCAGAAAACTTACTGTCATGTAGTATAACATTTAAGGTTGTCACATATAGAATGGATCCTGTGTGGAACCCTGAGGCGTTACTCAACAGGTGTATTGCCATTCCTCCCAACTGAAGGTAAAAAGTACTGGCTATCCTTATCACCTGGACTATTTTGAAAAGGACTGCATGGGTGTTTCAGGGAACAATCAATTTCCAGTGGGAATCGACATCACTAGTGGATGAATGTTGGGAACAAAAGATAAAGACAGATAGCAATGTTATTTTTTGCTCAGGGGTCCTAATCAAACTTCCATCCTCAGCCTTTGGGTTTTCTCTCAGGTACAATAGGGGTCATACAGGGACTAGTATCCCCTTCCCTTGCCAGGACTCTCCTTCCCAGGAACCTCCTATCGCCCGGAACCTCCACCCCAAGCTCTCCAGCCCCTGACCCCATGGCTGCCATGGTCCGAAGTCCTGGCCTTCGATGCAGCTGTGGCCCAAGATGGCTTGAGCGTGACCATTGATCTAGGGCCTAAGCCTTGTATTCCTCTCTTATGTGCTTGCTGCCCTGTTGGGTTTCCTTATTTATGGGACAATGATTAACTCAGGGCAGAGATTTTGACTGATCTATTTGAAGCTTGATGAGTGATGCACTGTGGAGTGTGCCAGTATCAGCTGAACATTTTCCTCACAAGAAGGTTGGTAGCTCATCCAATAGGACTGATCATTTGATCAGTACCACTAACCTCAGCTAAAGTGCCATCAGAGACAGAGCATAGACAACACGTTGAAATGTCATTTATCTCCCCTTGTTTCCAAATGTGGTTACTACTGTCAAATTCTAGATTTTCCTTCCCCCTTTTTGGGAAAAAGAAATTCTGGCATGACATTTGCCAAAGAAATCTCAGTCCAGTAAATGAATCGGGGCAAGTGACCTAAGGAGAAATGGGTGTGTAATGCTCAAAAGGCCTAGGTACAAAGGAATAAGTTCATAGACTGGGACCCGTTGCTATTTATGGGAGACCCGTGTTTTTTTAACTGATTTAAGTTCTCTGAGGCAGGGGCTGCTGGTAGCACTTGGTTTGAGCACTAAGAGTGTAGCTCAGGTATCAATAAGGACAAAGGGAGGTTGATTCCCAGGGCACAGAGTAGTTTCTCCAAGCCAATTGACAGGGAGGACTAGGAAGATGCCTGTGGTTCCTTGGAGCCCTGTCATTGGGAATTAGGGAGACATGGGAAAGGTCGGCTAAAGAGCTGAAGGTGTGTTTGGCTCTTAAATTTGTAAGTCTCTTTTTTCCAATGTCCAGAAACTGATCACTGGAGAAGAAATGGGTTTAAACCTGTATAATAACCATAGTCTTCCTTACTTCCCTAAATGGTTCCCAAAGGGATCCCGTGTGGAGTTTCAAAACCCACCCATGCTGTTGACCCTCTCCTCAGATTCTGTCAATTGATGTGGATTGAAACAACAGTGTTCGCTTAATTAAGTGCTCCAGGTGATTCTCCCTGAGGCCAGAGTCAGTCGGCAAGGCTTCCCATTAATTTATGAGATTTGAGTGCAGGCTTTTGCTCAAGGAGAGTTAACTCCTCTACGTGAGTGTGGGAGGATTAGGTCTGCGCAGCACACTGTTCCTACACTGTAGCAGAATTTGTGGGTGTCTGTGGGAGTGGAAGCCACTGAAACTATACAAGGAAAACTCAGAGGTTGGGCTTCAAGTACGTAGTCTCCGTTTCTGAAAAGTTCTGACACAAAAAACTAGGAAGTTTGGTCCTCCTGCATTTCAAAGTTCCGCCTGCCAGTGAGCACTTTTCTGGTGAAGATGTTCTGTTGGTGCCTTTTAAGGACATTTTCTCCTGATGCAGATGTGATTTCTCCGAAATACCTTCTGAAAAAGAAATCTAGAGGACGAGAGGAAAGAAGAAGAAATGGCCAGCTCTCAGGTAAGCCTGGTGTTCCAGGTCAGAGGCTATGTCATCTTTTCCCCCCTAAAATTCCATGCATTGAGAAACCGCAAGTGTTGGTTTCTCTGTGTTTGGTGTTTCTGCCTTATGTTTTCAATAAAGCTTTACAACCTTCTCAGGAACAATACTCAAGGTTAGGTCTTTAGAACTCTTCTCCCCTATAACCAGGAGTCTTCTCTACATTCTCCAACCAGGCTTTCACTAGGACATCAACACTTGTCACTTTAAATTAAAGTCCTGAAAGTATTGCAAACATTCCCTTTAGGACAGATCCAAAGGGGAAGTTGTTGAGTCCAAGATTCCTGTTGCTGATGGGGTCTGGTGGTGGGATTTCAGTCAAGGAGAACCGTTCCCCCTTAGTTCCCTGTTTAGTATCTGTGGAGCAGGATTAAGAAAATGAAAAATACAAGGCCCCCAGTATCTTAGGAGTCCTCTTTAGCATATGGGAATCCTTCTGGAGACCTTCCTTTTGCCTTTCCCTCCCCTGGCTGCAGTGTCACTCTTCACAACCCCACTGTGGATCTTGGTGCCCACATGTCATCTCTTTGTGTTATAATAAAACCACCTTTTTGAACCAAATAATAAATGCAAAAAAACAGAATGGATATGAGGCCTGAATAACTTGGAAAGTTAAAAAAGGAGGGGGGGAGCAGTATGGTTTGTAAAATGTGAAAAAGATACTCTGTTTAAAATATACTAGACATACAGGACGGGGAAACAGCCATCTAAATGTGGTGCTTCTCCCATTCAGATGGGGGCTTCCAAATATGGGTCACTGATCCTGTTGAAGCCGAGGGCATGAGTGGTGAAAAGAATCCACCTCTAGCAGAATAAGACATTAGATTTATGAATACACCTCAAGGGAGTGGTGGCAAGCACAGCAGAGGAGAGGCTCCTGCCTTGAGGCAGTGACTTGGGGCTGATTTTGCTGGGGGAAGATGAGTATGTATGGTGACTTATGGAATTTGCCCTCATGTGGTAATTCTGCCTGGTTGTAAATACCCATTTGTTAGTTAGTAAGGGCCTATAGATATTTTGAGGCAGGTCACCTGCTGGGCCTGCCTCTATTCAGCCAGGTGGGCCCTGTGGAATCCTCTACTACCTGGTGCTCAAGCCTGTTTGCCTCAAAGCAGCCTCTACTGAAAGTATATGTGATTGAAGTTTGTATAAATCCACTGTATTCTCTCATAATTAGACTATCACATTCACTGTTTGGGGGCCAACAGAACACACCAGGGATCATGTGTCCTTTGGTGTGTCTTAGGCACTGATAGCAATTTGTTTCCTTACACTTTGTGTTCACTTCTTTAACTGGCCTGGTTCACTCTGCCAGATTTCTCCCCTACAACGTTGATCTTCCCCCCCCTCTCCCTTTGCTAAGGATCTTAGATTTACTGAGTGATGTGCAGAAGCATCACATTTCAGCTGGAAACTTCTTTCTTCTGGGTTTCTCTTTGCTTGTAGTTTCTGGTGAGGAGAACAACGCCAAAACAAATGTAGCTTCCATTAAATTTCCTTACACCTTGAAGCCCATTAATAAAGGAATGTCATACTCTGCCTGTCTCAAGTATTTAATAAAAATTAAACATTAAGGTATGAAAGCAGCTGTGATTTACTTGAGGAAGGGCATATCCTGTCATTGGGTTGCAAAGTGTAAGGAAATTTAATTAAAGCTACACGACTCTTGACTTTGTGTCCCTCATCATTGCCTCCCTTGAACAACGTAGACCCTTAGATCTTTAAGGTTGTTAAAGTGGAAGGTCTCCACTTCCGTAACTTCTTCCTGATGAATTGGTTCCTACCTATGAGTGAAGATTAGTCAGTTGGGAATTTAGTAGGAGTTAGGAAGGCTAAGGCAGCTGTCTTTAGAGTTGATAAAATGTGGGAGTTTCCTTGAGGAGAATGAATCATCTGTCTCCTTGAAGTTGTGTCACTGAAAGAGTATCATCACCAGGTGGAGAGAAAAAGAAAACAAAACATGATAAAGGACAAAAAGAAAAAAAAAAAGCCAAAATAAATTTTCATTTTCCTCCACAGTCTTGTCACAGAAATACTCTTTTATTTATTGCTTTATATTTTCAGAAAATGAAAACAAGAATAAAAAAATTGACATATTTGTGTGTCTTCATCCTGAAATATAATAGAGTCATAGTGCAGCAGCTGGGGTTGTCACACACAGAAAGCTTGATTTCAGCCAATAAGGAGATCAGAGGGAATAACCTCCAAAGGAGAGACTCACAGAGCAAGGGGGGTGGGGCGATGATTTCCTTTTATTTAAGATTCGGGTGGACAATTAGGAAGTGGAGCCTTGTCATTTTACCTGAACTGGGCATAAGGTGGCACACGTGCCATAAGAGGACACTTCCATACATACGCTGCGTGTTACATAAGGTTTGTTTTCCCCCTTGGGTGGAGATTTTGCTATTACAAGGAGGTCAAGGTAACTGTCCTCCCTGAGTTCACTCCATCATCCATCTGCATAGGGGTTAAGCTCAACGTGGCCTGCCCAAGCTCTTCCTTGGGGCGGTTATTCCATTTTGTTGAATGTTTTCTGTTTCCATGACAGGAGACTGTGTCCACAGGGTGTTTTGCCAGAAGTAGAAGAAAGAGGTTAAGTAAAATGAGGGAGTATGGTCATTGGGTACAAGCAGGTAGGCGGTGAACGTCAGTTCTTATAGTCTAGCTGATGATATTCATTTCCCTTTCATCTTAGGTACCATTGTGAACACTGCCAATGGCCACTGGATGACTGTTGTATTTATTTCAGGGACTCCCGACCTTCAGGGATGTGGCCATAGAATTCTCTCAGGAGGAATGGGATGCTTGAACCACAGTCAGCGGGAGCTGTACTGGGATGTGATGTTAGAGACCTATGGACACCTCCTCTTCTTGGGTGAGGATATCTCCTTCTAGATTTCCCGAACCCAGCTCGGGTTTTGTTTGTTCCTTTGAAGACTGTCTCTTGGAAGCTTCCCCTTTGTATGACTGGGATTCAGATTCCTGCAGCAAGGGAAGGAAATGGGGATTTGTAGATGTAGAGAAATATCTTCATGATGTTTCCTTTTCAGCTTCAGCCCCCCTTTTTTAAGGTGCCGTCACCATTTCTGTAGATTGATGGCAATTCTAAACATTGAGTGGCAAAAGACAGTATGGCCCACATCTTAAACTCCAACTTTTACTGCTTGTTGTATTGGTAGTATTTGGAAGGCTGGTCATGATGTGAATATTTGAAACTCCTCCTGCATGTTCTAAAGGGGCTCTTTCTTGCACAAGAGTGTTTGAGAAATCATTTTTTAGAATTCTTCAATGTCCTCTCTTGTCTGCTGAGTACAATACTGTGTTGAAACGTAGAATCTCCAGCAGTATTTCTATTCCTTTCTTCTGATAAACAGGTCTCATTGTATCAAAACCAGACCTGGTCATCGTTTTGGAGCAAGAGGAGGAGCTGTGGGGTATGAAGAGAAAGGAGACAGTAGCCTCACACTCAGGTAGGTGGGAGTGAAGCACATGACACAGGTGAGGTCCCAATGTGAAGGAGGAAGATAGATCTTACAGTGTTGTTCAGGTAGCTCTCCTTGAATGGAATTTCATTTGTGAAGCCTAGTTTCATGTCTTTCCCTCTCACAGGGGGACATCTGCTCTCTAACACATCATGCTCCTTGATTCTCCAAGGATTCTCCTTCAGCTCCAGTGAAGGTCCACCACATCCCCGGTGAGGACCTCCATAATCTGAGAGCTTCTCCACTGCTGTGAGAGCCCTAGAGGATCTCTCTGTATTTCTGAGGAACTCTATGCTAAGCCATTTCTGAATTCTGTTTTGCTTCTTGTGACAAGTGTGTCAAGGTAGCAGTGGGCATATTGGGTTTTGATGCAGAAATGTGGGGAACATTGGAGACAGAGATCACATGTTTTCTGGTTTATGCTTTCCAAAGTTCCAGAGGATTTTATCTTAATTGTACACAATTGAGGCTCAGTAATTTCACGAGATCACAGAACACCTCCCTCAAATGAGAAAATCTAATCCTTTATTTCACACCAAAATTTCACTTGTCTTTGTATTAACCAACATTTGAAATTTCCACTCTGTGTGTTCCATTGCTCAATGATGAAATAATTTAACACATCTCTGTGTCTCCTAGCATGTTTGCATATTAATGCCATAAAGCAGCTATAACATTTAGAAGTTAGATCTCACAGCCTATAATAAAGTCTCAATGGTTACCTTATTTCCTAGTAACTGCATCATTTTATACTTTTAGTAGGAAGTTCCTGTGACTTTTTCATAGGTGTTTGTACTTTCAAATAATTTGTATATGAGACACATCTCGAAATTTTTTGAATCAAAAGTTCTATATGATATGGGTATGTGCTGTATAAGAAATGAGTTAGTGGGTGCCTGAATGGCTCAGTGGATTGAGCATTGGACTTTGGCTCAGTTCATGATCTCACAGTTGGGGAATTAGAGCCTAGCATGGGGCTGTCTGCTGTCCGTGTGGAGCCTGCTCTAGATCACCTGTCCCTTCTCCCTTTGCCCCTCCTTTGCCTGTGCTCTCTCTCTCTCAATAACAAATGAACATTTAAAGAAGAAAGTCCATATAAAAAAAGGATTGTTCACAAAAAAAGGGATTGTTCATAAATGTAATTTTACTTCAGAAAAAAATTAATCACAAGATTATTCTTCTACTTTCTCAGAATGTGTCTGAATTTTATCCCAAATATTTATTTGTTTATAAAGTGATTGTCAGGATATTTTCCAACTTTGGCAGTGTTTGTTGATTTAGAAAGGAAAGTTTTGTGCTAGTCAGCTTGGTTCTAAACAATGGATTATACCCTTACACTCTGTGTAAGAGGAGGAATATATTAAGAAAATAATACATTTTTAATGTGTTTTAAGTGCTTATTTGTAAAATTTTTCATTAGAGCATTTTATGCTTGATATAAAAAAAATACCTTTCCTGTTTTACGGTCAATGAAGACATGCCAACAATCCAAATGCTCCTCTTTCATGGGTACGTAGTCGCAGTTTAAAATTATAGTTATATGGTAGGTTTCCTTTGAAAGGCTTAATCTATTTTTTTTTATGTAGACTGCGGTTAAATTTTGTCTTATTCTGGTTTTGCATTCTATAATAATGTACTTTCTTTTGTATGGGACTTTCCCCACGAGGTGGATGTAGTTTCATTTAACTGTGTATCTTGTTACAGGATGACAGTGTTCATCTAGTGCATTTCAAGACATTGTGAGTTTAAGTCAATTATGAATCAGCCAGGCCCCTTACCAATAAATTTGTGTATTTCTTGGTATAAATATGACCCATACATACTTTGGGACTCATCTTCTTTCTTTCCTTGGTTAGTGGTCAGTAAATGTTTTATCATGTCTAGGTTAATTGTCATAATAATAGACAACTAATGTCTTGGTGAGTCATCATAACAGATAATTAATTTCATCATGTATTTATTGGTGACGTTATATTCTTCCTGCGTGAGAGAATTACTTTTGTGCATTGAAAGTCATTTTTCAACATTCTATACCTCCAGGGTGCCTGGGTGACTCAATCTGTTAAGGATCTGATCTTGATTTTGGCTTAGGTCATGAACTCAGGGTCATGAGATTGAGCCCCATGTTAGGCTATGAGCTGAGAATGGAATGCCCTTGGGATTCTTTCTCGCGCGCGTGCTTCCTCCCTCCCTCTCTCCTTCTGCCCTTCCCCTGCTTTCCCTCTCTCTCATATATGTATGTGTGTATATTTACACACACACATATTCTGTACCTCTGTATCAAATTTAGATTTTTTTTATCCTTATTTGTGGTCTTGTACCCATGACATGATTTGGTACCGTTCTCTTCAACTTTTCCATCTTCTGTAGTATTTTCTCTGTGGTTTACATAGAGATTACATAAAACATCTTAAAGGTATACAAACACATTTTAAACTGATATTCTCAATTGCATACAAAATTATTCTACATATCATCTCCACCCCTGCACCCACCTTAAATTACTGATAACACAATTTCTGTCTTTTAATATGTACTTAACTAGATTCATGATTTTTGTACTCTTTTTTTTTTTAATTTGTTTATTTAGAGACAATCGGCAGGGAAGGGGCAGAGAGAGGTGGGGATAGAGGATCAGAAGTAGGCTCTGTGCTGACAAAACAGAACCTGATGTGGGGCTCAAACTCATAACCTGTGAGATCATGACCTGAGCTGAAGTCTGTTGTTTACCATACTGAACCACCCAGGCACCGCTGATTTTTTATACTGTCAGTGAAAAAGATACTGTAGCAGAAACTAAAGTGACTTGTGCTACCTCATTACAACATGACAGAGTTGTGTATTTTTTATAAATTTTTAATGTTTTTATTTTTGAGACAAAGACAGAGATTGCAAATGGGGGAGAGGCAGAGAGACAGAGACACAGAATTCAAAGCAGACTTCAGGCTCTGACTGTCAGCACAGAACCCAAAGTGGGGGTAAAACTCATGGACCTTGAGATCCTGACCTGAACCAAAGTCAGTCACTTAACCAACTGAGTCGCCCAGGCTCCCCCAATTGTATAAATTTTTACATTTAGCAGAGGGCTTTATGTTCTCATGTGGTTTTAATTATTGTTTAGAATCCTATTATTTCAACCAGAAGGACCTCCTTTAATGTTTCTTGTAGGAGAGGTCTACTTGGAAACGTAGAGGGGTTCTTACTTGGGAAAGTCTCCATTTCTACATTCATGAAAAACAGTTTGGCCAGGTACGGTATTCTTAGTGGATATGTTTTGAACTTTCAGTACCTGAATACATGGGCCCGTGCACTTCTTCCTATAAGATCTGCTAATCATCCCACTAAGCTTACAGGAGCTCTCTTGGACAAGATGAGTGGCTTTTGCCATGCTGGTTCAAATTTCTCTTCTTGCCTGTGAGTTTTGATAGGTTAATTATAAGGTGTCACCCTGTTCACATCTTGACATTTATCCTGCTATGAATTTACTGTGCTTGTCACATTTGTCTCTTCTTTCCACATAGAAGACTTGAGCTCTTCATATCGATGCTCTGCCCCCTTTCCCTCTCCTCTCCTCAGGGGTTCCCTTAATATACATATTGGATCACTTGTTGGTGTTCCATGAGTCCCTAGACCCTGTCCTTTGATTCTTAGCAGGTAATTGAACACAAGAGTACTTTAGGTTGTCTGATTCTTTCTTCTACTTGATCAAGTCTGTTGTTGGCCCCTTAGTGTATTTTTAAATACAGCAATTGTACTCTTCATCTCCCAATTTCTTGTTCATTATTGGTGATATGTTCTGTTTCCTTGGCTTTACATTTTGGTCACGAATAGTTTTCCTGCTATCATTTAGTTACCTACCTATTTTTCTTCTTCCTCCATGAGCATCTTTATGACGGTTATGTTGAATTCTGTGTCAGTCAATTAATAGTACATGACTAATTTAGGGCCACTTGTGGAGATGTATTTTGTTCCTCCAATTGGAACACAAAATCCTATTTCTTTGTATCCTTTTATATCTTTGGTTGACATTTGGGAATTAAAAAGCAAAGAAACAACCCGCAAAAACAATGAAAAACAAAACACAAAAGTGAAAATAACAGCCTCTGGGCCCAGGATTATGGACTTGGTTTGTACAGAGGAACACAAAAATACAGTAATTCTAGGTACAGTGACACATGTTCTGGGCATTTGTCATGTCTGAATTTCTGTAACTGCTAAAGTTAAAAAGTATAGTTACTCTTTGGAGACCGTGATACCTTCCCCTCTTGTTCTTCAGCTCTGTAGTCTCTTCAGTGTTTGAACAAATGCTCACCTTTTGTCTGAGCACCCACCATAGTGTATCCAGAGGGTGCTCTCATTCCTTCTGCTTCCCATGCCGTGCATGACAGAAACAAGTCCCTCAAGACAGCAAAGAAACCAGATCGTTGAACATACATTTGTTTCTCTCCTCGACAGAGGGAAGACTTTTTTGTCACTGTGTTGCCATGGAGTGTCAGGGAGAGTGGGCATCTGTTGTAGGCAAGTGTCCTAAACGTTCTTTGTCTTCTCACTGTGACTCTTCTTCCTTTGTACTTGCCTGGGTGTGCTGTATTCTCCTAATGTGCTTCTGGAGTCCTGAAAAAGTCCTTTGGTCTATTTGTGTCTCCAAGAAGGAGCAAAGTCCTGGTGCTTCCTATCTCTTCATTCTACTGATGTCCTATCATGGATATTACTTTTGCACATTAGCATACTTACATATATGCAATGTAATAAGTGTGCTGACTTCTTTTGTATCTTTTAGTTGTGTCTTCCCGTAACACCCTAGGCTTGTTAGTCGACAACCAAGAAGAGTCCTTTGGTACAGTGATATGGGAAAAAGTAGACGCTGTGGCCCTAAGTATTTAAACTTAAGGGATGATGGGAAAGGTGATGGGGTGTAGGGAAATGCTGAATGTTTATTATGATGGATATAACCAAACGGGCACAACTACTGGTAACGAAATGCTACTGCTAGAAGAGATCAAGGATAAAAAACCTTCTGGGGAAAACCTCACCTTAACTCATTATATTTGGAGAACAATGTCTTTGGAGCAAAAGTCAAAAATCCAGTTTTTAAAGATACATATTCTCTGGAAGGACATTTGGAAGTTCTGAAAAGTCACCTAGCCCATACTGAAAGTATTCCAAATATAAAATTGGATTAACCACTCACTGAAAAATTCTGTGAGTTAGACATTTGAAAAGGGAGATAAAAATTCTAAATGTGATTGATTTGAGAAGTCCTGCTTGGAGGTCTCATTATTCTTCCACCAACATGTAATCCCCCTGTTCCCAAGGCTCTGATTTTGATAAACACGGGAGGGTTTTATCCAAACACCACTGTTCAATAGTTACAATACAACACTTGATTTGGAGCAACTACTTATGTGTGTGTTGTTACAAAGACCTTTATTTGAGGACTCTAGCTTCTGTAATTACTGAGGTGTTTATAGTGGAGACAGAAGTTACAAAAGCAATGAGTGTGGGGAAAACATGAATTGAGGGTGAAATGCTAACAAGCATGAGAGAACTCCATCTCCAGAGAACCAGTATAAAAGTAAGAAATGTGAGAAAGTCTTCTATGTTAGCTCGAATCTTCTTGTACATCATTGTATCCTGACTAGAGACAAGACTTAAAAATGTAGAGATTCTGAGGACCCTGATCACTTAGAGATGTAATTTTGTGGTAGAGTTTTTTCTTACAGTCTAATTAATTACTAAGCACTAAGCAGTATCCTTTAAATTATGATAGTTGCATACCTACATGGATTACAACACTGCAAAAAGAATTTTTAAAAATGTAGTAACTCTGGGACAGCTTTTATCTAGTCTTCAAAAGTCCTTCAACAGCAGAGATTTCATAATGGGAAGAAATCTAACAAATTTATACAATGGGGCAAAGTCCTTACCACTCAAAACTTATCAACCTAAGGAGATACATATCGGGGAGAAGGCTAAATAAAAATATTTAAATATGAGCAAAATTGTTAAGCCCAACTACAAACTTTCTGAACCTCAGGGAGAGCACACTGAATGAAACCCTACAAATACAAAGGATGTGGTGAAGCGTTTAGTTTGTAAGCAAAACTATTCAACATGAGATAATACGTCCTGGGGAGATGACTTACAAATGTCAAGAATATTGGCAGTCTTGACCTGAACTGAACCCTTACTTAACATCAGAGAAAATATACCGGACGGGAACCCTAGAAATGTAATGAATAAGGAAGGACTTTTGGTTTTAACATACACTTCAGTAAATACCAGTGTCTTTATAAAGGATAAACACTTTACAGATGTAGACATTTGGCAAACTATGGAATGAAAAGGCAAATCTAAGAAAGTCAGAATTCACAGCAGGAAGCAATAAGCCAATACTACTTTTCACACATGATTCTAAATGAGAGTGTTTATTTAGAGGAAAACCCAAAGTTTAAACACCGAGAACACTTACATCAGTGTGAGCGTATGGGGCCCTAACCAAACCCCCCCTCCCCCGATGGAAAATCTGTGGGTATCTCTTTAGTCTCCAGAGCTTAAAACCATACCTACTTTTCCATGAAAATAGCTAGAACATTGCCAGTGAATCATCACATTCATTTCTTTGTTGTCCGTATTATAAATGGTATTGTTATAATTAAGTAAGCTTGAGAAAACAAAAGATTAAGGAACCTATAATGAAAACATATATACAGTAGTTCATTGGATTTATATTTAAAATAATCTCTGTCTAAATGGATGCACACTGTTTAGACCCATGTTCTTGAATGGTCAGCTATATTTTGAAGATGCCTGAAAGGATCAAGGGGTAATGGATATCTGGAGAAAGATAATTATTCTCTTTTTTTCTATTGACCATATCTGAGGTTTTTTGTGTGTTTTTTTTTATGTCATATTTTATTAATTTTTTAAAAAAATTTTTTAATGTTAATTTACTTTTGAGACAGAGAGAAACAGAGCATGAGCAGGGGAGGGGCAGAGAGAGAAGGGAGGCACAGAATCTGAAGCAGGATCCAGGCTCGGAGCTGTCAGCACAGAGCCAGATGCGGGGCTTGAACTCACAAATGGCAAGATCATGACCTAGGCCAAAGTCGGACACTCAACTTACTGAGCCACCCAGGCGCCCCTGCATGGCATATTTTATTAGTTTTACTCCTAGATCATCTCATGCTATGGCTTTATTGCTTATGTCATGCAAAATGATTTGACTGTTGTCTCACAGACACGAGGGGCTCTTTTATGATGGGAAATTCATGCTGACCTACTTTTACTTGGAAGATTAAGAACACTGTTAGGGACCCGAGAAGATGGCAGCGTAGGAGGATGCTGGGCTCACCGCGTGTCCTGCTGATCACTTAGATTCCACCTACACCTGCCAAAACAAACCAGAAAACCGCCAGAAGACTAGCAGTATGGAGTCTCCGGAGCCAAGCGCAGACGATAGGCCCACGGAAGAGGGTAGGAAGGGCGGAAAGGCAGTGCGCGCTCCACGGACTGGCGGAAGGGAGCCGGGGTAGATGGGTGGCCCACCAGCCAAGCAGAGCCCCCAAGTCTGGCTTGCAAAAGCGGAAGGGCTGGAGGGAGTGTGTTCCGACAGCAAGCGGGACTTGATATCTGGAAGGTTATAAGCTAACAGCTCTGCTCAGAGAATGGGAGGGCTGGAGGACAACGGGAGGGAGAGTTGGTGAGCCCCAGACGACAGAGCTCAGCTTGGCGGGGAACAAAGGCGCTCACCAGCCCCATCTCCCTCGCCCATCCCCCAGCCAAAATCCCAAAGGGAACCAGTTCCTGCCAGGGAACTTGCTTGCCCCGCGCAAACACCCAATGCCGTGCTTCTGCGGATCCATCCCTCCAGCAGGTGTGACTCCCTCCCGGTGCCGCAGGGCCCCTCCCGAAGCAGAACTCCAAAGGAAAAGCGAGCTGAGCCTGCCCCTCCCGCCCCTGTGCACCTTGCCGATCCACCCCAGCTAATACTCCAGATCCCCAGCAACACAAGCCTGGCAGAGTGCGTGCAAGTAGCCCAGACAGGCCATGCCACCCCACAGTGAATCCCACCCCTAGGAGAGGGGAAGAGAAGGCACACACCAGTCTGACTGTGGCCCCAGTGGTGGGCTGGGGGCAGACATCAGGTATGACTGCGGCCCTGCCCACCAGCGCAAGTTATTCAAGACAGCACAGGGGAAGTGCCCCGCAGTCCTGCACCACTCCAGGGACTATCCAAAATGATGAAACGGAAGAATTCCCCTCAGAAAATTGTCCAGGAAATAACAACAGCTAACGAATTGATCAAAAATGATTTAAACAATATAACAGAAAGTGAATTTAGAATAATAGTCATAAAATTAACCGCCAGGCTTGAAAACAGTATAAAGGACAGCAGAAAATCTATTGCTACAGAGATCAAGGGACAAAGGAACAGCCAGGAGGAGCTAAAAAATGCTATCAATGAGCTGCAAAATAAAATGGAGACAACTACGGCTCGGATTGAAGAGGCAGAGGAGAGAACAGGTGAACTAGAAGATAAAGTTATGGAAAAAGAAGAAGCTGAGAAAAAGAGAGATAAAAAAATCTGGGAGTATGAGGGGAAAAGCAGAGAACTAAGTGATGCACTAAAGAGAAATAATCTACGCATAATTGGTATTCCAGAGGAGGAAGAGAGAGGGAAAGGTGCTGAAGGTGTACTTGAAGAAATAATAGCTGAGAACTTCCCAGATCTGGGGAAGGAAAAAGGCATTGAAATCCAAGAGGAACAGAGAACTCCCTTTAGACATAACTTGAATCGATCTTCTGCGCGACATATCATAGTGAAACTGGCAAAATACAAGGATAAAGAGAAAATTCTGAAAGCAGCTAGAGATAAACATGCTCTAACATATAAAGGGAGACCTATAAGACTCGTGACTGATCTCTCTACTGAAATTTGGCAGGCCAGAAAGGAATGGCAGGAAATCTTCAATGTGATGAACAGAAAAAAATATGCAGCCGAGAATCCTTTATCCAGCAAGTCTGCCATTGAGAATAGGAGAGATAAAGGTCTTCCCAAACAAACAAAAACTGAAGGAATTCGTCACCACTAAACCAGCCCTACAAGAGATCCTAAGGGGGACCCTGTGAGACAAAGTACCAGAGACATCACTACAAGCATAAAACATACAGACATCACAATGACTCTAAACCCGTATCTTTCTATAATAACACTGAATGTAAATGGACTAAATGTGCCAACCAAAAGACATAGCGTATCAGAATGGATAAAAAAACAAGACCCATCTATTTACTGTCTACAAGAGACTCATTTTAGACCTGAGGACACCTTTAGATTGAGAGTGAGGGGATGGAGAACTATTTATCATGCCACTGGAAGTCAAAAGAAAGCTGGAGTAGCCATACTTAGACAAACTAGACTTTATTTTTTTTTTAACGTTTATTTATTTTTGGGACAGAGAATGAACGGGGGAGGGGCAGAGAGAGAGGGAGACACAGAATCGGAAACAGGCTCCAGGCTCTGAGCCATCAGCCCAGAGCCTGACGCGGGACTCGAACTCACGGACCGCGAGATCGTGACCCGGCTGAAGTCGGACGCTTAACCGACTGCGCCACCCAGGCGCCCCCAAACTAGACTTTAAATTAAAGGCTGTAACAAGAGATGAAGAAGGGCATTATATAATAATCACAGGGTGTACCCATCAGGAAGAGCTAACAATTATAAATGTCTATGCGCCGAATACAGGAGCTCACAAATATATAAAACAATTACTCACAAACATAAGCAACCTTATTGATAAGAATGTGGTAATTGCAGGGGCCTTTAACACCCCATTTACAGAAATGGATAGATCATCTAGACACATGGTCAATAAAGAAACAAGGGCCCTGAATAATACATAGGATCAGATGGACTTGACAGATATATTTAGAACTCTGCATCCCAAAGCAACAGAATATACTTTCTTCTCGAGTGCACATGGAACATTCTCCAAGATAGATCACATACTGGGTCACAAAGCAGCCCTTCATAAGTATACAAGAATTGAAATCATACCATGCCTACTTTCAGACCACAATGCTATGAAGCTTGAAATCAACCACGGGAAAAAGTCTGGAAAACCTCAAAAGCATGGAGGTTAAAGAACACCCTACTACACCAGCATTCTTCTCGAAATTAGAACAAGCAATCCTAAAATTCATATGGAACCACAAAAGGCCCCGAATAGCCAAAGGAATTTTGAAGAAGAAGACCAAAGCAGGAGGCATCACAATCCCAGACTTTAGCCTCTACTACAAAGCTGTCATCATCAAGACAGCATGGTATTGGCACAAAAACAGACACACAGACCAATGGAATAGAATAGAAACCCCAGAACTAGACCCACAAACGTATGGCCAACTCATCTTTGACAAAGCAGGAAAGAACATCCAATGGAAAAAAAACAGCCTCTTTAACAAATGGTGCTGGGAGAACTGGACAGCAACATGCAGAAGGTTGAAACTAGACCACTTTCTCACACCATTTACAAAAATAAACTCAAAATGGATAAAGGACCTAAATGTGAGACAGGAAACCATCAAAACCTTAGAGGAGAAAGCAGGAAAAGATCTCTCTGACCTCAGCCGTAGCAATCTCTTACTCGGCACATCCCCAAAGGCAAGGGAATTAAAAGCAAAAGTGAATTACTGGGACCTTATGAAGATAAAAAGCTTTTGCACAGCAAAGGAAACAACCAACAAAACTAAAAGGCAACCAACGGAATGGGAAAAGATATTTGCAAATGACATATCGGACAAAGGGCTAGTATCTAAAATCTATAAAGAGCTCACCAAACTCCACACCCGAAAAACAAATAACCCAGTGAAGAAATGGGCAGAAAACATGAATAGACACTTCTCTAAAGAAGACATCCGGATGGCCAACAGGCACATGAAAAGATGTTCAGCGTCGCTCCTTATCAGGGAAATACAAATCAAAACCACACTCAGGTATCACCTCACGCCAGTCAGAGTGGCCAAAATGAACAAATCAGGAGACTATAGATGCTGGAGAGGATGTGGAGAAACGGGAACCCTCTTGCACTGTTGGTGGGAATGCAAATTGGTGCAGCCGCTCTGGAAAGCAGTGTGGAGGTTCCTCAGAAAATTAAAAATAGACCTACCCTATGACCCAGCAATAGCACTGCTAGGAATTTATCCAAGGGATACAGGAGTACTGATGCATAGGGGCACTTGTACCCCAATGTTCATAGCAGCACTCTCAACAATAGCCAAATTATGGAAAGAGCCTAAATGTCCATCAACTGATGAATGGATAAAGAAATTGTGGTATATATACACAATGGAGTACTACGTGGCAATGAGAAAAAATGAAATATGGCCCTTTGTAGCAACGTGGATGGAACTGGAGAGTGTAATGCTAAGTGAAATAAGCCATACAGAGAAAGACAGATACCATATGGTTTCACTCTTATGTGGATCCTGAGAAACTTAACAGGAACCCATGGGGGAGGGGAAGGAAAAAAAAAAAAAAAAGAGGTTAGAGTGGGAGAGAGCCAAAGCATAAGAGACTGTTAAAAACTGAGAACAAACTGAGGGTTGATGGGGGGTGGGAGGGAGGGGAGGGTGGGTGATAGGTATTGAGGAGGGCACCTTTTGGGATGAGCACTGGGTGTTGTATGGAAACCAATTTGTCAATAAATTTCATAAAAAAAAAAAAAAAAAAAAAAAAGAACACCCTACTAAAGAATGAATGGGTCAACCAGGAAATTAGAGAAGAAATTAAAAAATATATGGAAACATATATGAACATGAAACAAATATATGAAAATGAAAATACAACAATCCAAACGCTTTGGGATGCAGCGAAGGCGGTCCTGAGAGGAAAACACATTGCAATCCAGGCCTATCTCAAGAAAGAAGAAAAATGCCATATACAAATCTAACAGCACACCTAAAGGAAATAGAAGCAGAACAGCAAAGACAGCCTAAATCCAGCATAAGAAGAGAAATATTAAAGATCAGAGCAGAAATAAACAATATAGAATCTAAAAAAAACTGTAGAGCAGATCAATGAATCCAAGAGTTGGTTTTTTGAAAAAATAAACAACTGATAAACCTCTAGCCAGGCTTCTCAAAAAGAAAAGGGAGATGACCCAAATAGATAAAATCATGAATGAAAATGGAATTATTACAACCATCCCCTCAGAGATACAAACAATTATCAGGGAATACTATGAAAAATTATATGCCAACAAACTGGACAACCTGGAAGAAATGGACAAATTCCCTAACACCCATACTCTTCCAAAACTCAATCAGGAGGAAATAGAAAGCTTGAACAGACCCATAACCAGTGAAGAAATTGAATCGGTCATCAAAAATCTCCCAAAAAATAAGAGTCCAGGACCAGATGGCTTCCAAGGGGAGTTCTACCAGACGTTTAAAGCAGAGATAATACCTATCCTTCTCAAGCTATTCCAAAAAATAGAAAGGGAAGGAAAACTTCCAGACGCATTCTATGAAGCCAGTATTACTTTGATTCCTAAACCAGACAGAGACCCAGTAAAAAAAGAGAACTACAAGCCAATATCCCTGGTAAATATGGATGCAAAAATTCTCAATAAGATACTAGCAAATCTAATTCAACAGCATACAAAAAGAATTATTCACCATGGTCAAGCGGAATTCATTCCTGGGCTGCAGGGCTGGTTCAACATTCACAAATCAATAAACATGATACATCACATTAATAAAAGAAAAGAACCATAGGTTCCTGTCAATCGATGCAGAAAAAGCATTTGACAAAATTCAGCACCTTTCTTAATAAAAACCCTCGAGAAAGTCGGGATAGAAGGAACATACTTAAAGATCATAAAAGCCATTTATGAAAAGCCCACAGCTAACATCATCCTCAATGGGGAAAAATTGAGAGCTTTCCCCCTGAGATCAGGAACACGACAGGGATGTCCACTCTCACCGCTGTTGTTTAACATAGTGCTGGAAGTTCTAGCATCAGCAATCAGACAACAAAAGGAAATCAGAGGCATCAAAATTGGCAAAGATGAAGTTAAGCTTTCACTTTTTGCAGATGACATGATATTATACATGGAAAATCTGATAGACTCCACCAGAAGTCTGCTAGAACTGATACATGAATTCAGCAAAGTTGCAGGATACAAAATCAATGTACAGAAATCGGTTGCATTCTTATACACTAACAATGAAGCAACAGAAAGACAAATAAAGAAACTGATCCCATTCACAATTGCTCCAAGAAGCATAAAATACCTAGGAATAAACCTAATGAAAGATGTAAAAGATCTGTATGCTGAAAACTATAGAAAGCTTATGAAGGAAATTGAAGAAGATTTAAAGAAATGGAAAAACATTCCGTGCTCGTGGGTTGGAAGAATAAATATTGTCAAAATGTCAATACTACCCAAAGCTATCTACACATTCATTGCAATCCCAATCAAAATTGCACCAGCATTCTTCTCGAAATTAGAACAAGCAATCCTAAAATTCATATGGAACCACAAAAGGCCCCGAATAGCCAAAGGAATTTTGAAGAAGAAGACCAAAGCAGGAGGCATCACAATCCCAGACTTTAGCCTCTACTGCAAAGTTGTCATCATCAAGACAGCATGGTATTGGCACAAAAACAGACACATAGACCAATGGAATAGAATGGAAACCCCAGAACTAGACCCACAAACGTATGGCCAACTCATCTTTGACAAAGCAGGAAAGAATATCCAATGGAAAAAAGACAGTCTCTTTAACAAATGGTGCTGGGAGAACTGGACAACAACATGCAGAAGATTGAAAGTAGACGACTTTCTCACACCATTCACAAAAATAAACTCGAAATGGATAAAGGACCTGAATGTGAGACAGGCAACCATCAAAACCCTAGAGGAGAAAGCAGGAAAAGACCTCTCTGACCTCAGCTGTAGCAATCTCTTACTCGACACATCCCCAAAGGCAAGGGAATTAAAAGCAAAAATGAACTACTGGGACCTTATGAAGATAAGAAGCTTCTGCACAGCAAAGGAAACAACCAACAAAACGAAAAGGCAACCAACGGAATGGGAAAAGATATTTGCAAATGACATATCGGACAAAGGGCTAGTATCCAAAATCTATAAAGAGCTCACCAAACTCCACACCCGAAAAACAAAGAACCCAGTGAAGAAATGGGCAGAAAACTTGAATAGACACTTCTCTAAAGAAGACATCCGGATGGCCAACAGGCACATGAAAAGATGCTCAACATCGCTCCTTATCAGGGAAATACAAATCAAAACCACACT
This sequence comes from Lynx canadensis, assembly GCF_007474595.2. Taxonomy (NCBI): domain Eukaryota; kingdom Metazoa; phylum Chordata; class Mammalia; order Carnivora; family Felidae; genus Lynx; species Lynx canadensis. Next base: position 57,056,678 of record NC_044317.1, read on the forward strand.
CAGATATCACCTCACACCAGCCAGAGTGGCCAAAATGAACAAATCAGGAGACTATAGATGCTGGAGAGGATATGGAGAAACAGGAACCCTCTTGCACTGTTGGTGAGAATGCAAATTGGTGCAGCCACTCTGGAATACAGTGTGGAGTTTCCTAAAAAAATTAAAATTAGACCTACCCTATGACCCAGCAATAGCACTGCTAGGAATTTACCCAAGGGATACAGGAGTACTGATGCATAGGGGCACTTGTGCCCCAATGTTTATAGCAGCACTCTCAACAATAGCCAAATTATGGAAAGAGCCTAAATGTCCATCAACTGATGAATGGATAAAGAAATTGTGGTTTATATACACAATGGAATACTACGTGGCAATGAGAAAGAATGAAATATGGCCTTTTGTAGCAACGTGGATGGAACTGGAGAGTGTGATGCTAAGTGAAATAAGCCATACAGAGAAAGACAGATACCATATGTTTTCACTCTTATGTGGATCCTGAGAAACTTAACAGAAGTCCATGGGGGATGGGAAGGAAAAAAAAAAAAGAGGTTAGAGTGGGAGAGAGCCAAAGCATAAGAGACTCTTAAAAACTTAGAACAAACTGAGGGTTGATGGGGGGTGGGAAGGTGGGTGATGGGTATTGAGGAGGGCACCTTTTGGGATGAGCACTGGGTGTTGTATGGAAAGCAATTTGACGACAAACTTTATGAAAAAAAAAAAAAGGTACCTGAAGCAAATGGTAACAAAAGAAAAAAAAAAAAAAGAACACTGTTAGGTACTACATGTGAAGGAAGTCTACATGGGGATGCTTTTTGGGATTGATATATAACAATGATATCAGTCACCAAGAAGTGTTCAGGGCATTTTTCTTTGCATTCAAGTGAGACAGAAACATTCTGAATTTAAATGTTTTTCCAGTTGGTGTATAGAAAAAATACAGTAGCAGCTCATAAAGATCTGAGTATATCTTCATAATAGCATTTATTACAAGTGAAGAATATTAGTTATGTAGTTGGAATAAAGAGATTTTCACAGATATCTGAGGAAAGTATAGCTAACTCTTCTGTAAAGGGGTGAAAGATGATTATCAATCTACTTTTACTCAATAATTAGCCTTAATTCGAACATCATGGAAAGTACAACTCACAAATCAATACTTATGGGGAAAAAGAATGGTTCTTGAAAGACTTTAATGTGCATTTTGACCAAGGATCATACAGTGATTTTGCAGTGGTTTCTTAAGAGTACATTTGAAATTAATATCTGTTCATTAATAAGCCAGAATGGATTTTTATGTTAACTCTGATTTATAATGAAAGAAGTGGTGTCCTGCTGCAACCTTAGCCTGCCCCATCTTCATCAAGGTTGCAGGTAAACAGGAACACAAAGTACACTTGACCCTTGTACAACATGGGTTTGAACTGTGAGTCCAACTTACAGGAAGATTTATTTATAGTACAGTAGTGTAAATGTGTGTACTCTTCCTTTTGATTTCCTTAATATTTTCTTTTGATGAGTTTCCTTGATGGTAGGAATACCATAATGAACACCTATAAAATGTGAAGTATATTTTAATTGACTACTTTTTTTCTCAGTAGTAGGCTATTAAATTGATGTGTTGGGGAGTCAAACTTGTACCCGGATTTTCAACTGCGTGGGTGGTGGGTACACTGAACCCCTGCATTCAAGAGTCACTGGTACTTGTTTAAGCAGTGGGATGCTATCACGAATAATCTCTTTGCCCAGTGGCCTTAAACCTCAAATTATTTGAACTTAATTTTCCCAAAGTTTACATATTATATCTTCCTTTTTGTAAGTGATGGGGCATTAGGAGCTTTTAATAAGGATGATATAAGAGTATTATTGAGAATGTAGCTGAACAATTTCCTGATACTTCTGCCTTGCAATCCATTTGGTATAAACAGGCTGGCTGCAGGAGGTGGGTTTGAACTGACTCTAGCTCCACCCAGTAGCAAACTCACTAGATAAGAGCCCCACAGTCACAAGCAAACAGAAGCTCCTGATAGGAATTCCCTAATCATCATTTGTATAAGAGTGTCCACTCTCAGTATATTCATTCACCTTGCACATCCTTTGGAGAGGACCCCTGCAGAGAGCATCTGCCATTCTCCACTGATTTTGAGGTCAACTGTACATTCAAGACTTAGCCCAGGAGCTCCACAGTCCTCCAACCATGCACCCCCAAAAAGGCATCTGCCCAGTTCCTGACATTCTCTCTGCCTGCACTCAACCTTAACCTCTACATCTTGCCCCTCATGACATATTGTACACATCCTCCATGGCCTATGAGTAGTCAATTGTTTCTTTTTTGTTTATTGATCCTTGGCTCACAAAATAATGCACAGCGGTTCTACTTAACAACTGCTAATTAAACAAATTCACTACAAATCTAAGACCTCTACACAGATTCTTAGTCACTA